>NC_135879.1:87037971-88325188 GCF_964194155.1 Cetorhinus maximus
CCGCACACAGCTTGACAATTTAGGACTGGGTGAATCCCAGTGCTGTGAGTGAAAAGGAGCAGGTGGTGATGACAGATGAAAAGCAGGTACCTGCTGTCTGAAAGGCTAGAATGTTCTCCTGCACAGCTACATTGCCTAGGGATTCGGACCACAAAAAAGCCTATTACAATAGGAGACTGCTGTCTGAGCAGGGTCTTCTACAAGAATCACTTGGGTTTCTGCAAAATACACTTCAAGCTCATTTGGAGGATGGGGGAGTCCACCAGCTTGATCTATGTGGTCATGTTTGGCTGGTTGTCTATCATATAACACATAGGGCGGAATTTTCCAGACACCTCTGCAACAGGTTTCGTAGCGGGGAGTAGGGAGAGGGGACATTGCAGGGGAAGCCGAGAAGTCAGTTTCCGGCCAGTGTAAAATGATGGCGGGAATGTGCGCTCCTGACTGTCATGGCGGGTTGCCATTCCCACCAGAGGCCAGTGTGAAACCATTTTACATCCCATTAATGGGATACAGGTGAAGGCCGCCAGAATCGTCCCCCCCTACTCAATCATTCATGCCGCCAGCGAGTTTTCACACTGGTCTGGAACACATTCGCACCAACTTGGTGTGCACTTGTCAGACTTACCTGCAAGAAGGCCTGGGGCAGCTCATGGAGATCGGAAAAGAAGATGGAGGCCTCCAGTGACCAGACCCTGGAAAACCATGTGCAGCAGTGGGAGGGTGGAGCATCTACAATGTGGATCTTCCAGACCTTCTTACAGAAACTGTTGTTGAAACTCTGAAGTCCACCAGCCCAAATACTCCTTCTAGAAAAAATATAAAAGTTGAGGGGTATGGCAACTTTGATGGCCATAGTACACAGTGTTGTCCCTGTCTTCCAGGTAGTCTGGAAACAGACGGCTCAGCTCTACAAAGCTGTCCATGCTCAGCCTGCAGTGACCTTCTAGGAGAAGGATCTTCTCCTTCAGTGTTGGGTAAATTGATGTCCAGACACCTTTTAAACATGGCATCCAGATATGATGGCAAGGCTCGAGCCATCCAGCCCGCCCCGCTGTGAAAAATATCGGGAAACCCCCGACTGCAGAATTAACCTTGCCGGTGTTGCGCAAAATGCCATGAACTCCCACCGGTCTCCGCGGCAGGAAATTTTCCCCATTCCCACTCCCACCATGGGGCTTAGTCCCGCAATGGAAAATTCGGCCCATAATGATATAGAACCAAAGCCCAATCTTGGTATCTCTCCTGAATGGTCACACTGCCACGATACAGAATTTGGTCTCCAATCCATAAGAGGTACTCCTGTCTGGCCTCAAAATTCTGGGCGATTGGATTGACAGATGCTTATGCCAGGACTTAATTGTTTCCCTGATGTGTGCACCAATGCAGATCGATGTTCATGGCATTAAGGGCCCGACTGGATTAGGTAAGGATGAACATGACCAGGGTGGTCCTCAATGCAGCCTATGTTCGATAGCCCTGCAGAGATGTATTCTACCATTTCTTATTGAAACTCTGTAATCAACCAGATCAATTACTCCATCTAGAAAAAGTATAAAAATTGAGGGCTATAGTGACTTTGATGGCCATAGTACACAGTGTTGTTCCTGCCTTCCAGGTTGTCTTCCTGAAACAGACGGCACAGCTCTACAAAGCTCTCCCTGCTCACCCTCCAGAGACCGTGTTCTTAACAAAGAGCTGCAATTGGTCAGTAATTGCTTTGGAATAATGCATTGTGGTCATGATATTTGCAGCGAGTCAGCAATGATGTAGGTCAGGCTGAAAATAGACAAAGAACCTGGAGAGGCTTTCCTTTGGGGCTGGGATAGGGGTGATCGGCAATCGGGGGGGGTTTTAAGGAAGGCTGGAGATCGGGTCTGAGTGGTGTGGGGATTGCGGGGGTGGGGATGATAATCATGGCTGGCCGGGGGAGGCTAAAAGCTACCTGGAGGGGCTAGCCGCTGCTACTGCTCCTCCTGGCTCAGAAGAAGTACTGAAGCAGCTACTTGGGCAGCTGTAGCTCCTGCCTGTATTCTACTGCCTCCATTTCAGTGCCAGCTTTACCAACCACTGGGAAATCCATTCAGCAGCAGTCAACTTTGAACCTATAGGACTATAGGAGCGTGATTTAAAAATGTTAATTGGATGCCCCACTCTCACTGGTCGAACACTCAGAAACCCCAATATCCACTGGCTTAAAAATGGCTGCAGGGATGTGCACAGGTTGGGAATCGCATTTGGCACATTTCAATTTTAAATCTCTGTCCCGTCCATTGTGGGGGCTTAATGTTGAGGCCTATATTTCTGCTTTTATGTGATTTCTCTTATGTTCCTGCATGCTTTTCTCTGCATTTAATCATGCACCTTTAAGTCAGACGCTAGGGCAACAAGAAATACGCACATGCACACAGAAACAGCTAGAGAAAGAGCACCACAGTTGGGTAAAAGGTTAAAGAGAGAGAGAGAGGGGTCACAGATGCACTGAGGGATAGAGAGAGAGGGAAAACCACAGAAATACACTGGGCTACAGAGAACAGAGAGAAAGAAAGTGAGAGTGAACCTCAGACATATGCTGAAGACAGAGAATGGGAACCACAGATACACACTGTGAAACTGAGCAACAAAAACACATACACACACAAATAGACAGAGAGAGAGAGAGAGAAAACCACACGCACTGGGACACAGAAAATGACAGCTATCCTCACATCAAGCTGATATGTAATGATAGAAAGACACAAAATCAACAGATAACATGGGTATACAGAAAGAGAGATACACCAAGCAGGAACCAAATAAAGTGAGGACCAAGAACTGGAACTTAATAGGGTGACATAAGAGAGGGGAAGAGGGATAAAGATGGATTGTTATGGAAATTCCGTTTGCACAAACTTAAATCGTCAGAGTTGTTTTCCTCTTAACATCCCTCCTCTCTAACACATGCTTCATATATAGGACAGATTAGCATATTGCACATGTAATGTGTTTTAATAACAATGTGGGTTTCTCCCTTAACAATTAATAATCCCTGAAGTAACGAAGTAAACAACATAATAAGGTGATAATGCACCAACATCTCAAAACTATTCCAACAATCCTGGAACAGGAAAATACTAGTAGGAATCACATAAAATGTAGGCCCCAGATTATTGCCTCTTGTTGCTCATTTGGCATGGACAAGGCTTGGCACAATTATTTCTGGTTGTTTGAACATCCAGCAGCAAAATTACTTAATTTTTATACCTTACAAACTCCCTTTGCAGCTCAGTTACAAGACAAGTTATGGCTGTAAATGGCCAAATCCATTCCCCTTTGCTTTGTGAGTTTTGTGATTTGTTCTGAAATAATAACAGAAAATGCTGGAAAAACTCAACAGGTCTGACAGTATATGTGGAGAGAGAAACACTGTTGTCGTTTCCAGTCTGCATGACTCTTCTTCAGAGCTCTGTTTCCCTCCCTAAAGAAATTTTCCAGCATTTTCTGCTTTTATTTCAGATTTCCAGCATCCGTAGCATTTTGCTTTTATCTTGCGATTTGTTCTGGTTGTTTAGATATATTGGGTGTGTGTGTGTCTGTGTCTGTGTGTCTGTGTGTATTCATGGTTTGCTGTTTATTTCTTCATCTGCCTTCTGTTCTCTACCTGTCCCATGTATGTATGAAGTTTCTCTCTCTCTCTCTATGTGCATGTGTCTTCTTTGTAGCCCTGTGTTGTGCTTCTCTCACTTTCTTCAGCTCTCTCCATTTTTGATGTGCATCTTTTTTTTCTGTATCCCTGTGCTTTCTGTGGATTTTCTGTATTTATATCATCACACAAGAGCTTGATTGAGTGAGAGGGATTCTCACCTCTAAGCTAAAAGGTTGAGGTGAGGGATCATGCCTCATTATGAATTTAAAGTACATAATCTAGGCTACCACTTCAATACAGAGATGTTTCTTTTTAGGTGAGATATTAATCCAAGGTCTCACGATATTATTTCAGGTAGAGCCAAAATTCGCAAACATGGCCATCGTGGGAATTTGCTGTGCACAAGTTGGCTGCAGCTTTCATCCACAGCATAAACTGATCATATTTCAAAAAATAAATTAATTGTTTATAAAGTACTTTGGAATGTCCTGAGGACATGAAAGGGGTGATATTAATACAAATTCTTTCTTTCTTCTTTTCCCTCTATGGGTCTGCGGTTCTCTCTCTCTTTGTCCCCAGTGCCAACTATGCTTCATTTTACCCTGTGACCCAGTATGTGCTATGGTTCACTCTCTCTATGTTTGTCTCTATGTGTGCCTGTTATTCTATATATCCCACAGTGTGCCTGTAGTTCTCTTGCCTTGCCCACAGTGTGTGCCTGTAGTTCTCTTGCCTTGCCCACAGTGTGCCTGTAGTTCTCTTGCCTTGCCCACAGTGTGTGCCTGTAGTTCTCTTGCTCTCTGCATCGCCGTATGCATTTTTGATCTGTTTCATCCTTTATCCCTTTGTGTGTCTGCCACTCTCTGTCTGTTTGTGGTTCTTTATCACTGTCCCTGGGCTGAATTTTATGTGCCCCCAGCAGGCATGTTTCTTCTTGGGCAGAGGGGGGGTGGCAACATAAAATGGGGTGGGCGCCTATCCCACTAGATTTCCTCTCACCTCTATAATACAGGGGCTGGGCGGGCACTGAAATCGGTAGCCTGCCAACCATACTTAAATGAACAATTAAGGGCCAATTAGGCTTATTCTCAAGCTATTCAACCCTGATAATACACTGCCCATGCAATGAAACATTTGAGGCAGGATTTTCGGGTCGTCTGGTGGGCACGGTGGGTGGGCCCAGGAATGGCCGGGAAACGGCCCACCGCCCCAATTGGCCCCTAACTACAATTTCACGCTGGCTAGCCAATTAACGGCCAGCCAGTGTGACAGGCGCGCTGAGAAGCTCAGCGTTGCCGGGGGTGGGGGCAGGAGAAGTGCGAGTGCAAAAGTCTGCGCATGCCCGGGAAAGCGTGCAAAGAAAGCTCCCTGATGGCAGGGAGCTACCTCAGGCAGCTGAAGAGTTTTAAAATCAAAAATGAAGATTTCGAAAACCTGAAAAAAAATGTCCCCACATAGGACTCACTCACTTGAACAGAAACACAATAAAAATTATGTCAAAGAATTTTTATATTTTTAATGTTGGAAACTTCATCCAGCCTGTGGATGAGGTTTCCTAAAAAATCCAAAAGCCACCTGGTCAATTTGCCCACCTGCCAACTGTAAGGCTGGACGGGCAGCGAAAAACACAGGTTGAGGTCATGTCCTCTTAATTGTCAGCGGGCGTGCTGCCAACTCTTGCATGCGCCCGCCGACTGAAATATTGTGCGAGTGCGCAATGACTTTGGGACAATCACCCGACATCATCATGTGCTATTTCACGCTCGGGCATGTCAGGTATGTGCCCACATGCCGAGCGGAAAACCCTATCCTTGGTGTAGGCAGCAGGGGAGTAGCAGCAAGGCCGATTTTTCTCCTCAAGTAATTAAAGGGCGGGAAGGAAGCGGGGTCACTCTCAGGGGCTGCTCTTTGCCAATCATGGGTCGCCTCCACCCCCCGCCTTAGGTTGAAGCCTTCCTACCTTCCTACCCGCTCTCTCCCTTAAACCTTCCCCCCCCACCACTGCCCTCTCCCTAACCTCCCCAAACCCTCCCTGCCCAAGACCCCAGAATTACTTGCTCTGGGGATCAAAGACCTAGGGTCCTTTCTTCTTCAGCAGCCCCACCAACAGCCGCTGATGCCTTCCTGGCACTGTCAGGGCTAATGGAGCTGCTGGCCAATCCGATTGGCCAAAGACTCCAAAGGGCAGTACTTACACTCCAGTGAGGGGACAAAGTCCCACTCAGCCCTTGTTAATCAGCCCTGTGGTGCTTTATAGCTACGGGCAGGTTAGCATGGAACGTGTTGGCTCCATGCCAACGTGGTTTCTGGGTGGAGTGTTCAATCTGCCCCCTTGTATTATTTAGCCCTTTGTGTGTGTGTGTGTCTGCATTTGTGTCTCTGTATGTGTGCATTTGTGTCTGTGTGTGCTTTTTTGTGTGTGTGTGTGTGTGTGTGTATGTTTGCGCATGTGCTTCATTCTCCTCTGTTCCTAGTGTCTGTCTATGGTTTTTCTCTATATGTATGCTTGTGTGTGTCTGTAAACCTTTCTCTTTGTCCTTTTATGTATTTGTGGTTCTTGCTTCCTGTCCCAGTTTGTGTCTATGTCTGTGAATCTCTCTCTCTCTGTATCCATGAGGTAGAATTTCCGCAGAGTTTCTCCTGAATGACTGCCATAATTGCAGTGGAACATCAATAGGAACCCTGGAGGAGTGATGTAAATGGACCTTTCTCCGAGGTTTCCACTGATCTTCTGCCAAAGTTATGCTAATAATCAGGAGAACTCTCAAAGAAATTCTAGGTGCCTGTGTGTATCTGTGGTTGCTTTTCTGCATTTCTGAGTCCTTGAGATTCTCTCACTATCCTTATTTAGAGCCGTGGTTTACTTTCTCTGTTGCCTCTAGGTATCTGCCTTCCTCAGATGGTGCTGTCTGCTCGTGATGTACTCTTCCTAGCCATTGGTTCCGGCTGCTGATCAGTTTCCTCTCTGACTTGGCTGCTCTCAATCTGCTAATATTTGAGTCTACTCAAGTAAATATGTTAGTTATTGTGAAATAATGTGCACTGGGACACAATACATTTTCAGGCATGCACTTAGCTACCAGCAATGAATCAACTCAGTGGTTTACAAACCTCTCTGCACACTATCTAGCAGCTGGGGATTTGGATTAATGAACTGACTAACTTTGGATTCTGTTCAACAACTGAGCAGCTGAAACTACTTTACATCACACTTGTTAGGAAACTAGAGACCTCGATTTCTATCTTCACTGGCCACCGTACACATTTACAAACAGCACACTCACTATTTTCATTGCAGCACAGCACAAATTTCACCAGTGAGTGCTGACAGGAAAACATGGTGCACAGCCAGTGCAAGGAAATTGGTAGAAAATAGTGTTTATAGCCAATTACAAAAAGTAAAATTTGGACCTTTGTGTGCACACAGTTATTGTTACACGCTTGTCTTCTTGGTTGGGAGAAGGAGTAGGTGTAATGTAGATTGCCATGAGTGCTTGCAAGGAGCTTTAAGATAAACACATTGGGTTGCTATCAGAAATCTAAAGTGAATGTCAATTGCCTCATTTTAACTTTCATCAGTCAGGTAATTTAAACAAATCTGGCAGAACCTGGCGGCTGGAAGCTGACTGGAGGACATGCTGTGATATCCCAGGCATCCTCCTCCCCAGGAAGTTTGTTCGTAAACATAAGGGACAATCCATTAACATGAGGAAATGCAGAGAAAGAGCATCTGAAACAATAAATTCATTGCAAGACCTGTCACCAGACCTTCCTCTGTCTCACCGAGCTGTGCCTGCGATTTGGATGAAGTCTCCTTTGTCGGTCAATTGTTTTCACAGCTTTCTCAGCAGGTCATGGGGAATTTGAGCAGAAAATGCAAGACATCTTTTATTCTTCCACTTTTTTCTGTGAAATTCTTGAGCCTCCGTTACCACCTGTTCCCATCCACTCCTCCGAATGTCATTTTGTAGTTCCCTTAAATGTTGCCCTTAATTTTACTGTGATTTCATTGGGATGACTTCCTTGTGGCACAGTGAATTAAACCATTCTCCACTGACATGTACCTCAAAATTCAAAATGCACTCAGTGCATCATTCTTCCTTCACTGATGGAAATATAGACACATGATCGTTTCTGAGTGTTAAGCACTGGCAGGTAAAAATTCCTGCCGATTCTGCCCCCTACTCTTTTCAGGCTTTTCTTTATTATTGTCACAGTATCTCACTTACTCATAGCACAGCAGGGATCATGATTCGGAGAAGGGTGTGCTCATTGACCTCCACTGAGATGGGCAGCTGTATTTGTTAAGATAAAGTGCATCAATTAAAAGCACACTGGGGATGAGAAAGGAAACTCTGGCACATTCCAGCCATGTCTCTGTTTTACCTCTGAAAGGGATTCAACCTCCCACACCATGAGCAGATAATATAGCCATTAACATCGTCTCACTCTCTATAGCCTTGCTCTCCCCCAGTTCTTTAGGGTGTTTTCCTGTGTCTATCAGTTTCTGTCCCTGGAAACCTTCTATAGAACCTCTGAATTGCCAGCTTTTGAGGGGGAATAGCCTAAACAGTGTATATTTGTTGTTAAAGATGCCAATAACAGGGTTGGTGAGAAGGGAGATTGTGCATATATACATTATATATTTGAGATTGTGACTATGATGCATTGTATTCAGTGCTTTTCATAACCTCAGGGTGTCCCAAAGTACCTCAAAATCAATTAGATATTGTTGAAATGTAGTCGCTGTTGTGTTGTAGCCAAATGCAGCAGCAATTTTGAGCACAATAGGATTCTACAAATAACAAGATAAATGACCAGTTAATCTAGTGGTGTTGGTTGAGGGATAAATATTGGTCAAGATACCAAGAGACTTACAGGTGAGAGTGCTATCCCTTATGCCAAGCTGGTATTCTTTCCAATACTAGTTGATTTTGTATTTCCTTTCATAATTGCAGTTGTACCGTGAGGAGGAAGCCAAATCTTTTTGTGGAATTATGGCTAAATTTACACTGTAGATGGCCTGAGACTGTAAGGCGCAGCTTAGATTTCAGCCAGGCAATACCCTAACTGGGTCTAATTGAAATTCTCTTAGTTATACCAAGAACTCTGCACAATCATAGGCACACATTTCCTGTTATCACAGTTTAACCTTTTTGAGAGTGTCAATGCTCTGAATATATTTAAAGAGGTTCTGGACAAATTTAAAAAAATACTTGGAGGCCCATGCACTCATTAAAGTGGGGTCCATATTTCAGCGCAAGATGAGCTTAGGTGTAATGAGTTGGAAAGTGACCTGCCGATCCAGAAATGATGGCTGAGCTATTTTATCTCATATACCTTATTTAAGTAAGGCTGACTTTTCTCAAGTTTGACACAAAATTGTGCAGCCCAAAGGCTGTCCATTGGCACAGAGGCATAAAAGCTGGGCATGATGGTAATCTTATTTGACATTTCCAGTGCCAGCCCAATGCAGCAGATTAGCTGCAGGAGTCCTCGTAGCAAATGGATAAGCTCTGAAACAGGGAATAAAATCATTCCAGATTTGCACTAAGTGCGCCAGTGGGTTGGAAAACAATATTTTACCCGCCGGCCACAATGGCGGCTTCTCACACCGTATCATCCCAATCCCACTGTATTAATTATGCATTCCCAGGAAGCACGCAGTTTTGATGGCAGGCAGGCTCTCATTCACCCGCCACGCCATCACCTCGCTGCTTCATCATGCCAGGCGCCATAATTAAAGTGCAGCCACCTCTCAATGCTTCCAGCCCAGGACTGCCACACAGAAGACATGGCCCTGAAAGGCAAGAAGACTGTAACCCCTCGATTTAATGATGTGTCGCTTGAGCGCTTTTTGGACCTAGTGGAGGCCTGCCATGATGTCTTCTACCCCTGCTCTGGCCACAGGATGGGCAGCAACATCACTAACCCAGCATGGGAGGTGGTGGCAGTGGTTGTCAGTGCCAATGCCCTGCAAAAAAGGGCAGCCACCCAGTGCCGCAACAGGATGAATAGTCCCATTCATTCTGCCAGTCACTCTTATCCTCACTCTCAACTCACACACTCACAAACCCATCACACATGGTCAGGGATCTCACACCTTAAGGGACAACACCACTAACTCTCACACACACCCTCACATCTCCATCAGGCTCATATCCTCTGGAGCTCGCGTCCCCATCCTGTCCATGGCTCCACTCACCAGACAAACATTCCATATGTCCTGCTCACACTCTCTCCATCTGTTTTCATGCAGAAGAAGCTGGGCCACAACAGCAGGGAGAGGTCCCAGACCGGGGGTGGAGTGGCCCACATTAGGCCCCTCCTTCACTTTGAGGAGTGTGCCATCGTGCTGACTGGTGCGGACATGGACCGTGTCTGCGGTCACGGTGAGGTCGGTGGCAAACACCCTGGTGAGGATGCTGCACACTTCAACCCCTTCTCAACGCAAATGTGAGTGCTCACTCTCCTGCTTTTAACTCTGCTGCCATACACTAATTATCTCTGGTTGACAGGGAGCTCTGCCAAGCGACCGACACCCTCAGCCAGCCAGTCCCTCAGCTCCATCCAGCTCCTCACCTCCATCCTAGAGGACATTGAAGAAATAAGCCGCCAGGAAGACCGGTCACAGTTCTTACCCACACCCCCCCACCAGCACAGAGACACACAACTCGGTGGGACCTAGACCTAGAGCAGGCTCTGGTTCACAATCTGCCACTGCATGGACACATGTTCGCAACAGGGAGGCAAGTTCAGTAGAGCTCCCCTGGCACTCGGAGGACTGTTGAGGAAGAGGCATCTGTGAGGTTTGAGTCAGATGATGGACCTCTGGATTTGGACTTCCAACCCATCCTGGAGAGTCAGCAGAAGTTGTGGGAACATCACGCAGAGCTGTTGGAAGCCCTCAGCGGAGTAGCGTGTGAATCGGATGAAAAGGTGCCCACATATGCACACATGGAGGTTTCCATGGGGAGGATGGTGGACACCATGGAGATCCTAGTCCAGCAGAACATGGAGATACGCGCAGACCTGCACTCCATTGCGGTAGCCATGGGTGAGTTCTTGTAGTGACAACGCGAAAGGGAAACGGGGCACTTGGACATCCCCCCAGGTACTCCCTCTCCTCAAGGAGTCAGGCCGGGGCCCTCAGGCACCCGCAGGGAGGAGGAGTGGCAGCTGGATATCCCTGGGTCATCCACTCAAGAATCTCAAAGACTGCTCTCTCCCTCTGAGTCCCCTTTGCCTGTAAGCCCCTCAACTTCATCGTCTGTCATTGCAGAGGGAGCAGCTGGCCCACAGGAGGACAACCAAAGCAAGCCAGGGCCCCCAAGGCCTCGGCTCTCCAGAGGACCCACGCCGAAGTCATCAGAGCAACAGGGCCAACCATGGCACAGGCTGTCTCCACCCCTGTTGCAGATGTCAGGGCAGCATCTAAGAAATTCTGATCACAGTTTGTTGCATGGATGAACACATTTGGTCACTTTATAATCTGGAAGCGTATTCACTTTCACTGAATAATGTGTAATGTTGTCTTTCAGCTTCATTGACAGGCTTCGCAAATCCTCCCACTACAGTCCCCCCATCTCCCCCACAGGCAGTTTCACTGCACACAGACGGCCCAGTAGCAATTCTGGAGGGAGTAGTGTGTGTGGCAGGGCCTTTCGGAGCCTCGTGCAAGCACTCTCCCACGCATGCAGATCCTTCCCATCTCACACTCATCTCAATGTCCTGAGCATTTTCAATGTTGCTGGCTGGGGTTCGTTTTCAGTTGTCCATCTGAGCTGACCTGCATCTCCGCCCACCCACTGATCACACTCCCATGCAGCGCTCAATCTCGTTCACCGCGACTCTCATTTCACTTTCGATTTAGTCAGCATGGTTGTGCTACAGTTTTTCTTTCACTCCCCCATCCTTTCCCCTCTCCCAATCACTCATTTCCTTTTCCTCATCGAATCCTTTGGCATCACCTTCCATCTCCTCTCTGTGACCTACCAGCCACAACCCTTTTCCTTCAGGGATGTCCAGGTGAACGTGTACGATCCCTTCCTTCCTAAAAATCCCACCCCTATCCACATTAACTTCTCCAAACTGTTTCTTCTCACCCTCAAGCTCCATGCATGCCTCCAAGTCCCCATCAATGACCCTCACTATCCCTTCAACTGATACTATTGAACCCTCATCCTCATCCTCCCACCCTACCGCCTCACTCTGTCCTCGGTCATTCTCACCATTCCCTTGTAACACACCCACCCTCAGTTCGCTCCCGAGGAGCAGTCATGGACCCATCAGAGCCTCCCTTGCACATTCACCTGGACATCCCCCACCCTGAACTCCTTTCCCCTTTTGAACTCCTTCACCCCTTGGACTCCCCCTCCGCTTAGTCCTTCCCCCTTTCTGACTCCTTCAGACACCCTTACTTCTTCTGCCACCCTTACTCCTTCCCCTCTCCAGACTTCTTCCTCCAGTCTTACTCCTTTCCCTCTCTGCACTCTCTCCTCCACCCAGACTCCTTCCTCCCCCTGGACTTCTTCCCCTCTCCGCACTACACCCCCCCCTTCGAACTGCATCCCTTACACCTTCCAACCACCTTATACCTACCTCACCAGTTGCTGTCATCCCCCCATTACCCCCTCCTCCTCCTGAAGTCCCTCCCCCCCCAATCTGACCCCCCGACACCTTCATTCCCCCCTCCCAACATCAACCCCACTCCCAACCTCAACTCCCTGGACACGTCTTCCTCTCCCACTCGATTGTGGATCTTCCCCCACCCCCTGATGTATCTTCCTCCCCCAAACTCAGCTGGACCTTCCTCTCCACCCTCTCGACTTACATCCGTTGTGAGCAGATCTTCAGCGATGACTTTCCACCTTCCATGATCTGCTTTGCGACAAAGCCATATCCATGAGAATCCATCCAGCATGCCATGGATGTTCCTCCAGAATCCCGTTTTTGTCGGGCACCAGTATCTCCTGCTCCTCGGATGTCCGCGATGTGAGCAAGGCCCTGGCGGTGAGTCCTGACCTCTGCACGTCACACTTGTCAAGACGTGTTCTGCACCGGCGTGTTTTCCCACTGACGTGGGCGGATGATCCAGCGGGGGTGGGGGGTGGGGGTGGGGTTGATTCCGGCAGGCAGGTTTTATCACGATATGCAGATGTATTATAATGAGGTTGCCGACATCTGACGGTGGAAATACAGCCCACCATTGACAGGCAGAGCAGACGATTGCAAACTGGTTTCACGACACTGTGAAACCGATTTTTGGCCTTTTCACCATATTGTCCACTCATGCCGACGAACATGCCCACGCCCTGGGTCTCTGAAGGTAAGTTTTGTCGGTCTGCGGCAAGATCCGGCAGAAATAGCTAGTGGCAGATTGCAGTGTGGGCGTGGGCTTCTGGTGCTTGTTAATTTTCCCTCACAAGGTTTATTGTACCATTCCAACAATGAAATGCTGCTTTTGAGGTGCTTTAAAAGACATGCCATCATTGATTATACGTGACTTGCTGACCTCCACTGATGCTGTAATTTAACTTGTTATTCTCTGAGCTCCCATGAAAGTTTGGATTGGAAGACTATTTAACTTTTTTACACTCTTCCTGTTCTGCTGCACTCCTGTAAATGCTTCGCTGACAGCCAATTTCTAGTGACTTGGCCAGTAATAATTTGAACACTTTACTACTATTAGTGAATTATAATCTTCCCAGAAAAATTAGTGCAAGGATCCAGCTTTTGTAAATTCAATAAAATGTCAAAAACTATTGTAAGATCAAAGACAGAACCAAGAAGGACTGCAGCAAAGGTGTTGGGGCTGGGGGTTGGATGGTGGAGTTGGCGGGGGCAAGTTGAGGGAGGATGCGGTGGAAGCCGTACCAAACCTTGTGCCCCTTGAACAGTTCCCTGACACATGAACCTTCCCTTAAGCCCATTCAAAATGAGCGAGTGGTGAAGAGTTCAGAGAGCTTAGCATATGATACGCTGGCCTGGAGACTAATGGGCCATGTGGGAATAGAAATCAGCTGTTAGTCTGTGAAAAAAATACGTAATAGATTAAGAAATTTCGTTACGATTTAGGTAGAGGCAGCATAGGTAGAAAAAAAAGCACCGAGTATCAATCCTTCAGAGTGCACTACTGGGTTTAATTTACAGTCTGAAAAGGAACCCTAACTCATTTGTGAGAATGGCAATTCCTTAGCATTTGCCTTTTATATTTGTGAATTTAAATCTGTAATGCACTATCACAAGTGACATCCTGTACATAAATATTTATTACAAAGTAGATTTCAGTAGCTCACCAGATGTGAGTTTGGAATCCTTACCACATTATTTGGTACATGCTTTGATAGCTCTTGATATCGAGGTTTAACTGCCTTGATTCCTTATATCCAAACAGCATTCTACAAATGATGCCATTGTTACATCCTTTGAAAGAAAATGAAAATCCTAGTTATTCAAACCTTTTTATCAACATTTCATTCTAAATATAATTTTGAATTTGTTTCTATGTAATACTAATCTGAGATAGCTGCCAGATTGAAAATATCTCACTTACCTTTCATAAACATCACTAGCTGGCCCTTGATTTGAGGATGATGTCTACTCAGAGTCGTTCGTTTCTGCCATGGGTCTTCATGCGACTGAACAGGTTGATTCTTGACCCACAGATCTTTGGGCACATGGGGCAGGATGTAAGGCAGTGGGATCTTGATGGACAACCTGATGTGCAAGATGCTGCCATTCTGCATGATTAGTAGCAAGCTCCTCCGAATCATTAATGCCAATGCTATGGCACTTCAAGAACAGCTTCAGAATGTCTTTGAAGTGTTTTCTTTGTCCTCCTTCCTGGAACGTTGGCCATTTGAGAGTTGAGAAAACAGGATCTGGCTGGGGAGACGCTCTCAGTCATCTTGGTGGCCAGTCCATTAAAATTGAATTTGCAGGTGTTTTGGCTGAATGCTTGAAGAGCTGCCTTAATAAACAGAATGAGGCCATTTGGCCCGTCAAGCCTCTGCCAAGTCTCTGAAACAATTCTCCATTTAATCCCATTCCTCTGTCCTTCTCATAGAGGCAGGGAAAAAAAAGTCGGTCCACCAAGCCTACCCCAAACTTTGATGGATGGAATATCAAGTCTTTTTGTTTTTTTTTTCAAGTATTTATCCATTTTCCTTTTAAGAGATGTTCTGAATACTGCTTCCAGTAGAAACCATTGTTCCTGGCAGTCTGTTGATTCAAATGACTCTCTTTCAGTCGCTTATTATTAATGGACTTGGAAAGTTCATAAGTGAAGGAGCTCTTAATAGTTATATCATTTTTCTAAATTTGAAATTTTGGTTAAATATTTTAAAATTATTTATAAGGATTGAAAAATAAATTGTAAGTGTTTTAAACTTATTTTAACTGCATTTTTAAGCTTACCTCACAATCTGTGTCAGAAACCAATAGGGTCACTCTTGGGTTTTCCCTGTTCATCTTTAAGGAAGATGAGGAAATGGGTCAGGGCACTCAAGGTAGGGAGATCAGGCTGAATAGGCACTACAGTCACCCATTGACCGCTGCCTGCTACTCCACTAGGACTCTTGGCAATGCTTCATAAAGTTGCTGCTCCTTCACGAAGTAATAACCAAGTTGAGCAGGCAAGGTGATGGCATAGTGGTTTTGTCACTGGACTGGTATTCCAGAGACCCAGGGTAATGCTCTAGGGATCCAGGTTCAAATCCTACCACAACAACTGGTGAAATTTGAATTCAATAAAAATCTGAAATTAAAAGTCTGATGATGACCATGAAACCATTGTCAATTGTTGTAAAAGCCCACCTGGTTCTGCTGTCCTTACCTGGCCTACATGTGACTCCAGACCATTGACTCTTAAAAACAAGGGCAATTAGGGATGGGCAATAAATGCTGGCCTAGGCAGTGATGCCCAAATCCCATGAATGAATTTTTAAAAAAGCTCACACTGGAAAAATTCAGCTAACTCAAGGCCACTGTTAAATGAGTCCTGCTACTACGCACCAGCTCCCCCATGTCCCCCTTTCCCTCTTTGCTAACACAAGTTTAACACAATTACAAGCTGACATGTTTGCCAAGCTCCCCATTTGGAGATCATTTGATCATTCAGCCACTCAGGTATTCTCCCACTTTGCTCTGAATCATTCTGCACACAAAATACCTGATTGACAACAAGCAAAATCCTTTGAGCATTTAAGGCCACCATGGCTTCTCAGGCTGCTTATTCTTGTGTTCCCTTTCCATCCTAACCTCCTGCTTTTCTTACACTGGCAGGAAGCTTTTTGATAATTTGCAACAGAAGCTTGGGGGATTGAAATTGTACATTCTTGTCTTTAATCACAGGCTGTTTTCCCTGTGGAGACAGTCAGATGGAATGAAGCCCAGATTTCAGAAGCGTTTATTATTGAAGGTGAAGTGACACTTCAAGGCTTTGTCCTTCCACGATGCTGGATCATACTTTCTCCCTCCGTGTCTAAAAACTGAATCCTCCTTTGCTAAATTACAGACAGCAACCCTTTAATAGAAGAGTTTAAATTTTAGGGGTCAATGGTCTGAAGAGAGACCAGCATCACCATTGCACTAAGCCACTTACAGACACATGCCTTGACCCTTTCAGCCACATCGGATATCACCCCCGCTAGAGATGGATTATCTATGGATTATGCTAATAGTATCTGCAACCAAACATGGATAATAAAAGGTCGCTGTGGCAGATTGGATGTATTCTCAATGTTCAAACACCAGCAGGTTCAAAACTGGAAGCATGTGGAATTGGAGGCAACAATTCAACATGTGTAGGTAATTGGTTGGAAGGCACGAGGCAGAGATTAGGGATAATTGGTGTATACCAAATCAGCAGGTTTTGATCTGTTATGTTCCTGGATGATCTGGAACTCTATCCCTAGAAAACTGTTGAGGGTAAATCAATTAACAGTTCAAGACTGAGATTGATAGGGTTTTGTTAGGCAGGGATATAAAAAGATCTGGGGCAGAATTTTCCCGTTGGCACGCGGGGGTGGGTCCCGCACGTCCGCGGGTAAAATGACGTGTAGTGACGTCGGGCAAGCGTCCCGACATCACCGTGTGCCATCGCGATATTTCGCTGGGCGGGCACACGTTGATGTCCGGCGCACGCTTTCCATTAATTAATGAGCCACTTAAGGCCCTTGACTCACCAATCGACGCTGATTTTTCGGCGCCCATGTGATCTTGGGGTCGGTGCGCGGGCGCAACTGGCAGGTGGGTAGGACACATTTGTATTAACCTCACCCAGGGGCAGGATAAGAGGGCTCACATGGGTCACGAGTGTGCACAGTCAAGTATTTATTTTTGAAAGTTTTTGAAACTTGCCGGTGTGATCTGCAGTGCTTCAAAACGCATACCAGCTGTTTTTTCTGGACTCTTAACCTCCAAATCAGCGCTCAGCAGTGAGTAATCTTTTCTGGGCCTGCAGGTTTCAGGAAACCTTCCCTTAGCCTGGGAATGGGAGCTGAACTGTCCACGGGAGGCACCTCCTCTGATAAGGAAGGGAGGGCTAGAAGGGGGAGGAGGCCAGGAGTGCACATTCAGCCTCCAGGGGAGCCACCTTTGGGAGGACAGGCACAGGCACAAGGGGCGCAGGGCCAAGAGGTAGACCAAGGTGGAAGGGGCCGCAGAAGACGCCACTATCCTGCTGCCAGGGTATATTGAGGTAGCGAAGCAGCTACCTCAATATGTCTGAGGTGCAGTGCCGAAGGAGGCTCCGTCTCTCAAGGGAGACAGTCAACTATATCTGTAAGATGATTGGACCTGAGATCTCTGCAAACTGTGTGGGTGGACACCCCATGCCAGTGACTCTGAAGGTCACAGCTGCCCTCAACTACTATGCCTCTGGCTCCTTCCAGGGCTTGGTGGGTGATCTTTCCGGTGTCTCCCAATCAGCTGTCCACACTTGCATCAAGCAGGTTACAGGCGCTCTGTTCAGGCGTGCATTGACCTTCATCCACTTCTGTTGGGATGAGGCCAGCCAGACACAGCGAGCCAGAGGCTTCGCGGCCATTGCTGGCTTCCCCCGCGTCCAGGGTGCTATAGACTGTACACATGTGGCCATCAAGGTGCCAGCGGGTGAGCCCGGTGCCTTCGTCAACAGGAAGGGCTTCCACTCCATGAACGTGCAGATAGTGTGTGACCACAGGATGCAGATTCTGCAAGTCTGTGCAAGGTACCCAGGCAGCTCCCACGACGCCTACATCCTCAGACACTCCCAGGTGCCAGGACTCTTCAGTGCTCCAGCGCGGCTGGATGGATGGCTGCTGGGTGACAAGGGTTATCCCCTCAGAAGGTGGCTCATGACGCCTCTCCGCCATCCAAGAACAGAAGCTGAGCAGCGGTAAAATAGGAGCCAGGGCACCACAAGGGCTGTGGTGGAAAGAGCTATTCATCTTCTCAAGATGCGCTTCCGATGCCTGGACCACTCAGGGAGCACACTCATGTACTCCCCAGATCATGTCTCCGTGACAGCGGTTGCATGCTGCGCTCTCCACAATCTTGCGCTGGAAAGAGGGGGACGCAGTGGATGATGAAGATGTCGATGCAGTGGCTGTGGCTGCACACAATGAGTCCAGCAGTGAGTCCGAGGATGAGCATGCACAGGGAAACGCTGAGGGGGTAGACGCTGAGCCGGGCATACTCCAGAGAGGCAGGGACACCCGGGAGGCTTTAATCCAATGAACCTTCAGCTAGCACATCACAGATAGACCTCCAGGACAAGCCTAGGCTGTAGGTTCGATACTCGACACCTAAGTGCAAAATCTGCCAGGTTAGGAACAGTCACTAGGGGCCTTGTTAATGAAGCTGAATGTCCAACAAGGCACTCATTACAGTTTTGGAAACCATCCACATGCAGAAGAAAAGAGACACCCTCAGCTATGGTACATATTTGAATTTAATATGTTAAGCAAACCAGCTTATTCCAAAAAAAACACAATAGTGTTACAAATCAAAACAAATCATAAGGACCTCATCTCAGGCCAACACAAAAGCACCAGTGAAGAAACCCGTGGTGTGCCTAAAGTGCCTTATGTTTTCGTTTCCGGGTGCTACATCTTGGTGCTGCCCCATCGCTCGGGGTGGTATCTGAGCCAGCCTGCTGACTCTGCTGTCCTGTTGGCCTCGATGACCTTGGCGGTCGTCCTCTGGCCCATGGAGCCAGTGCTGGCCCCGCCTGGGAGGGAGCTGCCAGTTCCACAGCTGGCATCCCCCCAGTCCTCACAGCCTCACCAGATGATACGGTAACTGGGAGAGGGTTGGAGGAGCTACTGCCCTCATCCGGAGTGCCCTGAGAGATGCCCGCAGAGATGCCAGGCAGCTGCTGCACCGATGTGAGGTCGCTTCGGGCCTCCCTGCTCACCATGGATGGATGGGCACCAAGCTGGGAAAGTTGATGCCCAAACAATCTCCCACACTGACACTGACCAGCTGAGGTCAATGCCGATGTGAGGGCTTGCTGGTCCAAGCGCATCCCCAAGAAGCCCTGATTGGTCTCCTGGAGGAGCCTCTCCACGAGAGTCGCCACTCTCTCCATGGAGGACGCATGGCGCTTGGTCATGTCGCTCATTGTTTCAGCGATAGTCCGGGTAGACTCCTCCACCATAGACACCAAGCGAAGCATAGCTTCATGTATCTCCCCCAGATGCTCCTGCACACCTGACTGCATTTCCTGCATTTGCTGCGTCATGGACGACTCCAGAGGCACAACATCAGGCACCGACTGAGCATGTGCCTGGTACCCTGCAGTCCTCCAACTGCTGGCGCCATGGGCACTCTCTGTCTCTGCCAGCTCCTCCAGCAACTGTGAAGTGCCCTCACCGCTTTGCCCCAGGACACTAGCTAATGTTCGAATTCCCACTGAGGTGCTAGTATCTGCGCTGGTGCCTGCCTGGCAGAGATGGTGTGACGCTGGTGAGACTTCAGGGCCCTCAGGTGTGAGAGGGGGTCACTGCTGCTCCTCCTCCCGGCCCTGCTCCGCTGATGCTGAAAGGAAGAACAAGGGCATTGGATCAGTTAATGTGGAGACAATGTCAATGTGCATCCCTGACCCCCAGATCATTTTGCTCTCATCCTTCCATAAGCAATGGTCAAGCCATGTTGCAAAATTAAATCAATTAACGTTCAGCACTGCTATGGCTGTTGGGAGGACAATGCTGACCTCACTGTTGGGCATAAATACCTGGCACCCCAGCCTCACCGACACCAGTGGACTTGGGGACATTGGGCCTCTCCAGATCCAGAGCCTCCAGCTCGAAACGGCTAAAAATGGCGATCCGCGCCTGGCCAGCGTCAGTCCTCACCCGCTCTGCTGCGTTATGAGCATTCTTCTCCTAAAAATGAGAGACGAGCATTGATTTGTGCAAATTGCACATGGACTCTCTTCGCGCACGGCCCACCCCAACCAGAGTGGGACACATCAGGGCTCCAGTGCCTCCTCACCCCGCTGCTGCTGGACATTCACACAAAGATGCTAGGCCTGTTCCTCCCCACCACCCCCCCACAACCCCCTTGGCCAAATGCTGCCTACATCACATTAGGCACTACGCGGTATGTCCTTCCATAGCAAGGAGGCACAAGCATTCTGGAGTGCAGAGCGCAGCAGATGGTTCATTGCCACGCCACCTTGAAGCTCCCCTCCCAGCATGTCATCACCCTGACTTGGACATATCCTGCATTTCCAGCACTAGGTGCAGTTCCTCCAGTTTGCCCCCAAACCAGTCATGTGGGTCTCAGTGTAACACATGCTGCGGGGGCAAAACACATCCCTTCATCACCCTCTCAGGCTGACCTCAGCATGGGCAATATCTGCTGGCCTACTCAGCAAAGGACAAATGCCGTCAATGATTCAATGTAGTCACTACACTCAGACTTGAGGGTGGGGGTGGGTCGGGGGGAGGGGGGTGGTGTGGGGTGGGGTAGCAGGGGGGAAAGCCGACCTGCTGGGTTAAGTGACCAATGCCAACATAGTGCTCACCCTTCCAGAACGCAACAAGTCGTTGAAGTGCTTGCGACACTGGATCCAGGTGCACCGCACCGCATGGCGGGAGCTCACCACCTCCGCCACCTCCTCCCAGGCACATTTTGTCATGTGGGGGGGGCCTCCTCCTCCTGTCCTGGGGAACCAGCACTTCCCGCCGTGCTGCCACCTTCTTGAGGAGGGTAGCAAGGCAGTCATCAGAAAAACGAGGGGCACCCTGGTCCCCCGCCCTACCCTCCGGCCTGGCCTGTTCACCAGAAGCCCTCTGGTGAGCCCTTCCACTTGTGAGCAGCCTTGCAAAGGAAACAGGCCGGCGGGTCGCCATTGGACCCGGTGGACAATGTACTCCCGCCGCCGCCCTCCCACTCCTGCTATCCTCAGGAGTCACGCATTACGCTGGGTGGGCCTTAATTGGCCCACCCGCGTAAAATGGTGGCACGGACCCGATCCCGGGTGGTGATCAGGTCCGCACCTGCCCGCGCCTGCTCCGGTTCCGCCGCCCCCACCAACCCGAAAATTCAGCCCCTGGAACCAAGGCTGGTAAATGGAGTTAAGACACAGATCAGCCATGATCTAATTGTATGGTGGAATAGGCACAAAGCCTGACCGGTGGCTCCTGTTCCTATGTTCCTAAATATAGTAAATCTGTTGATTAAGAATTTTGGCCGTTATGTGTGTATGTAAATATATGCACATGTGTGTTTATGGATGTAAAGCCCACAGACACACAGAGGGCAAATTTCATTTATACCCATAAGTTCCTATGCAGGATATAATGTTTGCCTTGTGATGGCTCCAGTGTGTGACCTAGGTCTTTGTTTGAAGCTGTGCCTTGGTGTTGTTTGTTGTTGGTCCGCTGATCCATATGACTTTCTCACCTCAGTTCTGCTTCTAATTCAGTTGTGTTCATTTAGACCGACTGTTTACCTCAGTTTTTGTTGAATCATCATGATTTTGTATACATTCCGATCAGCAGTTAAAGGACACAAACATCTATAGTCTTGTTAATCTGACTAAGAAAGTGCATTTCTCTGAAAATCAGTCTGAAGGGTTCACATGGTACAAGATGATTTACTAACCAAATGGGATAAATTATACCCAAGAGACAATCATTAAGGCGCCTGGTGGACATTGATGTTATATTTCATTATAACAAAAATATTTCAAGTTGGTACATAAAACACCTCTTATACTTTTCCTTTGAAACTCTATGTTTTTCCTTCTTTATAAACCTGTGGTAGGTCTTAAGGCAATGAGCTATTTCCTCTTCTAATGACATCTAAGTGCAACTGAGCATGCTCAGACCAAAGGCGCTCCCTCTTTCAAACATAACAATATGCTCAAGGTCAGTGCGTTTTTATTTTTCCCCAGTTCTTGAACATGTAAACATTTCCAGGGTCAGGGCCTTCCTGAATGGATTTGGGATGGTTCAAATTGTTTACACAGGCTTGCCAACTCCCTGGATTTTAGATCAATGTAATAGTTTGTGGGATACTTTTTCAATTCTCCACTAATCAGTAACCTCTGCTGGAAAGTACAATGTGTGAACATCAGGGCCAGTATTTTATGGCCCCACCACGGTGTATCTCCCCCTGGCCGATGTGGAGAGCCATTTAAATCTCCATTCAGTTCAGCAGGACCAGAATACCTCGTCGGGCTGGAGGGGCCATTAAATCCTGGCCCAGGTGAAGACAGGACCTGAACTGACTGTGTTATTCCCTGCAGTTGTGTATCCTGCTCACGTTATATCTTAGGCTCACAGTCACAATTTCAGATTTTTTGTAGACCATTTTTCCTGTTATATAGTTTAATTATAGTTCACATAAGCTGCCTTTGTCTTTTACAATTCAAAGATTTGCTCTCGCCGATTGATTAAAAATGTCTACTTACAGTAATTGTTTAGTGGATTAAACATATTACATACATTTCTCCCTCCTTAATTGGCCCGCTCGTGTAAAATGGTGGCACAGACCTGATTGCAGGAGACGATCGGGTCCGTGCTCACCCGCTCCCCCCGCCCTCCAGCCAGAAAATTCTGCCCCATATCTACAGGTTCCCTTTTATTCGCTTTACTTGTTACTTCCTCAAAGAACTCTAATAAATTAGTCAAGCATGACTTCCTTTCACAAAACCATGTTGACTCTGCCTAATTACATTAAGATTTTCTGAGTCCCCTGCTATAACCTCCCGAATAATAGATATTAGCATTTTTCCTATGACAGATGCTAGGCTAACCGTCCTGTTGTTTCTTGTTTTCTGTCTTCCTCCTTTCTTGAATAAAATAGTTACATTTGATATTTTTCAATCTGATGAGAATTTTCTAGAATTGAGGGAACTTCTAAAATTACAATCAATTCATCTGCTATCTCTGCAGCCATTTTTTTTAGGGTCCTCGGATGATGTCCATCAGTTTCTGATGACTTGTCAGCCTTTAGTTCTAATCATTTTCTCATTACCCTTTCCCTGGTGATTGTAATTGTTTTAAGTTCCTCTCTCCCTATCACCTCCTGATTTACAAATATATCTGTCTTGTTATTTGTATCTTCTGCAGTGAAGACAGACACAAAGGGCAGAATTTTCTGCCTGTTGGGCGGGCGGGCCCGGCCCAATCTCCGGCATGCGGGAAGCTGATCTCCGCGGGAGAAGTGGGCCCCGCCACCATTTTACGTGGCCGTAACTGGCCCGCCCAGCATGACGTCCGGCGGGAAGTGCTATGCTCTTCCTGTGCGGGTGGGGGGGATTCCCCAAAAGCAAGAGTGCGCTCTTTCGCGCATGCGCACAAAAGAGCCACATCTCGCTGAGGCTAAGTGCTGCCTCAGGGAGATCGCTGACACTTTTAAAAAGATTAAAAATAGAAAAAAACATTCCCTAATATGTCCCCCTCAAGATGGGACATGTTCATAATTAACATAATAAGTTTATAAAAAATTTTAAAACCCTATATGAAACCTCATCCCGCCAGTGGATGAGGTTTCATGTTTTTTCTATTTGCCGCCGGGGCTCCTTGCCTGCCCACCAACCTTAAGGTTGGACAGGCAGTACACTAAGTGCTTTAATTGATCTGTCAATGGTCTCAATTGGCCATTGACAGGTCGGCGGGCCCGCAGCTGATTTTGCTGCACCCTTGCCTTCCTGAAGATTTAAATGGGGCGGGATGACTACGGAGGTTCCGCCCAACGTCATTCCACATCATTTTACGCGTCAGCAAGCGGGCCCCGCCCCCTGCTCGCCAACAGCAAAGTTCTGCCCAAAATATCCGTTCAACACTTCCACCATTTCCTTATTTTCCATTATTAATTCCCCAGACTCACTCCCTAGAGGACCCATACTCACTTTAGTTACTCTTATCCTTTTTAATCACTTGTAAAACTCTTAGGGCTGCATCTTCCAGTTGGCAAGTGGGGGCGGGGCCCTCTCGCTGACGCGTAAAATGACACGGGGTAATGTCGGGCGTGCATCCTGATGTCACCCCGCATCATTTACATTTTCAGGTCGGCGGGGGCGGAGTTGACTTGGCTGTGCACCCGCCGACCTGTCAACGGCCACTTAAGGCCATTAATAAAGTAATTGAAGTAATCAATGGGCCTGCCCTCCCAACCTTAATGTTGGCGGGCAGGCCAGGAGCCCAGACAGGCTTCCGAAAAAACATGAAACCTCGTCCACGGGCAGGCTGAGGTTTCATGAGGGATTTAAAAATTTCAGAATATTTTAAATAAAAGTTATGGACATGTCCCAACTCATTGACAATGTCACATGAGGGGACATGTCAGTAAAATTTTTTCTATTCTTTAAACTGGCTTTCACATTTGAGCTGATCTCCCTAAGGCAGCACTTTGCCTCAGGGAGATCTGTGCGCTCTTCCACGCGTATGTGCGAAAGAGCGCACAGACCTGCTCAGGGAATCCCCCCGCCCATCACAGGGAGCGCACAGCGCTTCCGTGCAGACCTCACGCTGGGCGGGCCTTAATTGGCCCACTCACGTAAAATGGCGGCGCACCCCCGACTGGGGATGCCGATTGGGAACCCGCCCGCTCCTGCACAACCCCCCTTATGGGGGTAAGATCCTGCCCTTACTGTTTTTATATTTCTAGCTAGCTTTCTTTCATGCTCTAATTTCTCCCTCCTTATTAATTTTTTAGTCGTTCTTTGCTGGTTTGTAAATTCTGTCCAATCTTCCAACGTACCACTAATCCTCACAGAATTGTACACATTTTCTTTCAATTTGATACTATCTTTAACTTCCTTAGTTGGCCATGTATGGTGCATTTGTCTCTTAGAGTCTTTCTTTCTGACTGGAATGTATCTTTGTTGAACATTATGAAATATCTCCATAAATGTCTGCCCCTGCATTTCTATTGACCTACCCCTTAACCTATTTTCCCAGTTCACTTTAGCCAGCTCCATCTGCATACCCTTTGAATTGCCTTTATTTAATTTTAAGATGCTAGTCGTAGACCCACCCTTCTCTTTCTCAAATTGAATAATTCAATCATGTTATGATCATTACTACCTAGAAGTTCCTTTACTATGAGGTCATTAATTAATCCTACCTCATTGCACACCACCAGGTCTATAATTTCCTGCTCTCTGGTTAGCTCTAGATTGTGCTGTACTAAGAAATAGCCCCAAAAAACACTCTATGAACTCATCTTCTAGGCTACCTTTGCCAATCTGATGCATCCAATCTACATGTAGATTAAAATCACCCATGATAATTATAGCGCCTTTCTAGAAGCCCCCGTTATTTCTTCCTGCATATGACATCCTACAGCATTGTTACTGTTAGGAGGACCATAAAATACTCCCACAATGGAATTTTTCCTTTTGCTATTTCTTATCTCTACCCAACTGACTCTATATCTTGATCTTTAGGACTAAGGTCATCTTTGACAATTGTACTAATGTCATCCTTAAATAACAAAGCTACCCAACCACCCTTTCCTAGCTTCCTGCCCTTGCAAAATGTCAAATACTTTTGAATATTCAGGTCCCATCACT
Source organism: Cetorhinus maximus (assembly GCF_964194155.1). Taxonomy (NCBI): domain Eukaryota; kingdom Metazoa; phylum Chordata; class Chondrichthyes; order Lamniformes; family Cetorhinidae; genus Cetorhinus; species Cetorhinus maximus. The sequence goes on from NC_135879.1 coordinate 87,063,612, forward strand.
GGTCACCTTGCAGTCACATCTCTCGTAATGACTATCAGATCATACATATTTACTTCTGTATGAGCCGTCAATCCACCTGTTTTGTTACAAATGCTACAGGTATTCAGATATAGCCTTTAGCACTGTCTATTTACTATTTTTGTAACCTCTGGCCTTATCTGCTGTCACACTCTTAAATTTGTACGCTCTGTCCCTTCCTGTCATGTCCTGATTGTCATTACCCTGATTGCTACCTTGCTCTCTTGCCTTGCCCCTTTCCTTTAATCTTCCCTCACTTGATTCCTTCCTCCCACTATTTAGTTTAAAGCCCTCTCTACCACCCTAGATATATGACTCTCCACAGCACTGGTTCCAGCACAGTTCAGGTGAAGACTGCCTGAATGGTACAGCTCCTACTTTCCTCACTACTGGTTCCAGTGTCCCATAAATCAAAACATTGATTCTTGTGCAATGCTGCAACTCTTTCATTGGTGGATATTAAGCAAAGAGATTGAAATTTCACAGGCATGTCACTAACATGCAGTCGTATTATCTGTTTATGCTGTTTCTTTGGGAGTTGGACAACCTTCCACCAGAGAACTCCCACAGAAACTACCCATGGGCAATGTGGATGGGTTCAAAGTACAAAGCTCTCGTTTCTGGCACAGTCCATGGTTTTTATCTTTCCCTACATCTTCTTGCCAAATATCATGATATGTTGTAATGTAACATCTCAAGCAGAGCACAAAATAAAGCCCCCTTATTTTATCATGTTCCAGAATTCAGAACAAACTCCCAAACTAAAGCACACTGCAGCTTTTGATCTCTTAGGCACTAAGTGTTAACTCCTTTGGTTCTTTTGAGTGTAAAGCTTTCACTTAAACTTAACAATATTCCAATTATATCCACAATTAACAATGCTGATAAAGAATACATGAATGCATTAGAATGAGACAAAATTCAAACTTGGGGCAGAATTTTACATTCTGCAGGCGGGCGCGGGCCCAACCCAATCAGCGTAAAATAGCACGTGATGACATCGGGTGAGCGTCCCAACGTCATCGTGCACTCGTGCGATATTTCGGTCGGCAAGTGCACGCGAGAATCCACCGACAATTAAGTGACCTATTAAGGCCATTAAAGTTTCAATTAACATGGATTACTCACTGCCCGTCCAACATACGGTTGACGGGTGGGCAAATCAACCAGGCGGCCTTTTTATTTTTGAGGAAACCTCATCCAAGAGAGGGATAAGGTGTCCAAAATTAATTGGAAAAAATAAAAATGTTTGGGCAGAATATTCATTATCTGTGTGTCCAGGTAAGTGTGTCCTATGCCCATCCCCACCCAGGCAGTGCTGAGCCTTTCAGCGCGCGTTTCATGCTGGCTGGGTGTTAATTGGCCAGCCAGCATGAAATGGCAGTCGGAGGCTGATCGTAGGTGGTGGGCCATTTCCCAGCCGCTCCTGTGCCCGCCCACCGCGCCCACCCGATGACCCAAAAATCCTGCCCTAGAACACAGAAGAAAGATGTATTCTTGTCCCTGGATATTGAAGTATAATCATTGTGTCCCCATCACTCAATAGATAAAACAAACCAATTTGATCAGTAGAACAAAAGACCCTGGCCTGAATTTTATGGCATAGGAGTGGGCTCATGATACACACAATGTATGGCAAAATAGGTAGCGATGATGTCAGGAGGGGGTCCCAACATCATCATGCCTCATCATGATACTTCAGGAGGTGGCAGGGGCTAAAAGTCGGCAGCTTGCCTGACGTCTATTCATGGGACAATTGATGCAATTAAAGAGGCTAGCACTGCAATTTTAAGCAGCCTGTGTGGTTTTACAGTCGGTGCACGGGCTGCATGGCCAGATGGGGACTTCACAATGAGAACTTTCTCAACCTATGGTGGGATAAAAGTTTGCAGAAGGAGCAAAGGGTATTGTGTGCTGCACCATGCACAATTTGGCTCTTTCTAAGGGAGATTGTGGCTACAAGGGCAGGTCAGAGACTTGGAATTGTATGGCAAGTAACTCACCTCCTGACTCCCCAAAGCCTATCCACCATCTACAAGGCTCAAGTCAGGAGTGTGACGGAATACTCCCCACTTGCCTGGAAGAGCGCAGCTCCAACAACACTCAAGAAGCCTAACACCATCCAGGACAAAGCAGCCCGCTTGATTGGCACCACATCCACAAACACTCACTCCCTCCACCACCGATGCACAGTAGCAGCAGTGTGTACCATCTACAAGATGCACTGCAGGAATTCACCAAGGATCCTCGACAGCACCTTCCAAACCCATGACCACAACCATCTAGAAGGACAAGGGCAGCAGATAGATGGGAACACCACCAGCTGTAAGTTCCCCTCCTAGTCACTCACCATCCTGACTTGGAAATATATCACCGTTCCTTCACTGTCACTGGGTCAAAATCCTGGAACTCTCTCCCTAACAGCAATGTGGGTGTACCTACACCACATGGACTGCAGCAGTTCAAGAAGGCAGCTCCCCACCACCTTCTCAAGGGCGACTGGGGATGGGCAATAAATGCTGGCCCAGCCAGCGAAGCTCACATCCCGTGAAGGAATAAAAAAAAACAGATAGAAGAGAAAGGCTGGGAAGAACAGCCACACATGTGTGATGATGGTTCAAACACAGACTCCGAGGATGAACCTGAATAGCCACAGGGCCATGATGAGGAGCCAGCAGGGCACCAACATTTGGGACCCAGGGAAACTAGGGAAGCTCTCATTCAGAGGCAATTCCAATAGGCTGCCATAGTCCACATGTGATGTCATTAAAAAGCTGCAGTTACATCATTGTAAGACCACAGGAACCCCTCCTAACAGCCTATTGGACCTGCACATCTTCTGAAAAATAACAATGCTTATGCTTAATTACTTTGCGGGATTGAGTTGCAGGCCTCCAAACTTCACGCCACTCATAACACAAGAACAACATGTGATGTGAAATATCAATTTAATAAGGTCATTTGGAACAGCAAAACACAACCTACACAATTACATATATCCCTTGTGATTATCCTCCTGTGTTTAGTGTGATTTCCTAAACAGTTTATGAGTGCTTCTTCTTAACGCTCCCCCATCGCTGGCAGCTGCATTGGAGGAAGGCTGCTGACTCAGATGATCCGCTGTTCTGGATGACCTTGGCAGTCATCCTCGAGTTGGCGGAGGCTGTGAGGGGCTGCACAGTGGTGCACTCCTCAGTTGCCGTGGAATCCTGAGACAATACTGTCACTGGCAGAGAGACGAAGGAGCTGCTGTCACCGTCAGGAGTGCCCTGAGAGGAGCCCTGAGTTTAGTACTGCAACAAAAAGTCGTAATATGGAGAATTAGTCTAGTGTGGGCCTTCCACCCCTTCAGCTGCTCACCATTGAAGTTCAGCGCAGCCAAATTGCTTCCAATTGCTTAATTATTATTTTTTGCTCACCATCCTTTTCACTTTGTTTTCTCACCACTTGCACTTTGGCTACCCATATTGAATGTTTTCTTTTGTACGTTTTTATACACTTTAGCTGCACAACAGGGCTCATGTTGATTTCTGCCGGCTCTGCAAGTGCTAAATTTGTCCATATGTGAAAGGTACCATTCAGATCCACTTCTTCTGTGCAGATGTATGGGCCAATTTGTAGGCATCATGCTGTGACAGCCTTGTTAGGCCAAGATGCTGGTATGCTATCGAAATCCCAAAATACCAATAATATTGACTTAGCAAAAAGGGATGAAAGAATATCATTGCAACTGTTTGTATAATGCAAGATCTGGAAATGTTGAACAGGATATTTCAGTGTTTAATGCAGTCACAAGTTTTCTCCTTGGTTTCGCAGATTAACTAGTTCATTTAGATTTAATAAATAGATAGAACTATCGCATTCAGTTAATAATCCAGGTAGACCCTGACAGTGGTCTGTGTCAAAAGGACTAATTGGAAAAAAATCTTCCTTAATCATTTTTGCTTATTATTAAAATTAAAATCTATCTCAGAATTAATCAAAGAGCCAATTATAACAGCTCTGGTTGAATTAATTAACACACCTATTTTTCTTTCAGCTGCAAGCTTATATTTTGCCCTATTTTGATGAATATTCAAGGTTTGGTTATTTGGGGTTATCCAGATTATTAAGTGTAATAAAGATATGCAAAAAGATCCATTACAGACGCTGATCTTCTGAAGGCTAGGCTCAACTGGCTTATTGAAATGTTACATAATTTTGTGCAGTAATTTTACTGCGGTGATGAAGATCAAGAGGATTCAGGGCTGAAAAATTCCATGCCATTTTCAGCATAATTCCAGAAGGTTATTGAAGCAAGTATAACTTTTGTTGGCAGAAAAATGGGGTGATAGCCATGGCTGCCACAAAACTGAACCCTTGTTAATTCTCTTGCACTTGGTCACTCCTCCACTTCTCTGCTGCCATATAACATTATGTAGATCAGAGACACTGCAGCCCCGAGCGCTTTTACGAGTGCAAAGCGCTCAGGGTAAGCTGGAACGAGAACTATAAAGCCTAGCTTTTACATAATCAGCTGAGGCAGGCAGAAGTGAGGGGTTTGTGAGTGTGAATGGATTGAAGAGTTTTAGTAATGATTTCCGCAGCTGGCTATATTTTTCCCGTTCTGCTTACATAAGCCTGAGCTTTCTTCTGAGAGCGCGAAACCAACAGGAGGCTTTGGTCACCCCAATCACAATGAAAGTTTCCTAGGAGCCCACTTCAAGCTTCAGGATCCCATGGATAAATAAATAGGTTGGAAACAAAATCAAAATAAAACAAGGAAAGGATTTAGGAGAAGGATAAGAAAAACAAGGAGGAGTTGAGGATGGAATCTCTAAAAGTATTAGGAATAAGAGTAAAGTATTGTACAAATCTATCAGTAGAGAAGAGAATTGTTAAATCTGAGGTGGCGTCTCTGAGAGGAGAGGGTAGTAAATGGACGCTCGGAGGGAAGGGACTCTTGCCCCCCACTGGTGAAGGTGGCAGAAAAGTTTGTGCTTCATTCCTGATCCCCATTTTAATTTGCCCGAATTTAGGTGCAGAAAGTGGGACAGGGGAGTAATACAAACAAGGAAGTCACGGTCCAATGACATTACTGGGCTCCATTTCCATTTTAACGGCAGGCCCGACCTAAAGCCTGCACAGTCTGGAACTGCCAGCAAAAGCTGATGGCAAGCAGGATACAAGAGACCCAGGTAGGTCCATGTGTTTTTTTAACCTTTTAAACGTTCTTTATGATCTGAAAGGAGCAGGATGCTCCTCCTAGCCCTCACAAGAAAACTTTGGGCTTCAGCTGCTCTGGGCTTCCCTGATGTCCTACAGGGTTTTGTACTGGGATGTTTCATCATTTAGGTAAAGGCTAGAAGGAGAGGACTTCTAGGGACTAAGGGCATGAAGCCTCATAAGAGGATGATGCAGCCTGATGGGAGGATTATAGAGGCAGTCAGTGCAACCTCCAGCATCCCCCAAAATACCACACAGAGAGGAGAGAGTTAACCTAAAAAAATGGGAGAGGTGTTTGGCCACTTTGTTCAAATTGGTGGGGGGTTGGGTGTTGGGGAATGGTTAAACACTAAGGGCTAGATTTTCATGGTCCCAACTGGGACCAAACGGAGATGGAGCTGAAAAAAAATGGCTGCTGAGTGGAGTGGGGTGGACAGAGGTCCGCCACCGTTTCCTCCCCTAGCCATTTTCATGCGCCCCAGAACCTGCCCGCTCCAATGAAACAGGCAATTGACAGCTTTGGGGGCTTATTAAGAGCACAACCCAGGTAAGGTTTGTAAAATCCTTATGGAGGCGGCCGGACTTTAGCAGCTGTCGGGTTTTACACCGGCTGCATGGAGACGTGAACTATGGATTAGAGGGGAAGGAGTATAAAAGGTAAGCAAAATGGTTTTGCCTCCTTTAGAATTCATTATTAAATACTGTAGCATCAGTTGTATCTGTGTTCATTAAAATGAGTTATGACAGTGCTAATTAGAAGATATAACTACATTTTAAAGAATGGGCGGAATTGTTCCACATTTGCACTAAGTGAAGTAGCAGACGAGTAAAACGACGTTTTACCTGCTGGCCCCAATGGCGGCTTTTCGCACCGTATTGTCCCAAACCTGCCGCATTAACAATGCATTCCCGGGAAACAAGCTGTTTCCATGGTCGGCCGGGTCTCATTCACCAGCCCACCATCACCTCGTCGCTTCTTCACACCAGGCGCCATGTTTAAAGTACAGCCATGCACACACCTCTCAGAGCTTCCAGCCCACGGCTGCTGCACGGAAGACAGGTTGGCCCCGAAAGGCAAAAAGACTGCAGCCCCCAGGTTCAATGACGCGTCCCTCGAACACCTTGTGGACGCAGTGGAGGCTCACTGTGATGTCCTCTACCCATGCTTTGGCCACAGGATGGGCAGCAACAGCAATAATCCAGCTTGGGAGGCGGTGGCAGCGGTGGTCAGCGCCAATGCCCTGCAAAAGAGGACAGCCTCCCAGTGCCAAAAGAGGATGAATGCTCTCCTTCATTCCGCCAGGGTAAGTCACTCTTCTCATCACTCTTAACTCACACACTCACAAACCCATCACTCATCCACAGGGCCCTCACTCATTGCTAGTTCAAGGGACAGCTCCATTCCACACTCTCACACACACAACTTCATTGTCCTTATCCCGTCCATGGGACCACTCACCACACACACATGCCAGGCATACTTATCATCTGGCCTGGCAGATGAGCTGCATACGCTATCTCCTTCTTTATTTGTGCAGGACAAGCTGGCACACAACAAGAGGGAGAGGTGACTTACTAGTGGAGGAATGCCTGAAATCAAGGTCCTCACAGACTTTGAAAATAGAGCCATCCAGATGGCTGGTGAGGATCTGGACTGTTCCTGTGCTGACGGTAAGGTCGGTGCTGCTCAACCGAGTGAGGATCCAGCAGTGCAACATCCATCAGACAACCATGCTGTGAGTGTTTCACAGGCCACTGCCATGCACTAATTATCTCGTCTTGCTTCCACAGGCACATCTACCAAACAGCCGAAGGAGCCCACAACCCAGGGCCTCCAATCAAACCCTGAAGAAATTTCTGAAGAGGAATCTGAGGGCACCCTCCTTGAAGTCCCATCACAGCGCTCACTCACATCCTCCACCAGTGCAGAGGCACACACCTTGGTGGGACTTAGCTTTGCAGTAGCCTTGGGAGCACAATCTGGTGAGCACATTGCACTTTCTGATCTACAGCAGGTGGCAACAGGGACTTCCCAGGTCCCCGGCACTGTGAAGACTCCTGGAGGCCCGAAATTTGCTGAGTTCGAGTCAGATGACGAGCCTCTGGACTCAGTCATGTCACAGATGCTGGAGCTGCAAAGGCAAGCTCTGGAACATTAGGAAGGGATGTCTGCTGCACTCCTCAGATTGCAAGGCATGATGGAGGAGTTCGTCTGCCTTCACTCTGAGGTGATAGCGCCAGCATGCCAATGCACTGAGGTCAACACTGGTAGGATGGTGGACGCCATGGAAACGTTGGTCCAGGACGTCACTCCTGCACTGCTGCGTGGGCTTAACTCCATCGCTGATGCCATCGTTGGCCTCCAACAGTATGTACACAAGAGGGGTGCTGGGTGGCTCGATCCTACTCCAGCTACCCTTGCTCCTAAAGGAGTCAGCCAGGGGCCCTCGGGCACCCATAGGGAGGAGGATCAGCAGGTGCACACCCTGGGGCCATCCATCCAGGTGATTCCGGGAGTGTCCGGCCCATCTGAATCCCCTCTTCCTGTGACCTCAGCAACTCCAGCTCTACAGCTCGAGGAGGGTGCCGCTGTCACACAGCAGGACCCTGAAAGCAGGCTGGGGCCCGCCAGGTCTTGGCCCTCCAGATGACCCACATCAAGGTAATCACAGACAGGCCGTCACAGTCAGCAGGCTGCCTCCACCTCCGCTGTGGATGTCCGGGGAGCATCAAGACATAGCAGCAGGATTAGGAAGGTTAAGAAGATGTAGTTAATCACTTGTACATAATGTTCACTATTGTCAATAAACTCCCAAGAATGCCTCCCTGCCTATGGCTCCTTGTTCTGATGAGCAATGTTCTTGTCACTCAGATGAAAAACCTTTCTGCATAAGACAAAAGGCAGGTCTCTCAGTCCAGGGCCTCTTCCCTGTGCTCTGTGCAGCCTTCAGACCAAAGTGATGGTCCAGCCTCACACTCCCTGGACATATTACTGATGCCTGCACCTCGATGGTGCTTGTCATTGCGTCAGAATGTCATGGGCAGGCATCGCAAAGTTCCGTTATTCTCTCTGTGTGCTCTCAGCATCTTTAAGGTGGGGCTGGCTCCCATCTCTTCAGCATCTGTGACCAGTGACACTGTGCTCCTGATGGGGTCAAGTGCTGAAGGTGGACAAAGCATCAGATGCTTCTAAAGTTTTATGGCTGCGTCTCAATGATATGACCCTGATCACAGAGTGCAAGTGAGCTGCCGTCAGCCAAACAGGAGTCAGACATTCTCAGAGACAATGTGAAGCTCTATGGAGTGTCCTCACTGCATGTCATCATCATCCTCCTGCAATCGAGCGACTATTAGGGCCTCCACCTCATCTCCATGACAGGAGCATCATCACAGAGGGTGTGTGCACTGCCATAAGCCAGACTGGAGTCTAACATTCATGGATGCAATGTGAGGATCTATGGGGTCTCCTCACTGCATGTCGTCATCATCCTCCACAAATCTAGCAGCTATGAGGGCTTCCTGAGCTTGCCTGCCTCATCTAGCCAGTGTGAGGGCCTCATCGCTGTCATAGTCACTTTCAACGACCTCTTCACCCTCCCCAGAAAGAAAAAACACAGTAAGAACTGGGAAATAAAATACTGGTCTGAGCTGGTCTTGTGTACCTTAAAATGGAACACCAGTAAAACTGGGAAATGAGAGTACTGGTCCGAACTGTTTTTTCCCTCTGGGTCATTACCATCAATGTCCTCCTCATTGGAGGAGACCTCCAGCTCCTGCAACTCCTCCTCAGCTAGCTCCCCTCCCCGTTGCAGCGCCAGGTTGTGAAGGGTGCAGCAAGTGACGACAATGTGTGACACCCTATGTGGACTATATTGCAGGGCTCCACCAGACCGGTCCAGGCACTGGAACTTCAGCATCCCGATGGTTTGCTCCACCAAATTGCAAGCTGCAGCATGAGCCTCATTATGCGTCACTCTGACACAGTCTGAGGCTGCCACACGGGTGTCATCAGCCACGTCCTCTGTGGGTAGCCCTTGTCCCCAAGGAGCCAACCCTGCAGCCTCTGTGGACCCTGGAAGACATCAGGGATCTGTGACCGGCTGAGAATGTAGGAATTGTGGACACTCCCTGGAAACCGTGCGCAGACCTGCAGGCTGTGTGGTCGCACACCAGCTGTACATTCGGTGAATGGAATACCTTGTGGTTGACATAGTTGACCGTGTGTTGTGACGGAGATCTGAGCGCCACGTGAGTGCAGTCCATGGCACCCTGCACCTGTGGGAAACCTGAGATCTGGGCAAATCCAATCGCTGTTGCATCCTGGCTGTCCTGGTCCCGGGCGAAATGCACAAAGCTTTGTGCCCTCGTGAAGATGGTCTTGTGACCTCATGGATGCATTTATGGGTGGAGACTTGTGATATCCCACAGAGGTCACCTGTGAAGCCCTGAAAGCAGCCACTGGCATAGAAATTGAGCATCCTGTCACTTTTACGGAGATTGACAGTGGATGGTCTCCATGTCCACGTGGCGCCAAATCCTACAGCAGCTGGCAGATGTGACCAACCAGTTCCCTAGACATGCGCAGTCTTTGTCGACACTGGTCTCAGTCACCTGCAAGAATGAAAGGTGGTTTCTATAGGCCCTGGGTCTAGCTAGGCGCCAACCAGCGGCAGCTCACTGTGGACGTTTGTGGCATGTGCGGGAGCCCCAGCTGCCCCTTCTTCCAGAGGGTGCTGTTCCTCCCTCTGTGCAGCCAGGCACCTCAGTGACTCTCTTCTCTATTGTTTTCACTCTCTGTATGCCACAAGGCATACAGGTAGCTCACCAGGCTCCACGGCCCTGAAGGACTCCTCCTGCAGGATGAAAGAGAGATGCGTGGGTTAGCATAGGTGTACTAAGAGCCTCTTTTGTTTATGTCTGAAGGCCTCTTAATGCATCCCGGAGAGTGCTGGCCACCACTTAGATGGCCAGAGATTAGTGCGCTGCATGGCTGCCTGAAGCCCCACCTTCCTCCGCCCCACTCCACATGACCAATTGGCAGCAGCTTTTCCCATTGGACTGCATGCTGTACTCTCAGCTCAGGCACAGGTATTCTCCTAACCCGTGCTGCAACTCTACATTGTTAACTTGAACCTTGGGGGAGGCTGGTCCAAACCGGGATGATGACATTGCAAGGGGCTGTGAGCGCCTCCACCAGTGACTGCTCCATGGCCAATTTTAGCAAGGAGGTTGTACAAATTGCCCAGTCGTCCAACTGTTCTGCAGTCCACTAAAACACTCATTAGTTTGCAGTCTGTGTCCAAGGGGTGAAAAGCTCTGGAGCACTTGGTGGCACTTTGATGCCTCTGTGTTGCTTGAGTGGGCAGATAAGCTAGGGATCCAACACTAATCATATCAATATGGCTACGTCTGAACCGTCTCAGCTGCAGAGGAATGGTCACTTCATACAAGGTGTCCTGGTGTACCTAATGCACGGCCGTCCCCTCGCCCACACCCTCCCACCCTGCATGTGTTTGTGCGCTACCTTCAACTGCAGAGCTGCCTTTGGCCCCACCAACGCACCTCAACCTTGAAATCCAACAGGCGTCCCTCACTAGCACCCCACAACAATACTGTGCACTCACCTCTGAGTTCCCCTCAAGACGCAGCCCACCAAGTGCACGCCTTTTATATCCTGTTGTGAAACACATTGGTGTACAACCAGGCCAATGTGGGTAGACGATCCAGCCGGGGATGAATGAGTCCAGCGGAGTTGCCTTATAATGATATGCTGATGTATTACAATGAGGTTCCCAACGTCCGATGGTGGGAAACGCAGCCCACCATTGACGAGCTGAGTGGATGATCGCAAACTGGTATCCAGACATTGTGAAACCGATTTTTGGCCTCTCGCCATATTATCCACTCATGCCACTGAACACGCCCAATGCCAATGGGCACAAACCATTCCATCCAAAATGTTCACCAGATTGTTACCTCTGCCAACTGGCAAGCTGTCAAGTAAAAGATCAACATTGTAAACATGGAAAGCTAATCGCATTAATTTTAAAAAATCATCTAATGGCAAAAAAGGTAGAGTACATTTAACACTATTGAAAGGGTAGACTAGTATGATCACAATGTGCAAACGTTTAATCTTTCCTCATTGCTTTTATCTATTCTGTCTAGTCATCAGTTGAGATAGCAGTTCTAAAGTCTGTTTGTATATTCTGGGAGTTTTATGGGCTATTCAACCACTTCCAACTGTTATATTTGGTCGGGTGAGTTCTGTTCATGAAGTATATAATGGGTAAGGGGGATGAGGAGTGTAGGGGAATGAGGGTAGGGGATGAGGTTAAGGGGCTGAGAGTGGGGGGTGGGGGGGTGAGGGTTATTGAGGTAAGGGATTGTGGAGATAAGGGTGTGGGAGTGGGGGAGTGGAGGGGTGAGGGGATGAGGGTGAGAGGTTGAGGATGTGGGCTGGAGGTGTTAGAGGTTAGGGTGAGGGTGTCAGTTGAGGTGTTGAGGTGTTTAAAGTGTTCAGAACTGTATATACTATTTTGATGAACCAATTAAACTAAATTGACAAAACAAGATTAAAAGTCAGCCCCTTAAAGGGATACTGCAAAAAGAAAAGCAAAATCTTAAAAGAAACTTACAAAGTTCAAAATAAAACGTGATAAGAGGGTCAATAAAGCACCCCAGTCTCCATGGCCCCCACTAGGCATGGAATGCCTCAATTGTGTTGGCAGACACCCCGTGCTCCCTCTCCACGGACACTTAGGCGTGAACATAGCTGCAGAAGAGGGGCAGACAGTCAGGCTGGACGACCCCCTCGATGAACCACTGCTTGGACCTGTTAATGGCCAACCTGGCCTGACCCAGGAGCAGGTTTTCAACTGTATATAGGTGAGCCCCTGGTTGCTTCGGAAGCAGTGGACTGAGGGTTTTTGGGAATGGAGGCTTTTAACCCACCGCCTCTGGTCTTGGCTCGGCTGTGCGGCAGGACTGCCTCCAGTCCACTCAGGGCCTGGAGCTGTAGAAGGTGCCGCCTGTCACCAGTATCGGGACAGAGATGAGGTCGCAACATCCCGTCTCTTGATTCTCATTTGAAAATCTAGCCCTGGGAATTATTTTTCCCAGCCCAAACCTGCCTTCAACCCAACCATTTCTGGCTCTTACTGAGGCTGAAAGCTGGGCAGGCTGCCCACCTGTTCTGAGGAGTTGGGATGGATTTTAGATACGTTAATGAGGCTGCGAGCTTCATTGTTATTCTACTTTTGGAATTTAACCGCTGTGAGCTGTGTTTCTTGAACACCAGTAAACCTGACAGCTTCAGGAGGTAAATATGTTCACACCTTCCCCCAGGGATACAGGTTCCTGTGTGAGGAGTCTTTGCAATCAGGACACCACTGCCTCCCCATCACTACCAATGAACCTATCCTAAGGTCTACGATCATACCCCAAGGCCTTCGATCACTCTCCCAGCACCAAGCCCCTGACACCCCCACCATGAGGCCCTGATATTCTCCACCACCACCACCCCTCCACCACCCAGCAGCCCCTGAACTTCAAATACCGTCCTGAGGCATCTGACCTCCCCATTGAGGCTTCTGATCCTTTCTCTCACACTGAGGCCTCTGTTTTCCACCTCCCCGCCCCACACCCACAAACTTTTGACCCATTTGAAAACTCCAATTGTCCTCCTAGGCCCCCGAACCCCTTTCCTCGGGCCGCCGATCCACCTCCCCCAGGACTCCAATCTCCCTCCCTCAGGTCTGAAATCTCCTCCCTCTGATTCTGATCAATCCCCTCCCCCACTCCGATTAACCCCTCCCCCCATGATGAGATCCTTATTGCCTGCTTAAGGGCCTCAATTGGTGGTGGGGTGGCACGGCCATCCGCGAACCTTACCACTACGGACTTAATTGGGCTGCATGTGGGTAAGCGGCATAGCCCTCACTTGCCGCACTCCCGCCGGATTAAATGCCCCTCCGACACCAAACTCGCCAGAGGGGTGGCATTAAATTCAGTCCCTAATGTTTGTTTCAGAAATCCGAATTAGGTAGCCCAATTATAAAACTTGTCTTTTATTGCAATGCAGAGTTTAACACCCCACCCTCCCCACCCTTTTGATGAACTCCCCTCACATCGCTTGAACTCCCCACTCTGATGAGCACCCCACCCCGATCATCCTTCCTCTTTGTTTGGCTCCTCCTCCCACTCAGCCTCATTGACTGTCCCGCCCCCCACCCCCGATGACACCCCTCTCCAACCTACACCCCTCTGTTTGATTCCCTCTTTGACTGATTCCCCAATCAACTCACCCTCCAATTCATTGCTTCCTCCCCTCACTCCACTCTCCTCCATTCAAACCCCATCCACAGTTTTGGTGGGGGAATTTTGAATTGCAGCTTCCCACAACGTTCCGAGCAAGCTGCCCCCTGTAGGTCAGGTAAGTAAAAATTCTCTCCAGGGTTTCAACATCCTTATCAAGCTGGCAAAGGTAAGTCAAAACTCTTTTCTCCATATACACAATAAAAGAGGCATATCCCACTTAACTCTGATTGTCTTTCTGTATCATCACCTCAATGTCAGGAAAATGGATTTATAGAGGATTTATAAGACCCTTTCACCTGACAAGAGATAGGCAGCTGGAAATTACTCCATCAGGGACAACTTCACTGAAATGAGGATCATTTTAGGCCACTAATGGTCCTGGTAAACCACCAACCACGCAAACCTGTCTTACTCAGGGAGCACCTTGGAGGTGTAGCAGACTAGAAGCTAGAGTTATTATCATTGCTGACACAAAAAATAGATATAGTGATATAGATTTAGAGATAGAGTTGGGTAATTGTTGCCAGCTTTTGAATATTGTCTGGAAAATAAACATTGGGCAAAGTTTTGGGTTTTGAGTCGGGATGCCAATTCGGGGTCAATTGGGAGTCACGACCCTCCACTTCTGATTTTCCCCAAAATGGCCAATTGCTAGCCAGAGGATGGACCCAGCGTCCAATTAAGAGTGGTGAGTGGGCTGTCCAGTTCAGATACAGCGGCAGCCTGCAGTTCAGGTAAGAGATAGAGAGGGTGATTCCATCTTGAAAAGGCTCTTTTTAGCTTTTAAAACTTTTAAATTAAAAAAAATTCCCTCAGCATCCAGGCCAACATTGTGGAGAGGAAACTGCGGCCAGGTTGGCCTCAAAGCCTGCCTGGAGTGCTGGTCCCCTGGTCTGCTGCCTGGAAGCTGCCTCTGGGCAGCTAACATAGCCCTTGATGCCTCCAGGAACTTGCCGGTCGACTGGAAAATTCAAGTTGGCAGCTGGCTGACAATTGGCTTTAAGAGACAATTTACACAGCTGAATTGACTACCTACCATTTGTGGGCAGATAGCACTGCCACCCCCAAGCCACCTTTCAGGAAAATGGCCCAGGTGTGGCAGTGTGAATTTTCATGCCTTCCCACTTCCATACTTGCCGCTAGGTACCAAAATCCTGCCTCTGGCTTTAGCACATAGAGTTCAGAGTTCATTTCTGTGTTTGCTTGTAGCATTTGGAGCTGGCTGATGGTTTGTAAAATTTGAATTTCTGTCATATGAAGGAGACAGGCAGAAGATTTTCATTCTGAAGAAGGGAGTCATAAACAAGCATGTCTGCAGTGACTATTTGGTATCAAGAAAACTGTCTGGGGCCAATTTAATTCTTAACAAGAAAAGATGTGTCAATCCTAACCCTGATATCCACCAGTGTTCTAGGAATTGTGCCTGGCCTGGAAAGATTGCCAGGTGTCAAAGAATGCCCAGAGAGACTCCAATGCTTGAAGTCTCAAAGTTATAGTGAAGCCATTTGGGATGGAGAGAACATTCTCCCTCTCCTCAGGCCCCAGTTCCTTCTTAGGACCTCAACATCATCTTTCTCGTCTCTTTAGGCCACCTCTGGTTCTAAAGCAAGTGTCCCGCTGCAGATGGAAATCTGTTGTCATACTGGTGCATCCCCTGGCAATGGAGGATATCCCCCTGCTTGCTGGGAGCCTACTGTGCCTATAGAAACAGCACCAACCCAGGGAAATGGGTTGAGGTCAGGGTGGAACCATCCTTTTGTGGAAAATCCTTCCTCAGAGATAAATCCAGGTGTATGATTCTAAACTGGCCCAGACCTCCTCCGGGGATTCAGCCATCTTCAGGGAAGTTCAGAGGCAAAAAGGGGAAGAAGGCCCACTATCAAACTCCTACCCCAAAATATATCACTCCTGCCCCTGCTGGCAGTAGGCTTCAATGCCCATTGCTGCTTTACCCCATTGTGTTTAAATGACAGAAAGAAGCTGTGCCTTAGTGAACCAGCCAACCTTTCTCCCTGGTTTGCCTCATGCAACAAACTCCTCGCTGGTAGAAGCATTGAGGCCTTTTTCTATTGGGTAAGAGGCATTGGAGGATGAAAGGTCACAAGAGACCAAGAACTGGGTAAACATATTTTATTATTTTTAAAGTATATTTTAGAGGTTATTTTCATATAGTTATTGAAGTAATATTGGCCAGGATTTTGCGTCCCCACCACGGTATGTCTCCCCCGGCAGATGCGGCGAGCCATTTAAATCACCTGTCAGTTCGGCAGGACCATAATATTCTGCCATGCGGGAGGGGCCTTAAAATCTTGGCCATTGTTTCACACATTATCCTTCAGCTGGTGTAGCAGCATTGAATTCTCCTTCTTACCACTGCCTACTGTGGGTGGTAATAGCATCAGTGAAAACCACACTAGTTGTCGGCAGTGTAACACCAGCGAGTGGAAGTGCAGTCCTGATGCTCTTCCAGCGGTAAATCTTCCACTGAGGAAAGTCCAGCTGAGGCCCAGTGATCTAACCATGGACAGTTAATGGTATAGTGGGGCCAGCTCTGTGGAATTATATTGAAATCACCTCACTTTATGGATTGCGTGAAAGAACAAAAGAAAACCAGCTGCATTAAATACAACACAAGTAATGAGTGATTCTGAAAAGCTGTTTTAAATCTGTAGTCTATAGATTCAAAAGTAACATTATGTGCATGTCCATAGATACATTAAGGCATGGCATTTCTGAATGGGAAAAGGGGGAACAGAAACAGACAAGCATGGAATTGTAACGGTGCAGATTCTGTATTTTTTCTGTACAATGAGCCTTTTAGTAGAATCAGGCACAATACCCTACAGCAAAACAAAAGCATCTCACAAAACAACCTAGAGGGCTGAAAGTGCAAAAAGAAACAAATAGAAAACTTCCTTTCCCTACTAACTTACTACAAGATAAACCTGAAAGAAAAGCAGCAAAACCACAAAGGCTATGGCAACACCATAGAAGAAAAGCTAAATATTTTGCTCCTTGGAGACCAACCTTAGTTACTCATACAAGCAGCTGTGTTGAAAGTTATAATATGTTGTTGTGGCTTGTGGATCAACCTTCATAAATGTGTAATTTGGTTGTCTGTACATTAGTAAAAGTGACTTTTTTTAATTCATTCATGGGATGTGGGCATTGCTGGCTGGGCCAGCATTTATTGCCCATCCCGAATTGCCCTTGAGAAGGTGGTGGTGAGCTGCCTTCTTGAACCGCTGCAGTCCCTATGGTGTAGGTACTGTAAGGGAGGGAATTCCAGGATTTTGACCCAGCAAGAGTGGAAAAACTGTGATATATTTCCAAGTCAGGATGGTGAGTGGCTTGGATGGGAACTTTCAGGTGGTGGCGTTCCCATGTGTCAGATATAAACAGCTTTTTATTTTGAACAGCAAATTTCTACACTTTGCGGGAAAAATATCCTTCTTGCATAGTTTCATTCCATGAAAGTTTAAGAATATTCTATAGAGACAACAATTATAAATGTTTAACTATAAATATTATATATTTTATATAGCAACCTTTAAAAATGTACAAGCATTAGGCAGATTTGCTTATTTTACACCTGGATGCAAATAATTACCTAGGGAGTGTTGCATGGGGCAAATTTGGGTAGCCTCTATTATGGGAGCGTTGTTTTATTTGACTTATATTGGGGTCCTCTGACACAACAGAAAACACAACCCTATATATAGATATAAACTTCATTACTATTTTTTGTTCTTAAACTGGATTTTCCTGCTGAACAAAGGTAATTAAGATAGTTGACCCTCTGCCTGGAAATTATCCCAGCAGTCTCCAGAGCAAAATAATTCTCATCTCAGTTTTGGGGATGTCACACCTCGTTATGCCTATGGAGCTTCCAACAGACTACCTGGGATTGTACAGAACAATTTTGAAATGAGCTACAGGAGTTCCATTTGCATTTGATAAGCCAACCTTGCTAGCAGAGCCTGCGGGATTGTTGAGACAATGGCTTCCCAAACATCAGACCCTCAACACGAATGGCACCCCTTTCAACCCATGATGGCTGAGACATTGTCAGTCCTGAAAACAAAGCCAAGTTCCAGGCCCTGGATAAACATCCTTTATTGAAGTTACTGTGGAGAAGGAAGATCACATGACCCAAGGCTCTGGCCTCTTGCGCAGCTTAATGTTTTGTTTCTGAGCTGTGCAGCCAGTCTGCTGTTTAATATCCAACTGGCAGGCCACACAGAAGCAAGTTTTGTCCAGGTTGGACCAATGGCCCATCTAACCTGCCTCTACTCGAAGATTTCATATCATCACCTATAGAACTGATGCCACCTCTGAATGCTTACTTTATCCCGTAACATCAACGCCACCTGAAAAAGAGAATATTACAACACCAGTCTCCAGACAGCCAACCATTGAATGCCTACGTGAAAGACTTCCTCATTGAATTCTGGGCAGAATCATCCCAGGATTGCACTAAGTGCGGAAGCAAGAGTGAAAAATGATGTTTTACCCGCCGGGCACAGGTTTTCGTGCCTCATTAATTATGCAGCCACAGGAAACACACTGTCTCGCTGGCGGGCAGTACTCTGAATCATCCAACATGCCATTGCCTCGCCGTTTTCTCACTCCAGGTTTCATATTGAATTTGCAGCCGCGCACACAGTTCTCAATGCTTGCAGCCCAGGACTGGCCCAGTGAAGACATGACCCTGAAAACTAAGAAGAGTTCAGTGACCCATAACTGGGATGCCTTTTGGAGGCACAACATGATGCCCTCTACTCCCGCTCTGGCCGCAGGATGTCCACCTCAACCTCACCACTCCACTTGGAAGGCAGTGGCAGTGGTGGTCAGAGCCAATGCTGCACAGAAGAGGTTGGCCATCCAGTACAGAAAGAGGATAAATTATCTTTCCCGTGCCGCCAGGGTAAGGCAACCAGCTCATCACTCTAAACTCACACACTCACAAGACCATCACACTTTCACTGGTATCTCACTCACTGCCAGCCCATGGACATTACCACTCACTCTCTCACACATATCTTCACATCTCCATCTGGCCTCATCTCCTCTGGAGGCTGCCTCCTCAGCCCTCACCATCTTGAGGTCATTTGCACAGATCAACATGTGTCCCCAACACACCCTGGGATACCCTCCTTCTCCAGCACAGCCCTCGCCCTACATCCCATTTCCTTGCCTGAGACCACTTCTGCCTCTTTCCCAATTAAGCCCTAGCCCTGCAGCCATTGAAATGCCACCCCTGCTGTATGGCTGCTGGTAGGTAGAGACCTGCCCTTGAGACCCCTTAAAAGTGATGTGGTACTCCCTGTGAAGCCTGGCATGATGACCACGAGTGCTGCCCAAAGCAAGGTAGGCAAACAAACCTCAAAGTCCCATGGGAAGCGTAACTCGCCAGGTGAATGCCGCTATGTACAGTTGTGAAACGCAAATCAAGCATGCTGACATGCTTGAATGATCCAGTGTGGGGTTATGATTCCGATGAACAGGGCTTGTAATGAGACACTAAAGTATTGAAATTAGGTTCCCGACATGCGACAGCGGGAAACACGGCCCGCCATTGATGGACAGATTGGACGATTGCAAACTGGTTTCATGATGGCGTAAAACCAATTTTTGGCCTTCTCGCCATATTGTCTGCTCATGCCGCCAAACATGCCCATCGCCAATGGGAGCTGAAAATTCCACCATCTGACTTTGGGACTCTGGAACTCACGTGAACCAATATTCATTTTCTATGTGGTCCTTGTGCTACAAAACCTCCTTTACTCTATCCCTCCCTGTCACGTGTGAATCTGGAGTGGGATGTTGCGAACACTTTTTTGCAGGTTTGTATGATTACAATAAACTAATCTGCTGAGTTAATCCTAACTCGAGTTTGCTGTGGGATTTTTAGTAAAATTGGATCACACAAAAACTGAGTGATTAGAAAACTGCACCACCACTTATTTTAAAAAAAAGAACTAATTCAAAACACCTTCTGTTTACAGACAGGTGGTAAGAGGAAAGCAGTGCTGTTTGATCTGACCCACTCCGGTCTGTAACACTTAAATGAAATTCCCTGCAAGTTCCACAACCCAAATCTACAAAATCTCATCAAAATCTTTTGGGCAATTTAAGAATGATATTCCTTTTTAATGACAACATTTAACAGGTAGCTTTGATATATGTGATTTCTGGCTGCACAATTTTGTCAATGTCAATTATGGAATACCACAGGCAATTTCCTTTTTATACATTAAAAGAGGACTTTTCTTTTTACATTGAAAGAGGAATTTCATCCCTTTGCTGGGTTTCCATTTTTATTTATATTTCCAGTTTCAAGCGGTACAATTTTCTGAGTGTATTGGCAGGAAAATACCATAACAGGTGCATCCTGAGATTTCTGAAAGTCACAATGATTGACAAGTCTGTTAAATATTGAGGGAAAGCAATCAAAGTTAAGTCAGAACAATTTTGAGCTGTGCATTGTACTGTCCAAATTGGCTAAAATACGGTCGGAAACCAAATGGTTTATATATGATTCACCCCATGCATCACCTTTAAATTGGCAATAGGTTTCTGAGTTTGGGGCCAGTATTTTCCGGCCCCGACACCGGCGGCCATCGTCGCAGGCGGGACGAGGAAATTTGGCGAGCTGTTCTCCAAATTTTCCCATCCTGCCTGCGACGATGCCCGGCGGCGTCGGGGCTGGAAAATCCCGCCCTCTATTACTAATCTTTGGCTTATGTGACTGAAGCTTGCATGTCACCAGTACACTCTGAAATACAATTCTGAAATAAAGCACATCCAACAGTATCCTTTATGAACAGTTTCAGTTTTTGGAAAAAAATCTTATATGTGAGTCAGGTAATGTTTGCCATCATGGGAGGACATTTTTGTTGAATTTTGAAGGCAATATGTTCCATTTACATGTGGTGACATGTAAATATGCCAGGATATTAAATATCCTGGATTGGTCTTGAAGCAAATGTCTCAATGCCACATTATGCATCAAATGAATGTGAGGACATGACAAAATTATTGAACAACATTAACTTAAAAATAAACTTTCCAAATATTGATGTATCAACAAATCAAAAGTGCCAATATCTCTGTAGCAGCAGACAAAGGCATTTCAAACAAATGATTTGCACATGACTGATAATATTCAAAGAGATTAACTTCAAAAAAATTACTATTTAATCAGTTCCTGCAGCCAATTTGTAGTTCATATGCTCTTGGCAAGCAAAAGAAAATTCATAAATACTCACTGGGCGGAATTGTCCGGTCCTGTTGGCACCGGGCATCATGGCAGGTTGCAGGGGAGGGGGACATTATGGCAAGAAGGCCAGAAATTGGCTTGACACCGTTGTGAAACCAGTTTGTGATCATCTGCTCCACCTGTCACTGGCAGGCCACAGTTCCTGCTGCTGCACATCGGGAACCTAATTTCAGTACTTTAGCATCTCACTACAAGTCCTGCTCGCTGGAATCATTCCGCACCCCCCCATGTCAAATTTACCAACCATGTCGGCATGACTTCAGAACGGTGTGCTTCAGGATGGCCTTTAAAAGGCGTGCACCTGGTAAGCTGAACTTTGAGGGGACTTCAGAGGTGAGTGCACACAACCTTGCACAGCGCTCGTGAGCAGTGCCCATGGGACATCAAGCTGTATGCCTCATGGCTTACAGAGAGCAGAGAAGAAGAAGAGTGTGGCGGAGGTGTCTGGTCGGCAAAGGGAGCAGCACCTCCCTGAAGATGAAGGGCGGCAGGGCCTGCTGCGCATGCAGATGAAGACTCACAGAGAGCCGTCACTCGTAGGCACTTCGTTAGACCCAGGGAATGTAGACAGCACAAGACTTCCTGCAGATGACTGAGAACCAGTGCCGCATGTCTAGGGAGCTACATCCTTAGATGTAGACCTACAGAGTCTACACTGTAGACTGAGACCTACATCCTGAGCAGGTCTCAGATCCCTGACATCTTCCAGGGTTCAGAGAGGTTGCAGGGTTGGCTGCTGAGGGACAAGGTCTACCCACAGAGGACGTGGCTGATGACGCCCATGCAGCGGCCTCAGACTGCAGCAGAGGAATTGTGCAACGAGGCTCATGCTGTGACCTGGGCTTTGGTGGAGCAAATGATAGGCATTTTGAAAATGAGTTTCCGGTGCCTCGACAGGTCTGGTGGAGCACTGCAATACAGATCACCGGGTATGTCGCACATCATTGTCACTTGCTGCGTGCTCCATAACCTGGCACTGCAAAGGGAGGAGGGTATGGCTGAGGAGGAGTTGGAAAAGCTGTACATCTCCTCCGATGAGCAAGAGGTCAAAGGTGATGACGGTGATGAGGTCTTCGAAGGTGAGCATGCCGTCAATGAGACCATCGCATTGGCCAGACAAAGCAAGTGCACTTGAGAGGTCCTCATAACTGCAAGATTCGTGGAGGATGATGACAAGATACAGTGAGGACAGTCCTGACATCTGCGCCTTGCATCTGTGAACGTTTGACTCCTGTGTGGCTGATGGAAGCGCACATACCCTCAGTGCTCAGGCAAATGCCATGGAGACGCAGCAGAGACCCTAATAGTCATTAGATTCCAGGAGGATGATGACAACATGCAGTGAGGACACTCCATAGATCTTCACATAGCCTCTGTGAATGTCTGACTCCTGTCTGGCTGAGGGCAGCTCGCTTGTGCTCTGTGATCAAGGCCATATCATAGAGATGCAGCCGTGAAACTTCAAGTGCACCTGATCCTTTGTCCGCCTTCAGCACCTGACCCCTTCAGGAGCACAGCATCACTGGTCACAGGTGCTGAAGAGATGGGGGGGACCAGCCCCACCTTAAAGATGCTGAGAGCACACAGAGAGAATGGTGGAACTCTGTGACGCCTGCCCACAACATTATGGCAGCAATGACAAGCACCATCGAGGTACAGGCATCACTGATGTGTCCAGTGAGTGTGAAGCCAGGCCATCACTTTGCTCTGATGGTTACACACTGCACAGGGTAGAGACCCTAGACTGAGACACCTGCTTTTATCTTGTGCAGGAACCAAGGTTTCACATCTGAGTGACATAAACACTGCTCATCAGAACAAGGAGCCAAAGGCAAGGAGACATTGTTGGGAATGTATTTACAATAGTGAGCATTATGTACAAGTGATTAACACCCATGTCCAGGCTTTGCAACTACATCTTAACTTTCCTAACCCTACCACTATGTTTTGGTGCTCCCCCAACATCCACAATGGAATTCGAGGCAGCCTGCTGACTGCTATGCTCTGTCTGTGATGACCTTGGTGGGTATCCTCTGGAGGGCCCCGGCCTAAGTTGGGTGTCCTGTTTCGGGCCGCCTGCCCCTCCTCAGCTTGCTGAGCTGGAGCTGCAAGCGTCACAGGAAGAGAGGATTTGGATTGGTCAGAGATCCTCGGAGTCACGTGGGTGGGTGGCCCCAGGGTCTTGAGCTGCTGGTCTTCCTCCCTATGGGTGCCTGACGGCCCCTGGCTGACTCCTTGAGGAGAAGGGGAAGCTGGAATAAAATCAAATTGCCCCCACTCCTCTCGTATTGACACTGTTGGAGGCCAACTATGGCATCAGTGATGGAGTTCAGCATGGGCAGCAGTGCAGGGCTGATATCCTGCAAAGGGAGGAGGATATGGCTGAGGAGGAGATGGAAGAGATCCACATCTCCTCCGATGAGCAGGTCGTCGAAGGTGATGACGGTGATGAGGTCTTCGAAGGTGAGCAAGCCGGCAATGAGACCATCGCACTGGCCAGACAAAGCAAGTGCACTCGAGAAGCCCTCATAACTGCAAGATTCGGGGAGGATGATGATGACATGCAGCGAGGACAGTCCTGACATCTGCACCTTGCATCTGTGAACGTTTGACTCCTGTGTGGCTGATGAAAGCGCACGTACCCTCAGTGCTCAGGCTAAAGCCATGGAGACGCAGTGGAGACCCTAATAGTCATTAGATTCCAGGAGGTTGGGGGTGACATGCGGTGAGGACACTCCATAGATCTTCATATTGCCTCTGAGAATGTCTGACTCCTGTCTGGCCAAGGGCAGCTCGCTTGCGCTCTGTGATCAGGGTCATATCATAGAGGTGCAGCCATGAAACTTCAAGTGGGCCTGATCCTTTGTCTGCCTTCAGCACCTGACCTCTTAAGGAGTACAGCATCACTGGTCACAGACGCAGATGAGGTGGGGGGGGGTGGCCATATGGTCCAAGGTCTTCATGGTAGCAGCCATTCTACAATTGTTGACCTTGGTGCATTGGCATGCCAGCGCTATGTCCTCAGGCTGCAGGCGGATGGACTCCTCCATCGTGCCTTGCAATCTGAGGAGTCTAGCGGACATCCCTTCCTGATGCTCCAGAACTTGTCTTTGCAGCTCCAGCAACTGAGGTATGACCAAATGTTCCTGCAAAAGTGAGGAGAGATAATTAGTGCATGGCAGGGGACTGGGGAACAGGGGAGCTCACTCACGGCATGGTTGTCTGATGGATGTTGCACTGCTGGATCCTCACTTGGTTAAGCACTGCTGACCTCACCGTCAGCACAGGAATGGTTCAGATCGTCGCCGGCCAGCTGGATGGCCCTGTTTTCAAAGTCTGTGAGGACCTTGATGTTGGACGTTCCTCCATCAGTCTGCAACCTCTCCCTTTTGTTATTTGCCAGCTTGTTCTGCTTCTGCGTGAATACAGCTGGACAGAGTGTAAGCAGGATGCCTGTCAGGTCAGATGAGAAAGATGCCTGGCATGTTTGGGTGGTGAATGTTGCCATGGATGGAACAAGCTCACAATTCACAGGGTAGATGAAGGTGTGTGTGACAGAGTGGATGGCAAAGTCCCTTGAAAACTGGCATTGAGTGAGATCCTTGTGGATGTGTGATGGGTTTGTGAGCGTGTGAGTTGAGAATGATGAGAGTGACTTACCCTGGAGGAACAGAGGAGGTCACTGGGTGGTTGTCCTCTTTTGCAGGGCATTTGCACTGACCACCACTGTCACCGCCTCCCATGCTAGTTTGGTGACCTTGCTTGCAGGCTTTTGCCCAGACCGGGGATGCAGGATTTCACAATGGGTCTCCACTGTGTCCAGTAGCTGCCCGAGGGAGGTGTTGCTGAATTTGTTTTGTCCCTTGAGCAGACATGACTTCCCAACAGCTTTTGATCCCTTAGAGAGTGCTAGATCTGTGTAGGGGTGCCTCTGTGTATGGCACCTAGATTATTGAAGGCTTGTGGTGACGGTGGGGCGGGTGAATCAGAGGCTGCCCCGCCAGCAATCTAATGTGTTTCCTGTGAATGTATTATGTCATGAAGAGATATTAATATCAATAATGTTATTGGAAATTATTTTTAAATTGGACTTGTAGTAGGGTCTGTGTCTATGCGTGTGTCTATGTGTGTGGCTTATTTGGATTAAAGCCGGCTGGTCTGTGTGCTTTGATGTATAATAGTTTTGAGATGTTAATTTTTAAAAATTAATTAATGGGATGTGGGCTTCGCTGGCTGGGCCAGCATTTATTGCCCATCCCTAGTTGCCCACAGTGCTGTTGGGAAGGGAGTTCCAGGATTTTGACCCAGCGACAGTGAAGGAACTGAGATATATTTCCAAGTCAGGATGGTGAGTGACTTGGAGGGGAACTTCCAGGTGGTAGTGTTCCCGTCTATCTGCTACCCTGGTTCTTCTAGATGGTAGCGGTTGTGGGTTTGGAAGGTGCTGTCGAAGGAGCCTTGGTGAATTCCTGCAGTGCATTTTGTAGATGGTACACACTGCTGCTACTGTGCGTCGGTGGTGGAGGGAATGAATGTTTGTGGATGTGCTGCCAATCAAGCGGGCTGCTTTGTCCTGGATGGTGTCAAGCTCCTTGAGTGTTGTGGGAGCTGCACTCATCCAGGCAAGTGGGGAGTATTCCATCACACTCCTGACTTGTGCCTTGTAGATGGTGGACAGGCTTTGGGGAGTCAGGAGGTGAGTTACTCGTCGCACTATTCCTAGCCTCTGGCCTGCTCTTGTAGCCACAGTATTTCTATGACTAGTCCAGTTTAGTTTCTGACCAATGGTAACCTCCAGGATGTTGATAGTCGGGGATTCAGTGATGGTAATGCTATTCAACATCAAGGGGTGATTGTTGGATTCTCTCTTGTTGGAGATGGTCATTGCCTGGCACTTGTGTGATGTGAATGTTACTTGCCACTTGTCAGTCCAAGCCTGGATATTGTCCAGGTCTTGCTGCATTTGGACATGGACTGCTTCAGTATGTTAGGAGTCGTGAATGGTGCTGAACATTGTGCAATCATCAGTGAACATCCCCACTTCTGACCTGATGATGGAAGGAAGGTCATTGATGAAGCAGCTGAAGATGGTTGAGCCAAGGACGTTACCCTTTGGAACTCCTGTGGTGATGCCCTGGAGCGGAGATGACTGACCTCCAACAACCACAACCATCTACTTTTGTGCTAGGTATGATTTCAACCAGTGGATAATTTTCCCCCTGATTCCCATTGACTCCAGTTTTGCTCGGGCTCCTTGGTGCCACATTCTGTCAAATGCTGCCTTGATGTCAAGGGCAGTCACTCTCGCCTCAGCTCGGGTGTTCAGCTCTTTTGTCCATGTTTGAACCAAGGCTGTAATGAGGTCAGGACTTGAGTGGCCCTGGTGGAACCCAAACTGGGCGTCAGTGAGCAGGTTATTGCTAAGCAAGTGCCACTTGATAGCACTGTTGATGATGACCCCTTCCATCACTTTACTGATGATGGAGAGTAGACTGATGGAGCAGTAATTGGCTGGGTTGGATTTGTCCGGCTTTTTGTGTACAGGACATACCTGGGCAATTTTCCACATAGCTTGGTAGCTGCCAGTGTTGTAGCTGTACTGGAACAAGTTGGCTTGGAGCGCGGCAAGTTCTGGAGCACAAGTCTTCAGTACTATTGCCGGAATATTGTCAGGGCCAATAAATAGCCTTTGCAATATTCAGTGCCTTCAGTCGTTTCTTGATATCATGTGGAGTGAATCGAATTGGCTGAAGACTGGCATCCATGATGCTGGGGGTCTCCGGAGGAGGCCAAGATAGATCATCCACTCAGCACTTCTGGCTGAAGATAGTAGCAAATGCTTCAGCCTTATCTTTTGCACTGATGTGCTGGGCTCCTCCATCATTGAGGATGGGGATGTTTGTGGAACCTCCTCCTTCAGTGAGTTCTTTAATTGCCCACCACCGTTCACAACTGGATGTAGCAGGACTGCAGAGCTTAGATCTGATCTGTTGGTTGTGGGATTGCTTAGCCCTATCTATCACTTGCTGCTTATTCTGTTTGGCCTGTAAGTAGTCCTGTGTTATAGCTTCACCAGGTTGATACCTGACTTTTTGGTATGTCTGGTGTTGCTCCTGGCATACCATCCTGGACTCTTCATTGAACCAGGGTTGATCCCCTGATTTGATGGTAATGATAGAGTGGGAAATATGCCGGGCCTTGAGGTTACAGATTGTGTTCGAGTACAATTCTGCTGCTGCTAATGGCCCACAGCACCTCATGGATGCCCAGTCTTGAGTTGCTCGATCTGATCAGAATCTATCCCATTTAGCATGGTGGTAATTCCACACAACATGATGAAGGGCATCCTCAATGTGAAGGCAGGACTTCGTCTCCACAATGTCTATGCGGTGGTCACCTCCACTGATACTGTCATGGACAGATGCATCTGTGACAGGTAGGTTGGTGAGGATGAGGTCAAATATGTTTTTCCCTCCTGTTGGTTCCCTCACCACCTGCCACAGACCCAGTCTGGCAGCTATGTCCTTTAGGACTCGGCCAGCTCAGTTAGTAGTGGTGCTACTGAGCCACTCTTGGTGATGGACCCAGAGTACATTCTGTGCTCTTGCCACCCTCAGTGCTTCCTCCAAGTGGTGTTCATCAGCGGAGGGCGGTGTGTGGTAATCAGCAGGAGGCTTCCTTGGCCATGTTTGACCTGATGCCATGAGACTTCATGGGGTCTGGAGTTGGTGTTGAAGACTCCCGACTGTACACCACTGTGCCACCACTTCTGTCCTGCCAGTGGGACAGGATATGCCCAGGGATGGTGATGGTGGTGTCTGGGACACTATCTGTAAGGTATGATTCCACGAGGATGGCTATGTCAGGCTGTTGCTTGACTAGCCTGTGAGACAGCTCTCTCAATTTTGGCACTAGCCCCCAGATGTTAGTAAGGATCAGCAGGGCTGAGATTGCTGTTGTTGTTTCCGATGCCCAGGTTGATGCCAAGTGGTCCGTTCGGCTTCATTCCTTTTTTGTGACTTTGTTGTGGTTTGTTACAACTGAGTGGCTTGCTAGGCCATTTCAGAGGGCATGTGTTAACCACATTGCTGTGGAGCTGGAGTCACATGTAGGCCAGAACAGGTAAGGGCGACTGATTTCCTTCCCTGATGGGCATTCGTGAACCATATGGGTTTTTACAACAATCAATAATGGTCATAATTCCAGATTTTTATTGAATTTAAATTCCACCATCTGCAGTGGCGGGATTCGAACCCAGATCCCCAGAGCATCCCTTGGGTCTCTGGATTACTAGTCCAGCGACAATGCACCATTGCCTCCCCCTAATTAGATAAACAGAAATTAGTTAAAAGGTAAAGTGCAATTTGTATTTTTAAATTAACCATTCAAAAGAATGGGTGAAATCTTGCACCTAGCTGGGAGACACTAAGCAAAGTGTTTATATTACTAATAACATTGGTGGAATGAAAGGATTATTGTTAGGAGAGTTAAAATTAAAAAACCTAGTAATACAATGGAAAATTTACATTCAAAGGGAGAGCAAGGTATAAACAGATAGGAGTTTTGAGCAGGTCAGAGGCATATAAGATCTAACCAGCCTGTATGCCAACAACTGTGTCTGCAAATTGAAAGGAACCTCACTTTGAAATCGTAAGGTCAAATGTGCTTTGCCTGGTGTCTGTTTAAAGTCTATGGGTTACTGTTGCCTTGGTGAAGATCTACCTGGGTGTGATTAATTTGGGGATTTGTTTAGAAGTTATTCTGGTAGTAATTTGTAGACACATGTATGTGTTTCATTAGTTGTTAAATTAATAAATGTTTAATTTAGTTTTTTATAAAAAAAACCCTTGGGGCTTGGTGGTCTTATTACTGAATTCAGAGCTGCATTTCAAACATCCCAATTGAAAATATAGGTTATGACCGTTGTTCAAGTTTCCCTCTGGGATATATACAACTCAGCCTTTACCAATTGCTGTGTCATATTATTAATTATTATTATAATTATTAATGAGGCGGAGCGTACTGGGAGTGGGACGATACAGCCTGAAAAGCCACTATTGCGGCTGGTGGGTAAAACTTATTTCTTCATGCCTGCTGCTGTACTTAGTACAAATCTGGGACGATTCCGCTCCTACTCTCAGCAAACCTACACCCTATTGGGCTTAATGGGAAATTTAGCTTGAATTCCCAAGGAAGTCCTGGAATGCTCCCAGATGTGCCCTGCAATAGAGTAATAGGGTTGTAATAAAGTTATAATAGAGTTGGGTAGAAGAAGTTGGGGAGTCTTAATGGGAAGGAAACCACATTGATCAGGATTCTGCAGCAAATCATGAGCACCTCCATCCCCCACCCCATCCACAGCCCTGCCTGATTTGCATCCACCCAGGGAATGGAATTATTGTCCTTTAATGTTCAACATGGTGTAACAGATTTGTAGGAGATGGATTGCTATCTATCATTCCCCACAGTAAACAAGCAACAAATTTACACAATCTGAATTAGCTAGTGCAAGTGAGTGCTGGTGATACTTCGCATGGCTTTGAGAGAAAGCCTGGCAAACTGTTTAGAAACTAAATAAGATCAAGGTTGGCTCTTTGGGCATATATGTCTGTGGGGGACCTCGGAAAAAGAAATCCATAAATGTTTTAAAACTTAAGCTCTATTCATTCAGTTTGTATGTTCTATCAATGTGTGAAAATGTCCCTTAACAGTACTTCCTGAAACTGTTAAAAAACACTCAATAGTTTCAGGTTTTAAAGACTAGCCGCCTCAGAATGCCAGTGGGAATCGATAGGAAGACAAACTATACCACTAAAGTTTTGCTAATTGAACAGGCGTCTGAATGAAATTAGACTCTTGCAATAATTATAACACAGGGACTAGTAAAAAAAAGCCCCTGATTCAGCACAACCAAATCCAAGTGCTTTTCCTGAGACTACAGCTACTTTGTCATTTGACACCGTGTCATAAATATCCAGAAAGTTCAACTTGTTTCTGGCGCAGACACTGGAGCCAAATCTT
Source organism: Cetorhinus maximus (assembly GCF_964194155.1). NCBI lineage: Eukaryota > Metazoa > Chordata > Chondrichthyes > Lamniformes > Cetorhinidae > Cetorhinus > Cetorhinus maximus. The sequence continues at coordinate 87,093,457 of NC_135879.1, forward strand.
CATCTCCATTTGTACATTTGGTTGGAAAGTTGGGGTCAAATTAGCTTGGTTTTCTCTCATGCACTATGTTCTTACTTTAGCAGCTGTAGACTCTAATACTAACCCACATCAACTGGGAAAATGAAATGTATTACAGCAAAGTACATTGCATAGACAGTTTTACTATTGTAAATGGAGGGTGGAATACATAGAGTTCTTATTTGATAAATTGATACTTCTCCCTTTATGACATATTTGCCAAAAGTTTACTTTTCCTTAATATATCAGGCTTTGCACTTGTTGGCCTCTAATGAACTGCCAAATTCACTAATACTTAGTGAGCTATAGTATTCACATTTTTTTTAAACTTGCCATATAAAAAATGCTACTAATGTGGAACATTTCTATCAAGGTTTAACATTGCTTTTAATGCCAATGTTCCACATCACATTCCACAAAAACAGTTAATCAAATATATGAAAAATATATTTTTCTGCTCTTTATCTGCAACCTCGCTAGTACATTATTTTAAAATTTTTGAGTGGAATTTTACCTGATCTCCCCCAATCTCGGCTCCTGATATGGCTCCAAACTCTGATCACCCTCAACCCCACTCTCCAATCTTCCTTGTGGCTTTTGATTGCCCCCATCCCTGACCTTTGATGCCTGGTCCAGCCTTCAGTTACCTAGCTCTGGACTCTGATCATTCTCCCTTCTCCACCTCAGTCTCCCTGCTTCCCTCCCTCCTGCCCCCACCCTAGCTGCAGTCTGGTACTGAAGGCCTCCCCTGACAGCCAGCTGACTTGTCAATTTGACTGACTGCAGATGGGAAATGGAATCAGAAAGTGGAAATCAGGCTTTGCCAATATTAGATTCAGAAACCTGAGGGAAACTCATTCTTCTGGGCTTCCCAACCTCAAATCAGGCAAACCTGCTCCTGCCATCCCACTCCTTTCCCACCTTCGATTTAATAACCAGCCTATAAAATCAGGTTCCAAGTTACTGAGAGTTACTGGTAGCACCAAAGGTTGACTGAGGTAAATAATTTCCTATGATTTTTGAGCACAGGTATTTGACGCTGCATTTTACGGTTATGCTGCAGCAAAATATTCTGCAGTATATTTTTTTGGGATAATATCCAAAACTTCTAGGTTATAGTGAATGATAATGGGCAGAATTGACCCAGATTTGCATTAAGTGCAGTAGTGGATGTGAAAAAAGTTGTTTTACTGCTGGCCGCAATGGGGGGTTTTCACGCCATATCGTCCCATTCCTGGCGTGCCCTATCTCATTAGTAATGCATTCATAGGAAACAGGCCAGATCACTGGTGAGGCAGCCTCTGATCTGCCTGCCCAACAGTCAGCTCAGTCCTTCGATGATCCAGGGGCCATATTTAAAGGGTGCCCCCTGCACACAGCTAGCACTCCCTAAGGGACTGAAAGCTGCTGCAAAGTAATGGCTACCAAAGGGAGGAAACATGCTGCCCCAAATTTAACGGTCCTCCCTCAGGCACCTACTGGACAGAGTGGAGGCCTACTATGAAGTCCTCTACTCCCACTCTGGGTGAAGACCAGCAAGCAAGGTCACCAATACAGCATGGGAGGTGGTGGCAGTGGTGGTCAGCGCCAACACTTTGCAAAACAGGACAGCCACCCAGTACCGAAAGAGGATGAAGGAACTCCTCTGGTACACCAGGGTAAGTCATTCTTCTCACACTCTCAACTCACACATTCACAAACCCAGGACACATCCACAGGGATCTCACTCACTGTTGGTTCAAGGGACATCATCATTCACTCTCTCACACACACCTTCATCTGCCTTGTGGATTGTGTCCTCATCACACCCATGTCACCCACACATGCCAGACATCCTTCTCATCTGGCCTGGCAAGCATCCTGCTTATGCTCTCTCTATCTAAATCATGCAGGAAAAGCTAGCACACAACAAAAGGGAGAGATCACAGACTGGAGGAGAATTACCCAACAACAAAGTCCTCAGTGACTTTGAAAATAGTCACCCATCTGGCTGGCGAGGATCTGGACTGTTCCTGTGCTGACGATGAGGTCAGAGGTCCTAGACTAAGTGAAGATCCAGCAGTGTAACATCCATCAGACAGCGCTGCTGCGAGTGAGTTCCCCTGTTCTGCAGTCCTCTGCCATGCACTAATTATCTCTCCTTGCTTTCACAGGCACATCTGGGGATCAGCCAAGAGGTCCACAAGCCAGGCCCTCGACTCAAACGCTGGAGACACCTTGGAAGAAGAATCTGATGACACCCTAATTGAAGGCCCATCTCAGCACTCACCTACACTCTCCACCAGTGCAGAAACACACACCTTGGTAGGAAATAGTTCTGGAGTAGCCTCGGGGTCACAATCTGGTGAGCACATCGCACAGCCTGATCAACAGCAGCTGGCGGAAGGGACTTCCCAGGTCTCCGGCACTCAGAGGACTGCTGGAGGTCGGAAATCTGCAGAGTCCAGGTTAGATGAGGAGCTTCTGGACTCGGTCATACCTCAGATGCTGGAACTGCAAAGGCAAGCTCAGGAACATCAGGAAGTGATGTCCGCTGCAGTTCACAGATTGCAAAGCATGATGGGGGAGTCTGTCCGCCTTCAGTCTGAGGTGATAGCGCCGGCATGCCAATGCACCAAGGTCAACACTGGTAGGATGGCAGCTGCCATGGAGATCTTGGTCCAGGACATTGGTCCTGCACTGCCACATGGGCTGAACTCCATCATTGATGCCATATAGTTGGCCTCCAACAGTGTGAAAGCAAGAGAGGTGCAAGGCAGCTCAATCTCACTCCAGTTTCCCCTTCTCCTCAAGGAGTCAGCCAGAAGCCATTGGGTTCCCATAGGGAGGACTGTAGGAGGACCAACAGCTTGACACCCTGGGGCCATCCATCCAGGTGACTCCGGGAATGTTCAGCCGATCCAAATCCCCTCTTTCTGTGACCCCCGCAGCTCCAGCTCCACAGGCCGAGGAGGGTGCAGCTGGCACACAGCAGGACACCAAAAGCATGCCTCCAGGTCTCGGCCCTCCAGAGGACACCCGCCAAGGTTATCATAGACAGGGCGTAGCAGTGAGCAGGCTGCCCCCACCTCCGCTGTGGATGTGGCAGGGTTAAGAAGGCTAAGAAGATGTAGTTGCACAGTCTGGGCACAGGTGTTAATCACTTGCACTTAATGTTTACGATTGTAAATAAACTCCCAAGAATGTCTCCATGTCTATGGCTTCTTGTTCTGATGAGCAGTGTTTATGTCACTCAGATGTGAAATCTTGGTTCCTGCACAAGATAAAGGCAGGTGTCTCAGTCCAGGGCCTCTTCCCTGTGCAGTGTGTAACCATCAGAGCAAAGTAATGGTCCAGCTTCACACTCACTGGACATGTTATTGATACCTGCACCTCGATGGTGCTTGTCATTGCTGCCAGAATGCTGTGGGCAGATATCACTGAGTTCCATCATTCTCTCTGTGTGCTCTCAGCACCTTTAAGGTGGGGCTGGCTCCCATCTCTTCAGCATCTGTGACCAGTGACACTGTGCCCCTGAAGGGCTCAGGTGCTGAAGGCTGACAAAGGATCAGGTGCATTTAAAGTTTCATCACTGCACCTCCATGATATGACCCTGATCACAGAGCGCAAGCGAGTTGCCCTCAGCCAGACAGGAATCAAACATTCACAGAGACTGTGTGAAAATCTATGGAGTGTCCCCACTGCATGACATCATCATCCTCCTGAAATCTAGTGACTATTAGGGCCTCCGCTATGACTCCATGACATGAACCTGAGCACTGAACGTATGTGCACTGCCATCAGCCACACAGATGTCAAACATCCTTGCAGCTATGAGGGCCTCCCGAGCACGCCTGCCTCGTCTGGCCAGTGCGATGGCCTCATCACCGGCATCCTCATCTTCAAAGACCTCATTGACTAATAAAGAGAAATATCCCATATGCCTTCTTAACTACCTTACCTATCCCCCTGCTACCTTCAGGGATCTATGGATATGCACACCATAGTCCCTCTGATCTTCAGTACTTTCCAGGGTCTTACCATTCATAGTGTAATCCCTTGCCTTGTTAGCCCTCCCCAAGTACATTACCTCACACTTTTCCAGGTTGAATTCCATTTGCCACTGTTCTGCCCACTTGACTAGTCCATTGATGTCCTCCTGCAGTGTATGACTAACCTCCTCACTATTTACCACCCTACCAATTTTCATGTCATCCGCAAACTTCTTGATCATACCCCCTACATTTAAGTCCAAATCATTTATGTACACAACAAACAGCAAGGCCCCCAGCAGAAAGTCCTGCAGAGCCCCACTGGCAACAGACTTCCAGTCACAGAAACATCCCTCTACCATCACCCTCTGCTTCCTGCCTCTCAGGCAATTTTTGATCCAATGTGCCACTTTGCCTTGGATCCCATGGGCTCTTACTTTCTTGACCAGTCTGCCATGATGGACCTTATCAAAAGTCTTGCTAAAGTCCAGGTAGACCACATCAAATGCATTACCCTCATCAACACTCCTGGTTACCACCTCAAAAGATTCGATCAAATTTGTCAAACACCACCTTCCCTTAACAAATCCATGCTGACTATCCCTGATTAATCCATGTCTCGCCAAGTGCAGACATACCCTGTCCCTCAGAATTATTTCCAGTAACTTCCCCACCATCAAGGTTAGACTGATTAGTCTGACTGTAATTTCCTGGTCTATCCCTTCTTCCCTTTTTTAATAATGACCTCGGGAGCCAAGGTAAATCTTGGGAAGAGCAAGGCCATGTTCTTTGGGAACTGGGCTGACCGATCCTTTGTCCCCTTCACCGTCAGGTCAGATAGCCTGAAGGTGCTGAGGATAAGGTTCGGAGTGACTGGGGCATGCGTTAGAAACTGGAAGGAATGAGTGTCTATGGTGGGAAGAAAACTGGGCATGTGGTAGCAATGCCCCCTCTCCATTGCAGAAAATAACCTACTTGAGGATAGATTAGATTCTAGATCCTCTAGATAGACTAGATCCTCTAGGTGCTGCTGACTGCCTGCCACAGGGTCCTCCTCTTGCATTCTCTTCAATGGAGCTGCAGCTGAACAGTCTCAGCTACGGAAGAATGCTCATTTTTGACAAGCTTCTCCAAGTGTATGGCCGCTTCCCTCACCCACCCCTTTCCTCCCACTCCCCTGGCATGTGCTTGTGTACTTCCTTCAGTCTGTGCTGCCTTGCCACCCCACCCTGACCCCCACCCCCACCCACCCAGCTTGCCTGACCTGCACTCATGCCCTTACCCTGGCACTGCACTGAAAGCCAGCTGGGAAAAAGTAACTTGCTTGTGCCCCCAGCCCGGAATGCACAGCACCTCTTTCTTGATGTCCTATGGGTGATGCTCACGAGTGCTACACAAGGCTATGTGCACTCTCCTCTGAGCTCCCCTCGAGGTTCAGCTTGTCAGGTGCACGCCTTTTAAAGGCAGTCGTGAAGCATGCCGTCCTGAAGTCATGCCAACGTGGGTGGTAAATTTGACATGAGGGATGTTTCCAGCAAGCAGGTACTATAATGGGATGCTAAAGTTTTGAAAATAGGCTCCCGACATACTGTGGCAGGAAACACGGTCCTCCATTGACGGGCAGAGCGGATGATCACAAACTAGTTTCACGATGGCGTCAAACCAATTTTTGGCCATCCTTCCATATTGCCCCCACCCACCCGCCATGATGCCCGATGCCCGATGCCAATGCGACTAGACGATTCCGCCCTAGGCATAGGACTTAGTTTTGATCCCAACAAAAGTCCCAAGCGTCAGCAACACAAGAGAGCATTCCAAACTCAGCCCTACTTTCTTAGAGGACGACATTAAAATTTAAGCCATATTTTTCTCTTCAGGCCAATTTGGCCAAGGTACCCTTTCTTGAAGTGGCCATGAGGATTTCAATGCAAATAATTCCCGATAGGATTTTTAAAAATGCCATTCATCTCAAAGTAGGAAGTATAATGTCCAGACCAGCTTTTGAACCCAAAATGAGATTGTCGCATTGAAGTTATTCTTATATGTAATACATATTGCCAGTAATTTCCTTGGGGGTTAGACTGAGCTCCTCCCAACCTTCTGTGGCAGATCAGTGGAAACACCAGTAAACTAGCATATTACAGGTTTTCTGCAGAGCTTCTGCACAGGATGGAGCAGAAAATTGGGAAACTTTACGGAAAATATACCCAACTCTGTGGACCTCATGGGAGGGAAATTTGGACCAGGATTTTCCCGTCGGTGAGCAGGGGATGGGGCCCACTCGCTGACGTGTAAAATGATGCGAAGTGATGTCGGGCGGAACTCCTGACGTCACCGCGCCCCATTTGAATTTTCAGGTAGGCGGGGGCTCAGCAAAATCAGCTGTGCACCCGCTGACCTGTCAATGGCCAATTGAGGCCATTGGCAAAGTCACTTAAGTAATTAGTGGACCTGCCCGTCCAACGTTAAGGTTGGCGAGCAGGCCGGGAGCCCTGGTGGGCATTAGAAAAAGCATGAAACCTCATCCATGGGCGGGATGAGGTTTCATGTAGGTTTTTAAAAATTTAATTAAAGTGTTTTTAAAAGTTATGGACATGTCCCAACTCATGTGACACTGTCACATCAGGGCACATGTCAGGGATTTTTTTTTTTCTCTTTTTAATATTATTCAATGTGCAGCTGATCTCCCTGAGGCAGCACTTAGCCTCAGGGAGATGAGTGTGCTCTTTTGTGCGCATGTACAAAAGAGCGCACTCTCAGGTTTAGGGATTCCCCCCACCCCACCCGCATAGGGTGTGCATAGCGCTTCCATGCAGATGTCATGCTGGGCAGGCCTTAATTGGCCTGTCCCCGTAAAATGGTGGTGCGCCCCTGATTGGGGGCACGATTGGTGCGAGGCAACTTCCCCCCCTCGATGGTGGGAAAATTCTGCCCTTGGTCTGTTTTATTTGTGACAATTCTGAAAAGGCACAGTAGGTAATCACAGAATTGTTACGGTGTAGGAGGCCATTCAGCCCATTGTGTCTGCACCGGCTCTCTGAGCATTTTAACTTAGTGCCAATCATCCAATGCCCTCTTGAATGCCTTAATTGAACCTGCCTCCACCACACTTCCAGGCAGTGCATTCCAGACCCGAACCATCCGCTGTGTGAAAATGTTTTGTCTCACCTTGTATTTGCTTCTTTTGCAAAACATTTTAAAACTGTACCCTCTAGTTCTCAATCCATTTATGAGCAGGAACAGTTTCTCCCTATGAGACCCCTCATTATTTTGAAACTTTCAATCAAGTCTCTTCTTGGCCTTCTCCTCTCCAAGGAAAACAGTCCTAACCTCTCCATCATAACTGAAGTGTCACATCTCTGGCATCACTCTTGTAAACCTCTTTGCGCTCTCTCCAATGTGTTCAAATCCTTCCTATAGTGTGGCACCCAAAACTGTACACAATACTCCAGCTGAGGTCTAACCAGTGTCTTATATAAATTCTTCATAACCTCCCTGCTCTTGTACTCTATACCTCTATTAATGAAGCCTAGAATACTGTATGCTTTATTAACAGCTCTCTCTACCTGCCCTGCCACATTTAATGACTTATGTGCATATACACCCAGGTCTCTCTGCCCCTGCACACCCTTTAGAATTGTATCTTTTATTTCATACTATCTCTCCATGTTCTTTGTACCAAAGTGCGTCACCTCACACTTCTCTGTGTTGAACTTCATCTGCCACCTATCTGCCCACTCCATCAATGTGTCAATGTCCTTTTGAAGTTCTACATTGTCCTCCTCACAGTTTACAGTTCTGCCAAGTTTTGTGTCATCCGCAAACCTTGAAATTGTCCCCTGCACATCAAGGTCTAGATAATTTATATATATCAGGAAAAGCAAGGGTTAGAATACCGGCCCCTGGGAAACTCCACTACAAATCTTCTTCCAGCCTGTAAAATACTAATTAACCATTACTCTCTGTTTCCTATTCCTCAGCCAATTTTGTATCCAACTTGCTACCATCCTTCTTATTCCATGATCTATAACTTTCCTCACAAGTCCATTGTGTGGCATTGTATCGAATGTCTTTTGGAAGTCCATATACATCACATCAATGGCCTTGCCCTCACCAACCATCTCTGCTACCTCTTCAAAAAACTCCAACAAGTTAGTTAGACATGATTTTCCTCTAACAAATCTTCCGAATCAATCCACATTTTTCCATGTGATTATTAATTCTATCCCGAATAATTGTTTCTAGAAGTTTCCCCACCACCAAAGTTAAAGTGACTGGTCTGTAATTGCAGGGCAGCTTTTTACAACCTTTTTTGAATAAGGGTGTAATATTTGCAATTCTCCAGTCCTCCGGCACCTCCCCCGAATCCAGGGAACATTGAAAGATTTTTGCCAGTGCCTCTGCAATTTCCATTCTCACTTCCTTCAATATTCTTGGATGCATCTCATCCAGTCCCGGTGCCTTATCAACTTTAAGTACCGACAGCTTATCCAATACCTCCTCCTTATCAATTTTAAACCCCTCTAGTGACTGAGTTTCCTCCTCTGTCACCATGGCCTGGGCAGCATCTGCCTTGTAGGTAAAGACGGATGCAAAGTACTCATTTAACACCTCAGACATGCCTCTTGCCTCTATGTGTAAATCCCCTTTTTGGCCCCTAATCAGCCCTACTTCTCCTTTTACCACCCTTTTACTATTGACATGCTTACAGAATACTTTGGGATTTCCTTTTATATTAGCTGCCAGTCTTTTTTCATAATCCCTCTTTGCTTCTCGTATTTGCTTTTTCAAATCCCTTCTGAACCTTCTGTATTCAGCTTGGTTCTCAATTGTATTTGCTACCTGACACCTGTCGTAAGTACACTTTTTCTTCTTTAGCTTAATTTCTATCTCCTTTGTCATCCAGGGAGCTCTGGATTTGATTTCTCTTTTGAGAGAACATACCTTGACTGTCCCCAAACCATCTCCCCTTTGAAGTAACCCATTGTTCAGCTACACTTTTTCCCACTAACCTTCAGTTCCAGTCTATCCAGCCCAGCTCCGTTCTTACCCCACTGAAGTCCACTCTCTGCCAGTTGATTATTCTTACTCTGGATTGAACAATGTCATTTTGCACCGTCATTCTAAACCTTATGATGCAATGATCACTTCCCCCTAAATGTTCGCCCACTGTCATTTGATCTACTTGACCCACCGCATTTCCAGGAACCAGGTCTAACAATGCCTCCTTTCTTGTTGGACTGGACACATACTGCTGTTGGAAATTCTCCTGAACACAATCTAGGAACGCTTGTCCCTCACTGACTTTTATACTACCACCATCCCAGCCTATATACAGGTAATTAAAGTCCCCCATTATGACTACTCCCTGTAATTTCCTTGCAGATTTGTTCCTCTATATCCTTCCCACTAACTGATGGTCTATATATTGCATCGAGCAATGTAATTGCACCCTTCTTATTCCTTAGCTCTAGTCAAATCGATTCTGTCCTTAAATCATCTGACACATGCTCTTTCTCCAGTACTGCAATGCTCTTCTTAACCAAAAACACAACCCCTTCTCCTTTTTCCCTTTCCTATCTTTTCTGAACACCTTGTATCCGGGAATATTTAACACCCAGATCTGCCCTTCCTTAAGCCAGGTCTCTGTTATTGCCACAACATCATAATCCCACAAGGCAATCTATGTCTGTAACTCCCCAATTTTATTAACTATACTCCGTGCATTCACATACATACATTCACATGCATTCTCCATGTATTCTGGCACCTGGAACAGGAAAGACATGTTTTAGGTGGAGATGCCTAATAAAAACTGGGAAATTGGAAGATTAGTGAAACCTTAGTAGCACAAACTAAAACAGGAGGAGAGAAAGGTCTATAACAGGTAGAAGTCAAGAGTAGAAACACTGATTCCCATGTAAATAAAAGGATCGTGATTTTTTTTTTTCATTCATGGGATGTGGGCATCACTGGCTAGGCTAGCATTTGTTTCCCATCCCCAATTGCCCTTGTTCATGGGGCATTTTAAGACTCAACAACATTGCTGTGGGTCTGGAGTCACATGTAGGCCAGACGAGGTAAGGACGGCAGATTTCCATCTCTAAAGGACATTAATGAACCAGATGGGTTGAACTACTTTAAATTTATTGAATGCTAATCAAAAAAGAAATTACCTGGACTAATTTGAGATCATGCAATCATGCTGCACTCAGTTATAATAATGAGTTGCTCTCCTTACATGTGTGTTTCCTGTTCATGCTTCTGGCTGTCTTTCTCTCCAGTTTCTACTCATCTGACATCTCCTTCTATTCTGAAGTATATGGTCTCCCAATGTTGTGACCCAAAGATATATATGTGGACTGATCCCTGGAGGTACGAAGGTTGTAACTCCTTCATTTGAAAGAGATTTGGACTGATTGCGTTACCAGCTTTAGACTTTGTAAGAGTTTTGACAGTCAGTCATGATCAGAAATGTTAACATATGATTTGAAATAAGTGCAAATAAATAATTAATGCATAGAATAGATATATTGACATTAACTGAGCTTGATAAGCTCTTCAGTGTTACCAGGATCAGCTGTATTGAAGGAGGGGGTCATAAGTCTCCGGTATGAGGTTGCACATTTTATAACAAATATGTACTATTTTTGAGCTTAAATGTTGAGGCCAGGATAACATGAAGAAAGACTAGGTAGTTAATAAATAAGAGCAGGAGTAGGCAATTCAAACATTCAAGCCTGCTTCACCATTTGATAAGATCGTGGCTAATCTTCTAGCTCAAATCTACTTTCCTAACCTATCCCCATATCTGTTGATATCTTTAGTTTCCAAAATCTACCAATCTCTGTCTTGAATATATTCAACCACTGAGCATCCCAAGCTCCCTTGGGTAGAGAGTTCCAAAGATTCACAATCCTTTGAGTGATTTCTCTTCATCTCAGTCATAATTGGGTGGATCCATTATTCTGAGACTGTGACCCCAAGTACTGGACTCCTCAGTCAGGGGAAACATCCTCCCAGCATCTACCCTGCCAAGCCTCTTAACAATTTTATGTTTCAATGAAATCACCTCTCATTCTCTTAAACCCTAGGCCTGAATTTAACAGTGTGGGGATGGGTGCAGCATACTCCCAATGCATCATAAAATAGATCGTGATGGCATCAGGAGGGGGTCCCAACATCATCATGCTGCATTGCAATATTTCAGGAGGTGGGTGGGCCCGAAAGTTGGAAGCCTGCCTGATGTCAATTAAAGGGGCAATTAAAGCAATTAAAGAACCAATGCACTGCAATTTTAAGCAGCCCTTGCAGTTATACAGTTGGTGCATAGGCTGCACAGATAGGCAAGGACCTCACAATATGCCCTTTCTTAATCCAGGGAGGGATAAAAGACTGAAGCAGGAGCAAAGAGTATGGAGGTTGGAGTTAATATTTATTGCTTAAGTTTTGACTTTCTGCATTGTTTTTGTATCCATTTTGTTCAATTTTGGAGTTGGGGGGTGGGGGAGAGTTTGTAAGGAGGCCTCTTGCTTTAAAGAACCACTAACAGACTGTCCATAATATGAGTCAGTCTGCACCTCAGCAATTATTTGCTTAAATATGGGGATTATTCGGTCAGCTGGAGGCCAGGTGAGGAGGAGAGGAGAAGAAGGGAAAGGAGGCTAGCTGGCCAGGGACATCATCAACGTGTCAGTCCACAAGAGCAAGCAACACACCCTGAAGAGATTGAAAACCAGCAAGGCTTGCGAAGAAGGAGATGCCAGAGGAGGCAGCACTACCCTGCTGGCAGAGTCTAGCGTGCAAGATCCAATTACCTGGACATGATGGAGGTGCAGTGCTGAAGAAGGATCCACCTCTCACAGGAGACAGTAACCTTCATCTCCAGAATGATAGCTCCTGAGATAGCATCCAACTGTATTGGGGAGCACCTTTTGCATATGGTGCGGAAAGTGACCAATGTTGCCCTAAATTTGCATGTATCAGGGTCATTCCAGGGTCCTGTAGGGGATCTCTGTGGTGTATCATAGTCCGCTGCACACCACTGAATAAAGCTTGTCATGGGTGCACTCTTCAGGAGGGTGAATACCTTTATACTTGTCAAAACACATTCGGATAGCCAGGCAGAGGGTGCAAGAGGATTTGGGGCAATTACTGGCTTCCCAAAAAGTTTAAGGGCACTACTGAGTGCACCTGTGTGGCGGTCAAAGCACCTGCAAGAGAACCAGGGCCCTTTGTGAATCATAAAGGGTTTTATTCACTCACTCAACCTCCAGCTAGTGTGCTATCATCAGCAGCAGATCCTCCAGGTTTGTGCAAGGTGTTCTGGGAGTTGCCATGACTCTTTCGAAGGGAATTCAGGGAAGCTCTCATTCAGAGGCACTTCCAATAGGCTGCTGAAGTACTCATGTGATGTCATTAAAAAGCTGCAGTTACATCACTGTCAAGACCACAGGAACCCCTCCTGACAGCCTTTTGGGGCTGCACATCCTGTGAAAAATAACAGTGTCCGTGCTCACTTACTTTTTGGGATTGAGTTGCAGGCCTCCAATCTTCACGCCACTCATTGCACAAGAACAACATGTGATGTGAAAAAATCAGTTTAGTGAGGTGATTTGGAACAACAAAACATAAGTTACACAACTACATATATCACCTGTGACTAGCTTCCTGTATTTACTGTGATTTCTTAAACCACTTATGCATGCTTCAACTTAATGCTCCCCCATCGCTGGCAGCTGCATTAGAGGCAGGCTGCTGATCCCCTGTTGGCCTGGATGACCTTGATGGTTGCCCTCTGGTTGGTGGAGGTTGTGAGGGGTTGCACAGTGGTACACTCCTTAACCATTGCGAAATCCTGAGATAATATTGTCACTGGGTGCGCAGGAGCTGCTGTCATCATCAGCATCACCCTGAGAGGAGCCCCCAGATGCAGAGAGCTGCCATTCATCTGCCAACATGAGATTTACTTGGACTTCCCTGCTCACCATAGTGGACAAATCGCTAGCAGGGTCACTTGGTGTCTCATCCATCTCACACACTGGCAATGCCCTGCTGAGGTCACTGCCAGTGCATGGGTTCACAGGTCTGAACGCAACCCCAGAAACCCTTGATTGAGCTGGCTGCCCATGAGAGTCAGCAATCTCTCCTTGGAGGAGAGTGTAACCGCAGCAATCATGCCCCGCATGGACTCCTCCAATGTACAGACCAGGGCATGCATACCTTCTGCACCAGATCCTCACAAACGTCCCACTGGGCATCCAGCATTTGCTGCCTGATGGATGACTCGAGAGGCTCGTCATCTGCCTGGGGCCCAGCACCTTTCTGAATTCCAACACCCCTCTTACAGACAGAGTCCTGGGAACACTTAGAGTCTGACAGCTGCTCAAGCAATTGTGATGTGCTACCACCTGTACAGATGTGTTTAACCCTTCTGAGGTGCTGGGATTTGAGCTGGTGCAAGGTGCAGGGTGAGGATGTGACACAGCAGCATTTGAGGGATCCTCCTCCTCCGATGTTAATGGTGGATCATCTGGATCTTCATTTGGTCTGGTTGATGAGTTACCTGATGAATGAAAAACAGCAGTGAGCATTCATGAGCATTAAAGAAGCAGAGTAAGCAGCTACACGTCCTACAAATGGGTATGGCGCACTTCACAAATGTAACAATGCAGGATAGTAAAAGACTGCTCACCATAAGCTTGCAGTCCCTACCTCCCCAGCCCTGAGTCCTTCATATCTTGTACCCACCCACTGTCAAAAGTGCAGCCTCTTACTCTTATCCTCCTCAGAAACCCCACCTCTCCTTGGCCAGCAGACCTCGCCCCCTTGCTTGCATGCCAATTCTCGAATGTCCTCTTCCGCTGGCATCAGTCCTGCCAGATTTGGGACTCCAACACCTGTACAATTTTGCTCCAGTGCATTGTGTTTCCTCTTCACCTGTGAAGGCAAGAGCACATTCATGAGTCCCTATTCTATATGGCTGAGGTGTACATGCTCCTCCCTGGCTTCACTGGTCCATGTGCCTGACACATTGCTGGAATTCTCCCTTCTAGGCATGCCTGCTATCCTACCTCACCTTAAACAACCTTGCTGAGCACAGCTTTTCTTTGCTGCAAGAGCTGTTGGAGTATCACCTTCCAGCTCCTCCAGATGCATGCCCACCCATATACACTCATTCCAAATGACGTGGCTTCCTTAATCACCCTTGCAGGGAGGAGAAGGTCATTTACCCTCCTTTGACACTGCACCCAGGGCCTACACACAACCCCATGCACGCTGACTGTTGCCGCCACCTCAGCTAAGGCTTTCTTTGTGAGATGTAGAGGCTTCCTCTACCCATCACTTGGCAGCAGTATACCCCGCCAATCACTGATACCCACAGAAGGGTACACGAGGTATCATTGGAGAACCAAGGGGCTGTGCACTTGCACTCATTTGCATTCCCATTAGCTTGGCTTTGTCTTCTGGCTGCCATGCCTCAGCTCCCTCACTGAAGATGGTCCTGTCTGTGCTTCTGGTTAGCACTGGATGGCTGTCACAGAAGCGAAGCTTGTAATTACAGGTTTGGTCAATTTCAGAATAATTGCTTCCATCTTCCCAGTGTCACTGTCCACTACCAGCAGCCCTTTTAATATCCCCTTGCTGGCAACAAGCTCATTGGAAGAGCCTGCCCTTCTCCCACCCCATTGACAACTCTGGGCCTCTCAGCGAATGCCTTTCTGTCAATTGGCCAGCCAGCGAGTAATCACTGTCGGCCGCTGGTGTTGGGCGAGAGCGGACATTATAGCCGCTTCTGATCCCACCCATCTGACCTGCATGCTCAGCGAAACATTCAGGCCTAGGAGTTTAGACCTTGTCTATTCAACGACTGAAAAAGGCTTGCATTTATAAAGCATCTATCATGTCTTCAGGACAATGCAAACCATAATGACGTACTAATGATGTACTTTTGAAGTGTAGCCACTGTTGTAAAATGCAGTAAAGGACAACATTTCAACTTGCTTTACATTAGTCAGGTGGCTTGTTGATGTTAGCCAGGACTTCTATTAGGAAGGTGAGAAGAAGGGAAACAAAATGGAGCATTGATTGGCACAGCTGCACTGTTTTACTCCCACAGATGTTCAGCAGTTTGGTTATTCCAAACACACCAGAAATACCTCCTACCAGTCATTCCCTGAGCAATTTTGTGGAAACTGTGCCAAAATCCCACATCTGCTCCACACATTCTTGGGCCAGGGGAGCCTTCTCCTCTTTGCCAGATTTAACATGCTTCCCACCTCTTCTGCTATTTTGCTATAGCCATTTACACATCTTCTGGACCCATCTTTTGTTTCTTCACTTGTCTTATTACCAGCCCCATTTTGCTTTACACCATTACCCCTTTTGTTATCTAATCACCCCTGTCCCCCATCTACCACAGACCTTCTCTTTACTCTTTTCTTGCTTCCACCACCCTTCCTCCCGCCTCTTTTATGCTGCCTCTGTTCTTGCTTAAAAGCTGGCAATCTCCAAACACTGTAAGGTCTGATAGAAGGTCATTGACCTGGACCATTCACTTTGAGGACATTTTAACATGGGTGAGCGCATATTGGGTGTGGTTAAAGGGGTATTAAATCAGAAAAAATGCTGAGCGTGTTGGGAAACTAGATAAAACCCCTTGACTTCCAGGTTTTACAGGGGCAGAACAAGGGGTGGGCAACCAAATGGCACCCAGGAGGTGGGGTGACACTTTCAGTATGTTAATGACACTAGCAACCTGTGATTTTGCCTGCTTTATAGGTTTTACAGCAGGTGGCTGGTTTTTCTAAGGTGCAGTGAGGTGAGAAGAGCTTCTGGGAGATGCTAAGTGTCTTTACACCACTCCTTGTGGGGCAGGAAGGGCAGGATGCTTGTCACCAACGCCCTATTTCACGCAATATCTCTCTCCCACCATCCCTGAATCATGGATCAGACCCACCTTTTCCCACAGTCAGTTCTGGAGAGCTTCCGTCTAACTGGAAGCCAAAGCTATCAAACAGGCTGACTGTTAGGCAGGGTGGGCAAACTGTCGGGGTTAGAAAAGCACTTGTTGTAGAGTTAAAACTTCACACCATGCAGGGAAACATAAACTTTGTGATTTCTCATCCGAAATTTCACCCTTCCCACCAACATAGCCAGAACCTGTTAATATCCAGGGGGAGAATTTTCTCCCCATCTGATAGGCTGGCTGGAAGTGGGTGTGGTCGGGCACGCAGCCAATCAGCTGCGTGCCGCCATTTTATGTGGGCGGGCCAATTAAGGTCCGCCCAATGTGACACGCACCCGCTAGTGCTGAGCGCTTCCCTGTGCAGGCGGGGGGAGGAGGGAGAGTCGAGGTCTGCGCTGTTTCGTGCATGTGCCCCAAAGCGCGCAGAAATCTCCCTGAGGCACGGAGCTGCCTCAGAGAGATTACTTTGGTTGTGGAAAATTGAAATAAAGAAAAAAAATTATTCAGACATGTCTCCTCCTGTGACAGTGTCACATGAGCTGGGACATGTCAATGAATTTTAATAAAAATTTTTATTAAACTTATACACCCTTCATGAAACCTCATCCTGCCTGTGGATGAAGTTCCATGATAAATGTGAAGGCCGCCTGGGCTCTTCACCTGCCCACCAACTTTAAGGTTGGAAGGACAGCCCTGTTAATTGTTACAATTGTTTTTTAAATGGCCTTAACAGGCCTTTGACAGTTCGGCGGGCGCGCAGCCAACTCCAGTGCGCGCCCGTCGAACTGAAGATCAGAATGGGACGTACGCCGGGCGTCAATGCGCTTCACTTTACTTGTCGACGAGTGGGGCCTGCCCCCGCATGCCGACCAGAAGATTCAGGCCGGGTCTCCATTCCACTCTCTACAAATATTGCCTGACCGGTCGAGTGTTTTCCAGCATTTCTGGCCTTTATTTTAGATTTCCAGCCACTGTAATATTTTGTTTTTGTTTCTGGTCAGAGATTTGGGACATGGGGGAAAATAGGGCTCAGCAAGAAGATAATAAAAATGATGGGACTGTCCCCACCCTCCCTTTCAGCTCATTTTAACCTCCAATAATTTTTCAAAATGTTGTAAAAAAAATGTATCAGAATATCCAAAAAACATTGTATGACTAAGCTTGGGAGCATTGTGATTTATTCCTTCAGAGAATTTAATAGGCTTTCAGACCTTCCATAGGTAGGCCGCCTCACAGATTATGTAAATTTATATTTTGACGTAAACTAATCCCACAACATCATTAGGAACACTAAGGACATATAGCTGGGTTGAAACCTAGGTCTTACATTTCACTTGAATTGTACCCACCATGCAAGAGCCTGGCTTCAGAAACTATTAACCCACAATTATAGATGTAAAACGCTTAAACCGCACAGGAACTCTGGCAGAGATGTGGCGGGGGTTGGGGGTGTGTCTTGCAATTTGGGGCAGAATGCCAGTCTACCCAGCAAATCACATTCTAGGCCGGTGGGGGTTGGGGTGGTGGGGGGTGGTTGGGTGGGGTAGTGCTTCCCCTGCCTTGTCACAGTGTAGAAGTATTCTGTTGGCATTTGTAAGACTTTACCTGGGCTACCCAGAGAAATCCCCCAGAAGTTTCAGCAGAAACTATGGATTGATCTTGACACAGGGGCAAAGTGGAAAAGGAGAACTGCAAACAATCCTAGAAGGCTCAACTGCCATTGGAATAAAGGAAACACTGAAGAAAATATATATTTGTGTTTAATTTTCTTTAGCCTGATTTCTGCCTCAGGCAACAATGCTGGGTAGGTGTCTCTATTGCTATAGATATAGGTGCCACTCCCATTATTTAAATGTCCCCTTAAATGCAATTGGATCAATTGTAACTGAAATGTTAGTATGTGGAAGTTCTACAATACCACACTTCCATTTTTATTTTTTGGCAGGCAAGGGTATGTATGAAGTGTTATGGAACTAAGATGGATGGATGGAGTTACAGATCCTCCATCATTTAATTGAATGGTGGAACTGGCTTGAGGGACTGAATGGCCAACTCCTGTTTCTATGTTGCAGCTCAGCACAACAGGGTTTCTCATTTGATGGTTCAACAGCTATCTCTCTGTAACCAATTATGTGCACTTAGGTACTGTGGAGCTGTCAGCACCCTGCTGCATTGAGAAAGGAAGCCAGTGGCTACATCAGCCTGAAGAAAAAGTTATGGCTATAATTTTTACCTTGCCCTTCAGGATAGTAGGCATAGATTGAAACTGTATTCAGTCCTTTGAATGTTTAATGGTTCAGGACTTGACTAGGTGCTGAATCTTTTCATTATAAATACCTAATGCTCACGAGTTGAAACTTTCTATGTAAACTTGTTGTGTCAGTGGAAGGACTATAGCACTATCAGGGGCAGGAGGGTGTAATTATGGCATGACAAGTTACAGAGTTCACTTCCATTATCAAAATGAACAAATAATTTTGTAAGATACAAGTACAAATAAGGACAAAATATATCACTTCAAAATAGGCGTTCACTATCTTCTAATCCCACTTTACCTGCTTGATCTTAACATCCCATGGGAAAAACGATTGGAGATTGGCTCATTAAATCATGTTCAAAAGGAGATACACGAGCTGAATTGATGTAAAGACAATATTAGGATTGCATTATCATTAATATAACTTCTACTGTACATTATCTGCCATACAAAACAGAACAGCAGAAAAAAACAAGCTTGGCACAAATCAAATCCAGCATATCAAATCATTAGGAATAGGACTGCAGAGATTTTAATATTTAGTCATAGACAGAACATTTGCCTGCTGTCTTTTATAATGGATCCAGAATTGCTCCATGTTCTCCAGATGTCTCGATCTGTGTTAATGGTAAACTGAGAAGTTACAGCTCATCAGGGGGACAAAAAACACAGCCAAAAATTTATATTATTTCAAAGTTTGATTTGAAACCTTGTTAAACTCTTTTCCAGGAGTTATTTTAACAATTTTCATTCAATTCAGCCAAGATGTAAGTGTTTTTAATAACAAACACAAGGTTAGTCAAGCCAGTACACACCAACTTCAGAACATTACTTACAGAAAATTTCAATTTGTTTTGAAATGTAAGTTGATCAGAGAGTTAGGTATCAATAAAGTAGGTCAAAGATCAAAGAGCATAAAGAACTTGCTAATTGCCTTAACTGGGAATCTGGAACGTGTCAGAACTGATAGAAATCTGTCAGATTAACTGAGGTTTATCGGCTTGCTTTGGAGTTAATGTCCTTAAACCAAGTGCTGCAAAGGACCTATCAACAGGTCTGGTCATTACTGTGTGACCCATTCGGCACGTTAATGAGTATTTTTGGACCCATACTGATTTCACACAAGATATTTATGTTTCTATTAAAATGTGTTTCTGGATAAAAAGGTTTTACATGGATGAAAACAGGTTCTTTGTTCATTTGTGGTTGGATATATTTTCTCATTTTAGATGCTGACACATTGTCATAATAAATAAATAGTCGATCTCCCACTGTGCTGCCCACAGGAAATCAAGACTCAATGTAATCCTCAAGTGAAGAGGGATTAG
This sequence comes from Cetorhinus maximus, assembly GCF_964194155.1. Lineage (NCBI taxonomy): Eukaryota > Metazoa > Chordata > Chondrichthyes > Lamniformes > Cetorhinidae > Cetorhinus > Cetorhinus maximus. The sequence continues at coordinate 87,112,999 of NC_135879.1, forward strand.
AGGTTGAAGGATAATTGAACTAGTGTGCACAGAGTAATTCAGTCAGTATTTTTAAGTCAGAGGGCAGAATTTGCCCAGTCAGATGAAAGTGGGTTTTAGTGATTGTGGAGTGGGAAAGTCTTGGAAAATGATGTTGTTAAGGGATGCCAACTTGATCCCGCTCTCTTCCAGCTTTTCCCAGGTGGGGAAAACTGGTGGGTCTGGCAGGAAAGTATTTGAAGTGATTGAAAAGGCAATTAAGAGCCTTTTTAACCATAAGCCCCTCTTTCCCAACAGTGCAAAGTTTCGACACTGTGTTTGCATCTCGCTAGGGGCCACTGAGGCAATTGCACAACAGGAAGAATGTCTTCTGTGAAACTACAAGCTGGGAGTCAGTTACACTGACCCTATTAAGTTACAATGAAGAGCTTCAGCTATGGCCATTGAGAGACTGTTGTTCAAAGTACTTCTTCTGTCAGAGAGTGCTTTCACTGCTTGACAGGTGATTGTCAACTTGTTGGAAGGCATTTTACCTGTCTAGAGCTTTACTCGCCTTCAGTTGTACTCCCCTGCTGTCAGTATTCACCATGGCATGGGAGCGGCATATGCAACTTGACCTTTTGCCTCCACTAGGGCAAGAACATCACCAGCCCCCTTCTCCTCAGCCACTTGACCCTCCATAGGGCAGATGGGATGGACATCGTAATCCAGTTTGAAGGAGGCAAGGCCCCAGCACAGGGTCAGGTTCAGCCTCAGGAGGCTGTCACAGCAGATGGCTGCTAACACCTGCAGGCTCCTGGAACAAGACCTCCTTCGCAGTGGGCTAGGAGGACAAGCATTGTCATTGGCTGATGAGCTGCTTGTCACTGGAGCAATCAATTTTCATCATTAGTGGTGTGAAAATCATGCAGGTTCTCTAATCGATAAGTGAGAGGTTATTGTCTCGATGGTGAAGGTCCCAGGGAACCAGCAGCAAAAGTACTATCAGAGCATGGGGGCATTACTGCACAGGGAAAGAGGAGAGAGAAGGAAAAAAGTGCAGCTGGAAAGGCAAAAGGTTGGGAAGTGTGTTAGGGAAAGGAAGATAGGAGGGAAGGGGGTAAGGAGAAAAAATTAGGAGGGGGAGAAGAGTGCAAAAGGTGATGAGAACAGAGGAAAGGAATGGAAGAGCATGCCATGAGGTGGATGGGTGAGGAGGACTGGGAGAAGAAGTGGAAAGAGAGAGGGGAAAAGGGGAAATGGGGGAAGAAATAAGCGCTGAAGAACAGACCACAACAGGAGCGGTTTGATGATGGGGTCGAGGATGGAAGACAGGACAGGAGGAGAATGGGGGAGGTGGACGGAGATGAGAAACTGAGAGAGAGGTGAAGCTAAGGAGGAGGTGTTGCCGGGTAAATTCGAATTAAGTGGTGATGGAGTCAAAGAAGAATTCCACTTTTGGAAGAGTAAGGCTCTGTGAAAGGAGAAGGGCAAATAGACCAAGATTTTGCAAGGGAGGGGGAAATTGGGCAGGCCAGCGGTATTGATGGACATCAGCAAAGCCAGACAGGGGAGAATTTGTGTGGATGAGAGCATTGAAAGAGCCTGTGGCATTTGTGGGGAACCTCACATAAAAGGTCAGAGAAGGTGTCAGCTGGTTAGAAAAATATTCAAAGTTTTAATTTTGCTTATACCTTTTACACCTGGTGTGGAATTGTCCAGGATTTGCATGAAGTGCGGTAGTGGGCAGGAAAAAGGACGTTTTACCTGTCAGCTGCAATGCTGGGTTTTCACGCTGTATTGTCCCATTCCCGGTGCATTCCGTGTCATTAATAATGTATTCCCGGAAAACACACCAGATTGCTGATGGAATGGCCACTGATTCATCCTCCTGCCATCACCTCAGGCCATCAGTAATCCAGGCACTATATTTAAAGGGTGCCCCTGCACAGAGCTAGCACTCCGTAAGGCATTGGAAGCTGCTGCAAAGTCACCACTGCCAAAGGGAGGAAACACGCTGCCCCCAAATTTAGCAACACCTCCCTTGGGTGCCTACTGGACATAGTGGAGGCCTACTGCGAAGTCCTCTACACCCTCTCTGGGCAAAGACCAACAAGCAAGGTCATCAATCCAGCATGGGAGGCAGTGGTAGTGGTGGTCAGCGCCAACGCCCTGCCAAACAGGACAGCCACCCAGTGCAGAAAGAGGATGAATGATCTCCTCTGTTCCGCCAGGTTAAGTTACTCTTCTCATCATTCTCAACTCACACACTCACAAACTTATCACACATCCACAGGGATCTCACTCTGCCAGGTCAATGGACATCACCATTCACTCTCTCACACACACATCATCATCTGTCCTGCGGATCGTGCCCTCATCCCGACCATGGCACAACTCACCACCTACAAATGCTAGGCATCTTTCTCACCTGGCCTGGCAGGTGTCCTGCTTACACTCTCTCCATCTGTCTTCATGCAGGAGGTCAGAGTTGCTCAACCAATGAGGATCCAGCAGTGCAACATCCATCAGACAGTGATGCTATGAGTCATTCCCTTGTTCCACAGTCCTCTGTCATGCACTGGTTATCTCTCCTCGCTTTCGCAGGCACATCATGGAAGCAGCTGAGGGGGTCCACGATCCATGTCCTCCACTCAAATACCAAAGACACCTCAGGAGAAGAATCTGATGACGCCCTAATTGAAGACCCATTACAGCGCTCACCTACACCCTCCGCCAGCGCAGAGACACTCACCTTGGTGGAATGCAGTTCCAGAGTAGCCTTGGGGTCATCTGGTAAGCACACCACACTCCCTGATCCACAGTAGGAGGCGGCAGGGACTTCCCAGGTTTCTGGGACTGCTGGAGGCAAGAAATCTGCTGAGTCCCAGTCAGATGAGGAGCCTCTGGATTCAGTCAGACCTCAGTTGTTGGAGCTACAAAGGCAAGCTCAGGAACATCAGGAAGGGATGTCTGCTGCACTCCTCAGATTACAAGGCACAAGTCCATCTACCTTTAATCTGAGGTGTTAGCACCGACATGCCAACACACTTAGGTCAACACTGGTAGGATGGCAGCCGCCATAGAGACCTTGGTCCAGGACATTGGCCCTGCACTGCTGCATGGGCTGACCTCCATCACTGACACCATAGTTGGCCTCCAGCAGTGTCAACACAAGAGAGTGCGGGGCAGCTTGATCTCACTCCAGCTTTCTCTTCTCTTCAAGGAGTCAGCCAGGGGCGGTTGGGCATCCATAGGGAGGAGGTTCAGCAGCTTGACACCTCGGGGCCATCCATCCAGGTGACTCTGGTAGAGTCCGGCCCATCCGAATCCCCTCTCCCTGTGATGCCCGCAGCTCCAGCTTCCAATGGAAGGGTGCCACTTCCACACAGCAGGACCCGAAAGCAGGCTGGGACCCTCCAGGACTTGGCCGTCTAGAGCACACCCACCAAGGTCTTTACAGACAGGGCATAGCAGCCAGTAGGCGGCCTCCACCTCCACTGTGGATGTTAGGGGAGCACCAAGACTTAGCGGCAGGGTTAGGAAGGTTAAGAAGATGTAGCTGCACAGCCTGGGCATGGGTGTTAATCGCTTGTACATAATGTTCACAATTGTAAATAAACTCCCAAGAATGTCTCCCTGCCTTTGGCTCATTGTTACGATGTGCGGTGTTCATGTCACTCAGATGTGAAACCTTGGTTCCTGCACAAGATAAAGGCAGGTGTCTCAGTCCAGGGCCTCTTCCCTGTGCAGTGTGTAACCTTCGGACCAAAGTGATGGTCTGGCTTCACAGTCACTGGACACATTACTGATGCCTGTACCTCGATGGTGCTTGTCATTACTGCCAGAATGTAGTGGGCAGGCGTCACAGAGTTCCATCATTCTCTCTTTGTGCTCCCAGCACACTTAAGGTGGGCTGGACCCCCATCTCTTCAGCATCTGTGGCCAGTGATGCTGTGCTCCTGAAGAGGTCAGGTGCTGGAGGCTGACAAAGGATCAGGTGCATTTAAAGTTTCATGTCTGCATCTCCATGATATGATCCTGATCACAGAGCACAAGCGAGCTGCCCTCAGCCAGGCAGGAGTCAGACATTCTCAGAGGCAGTGTGAAGATCTATGGAGTGTCCTCACTGTGTGTCGTCATCATCCTGCTGGAATCTAGTGACTATAGGGGCCTCCGCTACATCTCTATGACAGGAGCCTGAGCACTGAGAGTATGTGCACTGCCATCAGACACACAGGAGTCAAACGTTCACAGATGCAGTGTGAGGATGTCAGGATTGTGGTCACTGCATCTCGTCATCATCCTCCATAAATTTTACAGCTATGAGAGCCTCCTGAGCATACTTGCCTCGTCTGGCCAGTGCGATGGCCTCACCACCGGCATCCTCGCCTTCGAGGACCTCATTATCATCATCCCCTTCGATATACTCCCCATTGGAGGATATGTGCAGCTCCTCCATCTCCTCCTCAGACTGGTCCTCCTCACCTTTGCAGCATCAGGTTCTGGAGCGCACAGCAAGCAATGATGATGCTTGTCTGCCCTGGCGACCGTGTTTCAGCACTCCTCTGGACCTGTCGATGCACCAGAAACTCCTTTTCAAAATGCCTAGTGTCTGCTCCACCAAAGTCTAGGTCGCGGCATAAATCTTGTCATACCGTCACTCTGCTACAGTCTGAGGTCGCCGCATGGGCATCATCAGCCACGTCCTGTGTGGGTAGCCCTTGTCCCCAAGGAGCCAACCCTGCAGCATCTCTGGATTCTGAAAGATGCCAGGGATCTGAGACCTGCTAAGGATGCAGGAGTCATGGACACTCCCTGGGAATTGTACGCAGACCTGCAGGATGCGTTTGTGGTTGTTGCACACCAGCTGAACATTGAGCGAGTGGAAGTCCTTGTGGCTGAGCTAGTTAACTGCTTTTCACCACAGAGATCTAAGCAGCACATAAGGCAGTCGATGGCACCCTGCACCTGTGGAAAGCCTGACATCTGCGCAAATCCCCGCGCTTTTGCTTTCTGGATTGCCTGATCCCAGTCAAAATGCACAAAGTTCTGACCCTTTGCAAAGATAGCGTCAATGACCTCCTTGATACGCTTGTGTGTGGAGGCTTGCGAGATCCCTCACAGGTTACCTGTGGGGCCCTGGAAGTTGCCACTGGTCTAAAAATTGAGCGCTACAGTCACTTTCACAGCCACTGACAGTGGATGCCCTCCATGTCCTTGTGGTGCCAAATCCTGTGGCATATGGACCGACCAGTTCCCTAGACATGTGCAGTCTTTGGCGAGACTGGTTCTTGGTCATCTGCAGGAATGACAAGCGCCGTCTATAGTTCCTGGGTCCAGCGAGGTGCCTACAAGTGACGGATTGCTGTGGATCTTCAGTTGCGTGCGCAGCAGGGCCCACTGCTCTTTTATCTTGAAGGAGGTGCTTCTCCCTTTGCCGAGCAGGGTCCTCTGCCACTCTCTCTTTTTCTTCTTCTCTGCTCTCTGTAAGCCATGAGGCATTCCGCTAAATAACCATGCTGCATGATCCTGGTGTTCTTCTCCTTGCAGGATCAAAGACAGAGACGCGTGGGGTAGCATAGGTGTCCTAAGAACTTCTCTCAGTTAAGTCTGAAGGCCCCTTCACACATGCAGTAGAGTGCTGGCCACCACTTGGATGGGCAGTGTGCAGTGCACGCATTGGCTATCTGAAACTCCACCTACACTCACCCCACTCCACATGACCAATTGCCCATTGCACTGCATACTGTGCTCTCAGCTCAGGTGCAGGCATTCTCCTAACCCACACTGCAAGGCTACACTGTTAGTTTGAACCATGAGGGATATTAGTCCAAACCTTAACGAAGAAATTGCAAGGGGCTCTGAGCGTCTCCACCGGTGACCACCTTTTTCAAGGGATTCTAAAACTTTCCCAGTCATCCAATTGTTCTGCTGCCCCCCTGCGCCTGAGGGGTGAAAAGCTCTGGAGCATCTGGTGGCACTTTCATACTTTTGCATTGGTTGAGTGGGCAGAAAAGTTTCAGAGGCCCTACTCCAAACATGTCAATGGAGCTGCTGCAGAACGGCCTCAGCTGAGGAAGAATGCTCACTTTTGGCAAGATTTTCCAACTGCGTGGATGCTTCCCTCATCTTCTCCCTACCTCCACCCACCCCCCAGCTTGCGCTTGAGTAGTTCCCTCAATCAATGCTGCCCTGCACCACCCCAATCTCCACCACCACCCCCTGCCCTGACCACCCCCACCAGCCTGACTCGCACTGGAGCCCTTGCCATGGCACCGCACTGAAATCCAGCTGCGAGAAAGCGATTTGCATCTGCCCCCCTCGAGTGCACAGCGCCTCCTCCTGGATGTCTTATGGGCATTGCTCGAAAGCACTGTGCAAGGTTGTGTGCACTCACCTCTAACGTGGGCGGTAAATTTGATGTGGGGGGATGGTTCTGGCAAGCAGGGCTTCTAATTAGATGCAAATATATTAAAATGACATCCTCGACATGCGGCGGTGGGAAACGCGGACTGCCATTGACGGGTGGAGTAGACGATTGCAAACTGGTTTCACAACAGCGTAAACCGATTTTTGGCCTTCTCACCATATTGTTACCCCCTGATCACATGCCCCCCCACCAATGACACCTGATGCCATCCGGGCCGGAAAATTCCAGCCCTTATTTTCTGTACTTACTTAACGAATACTTCTGTCTGTTTTCATAAAAGAACAGGGTAAGGTGAACAGTTCCGGTGAAAGATCATCGAACTGAAAGGTTAACTCTTCCCCTCTCCACAGTTGCTGCCTGATCTGCTGAGTATTTCCAGAGTTTTCTGTTTTCACTTGAAACAGACATTGTAGTTAAGGGGGAGAAGTGTGAAATATTGGGTAGGATAAACATAGTGAGAGGCAAAATAGTAAGGGATTTATTATCTCTGAAAGTGCATAAATCAGCAAGCCCAGATAAAATGTATCCCAAGATGTTAAGTGAAGCAAGGGAGGAAACAGCAGAGGCTCTGGTAATCATTTTTCAATCCTCCCAGGGGACAGGCATGGTGTCAGGGGACCAGAGAATTACCCACGTTGGACCATCATTTAAAAAGGGAAGAAGGGATTGACTGATTAATTATAGACCTATGTTGGCCTAAAGGAAAATATGTGGGCAGTATTAATTGTCATTTAGACAGGCATGGATTAATCAAGGATAGTCAGTATATATTTAAGGGAAGATTGTGTCTAACTAACTTGATTGAATTTTTTAAGGAGTAACAAAGAGGGTTGATATAGGTAGCATGTTTGATGTCGTCTACATGGATTTTAGCAAGACTTAAAATCACGAATCCACTCTTATGTTTGTACACTCTTTTCCTTCCGGACACACTCTGGTTTTCATTGCCCGCATCGCTATTCTGCACTACTGGTTTGTCCTTTCTCTTTAACTTTCCAAATCTCCCCTCATGTGAACCGTTTCCCTCCCAACCCCCAAATATTTAGTTTTAAACTCTCTGCACAGCTCTGATTATATGATTCACCAGTACACTGGTCCCAGCATGGTTCAGGTGAAGGCTGTCCCAATGGTATAGCTCTGTCTTTCCCCAGTTCTGATGCCAGTGCCCCATGAATCAAAACCCATGTCCTCCAAACCAAGCTTTAGGCCACACATTCAACTCTGATCTTACTTATCCTATGTCAATTTGCTTGTGATTCAGGTAGTAATCCAGAGAGTATTACATTTGTGGTTTGCTTTTTAATTTAGCTTAATTTAGTCTCTAGCTGCTCATATTCCCTCAGCAGAACCATTTCCCTAGACAGTCTTTATCTTGTGCTTTTGATTTTTCTTTCTGTACTTGATTTGACATTAAATTTACCCACTACAATTCAGTCATTCCTTGGTTTCTTTCTCTACCCGTAATCATTGGTTAAAGAGATACACCATTGGTCCAGACATCCACAATGGTCCCACATATCCTGTTGCTCCCACCATGCCATTATCAATTCACACTTTTTAGTAATATTCTTTCACAGGATGTGGGTATTGCTGGTCAGGCCAACATTTGTCGCCCATCCCTAATTGCTCTTGAATTGCCCTTGGCGGTGAGCCGCCTTCTTGAACCGCTGCAGTCCCTGTGGTGTAGGTGCTCCCACAATGCTGTTAGGGGGGGGGAGTTCCAGGATTTTGACCCAGTGACAGTGAAGGAACGGCGATATATTTCCAAATCAGGTGTGTGGCTGGGAGGGGAGCTTGCATGTGGTGGTGTTTCTTTGCATCTGGTGTCCTTGTCCTTCTAGGTGGTAGAGGTCATGGGTTTGGAAGCTGCTGTTGAAGGAGCCCTGGTGAGTTGCTGCTATGCAATGTGTATATTGTATACATTGTTGCCTCTGTGAGTCGGTGATGGAGGGAGTAAATGTTGAAGGTGGTGGATGGGGTGCTGATCAAGCGAGCTGCTTCGTCCTGGATGATGGTGAGCTTCTTGAGTGTTGTTCAAGTTGCACTCAAGTGGAGAGTATTCCATTATACTCTTGACTTATGCCTTGTAGATGGTGGTCAGGCTGTGGGGAGCCATGAGGTGAGTTACTCACCTAGCCTATGACCTGCTCTTGTAGCCACAGTATTTATATGGCCAGTCCAGTTCGGTTTCTGGTCAATGCTAACCCTCCAGGATGTTGATAGTGGGGTTTCAGTGATGGTAATGCCATTGAAAGTCAAGGAGAGATAGTCAGATTACTTCTTGTTGAGATGGTTGTTACCTGGCACTTATGTGGCATAAATGTTACTTGCTACTTAACAGACCAAGCCTGAATTTTGTCCAGATGTTGCGGCATATGGGCACAGACTGCTTCAGTATCTGAGGAATCATGAATGGTACTGAACTGTGAGCAATCATCAATCAACATCCCCTCTTCTGACCTTATGATGGCATTTCATTGATGAAACATCAGAAGATGGTTGGGCCGAGGACAGCATCCTGAGGAACTCCTGCAGTGATGTCCTGGAGTTGAGATGATTGACCTCCAACAACCACAACCATCTTCTTTTGTCCTAGGTATGACTCAAACCAGAGGAGAGTTTTCCCCTGATTCCCAGTGACTCCTGTTTTGCTAGGGCTCCTTGATGCCACACTCGGGCAAATGCTGCCTTGATGTTAAGGACAGTCACTCTCACCTCACCTCAGGAGTTCAGTTCTTTTGTCCATATTTGGACAAAGGCTGTAATGAGGTCAGGAGCTGAGTGGTCCTGGCAAAACCCAAACTGGGTGTCAGTGAGCAGGTTATTGCTGCAAGTTATGGCACAACTTTTTTCAAGCAGAATGACACAGGAAATAGTTCAACTAATGGCCTATGCTGAGTGATGTTCCAATCCAGCAACACACGACTCATTATTGAGAGATTTCCGGGCACGCTTTTATTAATGTTATCCTGGATTCTCTTAGGTGGTATTTATTTCATTAATCTACAAAATATGAACAGCAAGACTCTGAAGCAACTAAATTAAACATTACCTACTTACAATATTCAATTTTAATCTTTAATCTCTTTTTACAATTTTTTAGTTCCATATCATTTTTAAAAGCCTAAATTATTTGCAAATTAGGCATGCAGTTTCATTCCCCTTGAGACCTGGCAAATTATAAATTCAATCCTTTTCTTGTTTTCAGCCAGATATAAAGCTCCTCTTTTTTTTAAACAGGATGTCAGATTATCAGACAACACAAGCAGACAGTTGCAGTGTGATTTAAGACATTGTACTTTGGGTCAAAGACAGAGCATAGAAACAAAAAATTGCGGCGTTCAAATGAGTTGCCCAGTCAGATGAAAGTGCAGGGCAGTCAGCAACTTCCGTGGGAGGTCTGTGTCTTCACAGTGTGTTCTGTATAATTTGTACAAGCAAATGGGAACCTTCTTGTGAGCTGAGAAGGTCTTGAATGAACCTCACCATGTGTTATTGCATTGTCTGAGGGCTTGTATTTTCAGAAGCGATGCGCATTTATTGTATGCTTTAACATAAGCAAAGCCATTGCAACTTTTGATATCCTTGAAAGAAAACCCCAACAGAGATTGCTTCCAAAGCTATTGCTTTGTGAGGACAAAGTTACAGATCCTCCTCCCCTTGCCTCAGCACACACACACCCACAGTTCTTAGAGCAGGGACCTGATTTTCAATCGTTTCAATGTTAGAAAGAGAAATGAAGCAGAGCGTGTAATGGGTGCTCAATCTGCTATCAAATATTTTCTACTGCTGTTGAAAGTGAAATTCTACCCGCAATATCAGATGCATAAAGAGCCATTCTTGAAATTCTGACAGCCACTGCCTGGCCTGTCTTCTCTAAAACTAGAGAAGTTAAAATCAAACATGAAGCAATTAGCAGTTGATTCTATTGCCCGCTAATTTTCCTAAAAATACTAATTCTGAGTTTGTGTGTTAATTCCTGTTATTGGTGGGGTGAGGTAGTGGGTTGTTGGTGCTGGTGGTGGGTAGGGTTAGTTTAATTATTGCACCCCTAGATGGTGCTATTACTTGGGAAATTTCAATATGGACAATGCTTTCAGACATAATTTTCAGTATTTTAGACCAAAATTATGACATTCAAAGCATGTCGACAGTTGCCCACAGTTATTATTATATTACAAATTATTACAAAATGTAATAGAAACAAAGCTCAGCGCACACAGATTCAGTGTTATCTATTTAGAACACACTGTGAAGATTTTTTTAAATCAATAATGCTAGACCCATGATTTAAAGGAACCAAAGTGAAGGGCCAAGATCCACAGGACACCTTAAGACCACCAATGTTGAAAAGAATAAAAAGATGGGATAAGTCAGGAAATAATGATGAGGTGGCTCCAGCCTTTAAAAGTCTGAAGCTTGTAAAGACTGAGGGAGAGTGAGGAATTCCATAGTTAAGAGCAAGAGGCAGATATAACAACAAGGCCAGGAAAGCCTCCTAGAACAAGATCTCCTTTACTGTGGAGCCAGTTGGTGTACCTTGCCAGTGGTTTTCAAGTTGGCTATCACCGGAGCACCAACTCTGCACCCCCCCACCCAGGTTCTTTGCCCCTCCCATCTATTGTCACTCCCTGGAGATCTGCAGTCTCCTCTGCAAGGAGAGAGAACAGAGTTCTGTGTGTGTGAAACAGATTATGTGGAGGGAAGGGAAGGATAACATTTGTGAAGGGTGACTGTGAGGCATGGGTGTGAAAATCAAGGTGAGAGTGAGTGTTGGCTGTTCAGATGGGGATGCAAGGAGATGCCTGGAGGGAAAGAGGAATAAGGAGAACTTCAAGGTGTGTTGATCTGAGGAGTGTTGTGTAGGAGAATGCTGGGGATGTCACAGTGTGGAGTTTGGCACCTGAAAGTGTTATGCTATTCATCGTTCCTGCCCTTGAGCTCTCTAGGCCTCTCAGACCATAAGACCATAAGACATAGGAGCAGAAATTAGGCCATTCGGCCCATCGAGTCTGCTCCGCCATTCAATCATGGCTGATAAGTTTCTCAACCCCATTTTCCCGCCTTCTCCCCGTAACCTTTGATCCCCTTACCAATCAAGAACCTATCTATCTCGGTCTTAAATACACTCAATGACCTGGCCTCCACAGCTTTCTGTGGCAATGAATTCCATAAATTCACCACTCTCTGGCTAAAGAAGTTTCTCCTCATCTCTGTTCTAAAAGGTCTTCCCTTTACTCTGAGGCTGTGCCCTCGGGTCCTAGTCTCTCCTACTAATGGAAACATCTTCCCCACGTCCACTCTATCCAGGCCTTTCAGTATTCTGAAAGTTTCAATCAGATCCCCCTTCATCCTTCTAAACTCCATCGAGTATAGACCCAGAGTCCTCAAACGTTCCTTTCATTCCTGGGATCATTCTCGTGAACCTCCTCTGGACCCTCTCCAGGGCCAGAACATCCTTCCTGAGATACGGGGCCCAAAATTGCTCACAATATTCTAAATGTGGTCTGACCAGAGCCTTATAAAGCCTCAGCATCACATCCCTGCTTTTATGTTCTAGTCCTCTCAAAATAAATGCCAACATTTCATTTGCCTTCCTAACTACCGACTCAACCTGCAAGTTAACCTTAAGAGAATCCTGGACTAGGACTCCCAAGCCCCTTTGCACTCCAGATTTCGGAATTCTCTCCCCATTTAGAAAATAGTCTATGCCTCTATTCTTCCTACCAAAGTGCATGATCTCACACTTCCCCACGTTGTATTCCATCTGCCACTTCTTTGCCCATTCTCCTAACCTGTCTAAATCCTTCTGCAGCCTCCCCGCCTCCTCAATACTACCTGTCCTTCCACCTATCTTTGTATCATCTGCAAACTTAGCCAGGATGCCCTCAGTTCCTTCATCTAGATCATTAATGTATAAAGTGAAAAGTTGTGGTCCCAACACTGACCCCTGCGGAACTCCACTAGTCACCGGCCGCCAACCTGAGAAGGACCCCCTTATCCCCACTCTCTGCCTCCTGCCAGACAGCCAATCTTCTCTCCATGCTAGTACCTTGCCTCTAACACCATGGGCTCTTATCTTACTGAGCAGCCTCCTGTGCGGCACCTTGTCAAAGGCCTTCTGGAAGTCCAAGTAGATAACATCCATTGGCTCTCCTTTGTCTAACCTACTCGTTACCTCCTCAAAAAATATAACAGATTTGTCAGGCATGACCTCCCCTTGTTGAAACCATGCTGACTTTGTCCTATTTTACCATGCACTTCCAAGTATTAATATTATCTTAGGCCTCTATATCCAGGCCTGAAATGTTACGCTCCTGTTGCTCACTTCCCTGCACACTTCCAAACATGTCTGCTTGGCTTGAGAGTCTGGCCTCTTCCCCCCACCCACGGGAAACATCATCTCACTTCAATCCCTCAGACCGCACAGCTGGACGTTCAGGTAAGAGTTAGAGATCAAGGGAGCAGTCTTCCCAGGGCTATTTTCCGTTCCTGTGGTTGCTGTAGCCTCAGGAATTAGTCCAGCCATCCCTTCTGGGTCACTTGAGTTATGCAATCCTTCTTTTCACAGATCTGGCGTCTTACCCTGTCTACCCTCTTTCTGGTCAGGAAACCGGAAAATGGGGAGCTATACCCTGGCTGGGTTAAAGAGAAATGGACTAGCCAGCTCCGATTGGAAATGGGTTCCTGGACCTGTTACAGCCTCTCCGCTGCATGCGGGTCTGTTTAGATAAAATTCTACCTTCACAAATATGATGCATTCTGCCAAAATCACAGCAAAGACATCATAAAAAGATTAAATCCTTTACCATCATTGCCTTTCAATCCAGCATCTTTATCTTTTTTCCAGAGTTTTATTGCCTCTTGGTATTTATAATAAGAAACATATACAATATAGGTTTTTTAAAGAACCAGCAGCTTAAGAGATCGATACACCCATTATGCTTGTGGTAATGACCAGTCTACAAGGGCTATTTATTGCAAATATACACAGGTCACTAAATCTTCTGCCTGCATGATTGCTGCATGCTTTCTTGGGGATCCTGACCCCAGCCACACTGCAGTTTTTGGCTGCCCTGCCATTCATCAGCTTTTACATCTGAAGAAAGTCTTGAGGCTCCAGTAGTGTGGGATATCTAATTGAACACTTAGACTGGCTTGTGATCTTCATTTTGACATTCAATGTATATTGCATGGGGTAATCGTGGTATCAGATGATCTTCCACCATGAGCTCTTCTCAGAAAGAAAGCTATATAATTATCGCAATGAACTTCAAAGAGTTAGTTTAATGATCATTTGAAATTAGCTGCTTAGGAATTGTTTGAAATGTAAGTAGTCGATATGTTATGAATTGAATCTCCATACATGATTAAATTACAAGTACATTGCTGTAGCTTCTTGCATTCACCACTACTGAGCAACAATACCAATAGAATACATCTGCCATAGGAAGATTAATTATTCCTAAACTATCACATACTGTCTTCACAGGAAAATAACCTAACCATAAAGTAAAACCAAACATAAGCCCAAGTGTGCAAAATAGTACGAAAAGACTAAAACCAAAAATATACCAGTTATTCATAAATCATTCACTGGGGTGCTCTTTGGGATGTCCTAGAATATAAAAGACACCATATGGATAAAGGTTGTTTTTTCCTTCATCCTTACTGTTCTCCTACCTTCCTCCCTTCTTCCCTTCCTTTCTACTTTAGTGTTAGAAAATATCAATTAAGACACCATTTTGGGATGTTACATACACTGGATGCTGCATTCAGCCCGTCATGCCTAAAATCTACTCTGGCCCCAAAAATAATTTAATTTTAACAGTAATCTGCTTAATGAAGCATCATCTAAATTCTGAAATGAATCAGTAATTGTACAAATGTAATTGTTAATGAAAAATATAATTTGATAAATATTCTAGTGGTTTCTGCAACTGTACAAGGTTGTTTAGAAAGTGAAACCCCACCAAGATACAAAACATATTAGGGCATAGTTTCCACTTTGGGAGCAATTGGCAATATGGGAGCAAAATGCATTCAAAATTGCACTGGTTTTCTAAAATGAAGTTATAGTTCAAGTTTATGCTCAAAATCAATTGTAGAAGCACAAATGTAAAATCCTTTATAATTGCGCAATGGAGCAGGGCTTTAGGATGTAAGAGGTTCAAGGCAGCATTTGCCCGAATGTGGCATCAAGGAGCCTGAGCAAAACTGGAGTCAATGGGGATGAGGAAGGAAACTCTCTGCTGGTTAGAGTCATATCTAGTACAAAGGAAGATGATTGTGGTTGTTGGGGGTCAATCATTTCAGTTCCAGGACATCACTGCAAGAGTTCCTCTTCCAAGGGTAGTGTCCTTGGCCCAACCATCTTCAGCTGCTTCCTTCCATCATAAGGTCAGAAGTGGGGATGTTCACTGATTATTGCACGATGTTCAGCACCATTCGCGACTCCTCAGATACTGAAGCAGCCCCTGTCCAAATGCAGCAAGACCTGGACAATATCCAGCCTTGGGCTGACAAGTGGCGAGTAACATTCGCGCCACACAAGTGCCAGGCAATGACCATCTCCAGCAAGGCAGAATCCAACCATCACCCCTTGAAGTTCAATGGCAATATCATTGCTGAAACCCCACTGTCAACATCTTGGGGGTTACCATTGACCAGAAACTGAACTGGACTAGCCATATAACTACTGTGGCTACAAGAGCAGGTCAGAGGCTAGGAATCCTGTAGCAGGTAACTCATCTCCTGACTTTCCAAAGCCTGTCCACCATTTACAAGGCACAAGCCAGGAGTGTGATGGAATACTCTCCACTTGCCTGGATGAGTGCAGCTCCAACAACACTCAAGAAGCTCGACACCATCCTTGACAAAGCAGCCCGCTTGATTGGCACCCCATCCACAATCATTCACTCTCTCCACCACCGTCGCACAGTAGCAGCAGTGTGTACCATCTGCAAAATGTGCTGCAGGAACTCACCAAGGCTCCTTAGACAGCATCTTCCAAACCCACGACAATTACCATCTAGAAGGACAAGGGCAGCACATAGATGGGAACACCACCACCTGGAAGTTCCACTCCAAGCCACTCATCATCCTGACTTGGAAATATATCGCCGTTCTTTCACTGTCGCTGGGTCAAAGTCCTGAAACTCCTTCCCTAGCAGCACTGTGGGTGTACATACAGCAGATGGGCTGTAGCAGTTCAAGAGGGCGGTTTATCACCACCTTCTCACCACCCACCCAGCCAGCAACACCCACATCCCAGGAATGAATTTTTAAAATTTCAGTTGCAATTAAAGATAGTCCATAAATACATTTAAGAGTGGAAACCTGGTGCAGTTTTATTAATATGGCAGAAAATGTGTTTATCACAAAAAATAAATATTTTAGTCAATGTCCAGCTATCCACTTGTGAGTAACCAGATTTTAAATAATTGAAAACTACTTTAAGAATACAGAATCAGCTTCATTGGTGTACAGTAGTCAGCTTCTTCATAAATTAAATATTTTTTAAGGTTTATAATATTTTTAAAAGTGCCTATAAGTGGCCTTACATCTGAAAAAAAGCTTAATATTAAGAATTGCCTCAATGGACAAAAATTGGGTGCAACTGACAGGACTTGCCATGTTCATTAATCTAACCTAGTTTGTGGGTGGGAATGACTTCCAGCCAGAAGAATCACAGAAAATCGATCTGCACTGGACTTAGCTTGCGTTTGAAAGTCATCAATATTTTTTGCACTGGTTTGGCACTGGCGTGCAGTGCACTTATCGGATAATCTACCCCATTAAATGCCAAGGTGAGCCCACTGTCATCAGTGATGGGGAGAAACAATGGGCCGAATTTTACAGCCCGCATCACAGCAGGGCAGGGCCGTAAAATGCAGCGCGCCGTTGAAAACTCCATTGACTTTGGCGGGAACGGAAGATCCCATCAGTAGGAGGGGCTGTAAAATTCCGCTCTATATTGTTCCACTTTGTAATTTTAGCTTGGAAAATTACGCTACTTGCTGATTATGCAGGGTACCCACATAACGATTGTCCCCAGGTTAGGGTGAGTTTGCATTGGTTCCAAACGCCTGCTTCAAAGGGGGTCAAAAGAATCATTTTTAAAAAAATGTCAAGCTGTATTTTTATCCATATTTATTTTTGGATTCAACAGTGAACAAAAAGCATCCTCCAAGACTTCACTTCCCCTTTAAGATATTACTGCTAGCCCATACTGTATGACATCTTGAAATTCCAAAGCAGTGATTTATTGAATAATATTGTGCACATGAGTAATATATTTTGTAACACACTAAGTGAGAAAAAAATGATGATTAATAGTTGGTAATTAATTACAAGGATGTATTTCAATCAACTGGGTCTAATGACATTATAAATCACACGAACAAATCTTCTATTGACTAATGAAAACCCAGACCCAAGATTGAATTACAACTTAGAAAACACTGTTAACTATTAAAAATTGTGCATAATAGTTTATATATAAGAAAGGTAGCTTCAATTTTCCTGGTGCTAGGAAGAGAACATACTGATCATGATTAAATGTAGAAGCAGAATTACATGGATGTTTATAACAAAGGAACATAGGAATAGGAGGATGCCATTCAGCCCTACAAACATGTTCTGCCATTCAATTATATCATGGGGGTGGTTTTAGCATAGAGGGGCAAGGGTGTTTAGGTGCAGTTGGGGGGGTTAAAGCTGGCAAAAATGTGAGTCTGTTGGAAGACTCGCTGACTTCCACGATTAATTTGAGACCATTAGGCTGGTTGTGGGCAACTACTTGAGAGAGGTGAGTAACCTATTAAGTTAAGGCGGAACTTTTCCTGAATTACTTTAAGTGCAGTAGCGGACGCGGACATCAGTGCTTTTCCCGCCGAGCACAATGGCGTGTTTTCACACTGTATCGTCCCCGTCTTTCCTCATTAATGAAGTATCCAAGTGAAACCCGCCAGATTGCTGGCAGCCGGCCTCTGGTTCACCTGCCCTGACGTGACCTCACTGCCTCCTCACTCCGGGCGCCATATTTAAACAGCTCGCAATGCCTGCAGCCCAGGACAGCTCCATTGAAGATATGGCCCCAAAACCTAAGAAGAGTGCCACCCCCAGGTTTAGTGATGCCTCACTTAAGCACCTGTTAGACTCCATGGAGGCCCGCCGTGATGTCCTCTACCCCCATTCTCACCACAGAAGAGGCAGCAATATCACCATCCCGGCTTGGGAGGCAGTGGCAGCGGTGGTCAGTGCAAACACTGCCCGGATTTTCCGTTCCCGCCAAAGTCAATGGAGTTTTCAACGGCGCTCTGCATTTTACGGCCCTGCTCTGCTGCGATGGGGGCTGTAAAATTCTGCCCATAGTTTCTCCCCATCACTGATGACAGTGGGCTCACCTTGGCATTTAATCGGGTAGATTTTCCGCTAGGTGCACTGCACGCCATGCCAAGTCCGCGCAAAAAATATTGATGACTTTCAAGCGCAAGAAGAATTCGGCCATCCAGTGCAGAAAGAAGTTGAATGACCTAATCTGTTCTGCTAGGGTAAGTAAACCATCTAATCACTCTCAACTCACACACGCTCACAAGCCCTTCACACATCCACAGGGATCTCACTCACTGTCAGCTCAATGGACACCATGTCTCACTCTCTCACACACACCCTCACATCTCCATGTGGCCCCATCCCCTCTGCTCATCTCATCCTCATTTCGTCCATGGCTGCACAAACGATCCACAAATGCCAGCCATCCTTCTCAACTGCCTTAATATAAAGGCAAAATACTGCGGATGCTGGAAATCTGAAACAAATACAAAAAATGCTGGAAAAACTCAGCATGTCTGACAGCATCTGTGGAGAGAAAGACAGAGTTAACATTTCGAGTCCATAATACAGCTCCGAAGGAGAGTCATACTGACTCGAAACATTTATTTATCTGCCCTGCCATGCATATTGTTTACACCCTCTCCTTTGGTCTTTATGCTGGACAAGATCACGCACAATAAAAGGGAGCGGTCTCAGACCGGGGGTGGGGTGGTGTGCCAGAACTCGACTTTGAGAACAGAGCCATCGCGCTGGCCAGAGACAATACGGACCATTCCTGCAGCGACGGTGAAGTCGGTGGCAAGCACCCACGTGATGATCTTGCACCAGATCATCCCTCTGTCGACGTTACTGTGAGTACTCGGCTGCCATGAACTAGCAATATCCACTTTCTCACCTAGGCACATGCACCTGACACCCTCAGGCAACCAGGACCCCAGATCCAGTCCCGAGACCACCTCAGATGGGGACCCTGAGGACAGCACCTTAGAAGATCCAACACAGTGCTCAGCCACACCCTCCACCAGCGCAGTGACACACACCTCGGTGAGACCTAGATCTAGAGCAGGCTGGGATCACAATCTGGTGAGCACAGCACACGATCTGGTCCACAGCAGGTGGAGGTCAGGGACATTCGAGGTCGCCGGCACTCGGAGGACTGCTGGAGACCATGACCTTGCTGAGTCCGAGACCGGTGACGTGCCTCCAGACTCGGTCCTAAATCAGTTGCTGGAGCTGCAGTGACAGTCGTGGGGACATCAGGAAAGGATGTCAGTTGCAGTCCTCAGATTGCAACAGACAACGGAGGAGCCCATCCACGTTCAGTCCGAGTGGATCACTCTGTCATGCCAATGCACTGAGGTCAACACTGGCAAGATGCCGGCTGTCATGGAGCCATTGGTCCAGGACATCGTTCTTGCACTGCTGCGTGGGCTGAATTCCATCGCTGAAGCCATTGCTGGCCTCCAACAGTGTCAATGCGCAAGGGGTGTGGGGCAGCTCGATTTCACTCCAACTGCCCCTTCTCCTCAAGGAGTCAGTCAGGGTCCCTCGGGCACCTATAGGGGGGCGGACCCGTAGCTGAACACCCCCGGGCCATCCAGCCATTTGACTCCAGGGGCAGAATTATATGCTTAGTGGGCGGGCGCAGGCCCGACCCGAATGGGCATAAAAAAGTGCGAGAAGATGTCATCCCGTACGCGAGCAATCTTCAGGTCGGTGTATGCCCGCTATCAATTAAAAAGCCACTGAAGACCATTAAAAACCTAATTGATCCCGATTTTACTTTGCTCATGTGATTTCGTGCTCGTCACATAGGCAGTCAGGCAACCCACATTTTGCAAAACCTCATCCAAGGGCGGGATAAAAAGGTTCTGCAGCATTGCCAGTGTTAGTAGTGAGGAGTTCAGGAGATAGTTTGCTGCTGGTTGCTTATTTGAACTTGACAGCTTCATCTCAGTTCTGAGCTTCATCCTTAGCATTTCTAGGCTTCATTTCAGGACTCATTGGTGTCTCCAAGACCCTTGGAGGATTTTGACTGTGTGGACCCTTCCAGGTATCAGGCAGCCTTCTGTAACCCTGGTAATGGGGATTGTGCTCTCCACTGGAGGCACCTTCTCTGAGGAAGAAGAGAGGGGCAGAAGGGAGAGGAGGCCAGGTGTCCCAATGCAGCTTCCAGGGGGGGGACCTGTGGGAGGAGAGGTGCAGGTTCAAGGAGCACAGGGCCAGCAGGTAGTCCAAGATGGAAGGGGCCAAGTAAGATGCCACTATCCTGCTACCAGGGTTTACAGGTGGTGATACTGCTACCTCAATATGTCCGAGGTGTAATGCTGAAGGAGGCTCCGCCTCTCCAGGGAGACCGTGACCTCCATTTGTCAGATAATTGGGCCTTGATCACCTCCCACTGTGTGGGTGGAAACGCCATACTAATTGCTCTGAAGGTCACAGTGGCCCTCAACTTCCATGCCTCTGGCTCTTTCCAGGGGTCTTTGTCAAATGTTCCAATCAGCTGTCCACAGTTGCGTCAAGCTGTTGACAGAAGTTATGTTCAGATGGGTACTGACAGTTATTCATTTCTGTATTGGCGAGACCAGCCAGGCTGAGCGAGCCAGAGGATTCCCCCGTATCCAGGGTGCAATCGACTGCACACTTGTGGCCATCAAGGCGCCAGCGGGTTCACCAGGTGCCTTCGTCAACAGGAAGGGCTTCCACTCAATGGATGTGCAGATAGTGTGTGACCACAGGATGCAGATTCTGCAACTCTGTGAAAGGTATCCTGGCAGCTCCCATGATGCTTATATGCTGAGACACTCCCAGGTGCCAAAGCTCTTCAGTGCTCCAGCCTGGCTGGATAGATGGCTGCTGGGTGACAAGGGCTATCCATTGAAAAGGTGGCTTATGATGCCTCTCCGCCACCCAAGAACAGAGGCAGAGCAGCGTTATAATAGGAGTCATGTCTCCACAAGGGTGGTGATAGATAGAACCATAGGATCTTCTGAAGATGTGCTTCCGATGCCTGGACCATTCAGGGGAGCACCATAATACCCCTCAGAGTAGGTGTCACTGATAGTGGTTGCATGCTGCACTCTCCACAATCTGGCACTGGCAAGGGGGGACCCACTGAATAAGAGGATCTTGACGCAGATCCACAGGCCACAGAGGATGAATCCAGTAGTGATTCAGAAGATGAGCACGGTGAGGAGAACGCTGAGGGCATGGAGCCAGACCTTGGCAACCTCCAGGGAGGCAGGGACACCAGGGTGGCCTTGATCCAATGCTACTTCAGCTAGGCTGCCAAAGATCTGCTACCACCTCATGCCAGGGCTGCCACCTCAACCTAGGATGTCTAAAATGACCCTTTCATTTGAACCGAAAGTCCAGTTTAGAAAGTTTAGAGCCACTCACATCTAGCATTACACACTGGCGGACACTGCACCAAAAAAGAAAGGTGAAGCATACTCAGGCCATTATGCCAAAAACAAAATTTATGTAATTTTCACAATGAAAACAAATTAACATCAGCTTCTCTGGTGCTCATTTCCACACCAGTAATTAAAAAAAAAATTACAGAACAGAAGGTCACCTGTGACCTGTCACTCTTGTGCTCATGGTGCTTTAAACTTACGTTTATGAATGAGTGCTGCATCTTGGTGCTACCACCCCCAACCCCCGCCCTCGCTGGCACCGGCATTGGAGCCAGCCTGCTGACTCTGGTGTCTTGTTGGCCTTAATGACCTTGGCGGGCGTCCTCTGGCCAGTGGAGCCTGTACTGGCCCTGCCTAGGAGGGAGCGGCCAGTGCCATGTCTGGCATCTCCCCAGTCACCGCAGCCTCATCAGATGGAGAGCCAATGGATGTTATCTACTTGGACTTCCAGAAGGCCTTTGACAAGGTGCCGCACAGGAGGCTGCTCAGTAAGATAAAAGCCCATGGTGTTAGAGGCAAGGTACTAGCATGGATAGCAGATTGGCTGTCTGGCAGGAGGCAGAGAGTGGGGATAAGGGGGTCCTTCTCAGGATGGCGGCCGGTGACTAGTGGAGTTCCGCAGGGGTCAGTGTTGGGACCACGACTTTTCACTTCATACACTAATGGTCCAGATGAAGGAACTGAGGGCATCCTGGCTAAGTTCGCAGATGATATAAAGATAGGTGGAGGGACAGGTAGTATTGTGGAGGTGGGGAGGCTGCAGAAGGATTTAGACAGGTTAAGAGAATGGGCAAAGAAGTGGCAGATGGAATACAACGTGGGGAAGTGTGAGGTCATGCACTTTGGTAGGAAGAATAGAGGCATAGACTATTTTCTAAATGGGGAGAGAATTCTTAAATCTGGGGTGCAAATGTAATTGGGAGTCCTAGTCCAGGATTCTCTTAAGGTTAACTTGCAGGTTGAGTCGGTAGTTAGGAAAGTAAATGCAATGTTGGCATTTATTTCGAGAGGACTAGAATATAAAAGCAGGGATGTGCTGCTGAGGCTTTATAAGGCTCTGGTCAGACCACATTTAGAATATTGTGAGCAATTTTGGGCCCCGTATCTCAGGAAGTAGGTGCTGGCCCTGGAGAGGGTCCAGAGGAGATTCACGAGAATGATCCCAGGAATGAAAGGCTTAACATATGAGGAACGTTTGAGGACTCTGGGTCTATACTCGATGGAGTTTAGAAGGATGAGGGGCGATCTGATTTAAACTTACGGAATACTGAAAGGCCTGGATAGAGTGGACGTGGGGAAGATGTTTCCATTAGTAGGAGAGACTAGGACCCGAGGGCACAGCCTCAGAGTAAAGGGAAGACCTTTTAGAACAGAGATGAGGAGAAACTTCTTTAGCCAGAGAGTGGTGAATTTATGGAATTCATTGCCACAGAAAGCTGTGGAAGCTAGGTCATTGAGTGTATTTAAGACCGAGATAGATAGGTTCTTGATTGGTAAGGGGATCAAAGGTTACGGGGAGAAGGCGGGAAAATGGGGTTGAGAAACTTATCAGCCATGATTGAATGGCGGAGCAGACTCGATGGGCCGAATGGCCTAATTTCTGCTCCTATGTCTTATGATCTTATGGTCTTATGCGACGGTCACTGGCAGAGGGGTGGAGGAGCTGATGCAGTCATCCAGAGCACCCTGAGAGGAGCCCATAGAGACGACAGGCAGCTTATGTGCCAACATCAGGTCGCTCAGGACCTCCCTGCTCACCAATGATGGACGGGCACCCAGCTGGGATACTGGGTACCTCATCCATTTCCCACACTGGCACTGACCACTCACCACTCTCTCAGTGGAGGGGGTAGTGCACTCAGCCATGAGTCCCCATGCAGTGCTTATGCTCTGCATAGATTCCTCCACAACAGAGACCATGGCACACATACCCTCATGGATCTCTGCCAGATCCTCCCGCACACCCAGCATCTGCCGCTTAATGGACAACTCCAGAAACTCATCATCTGCCTTCGACTGAGAATTGTCCTGGTCCCCAGCAGCCCTCTGACTGCCAGTGCCCTGGGCACTCTCTGCCTGCGTCTGTTCCTCAAGCGAGTGTGAAGTGCTCTCACCGCTGTGCTCCGACTTTCTAGCCAAAGGTCTAATGCCCACCGAGGTGCTGGTATCTGTGCTGGTGCCTGGTTCTGAGAGTGGGTGTGACGCAGGTACAGCTGAAGCCCAGCAGTCCTCTGGGGTTAGGGGTGGCTCTTCAGGGACCTGAGAATGAATGCCTGCTGGCAAATCTAAGGGAGAACAACGAAATGTAATTAGTTTAAGTCATCGCACTGTCACTGTGCATGCCAGGCACCCTGGTGAGACAATGGAGATCTGCATCATGGTGCCAACGTCTTTCAGTGATCAATGGGGAATCCAGTTTTGAGGCTCCTATCAATAAAGACACTGCACAAGAATGTTTGCACCATCCAAAACTCTCACCTCTGTGCACTGCACTCTTACCTTTGGCTGACACCCCAGCCTCTCCTTGACTGGTTGACCGAGGTGGGTGACACTTCTTCAGCTCCAAGGGGTCCTGCTCAAATCTTGTAAGGATTAGAAGGTTTGGGGGGCCTCTGCCTGCCTGTGACCTCTCAATGTTGTTATGGCTCCTGGATGGACAGAGGAGCATTGATTAGTCCACTCTCTACCTGCAGCGCCATTGCAGCCTGGCCAACCCCACCTGAGGAACACTTTGCAGGGCACATCCGTGTCACAAGGCACTCAGTCCAAGTAGCCAGGGCTCATCCACTTGGCCAGCTCCAGCATCATTGACGGTTGGCACTTAGACTCTAACACCCCTGAGCTCCACAGGGGGATGGCCAGACCTTAACACTTCTCCACACTGATCCATGCCAACACGATACTCACCCTTCCCGAACACAGCAGGTCGTTGAACCTTTTGCGGCGCTGCACCCATGTGCGCTGCACAATGTCGTGGTTGCTGACCTGGGCTGCCACCTCCTCCCAAGCTTTTTTAGTCAGGTGCAGTGGCCTCCTCCTTCCATCTCTGGGGACAAGGGTGTCCCTCCTGGCAGCCACCTCCTCCAGGAGGATTGCGAGGCACTCATCCGGAAATGGGGGGGTGGTGCTGAGTGCCCACCCAACTTGCCCTCCCGCCTGATGTCTCCAGCTGCAGTTGAGGCCATAGCTTCAGTCTTCAGCACACAGAAGATATGCTCTTCCCTGGCAGCCTTCAAGGAGCTGCCTGTGCTGTTCCCAAACCACACATAAGGTCACCATTGCACCTGGCGCCGTACAGGCCCCCATCCCCGTCAACCCTTTCTGACCATTGGGAATATGTATTTCACGCTGGGCGGGCCTTAATTGGCCAGCCAGCGTGAAATCGCTGTTGTGGGCCGATCGCAACCTGACTGGTCCTGGGCCCACCAGTCCCATGCGGCCACCAAGGGTCAAATTCAGGCCCAGGGCTATCTCACCAATCCCCTCTTCCTGTGAGCGCATAAGCTCCAGCTCTATGGCTGAGGATGGTGCACCTGCCCCACAGCAGGACACCCGAAGCAGACCGGGGCCTTCCAGAGGACACCCGCCAAGGTCATCATAGACAACAGGGCATCGCAGTCAGCAGGCTGCCTCCACCTTCGCTGTGGGTGTCGGGGAAACACCAAGATATAGCGGTAGGTTTAGGAGAAGTGCAAAATATTAGAAGCGCAACGGTTGCACGGGTGTTCTCAAGATGTGTATATTGTACACAACTGTGAATAGAATATGACCCATTCCATGTCTCCTCTTGTGTTTGCCTCCTTTTTATTAAGAGCTGCATTGCAGCCAGTCAGGTGACACACCATGGTCCCTTCCTCCACTTATTGCGGATGTCGCTATCGTGGGCATGTGGTTTGTGTAGTCTGCTTACATTTTGCCACAGCGTCTGGCCGATTTCATATCAATTCTGACATCAGTAATCACTGGCTGGCCAATTAAGGCCTGCCCAGCGTGAAATGCATATTCCCAGTGGTTAGGAAGGGTTGACGGGGATAGGGGCCTGTACGGCGCCAGGTGCAATGGATTCCATATCACAGAATCACAGAATCACACAGTGCAGAAGAGACCCTTCGGCCCATCGAGTCTGCACCGACACGTGAGAAACACCTGACCTACCTACCTAATCCCATTTACCAGCACTTGGCCCATAGCCTTGAGTGTTATGACGTGCCAAGTGCTCATCCAGATACTTTTTAAAGGATGTGAGGTAACCCGCCTCCCCCACCCTCCCAGGCAGCGCATTCCAGACCATCACCACCCTTTGGGTAAAAAAAGTTTTTCCTCACATCCCCCCTAAACCTCCTGCCCCTCACCTTGAACTTGTGTCCCCTCATGAAGGACCCTTCAACTAAGGGGAACAGCTGCTCCCTATCTACCTGTCCATGCCCCTCATAATCTTGTACACCTCGATCAGGTCACCCCTCAGTCTTCTCTACTCCAACGAAAACAACCCAAGTCTATCCAACCTCTCTTCATAACTTAAATGTTTCATCCCAGGCAACATCTTGGTGAATCTCCTCTGCACCCCCTCCAGTGCAATCACATCCTTCCTATAATGTGGTGACCAGAACTGCACACAGTTCTCCAGCTGTGGCCTCACCAAGGTACTATACAACTCCAATATGACCTCCCTACTTTTGTAATCTATGCCTCAATTGATAAAAGCAAGTGTCCCATGTGCCTTTTTCACCACCCCACTAACATGCCCCTCCGCCTTCAGAAATCTATGGACACACACACCAAGGTCCCTTTGTTCTTCAGAACTTCTTAGTGTCATGCAGTTCATTGAATACTTCCTTGTCTGTAATGTTATCTGTGCTTGCAGAAGGCATGTTGTTCATGTGCTTTGCAGGGT
Source organism: Cetorhinus maximus (assembly GCF_964194155.1). Taxonomy (NCBI): domain Eukaryota; kingdom Metazoa; phylum Chordata; class Chondrichthyes; order Lamniformes; family Cetorhinidae; genus Cetorhinus; species Cetorhinus maximus. The sequence continues at coordinate 87,139,043 of NC_135879.1, forward strand.
GGTCTCATTTTCACTCTTGACTGTGTGACATAGAGGCAGAGGTGTTCTCCCCTGTTGTATGCATGATTGAAACTTGAAGGTGTAGTGTAGAAGGGCAGAAGTGTTAATGCATGGGGAAGGGTGATATGTCCTGGAACTCCATGCACTCTGTCATCTGCCAGGGCTTCCTTGCTATGAGGCCATACTGTAAGGGACTGTGTGTTCCTGCCTGGCAGCCATACTTGTGACTTTCTGATTGTACATCTAATAAGCTGAGCAATAAGTGCGAGCACCTAGCCACTTTAAGTCTACGAGAGCCTGACCTTCTTAGCCAAACCCGTGTCCTGACACTCGAACCTACAGGCTTGAGATTCTCTAACCATGTAGTTGTCTATAGAGCAGCCACACGGCTCTTGTTTCAATGTACAGATGCAGTGCTGTGCATCTCCTCACCCGACCACTGGCTGCAGGCACAAATGTTAATTCCAAGTGGTCACATGTGATGAACCATGAATCCATTGAGCATGATTGGGAACCACCAGTCATAACTTCAGACAATGTTGATGGGAGAAGTATGATATAGCAATGAAGTACTGAAGCATAAGTGTGTACTTGTTATGAAAGCATAATAATTTTCATATTTTTATTCTGGTTTATTCTAAAGTCAGTTTATGGGTGTGAGTGTAGAGGGTTCTGTCTGTTTAATTTAATTACATATGGAGTCAGGTAACCTGCAAGCTTGAAATTATCAAAAGAAGTTAGGTGTAGAAATGTACTTGAAATGCTAATGAGTAAACATGGATGGGGTCTTAGCATGTAAGGTGTGAAGGGAATATGCATTTTCAGATAAATGAAGGTGTTGTTTAGATTTCAAAGGGATGTTAGGATGTTTATAAAAAGCCACATAAGCAAGGCTAAGCAGTATATTTATTTTTCCCAAAGGTCACTGACAATATTGGCAACATGATAGATTTTTATATTATGGGAAAGCTAAAGTTCCAAAGACATATGGAACAATGGAATTTACATATTAAAGAGAGAGAAACATATATAAAAGGGAATGAAAGGTTATGTTGGGGGCCACACAAGATGTAACAGGAGTGTGTGAAACAGCCTATGGGAAGCCTCCAGCCATTTGTGCATAAGTTTGTTGTGTCCAGTAACTAAAGTCAGAGACAAACCTTTGGAATTCACTGTCAAATGGATACTGTGGTAACTTGCTGGCTTTTTTTTTAAATTTAACATCTATTTTGGAGTGTTGCCTTAAAGGAGGTGCATAATTGGGAGTCAGGTTAATTAGGAATTTTAGGGTTTATTATAGTAGTAACTAATTGTAGTCTACTTATGGTCCAAAATACATTTGCAAATCCCAGCTGAGTGTTCATCAATGCTCCACAAGAGGAGAATGTCTCTTTACATTTCCTAATTTTCATCCAAGTCTGGATCAAGGTCAACTTCCGTGGTAAGTTTCAGATAAAAGAAACCATAAATAGCAACAAGTAAAATCACAATAGCTGCAATGATGAGTGTCACGTCTTATCTGAAGTGTTGTTTTTTTCCCTTCTGGGAAAAGAGATCTCAAATGTTGTGGAAGGTTGTGATGTGGAAATCGCCACTTCCAGTCTAAAACCCAATGGGGTAATGTTTAAATTTGTGCAGGCTCTTCCAAAGTTTGAAGAAAGAGATGTAGAGGTGTTCTTTATTTCATTTGAGGAGATAGCTAAGCAGATGAATTGGCCACAAGAAACCTGGACATTGCTTTTACAGTCTATGTTAGTGGGTAGAGCCCATGAGGTTTATGCCTCACTGTCAGAAGAAGCATTGGTAGATTATTATGCACTTAGGAAGGCTATTTTGAGTTCATATGAGTTGGTTCCTGAGGTGTACAGGCAGAAATTTAGGAATGTAAGGAAACAACCTGGGCAACCTTATATCAAGTTTGAGGGAGTAAAACATGGTAATTTTGACCAGTGGATATGGGCATTAAAGGTAGAGACAACATATGTAGCTCTTAAAGAAGTAATTCTTTTGGAAGAATTTAAAGATTCACTTCCTGCGGTAATGAGGACTCATGTGGAGGAGCAGAGGGTTAAAATGGCAAGAAAAGCTGCAAAGAAAGCTGATGATTATGAGTTATTTGATAGCTAAACCTTTCTTTTGCCACCCTTTTAAATCAGAGAAGGATAGAAAGTGGGAAGGTGAAAGGAAGGTAGGTAGTCAAGGAAGAGAAGGAGCAGTTAGAAATTCTCAGGAAGTTTCTTCTCAGACTAAAAAGAAAGGTACTGAACATTGAAGTGACACTCGAAAATGAGGGTGTTTTCCTTGTTATAAGGTTGGGCACACAAAGTAAATGTGTTAGAAATTAAAGGGAACATCTGTTGCAGTAATTGGATGCAGAAAAGTTCTGGAAGAAAGAGTACTGTGGGCTCTGAGGTCCAGGCACAGTAAAATCCAATGGTTTGTGTACAGGTAAAGCAGGAAAAATCAGTGATAGGTAAAGAAGTGGGAATGTGTTCACAATTTACCCAAGGAAGTTTTGAAGAGCAGGTTGTGTAAAAGTTTAAAGATGCCGTATGTGAAGGGAAAATGTTTCCATGTATACAGGGTGGAGCAGGATGGAGCAAGATATTAAAATTTTAAGAGACACTGGGGCTAGTCAATCCTTAATGTTATGGGATAATGTTATTTATTGTTCAGAGTGAATATTGCAGGAAAATGTAATAATAATTGGGTGTCATGAGGATGCAAAACCTATTCTATTGTGGAAGGTAAATTTAAAGAGTAAGAGGAAAACAAGTGAAGTGATTGTTGGAGTAGTGGAAAAAATGCCCATTGCAGGGTTTCAATTACTTTAGGTAATTATATGGTATGGGCCAAGTGCTGGTAAATGGGATTAGGTAGGTAGGTCAGGTGTTTCTCACATGTCGGTGCAGACTCAATGGGCCGAAAGACCTCTTCTGCACTGTGATTCTGTGATAGATCTGGGGCACAGATTTGGGTGATGCCTATGGTAGTTGAGCAGCCTGTGTAGATGCATTTAACAGAGGTGTTGCAGAAGGGGCATCCTGAATTGTTTCCAGATTGTGTAGTAACATGATCATAAACTCACAGGTTAAAGCAGGAAGGGGAGAAAGTTAAAAGCTAGGGGAAAGATGTTGAAATTCAATTTGCTGATTCTATCTTTGATAAGATTGTTCTTGGAGAGAAAATGGAGGAGAATGATGCTAAAGTGTTTAGCTCAAGGAAGTTGGTAGAGTTACAAAAAAAGGATCAGTTATATCAGACAGCTTACACAGAAACAGAGGCAGAATGTATCCCAGAATGTTATTACCTTAAAGGTAATGTGTAAATGAGGAAATGGAGGCCGTATCAAGTTTCAGCAGATGAAAAATGGATTGAAGTGCATCAGGTTGTTATACCATCTGGAAAAAGAAATGAGATATTGAGAGTAGCTCATGAAATTCCAATAGGAGGACATTTAGGAATTAGGAAGACTCAGGCAAAAAGTACAAAAACATTGCTATTGACCTGGATTGCATAAAGATATTGTCAAATTTTGTAGAACATGTCACAGATGTCAGGTGATTGGGAAACCCAAAGCAGTGATTAAACCGGCACCTTTAATTCCAATTCAAACTTTTGGGGAACCTTTTACTAGAGTTCTGATTGATTGCGTAGGGCTTCTCCCTAAAACTAAAAGTGGAAATCAGTACTTGCTGACAATAATGGATGTGTCTTCAAGGCTTCCGGAAGTGAAATATTACAGTAAAGAGAATTGTGGAAGAGTTGACTAAATTTTTTTAGATAGGTTTTGCCAAAAGAAATACAATCAGATCAGGGTTCAAATTTATTGATGGGGAAAAAGTGTTAGTTTTTTTAACAGTATTGGATGGATCATTAAAGGCAAGATTAATTGGTCTTACAGGATCGAACGGAAACTGAGTAAGATAAATTATTTAATAAATATTCCAGATAGAAAAAGGAAGCACAGGATGTGTCATGTAAACATGCTTAAAAAGTACTTTGACAGAGAAGAGGACCAAAATGAGATATTAGTGGTGGTAGATATTGAGAAAGAGGTAGTAATGAAGGATCTCCTCTAATCAAATTGGATAATGAGGGGGTGCTTAAAAAGTTAAATCTGATATTGAGTTACCTTCCATACAAGTGTCAAAGTGATTTTGAGAAGCTATTGCAGTCACACGAAGATATATGCGGGAATAAGATGGGGAGGACGAATTTAGTTACACATGATGTGAGTGTAGGTGATTAATTTTCAATAAGGCAACATCCTTATAGATTGAGTCCAGAAAAATTATCACAAACACAGAAAGAAATTGAATTCATGCTTCAAAATGACATAATTGAGTCTAGTGGCACCTTCTGCAGCCTCTTCACCTATTGTGATGGTACTGAAGCCGGATGGAACACAAAGACCGTGGGCAGAACTTTACGCTTCATGGGTGGAAAAGTGCCCGACATCAGGCGAGCATCCTGACATCATTCCACACGCGCACAATCTTCAGGTTGGCAGGCACATGTGGGAGTTGGAGTTGTGCGCACCATCAATTAAGAGGCCACTAAAGGCCATTAAAAACCTAACTGAACACGATTTTACATTGCTCGTGCGATTTCATGTTTGTCACATGGGCAAAACAGGCAGGCAGGCAGCCCACATTTTGTAAAACCTCACCCAAGGGTGGGATAAAAAGGGTCAGCAGTATTGCCAGTGTGAGTACTGAGGAATTTAGGAGATAGTTTGCTGCTGGTTGCTTATTTGAATGTAATAGCTGCATCTCCATTCTGAGCTTCATTCTTAGCATTTTTAGGCTTCATTTCAGAACTCATTGGTGTCTCCAAGGCCCCCGGAGGATTTTGACCATGTGGACCCTTCCAGGTATCGGACAGCCTTCTGTTACCCTGGTAATGGGGATTGTGGTCTCCGCTGGTGACCTCTGAGGAGCAAAAGAAGGGTAGAAGGGAGAGCAGGCCAGTTGTCCCAATGCAACTTCCAGGGAGCAATCTGTGGGAGGAGAGGTGCAGGCACAAAGGGCACAGGGCCAGTAGGAAGTCCAAAGCGGAAGGGGCCTCAGAAGGTGCCACTATCCTGTTGCCAGGGTTTACAGGTGGCAATGCAGCTACCTCAGCATGTCCGAGGTGCAATGCAGAAGGAGGGTCTGCCTTCCCAGGAAGACCATGACCTCCATTTGCCAGATGATTGGGCTTGAGATTATCTCCAAATGTATGGGTGGACACCCCATGCTGGTGGCTCTGAAGGTCACAGTGGCCCTCAACTTCCATTCCTGCAGCCCTTTCCAGGGGTCAGTGGGAGATCTTTGTGGAGTCTCCCAATCAGCCAGGTGTAACATCCTACCAGCTCTTTGAAATTCAAACTACCCAAACTTATCTAAAAATGCAAATTCTCCTCACCACTTTCTAAAACAGTTGCCTCAAGTATGTGACAGAAGCTCTGTTGAGGCGGGTAATGACATTTACTAATTTCCCTATGGACGAGGCTAGCCAGGCTGAGCAAGCCAGAGGGTTTGCTGGGTTCCTCCGCATCCAGGGTGCAATTGACTGCACACATGTGGCCATCAAGGCACCAGTGGCTCAGCTGGCTGCCTTTGTGAACAGGAAGGGATTCTACTCGATGAACATCCAGATAGCGTGTGACCACAGAATGCAGATTCTGCAAGTCTGTGCACAGTACCCTGGCAGCTCCCACGATGCTATATCCTGAGACACTCTGTGGCTATTCAGTGCTCCAGCCCGACTGGATGGATGGTTGTTGGGTGGCATGAGCTATCCGTTGAGAAGGTGGCTTATGGTGCCTCTCCCAAGAACAGAGGCAGAGCAAGGGCAGTGACAGAGAGGACCATAGGTCTTCTGAAGATGCACTTCCGATGCCTGGACCATTCGGTGGCAGGGGGGCACTACAATACCCCCCAGAGCGGGTGTCTGTCATGAAAGTATAATGATTCTCATAATATTATTGTGATTTATTGTAAAAGTAGATTAATAGTGGGGTTTGAATAGTTTGTGTGTGTGTGTGGGATTTAATTGAATTGGAGGCAGTTTGTATGAAGGTTTTGACTCATCAAAAGAAGCTAGGTTTGAAATGCTAAATACATAAACATGACTGAAGTTTTAGAAGATGAAGTGAGGAGAATTTGCATTTTTAGATAAATCAGGGTAGTTTGAATTTCAACGAAATGGTAGGATTTTACACCTAGCCAGATAAGCTAGGCCAAGCAGTGTGTTTATTTTTCCCAAATGTTACTGACAATATTAGCATCAAGAATAGATTTATATTATGAGAAAAGTAAAGTTCCAAAAACATATGGCAACATTGGAATTTGCATTAGAAGGGAGAAACTTGTATAAAGGGAAATGAGGCAATGTGTCAGAGGTGGGAGGCATTGTAAGAGGCCTGCCCCGCCATTCAATACGATCATGGCTGATCTCATTTTGGCCTCAACTCTAATTTCCCGCCCTCTCCCCATAACCTTTCAACCCGTTACTAATTAAAAATCTGTCTATCTCCTCCTTACATTTATTCAGCGTCCCGGCATCCACTGCACTGTGAGATAGTGAATTCCATAGGTTCACGGCCCTTTGAGAAAAGTAATTCCTCATCATCTCTGACTTAAATCTACCACCACTTAACCTAAATCTATGGCCTCTCATTCTAGAATGTCCCACAAGGGGAAACATCCACTCCATGTCTACTTTGTCTATCCCCTTTAGCATCTTATATATCTCAATTAGATCTCCTCTCATCCTTCTAAACTCTAGCAAGTATATGTCTAAACTGCTCAATCTGCTCATCCAGCTCCCACACTGGCACTGACCACCTGAGGGCTTGCAGATACGAGCGCAACACCAGGGATCCTTCATCCTGTCGCTGGAACTGCCTCTCCATGAGAGTTGCCACTCTCTCAATGGAGGAGGCAGTGTGCTCAGCCATGAGGGTCAGCGCAGTGCTCATGCTCTGCAGGGACTCCTCCATAATGGAGACCATGGCACGCAGACCCTCATGGATCTCTGCCAGATCCTCCCACACATCTTGCTGGGCATCCAGCACCTGCCGTCTAATGGACGACTCCAGAGGCTCAACATCAACCTTCGACTGAGCATCATTCTGGTCCCCAGCAGTCCTCCGACTGCTGGTGCCCTGGGTACTCTCTGCCTCCGCCTACTCTTCAAGTGAGTGTGAAGTTCCCTCACCGACATTCTAGCCAAAGGTCAATTGCCCACCGAAGTGCTGGTATCAGCGTTGCTGCCTGGTTCAGAGAATGGGTGTGATGCAGATGTAAGTGAAGACTGGCGGTCTTCTGGTGTCAAGTTGGCTCTTCGGGGTCCTGTGATTGAGTGAGTGCTGGCAAATCTAAGGGAGAACAATGAAATGTCATTAGTTTAAGACATTACACTGTCACTTTGCATGCCAGGGACCTTGGTGAGACAATGGAGATCTGCATCATGGTGCCATTGTCTTTCAGTGATCAATGGGGAATCCAATTTTGAGGCTCCCATCAATGATGAGACTACACAGGAATGTTTGCACCATCCAAAACTCTCACCTATGTGCACTGCACTCTTACCTTCGTCTGACACCTCAGCATCGCCGCGGCTGGCTGACTGAGGTGCATGGCACCTCTCCAGCTCCAAAGCATCCTGCTCAAATCTGCATAGGATTAGATGGTCTGGGGGACCTCTATCTCTCAATTTTGTTATGGATAACCTTCTCCTGAAGTACCCACCCGACCAGCCCTCCCGCCTGGTGTCTCCAGCTGCACTTGATGCCATAATTGCAGTGTTCACAATGCAGAAGATATGTTCTTCCCTGGCAGCCTTCAAGGAGCTGCCTGTGCTGTTTTTAAACCGGCTGCCGGGTCACCATTGGGCCCATCCCTTCCTGACCTTTGGGAGGAAGCATTTCATGTTGCGTGTGCCTTAATTGACCAGCCAGCGTGAAATCGGGGTCAGGGGCTAATTGCTGGCGGTGGCTCATTTCCGAACCAGTTCTGGGCCCGCCAATCGTGTCCACCCACCAAGAGTATAATTCAGGCCCACGTTTGAATTATCGAAAGGTGAATGCAGTGACAAAATGGACTGATATCCTATACCACGGTTGGAAGATTGCATTGAGAGAGTGGGACAGTCATGGTTTATCACAAAGGTTAACTTGCTGAGAAGATATTGGCAAGTACCGTTATCGGAGAGAGCTTTTGTGATGCCAGATTGACTATATGAGATAAAAGTTATGACATTTGGTATGAAAAGCGCACCAGCAACTTTTCAAAGACCGACAAACAAAATAATTGCAGGGCTGAGCAATTGTGCTGTTTATATTGACAACTTGACAGTTTTCTGTCAAACGTGGGAGGAGCATTTACAACATCTGGAAGAAATGTAATCAACTGCAAGAAGTTAATTTGGTGGTGAACTTAGCTAAGAATGAGTTTGCAAAAGCGCAAGTAACATATATAGGCCATACCACTGGGCATGATCAGGTGGCTCCGAGAGATGTGAAAGTGAAAGCCATCATAAATTTCCTTGTGCCTACAGCAGATTGAGAGGGTTTGAGATTTCTGGGCATGTGTGGGTTTCACTGGAAATTTATCCCAAATTTTAGCAGTGTGGTTGCCCCATTGCCTGAATTATTAAAAAAACAAAAAGTTTCAGTGGATACAGGAGTGTCAGATTGCATTTGATAGTTTACAAACTGTATTGACTACAAGACCAGTTTTGGTAGTACCTAATTATACCAAGCAGTTTAAGTTGGCAGTTGACACAAGTGATGTAGGCATTGGTGCTGTACTGTTGCAGGAAGATGAAACTGGAATTGAGAAACCGAGAGGGTATTTTTCATGTAAGCTGAATGTACAACAGAGAAGATATTCATTGATCGAAAAGGAGTCTCTGGGTCTGGTGTTAGCGTTGCAGCATGTCGAGGTGTATGTTGCAAACAATTTGTCAGAAGCAATTGTTTATACAGACCACAATCCTTTAAAATTTCTGGACAAATTTCAAGACCTAAGTGCAAAACTGTTCAGATGGAGTTTATTACTGCAATGATTTAATTTACAGATTATATATGTGGCTGGACAAGAAAATCTAAGTGCAGGTGTATTGTCGAGAGTTTAAAGCTCAAAGGAAATTGAACATTTAAAACCTGGACACTGGACTGAAATGACCTCTGTTGATACAAAGGATTTGTATATATACATATATAATGTTGTGTTAACGCATGCACCTAGTAATTTAATAGTTTTGGTATATAGATAAGTATAGTAATTAGTGTAAGGCGGGTCAAGAAAATGAACCCGTCTTTTAAAATTATGATGGTTCATTTTTCCATAAGGATGGAGGTTTTACATAAGTATAATAATTTTCATAATTTTATTCTGGTTTATTCTAAAGTAGGTTTATGGGTGTGAGTGTAGATGGCTCTGTCTGTGTTATTTAATTGCACTTGGGGTTAGGCAGACTGCAAGATTGAAATTATCAAAAGAAGTTAGGTGTAGAAACATACTTGAAATGCTAATGAGTAAACATGGATGGGGTCTTAGCATGTAAGGTATGAAGGGAATTTGTATTTTCAGATAAGTGAAGGGGCTGTTGAGATTTCAAAGGGATGTTAGGATGTTTACAACTAGCCAGATAAGCAAGGCTAAGCAGTGTATTTATTTTTCCCAAAGGTTATTGACAATATTAGCAACATGAAACATTTTTATATTATTAGAAAGCTAAAGTTACAAAGACATATGGAACAATGGAATTTACATATTAAAGAGAGAAACATATATAAAGGAGAATGAAAGGCTATGTTGGGGTCGGCGGGGGGGCACGTAAGTTCTAACAGGAGTGTGTGAAACAACCTTTGTAAAGCCTCCAGCCATTTTTGCCTAAGTCTGTTGTGTCCAGTAACTAACTAAAGTTAGAGGCAAGCTTTTGGAATTCCACTCTCAAGTGGGTACTGTGATAACTTGCTGGCTTGTTTTTTTTTAAATTTAAAATCTGTTTTGGACTGTTGCCTTAAAGGGGGTGTGTAATTTGGAATCAGGGTAATTAGGAATCTTAGCATTTGTTGCAGTAGTAAATAATTGTAGTCTTATGTATGTGCTTGAAATCTTCTCCTTTGTTAATAAATACTTTAATTTAATTTTTAAAATCTTTAAAGTCTTAGTGGACTCATTGCTTCTGAATTCAGTGCACACATCTTCTCCTAATAAATACAAATTCCAAAACCAATGTGCTAGCATGGCCAAGTTTCCCTTGTGGATTTGGTCCACCTGGCACATGTCATCTGCCATCTCATAACACTCTATACTGGAAACTATGTGCGACCCTGAGGGCTTTGTGGTGTCTGAGATTTTACAATTCACCAGGGCCAGCACTGCCCATGAGGGCAAAATGTATGCGGTAAAGAGGAGGTATGTTAATTGCTGGCATGCAATTGTTTCAATGTTGTCAGCCTCAGGTGGTCCACATCCATAGTAAGCTGAGGAAAAATGCAGGCCACCATCCCTGAGTGAGAGTGTCAGATGCCAATGGGATTGAGAAGGTGGTGGCAGAGAGGACTGGCTTACCTGTACATGGGTTAAGACTTGCTGAACCTCCTCAGTTGCCTTGACCCAAGTCTCACCCATCAGTTGCACCATTGACATTACTCAGAGTGCGTAGTCACATTGCTTGACATGAATCACATCAAGAAGCATAGTCCGGTTGAAGGCTACCACCTACGAGCCCATTCACCGAATTACAGAATCACACAGTGCAGAAGAGGCCCTTCGGCCCATCGAGTCTGCACTGACACGTGAGAAACACCCGACCTACCTACCTAAATCCCATTTATCAACACTTGGCCCATAGCCTTGAAAGTTATGACGTGACAAGTGCTCATCCAGGTACTTTTTAGAGGAGGTGAGGCAACCTGCCTCCACCACCCTCCCAGGCAGTGCATTCCAGACCGTCACCACCCTCTGGGTAAAAACGTTTTTCCTCACATTCCCCCTAAACCTCCTGCCCCTCACCTTGAACTTGTGTCCCTTCGTGAATGACCCTTCAACTAAGGGGAACAGCTGCTCCCTTTCCACCCTGTCCATGACCCTCATAATCTTGTACACCTTGATCAGGTCACCCCTCAGTTTTCTCTGCTCCAATGAAAACAACCTAAGTCTTTCCAACCTCTCTTCATTACTTAAGTGTTTCATCCCAGGCAACATCCTGGTGAATCACCTCTGCACCCCTTCCAGTGCAATCACAACCCAGCTATAATGTGGTGACCAGACCTGCACACAATACTCCAGCTGTGGCCTCACCAAGGTCCTATACAACTCCAACATGACCTCCCTACTTTTGTAATCTATGCCTCGATTGATAAAGGCAAGTGTCCCATATGCTTTTTTCACCACCCCCACTAACATGCCCCTCCGTCTTCAGAGATCTATGGACACACATGCCAAGGTCCCTTTGTTCCTCAGAACTTCCTAGTGTCATGCCGTTCATTGAATACTTCCTTGTCAAATTATTCCTACCAAAATGTATCACCTCACACTTTTCAGAGTTAAATTTCATCTACCACTTATCTACCCATTTGACCATCCCGTCTATATCTTCCTGAAGCCCAAGACACTCAACCTCACTGTTAACCATCCGGCCAATCTTTATGTCATCCGCAAACTTACTAATCCTACCCCCCACATAGCCATCTATGTTGTTTATATAAATGATGAATAATAGGGGACCCAGCACAGATCCTTGTGGTACGCCACTGGACACTGGCTTCCAGTCGCTAAAGCAGCCTTCTGTCATCACCCTCTGTCTCCTACAACAAAGCCAATTTTGAATCCACCTTATCAATTTACCCTGTATCCCATGTGCATTTACCTTCTTTATAAGTCTCCCATGTCAAAGGCTTTGCTGAAATCCATATAAACTACATCAATTGCACTACCCTCATCTACACACCTGGGCGCCTCCTCAAAAAATTCAACCAAATTTGTTCGGCATGACCTGCCTCTGACAAAGCCATGCTGACTATCCCTGATCAAACCTTGCCTCTCCAAGTGGAGGTAGATTCTCTCCACAATTTTCTCCAATAGTTTCCCTACCACTGATGTGAGACTCACTGGTCTGTAGTTCCCTGGCTTATCTCTACAACCCTTTTTAAATAACGGGACCACATTAGCTGTTCTCCAGTCCTCTGGCATCTCACCCGTAGCCAGAGAGGAATTAAAAATTTGGGTCAGAGCCCCTGCAACTCCTCCCTCAGCAGTCTGGGACACAAATCATCCGGACCTGGAGATTTGTCCACTTTTAAGCCTGCCAACACCTCCAATACCTTGTCACTTCCTATATCAATTTGCCCAAGATCCTCTCAGTCTCTCTCCCCGAGTTCCATACCTTCATCCTCATTCTCTTGGGTAAAGACAGATGTGTAGTGTTCGTTCAACATTCTACTGGTGTCCTCTGGCTCCATCCATAGATTGCCCCCTTGGTCCCTAATGGGCCCTACTCTTTCCCTGGTTATCCTCTTCCCATTGATATATTTATAGAATATCTTGGGATTTTCGCTACTTTTACCAGCCAGAGCTTTCTCATATCCCCTCTTTGCTCTCCGAATTGCTTTCTTAAGCTCCACCCTGCACTTTCTTTACTCTACTAATGCCTCCGCTGATTTGCTCCCCTTGTACCTGCTAAAAGCCTTTCTTTTCCTTCTCATCATATCCTGAATATCTCTGGTCATCCATGGTTCTCTGGGCTTGTTACTCCTTCCTGTCACCCTAGAAGGAACATGTTGAGCCTGTACCCTCCCCATTTCCTTTTAGAATGCCCCCCACTGCTCTTCTGTAGATTTCCCCACAAGTAGCTATTCTCAGTCTACCTTGGCCAGATCCTGCCTTATTTTACTAAAATCCGCTCTCCTCCAATCCAAAACATTTTTTTGCAACTTGTCTATTTCTTTGTCCATAACAAGCTTAAATTGTTCCATGTTGTGTGATGGCTACTATATCACAATTCCACGTGTCAATCCTCACCCTTAACTCATCCATTTTACCTCTAATACCCCTGGCGTTAAAGTAGAGGCCGTCCAGCCTTGCCTGACTCCCTTGAAGCTTAATGCAGCTGTAGTCCCTCTGACTTGATTGTTTTACTGTATTATGATGTGTCCCTATTCTGCTAACATTCTGTGTCCCCTCCCCCTGTTAGTCCCACTCTGGTTCAGATGTAGACCATCCCACTTGTACAGGTCCCACCTTCCCCAGAATTGGTCCCAGTGATCCAGGAATCTAAAACCCTCCCTCCTGCACCAACTCTTAAGCCACATATTCATCTGCGCTATTCTCCTATTTCTGAGCTCGCTAGCACTGGGAGTAATCCAGAGATTACAACCCGAGAGGTCCTGCTTTTTAGTCTAATGTCTAACTCCCTGAATTCTTGATGCAAGACCTCATCCCTTTTTCTAACTATGTCATTGGTACCAACATGTACCATGACCTCTGCCTTATCACCCTCCCACATCAGGATGCCCTGCAGCCGTTCAGTGACATCCCGGACCCTGGCCCCAGGGAGGCAACACATCATCCTGGAGTTACGTTGATGGCCACAGTAACGCCAATCTGTTCCCCTGACTATAGAATCCCCTATTACTATTGCTCTTCCTCCCCTCCTGTACAGACAGTCTGCTTGTGGTGCCAGAAGCTTGAGTCTGTCTGCACTCCCTGGAGGAACCAGTGCCCTCATCAGCCTCCAAAATGGAATACTGATTTGCGAGCGGGGCCCCAGGGGACTCCTGAACTACCTCCTGTTCCTCTTGGTGGTCACCCATTCCCCTCCTTCCTCAAGTCCAATCAGCTGCAGTGTGACCACCTCTCATGATGCTCTTAGACTCGTGGATGCTCCACAGTGGCCCCAGCCACCAATCCAGCTCTGAAACCCGAGCTTCCAGGAGCTGCAGCTGGACATGCTTCCTGCACACATGCTGGTCCCGGGCACTGGAAACGTTCCTGGCACAATAATGGATCAGCTCCTGCATCATATAGGCAGCCGCTGCAACTGGGATGTTACAGAGATGCTTGAAGAGTCAGCACCTTCGGTCCCTTGATGGCAACAACCCCTCCTCAGACAGTGCCCCATCTCAGCGAGGAAGCATGCTCCCAGGGCTTCATCAACCTTCAAAGGATCAGGCCAAGGGGAGCCTGATGTGGAACTACTGACTCTCATTTTGAAGTGCAGAGTTGAAAAGATAGGAGTAACAAAGCTCCTGTTCATGTTGGCTCCTCATGTAGGTCACTTTTGCAAAAGGGGGCTCATTCCATCTCGTCATCCTCCTCCTGGAATGTTGAGACTGAGGCTGTCCTGTGCATGCATGTCTCATCTGGCCTGTGTTACGGCCTCTTCATCAGCAGTGTCAGTTTCCTCAAACTCATCACTGACACATCCCCTTTGAGATCTTCCTCATCGGAGGAGATGTGCAGCTCCTCCATCTCGTCATCTGGCAAATCGTCACCCCTTTGCAGCGCCAGGTTGTGCAGTGCGCAGCAAGACACGATGATCTGTGACACTCTCTGAGGAGTGTACTGGAGTGCTCCACCACATCTGTCCAGGCATCGGAATCACATCTTCAGCACCCCAATGGTGTGTTCCACCAATGTCCGGGTAGTGGCATGAGCCTTTTTGTACCTTCTCTCTGCAGGAATCTTAGGCTGACGTAAGGGCATCATCAGCTGCATCCTTTGCAGGTACTCTTTGTTCCCGAGGGCCCAGCCCTGGGTCCTATGTGGTCCCTCGAAGGTCTCCAGGATCTGTGATGTATGAGTCATGGACTCTTCCTGGATATCTGACACAAACCTGCAGGATTTGTTGTCATGGTCACGCACCTGCTGTATATTGAATCAGTGGAAGCCTTTCCTGCCTGATGCCAGCGAGCTTTGATAGCCGCATAAGTGCAGTAGATGGCATCCCGGAGCTGTGGAAACCTGGAAATCTCTGCAGAGGTCAGTGCTCTGGCATCCTGGCGTTCTTGATCTCTGTCGAAGTTGATGTAATTGTGAGCCTTGGCAAAAAGGCATCTGTGACCTCAAGTATGCATTTGTGTGTGGATGCTTGAGAGACCCCACACAGATCCCCCATCGAGCCCTGGAAGCAGCCAGTGACATAGAAGTTAAGTGTGGCTGTTACTTTCACAGCCATTAGCAATGGATGTCCTGAGTCCACGTGGTGCCAATTATTGCAGAATATGGCAAATGTGAGTTACCAAATCCCAGGACATGCGGAGGCATTGGCGATACTGATTCTTGGTCATCTGCGGATAAGACAGCCAACATCTGTAGACACTGGCTCTGGCAAGGCACCTACGCATGACATTTCTGATCTCCACATCCTCTGCGTCCAGAGGGGACCCTTCTGGCCCTTCGTCATGAGGGTTTTGATCCTCCCTTTGGTGAGCCAGCCTCCTCTGTCACTATCTCCTCCTCCTCTTATTCCTGTCTGCAATTACACAGGCAGCAATGAATGCAGGCTCATCTTCTCAGTATCAGTGAGAAACAGACAAGAATCAGGACTCGTCTGCTATTGTGGATGACTTGTGAGTGATTGTGTTCACAGCCCTGGTTTCTGTATCGCCAACTACTTGCCACAGAAACGATCTACAATGCGGGGTGCATACCAAGGTGCTCCCCTTCCCCCTAATCATGAGCTATGAGATGAGGTTGCCTTGACCAGGCACCTGGATGTGCTGCTTTCAGCCCAGGCGCTGGTATCCTCATACACAGTATTGTAACACTGCAGTGTTTGGAATATACATGAGCGTCAATTTTTAAACAGGCTATGCAATATGTTGAGGGCAGCCTGACACTTATCTTTTGAGAACCATCTGGAGCCACTACTGCAACATGCTTCAAAAGCTTATCTAGGTGCCCAGTTGCACTTAACTTCATCACTGCTCTTGGGAAATGCCATGCTGTGAGCAAGGAGTTAAACCCAGGAGATAGATTATTGCCACTTTGCGTGATTAGTGTCACATAATTGCGCATTATTGCTTCACTTTGGTGATTCCCTGCAATGTCATTGACAGGCCACTAACATCTCTCAGATGTGCCTTTCTGCACATGTGAGAATGCACAGTTCAGTTACATGGCTCTTTAATCACTCCCCACATGCCCCCCCACACGCCCCCCCACCCCAGCCTAGTGTAAATCAGCTGACATCCAAGGTGCGTGTAGAGCCCCCAACAGCAGTGTTTTTTTTCATGATACATTTTATCTCTACAATTGCAGCAGGTAGGAAGATGGTGATGGTGGTGAGTTCTCACTGCCAGACCAGCTTGGACCCTCCCTGTGTGAATATGGGGACCCCCCCCACCACTTAGTTGCTGAGGAAGTGTATGCTAAGATTACCCTCCCTCATAGAAATCTCAGTCCATCCCCCTATATCTATTGATCCCAATGTTCTTGTGGTGCAGGTCTGTTAGTAAGCCCATGGACATTCTGAGTGGAGGTGCCTATGCCCTCTGTGTCCAACTCAGGCCTCACCTTCCTGAGGCCACTTGCACTATTAAACATGTACCCCCACACACACCCTGGGATCCCCGCACCCCCCCCACCCCCCCTTCATCAAGCAAGCCCTTTCCCTGCAGCTTCCAAACTTGCCAGAGGCTATTTCCCCCCTTAGCCAAACAAACCCTTGCCCTGCAGCTATTGAAAAGACACCCCCGTCTTACTACTGGTCTGGTGGATTGAGGTGTTCATGTTAGGCCCCCTGAAACTGCTGCAGTGCTGCCAGCAAAGCGTGGGCTGAATACTGTGAGCACTGCCTGAAACAAGGTAGGTGAACGGTCCTCGAATTGAGGAGCAAAGTGCAGGTCGCCTGGTGCACGTTGCTTGTGTACCATTTGTCAACGTGGCCTCATGATCCAGCATGTGAGGAGGGGGGAGATGATTCTGGCGAGCAGGGGTTATAATTACATGCAAATTCAAGGAAATGACATTCCTGATGTTCAGCAGCGGGAAACGCAACCCGTGATTGACAGAAAGAGCATCAATCACAAACTGGTTTTATGGCAACTTGAAACTGAGATTTTCCGTTCTCACCTACCAGAAAACGGGAGTGGAGAATCTCGGCCATAAGCTAATTGCTCAGCTGGAGTGATATTTCCAATACAGTTTAAATTCAATGTCGCTCCGAGCTCTCCATTGTAACCAAAGCAAGAATGCAAAGGCAATTGATGGTACTGATCCAAACTCATGGAAATACAGCAATAAGTGTTCAGTACTCATAGATGCTCTCTCACCTGCTAATGGGAAGCATTCATTCACAGTACTTTTGCTCAGAGTTTTCTTTCTATACTTTAGAGGTTTCCTGAATCAGATCAGAATGGATGCTACCTTGGCTGTCTTAGATTGGACCTCAGGCAAGGAGCAAGATGACCAGACTTCAACTCCAGACCTCAACATAGCCTTAGTCCAAACACCCACAACAGACCTGAATTCCAAAGATGATGCAAATGTTACTGCACTTGCAACAAGATGGCATTTGGCTGTGACATCAAGGAGCCATGGTAAATGGCTTGATGTAATAAGGAGAATGGAGAATAGGGTTGAGAAACTTATCAGCCATGATTGAATAGCGGAGCAGACTCAATGGTCCGAATGGCCTAATTTCTGCTCCTATGTCTTATGGTCTTATGGTAAAATTGAAGCCAGTGGGAATCGGGGGAAAACTCGCCAGGGGTTGGAGTCATACCTAGCACAAAGGAAGCTCTTTGTAGTTGTTAGTGTCTAATCATCTCAGTCCCAGGACTTCACTGCAGGAGTTCCCAAGGGTAGTGTCCTAGGCCCAACCACCTTCAGCTGCTTCATCAATGATCTTCCTTCCGTTATAGGGGCTGAAGTGGAGACACTCACTAATTGAACAATATTCAGATCCATTCACAACTTCTCAGATAATGATGCAGTCCATGCCCACATGCAGCAAGACCAGAACAATATTCAGGTTTCGGCTGACAAGGCATAGGTGACATTCATGCTGCTCAAGTGTCAGACAATGACCACCTCCAAGCAAGAGAGAGTCTAACCATCTCTGCTGGACAATCAACAGCACCCTTGCTGAATTCCTTACCATCAACAATTTGGTTTCACCTTTGAGCAGAAATTTAACTGGACCATCCACATAAGTGCTGGAGCTATAAAGACAGGTCAGAGGCTGGGAATTATGCAGAGTAGCTCACCTGCTGACTCCCCAATGCCTGTCCACCATTTATAAAGCACAGGTCAGGAGTGTGATGGAATCATGGCAAATATGTGGGAATGAAAGCAGAGTTAGCCAAAGTGAACTGGGAAATGAGTTTAAGGGATGGCTCAATGGATATGCAGTGGCAGACATTTAAAGGGATATTTCAGATTATACAGAATAGATACATTCTAATGAGAAAGAAAAAATCCAAGGGGAGGACCCACCATCCGTGGTTAACTAAGAAAATTAAAGGTAGCATCAAACTTAAAGAAAAAGCAAATAATTGCGCAAAGATGGGTGGCAGGTCAGAAGATTGGAAAGAATATAAAGAAAAGCAAATAATGACAGAAAAATTAATAAGGAGGGAAAAATTAGAGTATGAGGGAAAGCTAGCTAGAAATATAAAGATGGATAATAAGAGTTTCTATAGATGCTTAACTAAGAAAAGAGTTAATAAAGTGAGCGTTGGTCCTATGAAAAGTGAGTCTGGGGAATTAATAATGGAAAATAAGGAAATGGCAGAAGAATTGAACAGGGAACCACTGGATGTACTGTACTTAGATTTCCAGAAGGCATTTGATAAGGTGCCACATCAAAGATTATTGCGGAAAATAAAAGCTCATGGTGTAGGGGGTAACATATTGGCATGGATGGAAGATTGGCTGGCTAACAGGAAACAGGGGTTAGCTATAGATGGGTCTTTCCTGGTTGGTGGGGTGTAACCAGCTGTGTGCCATAGGGATCAGTGCTGGGGCCTCAACTTTTTACAATTTACATAAATTACTTGGATGAAGGGATCAAAGGTATGGTAGCTAAATTTGCTGATGATACTAAGATGGGTAGAAAAGTAAGTTGTGAAGAGGACATAAGGATACTACAAAGGGACATAGGTAGGTTAAAAGAGTGGGCAAAGATCTGGCAAATAAAGTATAATATGGGCAAATGTGAAATTGTCCATTTTGGCATGAAGAATAAAAAAGAAGCATTTATCTAAATAGTGAGAGATTACAGAGTTCTGAGATACAGAGGGATCTGGGTGTCCTAGTGCATGAATCACAAAAGGCTAGTATCCAGGTACAGCAAATAATTAGGAAAGCTAATAGAATGTTCAGTTCATTGCGAGGGAGATTGAACACAAAAGCAGGGAGGTTATGCTTCAATTGTGCAGGACACTGGTGAGACCACATCTGGAGTACCGTGTACAGTATTGATCAACTTATTTAAGTAAGGGTCTAAATGCATGAGGAGCAGTTCAGAGAAGGTTTACAAAACTAATACCATGAATGGGCAGGTTATCCTATGAGGAAAGGTTTGACAGACTAGGCTTGTATCCGCTGGAGTTTAGAAGAGTTAGAGGCAGCCTGATTGAAACACATAAGATAATGTGGAAAGGATGGTTCCTCTTGTGGGAGAATATAGAACTAGGGGTCACTGTATAAAAATAAGGGGTCACTCATTTAAGACAGATGAGAAGAATTTTTTTCACTCAGAGGGTAATGAGTCTTTGGAACTCTCTTCCTGAAAAAGTGGTGGAAGGAGAGTTCTTGAATGTTTTCAAGGCAGAGGTAGAAAGATTCTTGATAAACAAAGGGTGAAAGGTTACCGGGGTTAGGCGGGATGGTGCGGACAGGTCAGCCACAATCTTATGGAATCTCGGAACAGGCTCGAAGGGCTGAGTGGTCTATTCCTGCTCCTAATTCGTATGTTCGTATGTACTCTTCACTTGCCTGGATGAGTGCTGCTCCAACAACAATCATGAAGCTTGACACCATGCAGGACAAAGTGGCCGCTTCATTTTCACTCTGTCCATCGGCCCGCAGTGGCAGCCACAAGGTACACTGCAGCAATTCACCAAAGTTTTTTTGACAGCACCCACCAAATTCATGAACTGTAGCACCTAGAAGGACAAGGCCAGCAGGTGCATAGGAACAAACCACCTGCAAGTTCCACTCCAAGCCATATATCACCCTGACTTGGAACCATTTCACCTTCATTTCACTGTTGGGTCAAAATCCTGAACTCCCTCCCTAACAGCACTGTGGGTGTACCTACAGCAAATGGGTCAAGAAGGTGACTCACTACCACCTTGACCAGGACAATTATGGATGGGCAATAAATGACCCCAATGTACCATGAAAGAATTTTAGAAAATGACAGCTACAACAGGCCACCGTTGACATACCTAATGCTGGCCTGCAGAGAGGGGTGGGCCAGAGAGGGGAGGAGCAGAGGGAGCAGCAGGGATGGAGCAGCAGGGAGCGGAGTAGCAGAGGTGGAAGCAGCAGAGAGGGAGCAGCAGAGAGGGAGTAGTAGAGAGGGAGCAGCAGAGCACGAAGAACAGGGAGGGGGTCAGCAGAGAAGGGAGCAGCAGGGAGGGGAGTAGCAGAGGTGGAAGCAGCAGGGAGGGGAGCAGCAGAGACGGAGTAGCAGAGAGGGAGCAGCAGAGAGGGAGTAGTAGAGAGGGAGCAGCAGAGAGGGAGCAGCAGAGAGGGAGCAGCAGAGAGGGGAGCAGCAGAGAGGGAGAAATAGAGAGAGAGAGCAAAAGCAACGGAGCAGCAGAGAGGGACAACGGAGAGGGAGCAGCAGAGATGGGAGCAGCAGAGGGGTGCAGGTTGTAGGAGGCACTACTTATGACATGGGGTGTGCAGATAGGTCTGAGTTTCCTTAACCTATCGGAATAGTAGCTTTTCAGGTGGCTTAGGATGTCACTTCAAATTAGTGGCAGACATCTGCAGCTTCCTTGAAGGGCCTGCTGCCTGCTGGACCTGGTGGCCATATGTTATTTGTGGCTGTCAAATTGACCACACCCCACAACCTTTTTGCCCTCCAGGCTCTTCCAGACCTCTCCTGAAGGTTCTCCCAGTTGGCAAATGCATAAGGGCTGAAGCCTTGTTTGCTAGGGTCGGCAATAGTATAATGCAATCCTGAAAATAGGAAACCACCCCTTGCACATCCCCCACTGGGGCCTGACAATGCATGTCTTCTCATTCATCACCAATCAAGTTAAAAGGCCTCTTGCTACCCAGCACCCAAGAATGGGTAGCACAGGAACATAGTCCAAATTAATACATTTATGTGATTCTATGAAATAATGGAAACTTCACAACATTTCTCATAAATCCTTGTACATTCCTTTGTACAACAACAAAGCTTTGGTCTTCTTTTTACTGCCATGCCTACATGCTGCGATACCTGTGACTTCAGCAAAGGTAGAGACAGACTTCACTTCATGCTGCTGAGGTTGGCTGACAACGTTTGGAACATCTGAACCCAGAGGGATCTTCCAAAACTGTTCCACCTACACTTGTACAGGGGCAGACTCAGCCAGCAGAAGCCGAGGCAGCATGTGGACTACTGACTGGGCAGCGGAGGCAACGGGTGAGAAGTGGAAGCACTTTGACCAGAGGCCCCACTTCCAAGCACCCTTTTGCCATCATCCATCTCATGGACTAGCCGCACTTCACTGCTACCACTCTGCTGGAGAGCCTTTTGCAGCAGGGCAATGTAGCGCTGTAAGGCCAAGGTGAAAGTATCTGTCCTGTTCAAGGCAGCACTCATGTTACTATCCACAGTGTGCCTGGCCATGTTCAAGTCGTGCAATTGTCATTGCTGCAATTGATGTTCCACAAAGTTGGCCAATCTATCCCTGGGGATATCATTGCAATGTCCTGAAACAATGACCCACACAATGTTAATATGGGCTCCTTTATTCAATTGCGGACAGTGAGCTTGGAAGTCCCCTCAGCATATTGCACGTTTTCTGGTGCTCTCCAAAGATTGTCCTTATCATTGATGAATCCCTGGATACAGTGTCGTGTCCTGCTGAGCAGGGTTCTGACACAGAATCTCCACAACTATTCCTGTCAATATTATCTGCTCTTGCTCATTTTTGAAGTGTAAATTGCCAAGTGAAAACCCAACTCTCTGTTTAACTGGTCCTATTTTATTATGAGTGTCTGAGTTAGTGCATGGTAAGCATGAGCCCTGTAATGATACACACTCAGAAGGAATCAGGTCCTCTGGTCTTCACCTATGAGGTCCTGTGGTCCTGTGGAGTCCTGTGGCAAGAGTGAAGGTCCACCTGGAGAGAAAATGTGTAAAAATAAACTGACAGGTTAAGTATATTATAACTTATCGCTATGAAGATGGCCATGGGCGGAATTTTTGGGTAACGAGGTTTTTGGCCCTGCTACCCAAAGAGTCTGTGAGGGGGGGTGGTGGGGGAACGCACCTTTGGACCGTTAAATAGAGACTGGAGACGAGACTTCTGCCCCTCACCCAGGAGGAAGTCCAGTCAGTAGTCCCAGTAACAGCACCAGGAGCAGTGGCCGGTGCTGGGGCTACAAGCAATCCTCAGGTGTTAAGTTCAGGGTCCAGCATGAAGGTAAGTGTGAAGATTTTGTGCCAGGGAGAGGAGAAAAGGCCCCTGCGGGAGGGGCAGAGAGTGGGCTCTGGGGGGTTCTTGATGAAAAGGACAGAGGGGGTGGAAGGAGCATCCGGGGAGGATGGTCTCTGTGGAAAGGAGGCCAGTGAGAGAGGCATTGCCCCTTTCCCACCCAAGGCCCAGGCAGGGTGACCTGCCGGATTTCCCCTCACAACCCTGTCCCTGACCTTCCATGTGCCTCACAAATGTGCCAAATGTGCCAATTAAGGCCCGCCCAGCGTGAAACATGGCCCTGCACTGGCTGGGAAGTGGCGGGCAGGGGCAGGGGCCCGTTGGCTGCCAGGTCCAATGGCGACCCAGCAGCCGGTTTAAAAACAGCCCAGGCAGCCCCTGGAAGGCTGCCACAGAAAGACTTGTGTTCAGCATTCCCAGTAAAGTCGAGTGCGGATGGACACGGCAGGTGGGAGAGCAGGTCAGGTGGGCATGTGGCTGCCCACTTTTCAGATGAGTGCCTCGCCGTCCTACTGGAAGTGGTGGCTGCCGGGAGGGACACCGTTGTCCCCAGAGATGGGAGGAGGAGGCCACTGCACCTCATCAAGAGGGCGTGGGAGGAGGTGGCTGCAATGGTGAGCAGCCATGATGTTGTGCAGTGCACATGGGTGCAGTTCTGGAAGCGTTTCAATGACCTGCTGTGCTCAGGAAGAGTGAGTACCATGTTGGCATGGGTCAGTGTGCAGAAGTGTTAAGGTCTGGCCGTCCCCCCGTGGACCTCAGGGATGCTAGAGTCTGAGTGCCAAATGTCAATGACACCAGAGCTGGCCAAGGGGGTGAACCCTGGCTGCTTGGACTGAGTACCTTGCGCTCAAGGGTCACGACCCGGATGTGACCTGGGAGGTGTTCCTCAGGTGGGGTTGGCCAGGCTGCAATGACGCTGCAGGTAGAGAGTGGACTAATCAATGCTCCTCTGTCCTTTCAGAAGACAAACCATAACCAGGCAGAGAGGCCACGTACAGGCGGGGGGCAGCCCAACTTTCTGCTGCTCAGTACGGTCCAGCAAGACGCCCTGGAGATCGAGAGCCAGCATGCTCCCTGTGCAACCGGGCGTGGAGAGGCTGGACTGTCAGACGAAGGTAAGAGTGCAGTGCACAGAGGTGAGAGTTTTGATTATGCAACCATTCTAGTGCAGCCTCCTCATTGATGGGAGCCTCGAACCTGGAGTCCCCGTTGATCATTGAAAGATGATGGCACCATGATGCAGATCTCCACTGTCTCACCAGGGGTGCCTGGCATGCACAGTGACAGTGTGATGACTTTAACTAGTGACATGTCCTTCTCCCTTTCAGATTCTTCAGCAGGCATTCTCTCTGCGAACCCTGAAGGGCCACCCTGACACTGGAGGACCACCGAGCTTCTGTTGCACCTGCATCACACCCGCTCTCTGAAGCAGGCACCAGTGCAGATACCAGCACCTCAGTGGGCATTAGTTCGGCGGTTAGTATCTCGGTGCACATTGGTGAGGGCACTTCATACTCGCTTGAGGTGAAGACAGAGGCAGAGAGTGCCCAGGGTGCCGGCAGTCAGAGGGCTGTTGGGGAACAGGATGATGCTCAGTCAAAGGCTGATGATGAGCCTCTGGAGTCGTCCATTAGGCGGCAGATGCTGGATGTCCAGCAAGATGTGCGGGAAGATCTGGCAGAGATCCATGAGTGTCTGGGTGCCATGGTCTCCGTGATGCAGGAGTCTTTGTGGAGAATGAGCGCTGCATTGACCCTCATGGCTGAGCGCACTGCCTCCTCCATTGACAGAGAGGCAACTCTCATGGAGAGGCAGCTCCAGGGACAGAATGAGGGATTCCTGGGGTTGCGTTCGGACCTGCAAGCCCTCACACAGGCACTGGCCTCAGGTGATCAGTGCCAGTGTGGGAGATGGATGAGGCACCCAGTATCCCAGCTAGGTGTCTGTACATCAATGGCTAGTAGGGAGGTCCAGAGTGACCTCGCATGTTGGCGCACGAGCTGCCTGTCGTCTCTACGGGCTCATCTCAGAGCGCTCTGGATGACAGCAGCAGCTCCTCCGCCCCTCTGCAAGTGACCGATGCACCTGATGAGTCTGCATTGATGGGGGAGATGACAACTTTGGCACTGGCTGCTCCCTCCCAGGCGGGGTCAGCACAGGCTTCACTTCCAGAGGACGACAGCCAAGGTCATCAAGGCCAACAGGACAGCACAGTCAGCAGGCTGCCTCCAATGCCGGTGCCAGCGAGGGGGAGGCACTCGCAAACATAAGTTAAAGGCAGTATGAGCACAGGAGGGGCAGGTCACGGGTGATTTAATGTTCATTTATGTTTACTTTATGTTGAATTTTTGTATACTGGTCTGGAAATAAAGGCCAGAGAAGCTTATGTAAATAGTTTGTAATTGTCAAAATGAGATAAATTTTGTCTTTGTCGTCATGGCCTGAGTATGCTTCACCTTTTTATTTTATTGATGTAGAGCACGCCAGTATGTAATGCTGGATGCAAGTGGCTCTGAACTTTATTGCACAGACACTGAGAGTTCTTTGTGTTCTTTCTGACATCCGGGGTGGAGGCAGCAGCCCTGACATGTGTCTGAAGCTGATCTTTGGTAGCCTAGCTGAAGGAACGTTGGATCAAGGTGTCCCTGGTGTCCCTGCCTCCCTGAAGGTTACCGAGGTCTGGCTCCATGCCCTCAGTGTTCTCCTCACCGTGCTCATCTTCTGTGACTACTGGATTCATCCTCTGCAGCCTGTGCAGCTGCGTCAAGTTCCTCTTCCTCCAGTGGGTCCCCTCCTTACCAGAGCCAGATTGTGGAGAATATAGCATGCACCCACTAACAGTGACACCCGCTTTAGAGGTATTGTAGTGCTCCCCGTGAATGATCCAGGCATTGGAAGTGCACCTTGAGAAGACCTGTGGTCCTCTCTATCACCACCATTGTGGAGGCATGACTCATATTGTGATGTTGCTCTGCCTCTGTTCTTTGGCGGAGAGGCATCATGAGCCACCTCTTCAAGGGATAGCCCTTGTCACCCAGCAGCCATTCATCCAGTCAGGTTGGAGCACTGAAGAGCCTCAGCACCTGGGATTGTCTCAGGATATAAGCGCCATGGGAGCTGCCAGGCTACCTTGCACAGACTTGCAGAATCTGCATCTTGTGATCACACACTATCTGCACGTTCATGGAGTGGAAGCCCTTTCTGTTGACAAAGGCACCCAGCTGACACACTGATGCCTTGTTGGCCACAAGTCAATGGCAGCCTGGGCACAGGAGAACTCAGCAATCACTGAAAAGCCTCTGACTCACTGGCCTCGTCCGAACGGTAAAGAATAAATGCCAGTGCCCACCTGAACACAGCTTCTGTCACCAGCTTGACACAACTGTGGACAGCTGATTGGGAGACTCCACACAGATCCTCAACTGAGCTCTGGAAAGAGCCAGAGGCATATAAGTTGAGGGCCACTGTGACCTTCAGAGTCACTGGCATGGGGTTTCTTCCCACACAGTTGGAGCTGATCTCAGGCCCAATCATTTGACAAATGGAGGCCATGGTCTCCTTGGAGAGGTGGAGCCTCCTTCGGCATTGCACCTCAGACATACTGAGGTAGCTGCATTGCCACCTGTAAACCCTGGCAGCAGGATAGTGGTGTCTTCTGCAGCTCTTTCCGCCTTGGACTACCTGTGGCCCTGAGCCGCTTGAGCCGGCACCTCTCCTCCCACAGGTCCTTCCCCTGGAAGCTGCATTGGGACACCTGGCCTCCTCTCCCTTCTGCCCCTGTCTTCCTCCTCAGAGGAGGTGCCACCAGCGGAGACCACAATCCCCAATACCAGGGTAACGGAAGGCTGTCTGATACCTGGAAGGGTCCACACAGTCTGAATCCTCTGGGGGCCTTGCAGATATTAAAGAGTCCTGAAATGAAGCCTGGAAATGCTGAGAATGAAGCCCCGAACAGAGATGAAACTGCCAAGAGCCAATAAGTCCGAGCAGCAAACTATCTCCAAAACTCCTCACTACTCACACTGGCAATGCTGCTCACCCTTTTTATCCCGCCCTTGGATGAGATTTTTGAAAATACCAGCTGACCACCTGTCCATTTTGCCCATGTGGTGAGCACAAAATCGCACGGGCAATGAAAAATTGCCATCAGTTGGGCTGTTAATGGCATTATGTGGCCTGTTAATTAATGGCAGGCACGGCTCCGGCACTTGCCGAGCGAAATATTGTACGCGTGTGTGATGACGTCAGGATGCCTGCCCGAGGTCATCGCGTGCTAGTTTATGCCCCAACGGCTTGGGTGCACGCCCGCCCATGGGGTGTAAAATTCTGCCACAGAAGTTTGGAATTTCCTGATGTCACAATCCTGCTTCCATCCTGGCAATGCTGGTCACTGGGGTTTTCATTTAGTGGAGGCCTGGGGCAGAGATGGAGGCGAGCTGGTGACGAGGTGTCCGGGCTAAAATGCTGCCTCCGTTTTCTGAGACATCATCCCAGTTCTGCAGATCAAAGTGATGCTCCCCTCATCCTTATCCTTTCACTTCATTTTCAGCGTCCCTTACCCTTCTGCACCCCCTCACCATCCCCCCTCACCTCACTCCCTTTTCACCCTATTACCCTCCCTCACACATTATCCTTTCATCCTTCACCCCTCTTCACTCCTTTCATCTTTCACTCCCCTCATCCTCCTCCCATCCACTCACTCAGTATCTTCTTTATATACAGAACATATGAGCCCTATAATAAAATTTGGAAGTATTTGAAAAACTCATAAATCTAACAAGATAAACAAATAACACTGAAAAAGCACTTAACAACCATTATCCCTTAGAAGCTCATAAATCTGTCAAAATAAACAAACTCATACCTCCTAGACAGCCGCGTAATGCATTGAAGAATCCATTAGTACCTTTGAAAACAGTTGGCTGAGCTGTCCTTTAAAGAATGAATGAAAGTTCAAACATCTGTCAAAGCTTTGAAACAGCTAAAAGGATGGTTGAGATGTTCTTTAAAGAATGAATGAAAACAATGGGGAAGGTTTAATCAATTAGCTACTGATCTCATACTGGGCAATCCTTTCAATATTGTTCCATGCAGAATATGCAGGGGATGATCTATTCTAATTAATCTGAAGACTTTTCCACTTTCACAATGCTGCTCTTTCACTTGACAGCTTGCCAGTTGTCAGAAGTAACAAACTGGCAACCACATTATTTTATGATTGCTTATCTTTTCCAATCACAACACTTTAGTAAACATAGATATAACTCAGGCTACAGCATTTCATGATCAACTCTAAAGGAGGCAACACTATTTTTACTCACCTTTTATGCTCTTCCTGTCTCCAATCAATAGTTCATGCCTCCACTCTGAAGGTATGATTTAGGCAGGCTTCCAAAATGCAGCCACATCGCAGAAAATTTCAGAAGTTCTAAAATGCTCATTTCCA
This sequence comes from Cetorhinus maximus, assembly GCF_964194155.1. Classification (NCBI taxonomy): domain Eukaryota; kingdom Metazoa; phylum Chordata; class Chondrichthyes; order Lamniformes; family Cetorhinidae; genus Cetorhinus; species Cetorhinus maximus. The sequence goes on from NC_135879.1 coordinate 87,167,104, forward strand.
GGATGGTGCCAGCAAATTCTCAACAGCATCACGTGGACTTCCCGCCCCACCCTGTTTCCACCATCACAGAAAACAGCCAGGGACAGAAATGGGGACGGGGCTGCTGGACCACTCCGGCCACCATTTCTTTCTTCAACCCGGCTCCGTGCAGTCCCGAATTAGCCCTGCTATAGTGCTGAAATGGCCCTTATCAAAGTTACAAATGACATCTTATGTGACTGTGACAAAGGTAAACTATCCCCCCTCCCTCTTTCTTGACCTGTCTGCAGCCTTTGACACGGCTGGCCACATCATCCTTCTCCAGTACCTCTCCTCCATTCACGAGCTAAGTAGGGCTGTCATCACATAGTTGCATTCTTATCTATCCAGTGCTGGCCACAGAACCACCTGCAATGACTTTTCTTTCTAGTAGACAGCTTGTCTGCTTTTTGTCTGGCCCCTTTTGCACTTGCCATCTACTTTGGGTATTGTAGGTCTCAGGCTAAACATATCCAATTTTCTGAGGAGCCAGCACCCAGTGTGCCAGGCATCCACCATTATATTATAAACTCCATAATGTATAAGTTATCCCTTGGAATGCATGGGAAAATATTTTCAAATATAGAAAACAGCAGTCTCCTTTTCGTGAAAAAATCCAGTCGAGAGAAATCAAAGCTTTTGACTTGTTATCTTATAGCCGTTGCTGAAGCAAACTCTCCCTCATGCTATAGCCGATCATGAAAGGGAATACAAATATAAAGATTTTAGGAACAAGGAAAGAGACACTTAGCTCAAGAAGTCTGTCCCTAGTTCAGATGTAATTTAGCTATAAAACTGGCAGTGGAGCAATAGAGTTTATATTACCATATATAAATATTAATAAAAGCAAAGGTTACTATGGAACATTTATAATCTGTTGGCTGTTTTAAGTCAAACTCCCAATAGAATACACAATCACCAATGGTAATATAATCATCCATGTAAAAGGCACATTAAACAGAAAATGATTGATTTTTTTTCCTTTTATGAATGCCAATTAAAGTATATAGTTTCACAGTAACAATAAAACTGCAGAATCAAGAATCATCATGTAAGTGTGAAAGCTTCCTCACTTGAATTAAAGAAACCACAGCCTCCATTTTCAGAGGGGGTGGGACCCATGCTGCAAATATGGTGGAGCGAGTCTTCTGGCGCCCAACAACACCAGCACTGGCCCCACAGCATAAGCCAGGGCAGCTCCTGGCTTATTTGGAAATGGGAACTAGAATGCTGTTGCATGACTTAAAGATCTGCAGCACAGAAACGAGGCCATGGGGAAAAACTTAGTTTGGAGATAGGACAGAAATTTCTGAATCTGAAAATTAGTCAAGGGGCTGCTGCTGACGTTTGGGGCTGGATTTTAATTTCGGAGCCTGGAGCCCAATGTAGGGACCATTTCTGTGACCTGGCCCTGCTCCACATTGATGCTTGAAGTTCAACACTGTTTTAGAGGAGGCAGACAATTAGTGGCCCAGTGATGCGTTCAGTGGTCAATTAGGGATAGCGGATGCATTGAGGAGTCGGGATGCAGATGTGGTGCGCATGATTTAAAGGACACTCAGAAGCCATGATTGTGAATGCTGGCATCCTTGGCGATAGCAGACGACAGAACACAGCACAGCAGCAGCATGGTATGCACTTGTGGGAGGGCAGCCCCCTCAATTTGCCAATACCTCCCTTGACGCTGCTAGAGTTGGCAGCAGTGAGGTGGAGCATCCTATTTCTGGAGAGTGACATTCACCTGTCAGCTCACCCAACATACGCAATACTGCAAATACCTGGGTTTTTACTACATCTCATGATTACTGAAAGTAATTTGTCCCTTGCCCTGTATTTTTCTAGGGAAAAAGCAGACCATAACAATGGGGAGGCTTTGGTAATGGGTGGTTAGCCTCCGTTATATGACTTCATATGTGGCAATCACATAAAATAAAAACACAAAGGTAAATGCTTAAACAGTTGTCAACAACAAAATAAAATGTCTTTAAGTCATTGAATCACATGAGAAATAAGATTTCAGTAAAATCTTGCAACATATCTGCTACAAAAAATGCTGGAAAAACTCAGCTGGTCTGGGAGCATCTGTGGAGAGATAAACAGAGTTAACGCTTCGAATCCATATAACTCTTCTTCAGAGCTGAAGAGAAATGGAAATGTGATGGAATTTATACTGTTTAAAAGCAGATGGAGCAGGTGGAACACGATTGAAGGTCAGGGATAGGTGACAGCTAAGGAGAGATTGACAAAGATGTCATGGGCACAACGCAAATGGTAAAGACTAAAGAAGGTGCTGATAGTGGCATAGAGGTAAGATAGCAGAATGTGTCAATAGCAGAACAAGGGTCAGCGCTCTGTGAAAGCACAACATAGACACAAGTGACAGATGGCCCGGGGGGGAGGGGGGAGTTTGGGGAAAAAGGATAAACAAAATGAACAAATACATAAATGAATAAAATAAAATTTAAATAAATAAATAAAAATTGGATTTAAAAAAAGGCCAGGATGGAGCAGAGGGTTCATGGTCTGAAGTTGTTGAACTCAATGTTAAATCCGGAAGGCTGTAAGGTGCCTAATGGGAAGATGAGGTGCTGCTTGCGTTGAGCTTCACTGGAACGTTGCAGCAGACCAGGAATGGATATGTGGGTATGACAGCAGGATGGTGTGTTGAAATGGCAAGCGACAGGAAGGTCTGGGTCATGCTTGCGGACAGACCAAGGTGTTCTGCAAAGCGGACACCCAGTCTGCGTTTGGTCTCTCCAATGTAGAGAAGACTGCATAGCGAAAAGAATAGGAGGTGCAAATATAGCACTGCTTCACCTGAAAGGAGTGCTTGGGCCCTTGGATGATGAGGAAGGAGGAGGTAAAGGGGCAAGTGTTGCACCTTTTGCGATTGCATGGAAAGGTGCCATGGGAAGGGGATGAGGAGTTGGGGGTAATGTAGGAGTGGACCAGGGTTTCACGGGAGGAAATGGTCCCCACAGAATGCTGACGGCTGGGTGCGAGGTGTGAGGGGAAGATGTGTTTGGTGGTGGTATCATGCTGAATTTGGTGGAAATGGCAGGGGATTATCATTTGATCTTTTTTTAATCCTTTCCCCTAAACTCCCCTCCCTCCACACGGCCATCTGTCACTTGTTTTTATGGCAGGATTTTTACATCGTCGGGCGGGCCCAGGAGCAGCCACGAAACCGACTGCTGCCTGCGATCAGGCCCCGACCGCGATTTCACACTGGCTGGCCGGTTAACGGGCATCCAGCATGAATTGAGTGCTGAAACACTCAGCGTTGCCTGGGGTGGGAGGGTGGGGGAGGGGGGGTGGGGGGGGGGGGCAGGGGGTGGGGGAGACAGAAGTCAGCGCATGCACGTGGGTGCGCTCAGTGAAAGCTCCTTGAAGGCACAAAGCTGCCTCAGGGAGCTGAAGATTTATAACATTTTAAATAAAGAATCGAAAAATAAGGAAAACATGTCCCCTCATGTGACTCTATCAATGAGCAGGGACATGTTGAAAATGAGTTTTAAAAGTTTTTATTTATTTTTTAATCACTGGTCGAAGCCTCATCCCGCTCGTGGATAAGGTTTTGCAGAAAGTGCAAAGGCCACTTGGCCTATTTGTCCGCTTGCCAACCGTAAGGTTGGGCAGGCAGGGAAAAATTCAATTTAATTAATTAATGAGCTTAACAGCCCTCTTAAATGTTGGTGGGCACGTTACCGACTCCCGGGTGCACCCGCCAACCAAAATATTGCACGAGTGCGCGATGATGTCAGGCCGCTTGCCTGATCTCATTGTACACTAATTTATTCCCGTTCGGGTTGGGCACACACCCACCCAACAAGGGAGACGTTCTGCCCTATGTTTTGCTTTCACAGAGCACTGACCCTTGTTCTGCTATTAACCTTTTGCTATCTTACCTTTATGCCACTATCAGCACCTTCTTTAGTCTTTAACACTACCATTAACACTCCCTCTGTCTTGTGTCCATGACACCTTTGTCAATCTCTCCTTAGCTATCACCTATCCCTGACCTATCTCATTCCACCTGCTCCATCGCCTCTTAAATGGCATAAATTCCATCACATTTCTACTTCTCTTTAGCTCTGAAAAAGAGTCATATTGACTCAAAATATTAACTCTGTTTCTCTCTCCAGAGATGCTGTCGGACCTGCTGAGTTTTTCCATTGTTTTCTGTTTTCATTTCGGATTGCCAGCATCTACAGTATTTTGCTTTTATCTGCTACAGATATGTATACATCTCTTAGTGCCTTGAATTTGAAACTCTTAAATATGATGATAATTTCCACCCAGCTGATCACCAGAAATGAAGTGTGTTTGAAAATTGAATACTAATTTCATCCATTAATGCTAATGTATTCTATTCCATGGCTAAAATGGGAAAAAATTAATGTGTTGCCATCATCTTGTTCTTCATTTGTTATTTTCTACAAATTATGGCTAATTAACCATTAATTCATCGAATGAGTTAAGAGTTGAATTCATGCTGTGTGATGGTAGCAATTGTATGAAATTCCACAGTCTAGCAAAACTGTTAATCAACTTGAGAAATGAAGTTGACAAAGTCAAAAGTTGAAATATTTTCAGCATGCTCTTTACAACAGACCATGGTTTTTTATTTGCTTTATTGACTACTCAGGCTGAAGTAACAGGACAGTAGGCAGCTGATTTTAAAAAAACTATAGCTCAAGGCATGCCCAGCTCATTTTTTTGGGGTAGGGTGGCAATATGTTCCACCGAACACAGGCGAGAGCATTATTAAAAATATTTTAAAGGTGTTCCTATGTTGCTTGAAGGACCCAACTCAAATTTTAGATATTAAAGGTTGCAGTATGCACCACACATCCACACCATTCACTGGTACTGAATGTAGAATGGCCTAACCAGTTTTTAACGGGACTGTGTTGCTCTGCAAGACATTGCAGGAAAGCTTTCAAAATGATCATCTGCAGCAAATGAAGAGGAGGAGCATGGAACTCTCTCCTGGCCCCAGAAAAATCTTAGGAGTTTCTGCCAGTCCTTCTACTCTTGCTGTCCCCCACAAGCCCCCAGGATTGCCTTCTGCGTTTAAATAAATACTTCGGCTTGGTTCTGTGGAGGAGATACCAGTTTCTCCCCATTTGAATCTGCCTAGCTCATTGACCACTGGTAGCTTGCCGATCACATTCTATTGAGGCCTGACCATGGAAATGGTTCCTGCCTCTCTCTTGTGCTAGTGGGCAGAGAGTTCAATCACCCTGGCTACTGCCCATCTAATGTCCACTATATGGAATTGGCCCATATCAGCCACAGCCCAAAGGTTATTTCTTTAACAACAGCAAAGTATATAAAGGCAGTTGATTGAAATAAGATTTAACAACAAAGCAAAATCCATAATTTCAACAAATAAAACTGCAATAAATTAGAAACATTGGGCAGAATTTTATGGCTGATGTGAGGGTGGCGGAGCCCACACGTCAGCACTTAAAATGACATGTGGTGACGTCGGGCGAGTGTCCCGACGTCAGCATACGGCATCGCGATATTTAGCTGGGCAGGCGCACTATGAAGCGCGACACGCGCCCGCCATTAATTAAAGGTCTTGTTAAGGCCCTTAACTCAGCAATTGAATCCGATTTTGAGGAGCCCGTGCGATCTTCGGCTCGGTGCACGGGCCCAGTGGGCAGGCGGGTAAATGATTTTTTAACAAACCTCATCCACGAGCGGAATATGTGGGCTCAGGGGGGTTGTTAATGTTTTATCTGAAGTATTTATTGCAAAAAGTGTTTTAAACTTGCCTGTGTGATTGTTAGCAGCTCAGATCGATTTCCAGCCGCTTTCTCTGTACTTTGAAGCTTCAGCTCAGCAGTCTGCAGACAGTAATCTTTATTGGGCCTGCAGCTTTCCGGAGGCCTCCATTTAGCCTGGGTATGGGTTCTGACATCTCCACTGGAGGCAGCTCCTCTGAGGAGGAAGGGAGAGATAGAATAAGGAGGAGGCCAGGAGTAGACAATCAGCCTCCAGGGGAGCCACCTTTGGGAGGCCAGGCGCAGGCACAAGGGGCACAGGGCCAGCAGGTAGTCCAAGGTGGAAGGGGCCGCAGAAGACACCACTATCCTGCTGCCAGGGTATACAGGCGGCGAAGCAGCTACCTCAATATGATTGAGATGCAGTGCCGAAGGAGGCTTCGACTGTCAAGGGAGACAGTGAACTATATCTGTCAGATCTCCCCTAACTGTGCGGGTGGACACCCCACGCCAGCGGCTCTGAAGCTCACAGTTGCCCTCCACTTCTATGCATCTGGCTCCTTCCAGGGCTCAGTGGGTGATCTTTGCGGTGTCTCCCAATCAGCTGTCCACACTTGTGTCAAGCAGGTTACAGATGCTCTGGTCAGACAGGCATTGACCTTCATCCACTTCCACTGCGACGAGGCAAGCCAGGCACAGCGAGCCAGAGGCTTCGCGGCCATTGCTGGCTTCCCCCATGTCCAGGGTGTAATAGACTGTGCACATGTGGCCATCAAGGCACCAGCCGGTGAGCCCGGTGTCTTCGTCAACAAGAAGGGCTTCCACTCCATGAACGTGCAGATAGTGTGTGACCACAGGATGCTGATTCTACAAGTTTGTGCAAGGTACCCAGGCAGCTCCCATGACGCCTACATCCTCCCAGGTGCCGGAGATCTTCAATGCTCCAGCCCGGCTGGATGGATGGCTGCTGGGTGACAAGGGCTATCCCCTCAGAAGGTGGCTCATGACACCTCTCCGTCATCCAAGAACAGAAGCTACAATAGGAGCCAGGGCACCACAAGGGCTGTGGTGGAGAGAGCCATCGGTCTCCTCAAGATGCGCTTTCGTTGCCTGGAGCGCTCAGGGGGTGCACTCCAGTACCCCCCAGATCACGTCTCTGTGATAGTGGTAGCATGCTGCGCTCTGCACAATCTTGAACTGGAAAGGGGGGATGCAGTTGACGATGAAGACCTTGACACAGTGGATGAGGCTGCACATGATGAATCCAGCAGTGGCTCAGAGGATGAGGAAGCACAGGGCAATAATGAGGGGCAGCACGCCGACCCACTACTACACCAAGGAGGCAGGGACATCCAGGACACTTTAATCCAATGAACCTTCAGCTAGCTCCACACATATGGATCTGCAGGACCAGCCTTGCCTGGCGCTTCCACACGTGGCACTTAGGTGCTACATCTTCCACCTCATCAGCTGCAACTAAGGGCTTAGTACAGAAACATCAATGTCCACACAAACACTCATGATATGTCTGTGAAACATACAAATGAAGCACAAAGGAAACACCCTCAGCCATGGTCAGAAAAGTGGATTTTATTGCCACCAAAATAAACAACAAACGTCACTCTGACGCACATAATGAAATATTCCCTAATCTAGGGCCAACACAAAATCACCAGTGACATACCCGTGGAGTGCCTAACGTGCCTTATGCTTACGTTTGCGGGTGCTACATCTAGGTGCCGCCCCATCGCTCAGAGTGGCTTGTGAGACAGCCTGCTGACTCTGCTGTCCTGTTGGCCTCGATAACCTTGGCGGGCGTCCTCTGGCACGTAGAGCCTGTGCTGGCCCCAACTGGGAGGGAGTGGCCAGTTTCAGAACTGGCACCTCCCCAGTTGTCGCAGCCTCAACGGATGCAACAGTCACTGGCAGAGGGGCGGTGGAGCTGCTGCCCTCATCCGGAGCGCCCTGAGAGGAGCCCGGAGAGACGACAGGCACCTGCTGCGCCAACGTGAGGTCACATTGGACCTCCCTGCTCACCGCAGATGGATGGGCACCGAGCGGCAACACTTGGTGCCCAGGACATCTCCCACATTGCCAATGACCACCTGTGGCCATTAGCGCTGTGAGGGCTTGAAGGTCAGAGCGTAACCCAATCAGAAGATTCTCAATCTGCTGGAAGTCCCTCTCCATGAGAATTGCCAATCTCTCAAAGGAGGAAGCCTGACAGTCTGACATGAGGTTCATGCCTTCACTGACACTCTGCTGGATTCCTCCACCACAGAGACCAAGTGAAGCACACCATTATGCAACCCTGCCAGATGCTCCCACACACCCTGCCGCTTGTCTTGCAGCTGCTGCATGGCTGACATCTCCAGAGGCACATCATCACTGCCCGATTCAGCATGTGCCTGGTCCCCTGCAGTCCTTTGGCTGCTGGCGCCATCGGCACTCTGTCCATGCCATCTCCTCCAGTGATTGTGAAGTGCCCTCTCCACTGTGCCCCGGGACACTAGCCGACGTCATAATCCCCACCGATGTGGTTGTCACTGCGCTGGTGCCTGGCTCGCTGAAATGATGTGTCACAAGTTGCAAGTCTTGGCCCTCAGGTGTGGAGGGGGGCTCTGGACTTGTTCCTGGTGGCCATGCGATAGTGATGCTGATATTAACAACAAGGACAGTGCATCGGTGAGCGTTCAGTCAGTAACACCTTTCATCCCTTTCCCCCCCAGCCTCATAATGCACTCACCCTTCAAGAACCTAAGGAGACGAACATTGGTGGGGTGGTAAATAGTCAAGGGGAGGCCCAAACATTACATGCGCATACAGACAGGCTGGTCAGATGGCCTGAGGAATGCCACATGGAATGTTATGTGGATAAGTGTGAGGTTAAGCACTTGGGCAAGACAAACAAGATACGGAAATACATGAGTAATGGTAGGACTGTGGAAAGTCCGGATGATTACAGGGGCCTTGCTGGTCAGACCCGTTAAGGTAGCAGAACAGGAACGTAAGGCGTTTAACAAGGTCAAAGCCAAACTTGCCTTTATTAGCCAAGGGATAGAATGTAGGAAAAGGGAGGTCATGTTGCAAGTGCAGAAAACGCTATCGTTTCGCTCCGCACCCGCCGTTGATTGGGTCGGGATCACCCACCCGACAAACGCAAAATTCAGCCCATTAAATGGTTTATCAGAAAATGACAAGAAAGGTAAGTTTGCACGGAAAAATAACTTCAGAGCATCAGGAGATAACTGAGCAGTTTCCTGTTTTCTCCATTTGAGCCTTTTCCAGTTGTTAATCCTCTCCTACATACTAATTCTCCAGTTCAGGTTTGGCTCCCAGGAAATGTTTAAACTCAGGTTATCTCTCCTCCCTACTATTACCCTCCCCATCCCCCACCCCTCCACTCCACCAACCTCCACCATCATCCTGCCATGAATGACGTCAAGTTAAAAATTCTTCAAATGCGTGCTATTATTTTTTTTTAAATATACCAAAACAAATAATTAACAATATTATTATCCTGGACAATAAATACATTGGCAAATTGTGGGAAAGCGTCCTCTAACTGTTGTGTTAAGCTGATATTGCCATATTCTGCAGATGATCATCAGCATTGGTCCAGAAGTCATGTCATATGGCATGCAAATGTGCATCTCCTGCAAGGCAATAAAGATCAGCTCTTGGAATCCATCCTATTGTATGGATGAACTCGATGGATAGAGCATGTTCCTTGCCTCTGGCTCTCTTGCCTCACTTCTCTTCTTCATAATGGGAGTACAATATTGAAAATTAAAAAAAGGAAAATATATAACTAACATTCACAGCGCTTGCAGTCATTTATCAACATCTCTGCTCCTTTCAAGTCTCTAAACACCCTACTTGGCTACCAAGCAGCTCCAGTTTATTACTTTGACAATGAGCCATTTTCAACCCAGATGTGTTGGAAGTTTCCCTGGTGTTGGTGTGGGAACCACTGATAATATCAAAGCCTAAAAAGTAACATCAACAAATTCACACTTCAATCACAGATATTTCACATTCTACGCTTTCATAAACTAGCATGAGACAATTACGGAGATTAAAAGTCATCTCTGGAATTTTCAGCAGGGCCCTGCTATCCAAGGGATTCTGGCAGAAAAATAGATTTCTTTTCTCTCCTGGACTTCTAGAAACTGGAAACATGTCAGAGTCTAGTGATGTTTAAAGGGAAGCAGATTGGTTTTCACAGTGCAGCGATTTAACAATTACAGAACAACAAGATATTTTAATGTTTAACTCATCATTGCTGTAATAACAGTTAAAATAATTTTGACTGCTCCATCGACTATAGTACTGAATTGGTTTTGTTCACTGAACATAGAGAAATGTGGACGTTTTAACTGAATCTGCATCTAACACCAAGCCCAAGTGTGCAATTATGCCAACTCTAGATGAGGGTGGAAAGGCTAAACCTGCAGTGATTGTGTCAGGCATCAGACACATTGTGCATCAGGATTCATTGTACAAGAACCAGACATGATGTCATGCTCCAATTTTTTTGTTGAGGCCTGGGTCCCGTCATTACAAATTACTTTCCAGGCTGAGGACTGCACTGTGTTTCAAAGTTTTCACTGAGTTTACAGTGTTTAGACATTAAGTAATTGGCAAAATGCCTTTTATGATAAAAAGGGGCATTTTCCCAGACTATGGAAGGCAGATTTGGTTGCGTGTGGGGATTTAAATCCCCTAAAAGTGATGTCAGGTTTAGAATCTGACATCATCTTGCCCTGCTGGCTTTCACCCAAGTGGGTTTGAAGGTGAGTGGGGAAACCCCTTGCAGCTGCCAGTAAGTCATTTAAATATTCTAAGAGGCAATTAAGTACTGTTTTAACCAATATTCTGGTTTTATTCGCTAACCCAACTATTCCCTGATCTGGGAGGTGTCAGCTGTGGCTCAGTTCATAGCACCCTCGCCTTTGAATCAGAGGGTTGTGGGTTCATGTCCCACTCCCGGAAACCAAGAACTGTGAATGTACTCGAAAGAGTTACATGCGATCTGTTGATAACTCGAAAGAGTTACTCCCTGATCTGACGACAACCTGCTAAGCTTAACCAGGTGAGTGCACAGTGGGGAATGCCTCTCCTGTGACACTGACAAGCTGGGAAGCCTTTAATCAGTGCAACTGAAGAGCTGTAGCCATGGCCATGTAAGAGGACCCGATCGCAGCATTTCTCAAAGAGTGCTTTCAGTGCTGGAAAGGTGACTGCCAACTTCATAGAAGCCAATTCACATGTCTTGCGCTTTTCTCACCTTCAGCTGCACACCCCTGCTGCCCGCCCTCACCACGACATGGAAGCAGCTTAGACGGCTCTACCTTGCGCATTTGATTAAGAATAAAAGGAGCAGCAACAACGCCAGCAGCAGCACCAGCTGGCTTCTCCTTAGCCACATGCAGGGCCACAGGGCAGAGGGGGTGATACAGAGATCCAAGGAGGCAAGAATCCCAACACAGGCTCCAAAGGCAGACGCAAAGCTCTCTTGACATATGTGAGCACCAGTGCTTGAGGAGGCTCAGGCTTTCATGGCAGGTTATTGATGACCTCTGCAGCCTCCTAGAACAAGACCTCCTTCCCAGTGGACCAGATGGGCATACATTTCCAGGAGCCATCAAGGTGCTTGTCACTGGAACTGACTCCTTCACCATGCCCCTACCAACCTGCCCCACTGCCTCCATCTCTCTGTGTCTCTCTGAGGCCATGTGCCCTTTTCACCTGCCGGGAGAGAAAACATTAGCAATGGCTTGTGTGAAGTGAGGGAAAGATAATATTTGTAGAGGGTGACTTTGAGGCATGGGTGCAAATGGGCAGCTGGATTATGGTGCAATAGTGATTGTTGACTATTCAGATGGGGAGGGAGAAATGAGTGGGGCTGCAATGAGTGTTGCCTTGAGGATTTCTCTGCAGGAGAACATTCCCACTCCTGACATTACGATGGAGGGGAGATAATTGATGAAGCAGCTAAAGGTGGTTGGGCCTAGGAGACTTCCATGAGGAACCCCTGCACTGATGTCCTGGGACTGAGATAATTGGTGTCCAACAACCACAACCCTTTTCCTTTGTGCTAGGCATGACTCTATCAGTGGAGTTTTCCCTTGATTTCCACTGACTTCAATTTTGCTCAGGTTCCTTGATGCTGCACTCAGCCCTTTGCTGCCTTACTATCAAGGGCAGTTGCTTGCACCTTACCTCTGGAATTCAGCTCTTTAGCCTGTAATGAGATTCAAGACAGGCACAATGTGACACAAATGTGATCCATAGCATGTCAGCCCAAACCTGGATGTTATCCAGGACCTGGAGTTCAGGTGACATAGGCTGCTTTATTATTGGCGGAGCTGTAAATTGAGCTGAACACTGTGGAATTATTAACAAACAGCCTCATTCCTGGCATTATGATAGTAGTTCCTATTTGTGATGTCGGTGTGGAATGTTTAATTTGTGTGACATTCCTTTGATGATTATTTAACAGAAGCTTTCACCCACTTAAAATCTTTAATTAAATTTATATTAAAATTGCAGACAAAGGAATGCTATTTGGATGTATTAAGTATCTAATTACTAACATGACAATTGCTAATTTCTAGGCTGTAATTTTTTTAAAATGTTCTAATAGAACAAATCAATTTGTGTATTTTTCTGAAATAAGTCATTTTATTTTCCTTATGCGTTTTGAAACATAAGGCAGAATTTTCTGCCAGTCGGGCGGGCGGGCCCGACCAAATCGCCGGTGGGCGGGGAGCCAATTGTCACCGGTGAAGCGGGCCCCGCCGCCATTTTACGTGATGTCCGCTGGGAAGCACTATGCACTCCCTGTGCAGGCAGGAGGGAATCCCTGAAATCGAGAGTCCGCTCTTTCGCGCATGCGCACGAAAGAGCGCACATCTCTCTGAGGCTAAGTGCTGCCTCAGGGAGATCACCTGAACTTTTAAAAATATTAAAAATAGAAATAAAAAATCCCTTACATGTCCCCTCATGTGACAATGTCACATGAGATGGGACATGTTCATAATTTACAGAACAACTTTATTACAAATTTTAAAACCCTACATGAAACCTCATCCCGCCGCTAGATGAGGTTTCATGTTTTTTCTATTTGCCGCCGGGGCTCCTGGCCTGCCCACCAACCTTAAGGTTGGACGGGCAGGTCTTTTAATTTGTTAATTGATCCTGTCAATGGCCTCAAGTGGCCATTGACAGGTCGTCGGGCCCACAGTTGATTTTGCTACGCCCCCGCCTTCCTGAAAATTTAAATGGGGCGGGATGACGTCGGGAGTTCCGCCCAACATCATCCCGCGTCATTTTACGCTTTGGCGAGCAGGCCCCGCTCCCTGCTCACCGACGGCAAAATTCTGCCCATATAAACTGAGACTTTACTCATGCCTACCCAAAGGAAACTGGGTAGGTGGGCAGTTAGAAATGCTCACGGGACTTATCTGCTGAGGTCCTGCTCTCTTCATTAAAGTTCTGGCTTTAACCTTCTCTTCTGAGTAGGTGAGAGGGACATCCACTAGAAACCTTCCCTAAAAATATAGATTGGGCCCAAATGCTATTTTTACCAGAAAGCTGCATAGGGAATTCATCATGGCATTTTTTGCCAGGCCATATAGTAGAAAGAGAAATCAAGATCAGAAGAGGACTTTCCTTGTAGGGCCAGAGGGAACAAGGTTCATGGGGAGTTTAGGTCTCCCCAGTCAAAATGTTCAAATCCCAGTAAAAAATAGGAATGCTGGTACCAGTAGTAGTACTGGGGTTCCATTTTAAGTTATACAAAACCAGTTCAGACAACTCTTACTGGTACCCTTCATTTTCAAGGTTTATTGGTTCTACCCTGGGAGTGCCCAGACCTTCCCCCCCACCACCCCCCACACATTTGCAGATCCTTCTGAATCCCTCTCTGGTTTCTTTCATGAGATTGTTCCTTTGGTCTTTAAAGGCAGCCTGCTGCCACCTGACATTCCATTACTACCTATTGAGCAGCTGCCATTTCCTGCCAGTTTAAATTGAGACCCTGACTGTGAATAGGCAGATGAAGCATGAGGATTAAAGTCTCCTAGGCCTCACAAGCTGAGGTCGGGACTGTTTGACACTCACCTCAACCCTCGCCTACTTGCTTGAGTAAAAAATATATGATCAAAAAAAAAGTTCAAAGAAACTGTATCCAATAAACCAGGTTGAAGAATGTTTTGATCTAGCTCTATTTTAGATTATTATCCAATATTGTAAGAAAGTTACAGTGATAGAACAGTGACAATGGAGAACAGTTTTGCTCTTCCAAAAATACACTGAGACATTATTTCCAGATTTTTGCACAAGTTCCGAAATACTAGAAAGTAGCCAAACCACTTTGCAGTCAACACATCATTTCTTTAAACCAGTGAGGGAGATAGTCATGCAGAAGGCAAAAGCATTCAAATGCTCCAGAACCTATCATACTACACAATCATTTAACAGAGTCTTGATCTTGATTAAGTAAGATTTTCAACATAGATTTTGCAACATTGTGGCAAAATCTGATCATGCAATGAAAGTGACACCAGCCTAATTATATTTGGGGAGATAAATGGTTTGTCATTTTTAAACAATATATTTTCATTGCCTTTTCATGCAACCTGGTTAGATAAAGAGGTATACATAGTTCCTAAAACACTCTTTAACCCATGACAACTGGATACATTTAGAATAGATTCATTTATTTTAGTTTTCTCACAAGATATCCTTAATCGCATTCATCACAAATTGATCACAATTTGAAGATTGGCATTTGCTGAATTGATTTATTATTTATTCAAAGCTATATTGCAATTCTAATTATAATGCAAGATTAAAGCATTTAAATTAAAGCAGATTATAGGGAACCTGTTATAGAGGACAGCAATGGTATAATACATATAGCGCTGATATTTCATGTTGTACAAGCATTACTGTTAAAAGCTTGGATTAATCCTCTCATGAATGCTATACAAGTACTACATCTATACTGTTGAGGTTAAACCACTCATTTGCCATTATAGTGCAAATATTGCAGACAATTCTGGCTACACAAAGCCAATATTTTAACTGGAGGGATGTATGGGAATGTTGCAACTTTCTTGCTGGGCCACCAGTAGCAGGAAAAGTCAAGGTCAGAAGAGCCATATAAATACTGTGGCTACAAGAGCAGGTCAGAGGCTAGGAACCCTGCGACGAGTAACTCACCTCGTGGCTCCCCTAAGCCTGTCCACCATCTACAAGGCACAAGTCAGGAGTGTGTTGGAATACTCCCCACTTGCCTGGATGAGTGCAGCTCCCACAACGCTCAAGAAGCTTGACACCATCCAGGACAAAGCAGCCCGTTTGATTGGCACCACATCCACAAACATTCACTCACTCCACCACCGACACACAGTAGCAGCAGTGTGTGTCATCTACAAGATGCACAACAGAAATTCACCATGGACCCTTCAGCAGCACCTTCCAAACTCACGGCCACTACCATCTAGAAGGACTAGGGCAGCAGATAGAGCACCACCTGGAAGTTCCCCTCCAAGTCACTCACCATTCTGACTTGGAAATATATCGCCGTTCCTTCACTGTCCCTGGGTCAAGATCCTTGAACTCTCTTCGTAACACCACCTACACCACATGGACTGCAGCGGTTCAAGAAGGCAGCTCATGACCACCTTCTCAAGGGCAGCTAGGGATGGGCAATAAATGCTGGCCTAGCCAGCGAAGCCCAGTTTCTGTGAATGAATAAAAAAAAAAAGTGCACATTTTTTTTGGACCAAACCAGTAGCTATTAACTGCCTATATTCTCCTGGTTAAATCAGAAATGTACTGGCTGAATCCTTGGAACAAAATCAATGTAGCATTTTCGTTTTAAGTTGATGGAAAAATGATGTGGCATTCAGGAGGCTAGCTGAAGCATTTAAAGGTATAATATATATATTTGATAACTATTAATCTTGAAAAGTGTCCTATGTAGGCCAAATAAAAGGGCTGCTCCATCTCGCTCTGAAAACAGGAACAGTTTTTATTTCAAATATATTTTTATTTTTATTTCAAACAGTCCCTAATAACTGCCAGGTGAAAAAATATGGGGAAAAGAACCCAGGCAGATCTTGTAAGGAGACCAATCAGATTGAAACTCTCATAAGACATATGAAAATAGGCAAAGCAAACTGAATTGTGTTATTAATCGAAGTTGATATCTTTGTCACCTATGCAAGGACAAATTAAAATAAAAAAGATGGAAAGTTACACAAATCCCCTGGAAATTCATCCGAGATTAATAACCTATAAGATATTATGGTTTCTGGAATAGCTGGAAAGTATTGAAAGAATGCTGGGGTCAGGTTTCCCTCTGTTCTTCCAGTCTTGTTTAACCCATTGCTGTTTCTAAGATATTTCCGTCACTAAGTCAGACACTACAGTTGATAAGGTTTTAGACAATAGCAGATTGAAATAAACTAATATGGTACCAGATTGGAGAATTAGAAGGATTGGCATATCATTAACTGCAAGAATTATATACTGATCTGATTGACATATTAGGCAACACATCTCCCCTTGGTGGTATTTGTACCTCTCTTTTAACTGGATTAATGCAAAAGGAAAAAATACATTTTTTTCACATTTTTAGATCGCCATCGGTGAGAGAAATTCATATAAAATAATCCTCTGGAGGGTTTCATGGATACAAACAATGGGCCATGTTTCTAAGAAACTTACAGGAATATAAAAATGTTTATGTGACAAAAATAATGGGAAACAAGATTGCCAATGCTGGAAATGAACATCCAGTCAAGCAGCATTGGGAGAAAACACAGATTCACACTTTAGGTGTACATCTGAGACACTTAGCTGTCCTTTCTCTTTCCAGATGTTGAGCCTGCTGTGTTTAACATTTTCTGTATTTATTTTACAGATCAAATTGAGCTCAAAACCTGGAGCAGCAGTGTAAACAGCTATTTGCTCTCTTTCTCTGATGGGGGAGTCAAGAACAAGGGAGCATTTTCTTAAAATTTGAGCTGGGCCAATCAGAGCAAAAACAGGAAGCACTTTGTCACACAAAGAGCAGTAGAAACTTGTAACTCTTTCCTCCAAAGGACTGCTTGGAACTTGCAAAACAAGAGCAATATACCTTTCTTCAGAAAAGATAGAAAGGGGTGTAGAGCAAAGGCAGGAAAATTGAATTGAGCAGTAAATCACCATGATCCAATTGACTGGCGGAGCAGACTTGGGGGTCTGAATGGCCAACTGTTGTCCCTTATATTCTTTTATTTTTCTGGTGCTTAAACTGATCACCTGCTGAAGTTGGGAAATTGAGGAAGACGCATAGAAATTCCATCCCATTGATGTTTATGGAGGTTAGGGTACGCAGAACAGTAAATTCTAAAACATTCAGCTTTCAAAGAATTGTGAAAACCATTAGAGCCAACCAGGAACTGTAATTGCATTCCTGCCTGTTCATTTAAATGTATCCTGTCCTTCCTATTTAATGGTAACCTTTCGAGAAAGGTAGCTAACGAGATATGGGAAGAGCAGTTTCCAAAATCTCTCCATCATTCACAATAGCTAGAGATGAAGGTGCTTGTCTCGGGAAAGGCTAGCGGAGGGTTCTGGTCTTGCTGATGTTGAGTGAGAGGTCAACCCTTTTGCGTGCAGAATAGAAAAGATTGATGATAGCGCGATGGAAATCCGTGGTTTCAAAGCTTGTATTGTTTGAGACAGACTCTCATTGAAAAGGGAAACTGAGAAAGGAAACTGACCATCCCAGTTTCTGAGGAAGCTAAGACTGAAACTGAGATTGGAAACCAAAACTTCTGGGGAGACTGAAACTGTTGCGAGATACTGGCCTGAATTTTTCAGGTGGCGGGAGCAGGTGGGGGCGGGCGCGGAGCCGATCGTGGGTGCCGCCATTTTACATGGGCGAGCCAATTAAGGCCCACCCACTGAACAAGATATCGCGGGACTGCGTTATGACATCAGGACACATGCCCGACGTCATCGTGCATCATTTTATGCGTCAGTGTGTTGGGCCCTGCCCCCGCACGCCAACTGAAAAATTCTGCCTTTGGTCTTTAGCTCCAAATCTACATTTTATGATCTTGCCTCCATCTTTTCTTTATCCGCCTGCGGGTTGGAACTCTCTATCACTTTGCCTTCAATTATGGTCAGGTGGATCAGCACTTCCATCTGCTGCTACAGTTCAGATAATGCATCAGGATTTTCAAAAGGATTTATTTTTAATGCTTCCTGAATGTTCCCTGCCTCTCTGGTGCCATTGAGTGGGAATTGACTTTTTCTCTTTCATAGCTTTACTGGGGGTTTTCTATCCCTCTTTTAAAGCTCTGTGTGCTTCACTGCTTGGAAGTTAAAGTATGTATCAAAAATTTTTAACACTTCATCAAAGCTGGTCAGGCATTCATCAATGTGTTGCATTATGATTACTTCATCAGCAAGTTCACCAGATGAGTACAAAAATGTATTAATCTGGACTTCCTCTGACTTTCTACTGAGACCTGATGTACTCCGGTAATTTTAAAATTTTCTTCTCCAGGACACCCAATTCTGCATTATTTTGCATGATTCCAAAGTGAGGTAGATTTTTGATCAATGGTCATCAAATTTTAAATGTGTGCACAGATTTAAATGCTATAATTAAATCAGAGATGCCATTGCAGGACGCTTCTTCTCAATGAAGTTTCGTACCCTATTCAATTTTGGTGGGCTCTAGCAAGTAATGGCAGTTTCGATTCCTTTCTTTAAAATTTTCAGCAGTGGCTCCCTATATTGGCCATTCTAGGTCTTGCCCAAAGTATCTAAGTATTTCCAGGCCACAAAACAGTTGATTCTCGGCTTTTGCTGGGGTTTAAAATGCTGACTTTTTTTTTTTGTTTGGACTGAACTTGGCTGCCAGGTGATTAGGCACTGACTCGGGACACAGGTTTTGCACAGCGCTTTTTAAAATGGCAATTCTGACTGCTGTTGACATAAAAGCTTTTTAAACTAATTCTAGCCAAGAAATTTTTTTAGCTCATCCGTGTTAGGCCTACTAATTGCACACTCTGGGTATTAAAGATCCACCAGATTTGATGGAGTTTTCTGCTGCTCAGTGGAGTTTTTTTTTCTGCCTTCTGCTTCCAATCCTACTTTGAGCTTCTCTCAGGCCAATCTCCCATTATGTCTTCACTTCTGATGCTTTCAGTTAGGTCAGAATGCTGTTTGTTTCAATCTTCTAGTTTTAAGTTTCTTCTCCAGCTTCCCTGAGGTCCTGGGTTGTTCCGTTGGCTGCCATCATGTTGTAAGATGGCATATGTAGTTCAGTAGGTCTCATGAAGAGGTTCTGAGTCTTGTATAGTTTAACAGTAAGTGCTTATTAACTACCAGTAACTATATACATATTTACAGTATAAAGTCCAAACTAGGAACTGTTTCCATGCTTTCTTCTACACATACCTCCAGGGCTGCACTCTAGACTCAGATCATGTATTCCTTTACATCACAGTGTGGGTGGGACTGTACCCAGTCCCATGTTAGCCCTCTCTATTGCCAGACCTTATGCTACAGAAATCATATATAAAAGGACTGGAAGCCATCAGAGCTCAAATGATGATCCCATTGCTGCAGTACAGGGAGGCTGAAGAAGATGGAGACTAGATCCAGAAGCTGAGAATAGGCAAATATATAGTTTCTGCAGCTGTTTTTGTTGCTTGAAGATAACATTGGTAGATCTATGCTGCCCAGATTGTCATAAGCAGAGTTCAGGAGCTTCTGCAGACATTTTTGGTGAAGACCGTGCCCATGGAGCTCGAGTTGGTTACGTGCTGCTGTTGGCTAGGGATCAGGCTAAACCCAGAAGAAGAGGAGCTAAGGAAGACAGAGTTTTTAAGGACTTTATGTTGCGATCTCAGTAGATATCAAGCAAGGTCCATCAATTTAATCTTCAAATAACAGAAAGAGCTGCAGAAACTTATTCTTTTTGCTTATTCTCAGCTTCTGGATCTAGTCTCATCCTCTTGAATCTTCTTCAGCTTGTCTGTTCTGCTCCTGCAGACTCAACAACTGCTGCTGCTCAGCTTGGACTGATCTGTGTCCTTTTATATCTTTCACCACAGTTTAATTTTGATTTCCTAACCTTGGCTTGCTCCTGATTTCCTTAGGGACTGGGAAGTTCAGTTTCATTTCTTTTCTTTTTCTACTTCCCTTTCAGTTTCGTTTTCAGTTCAATTTCTGTTTTGAGCTGTTTTGTTTCTGACTCAAAAATATACACAATGAGTTTTAAAATATAGATGCCCTCACATTTTTGACTGAGATTAATGCCATATATGTGCTGATTAGACTTTTTAACATGTCTAATTTATAGCTTATAATTGACTCCAATTTGCCCGTAAATTCATGTTTAACTTACCTTGATTCTGGGTTTTAGAGTATAAGTATTTACCGAACATATTATTTAGTGTTTGCTTTGTTTGACTGTTTTACACTAAAACATTGTTTTGGAGAGAATTTTTCCCCTGCCAGGCGGGGGTTGTGCGGGAGTGGGCGGGGCGGGCGTGGACCCGTGCCCCTGATCGGGTCCACACTGCCATTTTACGTGGGTGGGCCAATTAAGGCCGGGGGGCGGGTTTCCCTGAGTTGGGAGTGCGCTCTTTTGCGCATGCCTCTGGGAGATAAGATTTAAGTTTTAAAAATTTTAATTTAAAAAAAATTTAAGACATGACCCCACATGTGACAGTGTCACATGAGCAGGGACATGTCAATGAACTTCAATGAAAACATTTATTTAATTTATAAACCTTTCATGATACCTCATCCCACCCGTGGATGAGGTTCCATGAAAAATGCGAAGGCTGCCTGGGCTCTTCGCCTGCCTGTCAACCTTAAGGTTGGATGGGCAGCATTCTAAACAACTTTAAATACTTTCTTAATGGCCTTAACAGGCCTTTAACAGTTCGGTGGGCCGCAGCCAACTCAGCTGCGTGCCCGCCGAACTGAAAATCTAAACGACGCGTGGTGACGTCGGGACGCCCGCCTGACATCACCCCGGGTAATTTTCCACATCGGCGAGCAGGCCCTACCCCCACCCGCCGAGCTGAAGATTCAGCCCTTTGTTTCAAACCATGAAATCTTGTGGCTTCATTCCTTCAGTAAATAACTGGGATTTCAGATTTCTTTTTTTTAAAGTTAGTGGTCTTGACAATGACTGTAACAATGGCCTGAAATTTGCTTGAAGTATAGGCCACAATTGTGCAGTTGTCATCATATTGTAAATTGTGGATATGCTGGCGGGTCACCTTAGCTCTCAGCCTGAGGTCGAAAAGTTTCCCATCGAGTCAAAATTCCACCATGACCCCTCGTAGAAGTTGGTCATGAATGAGTTCCATGATCAGACTGAGAAATATAATGAAGAGAGTAGTGAAGAGAGCAATCACACAGCCTTGCTTGATACCTGTCTGCAGAGTAAAGGGTTACTGTTTATATTAATTAGATAATGATATTAATGATGATGTAAGCATGAAAGCAGATCAGACAACCAAGAGATTCCAAGGGAGCAGGACATAGAACAGTCTGTGTAAAGAGAATAATGTTACTTACCATGAGGCCTTGGTTGTAAATAGTTGCAAATAAATAGTTTTAAGAAAAGCTTAATGCAGCTTTTGTCCAAGTCACTCATAATGTAAGAGTTCAGCCAGAATTTAATAAGAAGCATAGGGAAATGATCCAAACCACCATTCAGATATGGAAGGGCTCGGTCTCCAATCCATTGCAAAGAACATCAAAGAGGAGATCCAGCACAGAATCAGCTGCGCCAGCACATACTTCAAAATATTGGGCAACTGGGTCTTTAACAAAATAGATCTCCATGACTTAGATTTTTGTAGGGTTGTGGAAACTCCAGGGACCAGGTGGGATCCAGATCCAGAAGTACTGCCCCCATTTCCGACAGGTCATATTTTAAACTGGGGGGGGAGCGGGGCAGGATGTGACTCCTGCATGTGAGAATCCTGAACTCAGCAGCGCCATTTGAAACATACTTTATCTTCACAGGAGCAAGGGTCTTATTCCACAGTGTTAGAGTTCAAAATCTTTAGAAAAGTCATAAATGGTCTTGGAGGGCAGATAAAGTCTATAGAACAGTCAAGGTGACATGTTGTTTAAATGGCCAGCCCTTTAAAACATTAAAAATACCACCTGCCTATGTCTGTGAGAGTTGAAAAATATTTGTTTCAGTAGCTGTTTTTTGACATAACCCTAAGTGCTATCATTATAATATTGGTAATGTTTGGCTGCTTTCCACAACCTATTATTATCACAGTGGGGGGTGGGGAGTTGTAAATTCACAGTTTGACTGGCAGCTCAAAGAGGTTATTAAAGGATTAGCTACCTTTGATGTGTGTACAAGTCTGTTTTGCTTTGGTAAGGGATTAAGTACTGAAAGGGGTTTAAATGTTTTAAATTGGCTTTCATGAATAGGTTTTTTATAGTGAGATTTGTAATAGGTATTTAGAACTATATTTTATTTCATCTCAGCATGGCTCCTGAGGTCTGCCCTTGGTGGATACTGGCATGGAGATAAAGGGTGAAGGGTGGTGGGTCATGAGTTGGTACTAAGTTTACTTAAGGGCTATAAGGGGCCACTGGAGACGGGTAAGGGCATAGCTTGGCATGAGTTGGCATGTATAGCCAGGGGGAGTGGGAAGGGGTGAGGGGCAAGGGTTAGAGGGCCTAATATTTAAATAAATAACTAGGATGAAGTCCCAGAGAACTGAGACAGATCTATTGAGCAGTCCATCTCAGTACTTGGCAGCCCCTGTGTCTGCCTCTGATCTGCATACTCCATCCTGCACCTGCCCCCACCCAGAATGAAGATCCTGCCATTTGGGGCACTTTTGCCCCGAGGCAGTCATGGCAAGTCAGGAAATTTCCTGACTCCCGCTACCCAACTCAGGAGTAAAAATCAAGGCTCAAAAGAGGACAATGGCTTCAATCTACAATGCTGTTGTTGTCACCACCCTTTTATATGGCGTGAGGCTTAGGTCCTCATCAAAGGCACCTCTGGGCACTGGAGAATTTCTACCAGTGGTGTCTCCACAGGACACTCAAAATCAAGTAGGAAAACGGATGGACAAACTCCAGCATCCTCACTGAAGCCAATTCCTCCAGCATCACAACCATGCGCATGCAAAATCAACTTCGCTAGCTTGGACACTGCATCTGTATGCCAAGTGATTGGCTTTCAAATTAAATCCTCTTTTCAAAACTTAAGGAAAGCACCCAATCTCAAGGAGGTCAGGAAAAAATTGACTTTTAGGACCTTCTGAAGGCCTCATCGAAAAGAGGAAAATTGACATCAGTGCATGGGAGGAACTTGCCACAAACCATACCCATGTGGCAGCGCCCCACCCAACCAGCTGCAACACAGTCGGACACTGACTGCATAAACACCGCTGTGGAGATTCAATGAAACTGGAAGGAGAAAGAGCAGAACCCTGGCTTGAGGACCCCCTTGCTCCTTCTCGGGGCAACTCTTGTCCTCTCTGTCCACAGGCCTGTAGGTCCAGGGTTGGCCTGCTGAGTCACCCGAGGACACATAAATAATGAAACCTGGCAGATATCACCCACGTTTTGAGGGATTGACAACAATCCTGTCCTCCCAGCCGGAGTTTGGACATCTGTGCGATAACTCTTGAAGGGTGCTGGTAAAAGGGCACAGTACCAAGCAGTAGTTGGAGGAGTAAGGATGGCAGTTATGAGAAATGATGGTGCAGGAATATGAGGAGGCTACTGGTTTGACTGTGAAGCTTCCCTTTTTATTCATAAATCAGTAGGGAGTGGATCAGGGGGTGAATCCTGCTCAGAGGCAGTAAAACAGGCATTCGTGGCTCAGGAGGCAATTTGCTGAATTTCTTCAACAGATGTCATGGGGACTTGTGATACTTTCCTCTCATCTTTCTCTAAATAAGCCATATGTCAAAAAGGTAGGGGAAGGAGTGGCACAGTGCTGAATGCAGCCCTCATTGCTGAGTGTACAGAACCAGTAGAATCCTGCAGCAGCAAAACTATTTTCGATTTCCAACGTTGAGAAAAAACAACAGCTTGCCCTGAAAGATTGAAAATCACGCTGGAAAAAGTTGCCTCATGTTTTTTATAGCTGCAGTTCGCGTCCATCTACCACTGGAGTTATTAGAGGAAATCTGAGTGCAAACCCACTGATGTCCATTTAAACATATTTTGCTTTACTGTGCCCACTGCAGGCAAAATCAGGGGAAGAAAAGCCATAGAGGATGTTTATGCTATTGCAGAGAAGAACAGACATAATGGGCTGGATTTTGCCGTTGGTGAGCAGGGGGGCGGGGCCTGCTCGCCGACGTGCAAAATGATGCGGGATGATGTTGGGGGGAATCCCCGATGTCATCCCGCCCCATTTAAATCTTCAGGAAGGCGGGCAGACAGCGAAATCAGCTGTGCGCCCGCCGACCTGTCAATGGCCAATTGAGGCTATTGACAGGATCATTAAAACAATTAAAGGCCCTGCCTGTCCAACCTTAAGGCTGGTGGGCAGGCCAGGAGCCCCAGCGTGCTTCTGAAAAAACATGAAACCTCAACCATCGGCGGGATGAGGTTTCATGTAGGGTTTAAAAAACTTTAATAAAATTTTAGTGAAATTTATTAATATGCCCCATCTCGTGTGACATTGTCACGAGGGGGGCATGTTAAGGATTTTTAAATTTTTCTATTTTTAATGTTTGAGCAAGTGTAAGCGATCTCCCTGAGGCAGCACTTAGCCTCAGGGAGATGCGCACTCTTTCGTGCGCATGCATGAAGGACCGCACTCTCGCTTTTGAGGAATCACCCCCCCGCCCGCACAGGAAGTGCATAGTGCTTCCCGCCAGACGTCACGCTGGATGGGCCTTGACTGGCCCGCCCACTTAAAATAGCGGCGGGGCCCGCTTCTCTGGCAGGGATCGGGTCGGGCCCATCCGTCCGGTAGGCAGAAAATTCTGCCCAATGGGTTAGAGATCATTTTTATGCCATTTTTTGACAGCAGGGCAAAAAATAATCGGGGTAAAATAGGTCTTCGACACTTTGCAAAAACGAATCATTTCAACAACCTGTTTTGCACTTTCAATTTCTATTGACTTAAATGAAATAGAAAACTTGGCAGTGCAAAATAAGCTACTGATTTGCTCTCATTTCTTTTTGAGCTATCATCAAATACTAATTTCCTGGCTGTCATCCCTGTAATGTCTTTCTTTGTATCACTTTTAATTTTACTTTAATTAGAATATCTGCTAGTTTATTGAATCAAGTGGAATTTGTGTACTGTCTTGCCCAAGTCTCCAGCTATCTTTCCACTTCCTCTGTGTCTGCTAGTTTATCTATGGTTCACTGAGGCCTCTAAAATTTGGTCTTCATCAGTGCAGGAAGAGGATGAATGGTCTCATCTGGTCCACCAGGGTAAGTCACTCTTCTCATCGCTCTCAACTACACACTCACAAACCCATCACACATCCACAGGGATCTCACACCTCAACAGACAACACCACTAACTCTCACACACACCCTCACATCTCCATCAGGCTCATATCCACTGGAGCTCGCGTCCTTATCCTGTCCATGGCTCCGCTCACCACACAAACATCCCACGCAGTGCCATGTGTCCTGCTCACACTCTCACCACCTGTTTCCATGAAGGAGTAGCCTGCTCACATCAGCAGGGACAGGTCCCAGGCCAGGGATGGAGTGACCCACATTAGGAGCCCCACTCACTTCGAGGAATGTGCCATCATAGTGACGACATGGACTGTGCCTATGGCAACAGTGAGGTTGGAGCAAACATCCACATGAAGTTGATGCACAACATTATCCCTCTCTCAACGCAGCTGTGAGTGCTCTCTCTCCTGCTTTTGACTCTGCTGCCATGCACTAATTATCTCTACTTTGGTTCACAGGGAGCTCTGCCAAGCGACCGACACCCTCAGCCAGCCAATCCCTCAGCTCCAACCAGGTCCTCACCTCCAGAAAAGAGGATACCTCCTCCATTGAAGAGCTGGAAATAAGCAGCCTGGAAGACCTATCACAGCGCTGACACACACCCTCATCAGAGACACACATCTCAGTGGAACCTCTCATGCACACCCACTGACCGAAATATTGCGTGAGCGCGCAATGGCATCGGGATGCCCACCCGATGTCATCGCATGCTGTTTCACGCTCGGGCATGTTGGGCGCTGCCTGCATGCCGAGCAGAAAATCAGCCCTTAGAAAAGATCAGGGGAGTTAAACAAAGTCAACATGGATTTATGAAAGGGAAATCATGTACACAATCTTGCCCTCGGATGGTGGGCAGGCCCCACCGGCTCAGCGGTGGACGGCCAGCCGACCCCCGCCACTGAAACGGGGCCCGCCGCCATTTTAAGTGGGCGGGACAATTAAGGCCCGCCCAGCAGCATCCCCGACAGGGTTCCTGTGCGTGGGGCGGATTCCCCAGCTGTCAAAGTGCGCTCTTTCGCGCATGTGTGTGAAAGAGCGCACTTCTCCCTGAGGCAAAGTGCTACCTCAGGGAGATTCGTGACAGGTAAGTTAAGTGTAAAAATAGAAACATTAAAAAATTATTAACATGTCCCCCTCTTGTGACAATGTCACACGAGATGGGACATGTTAATAAAAAAAACATAAACTTTATTACTTTTTTACAACACGGACATGAAACTTCATCCCACCAGCGGATGAAGTTTCATGAATAACCTGGAGCCCACTGGGGCTCCTGGCCTGCCCGCCAGCCTTAAGGTTGGCCAGGCAGGTCTTTAAATACTTTAATTAGCCTGTCAATGACCTCAATTGGCCATTGACAGGTCGGCGGGCAGACAGCTGATTTCGCTGTCCGTCCGCCTTCCTAAAAATTTAAAGGGACCGGGATGACGTCGGGGATTCCTCCCGATGTCATCCCGCGTCATTTTCCCATCGGCGAGCGGGTCCCGCCCCCAAATCGCCAAGGGGAAAATCCTGGCCCATGTTTGACAAACCCACTGGAATTTTTTGAGGATGTAATTAACAGCATAGATAAAGGAGAACCAGTGGATGTGGTGTATTTAGATTTTCAGAAAGCTTTTGAAAAAGTCCCACATAAGAAGTTAGTGTGCAAAATTAAAGCACTTAGGATTGGGAGTAATATATTGGCATGGATTGTGAATTGGTTTGCAGACAGGAAACAGAGAGCAGGAATAAATGGGTCTTTTTCAGAGTGGCAGGTGGTGACTAGTGGGGCACCGCAAGGATCAGTGCTTGGGCCCAGCTATTCACAATATATATCAATGATTTAGATGAGAGAACCAGATGTAATATTTCCAAGTTTGCTGATGACACGAAGCTTAGTGGGGATGTGAGTGGTGGGGAGAATGTTAAGAGCCTTCAAGGCGATATAGAGAGGTTGAGTGAGTGGGCAATTACTTGGCAGATGCAGTATAACGTGGATAAGTGTGAAGTTATCCACTTTCGTAGGAAAAACAGAATGTCAGAGTATTATTTATATGGAGATCGACTGGGAAATGTTGATGTAAAAAGGGACCTGGGTGCCCTTGTACACCAATCACCGAAAGCAAGCATGCAGGTGCAGCAAGCAGTTAAGAAGGCAATGGCAAGTTAGTCTTCATTGCGATTTGAGAGGATTTGAGCGCAGGAGCAAGAATGTCTTCCTGCATCTGTACAGGGCCTTGGTGAGACCACACCTGGAGTATTGTGTGCTGTTTTGGTCTCCTTACCTAAGAAAGGTTATATTTGCCATAGAGGGAGTACAGTGAAGATTCAGCAGGCAGGATTGTGGTATGAGGAGAGATTGGGTCGAATAGGCCTGTACACACTGGAATTTAGAAGAATGAGAGAGGATCTCATTGAAATGCATTAAATTCTGATAGGGCTGGACAGACTGGATGCAGGGAGGATGTTTTCTCTGGCTTTGGGGGTGGGATCTAGAATAAGCGGTCACAGTGTCAGGATACGGGATAGACCATTTTGGACTGAGATGAGGAGAAACATCTTTACTCAGAGGTTGGTGAACCTGTGGAATTCTCTCCCACAGAAGGCTGTAGAGGCCAAGTCACTGGATATATTTAAGAAGGAAATAGATAAATTTCTAGACTCTAAAGGTGCCAAGGGGTATGGGGAGAGAGGAGGAGTATGGTGTTAAGGTAGAGGATCAGCCACAATCATATTGAATAGTTGAGCAGCCTTGAAGTGCCAAATGACCTACTCATGCTCCTATTTTCTATGTTTCAACCTGGTCCTCTATCACCGCAGAGGGAGCAGCTGGCCCACAGGAGGACAGCCAAAGCACGCCGGGGCCCTCAAAACCCGACTCTCCAGAGGACCCACGCTGAAGTTATCAGAGGCAACAGGGCCAACCATTGCACAGGCTGTCTCCGCCCCTACTGCGGATGTCAGGGCAGCACCTAGAAGAAGTGGCAGGCCTAGAAAAGTTAAGAATTTCTGATCACAAGCGGTTGCATGGGTGAACACATTTTTCACTTTATCATTTGAAAATATATTCAATTTCACTGAATAATATGTCATGGTGTCTTTCAGCTTCATTTACAGGCTTCATAAGTCCTCTCCCTGCATCTAGCACAACACCCCCCATCCCGCACAGCAACCAGCAGTTCAGCTGCATGCAGCCGGTCCACCAGTGTTTCTGGAGGGAGAAGTGTGTATGTGTCACAGGTCCTTTCGGAGCCTCATGTAAACACACTCCCATGCATGCAGAGTCTCCCTCCATCACACTCATGTAACTGTCCCGAGCATTTTCAATGCTGCCTGCTGGGGTTCGCTTTCAGTTGTCCATCAGAGCTGATCTGCATCTCTGCACACCCACTGATCACACTCCCATGCAGCGCCTGATCCCACCTAACACAACGCTCTGCTCACTTTTGATTTCTGAAGCATGGTATGTTTTCAGCTCTCCCATCCTCTCCCCTCACCCAGTCACTGTTGACACCCCTGGCATCACCTGCCACCTCCCCAGCCAGAAATCTTTTCTTTCCAGGATGTCCAGGTGAATGTGCACCTTCCCTGTCTTCCTGAGAATCCCACCCACACCCACATTGACCTCCTCGACCGCCTCCTTCCCACCCCCAGTGTCCATGTCTGCCTCCGAGTCCCCACCAACCATCCGTGCCATTCTTTCGGCCAATATCGTCGCACCTTCACCCTCTCACCCTACCGGCTCAGTCTGCTCTCTTTCATTTTCACCATTTCCTCTTATTACGCTCACCCTCTTTTCAATCCCCAGGGGCTGAATTTTACGCATCGGCAAGCGGGGGCAGGGGCGGGGCCCGCTCGCCGACACGTAAAATGGCACGCGGTGACATCAGGGGGAACTCCCGACGTCACCGCGCCCGATTTAAATTTTCAGGAAGGCGGGAGCGCAGCAAAATTAGCTGCACGCCCACCAACCTGTCAATGGCCAATTGAGGCCATTGACAGGATCAATTAAGTAATTAAAGGACCTGCCCGTCCAACCTTAAGGTTGGCGGGCAGGACAGGAACCGCGGCAGGAACTCGAAGAAACATGAAACCTCATCCACAGGCGGGATGAGGTTTCGTGTAGGGCTTTAAAAATTTTTTAATAAAGATTACGTAAAAATTATGGACATGTCCCAACTTATGTGACATTGTCACATGAGGGGACATGTAGGGGAAATTTTATTTTTCTACTTATATCTTTTTTACATGTGAAGCCGATCTCCCTGAGGCTGCACTTAGCGTCAGGGAGATGAGTGCACTCTTTTGTGCGCATGCGCGAAAGAGCGCACTCTCGATTTTGGGATTCCACCCCCCCCGCCCACACAGGGAGCCATTTAAAATTGTGCCGCGTCTCCGATCGGGGGCGCCAATCGGAAGCTTGCCCGTACGTGCCCAGCCATCAACATCCCCCCCCGATGGGGGGAAAATTCAGCCCCAAGAGTCAGTCAGTGATACCACAGACCACCCCACCTTCCCTTGCACGTTCACCTGGACATTCCCCCCACTTACTCCTTCCTCCACCCTTACTCCTTCATCCACCCTTACTCCTCCCCATCCCCCCCAAATCCCTCCTCCTCCTGGGCTCTCCACAGTTGCTGCATTCTTCCCCCATTACATCCTCCTCTCCTGTTACACCCTCTCCCCTCATGCTCCCTCCCCCCGTCCCAACCTCACCATCTCCCCAGCACACCTTCCTCTCCCAGTCAAACCTAGACCTTCCTCTCCAACCCCTCAATGATCACCCGTAGCAGACCATGGCCAAGATACTGATGTCTCGAAACAGACCCCAGACATCAACAGTGTCCATCAGGATCCACCCAGCATGCGATGCCTGTGTTCCTCCAAGGTCCAGTAGCTGTAGGGCTTCAGCATCCTCGGATGCCCGCGATGTGAGCAAGGCCCTAACGGTAAGTCCTGACTTCTACACGTCACACTTGTCAAGACGTGTTTTGAGCCGGCGTATTTTGCCACCGACATGGGCGATAAATTTGACGTGGGTGGATGATTCTGGCGAGCAGGGCTTATAATTAGATGCAAATGTATTAAAATGATGCTCCCAATGTGCAGCGGTGGGAAAGGGGCGGAGTGGACGGGCAGGCGGAGCGGACCATCGCAAATTGGCTTCACTATGGCCTGGAAACAAATTTTGGCCTACCCACCATATTATCCGCTCACACCCGCGGCGTCACCCAACGCCAACAGGTACAAAAAACTCCGTGCTTACTATTAACCATCCTTTTTGATCTATGAACAAACTCTCAATCATTTAGTGCTTTATAATTACTCACAACTATAGGGGATAGCATAGGAAGATTTAAAATAGCTTGTATGTACATTGAATACGAATAAAACTATGTGGTATAACTTATACTTCTTAAACTTCAGCTTATCACATTCCTTGTTTTGTGCTAAATACCTGATTTACCTTTGGGATTTAGAGAGAAACTTTACAGCACCTTTCCACTTGAGATTAAACAGGTTGGATAGAGTCCTCACTAAAGCACAGTTTACACAGAGATAACATTTATGAGTTAGGGCTCCCAGCATGGATCCTGATGGAAGAGCACATCAGACAGTCTGTTGTGAAGGTCAGTGCATCTGATTTGCAGCCTTCCCAATTTTACAGTTATTTCATTTAATAACCAGGAAATTTGTCCGACCTGTCCAATCCATCAAGTCAAGCTCCACACCAGGAATGCTAACTCATAACATTTATTGCAAAGTTTATGGAAGGAATAGGATTGATCGGTCTAATTCTTCTCCTCAGTTCATGTCTCTTTTTAGTTTCTAATGTTTTGAATTTCATGGTATTATCACCAATGCACCAGAAGAATAGAACCCTTAACAATCTAATAAAAAGACTTAAAAGGGACACATCAATTGACTAATGTCATCATAAACGATCCTAGAAACCTTCCATTTAAATAGTTATAATGGAAGCACAGAAAGCCACTAGAAAACAAGGAATAATCCAAATATATAAGTTGTGTCTCTTATATGTCTTATTACTTTCCTACAACTTTTGGAATGCATTAATCTAGTGGAATCAATTTTCAACAACCAGCTAAGTAGCTTTAATACATCCTGGTGATTCCGAGTGACCTTTGGAATGATAGATGGCTGATATGACCTGAACTAAACCATACGGCGTGTGGATTACAATATTACTTGAGTTGTGACATAGCTACGTGCTACACTGTCATCTCTGTGTAAGATTGCAGCATTCTGTCTGAATTGACCATAGGCCCACCATTCAGATATCCAGCTGCTCCGACTTCTTTTTTCGTGGTGACACTAGCACTCCCCATGCGCTGTAGAAAAACTATTCGAATAATCCTGGCCCTGGTTTCATTTAACAATTTTTTTTTCTTTTTCCGGTGCATTGGTGACTGTATCAGTGCCACTTCCTGCTCTCATTTGGAACAGGAAAAATGCATCAATTTTGCTTCCAATTTCCACCCCTTTCTCACCTTCGCATGATCCATCCCCAACACTCCCCTTCCTTTCCTTGATTTCTCTGTCTCCATTTCTCCAGCACTCAGTAAAAGGTGCAGCATTTGCTTGGAATTTCTGTCACTCTCCCATGGAATGAAATGGAGTACATGCTATTCACTCGAGTTCTCTGGGGTTACTACTGATCTTCCACCAATTTTATGGGCATGTGTTTGGGAGAACTTTGCAGAAATTCTACCTGATAAGGATTAACAATCCCATTAACCTTCCCCCTTGAAAAGGCATGTGCAATCATTCCTTCATAAATGTCAATATGTTCAGGTCTCATATCCTGTCAGAAAGTGACGGGTGGAGCTTTCAGAAGAAGATTCACCACCCAGCTGATATCCTGTTCTCTCTTATCTTCCAGCACAGGAGGATGTCTCAAAAATAACAGAGTCTCAAGCTATAGTTGGAGGATCTCCAGCCATTAGGCCATTAAGAACACTGGATGAAGCAGCTTTGCAGATTCTGGGGAGAAACAGACAACAAAGACTGTTGGAGAATTTGGAGAACCAGTGCAGGTTTGTCAAAACAGTCAGGAACTGGCCATAATCATAGCTTGTGGCCCAGAGCACCAATGCTAAAAACCTGATGAGCATAATATGAATACAGCTACTAAGCTAAGGCTTCCAGTAAACAATGTGTACTTCCAATACCTTTACTTTGCTCATCCTGTAATTCAGTCACAGCAAGATGCTGTGAAGGGGGACGAAGTCAAAAGTGGACAATGTCCTTCCACTCTTCCCTACTACAACATCATCACCCAAATTATCACCTTTTTCTCTCACTTATCGGCCTGAAGAAATTCAGAATGAACTGGATAGTTCCAACAAATGTTTTCCACTGAGTGAGAAATAGAACTGTGAACCCTGGGATAGTCAGAGGTGAAATTGAACACTGACAATGGGGAGTGAAGGCTCTGCAGGATTTGTCTCTGTCTCTGCGATCTGTGCACTTGGATCTTAAAGGCTTGACCTAAAAAGAAGGATGCTCAATGAGCTTTATGTTTATGTGGAGACACTGAGATGCATTTTGAAGTGTTTAAGACAGGTGCTAAAGGTCACAGCAGAGTCCAAAATCACCCCCTGTGCCAATAGCCAAGAACAATTTGACACAATGTTGCGCTATCTATACCCTTACCTGTAACACCTAAACTGAATGCATTGGCAACTGACCCTCTGGCCTTGAGGGAATCATATCAAGAGAACTATGGTAACTGACTTATGAGAGCTTCTGGTCACCAAATCTCAATGTCTACAGGTTCTACGCGTCACTATAACATCTGCTCTAATGCTGATCAATGAACATTCAGATCCAGGACCCTGTGCAGCTAATGTGCCAAGAGGCTTTCCTCATTGTATTATCCCATGTTATCATTCTAGCAAGTCCCCTCAAAACCAGCCTACTCTGTTGGTCTCAGGGTACAACAACGGGCTGTTCAAGCACCTGCACATAGCCTGGTGAAGAGTCTTTCTGGGGCTCAGACACTCTGAGACCTGGACCACCTTGGTCCCAAGAAGCTGATGATGGCATAGTACGGGCAATTGTCTCTGCAGTCCTCTACATGAGAAACAGCTCTTGAATAGGTTTAACAACAGGGAAAATACAGTGTAAAAAGGAAGATATCGGTCAAAAATTTCAAAGGAGATATTAGACTTTTTTAGTGCAGTGATTTATAATGAACTAGAATGCATTGAAAGGGTGGTGGGAGCAAATCGAATGGCAACCTAAAAACTAAATAGACAATTGCTTGAAAAGGAAAAATATCAGGAGTATTGAATTGTATCAATTGAGGTTAAGAAAATACAGATGGAAGGCATTTATTGGGTGGTTACTTGAGCACATATAAAGAGACACTGATACAGGAGTGGAGTCAAGAGATATATACCTGTAATGTTTCACACTGTGAATAAATCTATTCCAAGTATGGTTTCTTCCTTCATCAGCTGGCTATCAGGAGTACAACAGTCATAGGGAAAGAACAAGGAAATGGGCTAATTGGATAGCTCGCTCAAAGTGTTGACATGATGGGCTGAATTGTCTACATCTGTGCTATATGATTCTATTCCAAACATGTACATTATTTAAAACAAAAACAGAATTACCTGAAAAAACCCAGCAGGTCTGGCAGCATCGGCGGAGAAGAAAAGAGCTGACGTTTCGAGTCCTCATGACCCTTCAACTGAACTGAGTAATATTAGGAGAGGGGTGAAATATAAGCTTGTTTAAGGTGGGGGGGTGGGGGGAGAGAAGTTGGGGGGGGTTGTGGTTGTAGGGACAAGCAAGCAGTGATAGGAGCAGATAATCAAAAGATGTCACAGACAAAGGAACAAAGAGGTGTTGAAGGTGGTGATATTATCTAAACGAATGTGCTAATTAAGAATGGATGGCAGGACACTCAAGGTACAGCTCTAGTGGGGTTGGGGTGGAAAGACTAACAGGGCATTAAAGGTATAGATTTAAAAATAATGGAAATAGGTGGCAAAAGAAAAATCTATATAAATTATTGGAAAAAACAAAAGGGAGGGGGAAGAAATGGAAAGGGGGTGGGGATGGAGGAGGGAGTTCAAGATCTAAAGTTGTTGAATTCAATATTCAGTCCGGAAGGCTGTAAAGTGCCTAGTCGGAAGATGTATTATTTAGTTTAGTTGGAGGATTTGATTTAGAGGGGACTGACAATTGTACTGAGCTGCTGAGTTTAACATGTAGTGTTAGGAAAAAGGGCAAGAGATTGTGTTGACGTCAAGGAGTATGTTCATGTCATTGTAAGGACTGAAAACTAAAGACATGTTTATTTGAGGATGGCAAGCTGTATCAGATGTTGTTTTGTCTATCTTCCTCCAGCTCCTGGGGTCTCCTGTGCTTCTTCTTCCAGGGGAAACATGCAGGTTACAGGATGTTACATCTATACTGGAGACAGTTAGGAAATAGAGATGGTTTAAGTAGGTTATATTTGTATTTGTGGGTGTTAGGAATGAGTTTTAGTTTTAATGTTTAAGTTTGATTTGTGTTTCTGTATTTGTATTAAGAAAAGGAGGAGTTGAATTTTAGTTTCACTTTAAAATATGACTGTATTTTAATGAAGTTTTTATGACATTTGAAGGGAAGTTAAAACAAACACAAGGTTAAAAAAAACTGTGCTGTTGCCTGGCAACAGGGGTCCAAAGAGAGGGACCCACAGACACAGAGAAAACTAGAAAAGCAGCTTCAGTTCATTTGAAGCCAGGATTCCAGAAAGGTTGGACAGCAGAGGGACAGATAACAAATCCCAAAGTAAATTTGAAGCCAGCTTACTGGAACAGGTTCCAGAAACTAAAGAAGAAAGTCTCCAAATCCAGGGGAGTGGAACAGGAAAGGTCCCAAGAGGACAGCCTAGTCAACAGACAAGCACGGAAATCTGGAAAAGGGCCTGTTCTGTGAAACAAAAGTAAGGTTAAAGAGCAGAGAGGAAGGCTCCAAGCTTCAAACTTAAAGGGAGAAAGCTGCAGGTTACAGGTTTAAAGCAATATAGGCGTGCGAGAAGCCAGAAGCTCCAATGAGACAGCTGAAGGTCTTTACTATTGGCATGTGAAGCAGTTGGTGTTCTGTTGGCATGGCTGAGTCTGTGAGAGAGAGTGCGTGGAAGAAAGCTTGAACACGGATGGTGATCCAGGGGAGAGGAACATGGGGAGAAGAGTTGGAAACCTGGATGTGGACCCTTGTGGAAGGCATCTAAGAGAAAGCGTCAATTAGGAGAAGATTCCAGAGTGAGCTCTTTGAGAGTGGAGATTGGAAAACCTTGTTTGAAAGACAGAGTTCAGTTGGCTCACGGTGGGACAAGCATTTGGGGGGAGTTGAGGAGAGATCTATAGCACCGGTTTGGGGGTGGCATCTGTCACTTGGTTTTAGAGTGTGGTGTGCCTGATAACAGGTCACCTATTGGTTTACATAGACTGTATACTTACTGTGAACACGAGAGTATAAGATAGCTTTTGTAACTTGTGTTATCTTTACAAATCTGTATACATCTCTAAAGGGTTGTGGGTGAAGAAGTATTGTAGTTCATGTTTTTTTGTTAATAAATGTTTTATTCTTTTGTTAAAAGTTCATCAGCTGACTTCTGTGATTCTGTTCAGTAGCCACTCTCCACGTATCTAAACAAAAAAATAAAAGTCAGGATCTATCAAGCCAGGTTCCACCCTGGGATTTGGCTTATCTAGTAGTAACATCAGCTGGGATCAAAACAAGACCTTAGTTGGTTTGCACTGTAACACCCTCCCCATCTATGAAGGCAGTGGGAGCAGAATTTCAGGATATCACTGATATTCTCCATAGCTAAGTTAAAACTGCCATTTGTTTCATTATGCCTTTCTTCTGATGCAGTAGAGAGGCAGGGATCAATA
Source organism: Cetorhinus maximus (assembly GCF_964194155.1). Classification (NCBI taxonomy): domain Eukaryota; kingdom Metazoa; phylum Chordata; class Chondrichthyes; order Lamniformes; family Cetorhinidae; genus Cetorhinus; species Cetorhinus maximus. Next base: position 87,203,270 of record NC_135879.1, read on the forward strand.
GGCAATGTAGCAGAGGGCAACTAGTGTCACAAGGAGCCACTCAGACCTTTTTCCTATCTAGTTTCTCACAAACTGTATTAAGCAAGTACTAATACACACAGAAAGGTGGTGGTTCATGGAGCAATTTTTAAGCCTTGGTGGTCATAAACCTCACTGCTTCCAATAAGCCAAACTTCCAATCAATTCTGACAGAGACACTAATCCAGCCCAGGGATGTGATTAAAAGTCATGATTAATATGCAAGCATGACTACTTATACATATTCAGACTCTTAACCCCATATCAGTGTATATGTTTGCTGTACCAATCACTGGATCATGATCAGCATTGCCTTGGTATCTTTAGAAGAGAAAAGCTCAGGTGTAAAGTGATTCATTGTTTCCATATTCTTCCTCAACACCAACCTTAGAACAGCATCTCTTACCCTTACTATATGAATGTGACACTTCTGTTTCCCACACTCTCCAAACAATATTGTTGAATTAGTGCCAGTTAGTATTACCTTTATAGCAGTTTTTCTGATTTTGTCCATTGGGAATCACATTGAGACTATCCAAACTCAATTCACTGAGTATCCATCACAACTGACATTCCATCTGTCTCGGTTTCACACCGCTATGAGCAGGAAGTGAAGTCCCTGCAGTGATTGACACTTGAACTTAAACATTCATTCCATTCATAGCATCATAAAAGGAAGTACAAATGGCTTTCATGGGTCAAAAGTAAGAATGCTAAGGATCTTGTGAGTAAACAGGTGCTTTGTTTCTGTTCCATTCATGACAACATTCTTGTAGCTTCAACTAAAAGACTGAATGCATAAACTGAGCAACTAACAATAAATGTGCTGGGTTCCTCCAGTGTTTAGCTAATAAGTTGGTTGCCAAAACATTGAGAGCAACTACCTTTCATCTGTACATTCAGCTTGTGTTATTGAACAGAATGTCATACAATGCGACCTGTGAGTAACACTGCAATCAATTATTTTATTAGTCTACAGTTAATAACAATAGGATTCCTACTATTATTGTGAATTATATTATTCCATTTCCTGCACTCCCGTATTTTTGACTAATCCCCAGTTTGGTTTCAGGACATGCCTTCTGAAAAGCTTTGAATTTTATATTAAAAATCACACATCTTGGTTAATTTGGCCACACTGTTGATAGCTTTTGGATTTTTAAAAAATCTGTCCATTTACATGAAGTTGGTCACTACAGGAGCTAATTCCTGCATCTTGGTGTATTAAGGTTAATTTGCAGGTTGAATCGGTAGTTAGGAAGGCAAATACAATGTTGGCATTTATTTTGAGAGGACTAGAACATAAAAGCAGGGATGTGCTGCTGAGGCTTTATAAGGCTCTGGTCAGACCACATTTAGAATATTGTGAGCGATTTTGGGCCCCGTATCTCAGGAAGGATGTGCTGGCCCTGGAGAGGGTCCAGAGGAGGTTTACGAGAATGATCCCAGGAATGAAAGGCTTAACATATGAGGAACGTTTAAGGACTCTGGGTCTATACTCGATGGAGTTTAGAAGGATGAGGGACGATCTGATTGAAACTTACAGAATACTGAAAGGCCTGGATAGAGTGGACGTGGGGAAGATGTTTCCATTAGTAGGAGAGACTAGGACCCGAGGGCACAGCCTCAGAGTAAAGGGAAGACCTTTTAGAACAGAGATGAGGAGAAACTTCTTTAGCCAGAGAGTGGTGAATCTATGGAATTCATTGCCACAGAAGGCTGTGGAGGCCAGGTCATTGAGTGTATTTAAGACCGAGATAGATAGGTTCTTGATTGGTAAGGGGATCAAAGGTTACGGGAAGAAGGCGGGAGAATGGGGTTGAGAAACTTATCAGCCATGATTGAATGGCGGAGCAGACTTGATGGGCCAAATAGCCTAATTTCTGCTCCTATGTCTTATGGTCTTATGGTCTTATATTGGACTCCTGAGTGCAGCACACAGAGAAAAATATTACACCCATTTAAACAATCTGTAACACCAATCCGTAAATTTACGGAGTTGGACAATTTCACAAGTCCTTTTAGTGCCTATTTTAAAGGAACATTGTAGTTTCCAAATCGCTGAGAAATATCAAGGGATGAAGTATTTTAAAATTGGGTGTTAACTTGACATCTTTTGGAGGATTTGTGAGACAAAGGCTCCATCTCCATGTTCAGGTTGATATAAGAGATCCCATGGCACTATTTGGAGAAGATGGGTGTTGGTGAAGATTTACCTCTCAACTAATATCACCAAATGCAAGTCATTCATCTCATTGCTGTTTGTGGGACTTTGCTTTCTTTCCTATACAACAGTGAATCTACTTCGGAAGTAAATCATTAACTCTGAATCACACCATATGGATGTGAAAAGCACTACATAAATGCAAGTTATCTCCTTTCTTTAGTTACTTATTTGATAAGAAGAGCATGTGGTAACATTCTTGCACATCAGTCAAGACTCGAACAGTTACAGCCTGCGTATTAGATGCACCGTTATTAAACGTAGTCATACATATGCACAATGGGGAGGCAACGTTTGACCAGAACTTGCAAAATGATGCAGAGGTACATCTATTTTACACGGTTAACTATACTGCTGATTGCAATTGTTCATTGGCTATGATGTTCTGACATATATTAAATTTGAAGTATTCAATATATGTGGTAATTTATATGATGTGTTGTGGTATTGAAGTAATGAGGGCAATTTGAACTTTGGGCAATAAGAAGTCAGATGATGTCAGATCAGTCACCTATTATACACATGTCCTGATTTTCATTTCTGTTGACTTCAATGTAAAATGAAAATTGGGAGAATTATAAAATGTGAGGCTGATCCGATATCACCCATTTTACAATCACCGAAAGTCAAAATTACCCCCATTAAGTGAGATTTGCTGAATGGTTGGCTTCTGAATAGGAAATCATTTTAATTACATTCCCAGGAATCTTGGCATTATACTTTAAGGAAATATTAATTGCTTGATGTCTTAAATTAGTGTCAAGTATTAATAGACTGGAGCTAACTCTTTCTTTGCACTGTCATTCTCTTAATGAGCAATTCCAAACCCAGCCAAACATCAGGTGCCACCAAACACTGGAATTTTGGCCCAGTTTGGATTCAAGGAATTAAGAACTGTGATGCCTATTTGTTTGCAACTTCTAATTTTATTCTATGCTTGCATTGCAATTTTCAAATTTGGTATTTTAAGTTGATCCTTTCAATTTTTTGTATGTCTAATATATTGTGCATTTTTGATGCTGCAGAGGGGAGTTCTTTCTGGGGGGTTAGAAGTGTTGTGCTACTGTACCCACACCTCTGCTCTTCACCCTGGAAAGAATTTGAGAATTCTTGCTCCTCAAATTAAAGGCCCCAGCTTCGCTGTCTATGTTAGCCATTCCAAACCATTTACAACTCCTCTTGCGGAATGTGCAAAAATGTGGAGGAATGGGGAGAAAGTGATGGGTAAAGGGGAACAGTTGATCTATAACTTTTTTTTATTCATTCATGGGATGTGGGCTTCGCTGGCTGGGCCAGCATTTATTGTCCATCCCTAGTTGCCCTTGAGGAGGTGGTGGTGAGCGGCCTTCTTGAACCACGCAGGTGGATAAGGTAGTCAGGAAGGCATATGGCATGCTTGCCTTCATTGGCAGGGATATTGAGTATAAAAGCTGGGAAGTCATGCTGCAGCTGTATAGAACCTTAGTTAGGCCACATTTGGAATATTGCGTGCAATTCTGGTCACCACATTACCAGAAGGATGTGGAGGCATTGGAGATGGTGCAGAGGAGGTTTACCAGGATGCTGCCTGGTCTGGAGGTTATTAGCTATGAGGAGAGGTTGGAGAAACTCGAATTGTTCTCACTAGAGCGACGGAGATTGAGGGGCGACTTGATAGAAGTTTACAAAATTATGAGTGGAAAGGACAGAGTAGATAGTCAGAAGTTTTTTCCCAGGGTGGAAGAGTCAATTACTAGGGGACATACATTTAAGGTAAGAGGAGAAAACTATAAAAGAGATGTGCGGGGCAAGTTTTTTACGCAGAGGGTAGTGAGTATCTGGAATTCGCTGCCAGAGGAGGTGGTGGAAGCAGGTACGATAGTGGTGTTTAAGAGGCAGCTTGACAAATACATGAATAGGATGGGAATAGAGGGATATGGACCCCGGAAGTGCAAAATGTTTTAGTTGACAGGCAATTTGATCGGCGCAGGCTTGGAGGGCCGGAGGGCCTGTTCCTGTGCTGTACTTTTCTTTGTTCTTTGTTCACTGCAGTCCATGTGGTATGTTCCAGGATTTTGACCTAGTGACAGTGAAGGAATGGTGATATATTTCCAGGTCAGGATGGTGAGCGACTTGGAAATATATAACTAAATAAATTTATATAACTAAATAAATACGACCAGCCTAAAAGAAGGAATACTTCAAATCAAGCTATTTTTTTCATTCACTATCCAGTTTCGGCATTTTCCAGCATTTTACAGAAAGGATCATTTATAAAATATATGTACACATATGTCATCCATTCATCTACATTTGCATACATAGCCAATGGCCAGAATCTAGTGTCTGTGTTTGTTGCAAAAAATTCAACAAAGATTCAAAACTTCCTCATTTCCAGGAGATTGCTGCTCAAGCCACCATGTGCTGAAATTTACAGGTAGAAAAGACAGTAACGAGCCAAGGGACTTTAAAAAAAGCTGCTCCACAGTGATAATATGCTGAGGGCATCCTTAATGAGGTAATTGTGGGACTTCTGCCCCTCAAGAAAAGGAAATCGTGCCCTCGAGAGCTGCTGGCTAATCCGATTGGCTGGCAGCTGAGTAGTCCCATCAGCGCCAGCACTCAGCAGTGGCTGCTGCTGGGACTACAAGCAATGCTGAAGAGAAGGCAACATGCTGATTGGACTTCGAGGTAAGCCCAGGGTTCTTGGTTGGGGACAGATTGAGTACCCTAGGGAGGAGCGGGCGGGTGGTGGGGGCAGGTGTGTGGGGATCGGGTTTTGGGGCTGGGGGCGGGTAGTCGCAAAGTGGGTTAGGAAGGTTGTATCTGATAGTCACAGGGTACCCCCCGAAGTCGCAGGGTACCCCCAAAAGGAGTACCCCTCCTTCCCATCTTTACAGCTGAGGCGGTGAATTAACGGGTTGACCTCCTTCATTCTGCCTCCTCCGTCCACATGTATTAATATGATGGGGATGGAAACATGCCCTTAACTGGCCATTAACTGGCCAGTTAAAGGCCTCCATAGGCTTAAAGGTGGGCGGGCTTGCTGATGTGTTACCTGCCCACCATAATATGGGGGACTGCTCAGAGGTGGGGAGGAAGGTGGTGGGCTAGCCACCTGAACTATTTTACATGCTTCCCCCCACTAAGCCTGCAAATATGCCTGCTGGAAGGCTGTAAAACTCCCCCCACCCCACCCTACCTCACTCTCCATGTTCAGTGCTTGTGAATTACCTTGCAGGACCATTTGCAGCCATTACTATCTAGTGTAGTGTGAAAGTGACCGGTTTGTGGGGTTAGGTATGTATCTGTGTGCATGTTTCTATTTTCCTCTGTGCATAGGGTGGTGTGGTTCTGATGTACAGGAAGGAAACATTGCACATGTATGAGAAGCTTTTTAGAAACTGCCTCTCATACTTGAAGATTCACCTCAGTGAAAATGAATCGAGTACTTAAATTGATCAATGGTACCACAATGGTTGATTTTCCTCGAAGATATAGTCATCAAAATTCACAACCCCCTTGCCTCCTCTGCATGGATTGCTAGTGTAAACCCTGCTCATGGGAAAGAAGCATCAAGGAGCAGGAGCCTAGGGAGGTCTGGCTATAGAATTTATAATGCTCTGGGCATTCCAGGAATCAATTGAGTGAACCTTCTCTGAACAGCTTCTAATGTTATTATATCCTTTCTCAAGTAAAGATACCAAACTGTACATAGTAGTCCAGATGTGGGGCGGAATCACCCCAGATTTTCACTAAGTCCGGTAGCAGGTGGGAAAAACAATGTTTTACCCATCGGCCACAATGGCGGCTTTTCATGCTGTTTCATCCCAAACCCATCGCATTAGTTATGCATTCCCTGGAAACACGCCGTTTTGATGGTGGGCGGGCTCTCATTCGCCCGCCATGCCATCACCTTGCTGCTTCATCAAGCTGGGCGCCAGATTTAAAGCCAGCCGCGCGCACACATCTCAGTACTTTCCACCCACCACTACTGCAGGGAAGATGTTCACAAAAGGCAAAAAGACTGCAACCCCCATGTTTAGTGATATGTTACTGGAACGCATTTTGGATGCCATGGAGGCCCGCCGCAATGTTCTCTACCTTCACCCTGGCTGCAGGCTTGGGAGGCGGTGGTAGTGGTGATCAGTGCCAATGCTGCACAGAAGAGTTTGGCCATCCAATGCAGATAGAGGATGAATGATCTCACCCATGCAGCCAGGGTATGGCAACCACCTGATCACTCTAAACTCACACACTCAAGCCCACCACACATTCACTGGCATCTCACTCACTGCCAGCTCAAGGGACATCACCACCCATTTTACACACATACCTGAGGCCACTTCTCCCCCTTCCCCAAGCAACCGTTGTGAAACCGGTCATGCCATATTGTCCACTCATGCAACCAAACACGCCTGACGCTGGTGGGCATGGAAAATCCCGCCTCTGAATTACACACCGAACCTAGAAAGAAACCAGGACTAAGTGAACTGAACTGCTGAAAAACCCATTTAGTTGTTTCTGACTCTTTACCTGGTAGCCCTGACAGGATTTGGTCAGAATTGGAGCAGAAATGAAGGGTGGGAAGATTTCTCAACCAGAGCTCTGTCCCAAAATGGAGAAGTACACTCACCTCCCCCATACAGCAAAACTATCTGGAAAGTAAAAGAAATGTACCCCTTGTTTAAAGTTGTTTAGTTCCTCTGTCATTGATGGTCGAGAAGTTATAGGAGTAAATATTACGTTTCTTTCAAAGTGTTTGCAGGTAGATTTTATGCAGAACAATAAGCTATTATATAAATTACATTTTATTATGTATTCATTTCAAAGGAGGAGGGCGTCGCTGGCTAGGCAACCATTTATTGCCCATCCCTAATTGCCCTTGATAAGATGGCGGTGAGCCACCTTCTTGAACTGCTGCAGTCCATGTGGTGTAGGTACACCCAAAATGTTGTTAGGAAAGGAGTTTCAGGATTTTGACCCAGAGCCAGTGAAAGAATGGCATGATAGTTCCAAGTCAGGATGATGTGTAGCTTGGAGGGGAACTTGCAGGTGGTGGTGTTCCCATTATTTACACATATTTCCTGTCAATTAGTTCCATCATAAATTTCTGTGTGCAAGTGCTGCATTTTCATTCCCCTGCCAACGGGTTTGAAGGTGGGTGGGCACATAAAATCTAGGGCTTGGCTTGGAAGTCCTTTCTGCTGCCTACCTACCCGCACCTGACCTGTCTGAAATATTAGGGGTGAGGTGGCGGGGGATGGGTGGGGGAAACATTAGATGGCCCGCCTGCCCTTGAGCCTATAAAGGCCCTTAAGTGGCCAAATATCACATTTTACCTGTGGTGGGGAGAGGTTGGTACCATGGAGGAAGCCTGGCAGCTTTAGTTGCATGCGCTTAGATCAATCAAACAAGTGTGGACGGCAGCTCCTTTGCAGGTACCTAGACTCTTGGGAGGTATCTCTGCCCAAGGTCATCCTTTAACAATGGCGCCAGTGTGTACCATCTTCAAGATACACTGCAGCAACTCACAAGGCTCCATAACAGCACCTTCCAAACTTGCAACCACTACTACTTAGAAGGACAATGGTGGCAGACACATGGGAATACCACCTCCTGCCAGTTCCCTCCAAGCCATACACCATCCTGACTCGGAACTATATCTCTGTTCCTTCACTATCACTGGGTCAAAATCCTGGAACTCCCTTCCTAACAGCACTATGGGTGTTCCTACAACACATGGACTGCAGTGGTTCAAGGTGGCAGCTCACCAGCACCTTCACAAGGGCAATTAGGGATGGGCAATAAATGCTGGCCTAGCCAGCGATACCCACATCCCATGACCAAGTAAATTTTTAAAAATCTCTCTTTACCAAGGAATTAACTGCTATCCAGGCCAGGGTGAATGAGGAGCTAATTCAGATACTAGGAGGGTTTAAAATTGAAAGGAGGATGCGTTGAATTGACTATTTGTTCTTAAATTTAAGGTATCAGGGCTGGATGATATGCATCTAAGGACACTGAGGGGCGAGTGGAAATTGTGGAGGCAATGGCTATATATTTTCAGTCTTCCTTAGACTCAGGGGTGGTGCCAGAGGACTGGAGAATTGCAAATGTGACACCCTTGTTCAAAAAAGGGTCTAAAGATAAACCCAGCAACTACAGGTCAGTTAGTTTAGCTTTTGTGGTGGGGAAATTTCTAGAAACAATAATCAGGACATAGTTAATAGTCACATGGAAAATTTGGGCTAATTAAGGGAAGCCTGCATAGATTTCTTAAGGAAAAATCACGTTAACTTACTGGAGTTGTTTGAAGTGGTGACAGCGAGGGTTAATGAGGGCGATGCTGTTGATGTGGTGCACATGGACTTCCAAAAGGCATTTGATGCAGTACCACACAAAAGACTTGGAAGCAAAGTTATAGCTCATGGAATAAAAGGGAAACTAACAACATGGATATGAAATTGGCTGATTGACAGCAAACAGAGAGTAATGGTTAATGGATGCTTTTCAGATTGGAGAAAGGTTTATAATGGAGTTCCCCAAGGGTCAGTGTTGGGACCCTGCTTTTCCTGATTTTTTAAAATCATCTAGACCTTGGTCTACCAGGCACAATTTTAAAATTTGCGGATGATACAAAACATGGAAGCATTGTGAACTGTGAGGAAGATAGTGTGGAACTTCGAAAGGATATAGACAGGTTGGTAGAATGGGTGGACAAGTGGTGGACGAAGTTCAGTGCAAAGAAGTGTGAGGTGTTCATTTTGGTATAAAGAACATGGAGAGACAATATAAAATAAAGGGTACAACTCTAAAAGGAGTGCAAGAGCAGAGGCACCTGGGTGTATACTTGCATAAGTTATTGAAGGAGACACAGTTAATAAAGTATACAGTATCCAAGGCTTTATTAATAAGTGTGTAGATTAAGGAGACCATGTTGGACTGGTATAAGACACTAGCTCAGCCTCAGCTGCAGTATTGCATCCAGTTCTAGATGCCACACTTTGAAAAAGATGTGAAGTCATTAGAGATATATACAAAACCACGAGGTGTCTGGATGGGGTAGGTAGGAAGAAACTGGTCCCACTCATGAAAAGATCAAGAATGAGCGGGCACAAATTTAAGGAAATTGACAAAAAGAAACAAAAGTGATGTGAGAAGGTTATGGTTTGGAATGCACTGCCTGAAAGTGCAGGTTCAATCAAGGCTTTCAGAAGGGAATTAGGCTATCATTTGAAAAGGAACAATGTGCAGAGTTATGGGGAGAAGGCAGGAGAATGGCGCTAAGTGAATTGCTCAGTGGGCTGGTGTAGACATGATGGGCTGAATGGCCTCCTGCGCTGTAGGCGGACACACCAGCCTGAGCACAGGATCTACAGGCAAAGGCAAAGAGAGCCATAGACTAGCGGAGTGCTGCAAGGATAAGTGTTGGGATCTCAGCTATTTACAATCTATATTAATGACTAAGACAAGCAGACAGGAAGTAAGGTATCTAAGTTTGCTGATTATACAAAACTGGGCGGGAATGCAAGCTATAAGGACACAAAGAGGCTGCAAAGAGATATAGACAAGTTAAGTGAGTGGAAAGAAGGTGGCAGATGGAGTAAAATGTGGGAAATGTGAGGTTATTAATTTCCATCCTAAGAATAGAAAAGGAGAATATTTTCTAAATGGCATGAAACTTGTAAACGTTGATGTTCCGACAGGCATGGGTGTACTCATACAAAGATCACAGAAAACGCGTGCAGATGCAACTAGCAATTAAGAAAGCAAATGGCATGTTGGTTTTTATTATAAGGGAATTGGAGTACAAGAATAAAGGAGTATTGCTGCAATTGTCTGGGACTTCGGTGAGCCCACACATGGCCAGAATTTTACCTTCGGCGTGTGGATGCGCGCCCGACACGCCGGAACATAAAGTGACACGCGATGATGTCGAGCCTCCATCCCGATGTCACCGAGCACCATTGCGATATTTCGCTAGGTGGGTGCACAATCAAAACAGAGGCGCACCCGCCATTAATTAACGGGCCAGTTAAGGCCCTTGAGGCACCAGAATTGTCTGATTTTATGTAGCCCATGCAATTTTCAGGGCATCACATGGGCGCAACGGGCAGGCGGGTAGGACACATTTTCAAAAACCTCATCCACAGGCAGGATAAGAGGGGTGAGTGGGCTCGTTAATGCGAGTTGTTTGTACTTTAGATTATAACTTACTGCTACTTGCTTGTGTGAACAGGACAACTTCATTTCGCTTCAGAGCTGCTTTGACAGAAACAAGAGGGTTCAGTTCAGGACTTCAGAGGAGTCATACCATTTGCGGCCTTCCAGGTATCAGACAGACTTCCCTCACCCTGGGAATGGGGATTGTGGCCTCTGCTGGAGGCACCTCCTCTGAGGAGGAAGAGAGGGCCAGAAGTGGGTGGAGGCCAGGTGTCCCTTTTCAGCCTCCAGGGGAGCGACCTGTGGGAGGTGAGGCGCAGGCACAAGGGACACAGGGCCAACAGGTAGTCCAAGGCGAAAGGAGCTGCAGAAGATGCCACTATCCTGCTGCCAGGGTTTACAGGCAGTGATGCAGCTACCTCAATATGTCCAAGGTGCAATGCCGAAGGAGGCTCCGACTCTCAAGGGAGACAGTGACCTCCATTTGTCAGAGGGTTGGCCCTGAGATTAGCTCCAACTGTGTGGGTGAACACCCCATGCTAGTGGCGCTGTAGGTCACAGTGGCCACCAACTTCTATGCCTCCAGCTCTTTCCAGGGGTCGGTGGGTGATCTTTGTGGAGCCTCCCAATCAGCTGACCACAGTCGTGTCAAGCTGGTGACAGACGCTCTGTTCAGTTGGGTACTGACTTTCATCCACTACAGCACGGACGAGGCCAGCCAGGCTGAGCAAGCCAGAGGCTTTGCAGTGATTGTTGGGCTCCCCCGCATCCAGCGTGCCAGCGACTGCACACATCAAGGCGATCAAGGTGCCAACGGGTGAGCTGGGTGTCTTTATCAACAGGAAGGGATTCCACTCCATGAACGTGCAGATAGTGTGTGACCACAGGATGCAGATTCTACAAGCCTGTGCAAGATACCCAGGCAGCTCCCATGACGCTTACATCCTGAGATACTCCCAGGTGCTGAGGCTCTTCAGTGCTCCAGTGTAGCTGGATGGATGGCTGCTGGGTGACAAGGGCTATCCCCTCAAAATGTGGCACATGACGCCTCTCCGCCATCCAAGAACAGAGGCAGAGCAGAGGTACAGCAGGAGCCACACCTCCGCAAGGGCTGTGGTAGAGAGAGCCATCGGTCTTCTCAAGATGTGCTTCCAATGCCTGGACCGTTCAGGGGGTGCACTCCAATACCCCCCAGATCATGTGTCGCTGATAGTGGTTGCATGCTGCGCTCTCCAGAATCTGGTGCTGGAAAGGGCGGACGTAATGGAGGAAGAAGATGTTGACACAGCTGCTCTGGCAACAGATGATGAGTCCAGTAGTGAGTCCGAGGACGAGCATGCTCAGGAGAACACTGAGGGGATAGTTTCTGATCTCGGCATACTCCAGGGAGGCAGGGATACCTGGGAGGCTTTAACCCAATGGTCCTTTAGCTAGCCTGCCAAATAAGAACCACCTCCACATGCCAGGGCTGCAGGCTCCATACTTGATACCTGACAGGAACACTTGCTTGGTGAACAACATGCACTATGTGCCATTTCAATAAAGTTCAATGACAAACAAGTCACTCATAACATCATGGGTTACCCTTCACCTGCAGAACTAATGAAGCACCCAGAGGCTTGTTGAACAGAAACACATTTAATGCTGTGGTGTCTGACATACATAATCCAAATTAAATTGAAAGGTGTTATCCATAACACCAAATAATACTTACCATAAAACGGGGGGAAAAAAATATCACCAGTGATAAGCCCATGTTGTGCTTAAGGTGCTTTAAGCTTTTGGTTCCGGATGCTACGTCTTGGTGCTTCCCCCTCGCTGGCACCGGCATTGGATGCAGTCTGCTCACTCTGCTGTCCTGTTGGCCTTGATGACCTTGGCGGGCGTCCTCTGGCCCATGGAGCCTGTGCTGGTCCCCCTGGGAGGGAGCAGCCAGTGCCACAGCTGGCATCTCCCCAGTCGCCACAGAATCATCAGATGCCACTGCCACTGGCAGAGGGGCGGAGGAGCTGCTGTCATCATCTGGAGCGTCCTGAGAGGAGCCCACAGAGACAACAGGCAGCCCATGTGCCAAAGTCAGGTTGCTTTGGACCCCCCTGCTCACCATTGATGGATGGGCACCTAGTTGGGATACTGGGTGCCTCATCCATCTACCACACTAACAGTGACCGCCTGAGGTCATTGCTGGTGTGAGGGCTTGCAGGTCTGAGTGCAACACCAGGAAACCCTGATTCAGTTCCTGGAGGAGCCTCTCCATGAGAGTCACCACTCTCTCCTTGGAGGAGGCATTGCGCTTGGCCATGAGGGTCATTGCCTTGCTCATGGTCCGCACGGACTCCTCCATTACCGAGACCATGGCACGCATTCCCTTATGTATCTCCTCCAGATCCTCCCGCACACCCTGCTGGACTTACAGCATCTTCTGCCTCAGGGACGACTCCAGAGGCCCATCATCAGGCACTAAATGAACATGTTCCTGGCCTCCAGCCATCCTCCGACTGCCGGCACCCTGGGCACTCTCTGCCTCCGCCTGCACCTAAAGCGAGGGTGAAGTGCCCTCACTGCTGTGCACTGAGATACTATCCGCCGATCTAATGCCCACTGAGGTGCTGGTATCTGCGCTGGTGCCGGCTTGGCTGACAGGGTGTGACGCAGGTGCATTTCCATGGTTACTGTCCTCTGGGGTCAGCGGTGGGCCTTCAGGCTCCTGATCCCGATGGGCTGCTGGTGAGCCTGAAAGGAAGAACAAGGACATGTCATTAGTTGAAGTCATCACACTGTTACTGTGCATGCCTGGCACCCGGATCAGGGTGCCCTCATCTTCCCATTATCAATGGGGCTTCCATGTTCGAGGCTCACATCAATATAGAGACAACAGTGGAATAGTTGCTCTTACAGACATTCTCACCTCAGTGCACAGCACTCTTACCCCCATGTGGCACCCCAGCCTCACCACGGCTGGTTGACGTAGGCACATGGCGCCTCTCCAGCTCCAGGGCCTCCTGCTCATAACTACTTAGGATTAGAAGGTGGGCTGGTCCTCCGTCAGTCCGCAACCTTTCTGCATTGTTATGGGATGTCTTCTCCTGAAAGGAGAGAAGAGCATCAATTAGTCCACCCTATATCTGCAGCGCCATTGCAGCCTGGTCAACCCCACCTGAGGAAAACCTCGCAGGGCTCAGCTGATTTGTGATGCTGGAGCCATAAGACACTCAGTCCAGGCAGCCAGGGCTCACCCCCTTGCCCAGATGCTGCCTCATTGACATTTGCCACTCACACTCTAAGAACTCTGAGGTCCAGGGGTGGGGTGGTGGGAGTGGGGGGCGCTCCTAACTGCTGTGATAAGTGACCTATACCAACACAGTACTCACCCTTTCCGATCGCAGGAGATCATTGAAGCGCTTACGGCACTGCACCCACATGCGCCTCACCACATCATGGGAGCTCTCCCTGGGTGCCACCTCCTCCCAGGCATGTTTGGTGAGGTGGGGGGGGGGGGGAGGGAGGCTCCTCCTCCTGTCCCTGGGGACAAGGATCTCTCTGCGTGCTGCCACCTCCTCTAGGAGGACAGTGAGATCAAAAATAGCATTCCAGAAATTGCAAGTACTTCAACTCTAATTAAACACAAAAGCAACAGTCCAACAGGAGGTAACTTTCCAAACATTTGCGAAAAGCAAAAAACACAGGGCTGACATCCCCGCCGACCTGCCCTCCTGCCTGCCGTGTTCAGCATTTAGCTCCATGATGAGGTGCATTTGCTTCACTGGCAGCCTTTGCATGGCTTCCACGGCCGCTTGTGAATCAGCCGCTGGGTCACCATTGGACCCAGCAGACATTGAGCTCTCACCCCCACCTGCCCCTTATCCCTGTTGCCGTTGTCTCATCTTACACTGGGCAGGCCTTAATTGGCCCGCCCACGTAAAATAGCAATGCGGAGCCGATCGCAGGCGGCAGTTGGCTTCCCAACCACCCCCGCCCTCTCCCCCCGAGCCGGCACGTTGACCATAAAATTCTGGCCCTGGAACACTGTATGCAGTTTTGGTCTCTGTACTTATGGGGGATGCACTTGCATTGAAGGAAGTACAACAAAGATTCACTAGATTGGTCCCTTGGATGAGAGGGTTGTCCTGTGATGAGAGGCTAAAGAAATTGAGTCTATATTCTCTGAAGCCGAATCAGAGGTGATCTCATTAAAACATACAAGGTTATGAAGGGGTGTAACAGGGCAGATACTGAAACATGGGCAGAATATTCTGCTCTTGCTGGTGGCAAGCTTGGAGGTGGGAAGGACATTTACTTGGGCAGGATGGTGACGTAACTGGACCCCACCTCCTTTTCGCCTCCAGCAGAATTAAGTATCGGGTAGGAGGGCCCATGGTTGACCTTCCCACCCTGCCACCAATTGAGGCCCTCAAGTGGCCAATAAATGACCACTTCAGGGTTTCATCCTGCCACCACTGGGGTTAACCTAGCTGCAAGTGGGCCAATCACCATGCAGCGTGCATAACAGGTGAACTTGCACGGGCCACTTGCCCCCCAGGGAGGGAGTTCCTCAATTAAAGATTATCAGTGCCTTATTAAGGGACACACCCACCAATGGCCGCGCCACTGCCTAATTGGCATGTAGTTTGGTGAGAAAGAGACACTGCAGGTCTCTTGCTGGCTTTCCAGCAGCCGAGACACCCAACAACTTGAACTGAGTGGTTTGCTAGGCCATTTCTGAGGGCAATCAAGAGTCAACCACATTGCTGTGGATCTGGAGTCACATGTAGACCAGACCAGGTAAGATCGCAGATTTCTTTCCCTAAAGGACATTAGTGGACCAGATATTTTTTAAGGACAATCAATGATAATTTCAAAGTCATCATTAGTCTTAGTAATACTAAGACTAACTTTCAATTTCAGATTTTATTAATTGAATTTAAATTCCACCCCTGCTCTGGTGGCATTTGAACTTGTGTGCCCAGAGCATTATCCCAGACCTCTGGATTTCTATTCCTGTGGCATTACCATTACGTCACCTTCTCCCTGGATTTTTTGGGATGAGGGGTTTGTCCTATGAGAACAGATTGAGTAGAAATAAGTTTATATTACCTAGAATTTAGGAGAATGAGGGGTGATATAATTGAAAAATATAACATTCTTGAGAAGTGTAGATGCTGGAGGATATTTCTCCTCCTAGGAGAATTAGGGGTCACAGTATCTGAATAATGGGTCAGCCATTTAGGACTGAGATGAGGCAAAAAAATTGTGAACCTTCAGAATTGTCTATCCCAGAGAATCATGGATTATCAGTCATTGAGTATATTCGAGATGGTGGTCAATAGATTTTTCAATACAAAGGGAATCAGGGATATCGGGTAGCTTGGGAAATTGAGACAAAGATCAGCCATGATCTTAATGAATTGCACAGCAGGCTGGAAGGGACAAATGGCCTATTGATGCTCCAATTTCTTATGTTCTTATGTGTTTGGATCCAGTGACTGCATTATCCATTCCTGCACTTCAATGTCCAGCCATGTCCATCAAAACTTCCAGCTTCCTGCACTCTGTGCACATTACATGACCAGCAATGGCTCAGGTTAAATATATTTTTTTTTGTGGAAAGTTGAGATGTGACTCTAGAAGCTTAGTATGCATGTTGTTCTTGCAGGTTTGATAGTTGTTTCAGTTGCCAGGAGCAGAGGGCAATTCCAGATGGTTCTGAAAGCAGAGGAAGAGAAAAGCCAGTCATAGTGAAGGCTACAGAGAATTCAAGGGTTTACAACACAGGGATCATGGATTTGAAGTGGGACAGAAGGCGTGAGAAGCTGGTGGTATTGTCAATAGCTCAATGTTCACTGAACACTGGTACAAATATCATTTTACCAGCATGAAGCTAAGCTGGCACTGTCCAGTATTTCACTTAGGGGAGACTGGATCAACATCTACATCAGGTTACCTGCTTCCCTGGAACAATTCTCAACAAGAAGGAGGTGCACCACTGCCCACCATACTCAGCCCTTTGCTTTGACTCCAAGCAAAGACAGAGCTGTGGGGAAAGAAAGCAAAGTTTCTTCATCTTCCCTCAACTACTTTCAGGAAGAAACCTCCATGGAGGTAATTATTTTTTTATATTTGCTTCCAAAATTTATTTAAACTGGCTGCCAAATGTGATGCTGGAAAGCCAGCAATAAGTTTTAGGAGTTGAAGGTTTCTTCTATTTAAAGGAACTAAACTTTTAGATTGATTTGCTAGTTTTTAAAATATTACAGCTTAACTACATTCACTGCAAATTGTAACAAAGTTTTTGAAAGAAAGCAGAAGATTCACATTGATATATTTAATATTCCTGATATTTCCAGCAGGTGATTTAAATCAAATATGTTCATTAAAGAAAATATTAAAATGTACCAGTTTCAATTTTCTAAGCATTGCTTTTAATATAGTAAATGTTTCCTGAGCTCACATTGATCCAAGGGAACTGCACCCACTGCTTTTCTAAGTGGAAAGAAAATTATTGGTGGAGTGCCAGGGATTTGCTGACATTATGATTATTGATTCATGTCACAACCACGGATCACAGCCCAAATTACTTAAGGACATATTGAACTTTTTAAAGGAAGATATGTGTTTTTAAACAAAAAGACATACAAACAAAAGCTGGCTGATAATGTAAAGTCACCACTTTCTTGAAAATTCCTATGTGGATTATACTTGACAAACGAGCCCAGAAAGAACATGGAATGTTGCACCTAAAAAGATTTCAAGGCCTACTTCAGACAGAGACACTTGAAAAGCAAAAGACTGAACTTTAATCTCCTGTGGTTGTAGAGACACTGGAGACTGATTACCATCTCAGCAGGAACCATCTCCTGTTGAGTTATATCTCAGAATGTGGAAACGGTCTGAGTTGAAAGAAAGCAGATTCTGGCTGAAAGACATGTCTGTTTTTTACCTTCCAGGAATACACAAGGGAATGGGTTAAAAAGCCAGTTGCAAACCTCATCTATGTGTTCTAGTTCTGGACTGCTAGTGTGTGCTGTGAAGGTCACAGCAGAAGAACATCATGTAGGCATCCTGGCAGCTTGCAGGTAAAAGCCTATCTCTCTCTCTGTTGCCTGGAGGCAAGCAGAAAAGTCACAGTCAAAAGGAAATAGGACAGCTCCTTCAGCTAATCTGTAGCACCCAGTGTCTCCAAACCAACTGCTCAACAGCCAAAATCAGCTCTACCGGAATCACACAACTTAACAGCTGCAACGTTTCACCATCTACTCCTCACGGACAGGCAAAAGACTGATTTACATATATTTTTTAGCTTTTATTTTTGGACTCAACTTCCTATTTCTGATCTGTGTGTTTGTGTGTTGTGTTTTTAGTTTTTTGCTGGTTTTTAATAACTAATAAACTGACTCTTTCTTTGACTCAAGAATGCCTGGTTAAATTGGCTCCTTCTAAAACACAAATACATTTGGACTGAGAAAAGTTATCCACAGGGGGAAGGGATCATTTGTAAATTAACCTTGTTGTGACCAACCAAGAAAGTTGATTAATGAAGGGGAGCCAGCTCATTTCTCCTCACCCAGGAGCATAACAGAATTGGGGCACCGTTCAGGAAGTTACAAGTTGGGGTATCTCATCGGGAATCATAACAAATTTGGGGCGCCTCACCCGGGGACCGATTGTAACATTAGTTATTCAAAATAATGACATGCATGCCCAAGGCTGTACAGAAAACATGCACAGGAAGTGAGGAAGAGGGAATATGGATTGACCTATTCATTGTACATTCTAAACTGTTGAAAAATGCAACAAAAGAGTGACCGAAAAATTTCCAGCATCATTAGAAAATAAAGCTTCTACCTTCAACAACTGTATTTCCCATTTAAGGTTTCACACACCAATATTTCATCCAGTACATGTTCACGGAGCTACTTTCCATCACTCTTTTTCCCATGAAGCCGTCAACTCCCCAGCCACAAAGGTTAGGAGATATGATTGATCAGGCCATTGCCTCTTTTAATATTACTCTGGGATTTCTGGTACTTTCCTGGGATGTGGAGCTTGAGCTGTACCAGCATTGCGCGGGCACAATCCAGTTAGGACAATACAAATGAGGTGGCTAGTGGCTCATCCGCCTCTTGCCTTGTTTTCAGGTTCAAAATCAGCAAGACGCCCAGCAAAGGGGAACCCAGAAAATTTTCTTCCTGACCTTTGCCCTTTGCAACAGCCTTATGTTCCATATTTTGGGTGTGTTGTTCCCCTCCATCATGGGGGGAGGGTGCGGAGTAGGAGAATCTGCCCGAATGAATACTGTGTGTACCTACATATGAATTTACAACATAATCATGTCACATTGTGCTGTACAAAAATTTACCTCTTAACATGGTACTATTCACTGTTTGTAGTTGTCTCTCAAATTCAATTCTCCCCTCCATCATGGAAAATTTATTTTTACTGTGTAATGTAATTTACTCCTTCCTGAATTGTAATCTATGGCCCTGCTCATTATACTGTGATTTTGCTATAGAACAAAGAAAGTATTGTACTCTTTGCACTTCTTGTTTTCTGACATCTAGATTCGGAAATGAGAACCTTAAGCATGGAAAAGCATTGTTCTATACTTGCTACAGAGCCTCTAACTGTTGACGGCATTTGTTCTCGGGTCCATTAATAATTTCCAATCATTATAAAGAGGATTATCCATATAATTATGAATGCATTTCATCAGCTACAATTTCATACATCTTACTTTTACTCACCCCCACCATATGACACAGACTGACAACAAGCTGGCTTCAAAAAAGCTCACTGAATGAATTTCAGTTTCAGGATTGTATGTCGTGCTTTAAATGAACAACTTGCATCAGCTTTCTCCTGTTTGTACCATTGGCCAAAAAACAAACCATTCCGGCCCCAACCCCATTGCGAACTCCCTTGCAGGTTTACTCACTAAACAAATATTTTTCTTTGCTTATCAAATCTCTAAAGTGCTATTGCTTTCCCTATAAAACTGACCAAGAAATATGATTTTCTGTTTTCTTTCCTCCACACAAATCTAATTAAAACCATTTATCAATTTTTTTCCTTTCTCGGAAATAAATGAGTGGTGTGACAAATGAGCTACCAATCCATCTGATCGATGGAAAGATAAAGATGTGGCGTCTGTTATTTCAGCTACGACGCCTACACTGCATCATTAATCCATCATGCAGCTATGCCACCCAATAGCTGACAAGATATAACAATTGGTTTGTAGGGTTTCGCACTTTGTCTTGACAGAGAGGGATAACTCCAATTAATTGTTTCAGAAAAAACACAGATTCACAACTCACCCAGCATTCCTGTTGTGAATTTTAGCTTCTCTAACTGAACAAGTTTAGAAAATCGGTGCCCTCTTCAGCTAATTTAATTTAATGGATTAGCATCTCACACAGGCAGTATTTGTCACATTGGGAAAGTTATCAAGCTTCGGGGGTAATTTTCACCTTCACTACTTGATAGGTAAACTGACGGCAAGGTTTGCTTGGCCATTATTACACCTGTCCTATTTTCATTTTAATTGATATCACCCCCCTTTGTCTCTCAATTTGTTTCTTATTAACACAGGGGTAGGCCATTTACCAGTAGCCCCTCAAGCCTGCTCCATCAGTCAATTAGATCATGACTGATCTGTACCTCAATTCCATTTACCTATCATAGCACCATATACCTTGCCTAACAAAAATCTATCACTCTCAGTCTTGATTGCTCAACTTAACCCGGCATCCACAGGCTTTTTGGGGTGAGAGTTTCAGAATCCTACTAACCCTTGTGTGAAAAAATATTTGCCGATTTAGCTCCTAAGTGACTTAGCACTAATTTTAAGGTAACGACCCATTGTTCTTGCTTTCACCACCATTAAATGGTTTCTTTGTATTTAGCGTATCAATTAATTTTAATATTTTAAATGCTGTGATCAGATCAACCCTCAATCTTCTAAATCTTCAATCTTTACACAGTGTCATAAACTGAATTTGGGATTATTAACATGAAAGTTTCCTCATTTCTTTCTCTTGCTGTCTTTCTTTCTCTTGCCCTGTGCCAATTGTAACGCTTTTATATAAAATGTGTTTAAGCAGACAAATCGACTCCTAGTGGGCAAAGCCTCAGAACATAAAGTAACCCAAATTTCAATAGTAATTTGGTGCTCAAACTAGAAGCTTCACATGGAAATACATACTGGACAGTTGTTGTTTAAAACATAAAAATGATGTACTGCAACGGAGGATAGATTTATCCTTCATCTGGTTATGCCTGTAAATGGTGTGGAAGCTTTTTATGGTAAAGCTAGGGCTCTAAGTAGAAGTGTTTCATTCTCCAGCACTGACACCATTCTCTTTCATTAGTACATGAAGTTACCACTAATATAAAACAGAACTAAACCCTGAGAATGCAGAATGCTTTACAGATTTTGTGAGAGCAGAGCCCATTAGATTTTTCCCCTTACTTTCCAGTTCAAAGATGATTTGTGCTGCAACTACAAGCTGATAATGATATGGTGCGAGAAATAAGGTATATGGAAATTTGGTGATCGACAGGACCAACAGCATATCACTATAACCAATTAGATTTAAGGATTGAGGAAAAAACAGAGAAATGATGGAGAAGCATGATGAATCAGAGTCAAATCAGGCGTAGGAAGAGAAATAAAGAGAAGGAAAGAAAGATTGGATTAAGAGAGAGAGTGAAAGTGGGAGGGAAAACATATAGAATAGAGAAGCAAGGAAACAACTTAAACATTCAAAGTTTGAAAATATCTCAGAACAATTTGCATCCTGCAAGAATGAAACTTTACAGTTTCAACTGTTCCCTTTCTGGGCCATATATAAAGATAGGAGCATAAATCTTGTCATCAGAAGTGTGCTAATGATGTTAAGTACCAGTCCGAACTTACTGTGGCAAATTTAATCAGTAATCAAAATACAAATACTCCAGTGTCTTGAATCTCACGAAATGGTTGAGGGCAAGCTCCTGTTTTTACAAGGCTAACAGTGTAAACTGTCCAGCAGTTTATGGTGATTTTCAACTCATGATATCTCTTTCTTGCTACAAACTGCTGGGCCATTTACAGACTGATAGCAGTGGATGCATTAACCTCACCATTATTTTATAGGCGAATTCTGGCCCATTGTTCTGGCAGATTTGAGCTAACTACATCTAATTGATTATATTCCTCTTTGATATTCTTCTTTTCGAAGCAACTATTTTCTTGTCTTATGAAAGTGCTTAGAGCTTGTGGCAGACAATTCAATGTTTTATCTACCCTCCCTGTTAAAGAAAGAACCTAACTTATCCTTTAATCTTTTTGTAATGATCTTTGAACCATTATGGCTGGTCGACAACAACTTTGGGAATGAAAGGCAAAAGTGCTGCAAACCGAATTAAGTTAGTATCCAAATAGACTAATTTGAAACGTGGAATATTAATGGCTTGGTTTGAATTTTTCGCTGGATAATAGTGTTACCACCTGTTTGGAACAATTTACCAATCACAAGTCTTCACTGTTTTGAAGTCTTCTTTCAGGTTATCCCCAGTCTCTATTCATAACTATAACTTCCCAACCCTGATTAACATCAAGTGAACCTACTGGAACTTTCTCATTGCTTTTGTATATTGTGCACAACAAAGTCTCTATTCTGCTACTCCATATAATATAGCCTTTAGGGTAACTTCTAAAATGTGTTATTATTAAAGCAGGTTTTAGTTCAGCGTTTATGAAATAGCCTGCCAACACAGTGATTTTCATCTTAATCTATGAATTTAGATGATTCACTGGGCAGAATGCTAGGAAGAGAATCAGGTGGGGCAGTTTGAAAATTGTGACAGGAGCCCTGCCTGATTTTTCATTTATTATTTTTTTAAAATAGAAGAAAAATCAGATGAGGTGCAGATGTAAGCACTCTGCTCCCCCTTGAGGGAAGCTCTTGGAATTGCAAGGCAATTTAACAAAGGCAGGCCAGGTTTGGCAATCCCAATGGCCATACACTAATGCCCTATAAAATAATATACCCTATATCCCATGAAGGCAAACTTGCTGATACTTAAACCAAAGTAGTCACCAACACCCGATAAAATAACAATTAATGATAACCTATAAAATAAGCTACACTGATACGCTATAAAATAACAATAAAAGAACAGTCACTTGGTAGTACAGAACATTAATATTGCTGAAAAGAGAGACATGCTGCTGAAGTCTTTCATCTTGGAGTCATCAGGACAAACACAAGAATGCCAAATTTCAAACAATCACAACAATTTATACTACACAAGAAAAGGGTACAGATTAGTTGGAAAGTTGAGTCTGATTGGTCCTGGTATTGCTTAGCGAAAGCAATGAGGAACTATAAGCTCACCAAGCTCCTGGGTAATTCAAAAAAGGCACAGGACTGGAACATAGTCCCTTTTTTGCAGAGAGCAAGTGCCTGCGTATCAACATATGTGCCTTCTAGCAAGTGTAAATGAGCCACGTTACAAGCTCGACTGATTATCTTAAATTGGTGGTTAGTGTAGCAATTAGTGCACTCATGATTTTCAGCAAGTGCTTTCGAACCGCGGAATCACACATAACAACGAACATTTGTTTTAGGTTTTGCAAGCTTGGGCTGCTTGAGTACAGTTGTTGGTCCAAAAAGACATTCTGACCACCAAACAACTGAGCAACGTTATCTATGAATTTCAGTGTCGGTGAGATGCCAGCTACGTAGGCCGTACATCTGATTGAATCAAACAGCATGTCCTTTTGTTTGTAATAGGCAGAGTACAGACCGTACTCTTTGAGTGCAAAACAAGAACTTTGGCACCATGCCTCTCTCTTTTTAGCAATAAAGTAACACCTTGATAATTCTGAGTTTGGTGCTAAATTTGACTCCTAAGATGAGCATTTATTTCTTGATCTGATTTTCAACAGCAAAAAGGGAAAACTTGTTTTGTTGTTCAGAAGTTAGGAGAGAATCAGTTTGTGGCAATTCTCTGACTCAAAATATTCAGGAATTTATGGTGGAAATTGCTAAAAAAAACAAATTTTATGATCCTTATCCACAATGATGGAATTACTTTTGAAATGTTGTTCCATTGGCAAATGTAAATGCAAATTTTGTACACAGATGGGTTCCACAAACAACAAATCAATTAAAGAACGATTTAACCAATTGGTAGCACTGCTGTCTGAAGGAGGGATGTTGCTTAGGCTTTCATGATGACTCATTGCTCTTTTTACAACAGTGCCATTGGATCCTTTGGTTGCTAGATTTAAATATCCTTTGTCAGACAAGCAAGGTATGCACCTCCAAAATGGTTTAGCTGTTTCTAGACGCTCCCTTTAGCCATTCCAATAAATGCACTGACGCCATTGCAACATGTTACCAAGTTTTACCCATGCATTGAAAGCCCATTAAAGAAAGAAATGAAAGGCGGAGAAAAACTGCAGACTTTAGTTTCCTAATTATGGGAAAATGTCAATACATAGCAATTAGTTTTGTTCAGATTTTATTTATTCATGGCTTTATGCTTTTTAATCTTATCAGTTAATTAAACAAAGTCCACAAAACCCAAGGTGCACTTAAGAATCAATGTAATTAGTCCCAGATCCCTGTCATTGAGAAACACCTCATCTTTTACAGACACTGCTGAGGACCAGTAATTCTGTCTTTAAGAGAACTGCTTGCAATCAAAGGAGCCTTCAGCTCACAAGTAGGTGATAACCTCTGCCCCATCACTCCCAAACTTTCCATTAACAATAGTTATTCCAAAGTATGCTTTGAAAGCACCATTTAAACTAAGCTGATTATCAAAGGTCCTCAACTGAAATAAATGAGCTGCACAGCAATTAATGTACCCAAAGCTTAATAGTTGATATTCTTTTTGTATGGACAGATCATAACCTCTGCATCTTGCATTATAGATGGACAATTTTAAGCAACATGACAACATGAACTTCTGAATGCATAAATAAAGCTTCAGCATGGTGTATTGAAATGTAATTTTGTGAATAAAGGCATTGGGCTAGATTTAACGGTTGTGGGGGCTCGGGGTGGGGGAGAATTGGGCGGGAGAACCCACGTCTCATTCTCAGCAGTGGGAAAACTGTCCTGAATTTAATGGGAAAGGCCTGACATGGGAATCACACCCATTGGCATTAATGGGCCACTTGACACCAATTATCCATGAGCCCACCAGGATATAATGATGGTTCAGGGATTTAACGGGGCTCAAACGGGGTCTCACGCTACTTCCAAAAGCTGCCCAGCAAATCCTGTCGGGTTTGCCTGTTGGCTCATGGTAAGGAAGGAGCTTCCTGTTGACAGGCACACTGCCCCTGATCAAAGGACCTGGCATGGGAAGTGGGTGGAGCCACTGAAAGCCAACTCTTGCCCTTGGATTCAGTCCCCACAACTCCCATCCCACTCCATTTACCTCTTTCCAGGGATCCAGCAATGGTCCCTGTTGAAGGCTTCAGTACATTATCAACAGCAGCCACTACTTTTGGTGGCGCTGCCGGTACTGCAGAGCTGTCAGCTTCTGATTGGTTGGCAGCTCTTGGGGGTGGGGGGAGTTTCCACCCTACTGGAGACTTAATTCGGTGGGAGATCCAACACTATCCAGGTAAGTGTCTGCTTGGACTTAATATTGTCAGACCTCCTGTGGAAATGTGACACGGACTCCCCAGTGGTTCTCCAACTGGTGTGTGGGACCCCCATTATTTCAACTAAATCCAGCACGTTGTTCATTTAACTAATAACAGCACTACAATCTAAAAGTAATTCCTTGTTTGAGATTAGCCCATCAAGGCACTAGTTGCTGCCTCTTTAGGAGCCACAACCCCAAGTGTCCCAGCTTCTTCCTGTCTCACTCAGCTGGAGGCTAACCTTGCCAAATTCCTACCGGTCCGCCTCACCATTGTTTTCTTGGACTCTGATGATGGAACAAAAATTATGGGCCTTACCCGCATGTCCCACTAGAATGTCCCTTTACTCATAAACAAGGTCATTGTTAAGCATAACTTTATTGTGGGTGATTACATTGACATCGTGCCTTCAGCTGAAACCTGGCTGATAAGTAATAACAACTTGCCCTTTGCCAAAGCTCATCCAAATCAGTGCAGGGATGGCATGGCTCTTATCAGTGAGACACACCTTGATCTCAAGGATCACCCTGAGGAATGAAGCTGAATCAATAAACTCGGTGGAACTGAAAATCGGATGTATTCTATAAAAGGTGGATGATCCGTTCCACTTGTTTATTGCCCAAGTGGTGAAAATTACCCAAATCTTAGTTGAAAACAAACCATCTGGGTTATCAAATAGCAATAGGAGCTGTAAATAGTTCCAGAAAGACTTCTCAGATGTAGAAAGAAAGAAAAGCTAGCATTTATATAGCACTTTTCACAATCACCAAAGTCTCAAAGCACTTTACAGTCAGTGAAAGACTTTTGGAGTAAAGTCACTGTTGTAATGTAAGAAACAAAGCAACTAATTTGCATATGTCAAGCTTATACAAACAGTAACGTGATAATGATCGAATAATTTGTATTTTTTTTGTAGTTTGATTGAGGGATAAATATTGGCCAAGACTCCAGGGATAATTCACCTGCTTTTCGACAGATAGTGCCATGGGATTTTTACATCCAACTGAGAGAGCAGACAGAGCCTCAGTTTTTACATCTTAGCTCCAACAGTGAGTGCTGTTCCAACAGTGCTGGAGTGCTTCCCTCAGTACTGCACTGGAGTGTCAACCTTGATTTTTATACTTAAGCTCTGGAGTAGGACTTGAACCTAGAAACTTGCAACTCAAAGACAAGAGCGCTACCAACTGAGTCACAGCTGACAGATAGAAGGAAAATTATTTAGCAGCTGTAGTAACAATTTGTTGACTTGGCGTAGCATGATTATCAGAATTCACTCTAGAGCAGAGAATCTAGTCTGGTAGTGACCTCAACAATTTGTATTTAGTCCCCTTGCCATTATCTGAGGAAGAACTTCCTTAATATAAATATTTTCTTCTAAAGACTAGTAAAGTAGCCAAGACAGGAAAGCAAAAATATGCAAAAGATTAATTCTAACATGAAAGGTTTTCCAGCAAAAAGCTTAGAATGGGTCTATGGAGTCTGATGCCTTTTTAATAACAGATTAAATGTTTTATGGAATAATGCTCAGAGTAAACCAAAAGTACAGTGTACTAATTCACAAAGGACTGATGTAATTTTGTTTCAATAATCCCATTGATATGGTTCTAATATAAGCAAACCATGGCTTAAGAAGAATCCAAATCTGAATGAACTTTAAAGTTATTTCTCAGTTTACTAATGGCCACATAATAACTATAAAACATGAATGCTAAAAGCTCTAACATAGTATGCAATTGTTTCAGCAGCACTGACTCACTTTATTTCAGGTCAAAGTTCCAGATCAGTTCCAATTCATTCTTCACTTCATCCAACACTTCAACAAAAATGTTTTTTTTTCTTTTATTCAGGTGTCACAGACCACAAGCTTCAAAGAATCTTTGATACCAACGCCCCTCCTGATCCTCCTTCCTTTTCACTTTCCCCTGACATCACCATTCCTTCAAATTTCATCCTTCATCATGTTTTCACTATCCCCTCTCTCCTTCCTCTCTCTGACCTCGAACAATCAGTCCACAGCAAAGTCCTTAGCTTCATCCCTTTGTGTGATTATCTCATGTAATATATATTGTTTCATGTGAAGACATTGGCAGTAACATTGCCCTCCCTTGTGTTTGGGGAATGCACATTAAATTGCATGCCGCCCCTTGGCTTCTCTACAGCGTGGTCCTCATTTTGTGCCAGAAGCAGATGCACAGAGTAACCATTGTGAGTTACGTTGAGAATTTACAGCCCTTCTGCTTCATTTTCCTATGCTTTTGTCTCAGGGATGCTGTTTTCAGTGGTGCTGCCAGAAGCTTGTGGTGAGTATTGCTGCTCAGACCTCCTGAGATCAGACAGCTTGAGAGGGCCAAGGTGAGTGCCACCTTTCCTTTGCATCAGATCTTTGGACCTTGAAGGCCTTACACCAACAATTTTGAGACAGCAACCGGAAGGTCCTGAGGCTGGCGACCAGTCCCACAGCTGCAGGCCTCTCTCATTTACCAGTAGGGCCCCGCACACAGCTGGCAACTTAACAGTTGGAAACTAACAGTGCTTTACCCACAAACCTTTCATCCTTTTCATTGACCTTAATGGGACAAAAATCACGGGTCATGCACCTGTGATTTTCTGCTAAACCACCCGCTGTATGCAAGGCCATGCTGGTGGCAGGGGGCCTCTAAATGATCTGTTCGTTACTGCTGCTGCAATGTTCAATTTGCTCAGGATTACGGTCTTCAGCAACATTCTGTGCTTTCATTTTGCCAATGTGTTTCAGGCACGCTGTCACCAATAGAACATTGCACTGTATTGCTTAACAACATGGAATGAGAAAATTCTTTTCCCTTTGCGTCCCTCTAATTTTTGCCCTTACATATATGCTGCTTCCTCAAGCTGGGAGAGCAAAGTTTGTTTGGATGATGGATTTTATGGCAACCATCAATGGTCCTTTGTAGTAGGACAGCAGATGGTACAATTTAAAGAGGACAGTGCTGGGCAGTGGTGGGTTTTTTTTTCTCTTCCAAGCTGGAACTGTTTACTTTTCATTGCAAAAACTGAAGATTAGTAAAATAAACAAGGCAGATGAAAGCAAATTGAGCTCAAAACCTGAGTTAATGAGCCAACCTGAATGTTGAGAATTTTAATCAAAATGTGTACCTCCTTTTCAGAACTTGACACATCTCGGTGCAAAATTAGATATTTTTCCCCAGCCACGGTTAAACCTGCTAATTAAAAACAACTCTGAGTACAATATAAAATCGATTATTGTTAGTGCAACTATTAGCACACAGTAAAGATAAAATGTGCACGGGTATAAATTAATGGCATTTATTTTTAGCAGTGGCTGCCAGGTAAAGCAATAGGGCTCTTATGGAGGTAATTCCAACAGTTATCTGTTTTCCTCTTGTAATGCACTGTTAATATGTTATAGTTTTTCTTATTGTTTCTGTAAAATATATTAAACGCCTTTGTCCAATTTGAGAATAAAAAAACACTTAATTAAACATGTTATTGGTATAAAAGTACTTTTACCTCATTATATGTCCCACTATCCTCCACACAAAGATGTGTATCCCATTGCAGTTGCACTGAAATTCATACACCCACACTGCCCACTCCTGCCATCATCCAAGAAGCTTCTGCGCTGATGAATCAACTGAAGAAAGGAAATAGAGGATGAGCACATCACCTCAAATCATTCTTAGCTTATGCTCATTAACAAAAAGAATGTTGGGAAAAATGGGTTGTTTCAGATTTTACCATTTTTTGCTTTTCTGGTAAAATCATTTGTATTCCATTGTACATATCCAAATTGTGGAGAAATGCTACAGTAATTTTCTGCACATCTAAAGATACAACGTTAATTCGAAAAGTTAAACAGCGAGGTGAAAATCAAGTCATGCTGACAGCACAATAATGGAGCATGTTAATGTTCCAATATGCTGCACCATAGAATGGTAAGAAGAGATGTTGCACAAGGATTTGTAACACAGTGAGATAGTTACTTGCTATAGTATTGGGGGAACCACAGTGCAGTGCAGAGGTTTGGTACAACCCAACAGAATAAGGGGAATACCTGAGACTGATTCACCTCTACCATTGATTGTGGACTTACTAATAATCAGTTAAGGAACAAGGAACTCTGAACAAGCCACTTCCAATGGGGAATATTGTATAGAGTATTTTGACATAGAAACATTGAAGAAAATAAAAATATTCAACAACTGCCCTTTAATAGGCACCTTCATGTATAATATTGCTGATTGGAATGAGGGAGTCAGTGAGAATTTGTGGGCTCCAGATGATCAAGTACAGTCCCTCAATGTTTTGCTGAAGTCAAACTTGGACCAAGTCAGTCATTTAAATTGTGTGGGGGTATGCATTTTTCATGATATGCTTGTGAAATAAAATGGGATTTTTTTCAAATCAAGACTCGGTTGTTATTTTGAAACATGAAATCACAAGATTTAAAGGGGTCAAACTAGAAGAAATGTTCACGTCAAAGTAAATACATAAACTCACTCCATTTCAGAAGCACTGATATTTCCAATTTCATTTTCTACTTTTCCCTCAAAATGGTGACTTAATCAAATAGTTTTTTTAAATGTTCTTCGTTTGACATCTGCTGAAATTTTCACAATAACTATATTACCTCAAAGCCCATGTAAACTGATGCTTCATACTTTTATTTCCATGAATAGAACTAACTGAGCAACTCATGGACAATGAACGTATGAATGAGCAATAATTAGCCTCATAAAAGTTATAATACAGCAGTGTTCAAGTAAATATTCTATTTCTAATAAAAATGTTTCTTTTTAGTCAAATACCTGTTGAAAACATTTCACTGCCAAATGATGTTATAACATTCATCACCCCTTTAATACCTTTTCACTTATGTAACAGTGCCACTCCTCTTTCAGGTAGCATGCCCTCAGAGTGCATTGGTGACCATGGATTTCCAATGGATTGGTCCTTGGTTACACTTGGCAAAGTACTGCAATGGTTTTCTGTTGCCTTCTGGGTGCCTTCCCTAAACAGGAAACCCTCCCTCTCTTACCACCTGCCATCATGCACATTGGAAGGACTGACAGGCTGATAATCATCGTGTTTTCAACGTTATGAATACACCTTCCGTGGTCATCAATTCCTGAAGTAGGACTTGAACCCAGAGGTAGGGACAGTACCACTGTGGCACAAGACCTTGCACAATGCCACTATAGTATATACAGGAAAATTATAAGGGTTAATATATAGTCAGCAGCAATTCAATCACAGACAATGTTTGTTGTTTATAGATCATGTATTGATGTTCCATCAGTCTTGCTGGTTACAGGCAATAATTCAGTCAGGAGATTCTGATCACAGCTCCTCTATTGTTCATAAATTCCTGAGAGTTAGAGTCTGATTTCTAATGGTTGCTGAGGTTCGAGTGCAGCCTAAATTCAACAGTATGTTGCTCACACTTTTAAACTCAAGCTTACTGAAGTAACATATTGCATGACTCATTGGTATACACGTTACTGATACTGAAAATTCAGGTTTCACATATATTTGTAATACTACTACCTGCCTGAGAGATAAATGAGTTTATTTAGTTGTTCTTTCTCAAAATCGCTTCCCAATCATTTACAATATAAAATATTTTTTTTTTGCTTCATATTCCATTGTGGTTGTTCGACATTATGGTGGCGGTACTTTAGTTGTCGGTTTATTCAGCTCTTTGTCCTCCTCAAAATCTTCCAATATTTTTCTCAATTATTTATAAGATTAATTTTCCTCTTTTACTTTCCCTAGTTCCCATGGTTCTTTATAGAGCTATCAGTAGTACAACCAAGGAGGTTAAATCTGTACATGTGATCTTTCCCCTAGCCTCCAGGTCTGGCTGAAATGTTTGAGCTTAGCATCAGAATTTTACCCTTGGCGTGCAGCAGTGTGCCCAACATGCCCGCACGTGAAATAAAGCACGTTGACATCAGATGAGCGTTCCGATGTCAACACACACTCTTGTGATATTTCGCTAGGCGGGAGCGCAAAGGCATGCCCACCATTAATTAACTGACCAGTTATGGCCCTTGAGAAACCAATTGACTCCAAGTTTACGTAGCCCATGCAATTTTCAGGCCGTTGCACGGGCAAAACGGGCAGATGGGCAGGCCACAATTTGCAAAACCTCATCCACGGTCGAGATAAGAGGGGTCAGTGGGCTTCACAAAGCGAATAGTAAGTAGTTTCAGATATCACTTGCTGCTTGCTTATGTGAACAGGACATTTCATTTTGCTTCAGAGCTGCATTCAGATATCTGAGAGGCTTCAGTTCAGGACTCAGTGTTGTCTTCCAGACCCCTGGAGGATTTACACCTTGTGCAGCCTTCCAGGTATCAGACAGCCTTCCCTCACCCTGGTAATGGGGATTGTGGTCTCTGCTGGAGGGACCTCCTCTGAGGAGGAAGACAGGGCCAGAAGGGGGAGGAGGCCAGGTGCCCCTATTCAGCTACCAGTGGAGTGACCTGTGGGGGGAGAGGTGCAGGTACAAGGGGCACAGGGCCAATAGGAAGTCCAAGGTGGAAGGGGCCACAGAAACACCACTATCCTGCTGCCAGTGTTTACAGGCGGCAATGCAGCTACCTCAATATGTCTGAGGTGCAATGCCGAAGGGGGCTCCACCTCTCCAGGGAGACCATGACCTCCAATTGTCAGAGGATCAGCCCTGAGATCAGCTCTGACATTGTCGGTGCAAACC
Source organism: Cetorhinus maximus (assembly GCF_964194155.1). Classification (NCBI taxonomy): domain Eukaryota; kingdom Metazoa; phylum Chordata; class Chondrichthyes; order Lamniformes; family Cetorhinidae; genus Cetorhinus; species Cetorhinus maximus. The sequence continues at coordinate 87,235,025 of NC_135879.1, forward strand.
CCATGCCAGTGGCTCTGAAGGTCACAGTGGCCCTCAATCTCTATGCCTCCAGCTCTTTCCAGGGCTCAGTGGAGGATCTGTGTGGAGTCTCCCAATCAGCTGTCCACAGTTGCATCAAACTGGTGACAGACGCTCTGTTCAGGCGGGTATTGACTTTCATTCATTACCGTACAGACGAGCCAGTCAGGCTGAGTGAGCCAGAGGCTTTACAGCGATTGTTGGGTTCCCCCGTATCCAGGGTGCAATTGACTGCACACATGTGGCCATCAAGGCACCAGCGGGGTAAGACAGGATCCTTTGTGAACAGGAAGGGCTTCCATTCCATGAACGTGCAGATAGTGTGTGATCACAAGATGCTGATTCTACAAGTCTGTGCAAGGTACCCAGGCAACTCCCATGACGCCTACATCCTCAAACACTCCCAGGTGCCGGGACTCTTCAGTGCTCTGGCCCGGCTGGATGGTTGGCTGCTGGGTGACGAGGGCTATCTGTTGAAAAGGTGGCTTATGATGCCTCCCTAATAGAGGAGCCTACAGAGATGACAGGCAGCTTGTGTGCCAACGTGAGGTCACTCTGGGCCTCCCTGCTTGCCATTGATGGATGGGCACCTAGCTGGAATACTGAGTGCCCAAACCATCTCCCACACTGACACTGACCAGCTTAAGTCATTGCCAGTGTGAGGGCTTGCAGGTCCGAGTGCATCCCTAGGAAGCCCTGATTCAGCTCCTGGAGGAGCCTCTCCATGAGAGTCGCCACTCTCTCCATGGAGGAGGAAGTGTGCTTGGTCATGAGGGTCAACACAGTGCGTATGCTCCACAATGGAGACCATGGCACGCATTCCCTCATCTATCTCCGCCAGATCCTCCCGCACACCCTGCTGGACTTCCAGCATCTGCTGCCTCAGGGACCACTCCAGAGGCACATCATCAGGCACTGACTGAGCATGTTCCTGTTCCTGGACCCCAGCATTCCTCCGACTGCTGGCACCTTCGGCACTCTCTGCCTCGTCAAGCGAGTGTGAAGTGCCGTCACCAATGTGCACCGAGATGCTAGGTGCTGATTTTATGCCCACTGAGGTGTTGGTATCTGCGCTGGTGCCTGCTTGACAGAGAGGGTGTGACGCTGCTGTGTGCTTAGCATGCTGGCTCTCAGGGGTCAGGGGTGGGCCTTCAGGCTCCTCACCTTGAGGGGCTTCCAGTGACCTTAAAAGTGAGAAGAAGGACATGTCATTAATTTAAGTTATTGCACTGTCACTGTGCATGCCTGGCATGCCCGATGAGACAGAGATCTGCATCATGGTGCCCTCATCTTTCCATTATCAATGGGCATTCCAGGTTTGATGCTCACATCAATATACAGACTACACTGCAATGGTTGCAAGAAGCCACATTCTCGCCTCAGTGCACTGCACTCTTACCTCCCATTGGCACCCCAACCTCACCCTGGCCGCTGGACTGAGGTGAGTGGCGCCTCTCCAGCTCAAGGGCTTCCTGCTCGTATCTACCGAAGATGAGGAGGTGTGGCAGTCCCCCGCCAGTCCGTGACCTCTCTGCATTGTTATGGGATGTTTTCTCCTGAAAGAACAGAGGAGCATTGATTAGTGTACCCACTACCTGCAGCACACTTGCAGCCTGGCCAACCCCACTTGAGGAATGCCTCGCAGGGTTCAGCACATTCGTGACCCTGGAGCCGCAAGGCACTCAGTCCAAGCAACCAGGGCTCACCCCTTGCCCAGATGCTGCCACATTGACATTTGCCACTCACGTGCTAACACCTCTGAGGTCCACAGGGGGGATGGGCAGCTCTTACCTGTTCTGCAAAGTGACCCATTCCAACATGGTACTCACCCTTCCTGATTGCAGCAGATTGTTGAAGCGCTTCCAGCACTGCACCCATGTGTGTCTCACCATGTTATGGCTGCTGACCCTGGGTGCTACCTCCTCCCAGGTCGTTTTGGTACGGTGGAAGGGGCTCCTCACCCCCATTCCTGAGGACAAGGGTTTCTCTCCTGGCTGCCACCTTCTCCAGGAGGGCACCGAGGCACTCGTCTGAGAAACACAGGGCCGACTGCCCTGCTGACCTCCCGCCTGCCATGTCACCCACTACGGCACCCATGCCATGTCTGCCTGCTGTGGCATCCATACACATGACATGCGCGTCTTTCGGTGCCGCTGGGTCGCCATTGGACCCAACGGACATTAAGCTCCCACCCCCGCCCACCCCTTCGTGCTCATTGAAAGGCCTCGGCTCACACTGGGTGGGCCGTAATTGGCCCGCCCGCGTAAAATTGCGGTGCGCTGCCGATTGCGAGTGGCGGTTGGCTTCCCGATCCCACCAAGCCCACTTGCCAAGGGTAAAATTCTGCCCAAAGTATCTCAAAACATCCCACTCTGCTCACAGAGCAAACAATTGTAAGTTTTTGGGGTTCGGGCCCACAGATACCTAAGTAGGCAGTCAACTAGCCATAAGTAATTTTAGAATGGTTTATTAAGTTGATTAAGAAACGACAGTTTAGAAATGATACATTAACTAATTTTTTAAAAGTATACAACCTGTAGCAGCTTGTGATAACAGCATTCCACTCTCTAGTCAAAGTGTTAGGAAACTTTTCCCTTTATCTCTCGATCTTCCTCCTCCTCTGCTCCATCTTCCGTCTGAAGAGGACAGCTGCCCACTGAGCACTGGCACCTCACCAGCACCTCAGCCCCAGCACCTCCGCCCCCTACCACCAGTATGACACCAATATCTATACCTTTTTTTGGGAGAGCTGTTAGTTTACCCAATGTCAATCACCTATCTAACTATTCTAACCAATGGATACAGGACAGGTACTCAAAATGGCAGGGTGGTACCACCCCCCTTGGGCATCACCCTGCTTGAGGTCAGCTTTTTAGTTTACATCTTGCTGAGGGTCATATCCTGGTCCTTCCTAAACAATTGTATAGACAAAGGGATACAGAGGGCACCATTCTTTCAGCTTAGGAATGTCAACATGGCAGCCTGAACTAAGACTGTTTAGAGGGCAAAGTGTTTAGAAACCCTCTTTCCAGAGAGAGAATCAGTGCGGCTTAGGTAATCCCAAAAAAATGCAGAAAATACCTGCTTATTAAAGACCCCAAATTCTTACACAATAATTCTCCTCATCATTACTGAAAGAATAACCTAAAGCAATACTGATAACTTTTTTTTTGATGGGGCATGTCTGTCAACTTATAACATGTAAAGAGTTCCTCTCTGCTTCCACACAAGATGATGCATAATACACAGGAAGAGGCCAAAACTGGAAGAAGGCTCAGAAATGGCAGGCCCTAGATTCCCTTGGAGGGAGATACACATTGTACATTGAACAATACATTGAAGGAATGGGTTGAGGAAACAGGAGTTAACCATAATATTGATATAAACCACAGGTCGCTGTGTATAAGTCGACTTTTGGAACCTCAAAAAATCAGTCCAACTTCAAGGGTCAACTTATGCACCGAGTATGAAATGTTGAAATGTGAACTGCCAGTGTTGGTGTAGATGGGAAAAAAAACAGCAGTAATTCAAATTAAATCAATGTGACACATTTAATTAAATGAATTACTTCTACAAGGGCACCTTTAACAACAATCAAACTGTCAAATTCATTGGGTGGAATTGACCCAGATTTGCACTACGTGCGGTAGCCGGTGGGTAAAACAACATTTTACCCGCCGGCCACAATGGCGGCTTCTCACACCGTATCATTCCAAACACTCCGCATTAATTATGCATTCCCAGGAAACACACCATTTCCATAGCGGGTGGGCTCTCATTCACCCTACACGCCATCACCTCACCGCTTCATCGCACCGGCTGCTATATTTAATGTCCAGCCGTGCTCACACGTCTCAATGCTCCCAGCCCATGACTGCTGCAAAGACGACATGGCCCCAAAAGCCAAAAAGGCTACAGCCCCCAGGGTTCAATGATGCGTTCCGTGAGCGCCTTTTGGACATAGTGGGGGCCTGCCGTGATGTCCTCTACCCCTGCTCTGGCCGCAGGATGGGCAGCAGCCTCACTAATCCAGCTTGGGAGACAGTGGCAGTGGTGGTCAGCGCCGATGCCCTGCCAAATAGGACAGCCACCCAGTGCCGCAAAAGGATGAATGGCCTCATCCATTCTGCCAGGGTAAGTTACACTTCTCATCACTCTCAACTCACACACTCACAAATCCATCACACATCCTCAGGGAGCTCACACCTCAAGGGACAACACCACTAACTCTCACACACACCCTCACATTTCCATCAAGGTCATATCCTCTCGAGCTTACGTCCTCATCCCGTCCATGTCTCCGCTCACTACACAAACATTCCATGCAGGAGAAGCTGGCTCACAACAGCAGGCCAAGAGTGGAGTGGCCCACATTAGGCCCCTCACACACTTGAAGGGGCGTGCCATTGCACTGACTGGTGTTGACATGGACCGTGCCTGCGAAGGCGGTAAGGTTGGTGGTGAACGCCCTCATGAGGATCTTGCACCACATTATCCCCCTCTCAATGCAACTGTGAGTGCTCTCTCTCCAACTTCTGACTGTGCTGCCATGCATTCCTTATCACTACTTTGGTTCACAGGGAGCTCTGCCAAGCAACCGACACCCTCAGCCAGCCAGTCCCTCAGCTGCAGCCACATCCTCACGTTCAGCCAAGAGGACACCTCCTCCATTGAAGAGCTGGAAATAAGCAGCCTAGAAGACCTGTCACAGCGCTTACACACACCCTGCGCCAGCGCAGAGACACACACCTCAGTAGAACCTAGATCTAAAGCAGGCTCAGGTTCACAATCTGGCGGTCACTGCATGGACACATGTCTGCAGCAACAGGAGGCAGGTTCGTGCAAACTCCCTGGCAGTCAGAGGACTGCTGGGGATCAGGCATCTTTGAGTCAGATTACGAGCCTCTAGATTTGGCCTTCCAACTCACCCTGGAGAGTCAGGAGAAGGCATGGGAACATCACGCAGAGCTGTTGGAAGCTCTCAGCTGATTGGCACACAAGTCAGAGGAGTGCATCCACTGATGAAGTGGTGCCTACATGTATGTGTGTGGAGGTCTCCATGGGAAGGATGGCGGACACCATGGAGACTCTGGTCCAGCCGCAGAGATGCGTGCAGACCTGCACTCCATCCCGGGAGCCATGGGTGAGTTCCTGCAGTGACAGTGCAAGAGGGAAATGGGACACCTCAACAGCCTTTCAGGTGTTCCTTCCCCTCAAGGAGTCAAGCCGGGGCCCCTGGGTACCCGAAGGGAGGAGGAGCGGCAGCTGGACACCCATGGGTCATCCACTCAGGAATCTCAGAGGCTGTCCTTTCCCTCCAAGTCCCCTTTGCCAGTGAGCCCCTCAACCTCAGCCTCTGTCACCACAGAGGGAACAGCTGAACAATGAGTGATTCCGGAGGGAGAAGTGTGTGTGGGGCAGGGCCTTTCGGAGTCTCATACAAGCACTCTCCCACGCACACAGATCCTTCACGGTTCATACTCACCTCAATGCCCTGAGCATTTTGAACGCTGCCTGCTGGGGTTCACTTTCAGTTGTCCATCTGAGCTGAGCTGCATCTCTGCCCAGCCACTGATCTCACTCCCAAGCAGCACCTGATCCCGCCCACCACGACTGTCATTTCACTTTCGATTTAGACAGCATGGTTTGGATTCATTTTTTTGTGCACCCCCCCATGTTTTCCCCTCCCCCAGTCACCAATTTCCTTTCTCCCATCACAGTTGGCCTCGCCTGGCATCACCTTTCACCTCCCCTCCGTGATCTACCAGCCACAACCCTTTCCTTCGGGGATGTTCTCCGCGAAAATCCCACCGCATCCACATTCCCTGACCTCCTCCTTCCCACCCCTAGGGCCCGTGTTCACCTCCGAGTCCCCACTAACCACCCTCACCGTCCCTTCTACCGCAACCGTCGAACCCTCACTCTCCCACTCTACAGCCTCACTCTGCCCTCAGTCATTCTCACCATTCCCTCACACCACACCTACCCTCAGTTTGCCCCTCAGAAGGTGGTCACAGACCCATCCAACCCCTTCCTTGCACATTCACCTGGACATTTCCCCCTTTGGACCCCTTTCCCCCTGGAACCCCTTCCCTCCTCCGGACCCCTTCCCTCACCCACCCCTCCAGGGTCCCTTCCCCCCACCCCCATTAGTCCTCCCCCACCCTGGTCTATCCCTGTGTTTAGTCCCTCCCCCTTGCTGACTCCCTCAGTCACCCTTGCTTATCCCACCATCATTAGTCCTTCCCCCCTCCCGACTCCTTCCTCCAGCCTTACTCCTTCCCCCTTCTAGACTCCCTCAAACACCCTCACCTCTTCCTCCAGATTTACCTCTTCCCCTTCCTGACTCCTTTCTCCAACCTTACTTCTTCCTCCACCCTTATTCCCTCTCCTCTCTGCACTGTTTCCTCCCTCTGGCCTCCCTCGCCTCTCAACATTCCTTCCTCCCCTCTGAACTCCTTCCCTTACATCTTCCACCCCCCCCTTAAATCTACCTCCCCAGTTGCCATCTTCTCTCCCATTATCCCTCCTCCGTCATACGCACTCCCCCCTCCCAACCTCACCCCCTGATATCTTAATTCTCCCCCAACCTCACCCCCCTAACACCTTCATTCCCCCCCTCCCAACCTCACCCCCTCCTGACACCTCCTCCTCTCCCAGCTGACCCTAGACCTTCCCCTCCCACCCCCTCGACCATCATCCATTGTGAGCATCAACGGTGACTTTCCACCTTCCGTGAGCTGCTTCACAGCAGAGCCATGTCCACCCAGCATGCCATGGACATTCCTCCAGTGTGCTCCATTGCTGTCGGGCTGCAGCATCTTCTGCTCCTCAGATGTCTGCGATGTGAGAAAGACCCTGGCGGTAAGTCCCGACTTCTGCACATCGTAATTGTCAAGACGTGTACCTCACTGGCATGGTTTCCCGCCGACGTGGGCAGATGATCCAGTTGGGGGGTGGTGATGAGTCTGGCGAGCAGGCCTTATAATGATGTGCTGATGTATTACAAGGAGGTCCTCACATCCGATGGCGGGAAATGTGGCCTGCCATCCGTGGGCTAGGCAGACAATCGCAACCTGGTTTCACGCCATCATGACACCAATGATTGGCCTTCTCGCCATATTGTCCGCTCATGCCACCGATCACACCCGACTCCAGCGGGCATGGAAAATACAGATCACTGCCTTCAGCAGCCAGCGCAAAGTGTTCATTGAATTTATTCTGAGTCACTTTGACTACGGTATCGTCATAAGGATCCCACATTGGATTTTGTTTCAAATCATTCCTCCACAACTAATCACTAATATTGAATTCCCTCGCTGCAGCACAATCATTGTCCAAGTTAGCAAATGTCACGACTTATAGCTTGAAACCAGCTTTGCATTTCATTCTTTTGCTTGAGGACCCTTTCTCTTTGTCATTTGTCCCACACAGTCTGCTCTGTGTGGGCGTGTTTTAAACTTCTGCACAACCTCTTGGCAACATTGCTTCCTCGATTCCATGACTGACTTATAAGGTGAGTAAAATGCATCACTGAGGTAAGAAATCGAGGCTGACTCCAAATGAAAATATAGCGTTTCTTAGCAGAAAGGTTGGGGGGGTGGGAAGGGTTGTAATGGTGTTGGTTACAGAATCTGCCTGTTAAGGAAGTCTTCATAGTCTTCTGTACGTTGACAGCAAATCTTTATTAGCTACTTGCAACTATATACATAAATACAATAAAGGGCACAGGCAAGGAGCTATCTCCGTGTCTAGATCTTAACACATCTCTGGCCAGCACCACACTGACCCTAGCTCTGGGATGCTATTCTTACATCACTATGTGGGTGGTACTGTACTCAGTCCCACATTAAGACCCTTTGATTCACTGAGTATATACCTAAAAATGATTTTTGGTATTGAAAAAAATGGGTTGTCTTATACATTGGGCTGACATATACGCCACAATCTATGGTACCTAATCTCCTTTTATCTACTGGTTTTCTTGGAACTAGATTTTGTAATGAAGCTCTCAACAAGACATGTTACTCAACAACACAAATTACCATGTATGATCATGGTGAAGCTCTAGGCTTCATTCATGCTTAGAGATGGTGTCATCATGCTCTTATGTCTTGTTCCCCCACTAACTCAGTTCTACACAGACGGATATATACCTCATACGAGCAGCACCATGCTCCATGGAATTGCTTACATTTTCATTTTTGCCTCTCCTTGCACAGAATTCCATTCATTGAAAGGACACATCAAACATTTGGATGCATATTATTTATAACTTCTGTTTGTTAAAATCAATGTTTGAACAACTGCAGCAGTACATGGCTTATTTTCCAATATGAGCCCCCAACTTTTAAAACACTGAGTGAGAGTTAAAGATGAAAATTGATATCATAATTTCTATGAATTTTTGTGAGGAGAGTGCTGAAAGGAATTCCCATAGTTTGCCATTGAGTGGCAAGCAAAATAAAAGAACTTCAGTTCTAAGTGATTCTTTCCCAACATAGATCAATCTAGCTGGCCTTTCAAAAGAGTTGAAATGGATAAGCTGAGTATATTGAAGGAATGGGTTGAATAAACAGTAATTATACTAAATCCTCCCCTTATCCACTGATTTTCTTGGAACTTGATTTTGTAGTGAAGCTCTCAGCAGGAAGTCAACTCAGGAATTTAGGACAGTGCGTGGAGTGGGAGCAAAATTTGTGGACTTCTTAATTCACACATTTCTAACTCATATCTCCCTAATTCTATGTGGTCCAATCACATGAGCCTTACCTTTCACTCTGGCACTCACCACTGTTAAAGAAGCATGCCGAAAATTTGAATAAAACCAGCCATGTGAGTTGTGAGAACAGCACAGCCTAGAGTGCTTCACAAAAACATAACACGTTCCAGGGACAAAAATGACATTGAAAAATTTGTCAGGCTTCATGTTCTCAGTTTATCATGTAAATCTTGACATGTTACTGATGTGTAACACACTCCAGCCTATTGCTTCAATTCTCTAAGCACACTCTGGTGAGGTACCCCACCCAATGCCAATGTGTGTTAGCAATCGATTGTGCCTCAGCCAGCACTCAAAGAAGTTTTATATTTGTCATGTATGTTTTACTATCAATTAATTTTTTCTACTTATTTGTATTATATTTTAATGTAAGAAATAAAGTGAACACAAAATAAAAGGCAAGTGATAAAAATGAACAAAAGATTGTACAGCACAATATACTAAAACAAGCACTCAGTTGCACCAACCTTTCTAGTCCACGGAGCTGTATACTACTCATTTCTTTCAATGCTTGCAATTTCTCACCAGAGTTGGCACGTACATGGCTGATAGGTGAAACACGTTTATTTTGTCACATGATGATGGAACTGTCATTACTTCTAAGTTCAGTGCAACTGCCCAAAAACAATAGCAAAGCTAGCAAGATCAAAACTGCAACTGGATGGTGGCAACTTTAAATAAAACATACAGATTCAATAGCCATAAAACGGTTTTCTAATCTCTTGAAATTCTGTTTATTAACACCTGCTAATGGAAAATGTTTAACTGATCCAAGATGCATGTCCTGGCTTATCAGCGGCTAGCAATGTAATATTTATGTCTAATATGGAGTGGAGGACAGCTGTTGGGAGGACAATTATTTTGTTTATGTAGCAAGGCAGCGATTAAGCAGAGTGAACAATCTTAGATTAATATAACGTGGGCGTGCAGTGGTGATCTTAGCTGTCGTTCTTCTTGAGGATGAATCTGAGTATTGCAACATTTTTGCATTTTCTGCTAAAGTTGTCAGAGTTCCTTGGCCACAGTGCTTGAGAAAAGTCAGGTTGTTATTTATTATAATTATTTTTAGCTCATTATGATGATTAAAACTTCCTTCTTTATCAAATATTTATTGTAGAAATATGAAGAAAAACAATATGTTGCTGAACTGCTAAGTATAACATTCACATTCCATCATGTAAAAAGAAATAGTTGGCTGGAACATGATGATTATGAAGTTCTATATATTGTCTTGCAGTCATTGTTGTTCAGCATGTGCCACTCATTTTATAAATCATGTGGATCTGTGCCTCAATTCTACATGTCATACAAGATGAAAACTCTACACAGTCATGGGTAACTGAAAAAAATTAAAGATTTTTTTTCTAAACATGTTCAATTTTATGACTGAATTGTACCTGAAACTCTTCAGAAATGCATGCTTTAAGCAAAACTGTGGAATGTTGGATCTTGGCCAAAAATACAGGTCTTAGCTGACAATACAATCTAAAATAATGCTCTTTACCAAAGTGAATTGACTGCAGAAGTGCAATGCAAAAAGCACAGAGAATCTGGAATCTGGATAACTATGGCTGGGAATTGGAACCTGACACAATGGTAGCAGCTTTGCCCCAAAATAGGTCATGTGGTATATTGAAGAACTGGGCAGAACTGGATTGTCAAGTTTAGACAAAGGGAAAACACATGGGGCAATGACAAAATACTGGATTGATGACGTCAGGAATCTGAAATATAAACAAAAAGATATCAGAAATACTCAACAGGTCAAGCAGCACCTGTGAGGGGAGATGGTGGTATCATCGTCATGTCAGTGGATTAGCAATCTAGAAACCCAGGCTACTGCTCTTGGCACATGGGTTCAAGTCCCACCAAGGCAACTGGTGAAATTTGAATTCAATTAATGAACCTGGAATATAAAGTGAGGGGAGAATTTTCTGCATGTTGGGTGGGCCAGTCCACAGAGCTAATCACCACCAGTGATAATTAACCACCAGTGATTGGCTGTGTGCTGCCATTTAATGCGGGCCTTAATTACCCTGCCCAGCATGACATACAGCCGGTAGTGCTCAGTGCTATATGTGCGGGCGGGGGGAGGAGGGAGAGCTGGGGCCTGGGCTCTTTTGCGAAGCTGCCTCAGGGAGTTTAATTGCATAATAAAAAACTTTTATATAATAAAGCTAAAAGTTATTTAAACATGTCCCCTCATATGACAGTGTCACATGAGCTGGGACATGTTTGTGAATTGTGCAAAAATTAACTAATTATTTAATAAGACCTTCAGGAAAGCTCTTCCCGCCCGTGGATGAGGTTTCCAGAAAAATGCGAAAGCCGCTTCGGCTCTTCGCCTGCCCACCAACCTTAAGGTTGGACGGGCAGCGTTGATAACTATTTTAATTGGTTTTTTAATGGCCTTAATAAGCCGCTGATAGTTCAGCGAGTGCACAGCTGCCTCCGGCGCACATCTGCCGAACGTAACATCTAAATGACGTACACCCGGCGTCACCGTGCATCATTTTATACGTTGGTGTGTCGGGCCCGCTCCCGCACGCTGATGTCAAAATTCTGGCCCTAGTCTCAGTAATGGTGACCATGACAACTATCATCAATTGTTGTAAAGACCCATCTGGCACACCCCCTTAGGGAAGAAAATCTGCCATCCTTACCTGACCTGGCCTACATTTGGCTCCAGTCCTACAGCAATGTGGTTGACTCTTAACTGCCCTCAGTTGAAGGGCAGTCAGGAATGGGCAACAAATGTTGGCCTTGCGATTGATGTCCACATCCCATGAAAGAGGAAAAAAAAAGAGAGAGTCAGTTAATGGGTGTAATATTTCCAGGCAAGGGGAGCTGGGTTTGGGTGCATGAGGGGAGATACATCCCCTGAGATAGGGATTTGGTCAGGATACTGATGCCATCCCACCCTCTTCTGGGTTTCCACAGGGTAGGATTGAAGGTAAGTAGGGGAACCCTCTTGGGTCTGTCAGTAAGTAATTAAGGTACTTAAAAAGCCAACTAAGAACTGCTTTAATCCCCAATCCTGGATTTAACAGCCAGGGCACCTATGTTCCAACCTGTCAGCACCTCACCAGGGTCACCGAGGTAAGTGAAAAGTGGGAAGAGCTTCTTCAATGAAACTGACAAGCTGGGAAGTGGACCTGAAGAGCTGCAGCCATGGCAAGTGAGAGGCTGCTGTTCAATGCACTTCTTCACTCAGAGAGTGCTTTCATTGCTTCATAGGTGATTTCAACTTGTTGGAAGCCACTTTACCAATCTAACACTACGCGTTAACTGTGTTCCTCTCCACAGATGCTGTCAGACCTGCTGAGTTTTTCCAGCTATTTTTGTTTTTTGTTACTCTGTCTAACACTTCACTCACCTTCAGCTGCACTCCTTCAGTGCCAACCTTTATCATGGCATGGGAACAGCTTATGCAGCTGCACGTTCCATCTCAGATGAGGGGAAAGAATAAAAACAACACCATTGCCAACTGTACCAGCAACAACAGAAGCAAAACCAGTAGCAGCATCTTTCCCAACTGCCTTCTCCTCAACCACATGCCTCCTCACAGGGCAGAGTGAGATGGTCACCGAGATCTAACTAGAAGGAGGCAAATTTTGCAACACAGGATCTACAAGCAAAGGATCAGGTCTCGTAACATGGGTGAGCACCTTTGCCACAGGAGGCTCAGGCTTTCATGGCAGGTCACTACTGACATTAGCAACGTCCTGGAAAAAGACTTTGCTTCCAGTGGGCCAGGTGGATATACATTGCAAGTGGCCGATAAAGTGTGTTACGGCACAGCAGATGGTAAATGCTGAGCTGCTCAAATGCCAGAAGGAAACTTGAAAGAGCTGCCACAACTGCTATGCAATTTTTTTTTAATTTTGAGGTGCGTGCCTTGAATGCAGTAGTAATAAGTCCACCGAGTCTTAGAGGTTTTTTACAAAACTAAATTACACATTTATTAATAGAAGAAAAGATTTAAGCACATACATAGTCTACAAATTACTACTGTAATAATTCCTAACTCCCCAAATTAATCTAGCTTCCAGTCACACCTCCGTTAAGGCAATAGTAAAAACAAATAAATTTCAACAGACTCAGGCAAAGCCACAAATACCCTTAATATTCACAATGAGTTTCCCTAGCCTTGGTTCCTGTAGACTGCAACTTGGTGCACAGAGGCTGAAGGCTTTTCACACATGTTAGATCTTAGAATGCCTTCTCCCTTGCACACAATCTCATCTCCTTTATGCATGTTTTCCCCTTTTTAATGTAAAGTCCATTGTTCCAATATGTCTTTGCAACTTTACTTTTCTCATAATATAAATCTTTCATAGCACTCATATTATCAGTAACCTTTGGGAAAATTTGGGGAAAATAAACACACTGTTTGGCTTAGCTTCTTCTGGCTAGGTGTAACATCTTACCATTTCTTTGAAATTCAAACTAACCTAATTTATCTAAAAATGCCAATGTTCTTCACACCTCACATTCTAAAACTTCAGCCATGTTTACGTATTTAGCATTTCAAACCTAGCTTCTCTTTTGATAACTCAAAAGCTCCAGACTAGCTGCCTCCAATTCAATTAAACCCCCCCATACACACACCCACACAGAGAAGCTAATCCAAACCCCACCATTAACCTACCTTTACAATGAATCACAATGATATTATGAAAACTATTATATTTTCATGACAGGTGCCTGTCACTGGATGGACACACCCCACCTCCTGAGTCTCTGCCTCTCGCCAAGCTACGCACTCTCTGCTCCTGCAGGGGAGAAAGCAGGGAAGCTTGTGTATTCAATATGGCTTGTGTGGAGAGGAGGGAAGGACAAATATTTGTGGAGAGTGCAAAAGCAAAATACTATGGATTCTGGAAATCTGAAATAATTACAAAAAAAGTGCTGGAAATACTCATCAGGTCAGACAGCATTGGTGGAGAGAAACAGAGTTAATGTTTCAGGTCGATGACCTTTCATCAGAAGAATGATAGAAATGTAAGAATTTTGAATCCAGTGGAAGGGGGGCAGGAAAAAACAAAAGGGAAGCTCTGTGATAGGGTGAAGGGAAGGACAGATTAACTAACAAGAACATTCATGATTCAAAAGCCAAAGAGATGGTAATGGGTATAGAAAAGAAACAAAAGTTGTGTCCAGATGAGGTGTGAATGGATTTACAGCAGCCACCTGAATACAACATGAAGGGATAAAGAAAGAAATAAGCCAGCAAAAAAAAAAACACATAGAATAAGATGGAGACAGAGGTTATGATATAAAGTTGCTGAACTCAATATTGAGTTGAGAAGGCTATAGAGTGCCGAGATGAAAGGTAAGGTGCTGTTTCTCGAGTTAGCGTTGAGCTTCATTGGAACGCTATAGCAGGCCAAGGACAGAAAGGTCAGAGTGGGAGCGAGGTGGGTGCAGGCAATTAGGCTTCACTGGCTGACGATTACCCCAGTGTGCCTTCTTTCATACAGTGCCGTGTAAAGCATAGCATGCTATTACCATAGAGCTTCTGAAGAACCATTCAGTATGATGGCTGATCAGGCTTTCACCCAAATTAATACCATAATGACTGATGCCACAACTCACCTTGATCATTAGATCCTGTGCCTGCACCAATCATCTGCCATAACAAGATCCAGTGACCTATGCCTGCAGATTCTGTTGCATATAAAGTACCTCTCATGCATCACAACTCGCCCATCATCCTCCAGGGCTCTCCTGTTCCCTGCACCTCATGCTTAGGGATTTTACTCAGAAAACCTATTGACAACCATGATGATGCTGCAGAAAATAACAAAAATAAAAAAATTGGCTTAAAACCTAAAGAAAACTTGTATGCCATGAATAAATCTTTAAAAATAAGAAAATTGAGCTCAAAATTACCTCAAGCTCATAGAAATAAGTTTCAAACTATTTATCTGCAATGTTCCTGACCTGGCAGCCTGAAGTGCCAAAGGGAGGAAAGCGGTTTGGGAACCCCATAACTTTGTGTCATTTAAGTATTTTTATTCATCCTTATTCATTTATGGGGTGTGGATGGCACTGGCTGGGCCAGCATTTATTGCCCAACCCTAATTGCCCTTGAGAAGGTGGTGGTGAGCTGCCTTCTTGAACCGCTGCAGTCCATGTGGTGTAGGTACACCCACAGTGCTGTTAGGAAGGGAGTTCTAGGATTTTGACACAGCAACAGTGAAGGAACAGTGATATATTTCCAAGCCAGGACAGTGAGTGACTTGGAGGGGAACTTCCAAGTGGTAGTGTTCCCATCTATCTGCTGCCCTTGTCCTTCTAGATGGTAGTGGTCGTGGGTTTGGAAGATGCTGTCTAAGGAGGCTTGGTGAGTTCCTGCAGTGCATGCGTAGATGGTACACACTGCTGCTACTGTGCATCGGTGGTGGAGGGAGGGAATGCTTGTGTGTAAAGTATAAAATGGATGCCCCTGTCAATTTCAAATGGAAGTTTCCCCCACCCAGCTGGAAATGGGCAATATGTACCACCGCAGTGGCAACCTCTGTTTTACAGGCTACTCCTATCTTCCTTCTTTAAACTGGTCAGAAACAATTGCTAATGAAGTGTTCCGATGAAAAGATTCAGCCCCACCACTTTGTTTCAGACCCTGGAACACAGATGAGCAGAGCTGTGATCAGGCAGCCAAAGCCAACATCAATTTATTATAATTATATAAACTATAATTATTTTATTACAGGGTGGAATCATAATAGTGTGATTCACTGGTAATAGTAAATTTAATTTCCTTGAACCAAATATATATGTTCAACTCAATTTTGTTCAATCTCTAATTCGGTAGGAAACCAACCTTGAACATTAATGATGCCTTTTAATGGAAAATGTTCAGAAATTAATCGTTACAATTTGATTTACCACAACCCTAAGCTAATTTTATTAGACAGGTCATTTCTGAATGTAGCCAACATTAATCACTGCTGTGAACATCTTTATAGATTGTATATGCACTGCAACTCTATCTGGTATTATAAGGTTTTATAGCCCAGTATAATGAAGACACAAATTGTGTCATCCAAAAGTCAAGGAGCAGTAACATTAGTTGGGTGCCTTTATTATCTTTTATTGCCATAGTTTACTTTGGTAAACTATAGTGTAATTGGCAGAGAGTAGTTAAATCATCAATCTCCTTCTATTCTGCAACATTCTGTCCATGTCATTTTTCAAAACACTGGTCTACAGCATTAACCATAGGTCACATGGTACAAAGGGCACCATTTGCTGATATACAATTCAGACAGCTAAAGTTACTCACTTTTCCAGAACCACTTCATCCAATTCAGAGCCGTGGGGAGTCAGAGCCTATCCGGACTGGCAATGGGTGCTCGGCAGGGTACACCCAGGACAGGGCAACAGTCGATCACAGGGCACACACTCACCCAGACACATGCACTAAGGGGCAACTTACCATAGCCGATCCACCTAACCAGCACATCTTTGGTTGGTGGGAGGAAACCAGAGCAACTGGCAAAAACCCATGCAGACATGGGGAGAACATGCAAACTCCACACAGACAGACACCCGAGGTCAGGATCAAACCCCGATCTCTGCATCTGTGAGGTAGCAGCACTAACTACTGTGCCACCATGCCATCCAGCAGCTACACCAGTGCCTAAATTATAGATTTTGGTTGCATATTATCCTAAGCGCAGTATGTACCAGAAAGGTTTTAGTAAATGGGGCCATCTAAGCACAGATTTAACAAAGAAATCCACTTGAAAAATATCTCACTGTTCGGCAGTAAAGAGAGTGGAGGCATAACACCTTAGTGTCAGGTCAATTCAGAAAGGAGGCGTGCGGGTTTGCCTGGGGCATTGATCTATGAGCCAGTGCATGATATGAATGGAGTGTACAGTTCATTCATTCTCTGCTGTGCCATTTCTGGGTTCTATCTTGATGCTGGAACCAGCACAGGATGGCGCTCCTATTCCTTCTCACAGTGGGATACATCAGGGCCAGGATTTTCCAGTCGGCGAGCGGAAGGGGCAGGGCCTGCTTGCCAATGCATAAAATGACGCGCGGTGATGTCAGGCAGAACTCCCGATGTCAACACGCCCCATTTAAATTTTCAGGTAGGCGGGGGGGCTCAGCAAAATCAGCTGTGCACCTGCCAACCTGTCTTTGGCCAATTGAGGCCATTGGCAGAGTCATTTAAGTAATTAATGGACCTGCCCGTCCAACCTTAAGTTTGGTGGGCAGACCAAGAGCCCTGGCGGGCATTAGAAAAAGCATGAAACCTCACCCACGGGTGGGATGAGGTTTCATGTAGGTTTTAAAAAATTTAATTAATGTGTTTTTGAAAGTTATGGACATGACCCAACTCGTGACAATGTCACATCAGGGGACATGTCACGGATTTTTTTTTTCTATTTTAAATAGTTTTTTACAGTAGAGCCGATCTCCCTGAGGCAGCACTTAGCCTCAGGGAGATGAGTGTGCTCTTTTGTGCGCATGCGTGAAAAAGCGCACTCTCGGGTTTAGGGATTTTCTCTCGCCCGCACAGGGAGCGCATGGCGCTTCTGTGCGGACGTCACGCTGGGCGGGCCTTAATTGGCCCGCCCACATAAAATGGCGGTGTGCCCCTGATTGTGGGGACAATTCTACCCCAGGTGTTATTATGCTAGTGCCTTAACTCTTTATCTTTCACTTTCCCTTCTTTTCGCTTTTATTTTCTTGTATATTGTTCTTAGAATTAAGGTCGAAGATAGCTTTCTGAAGCATCCTCTTTTTCTCCAACTTGTTCCATTTAAAGAAAATGAATGGCAGGAATTTTCTTGGTGTTTCTCCTGGGTTGCCACCAGATCTTCAGTGGAAACTTCATCCATGCACATTAGGACAGCAGAGTGGGAAAAGTCCCAAGGTAATTCATCCTGTCCCCAAAAAAGGCAGATACCACAAATTAATTTATTTTACACTGTTCCTTTCACTGTTAAATTTCTTTCCAGTTAGAATAATAGGATTTTAGTCTGGAGATGAGGTGGTGGTGGATGGAGCTGGTGAGTTCGGGCAAACCAGAAAAACGGGCCCTGATTATGGTGGGTTGGGGTCCAGATTGCTGGGGACGGTGGGGGTCCCAGTAAAGGGGGATGTTTTGGACCCTGAGATGAGGGTGGGGGTGTGGTAATGATGGTGTGGAAGACCCAAAGGTGGTCAAGGGGTTCTGAATTGTGGAGAGTGGGTTACAATAATGATCAAGGGGATGGTTCCATGGGAGACAGGGAGGAGTAGCTGGTGATTGAAGGGGCGGGTCCAAAAGTGGTTGGAGGGGGCAGAGAGATCACAAGGCCGGGTGTGCAGTGATGTTGGTCTAGAGGTTAACTTGTTGAGTTAGAAAGAAACAGTTTGCTGTTCATGGCCTACAAGCAGTGCTATAAAGGCACTTACCTCATGAATTCAACCATTCTCACTATTTTTAATCTGCCAAGTTTCCTGAGGTCAGGGAAGCTTGGCCACCTGCAATTGAAATTAAACGACTGTTAAAATGAAGGCAGCCAGCTTTATTGTAATTTAAAAAGACCCACCTGTTTTCCACAAGTGGACTGGTCACCTGCGCCTTCTTTCACTTCTGTTAAAACCAGAAATGGGTAGGTTTGAAGCAGGGTGTGTTCCCATTCCAGATTTTTTACATTTCAACCTCCGACACACCCCAACCAACTTGTTTTTGGGAGTTAAGATTTGGCCCATAAAATCATACAGTACAAAAAAGACCATTTGGCCTATTGAATCTGTGCTAGCTCTTTGAAACAGTTATTCATTTCAGCCCACTCCACTGATCTTCCCCTATAGTCTTGCAGATTTTTCCTTTTCAATCTTTGTTCAAGTTTTTTTTAAATTTACCAACACCATTCACCTCTATGTCACCCACCAGCTTTTGTGTAAAATAGCTCAACCCAAAAAAGGGGATTTTATGGAGTCGAGAAGAGTGGGAACTTGACATGCTTGACAGGATGTGAAATTTTGATTTCCCAGCAGCAGGTTGAGATGTAGAGATAAAGTCAGCAGTGTGTTTGCAGCATATTGAGCCTCCTGCCATCCTGAGGTGGGTCCATACTTGTAATACATTTGAATGTCATGAATATACTCGTTAGCGTAATTTAAAAAAAATTACATCCTACCTTCTAGATAAAGTCAGCAGTGCATGAGAATATCGAGGCACTCAGTTCACGATCATTTAAAGGTAGCATGCACCAGCCCACTTTGTGTAATTGTGCGTGAGGTCAGCAGTTTTCCTTGTTGAACTCTACAGCACAAGGGAGGGGAGCAGGAGAATGGCAGCTTTAATAGAGGCTCGGGACCGGCAAGGATGAGCGAATGCTGAGGGAGGTTGTGGAGTGGGGTCAGAGGCATAGGGAGTGGAAAGGGATTCCAGGGAGGACAGAGGGTGGGGTCAGGGGCACAGAGGAGTGAAGTGGGATGGCCTGGAATTCTGGGTGTTGTCGGAAGGAGCGGTGGAGGCAGTCAGTCAAGGTAAGAAAATCAGGGGCCTAAAGGGTGGTGTTAGTACTGTCCAAATGTGAGTCCATCTCAGGGTGTTCGCTGGCATAGTCCTTACAGGGCTTTGAGCTCACCTACCACATTTCAATTACCCCCACTGAGAGTGATCTCAGGCAACGTCCTTTACAATGCATAGAGTGGAAGAGCCAGCTGAGCCTACAAGTTCAGCCATGTCCCACAGCATGGTGAGTACATCACTGGTCACTAACATAAACATTCAATAAAGAGTGAACAAAAAAAAAATCATCATTTCTTCCACAATAAAGGGAATGTCCTTAACTCACCTGTAACCATCAATGCATGCCAACCATGAGGTGTGCCAGTACATTTCACCCTCTGACTAAGCTAGCCTCAGCAAATAACGACGAGGCAAACATGAATAAAGTAAAACCAATGTAACATGAAATATTTACAAGTGAAGCTTAATTCTGAAAAACACTAGTGCTACCTTTGTACTCTCAAGTCTTACGTTAATGGCAATTTAGTTGGGCAGGAAAGTTGTGGCCATGATGCAGATTCTCCCTGTTTGACCAGGAGGTTTTATAATAGGCCACCCGTAGATGCTGCATTGTCAGCTGATGACAGGTTTCACCAATGAAAAGCTTCCCCCTCCGCTAAATCGAACGTGTTTACCATGCGTGCTGCCCACACTTAGAATTTTAATTATAATCGCATGGGAAATAGCAAAAAAGAGAGAAAGGAGAAATGGCTCACAGTTCCAGTTATGATGCCAGGAATGACATGCTGTTAACAAAATCCCAGCCAAAGTGTCTGTTCACCATTCCTCTTATGAGCTTGTGTACATGCTCCTGTAATGTGAAGCATGTGGTAACGCAACATATTATGAGGATACCATTGATCTATATCAATTAGAATTTTCAATCCTTCACTATATCTCTCCCGAGTTTGTTTTTCCTCTCAAGTGTAAACACCCTCACTTCCCGTGTAGGGGCAAAGTCTAAAAATTAAATCCAGGAATTTCAGGAGTGGAATTAGAAATCACTTCTACCCACAAAGGGTGGTAGAAATGTAGAACTTTCTTGGTGAATGCCGATTGATGCTAGATCAATTATTAATTTTAAATCTGAGATTGATAGATATTTGTTAACCAAAGATATTAAGGGACATGGGACAAAAACGGGTTTTCAGAGTTGGGTCATAGATCACCTGTGACCTTATTGAATGATGGCAGAGCAGGCTTGAGAGGCTGAATGGTCAACTCCTGTTCCTCTGCAGTCTCTCGTCTTGCCTCAGATGCCTAACCCAAGGCACCAATTTAGTTGCCATTTGCTTTTTATTCCTTGAAACCAGGATCTCAATGAAACTCTATACAGTATCCCAGCTAAGCAACTGTTACAGGTTCATTATTAATTGGCAGCAGCAAAGAGGGAGGAGAATTCGCATGATGTTGGATGTTTTGTCAGCAAAACCCAAGAAAATGGCAAAAGTAGCCATTTACAGCATTTCTCCAAAGTTTCCGTCAATCTTCAGACTAAATTAGATTGGGAGAGCAGAAGAGCCCTTGTGGAATTGCAGGTGTAGGATTTTATGGATGACCAGATTTAGCCATCCTGCTAATAATTTATAATACGATGGAGTGCATTGTCACCTTCGATGCTCCCTGTGCAGATATTCGCATGTCGGCAACTTATGTCAAGGGTTCAAGTGTGCTCTCATTTATTTTAATGGGTGGAAAACCATGGCAGGAGCTGCCTGAATTATTGATCTATATTCCCGGTACAAGAAGATGTGCACAGCTATCTGGTAAAAATGAAAAATGATGCCAGTGACATTTCTACTTTACAGGAAATACAACCTTTTGAGTTGCTGGACATATTGCAAAGGTTGCATTATTTAGGATCTTATTTTCACTAAATAATGGGCCGAATTTTCTGTGCGCGTTGGCGTCGGGTGCCTTGGCGGGTGTGACCGGACAATATGGCAAGATGGCCAAAAATCAGTTTCGCAATGTTGTGAAACCAGTTTGCAATTGTCCGCTCTGCCCATCAATGGCGGGCTGCATTTCCTGCTGCCACACATCGAGAACTTCATTGTAATACATCTGCATATCATTATAATCCCAGTTCGCTGGAATCATCCCCCCCACACTGGATCATCCAAGCACATTGGTGTGCCTTTCACAACTGTACATAAGTGACTTGCACCTGGCGAGATGCGCTTCACTCAGGACTTTGAGGCT
Source organism: Cetorhinus maximus (assembly GCF_964194155.1). NCBI lineage: Eukaryota > Metazoa > Chordata > Chondrichthyes > Lamniformes > Cetorhinidae > Cetorhinus > Cetorhinus maximus. Next base: position 87,256,555 of record NC_135879.1, read on the forward strand.
TGGTTGCCTACCTTGCTTCGGGCAGCACTCACAATCATCAGTGCCAAGCTTCGCAGGCAGCATCACATCACTTTTAGGGGGGCTCACGGGCAGCTCTACCTACCACACCAGCCGTCAGGTAGGGGTGGCTTTTCAATGGCTGCAGGGCTAGGTCTTGCTTGGGGAAGGGGGAGAAGTGGCCTCAGGGAAGGGAAGAGGCTGCAGGGCAAGGGCATTACTGAGGAAGGGGGATATCCCAGGGTGTGTATAGGGATACATGTTGATCTGTGCAAGTGGCCTCAAGATGGTGAGGGCTGAGGAGGCAATCTCCAGAGGAGATGAGGCCAGATGGAGATGTGAGGGTTTGTGTGTGAGAGAGTGAGTGGTGATGTCCCTTGAGCTGGCAGTGAGTGAGATGCCAGTGAATGTGTAATGGGTTTGTGAATGTGTGAGTTTAGAATGATGAGATGGTTGCCTTACTTTAGTGGCACAGATGAGATCATTCCTGCTCTTTCTGCACTGGATGGCAAACACCTTCTGTGCAGCGTTGGCACTGACCACCTCTGGCACCGCCTCCCAAGCTGGCGTGGTGGCACTGATAGGCCTCCTGCAGCCAGACTGGGAGTAGAGGATATCACGGCGGGCTCCAACGGTGTCCAGAAGGTGTCCCAGGGACACGTAATTGAATCAGAGGGGCTGCAGCCTTCTTGCCTTTCGGGGCATGCCTTCTGTGCAGCCATCCTGGGCTGGAAACACTGAGAGGTGTGTGTGTGTGGCTACACTTTAAATCTGGTGCCCAGCATGATGAAGTGGCGAGGTGATGGCATGGTGGGTGAATCGGAGGTTGCCCGCCAGAAAAACGGCGTGTTTCCCGGGAATGCACGATTAGTGAGGCTGGATTAGGACGATACGGCGTGAAAAGCTACCATTGCGGCCAGCGGATAAAAAGTTCTTTACCCCGCCTGCTACTGCACTTAGTGCAAACCTGGGTTGGTTGTGCCCAATGTCTTGGAGGCTGGGTGCTTGACAATGTCTGACTTAGTTGTTGATGATTAAATCAGTATATTTCCCAAGTAATAAAACTTCAGGAAACTCAAAGGGGAAATGTGCACTTAGGCATTCGGAATTCAGACATGCTTCTGTCAATTTAAACCCTTTTGCCTTTATTTAGTAAATTTCTTACTAATTTAGTAACCGTCAAAATTCAAAATCCTGCTGTGGAGACACTCAACTGTTGCCTAATTATACAGATGCCCCCAAGTTCTTTCATTTTCTAACTTTGATGGTGAAGTGTTTGGTTTTTGGCAGGATATTGTTTATTAAAGCTGAAAAATGAAACTGTATGTATTTCAAAGGATGAAATTTGCCATCATCTGTATCTTAAGTATGAAGCAGGGGTCAGGTTTAATAGGAGGCCATGTACACCACCTCCAACCCCATCCCCCACAATCTGTGTGGAAATGAGAACTGCTGAAACCTTTGCGGTTGCCCACAGTCCATTAACTACAGCAGTAGCTGCTTTATTTTTTGCTTTGCAGATGTTGGTGATTTGCTATCCAAGCCACTTGTACTAAACCTACTCAGTTAGAAAATGGTATAATTATTTCCTGTCCTGAGCAGTAATAGTCATTACATTTTATACAGCTAGAGTTTGATGTTGTTTATACTACCCTGTACTGGCCATCTATTTTTTTAATACCTGCACCTGCTGGCTTTTCATTTTATAACAATTCTCTTTACTACCCTGCTAATTGCAACAAGAATGGCAGCTGCAGGGCAGCATGGTCTCAATTTCAAACCACCTTCAAAAATCACATATAGGGCACATCATTTGGACTGCAGCATTTCCATGGGGTGATTTTAATTTTGTGTGATCGTGTAAATGGCTGATTGCAAGTTGCTAGCTGCTCTACATCTCTGCCAGTTTTATTTCCACTGAAGTCAAGAACTACCCCTAGATGCTCCACATTGTGAGATGAAAAGCAAAATAAAACTTTTCCTTACCTAATCAGCACATGCCACAAGATTAGTTCTGTGAACATTTGATACACCGCAATTATGCATCTATCTGGCTGCAGATTGCTATAGTGAGAGTTAGGAACACAGCTTCTGCAGTGTTATTGTGCACTAGCAGAATGAAGTATGGTAGCAATTTCAAATTACATGTACACGTACTACTAATGCAGTTATTGCTCTTAACATTTCAATCATGGTTAATGAATCTGGCCACACTGCTAAATAAAACTTAACTCTGACTTTCTAAACTAAGAATGATTTGAAAGAAATCTCAATTTTTAAAACTAATTTAACAGGCCATGCAACACATTGTTGTCTCATTCATTTAGCCTTTTTATACTGGCTCTATTTTCCAGCCCTCAGATAAATCAACTTTAATTAACTTGCAAGTAACTGCCTTCTTGCCATCAGTGATCAGCAAAAAGGAAATCATTACAAAGGTGTCAGGGATTACTATGTTCATCTTTAAGAAAGAAATCAATTCTGGTCACTGCCTTTATTGTTTCTGCAATTAATTTTATTAACTTTTGTGAACCCCATCTAGGGGCAAATAATTTAACGTATTTGAGTGTACAAGTTCATTTTCAGGACATTTCTTATAAGATAAGAGGTAATGGTTGCTACTTAGAAAGAATTGGTACCGTTCTTTTTCTCACTTAACCAATTTACTTATTTACTTTTAGAAGTTGAAAGCACAAACAACAATAATTATAATTTTTCATTATGCAGAAAATAACACATAATAGCCCAAACATTCAGTTCCTTGGCACTATGAATAGCTTCAAAATAGCTGCAATGCACACACTCACTCCTGGTGCGAGCTGCATAGACACCATTTTGGTGAGGGTGTTAGTGCAGTTGCAGGGACCTTTCACCAAAAATTTGCACACTAGGCAGATTGTAATGTCAACCAGTGTCCAATGCTGATTTAATGCCAGCTCCACCATTTTGAAGCTCAACACTCCACCTAACACCTTCTCTTAACCTCACACCCCTGAACATGCACAACAGCAAGTAGGGCGACCCCATCAGTGCTACTTAAAGCTATCATCAACTAGTTTCAGTTTAGTTACTGATTGATTTCTACGGAACATTGTTTTAGAATTGTGGAAGTGTTTAGTGGTTCCTAGAGTTCAAAAGGCTACACGGAGTGGCCGTTGTAAAGTAAAAGGTTCATTAATAATAGCTACTGAGCATGTGCATAAGAAGCTATGTCATGGTGATGTCACTCACTGAGGCAAGATGAGTGAGATCCACCTTAGAGAGGAGCTGTAGCTATGTCTTGGTGTTCTATAACAAGCTGATCCAATGTATGGCCCACAGGCCGGAAGCCCCTGAATCAGTTTGCAAAATTCCAGACAAACAAGTGATTTTCAACAGAAGATTCTGCATGGAGCTGCTCCTTTAACCACGGGCTGTTTCTCTCTCACCTTTGCGAATGAGGGAGAGAAGTAGTCTCTGATTGGAGGAGCAGTGAACACCAGCATTGGTGAGTATGCTAAAGGCTGCCAGACTGAGGGAAGTGAAGGTAAGACCAGGCTGGAGCCTGGGAGGTAATCAACAGCGGGGCCTGAGCCCGGGGAGCGAAGCAACGTTGGGGCCGGAGCTAAGGGAATGAAGCAACAGTGGGGCCGGAGCCCAGGGAGCCAAGCAATAGCAGGGCCGGAGCCCGGAGTGGGGGAGGGAGGGGTGGTTGGGGGGCGGGGGGGTGGGGTGAAGAACGGCAGGGCTGGAGACAGGCAGCCAGGTACGACGGGCCCAGGAAGGGCGACGTTCTGGTGGCCCAGGGAAGGTGACATTTCCGCGGGCCCAGTGAGGAGACAGTGCCGCAGTGAGTATGCGGGAGTGAGAGAGCGTATGTGTATGTGTATGGGAGTGAGGGACTGAGTGTGTGGGGGGAATGCGAGTGAGAGACTGACTGAGTGTGGGGAGGTAGCGCAAGAGAGTGAGTGACTGAGTGTGTGGGGGGAGCGTGACAGGGTGAATGTGGTAATCTGATGTGTAATATACCTCTAAGAAGGATATTATAATTACTATAATTAGTAATTTGCCTAATTTGTCAACAAAACTGGCACCCTTGTATTACCTACTCAAGAAAAAACAACGTTGGTCTTGGCAAACACCACAGAAAGAAGCTTTCACAAAGATGAAACAGCTGTTACACTCATCCACCCTATTAGTACATTTTGACCAAAGGAAAGAGTTAGTTCTGACATATGATGCATCTCCCTATGGAGTGGGAGCAGTGTTCTCCCATCAAATGGATAATGTATCAAGAACGCTCAACACAGCGGAAAAGGGATACTCACAGATAGTAAAAGAAGGCTTATCAGTTACCTTTGGTGTTAAGAAATTTCACCAGTATGTACAAGGCCATCATTTTACTATCTTTTTGGACCACAAACCTTTGCTAGGATTGCTCAGCAAGGACAAGGCTATACCATCCATAGCCTCAGTAAGAATACAGCGATAGGCATTGATCTTGGCAGCGTATAAGTATACTTTTATCCACAGGCCTGGAAATCGGATTGAAAACGTTGATGCACTTAGTCATTTGCCTTTGAAAGGAAACAATGAGAATGTTCCAGTTCCTCAAGAATTTGTTTTATTATTGAACTTCCTAGATTCATCACTGGCATGTGCTAGACATATCAGAGATTGGACAGGTCGAGACCCAGTCTTATCCAAAGTACAAGAACAAGTTCTTCACGGTTGGTCACAAGAACAGGAATCTGACAAAATGAAATTGTATTTTCCCAGAAGACATGAGATAACCAGCCAGGATGGTATTTTATTGTGGGGAGCTAGAGTGATTGTTCTTCCAAATAGACGAAAGCCTTTGTTATCTGAATTACATTGTTCACATCCAGGTTTTTCCCGAATGAAGACCATGGCACTCAGCTATCTATGGTGGCCTGGAATGGATGGAGAAATAGAGAGCTTAGTGAAAAGTTGTATGCAGTGTCAGCAAGTGCAAAAGTTACCTCCAACAGCTCCGTTACAACCTTGGGAGTGACCAGGAAGGCAATGGGTGTGATTACATATTGACTATGTGGGAGCTTTCGTGGGAACAATGTTTCCCCTTATTGTTGATGCTCACTCAAAATGGTTGGACATATATGAGGTGAAGTCACCAACATCTTCTGCTACAATTGACGAGCTACGTCAAAGTTTCACCATCAACGGACTACCAGGAGTGATTGTATCAGATAATGACACGGCATTTAAGAATGCTGAGTTTCAACAGTTTATTAGCCTCAATGGTATTGCTCATGTAAAACCTTCACTGTACCACCCTTCATCGAATGGACTGGCCGAGAGAACGGTTCAAACATTCAAAACTGACATGAAGAAATTAACTGGAGATTCCACAGCGGCCAAGCTAGCACTCTTTCTTTTCCAGTATAGGACCACCCCTCACACCACAACAGGTGTCACACCGGCAGAATTGTTGATGAATCGCCGTCTCAGAACGAGATTGAGTTTAGTAGCACCAAATTTAGGGGGAAAGTGGAAAGAAGTCAAGGAAGTCAGAAAATTGTACTTGTCTGACATAGTCATGACAGAAAGTTTATCATAGAAGGGACGGTATATGTGAAAAATTTTGGAGAAGGACCCAAGTGGTCACCAGGTGAAATAAGTGCGGTGGCTGGACCTCTTTCTTACCATGTGAACGTGGAAGACCGAATCATACGGAAACATATAGATCATATTAGAAGGAAAGGAACAAAGCATCAGGGAATGATTCCCCCAGTGTACACGACTGCGTCAACATCTCCTGCTGAAAGAACTCAACTGTGTACAGGTGTATTTGAAGGATCGGCTGTACCTGCGAGAGTTGAGGAAACAGATTTGCAGGTGCTCACTAAAGAACCTGATGTTCGGACAACACCAGAAAAGGTGGTTCCTGACAAAACGGCTGAAGTTGTAGAGCTGAGACGTTCTACATACATAAGGAAATCCCCCAGAAAGACTGAATTTGTAAATTACTTAACTGTGTAAATAATTTGATAATTTGGGAAAAATTGTAATTGTAACTGTAAAAAGTATTTGAGTAAAGTGGTGGGGGTGGGGGTGAGGGGGGGTAATCTGATGTGTAATATACCATTAAGAAGAATGTTATAATGGAAGATCACATGATTTTAGTATCCAATAGCAGAGTAACACAAGCTACCTTAGTAGTCCGTAGTCAGTAGTCTAGAGTTAGAGCCTGTAACGTAGAAACAGGGTTTGAGTTGTTAGTACACAAGTGTAACTACTGAGTTCCTTTGTAAATAAATAGCATGTGTTCTACATAAGAATTGTCTACTGATCTACTCTAACTATGGTACCAACTCGGCCATCCCTGAAAACAAGTGTGCAATCCGGCTCCATTAGTCCAAATAAACTAATGACCAGGATCTAACAGTGAGTGACTGAGTGTGTGGGGGGGAGTGCGAGAGAATTTATGACTGAATGTGTTGGGGGTGGGTAATGTGAGAGACTGAGTGATTGAGTGTGTGGGGGTGTAGTGCAAGAGAGTGAGTGACTGAGTGTATGGGAGGGAGTGTGAGAGAGTTTATGACTGAGTGTGTTGGGGTGGGTAGTGTGAGAGACTGAGTGATTGAGTGCAAGGGCGGAGTGCGAGAGAGTGAGTGACTGAGTGTATGGGAGGGAGTGTGAAAGAGTTTGTGACTGAGTGTGTTGGGAGTTGCGAAGCGTGAGAGTAAGTGACTGAGTATGTCAGAGGATGACGAGAGAGTTTATGACTGAGTGTCTTGGGGAGAGTGTGAGAGAGTGAATGACTGAGTGTGTCAGGGGGTCGGAGTGTGAGAGAGTGAGTGACTGAGTGTGTGGGTGAAGAGTGTGAGTCTGCCTTATGCCCAGTCTCAGGTTTCTCACACACAAACACATCCACACACCCACTCACAGTGGGTACGTGTGAGTAAGCGAGTGCCCTGATACTGGGAGTTAGCTGGACACGCACACACACTCTGAGCCCCTCACACTCTGGTCATTTTTATTAATTACTCTTTTTAGCATAACAACTTATTGCTATGATATTACTGTAGTTTGGCTCAGCAATTGGTTCTTTCCTTACCTCAACCTTTTTTTGAAATTCAGTTTATTGTTGTGCCAAACCTTATCTTTCAGAAACATGCTCATCAGCCCCTTGAGTGAGAAAAATATGCAAATGTGGCCTCCCTGAGCGAAAAGGCTGAACAAGCCTGTTCTATAACCATGATGTAATTCAATGATGTAAATAATGGTATTTAATGAAATAATGAAAGACCATTGCCTCCAAGAGAACCTCTTCTAGAGTAAGAAGGCAAGATAAACCGACAATAACAATCTGTCAGGCATGGGTGCAGTAGTCGCCTTGGCCTGCAACATGACTGGGAGAATGATTTGAGGTGACATGGGTCAGAACAAGTTGTTGGAAGAGGGAGGAGGAAGAGGGGGAGAAGCCTCTAAGCAGTAGGCCATATCTGCCCAGGGTGCTCAGGGAGTAATTCTCCTACCTCAGCCTGAGCGAGATACAGTGGCTGGAATTTTAACAGAGCTCTGAAAACTGGCTGGGAGGCGGGAGGGCTCATAAATATTGTGGTACACCTTTAAGTGGGTGTGGTTATGTTTTCTGTATACGTTACTAGAGGGGAAATGATGCAATGTATCACGTGATTCAGACTCAGCCTCAGTCTGCTGTGAGGAAGCTACCAGATCAGACGTGTACACATTCTCCAACTTTGTAAAACTGCTACCAACTTCTAAGCTCCTCAATAAATGAACCTACGTATTTGTGTGTTAACCAATCACTTATGAGTGGTTGGTGCCTTGATGTTTATTTTTTTAGTAAGCACAAAGAGAAGAAAACACATGATGCCAGCGGTGGAGGATTTTTAATTCTCAAGCATACCATACACAAAATGCTGGCAGTGCTGATGGGAGAAGCTGGTAAGCAGAAAAAAAATCTGAAGTTTTCCAGGTAATTCTGTTGAAGTTTTAAACTGTTCAGTCAATGCAGAGTGTTTGGTCCCTATCCAGAGATCGCACACAGTCTGTGAGTTTAACAGACATGAACAATGTTTCGAGAGGTGCAGCGTCAGGCAGTACTCAGCTGGGGAAGGCAAACAGCTGGAATGTGGGCTGCCAGCTCAATTATGGGGCAAGGGAGAACTGAGAAACGTCACAGATATCAGGCTACAGTCACAAAAATGACAGCTGAAATTTGGGAGTTGAAGAAGGCTGGAAACGTGCCATTATTCACTTTGTGGAACATTGTGGTGTGTTCCCACCACAACCTAGCTTCGCAGCAGAGCTTCAGGAATGCATGCACAAGTGGCGACAGTGTCACTCACCCCAAATGTTGCAGCAGTTGAATGATTTGTGGTGAATAGAGGAACTACAAGCAACTGAAATAATGCAGTGTGTTTAAAGCATTTACTGTATACAAACCCTGATCAGTTAAACACCAGGGGCAGCATTTTGTGGAGGGATGGCTCCTGTTGTACCGTTGCTCCGCCTCTGCTCTTGGGTGGCGGAGAGGCATCATAAGCCACCTTTTCAACAGATAGCTCTTATCACCCAGCAGCCGTCTATCCAGTCGGGTTGGAGCACTGAAGAGCCTCGGCACCTGGGAGTGTCTGAGGATGTAAGCGTCATGGGCGCTGCCTGGGTACCTTGCACAGACTTGCAGAATCTGCATCCTATGGTCACACACTATCTGCACGTTCATAGAGTGGAAGCCCTTCCTGTTGACGAAGGTGCCCGGCTGACCCGTTGGCGCCATGTGCCCTCTGGCTTGCTCAGCCTGGCTTACCTCGTCCATACAGAAATGAAGGAAAGTCAATACCCACCTGAACAGAACTTCTGTCACTTGTTTGACGCAACTGTGGACAGCTGATTGGGAGATTCCACACAGATCCCCCACTGAGCCCTGGAAAGAGCCAGAGGCATAGTAGTTGAGGGCCACTGTGACCTTCAGAGCCACTGGTTTGGAATGTCCACCCACACAGTCGGGCTGATCTCAGGCCCAATCATCTGACAAATGGAGGTCATGGTCTCCCTTGAGAGGCGGAGCCTCCTTTGGTATTGTACCTCGGACATAATAAGGTAGCTGCATCACCGCCTGTAAACCCAGGCAGCAGGATAATGGTGTCTTCTGGACTCCTTGCGCCTTGGACTTCCTGTTGGCCCTGTGCCCCTTGTGCCTGCGCCACTCCTCCCACAGGTCCCTCTCCTGGAAGCTGCTTTGGGACACCTGGCCTCCTCGCCCTTCTGCCCCTCTCTTCCTCCTCAGAGGAGGTGCCACCAGTGGAGGCCACAATCCCTATTACCAGGAAGGCTGCCTGATAGCTGGAAGGGTCAACACGGTCTGAATCCTCAGCGGGCCTTGAAAACACCAATGAGTCCAGAAATGAAAACTGGAAATGCTAACAATGAAATCCTTAAGAGATTAAGCTGGCAAGTACCAATAAGTCACCAACAGCAAGTTATCTCCAAAACTCCTCGCTACTCACATTGACAATGCTGCTGACCCTTCTTGTCCTGACCCTGGATGAGGTTTTGTAAATTGTGGCCTGCCTGCCTGGATGTTTTGCCCATGTGACTAGTGAAAAATCACACAGGCAACATTAAATCATTGTCAATTCGGTTGTCAAGGGCCTTAACTGGCCAGTTAATTAATGGCGGGCGCGACTCTGACTCCCACGTGCACCCGCCAAGTGAAATATCGCGCAAGTGCACGATGATGTTGGGCGAGTGTCATTTTACACTTGAGCGGGCCTGGCGCTCAGCGAAAAATTCTGCCCCAGAAGTATTAACTTAAACAGCAGAATAGAAGAAAGGTCTGGGAATATTGCAAAAACATCCACAAAATTCCGAAGCTTAAATTGGAAGGTGGCTGACATACTATCTGAATTTAAACTATTTAAGCAACACACGGAGCTATGGGTCATTGATTTGAGCATGTCCAAACCAGACCAGCAGCCTGTAAAGATTTGTTTAGTCGTTGGGAATGAAGGCTGACATAGGCTTAACATATCTGAGCTCATGGAAGAAGATGAAAAAGATTCCAAGAGGATTTGGTCAACTTTGGATGGCCAGTTCAGGGTCAGAGTGAATTTTCATATCCATAGACTGGAATTGATGTCATTTTGTCAACAGCCTAAAGAATCCACCAATCATTTTATCAGTCATTGCAGAGAAAAGGGTACTTACTGTGATTTTCCATTGTACAGTTGGCAAAGAGAGTTCCTGTGATAATCTGAGGTGTAATACACCTTTATGACAGTGTGAGCAGACACGTGACTGTAAGACCCAATATTTGTGTAGCACGGGCTACCATGTTAATGTTAGTCTAGAGTAGGGTCTGGCTAGAGAAGCACATATCATGTTAATGCTCTGTTGTTTGTGTAAATAAATAGTATGTGCTTCATTTCATATGAGCCTCTGCGCCTGCCGTATATTGTAATCGACTAACCTGTCGACAGATAAGCATGCAAAGTGACCCCATAGTAAAACATAACAGTTCCCAAATTAATGATTGCATCTACTCCAATAGACGCATTTCAAAAAGGTCTGTCGGACAAAGCCAAAGGCTGCAGCATTACTCAAAGATGAATGAAAGTATGTAATCATTGCAGGCTGACAAAGTTTGCAGGTCTTGTGTGCAACCCCAACCGTCGACACATTGACCAGATTAGCCAAACACAGGAAGTGCGGAAGGTATGGACTTCTATAAGCACCAAAGAGTTGCCCAACGTTTTATGATTTCTGCATGGCTTGTGGCCACAGAGGGTCACTGACAGCGGCAATTCAGAAGAGCAAAGGCCGAAAGAGCAAGAAGTTATGCAAAGGCTCAAGCAGACCTTGACCAACCAATACCTTTGAGCAGCAACAAGGACCGTACCAGATCCCTTAAGAAAAGCATACACAAGGTGATGGACAAAGCAGACAATGACTGAGGATCAAGATGCTGTGAGGCATAGTGAACATACATTCAACACCATCCATGTCAAAGAACATATAGGTGCCATTACATTGTCAGAAATATTTGCCATGATTTAGATCATCTGTCCTCAGAAAGTTGGTAAACATTTGCTATTGGAAAAAATAGACACGGGCAGGTGCCAACATACTGCCTCTGACAGTTCTGTAAACAATACGCCCACAGAAGTGGAAGGCCAAGGTAATGCCCGCTGCTGTGAAGCTTTCAGCATATAATGGGTCGGTAATCCCATGTTTAGGATCTATAGTGTTAGAGTGTAAATACAAGCAGTCGCCTTGACATCACAGACATCCACATAGTAGAAATCAAAGGTCCAGTGAATGCGAATCTACCGGCATATCAAGATCCCACATTGGTAACCATACATGGAATCAGCCAGGTACTGGAAGGCAGATCAGCATCATTAAATATACCCATCACTTCGGTTAGCGATCTGAGATCACAATATCCTGAGTGTTTCGATAGGATTGGCAGTTTTCAGGGTTTGTCCAAGTATCCTTTCATCTGTCAATTGTACAGTACAACAGGCTACAGCTTACAGGCTAAGTGCTATTTTCCCTTTATTTTGGGCACCCAAGCAGGTGATCTCAGATAATGGGCCTGAATTTACTGGAAAGCCATTCAGGCACATGTGTGAGAAGTAGGGAATAGATCACACTACTTCATCTCGGCACTACCCCAGATCTAACAGCATGACCACAAGAATGACTCGTATGGTGAAATCTTTAATTCTGAAGTGCAGAAAGACCAAACAAGATCTACAAATTTCATTGCTATACCTTAGGGCAACAATTCTAAGTGTGACGATTCCATCACTGGTGGAACTCATGTTTGGTAGACCAGTGCGAACAAATCTACCTAGTTTCATCATTCTACCCTTCTAGGAGCCAGGGAAGAATTTTTTTTTTTAAATTGGGAGAGGATGAAAGACCTCCAGGACAGGAATGCAGGCAAAGTGTTACCAAATTTAAAGGTAAGAAAACACATTCAAATTCAGCATCCCGCAGAAGGTATGTGGAGTCGAGGTCTGATACAGTCATCACACCCAATGGTGCAACTATGAGATGAACAGAGGAGAAATCAGGGAAGTACCTAATCCCCAATCACTGTGTAACTCCATTGCAACCAGGACAAGATCCAAGACAAAGTCCAAAACAACATCCGACTGTGACATCCCACAGACCGCCATCAGAAAATTCAACAGCCTCGAACTAACATTACAGTCACTAAGTTGGACATATAAGTCGACCACCACCACGATTCAGGGACCTGAATTAAGGTTTCTTAACTCATAATTCTGTAATGTGTAAGTAAGAATCACAGAATTGCTACATTGCAGAAGGAAGCCATTTGGCCCATCATGACTGCACTGGCTCTCTAAATGAGCATCATGACTTAGTGCCATTTTCCTGCTTTTTCCCCGTATCCTTGCACATTGTTTCTATTCGAATAATCATCTAAAGCCCTCTTGAATGCATTGATTGAACCTGCCTCCACCACACTTCCAGGCAGTGCATTCCAGGCTCGAACTGCTTGCTGTGTGAAAAAGTTATTTCTCACATCACGTTTGCTTCTTATGCAAATCATTTTAAATCTGTACCCTCTCGTTCTCAATCCTTTTACGAGCAGGAATAGTTTCTCCCTATCTACTCTATCCAGCCCCCTCATGATTCTGAACACCTCTATCAAATCTCCACTTAGCCTTCTCCTCTCCATAGAGTACAAGAGCAGGGAGGTTATGCTGAGCTTATATAAGACACTAGTTAGACCTCAGCTGGAGTATTGTGTACAGTTCTGTGTTCCACACTGTAGGAAGGATGTGATCGCATTGGAGGGAGTGCAGAAGAGGTTTAGAAGAATATTTCCAGGGATGAGAAACTTGAGTTATGAAAATAGCTCGGAGAGGCTGGGACTGGATATTCCCAGAAGCAGCAATGGCAACGTCTCTGTTGCCCAGTGACTAGAGGCAGACAGCCAATTAATTCAATTAACTGTCCAATTAAAGGCCACTTTATGTCCTAACTGGCATTTTACAAGCATCAAAATGGCCCCATCCACCTCCCAAAGATGTACTGGACCTGCCCCAATGGCAGTGGACGCACCCATGGCTCCAACGCTGCCGCTAGACAGTTCACCTCTCCGATAGCACTTTAAAAACATTCTTACCCACCTTGCAAGGACACCTCAGCGTAAAGGCTTCCTCTCCCTGAAGCCTTTGCAGCGACCCCCTCTATCGGTGCTGCTGCCCACCTGCCGGCCCAATCATTGGGTCAGCAGCAAAGAGACAGGTCTACTGGCAGTCTCTTAATTGGCCCCGTGGTCTGACTGTCTGGACCTGCTTTCGGTTCCAGTCACAGGACTTTCTTGCTTCAGCTAAATTTCAGCCCAGTGCATCAGATGTCTCTACTTCACGAAGGGCATCTTTGTTGAAATATGCCACTTGCTGCAGAAATAACTGTAGCCTCAGAAAAGGGCAAGGCCGGCATTGCTGATGTCTGTGAGGGTAACTTTGGCAATAAACTTTTATGGCTCCTTCCAGGATGAGACGCGTGATATTTGCTGACACCTCTCAGTTCACCATCCACAGTTGCTTAAGTGAGGTCACTGAGGCTCTGTATTTCAAGAGAGTTAAATACATTTCATTTTCTTTTGCCAGAGAGAAGGAGGCAGGGTGAGCAAGTGGCTTCACATAGACTATAGGCTTTGTCATGATGCAGGGTGCCATTGACTGCACACATGTCATTTTGTGGGCACTGCACATCAACTGTGGGACTTTCAGCGTAGGAGGCTGCAGATTGCCTTGCAGGGATACTTCAAGCAGCTGTGGACCTAGAAGGCCCAGATTCAGACTGCACCATCTCAGCCTAGGTGGCAGCAGCCAGGTTGATTGACTGAGAGACAACAGCAAGGGCACCAGTGGAATGGAAGTGATGTTAGGATGAATGCTGTCATTCTGAGAGATGACAGCAAGCCCTTAGAGCTAGACTTGTGGCATTGATTGACACAACATTCTGCTCCCAAAGCTTTCACAAATGTTGCCTTGAGGACCTCCAGGCCTCCTCCTGTCTGCCTCCTGCACCAAGGCTGCAGTGGAAAAAGCCTTGGAGCCTGCTTCCAAGAAAGGCTTCCAGTACCTGCTTCAGCCACAATTCACCTCCCCTTTAATAAGTGCAGACTGACTTTAAGCAGTGAAGACTAGCATTAACTCCTGCTGGTTGGGTTTTGCTCACCTACCCCCCAACTCAGACAGGCAACCGCTGAAACAGTGCACTTTGCTGGCTGCAACTACAATCATTTAAATTAGCAAGCAGCACGAAGTTTGCATGCTACCTGCATCAGAACCAACAGGCACGGGGTAGTCCCACATTGTGGTCCCCATGCCAGTCTTCTGACCCTGTCCAATTTTGTGGCCACTATGTATTTCTATCTTGCTGCTCCGGGCTGACCATATTTAAGATTTTTACGTTTTTTTTTTACTTCAGCGCTCCTAAATTTGACGAAACAAGCAAAATCTTTGTGCCTGCTTTTCTATCCCCATTTTATAACTGGTCTAAAATCTAGAATTGGAGTAGAAGTGTGAACAATGATCCTCTAGGTGGATGTGGTTGCATTTGATCTGGAGCGGTGAAGACTGTTGGCACATGAAGTGGTGGGGGGGGTCCTCTGTCGGAACAATCCGCTGCTGTACCTTTGATGTTGGCTGGTTATTTTTTTCTCAGGCTACTGTGCCACTGTTGGCAACTTTTTTCTATTTCCATTTATTAGAGATCCAGAGGTCCCTTCCCACCCCCAGCTTTTTGCATCATTTCTGTATTTCCTAAATGTCCTGAAATTCTTCCTATTGTCTCACCTTAATAACACTTCAATCATTTATCCATCTCCTGTTTTCAATTTATGCATTTTACAGATCACTCTGCTTCCTCTCTTATACTTCTGTGTGTGTTCTTCCTCCCCTGCCTTTTGTTCTGTTCCTTTATAAATGCTGTTTATCTGTATTTTTTTTTCAATTCTGTTGCTGTCCATGACTGAACGACTAGTCTGTCAGTTTTTGCCACAGATACCGACAAACCTATTGAGTATTTCCACATTTTTTAAGTTTTCTAAGTTTTATATTCTAATTATGCTTACTTCAAATGAAACTCCTTGAATAAGGTTACCTGGGCCTGAATTTTACCCTTGGCAGGCACACGCGACTGGCACACCTTGGACCAGTCGGGAAACAGGCTCCCGCCTGCGATTGGCCCCCGACTGCGATTTCACGCTAGCTGGCCAATTAAGGCCCATCCAGCATGAAACGCGTCTTCCCGATGGTCCAGAAGGGCCAGGTGGGGGCGGGGACCTGTCGGGCACCGGGTCTAATGGTGACCCGGTGGATGGTTTAAAAACAACACAGGTAGCTCCTTGAAGGCTGCCAGGGAAGAACATATCTTCTGCATTCTAGAGGCCGAAGTTATGGCCTCAACTGCAACTGGAGACGCCAGGCGGAACAGTGGGTCGGATGGACACTTGCCCCCCCGCCCCCACCCCCCCCGAACCCCTCCGGGTTTAGGACGAGGGCCTTGTGGTACTATTGGAGTAGGTGGCTGCCAGGAGGGACACCCTCGTTCCCAGAGATGGAAGGAGGAGGCCACCGTACCTGACAAAAAAATGCTTGGGAGGAGGTGGCAGCCCAGGTCAGCAACCACAACATTGTGCGGCGCACATGGGTGCAGTGCCGCAAAAGGTTCAACGACCTGCTGTATTTGGGAAGGGTTAGTACCGTGTTCGCAAGGATCAGTGTGGAGAAATGTTAAGGTCTGGCCATCCCCCCGTGGAGCTTAGAGGTGTTAGATTCCGAGTGCCAACCGTCAATGACACCAGAGATGGCCAAGTGGGTGAGCCCTGGCTGCTTGGACTGAGTGCCTTGTGGCTCGAAGGCCATGACTTGGATGTGCCCGGCAAGGTGTTCCTCAGGTGGGGTTGGCAAGGCTGCAATGGCGCTGCAGGTAGAGAGTGGACTAATCAATGCTCCTCTGTCCTTTCAGGAGAAATTAAGTGATAACAACATGGAGAGGTCACAGACAGGCGGAGGCCCACCAAACCTCCTACTATTGACCAGATTGGAGCAGGACACCTTGGAGCTGGAGAGGCGCCACCCACCTCATTCAGCCGGACACGGAGCGGAGAGGCAGGGGTGTCAGACAAAGGTAAGAGTGCAGTGCACAGAGGTGAAAGGTTGAACGGTGCAAACATTCTTGTGCAGTCTCTTCATTCATGGGATCCTCAAAACTGGAGTCCCCGTTGATGACTGAAAGATGATGGCACCATGATGCAGATGTCCATTGTCTCACCGAGGTGCCTGGCATGGAAAGTGACAGTGTGGTGACTTTAACTAATGACATGTCACTGTTCTCCCTTAGATCCGTCAGCAGGCACTCATTCTCAGGACCCCAAAGGGCCACCCCTGACGCCAGAGGACCACCAGGCTTCAGCTGCACCCGTGTCACACATCCTCTCTGAATGAAGCATCAGTGCAGATACAAGTACCTTGGTGGGTGTTAGATTTGTGGCTGGAATGAAAGAGCACAGCGGTGAGGGCACTTCACATTCGCTTGAGGAGCAGGCGGAGGCAGAGAATGCCCAGGGCCCTGGCAGTCAGAGGGCTACTGGAGGCCAGGATGATGCTGAGTCGAAGGCAGATGATGAGCCTTTGGAGTCGTCCGTTAGGCGGCAGATACTGGATGTCCAGCGAGATGTGCAGGAGGATCTGGCAGAGATCCATGAGGGTCTGCGTGCCATGGTCTCTGTTGTGGAGGGGTCCATGTGGAGCATGAGCACTGTATTGACCCTCATGGCCGAGCGCACTGCCTCCTCCTTTGAGAAAGTGACGACTCTCATGGAGAGGCAGCTCTGGGGACAGAATCAGGGGTTCCTGGGGTTGCATTCGGACCTACAAGCCCTCACACAGGCACTGACTTCAGGTGGTTAGCGTCTGTGTGGGAGATGGATGAGGCACCCAGTATCCCAGCTAAATGCCCACCATTGAATGGTGAGCAGGGATGTCCAGAGGGACCTCACATTGGCACTCGGGCTGCTTGTCATCTCTGCGGGCTCCTCTCAGGGTGATGGCAGCAGCTCCTCCGCCCCTCTGGCAGTGACCGTGGCATCTGATGAGGCTGTGATGACCGGGGAGGTGCCCGCCATGGCACTGGCTGCTCCCTCCCAGGTGGGGCCAGCACAGGCCCCACTGGCCAGAGGGTGACTGCCAAGGTCATTAAGGCCAACAGGACAGCACAGTCAGCAGACTGTCTCCAATGTCAGTGTCAGCGAGGGGTAAGTGCAACAAGACGCAGCACTCGCAAATGTAAGTTTAAGGTACCCTGAGTAGAAGAGGGACTGTTCACTGGTGATCTTCTGTTCTGCCATGTTTTGTTAATAAGTTTACTGTTGTGGCCATTAACACCATATATTGTTATGTTCATTTGATTGAAATGAGTGCCAACTTGATATAAATTTTGCTTTGTCTTAATGGTCTGAGTATGCTTCACTTGTTTTGTAGGTGCAGGGCATGCTAGTACCTAATGCTGGACGTGAATGGCTCTAAATGTATTACACAGGCACTGTGTGGACTTGTGTTAAAAGGAAAGGGTCATTTCAAACATCCAGGATGGAGGCGGCACCCCTGGCATGAGGTGGAAGCAGATCTTTGGCAGCCTAGCTGAAGGAATGTTGGATCAAGGCATCCCTGCCTTCCCAAAGGATATAGCGGTCTGCCTCCATGCCCTCAGCGCTGCGCTCCTCTTCTGACTCACCACTGGACTCATCATCTGTGGCCTGTGGAGCTGCTTCAAGATCCTCTTCCTCCAGTGGGTCCCCCCTTGCCAGTGCCAGATTGTGGAGAGTGTAGCAGTCAACCACTATCAGTGACACCTGCTCTAGGGGTAATAGTAGTGCCAACCCCCTCCCCCCGAGCAGTCCAGGCATCGGAAGCAGGTCTTCAGAAGACTATGGTGCTCTCTATGACCACCATTGTGGAGACAGGGACTCCTATTATAATGCTGCTCTGCTTCAGTTCTTGGGTGGTGGAGAGGCATCAGAAGCCACTTTTTCAATGGATAGTACTTGTCACCCAGCAGCCATCCATGCAGCTGAGCTGGAGCAGTGAACAGCTTTGGCACCTGGGAGTGTCTGAGGATGTAAGAGTCCTGGGAGCTGCCAGGGTACCTTGCGCAGACTTGTAGAATCAGCATCCTGTGATCACACACTATCTGCACATTCATGGAGTGGAAGCCCTTCCTGTTGACGAAGGCACCGGGCTCACCTGCTGGTGCCTTGATGGCCACATGTATGCAGTCTATAGCACCCTGGATGCGGGGGAAGCTAGCAATGGCCTCGAAGCCTCTGGCTCGCTCAGCCTCTGGCTCGCTCAGCCTCTGGCTCACTCAGCCTGGCTGGCTTCGTTTGTTTGGAAATGAATAAATGCCAGTACCCGCCTGAACAGAACATTAGTGACCAACTTAACGCAACTGTGGACAGCTGATTGGGACACTCCACAAAGATCCTCCGCTGAGCCGGAGGTATATAAGTTGAGGGCCACTGTGAGAGCTGCTGGCATGGGGAGTCCACCTACACAGTCGGAGCTGATCTCAGGCCCAATTATCTGACAAATGGAGGTCAGTCTCCCTTGAGAGGCAGAGCCTCCTTTGGCATTGCGCCTCGTAAATATTAAGGTAACTGCATCGCCACCTGTAAACCCTGGCAGCAGGATAGTGGCATCTTCTGCAGCCCCTTCTGCCTTGGACTGCCTGTTGACCCTGCGCCCCTCGTGCCTGCGCCTCTCCTCCCACAGGTCCCTCCCCTGGAAGCTGTATTGGGACACCTGGCCTCCTCTGCCTTCTGCTCCTCTCTTCCTCCTCAGAGGAGATGCCATCAGCGGAGAGCACAATCCCTATTACCAGGGTAACAGAAGGCTGCCTGGTGCCTGGAAGGGTCCATGTGGTCAAAATCCTCCAGGGACCTTGGAGACACAAATGAGCCCTGGAATGAAGCCTGGACATGCTAAGAATGGAGCTCAGAATGGAGATGAAGCTGTCAAGTTCAAATGAGCAACCAGCAGCAAACTATCTCCTAAACTCCTCACTACTCACACTGGCAATGCTGCAGAACCTTTTTATCCAGCCCTTGGATAAGGTTTCGTTAAAAGTTGGCTGCACACCAGCCTGTTTTGCCCGTGTGATGAGCACGAATTCACACAGGCCACGTAATATCGGGATCAATTGCCTTTTTAATGTCCTTAAATGCCCCTTTAATTGTTGGCAGGTGCGGCTCCGACACCCGCACGCTCGCTGACCTGAAGATTGCTCACGTACGGGATGACGTCAGGGCGCTCGCCTGACATCATCCTGCGCTATTTCACGTCCGTTTGGGTCAGGCACACCCCCGCCCGCGACGCGTAAAATTCTGGCCACCGGATCATCTAATGGTTATGACACAGAGGGAGGCCGTTTGGCCCTTCTTGTCTGTGTCAGCTGTGTGTGCAGTTACTCCCGTTTCTCCACAGTAACTGCGGCAGATGATGGTTAGAAATACTGAAAAACATTACCAACACCATTTGTGTGTGGTTTCCTTAGCTCTGCTGCTGAAGTGACAGCAGACAATCATGAGAACCCCTGCAGAAACCTCCCCTTCATGCTTTTAATTATTCTGGGGACAATGTGCGATTACACTTGGATAAATAAATATTGATGCCAAAAGTTACCACTCTGAAATTGCAATGAACTGTGATAGGTTAATGAGGAATTTAAACCAAAGCTTGAGAAACAAGCAGTGCTGATTTGTTTCTTCGATGTGCCTGAGAAATGCTCAGTTCTCTGGTGCAACATGTTGTAAAAGGGGGCAGGAGACCTGAAGCCAGGTTGTCCCTTTACATCGCCCAGAAATTCCTGGGGCTTCTTCCTCCAACCCCAACCACTCCCCACAGAACCCCCCCACCCGGAAAACAGGGGGCAGAGTTCCTCCAACACAAGGTAGGCACACTAATGAATTGTGAATGGCGTATCTTGCCTTCCTGGCTTATTTACCCCCTCCATTTTTATTCCTTATTCTTTCATGGGATGTGGGTGTTGCTGGCAAGGCCAGCTTTTCTTGCCCAGCCCTAATTGCTCTTTCAGAGGGTAAATAAAAGTCAACCACATTGCTGTGGGGCGGGAGTCACATGGAGGCCAGTTTGGGTAAGGACGGCAGATTTCCAGCCCTAAAGGGCACTAGTGAATCAGATGGGTTTTTATAATAAATCGGTGATAGTTTCATGGTCACAATCACTGAGACTAGCTTTATATTCCAGATCTATTAACGGAATTTAAATTCCATCAGCAATCGTGATGGGACGTTGAGGTGCCATTTCCCTCTCATGTTGTCATTGCAGGAACTCACCTACAGCTACTGCAGTGGAGCGCAGGTCTGCACCTATCTCTGTGTTCTGCAGGACCAGGGTGTCCATGGCGTCCGCCAACCTTCCCATGGAGGACTCCATCCGCGCACATGTGGGTCTCACTTCATCACAGACCAGGCAGACGCACTCCTCCGACTCACATACCACCCTGTTGAGTGCTTCCAACAGCTCCGTGTGATGTTCCCCCACCTTCTGCTGACTCTCCAGGATGAGTTAGGAGGCCTAATCCAGAGGCTCATCATCCGACTCGGACCTCACAGATGCCAGTTCACCAGCAGTCCTCTGAGTGCCGGGGAGCTCGGCTGAACCTGCCGCCTCCTGCTGCGGATACATGTCCGTGCAGTGACTCAGGAGTCAGGCCAGGGCCCTTGGGCAGCTGAAGAGAGGAGGAGCAGCAGCTGGATACTCCTGGGTCATCGACCCAGGAATCTCAGAGGCTGTCCTCCCCCTTTGCCTGTGACCTCCCTCAACTTTGTTCTTTGCCACCACAGGGGGAGCAGCTGGCCCACAGGAGGACAGCCAAAGCAAGCCGGGACCCCAGGGCTCAGCCCTCTAGAGGACCTACACCGGAATCATCAGTGGCAACAGGGCCAACTGTTACACAGGCAGTCTCCACCCCTGCTGCGGATACCAGGGCAGCACCTAGAAGGGTTAGGCCTAGAAAAGTTAAGAAATTCTGATCACAATTGTTTGCAAGGATGTACATATTTTGTCACTCCTAATAATTTGAAAATATATTCTCTTTCACTGAATAATGTGCAATGTTGTCTTTCAGCTTCAGTGACAGGCTTCATGAGTGCTCCGACTGCATGCACCAGACTAGCCATTCAGCTGCACACAACCGGCCCACAAGAGATTCTAGAGGAAGAAGTGTGCGTGTAGCAGGGCCTTTCGGAGCCTTGTGCAAGCACTCTCCCACACATGCAGATCCTGCCTTCATCTCACTGTTCTGAGCATTTTCAATGCTGCCGGCTGGGGTTCTCTTTCAGTTGTCTACCTGAGGTGACCTGCATCTCCACCCACCCACTGACCACACTCCCATGCAGCACCTGTGCCCATCCAACACAAGGCTCCTCTTACTTTCAGTTTTAGGAGCATGGTACGTGTAACATTTGTCTTTAGCCCCCCCATCCTTTCCCCTCCCCCAGTTCCCATATACTCAAACCCAGACCCTCTTCTCCCACCCCCCCCAGTATGCCTTCCTCTCTACCCCCTTGATGATCATCCATTGTAGGCCATGACCAAGACATTGAAGTTCTGAAGCAGACCCTCAATGGTGGCCTTTCACCTTCCATGAGCTGCTTCATGTTGGAGCTAAGTCTATCAGAATCCACCCAGCATGTGATGCAAATCCCTCCAGGGTCCTGTTGCTGTCGGGCTCCAGCATCTTCTGCTCCTCGGATGTCCGCGATGTGAGCAAGGCCCTGGCAGTAAGTCCCAACTTCTGCATGTCACAACTGTCAAGACCTGTTCTTCACCGGCGTGTTTTCCCACCGACGTGGGTGGTAAATTTGATGTGGGGGGGATGATTCCGGCAAGTTGGGCTTATAATGATATGCAGATGTATTAAAATGTCGCTCCTGACATGTGGTGGCGGGAAACGCAGCCCGCCACTGATGGGAAGAGCGAACAATTGCAAACTGGTTTCATGATGGCGTGGAACTGAATTTTGGCCTTCCCACCATATTGTGCGCTCACCTCCGCCATGACACCCAATGCCAACAGGCAACAAAATTTTCACCCTGGGTCTCTAGATTACTATTCCAGTGACATTACCACTGTAGGAGGTGACCCCTTTCTCCATCAGAGACCCTGCTCACACTCAAGTTCATGACACCAGGTTCACAAGTGTATGGCTTGAATAGAATGACCAGCGAGATAAAGTTTCTTCTGATAACAATCATTCATTGAATTACCCACAAGCCCTCAGAGAAGGGCTGCATTCAGCAATCAGGAAACACGGGGCAGAAATTTTCGCTCAGCTGGCGGGCACACGCCCAACCCATTCAGGTGTGAAATGACGCATGTTAACATCGACATGCATTCACGCGATAATTCAGTCCAAAAGCAAATAAAAATAAAATAAAAGTTTTGCAATTGAATTAATAACATGTCCCTGCAAGAGGACATGTTTTATTACATTTTTATTTCCTTTATTATTTTTTGTTATATCTCTTCATCTTGTCATGAAGATATTAATGTATATAATATTATTGGAAAAAAATTTTCTTTTAAAATAGGAGTTTAGTTTGTGGGTGTGTCTTAATTGGATTAAAGCTAACTAGCCTGGGTGCTTTGATATGTATTAGTTTTGATATGCAAGAGAGAGTGTTTTTGCACTTTTTGAATGGAGCATTCAAGGAGTGGGGTGAAAACTACCAACTAGCTAGCAGATAACAAGCAATATTTTCATATTACTGATAAAATTGGTACTATGAAAGGGGTTTTATTGTTAAAAAGTGGAGTTCAAAGAGGCTGGTGTTACAGCGAGAATTTACATTAAATGTGCTGTGCTAGGTATAACTCCAGCAGTTTTGTGTGTGCAGAGCAGAGGCAATGTGAGATCAACAGCAGCTGTAAGCCTCCACAGGAACCAAAGTGAAAAGAACCTCATTTTGAATTCATAAGGTGAAAATGCTTTGCCTGGTGTTTGGTTAAGTCTATGGGTTGCTGTTGTCTTAATGGAGATTAGTTTGGGAAATTGTTAAAAGTTATGATAGTAATAATTTGTAGCCATGTACACACACACACACACACACACATTATCCTGTGTAAATTAATAACATTGTTTCATTTAGTTTAATGTAAAACCTCAAGAACTGATGGTCTGATTCCTGAATTTAGAGTTGCATCTCAAACATACCATTTAGAAATATAGGTTTTGACAGTTGTTTAAAGTTTCCCTCTGGGATTTTTTAAATAACTCAGCCTTTACCAACTGCTTGAGCTCCGTGCCTCAGGGAGGATATGCAACACTCACTCGTATGTATGCATAACGTTTGCACTCGGTCCGCTCACCATCCCCCTCGCTCCCGCTCACATTTCACACTGGGCCAATTAAGGCCCGCCAGCTTGAAATCGCCGTGCGGAGCTGATCGCAGTCAGCGGTTGGCTTCCTGACCGCCCCTGCCCACCCCTACTGAGTCTGCCCGTCAACGGCAAAATTCTGTCCACAGTTACAATTACAGTTACGTTTCCCGGAACCCTGTCCCACCAGAACCTGCACCTTGTTCCTAGCTTAATACTTAAATCTTTATATCCCTACTTAATACTTACAACACCATTGGAAAACCAACTGAGCTGTGATTGTAAGTCCTTCGTTGGAGTTGACCAGACTCTACCAACTTCCTTGACTACCTGCAAAAAAACAGTGGCGTCCGACAATTTCTGTCCCCAATTATACCATTTTTGCTGCTGGCCTGGCCAACTCATTTCAATGTCCAGTAGTTAGCACTCACTTAATTCAACATATAGTCCTGACAAATATGATCAGCTCTCACATTGTTTAAACAACTCTCCTGCTGTTTTGAGGCAATACAGCACCTGGCTCCAAGGTCAATGAAGATTTGAATAACAATTGTCTGTTCCTTGTGCCATTGTATTGGATAATCAGTCTCTCAATTGTGTTAGTCAATGGCAGGTAATAACTTTTCCCTGGTGCCATTGACTGATTGATACCATGGAACAATATCCAAACCCTTTTGGTGAGCCACTGTTTTTAACTAAATGTCTGAATTAACCCCTTGCTGCACAGCCCTGTGCTGTTGGCTGCAGCTTGGTTTCTATATTAGTGAAAAACATGAGGTAACACCATGCCCGTGGGTTTGGGTTTTATACTCCATAAATTTCCCAGTGGAGGGGATTCTGATCCTACACCAAAATGCCACCATCTCCCCATTAGTCATCTCTCCATGCCAGAAGGGTGTCCATTTTGAGAACCTCCCAGAAGAAAAGGCTCTTAAACCCAGCCTGCTCTTTCTTTCTCTCTCTCTCATCCTCTCTCTTTCTCCTCTCTCTCTTTCTCCTCTCTCTCATTCTCCTTCTCCTCTCTCTCCTCTCTCTCCTCTCTCTCTGTCTGATAGGAAAATTTGAGAGCGTCAGGTAGCAAAACCGAAATGCTCAAAAAAAGTCAATTCCCTTTTCCATTCAGCTACAGAATACATTTGCCTACTGTTTTTAGAATGCAGAATACTCTGATTCTAGTGGTCTGCAGTAGCAGGCTTCCAGGCATCAGGATCTGCCAGTGGGTAAGCCATTACTTGGGGCAGAATCTTCTGCCTGTTGGGTGGGCAGGTCGGGAGTGGGTGTGGGCAGGCGCGGAGCCGATCTCCACCCGCAATCGGCTGCGTGCCGCCATTTTATTTGGACGGGCCAATCAAGGCCTGCCCAGCGGGATGCGTGCCCGATAGCGCTCAGCGCTACCTGTGCAGGCAGGGGGAGGAGGGAGAGTTGGGGCCTGCGATCTTTCGCGCATGTGCACGAAAGAGCGCAGAAATCTCCCTGAGGCAGCTCCATGCCTCAGGTAGATTAAGTTCAATTTGAAACTTCAAAATAAAGAAAGTTAAAAAGCATTTACACATGTCCCCTCATGTGACAGCATCGCATGAGCTGGAACGTGTTTATGAAATGTTGAAAAAATATTTATTAATTTAATAAATTCTTCATGAGACCTGTGAATGAGGTTTCGTGAAAAATGCAAAGGCTGCCTAGGCTCTTCACCTGCCCGCCAACCTTAAGGTTGGACGGGCAGCCCTGTCAATTTGGTTAATTGGTTTATTAATGGCCTTAATAAGCCTTTGGTGGGTGGGTGTGCAGCCCACTCCGGTGTATGCCCGTCGAACGAAAGATCGGAATGACGCGCAGTGACGTTGGGATGCATGCCCGTGGCGGCGTGTGCAGCCTGCCCCTGCATGCTGAAGAGAAAATTCTGCCCTTGGAGTACATTTTGACTTAAAAACAAAAATATGGGCAGGTTCAACTGAGGCCAAGCATCTGTACCTCAGCTTTTTACTCCACTTGACTAATGCTCAGGAAACTTGGCATAAAGCATATAAAATATAAGCCCATTATACCGATAAGATCTTTCCCTAAAAAAAAATTAACATGGCCCACTTTCAAGTTTTTTTTAATGCTTTTGTCAAGGAGAAAGGAAAAGATAAATACATATTCAGTCACTGTTATGGAAGCTGTCCATGACATATGAATTAGGATAAACAAATGAATAGCTTAGAACATCAGTTACATAGAAACATAGGGCAGAATTTTGCCGTCGGCCAGCAGGGGGCGGGGCCCAGATTCCGACGTGTAAAATGACGCAGGATGATGATGTCATCCCGCCCCATTTAAATTTTCAGGAAGGCGGGGGCGCAATAAAGTCAGCTGTGCACCCACCAACCTGTCAATGTCCAACTGAGGCCATTGACAGGATCATTTAAACAATTAAAGCACCTGTCCATCCAACCTTAAGGTTGGTGGGCAGGCCAGGAGCCCCGGCGGGAATTAGAAAAACCATGAAACCTCATCCACGGGCGGGGTGAGGTTTCATGTAGGGTTTTAAAACGTTTAATAAAATTATGTAAATTATGAATATGTCCCATCTCATGTGACAATGTCACATAATGGGGACATGTTAGGGAATTTTCTTTTCTATTTTCAATGTTTTTAAAAGTGTCAGTGATCTCCCTGAGGCAGCACTTTGCCTCAGGGAGATGTGGTTCTTTCGTGCGCATGTGCGAAAGAGTGCACTCTCGCTTTTGGGGAATCCCCCCCCGCCTCCCCCCCCGCCTGCACAGGAAGTACATAGCACTTCCCGCCAGACGTCCAGACGTCACGCTGGGCAGGCATTAATTGGCCCTCCCACGTAAAATGGCGGTGGGGCCCGCTTCTCCGGCGGGGATCAGCTCCCCGCCCGCCTGACAGGCAGAAAATTCTGCCCATAGAAACTAGGAGCAGGAGTAGGCCATTCGGCCCTGCGAGCCTGCTCCGCCATTCATTCTGATCATGGCTGATCATCCAACTCAATAGCCTGCTCCCACTTTCGCCTCGTATCCTTTGACCCCTTTCACCCCAAAAGCTATACCTAACTCCTTCTTGAAAACATATAATGTTTTGGCCTCAACTACTTTCTGTGGTAATGAATTCCACAGGCTCACCGCTCTCTGGGTGAAGAAACTCCTCCTCATCTCAGTCCTAAATGGTCTACCCCGTATCCTCAGAGTGTGACCCCTGGTTCTGGACTTCTGGGGGGGGGTGTGTGGGGTGGGGTCGGCGGGGGGAGTCCATCGGGAGCATCCTTCCTGTTTAGTCCTGTTAGAATTTTATCGGTTTCTATGAGATCCCCCCTCATTCTTCTGAACTCCAGCGAATATAATCCTAACCAACTCAATCTCTCCTCCTATGTCAGTCCCGCCATCCCAGGAATCAGTCTGGTAAACCTTTGCTGCACTCCCTCTATAGCAAGAACATCCTTCCTCAGATAAGGAGACCAAAACTGCGCACACTATTCCAGGAATGGTCTGACCAATGCCCTGTATAATTGCAGCAAGACATCCCTGTTCCTGTACTCGAATCCTCTGGCTATGAAGGCCAACAAACCATTTGCCTTCTTTACTGCCTGCTGTACCTGCATGCTTACCTTCCGCGACTGGTGTACGAGGACACCCAGGTCTCGTTGCACATTCCCCTCTCTCAATTTATTGGCCATTCAGATAATAAGCTGCCTTCTTGTTTTTGCTACCAAAGTGGATAACCTCACATTTATCCACATTATACTGCATCTGCCATGCATTTGCCCACTCACTCAGCTTGTTCAAATCACACTGAAGCATCTCTGCATCCTCCTCACAGCTCACCCTCCCACCCAGCTTTGTGTCATCTGCAAATTTGGAGATATTACATTTAGTTCCCTCATCTAAATCATTAATATATATTGTGAATAGCTGGGGTCCCAGCACCGATCCCTGCGGTACCCCACTAGTCACTGCCTGCCATTCGGAAAAAGACCCATTTAATCCTACTTTTTGTTTCCTGTCTGCCAACCAGTTTTCTATCCATCTCAATGCACTACCCCCAATCGCATGCACTTTAATTTTACACACTAATCTCTTATGTGGGGCTTTGTCGAAAGCCTTCTGAAAGTCCAAATAAACCACATCCACTGGCTCCCCCTCATCAACTCTACTAGTTACATTCTCAAAAAATTCCAGTAGATTTGTCAAGCATGATTTCCATTTCATAAATCCATGCTGAGTCTGTTCGATTCTGCCACTGTTTTCCAAGTGCTCAGCTATTAAATCTTTTATAATGGACTCTAGAGTTTTCCCCACTACCGACATCAGGCTGACTGGTCTATAATTCCCTGCTTTCTCTCTGCCTCCCTTTTCAAATAGTGGGGTTACATTAGCTACCCTCCATGTTGGATCTGAGTTTGAATGAAGATTTCAATATTCAGTTATGGGCATAAAGAGAAA
Source organism: Cetorhinus maximus (assembly GCF_964194155.1). NCBI lineage: Eukaryota > Metazoa > Chordata > Chondrichthyes > Lamniformes > Cetorhinidae > Cetorhinus > Cetorhinus maximus. The sequence continues at coordinate 87,284,438 of NC_135879.1, forward strand.
TATTGCTTGGAAATCAAAATTAAACTTGTATTAAAAGCATCATTACTGAGACTCAACTATAAATTGTGAAAATAAAGATAACCACTGACTTTTGTCTATCATCAACCACCTCATGATCCTTCTCAACTGGCTCCTCTAACATCCAACCCTTATTCTCTCCTGCAAACCCCCTTCCAAACTCTTTGTTTCTCTGACTCCAACACATTGTGTGCCCCCACCCCACCCTTGCCCTGCCATTGGTGGCCATGTATCCAGACTGCTAGACTCTAACCTATATTCCTCCAACTCCTCACTTCCCTCTCCTCCTTTAAAACTCACCTCTTTGACTAAGCCTTTGGTCACTGCTCCAAATCATTCCTTCCGTGGCTCAACATCTATTTGTTTGATTAAGCCTCTGTTAAGGGTCGTGGGGCATTTGCCTACATTAAAAACACTATATGGCTGCAAGTTGATGTTGAATGTTTTAGTAAAATTGCAATGATAATAATGACTGTATATTATGCATTTGTATGAGGCACTTTAAATCAATGTAGGTGGTTTGCTTGGCTGCATAGTACAATGAAATTACTTACCAAGTGTACGTATATTTGGCTTGAGGCAAAATGGAAAGTTTATATCTGCAAAGAACCAAAGTGATTTAAAATTAAGATTTACATTTTCTTCATATTTCCTTTTTGCTGTCCGAATGTCAAAGGAGTGAGCTCAGGGAGACAATTAATTTTCACAATGCTGCGGGAGTTTTATGCACATGAGACAGATTGGAACTTTGTGCCATCTTTGGGTGGGATTCTCCCATTCCTTCACGCCGGCAGGATCTTCCAATCCCGCCAATGTGAACAGGGATTTCAATGGCTCGCCAGCACTGACATGGGGGAACCCACCACAGGGGGTTGGAAAATTCTGCCCTTTGAAATTGTTACGTATATGCAGAACTTGTGCATTGGTGACAACAGAGAGTGGTTTTCTCCAAGTAATGACTGCAATGGTGTCTAACTTGATTTCTTCCAAGACATCTTGAAATACATCCATAAGGTTATTCTCTACATTGGCAAGAGGTGAAATTATTTTCATTGTTGGTTTCACTGGATTCAGAGCTGTTATAGTTTTGTTTTGAACTGAAATGTCTTACAGATAGAATGGTTTTTGACATAAAACAGGTTCCTGTGTGCCTGTATCTTTGGGGTATATTACCCTTTAGTTTTGTTGAATGGACTGAGATCAGGTGTATAAATCAGCATCCTATTGCTTGGGATGAAAACACAATGCAGACAATTCTGATAATATACCGCAGAGTTGCCAATTGGAAAACTATCCTTTGCAAAGAAACCTGTAAAAGATGGCCACAAAACATCTTTCTGCGGTACACAATCTTTACAATGACAAACTAATATAATCAAAGTGATCTTGCACTGTTTACCTGTTTTTTTAAAAAACAGATATTGGGCGGGATTTTCCAGCCCCACCCACCGTTGAGATCATCCGGTCAATGGATCTTTAGCTGGCCCACCGCACCCCCAGTGGCAGGGCCCGACATGGCGGGGCTGAAAAATCCCAGCCCTTGTTATAAGAAAAGTATGAACTTTGTTTCAATCTTGGACTGTTGGATTGCAATTGCTTGACAAATTTGCTGATTTTTGTGGTTGATAAAATCTTTCAGATTTTTTTTGTACGTTGGTACTACAAGAGATGCAAGGCCTTATTTCACTATTTGCTACTTTTAATGAAAGTAGGCATGAATTAGAAGTAGTGTCACATCAGTAGAAAGTTTTAATAAGCTTTCGATGTTCAGTACTGAATTGAGGATTCCTACCACTCAAAAAATGGATCAGTGAACATTAGCAAAAGTCATGTTTTTGCTAAGATTATTACTGATCAACTCATGTTGCAAATGAAAAAATGAAAAATTCTTTCCTGCTGCTCAAAATTATCTCTAGGAACCCTAAAAATTAATGGCCCGTCAATGGCAACACTTCTATTGGGATCGTGGCTGCCAGTAACTTCCACCACTGACTCCAACACATTATGTGGGCTCGGAAAGAGGTCCCTTAATTTGGAAGGGCCTACTATGGGTAGGGCGCAGAGACAGGGCCCTGAGTCTGTCTCAGCTGTAAGAGCAATTGAACCCCACACTGTAGTGCCAACAAACATGGCTCTAAATGAATTATATTATGGTGGGTACCTGCACTACTAAATATACATTCAAAGTTCCTCCCAGGAAGGTTCCTGGGTTGATGGAGACATTTCCAAAAGCAAAATACTGAGGATGTTGAAAATCTGAAATAAATACAGAAAATATTAGAAATACTCAGCAGGCCAGGCAGCTTCTGTGAGGGGAGGGAAATACAGTTAACAGTTCCATTAGACTTTTAATCACCTTTTGCAACTGTTTACTCGCTTTTGGTTTTCTTCACAGTTCCCAGCTTCTAACTATTTAGAAAGTACTCTGTTCTTTCTTTTGTTAAGTTCAAAGGGGATGATTTTACATTCCCCATGTTGAAATCCATCGGCTGCAGTGGTGGGAAGTGGCCCTTAATTGGCTACTTAAGTGGCTCAAACATCCTCGCCACTGGCAATATGGTACAGCAGTGAGAAGATGTCAGACTCCCCTCCCGACACTCCCCCCACCATTCTGCCAGCCCTCCTACTTCCCAGTCCATCACCAATGGACTAGGAAAGTTCAGCCCATTATCCCTGATCTCTGTCTCCATCCTCCTCACTGGTTCCTTACCCATATCAATAGGTTCCTTCCAATTCCATACGCTCTAATTTATTTTTTAAAAACAGCCTCTCATGTGGAACCTTATCGGTGCCTTCAGGAATTCCATATAAAATTAAATCCTCAGACACTCCTTTATGTACCACGTTAGTTACCTCCTCAAAAATGTCAACTAGTTTCACTGGACTTTATCTACCCTTTATGCTAACTCTCTAAGATCAGTTCATATTAATCCAAGTTGCTTAGTCATTTTTATTCCCTAACAGACTCTGGTAACAAAAGCAAAATACTGTGGATACTGAAAACCTTAAATAATAATTCTCTGATCCCCAAAGCATCCGCATTAACAGTAAGAGATTTTGTATTATGCTTATGGTCTGCATCAGTGAGGTCTCTATTGAGATGTTTCCAGTGTTGCGAAGTGCATTATAGCAGTGGCAACAACTTCTTCCTTCTTTTTCATGCTGAGTTCTCTCCCCAAAGGCAGGTCCTTGGTGATTATTTGCCAAACCATGCCAAAATGCCATGATTTTTTACTACAGGTAGGGTGCAGAGACAAGCCTTGAGTCTACCTCAGTTGCAATAGGGATTGAACTCTATGATGTAGTGCCAACAACCATTGATCTAAATGAATTATACTACCTCCCCAAGTCATGTGTATGAAGACCAGTGATTAACATAGGCCTGCTACTGTTCCACTCCATTAAAAATTTGACTGAGTAATAACACCATATATTTCATGAAAGGTAATTAACATGTTGGACCTCTGCCCAGTACCAAATGGCCTCTCATCAACCCCATTAATGCTATCCCTTCATCACTCATACTTGTTGCTTTAGTTGTGTTTTTTTCTCAATTTCACTATGGTCTTCTCCCATATCGTGTGCATTGTGCTTCTGCCTGGTTCACCTGTGGAAATGGCAATAGCTGGTGCTCCAATGCAGATGGTGAACTAACCCTCTTACTTAAAGTGTTTTTTGTAATAAATCCATTTCAGTTGTATTAATACACTTTACCAAGTTACTACTCTTCAATCTCTCTCTCTCTCTCTCTCTCTCTTCAGGTACCATGCCCTTGATGCTAATCTTGCTTTGGAGGTGTGCATTGACTTAGTTGGTAGTACATTCATCCAGTTTACGAGGCTCTTTAAAAATATATATAAATATAAAAACAAAAAACTGCGGATGTTGGAAATCCAAAACAAAAACAGAAATACCTGGAAAAACTCAGCAGGTCTGGCAGCATCGGCGAGGAAGAACAAAGTTGATGTTTCGAGTCCTCATGACCCTTCAACAGTTCTGTTGAAGAGTCATGAGGACTCGAAATGTCAACTTTGTTCTTCTCCGCCGATGCTGCCAGACCTGCTGAGTTTTTCCAGGTATTTCTGTTTTTGTTTTTTCTTTAAAAATATAATTCTTTTTCCACCTCGATCTCTTTTACCGTCAATCTTTCTCATCAGCATTAGACTTTCTAAATCATTATTTTGTATTATGTATTCAAGAAATTCCACCTCTCTCTTCCTGATTTTGTTCAGCAGTGTTCTTTTGGTTTTAGATTTTACTAGCACCTCTTCATCGGTAGTGTGACTTGTCCACGATATCTTCATTATTCACCTCAAAAACCACAACTCTGCAGCCTCAATTCTTCTCTGCATTGCTTCACTGATCATCTAACCTTCACTTCCATATGTCAAAATAGCATTCCTGGATCTCAGATTTGTTTTCATGTCCAATTTTGAGTTGATCATTATCTTTTTCATTTTTTGAAATGCATATTTGGCCATTCCAATCCTTCATCTTATTTCTTGGTCACATTTTCTGTCCGATGTTAACATACTTCCTAGGTAACAAAATTTGAGCATTGCTGAAAAAAGAGCTTTTCGTCTTGCACTCATCGGGATACTTTGCAAGAATACCAATATAAGGGGAAAACAAAATTTATACTGTATGTGAAGATATTGCTGATTGATTAGCAAGTGGTGCTGCCATGGAGAACCTTGACCCTGATTGGTCAAGGCATTGCCCTGAGAAATGAGTCAGTGAATGGCTGTCAACTATTTTCTGTAACTGAAATAGCACAATGTGTGTGCATGTTCTTTCTGTCTGCAAAGTAGCTTCTGGTACACACAAATGTGCCACATTGTGAGCCCAGCTGACAATCTTAAATTGGTTGTCAGCGTAATTCTTAGCACACTGAGGATTACTTAGCAAATGTTGCCCAATCACAGAATCACATCTAATGTTGTTTTGCAAGAACAGGCTGGTTGGGTACGGTCTGTACCCTGCCCATTGTGAGCAGCGGCTGGGACATGCTGCTTGATTTGATTTGGGACGTACATACCTATCATCACAATGGCACTGAAATTCATATACCACATTATGCATTTGTGTGATAGACAAAATGTCTCTTTGGCTTGATGGCAGCATACTATTAGGTGAAGCTAGCTGCTACTATGCAGTAACAACACGAGTAGTATTCACCACTAACATCTGGTCCCAGGGTCAGCATCCACTGCATGCGCGTAAAATTCCAGCCAATGTTTTAAAGCATTGCTTGATTCCTCTGGTTAATGGCAGATTTTCTATTTAGTAATATGTAATTGAGTTTGAGTAGAAACCCAAAGGGAGAAAAACACTTGTGAAAACAGCCACAGTTTTGGGTACAATTTGTGCTGAAACCATTGATTGAGGTCAAAGTGAAAACTCTACTCATAGGGCAATATTTGAACTCATTCAAAATCCACACTCTTACGTATTTAGAATCAGGCCCTAGTGCCTGGTTTCTCATTAAGTTTGAACCCTTCTGCTACACTCTCATTAGAATTGTTTTGGGAGTATTGTGGTGGGTCTGCAGATTTTTTGCTTCAGGGTAATTTTCTTTGTGGAAGTTCTCTCATTTAATGCATTTATACACTTCTATCATTTAGTTTCCTGTTGCAGCATGTACAATGTAATTTGTATAGCTCTGTTATTTTGACTTTTACTAATTTAAGTGTTTCCCTATGTAAGAACAATGTGTTTTTTTGGAAATGGCCAAGGAAGTTCTGCTGGCATAACTTTACCAATAGTGCAGCTTAAACCACGAAAAGAGGGTTTCACTGACCTTCCCGTAAAGTAACACTGGCAAAATGGGAGCAGCTCGGACGAAATGCCAGGCCTGCATCTTTGCCAACTGTAATTTTCCTTGTTTTGTGCTTAAAGATAATACTCATGCCTTACCTTTGCGTCCTTTTTCCAGATGTGCAGTTTAATCCAGACCTTGTGCCAGTGCTCCATTTTTTTTTCAAAGACTAGAGTTAACTCTTCCTGTGACGAGTTGTTCACTTGGGAGGCAGCATTCCCATCCAAAAATCTGTTTGGGATATTCCAGTACATGCAGCAGCTCATTCGAAAACCAGGCTTTTCTGACAAATCTTTCACAAATTTGGTGCTCTTCCTAATAGATAGGCACGGCCTAGACTTCCTTTGGGTTTGCAGTATACTGGTGGCATTAAGGGAGGTGTCAGTTGAAATTCGAAAGGGACTGGATTACACTCCAGTTTTTGTCAGGCAGATGTGGATCACATGCTTCTTGAGACCTCACCCTTTCCAAGTAGCATTAAAAAGTGGGCTGGATTGGTGGGATTGAAATCATGCACTGGAATTCTTGTCAGTCCTTTCTCTGGTGTCCTGGATATTCTGTACATCTGCACAATGTAGATTTATGGTACTTTAACCTGGCAGATGTGGGTGACCACTAAAGCAGCTGGACACAAATAGTTGGACTGATCTTGACAGCACTTCCCAGTAACTCCTCAATATCACTTATCCACTGTCCACCTGGCGGAGCTTCCTCACCACTTGTGTTGGCACTTGGTCACTTTGGTACATGTCCTGAAAATATAATAATAATATAATAATTTTCATCATATTGTGATTTATTGTAAAAGTGGGTTAATAATGGGGCTTAGAATAGTTTCCCTGTGTGTATATGTCTGTGGGGGATTTAATTGAATTGGATACAGCTGGTTTGAAGTATTTGAGTTAACAAACAGCTAGGTTTAAAATGCTAAATATGTAAACACGGCTGAAGTTTTAGAATGTGAAGTGTAAGGAACATTTGCATTTTTAGATAAATTAGGTTAGTTTGAATTTCAAAGAGATGGTAAGATGTTACACCTAGCCAGAAGGAGCTAAGCCAAACAGTGTGTTTATTTTTCCCAAAGGTTACTGATAAAATTAGTACTATGAAAGATTTATATTATGAGAAAAGTAAAGTTGCAAAAACATATGGGAACAATGGAATTTGCATTAAAAGGGAGAAATATGTATAAATGAGATAAGGCTATGTTTAAGAGAAGAAGGCATTCTAAGATCTAACACAAGTGTCAAAAGCCTCCAGCCCCTGTGCATTAAGTTGCTGTCTACAGAAACCGAAGCTGAGAAAACTCACTTTGAATATCACTGTACAAAATATTGTGTGGTTTTGCCTGGATCTGCTTAAATCTATTTTTTTTACTGCTGCCTTAACGGAGGTGTAACTGGGAGCCAGATTAATGAGGGGTTTTAGGAGTTATTACGGTAATAATTCATAGACCTATGTATGCGCTTGAAATCTTTTCTTCTGTTAATAAATGATTAATTTGGTTCTCTAAAAAACCTCTGAAGCCGTGATAACTTTATTACTTCTGAATTCAGGGCACGCCTTGAAATAAAATGCAAATTGAAAAACAGTTGTGACCATGTGATCAGGCTTCCCTCGTGGACTTGATCTGCCTGGCACACATCATCTGCCACGTCATAACATACAATTGCCTCATCTGTGGAATTCTGATGGGGTCAGGCATATAAATATTCACTGGATAAGAATCCCTGGTGTGGCAGCATTACAATGTTATGGCCGGATCAGGAATTTTTGGCCAAACACATTTTTCAACATTTGTACGGGCGAAGTGTCTCACTAGCCATTTCTGAAACATTAAATTACCATTATCACAGAATCTCTTCAGTTTTGAAAACATCTAGTGAAATTGTTTCCTTAGAAGTCACACATTTAAAACCATTGATTCCCCTAATTTTGTTAATGGTCTTGAATTACAATGAAAGATGGATAATTATCTTGTTTTTGTAATAAATTAGACCTGCCAAAATTGTAAGCATGTATAATCCACCTATTAATTATTTGTCTATTAACGCATCGCACCATCACACAACATCATTTCAATAATAGTGTCATTAGAATGAAAGGAACCATTACTGTAAGGGTGTTTTATATAGCCAGCCTATACAAAGTTGAAATCCAAGATCAAGAAACTATCGTAGATCATTAATTTTTCAGAATATAACCCTTGTTTTGTTTCTTTAAAATATCAATAGCATCAAGTTGCATTCATACGGCACCATTATCATGTGCCAAAGTACTTTAGATGCTCATCCTTAAAAATAGTGGGGGAGATTTTAACCCACTCAAAACCCATCTACTTGTACAGAGTTAAAATTGAGTTAATTGACACTGAACCCAAAGCACAATACTAGCAGGTGTGACCCAAGGCTTGGCTAAAACATTGGAACTTAAAAGAAAAGGATGAAAGAGTGGGTTTAGGGAGGAAATTCCAGAGCGAGGATCTGAGTGGCTGAAGGAATGGCTGCAAAGGAAAGAGTCAGGGGAATGGGGAGGTTGGGGAAAAGATTATCATAAGAAATAGGAGTAGGCCATTCAACCCCTCAAGCCTGCTCTGCCATTCCATAAGATCATGGTTGATCTGATTGTGGACTTAATTCCACTTTCCGGTCTTCCACACCGTCACCCCCCCGCCACTCCCCCCCCACCCCCCACCACCCCCCCTCCTAATAGGTCAAAAATTTATTTCACTCTACCTTGAATATATTCAATGACCTAGCCTCCACTGCTCTCTGGGAAGAGAATTCCAAAGATTAACGGCCCTCTAGGAGAAGAAATTCCTCCTCATTTCAGTCTTAAATGTGATTTTTAAACTGTGGGTATGTAGGTGAGTACAGGGTGGGGAACTGATCATGGCTGCCGCCAGACATCACTCAGGCCCCAGAAGAGGGTCAGCAGGGTAGCACGGGACTTGGCATTTGCAAAGGACCTGCCTTTGGGGTGAGGGGCCTTGCAAAATGAGGACATTATTAATGCTACTTCTTCATCTGCTGAAGAGGTGTGGAGAAGGGGGTGAACAGGTGGCACAGGTTGAGGAACCTATTCCACCAGAGGGAAGGGGGGTTGAGAGATGTGCAAGAGAGGCTCAGGACAATCTAATATATATCCATTTCCTGTGACCCGATGCACTTTCATAATCAATACAATAAAGACTTACCTTAATGTTGATCTGTTGTGGTCTCATTCATCTCATTCTCCATCACCCAGCTGTTCACCGAGCACACTGACAAAGCTGAGGAGCTGACCAAACTCGACCTACCCCATCTCTAGCAGCCCACTGAGGGAGCAAGGCTGGAGGTGACATCTGAAAAAGCAGCATGGATGACTAAAAGAACAGTATATGTGAGATTGATTTATTGGCTCTATCAAAGCTTACCATGTGTAAAATCTAAATACCCGTGAACCCTAAGTGTGTCTAGGTGCTCTTTATAACACGCTTACAAGGTGCAACCCATGCGTTTGCAGTTGAGGTGGAGGAGGATTGCTGATCGGGCAGTCCTGTGGCCTGGGATGATCTTAGTGGTCATCCTCTGGCTGTTTGAGGCCTGGAGGGTCTCAGTATGCTGAGGGAATCCTGCAAAGGTGCAGGAGCCTCTGCTATTGTCGTTGCTGTTGGAGGTGGGATCAGTGACAGAGGGGCTCCTATCCACACTCAGAACGCCCTGAGAGGAGCCCTCAGATGCAGAAGGCATTCCCATCTCCTCCCTTGCAAAATGAACTTGTACATCCCTAGTGACCTGAGAAGCATAAGCACCTGATGGGGACTCCAGACTCCTAGACCCCCTTTCGTCTGGTCACAGCTGCATAGAGCTGATGGACAAGGCAATGGTATGTAGGTCATTGCACACCTCTATTATCCACTGAGTGGTCTACTGGCTCTACTCTCCATGAGGGTCACCAACCTCTCAATGGAGGAAGCCAGATGTTACCTCACCTCTCTTTGCAGCTTCAACAGGTGCTGTGTTGCCAATTCCAGAGGCCATCATCAGCCTGGGGCTTAGCCTCCCACACTCTTCCGTCTGTCAGTGGCCTCAACTGTCATGGCCACCGTCAGCTGATCCATGATGTGCTCACCAGCTTGAGAGCCTGAATCTAATCATGAACACCATACTCACTGATACGAGGCTATCTGCATTGGTGGAGGATGCAGGGGAATGATGTGATAGTACACCAGATCCTGCCTCTTCCTCAGAGGTGGACTACAGGCTCCTGGGTCTCTGCAGCTGAGTGTCTTTCAAGAATACTGAGACCCACATGAGAGAACACAAATATTTAGTGGTTAATGGTTTCACATCTCCTCATCCCAACAGTGCCTGACGTGGAGCTCCATGTGTCCTGTGCTAGCCATGTGAGTATTATGTCTCCTTACTCTCTTGGGTTGACAAAATAATCTTGCCATTTGTAATCACACGGCTGTCCTGTGACCCAGTCAATTTAAGGGTTCCTACCTCTGCCGAGGTCAAAGCACAAATGTCTGGATGCCTCCATCAGTCTTCACCCTCTCCTTATTGTTATAGCCCATTTCTCCTGCAGGCAGCAGAAGGAACACTTAGTTTTCCCACTAAGACCAGTGCAACACTTCTGGAGGTAGATGCCCATGATGGGTGCTCCTGAATGCCTCCTCCATGCATCTCTTCTCAGGGGATGTGGTGGGAGTGAACAAAGACAGACGTCAAGATGCTGCCATGCATTTAAAAGATTTGAAAAGATCTGTTTATGCCACTGTCTTTGCCACCCCCTTGGTGATCACTACCTCCCCATCTAGCCCGCCATCTCATGTTCCCACATGAAAGTCCTAAAGAGGAAAGCAGAATGGCGAGGTCACCTTGGCAGAGGTCATTGACCCATTTGTGGCACTGCAACCAAGTTGGGTGGGATGGGTTGGATGACCTCATGGCTGCTGACTTCCTCTGCAATCTTCATCCAGGCTTGTTTAGTCAGGGGGGCTGGTCTATTCTTGCCATCCCTTGTGGCTTGCCATTGCAGCCTGGAGGGAGGCAACCTACAGGAAGGCATCGCACAACCTTGTGGCAGGGTGTGTCAGCCCTCTATCATAGTGCAGCAGCCTCCGGGTCTGCTCCTTGGATCTACAGTTGAGTCTTCAGCAATGTTGATGAGGCAATCCTGAGGAACCAGACAGCACTGCATGGTGGGCTGACAACCTTTTAAAGATGGCTCCAGCGCCTGCCTTTCAAGCAGGTTACTGCGGTCAGCGCCTCGTTGTCCACCCCACTTGTCAATTTTATCAGTCCCGTGCCTCCAGATCAGCTGTTTGTGGTTGGCCAGTTACATGCCTCTCATGTGGAAGCGACACTCTCTTGTGGGGCCACCACTGTGACCCACACCTTCCAAGTAAAATTCAGCCCTAGTGTGTGCAACTTTCATGGGCAGGTCACCAGAATGACGCACCTGGTTTAAATTTAATTGCAACCATGTAATAGCATCGGAGTAGAATTTTACAGCTTGTGGTTGAGCACGTGCCCGACCCGATCAGGTGTAAAATGGTGTGAGAAGACCTCAGTCGAGCGTCCCAATGTCATCCCGCACGCAAGCAATTTTCAGGTCAGCAGGTGCGCATGATTGACAGAGCCGCGCCCGCCATCAATTAAAAGGCCATTAAAGACCCAATTGATCCCGATTTTACGTTACCCGTGAGATTTTGTGTTCGTTTCAAGGGCAAAACAGGCAGGCCCACATTTTATCGAGTCCTTGGATGAGGTTTTGCAAAAAGGGTCAGCATTGCTATTGTGAGAAGTGAGGTGTTTAGGAGATAGTTTGCTGCTTGTTGTGTATTTGAGCTTGACAGCTTCATCTCCATTCTGAGCATGTCCAGGCTTCATTTCAGGACTCACTAGTGTCTCCAAGGCCCCCGGAGGATTTTGACTGTGTGGACCCTTCCAGGTATCAGACAGCATTCGGTTACCCTGGTAATGGGGATTGTGGCCTCCACTGGAGGCACCTCCTCTGAGGAGGAAGAGAGGGGCAGAAGGGAGAGGAGGCCAGGTGCCCCAATGCAGCTTCCAGGGGAGTGACCTGTGGGAGGAGAGGTGCAGGCATAAAGGGCGCAGGGCCAACAGGAAGTCCAAGGCAGTAGGTGCTGCAGAAGACACCACTATCCTGCTGCCAGGGTTTACAGGCAGCTGTGCAGCTACCTCAATATGCCGAAGGAGGCTCCGCCTCTCCAGGGAGGCCATGACCTCCATTTGTCAGAGGATTGGGCCTGAGATCAGCTCCGACTGTGTGGGTGGACACCCCATGCCAGTGGCTCTGAAGGGCACAGTGGCCCCCAACTACTATGCCTCCGGCTCTTTCCAGGGGTCAGTGGGGGATCTTTGTGGAGTCTCCCAATCAGTTGTCCACAGTTGCGTCAAGCTGGTGACAGAAGCTCTGTTCAGGCGGGTAATGACACTTTAAAATTTCCGTATGGAGGAGGCCAGCCAGGCTAAGTGAGCCAGAGGTTTTGCAACAATTGCTGGCTTCCCCTGCATCCAGGGTGCAATTGACCCAAACATGTGGCCATTAAGGTGCCAGTGGGTTAGCCGGGTGCCTTCATCAACAGGAAGGGATTCCAATCAATTAATGTCTAGATCATGTGTGACCACAGGATGCAGATTCTGCAAGTCTGTGCAAGGTACCCTGGCAGCTCCCATGACGCTTATATCCTGAGGCACTCTCAGGTGTCGAGGCTATTCACTGCTCTAACCTGACTGGATGGCTGCTTGGTGACAAGGGCTATCCGTTGAAAACACCATTTGCAACTATTCAGATACTGAAGCAGTCTATGTCCAAATGCAACAAGACCTGGACAACATCCAGGCTTGGGCTGACAAGTGGCAAGTAACATTCGCACCACACATGTGTCAGGCAATGACCATCTCCAACAACAGAGAATCCAACCATCACCCCTTGATGTTCAGTGGCATTACCATCACTGAATCCCCCACTATCAACATCCTGGGGTTACCATTGACCAGAAACTGAACTGGACTAGCCATATAAATACTATGGTTACAAGAGCAGGTCAGAGGCCAGGAATTGAGCGACGAGTAACTCACCTCCTGACTCCCCAAAGCATGTCCACCATCTACAAGGCACAAGTCAGGAGTGTGATGGAATACTCCCCACTTGCCTGGATGACTGCAGCTCCCACAACACTGAAGAAACTGACACCATCCAGGATAAAGCAGCCTGCTTGATTGGCATCACATCCACAAACATTCATTCCTTCCACCACTGATGCACAGTAGCAGCAGTGTTTACCATCTACAAGATGCACTGCAGGAATTCACCAAGGCTCCTTTGACAGCACCTTCCAAACCCACGACCACTACCATCTAGAAGGACAAGGGCAGCAGATAGATGGGAACACCACCACCTAAAAGTTCCCCTCCAAGTCACTCATCATCCTGGCTTGGAAATATATCGCTGTTCCTTCACTGTCGCTGGGTCAAAATCCTGGAACACATTCCTAACAGCACTGTGGGTATACCTATACCACATGAACTGTAATGGTTCAAAAGGCAGCTCACCACCACCTTCTCAAGGGCAACTAGGGATGGGCAATAAATGCTGGCCCAGCCAGCGAAGCCCACATCGCATGAATTAAGAAAGAAAAGAAAGAGGTGGCTTATGACGCCTCTCCGCCACCCAAGAACAGAGACAGAGCAGCGTTATAATAGGAGTCATGTCTCCATAAGGCGGTGGTAGAGAGGAGCATAGGTCTTCTGAAGATACACTTTCGATGCCTGGACCGTTCAGGGGGAGCACTACAATACAGCTTCAGAGCGGGTGTCACTGATAGTGGTTGCATGCTGCACTCTCCACAATCTGGCACTGGCAAGGGAGGACCCACTGGAGGGAGAGGATCTTGATGCAGCTCCACAGGCCACAGATGATGAATCCAGTCATGAGCCAGAAGAGGACCAAGGTGAGGAGAATGAGGGCGCTGGAGGCAGCTGGAGGTATCCTTCAGGGAGGCAGGGACACCTTGATCCAATGCTCCTTCAGCTAGGTTGCCAAAGATCTGCTTCCATCTCATGCCAGGGCTGCCACCTCCATCCCGGATGTCTGAAATGAACCTTTCCTTTGAACCCAAAGTCTACTCAGTGCATGTGTAATAAAGTTTAGAACCATTCACATCCAGCATTACACACTGGCATACTCTGCACCAAAAGAAAAAGTGAAGCAACAGATCAAAACAAAATTTATGTAATTTTCATGATCAAAACAAATTAACATAACCATCTCTGGTGTTCACTTCCATACCAGTTAACATAAATAAAACATTACAAAATAGAAGATCACCTGTGACCTGTCCCTCTTGTGCTCGTGATGCCTTTAACTTATGTTTGCCAGTGCTATGTCTTGGTGTACCCCCACCCCACCACCCCCCCACCTCACTGGCACTGGCATTGGAGACAGCCTGCTGACTCTGCAGTCTTATTGGCCTTGATGACCTTGGCGGTCGTCCTCTGGCCAGTGGAGCCAGTGCTGGTCCTGCCTGGGAAGGACCGGCCAGTGACATGCCTGGCATCTCCCCAGTCATCACAGCCTCATCAGATGCCATGGTCACTGGCAGAGGGGCGGAGGGGCTGCTGCCATCATCCAGAGCCCCCTGAGAGGAGCCCGCAGAGACAACAGGCAGCTCATGCGCCAACGTGAGGTCATTCTGGACCTCCCTGCTTGCCATTGATGGACGGGCACCTAGCTAGGATACTGGGTGCCTCATCCACCTTCCACACTGGCACTGACCACTTGAGGTCATTGCCTGTGTGAGGGCTTGCAGGTCCGAGTGCAACCCCAGGAACCCCTGATTCTGTCCCTGGAGCTGCCTCTACATGAGAGTCGCCACTCTCTCAATGGAGGAGGCAGTGTGCTCGGCCATGAGGGTCAATGCAGCGCTCATGCTTTGCATTGACTCCTCCACAATACAGACCATGGCACTCATACCCTCATGGATCTCCGCCAGATCTTTCCGCACATCCTGCTGGACATCCAGCACCTGCCACCTAATGGACGATTCCAGAGGCCCATCATCAGCCTTTGACTGAACATCATCCTGGACCCCAGCAGCCCTCCAACTGGCGGCATCCTGGGCACTCTCTGCCTCTGCCTGCTTCTCAAGTGAGTGTGAAGAGCCCTCACCACTATGCACCGACACATCATCTAACCTAACCGATGATCTAATGCCCACCGAGGTGCTGGTATGTGCACTGGTGCTTGGTGCAGGTGCATCTAAAGCCCCGTGATCCTCTGGTGTCAAGGCTGCTTCTTCGGGGTCCAGTGTTTGTGAGCAAGCTGGTGATTCTAGGGAAGAACAAGGACATGTCATTAGTTAAAGTCACCACACTGTCACTGTGCATGCTGGGTACCCTGGTGAGACAATGAAGATTTGCATCATGGTGCCATCGTCTTTCAATGATCAATGGGTCTCCAGGTTTGAGGCTCCTATTAATGATGAAACTACACAAGAATGTTTGCACAATCTGACACTTTCACCTCTGTGCTCTGCACTCTTACCTTCATCAGAGGCCCCTGCCTCTCCACGACTGGCTGACAGGGGTGGGTGGCAGCACTCCAGCTCCAACCAGCTCCAAGCTATCCACCTCGTACCTCGTCAGAATGTGGAGGTTTGGGGGGCCTCCGCCTATCTTAGTTCTTTCATTGGTGTTACGGCTTCTCTTCTGAAACGAGAGAGGGGCATACATTTGTCCACTCTCTACCTGCAGCACTATTTCAGCCTTGCAAACCAACCCCCACCCCGGAACACCTTGCAGGGCACATCCGAGTTGTGGCTCTCAACCCGCAAAGCACTTAGGCCCAGCAGCCGGGGCTCACCCCCTTGGCCGGTGCCAGTGACAGTTGGCACTCAGACTCTAAACACCCCTGGGCTTCACGGGTGGGGATGGGGAGGAGGGTGTGGAGGGGACAGGCAGCCCTTAACACTTCTCCACGCTGATGCTTGCCAATTGAGTACTCACCCTTGACACATGCAGATCATTGAACCTTTTGCAATACTGCACCCATGTGCGCCACACAACGCCGTGGCTGCTGACCTCAGCTGCCACCTCCTCCCAAGCTTTATTGGTCAGGTGCAGTGGCCTCCTCCTGCCATCCCTGAGTACTAGAGTATCCCGCCTGACACTGACCTCCTCCACAAGAACCGCGAGGCACTTGTTCGAGATAAGGGGAGGGCCAAGTGCCCAGCCGGCTTGACCTCCCACTTGACGTCTCCAGCTGCTGGTGAGGCCATTGTTTGAATGAAATGGTTTCCTGGACAGATTCCAAAGATTCTGCCCTGGCAGCCTTCAGGGAGCTGCATCTGCTGGTTCGAAAGCACCCGCTGGGTCACATTGGACCCGGCGTCCGACAGGTTCCCGCTGCTGCCTGGCCCTTCCCGAACATTGAGAAGATGCATTTCACGCTGGGCGGATCTTAATTGGCATCCAGCGTGAAATCGCATTTGCAAAGCAACTGTGTCCGGGAGCAGGTCCACACATGCGCTTCCGTTCCTGCTGACTTGGCTCACACGCCAAGCTTGAAATTCAGGCCCATGAAATTTTGCACCTCCCTCCCCCCCCACCCCACCCTACCACAACCCCCCCAACCCCACTTGATTCACAAGAATTTACTGATGTATTACAAACCCAGAATTAAGTAATCGTGAAACAAGAAAGGTTTCTTTCAACAATAAAGGTAGTTTCTTACTGTTTATCCACAAGATCTCCCACTTGGCCCTATCCTTATAAATTTAACTTTAAATGCATCCCAAAAAATAACATTCTGTGAGGAGAAAAACATGCTATATTCTGATGATATTCAGTTTCCTGTACAACTCATGTAAAGTCATCAGTTTTGATGGGTCAAACAATAGTTCCATAATACTCAAGTATAACATCCTCTTGAGCATTTTTAGCTGCTTCCTGCCATTGCTAAAATAATCTCCTCTTAGTTGATAAATTGAGGCAGATTACTGGTTAAGTACTGAGTGTTATGTACTGTAGTTGCCACCACAAATGAATTTATGAATGTTTGTACCCATGTGTCACTTTATCATGCATTTAGAATACCATGGTTTACCTTGTTAAAGAGAATTTCGGGTTCAGTATGTATAGCTATTTCTTCTGAGAAAACCCATCCTTTTCTGAAGCTCAATGATTTTGGGATAGAATTTCTGCTTTGGGTCCAATGCCAATCCGGGTGCAAATTACATCCAAAATTGTAACAGATTTGAGAAGCGTTCCTTTTCCTCAAGTTTTTACTTAAACTTATTTGCATTTCATTAAATGTAAAATCCTTGAAGCAGAATTACTTAAAACTCCACCAGGTTGCTATTCTTATTAATTCAGCTGCAATTGAGTTCAAAACTTAAAATAAGCATTTTTAATCAGTGATTAGGTCACCATCTGTGAGCAATTTGATTAAATGGCTTCAAACAAACTACACAGAACCATTTGCTGCTTATATTGATGTACAGTTGTCAGTATCTTAGTAAATTAAAAACAATAAGCTTTATTTAAAAGATTAAAAACGTGCCTATTAATATCCTTGAGCCAAAATAACCACCTTAATTTTATGAGCCTCATGTTAGGCCTGCTATTAGGCATAATTAACAGAAACTCTCAATGGTGGTTTATGCTATCTGGGAGTGTGGGCAGCTTTGTGCGTGAGGTCCAGTTTCTAGCACGATTTTTAAAGTAGTGCTGAAGCACTGGTGCAAACTCAGCTTGCGCTGGACATACTTTATCCTTGAAATTTTGCAATTTTTTGTGCTTGTTTGGCCGGTTTCAGAGATGTGTTGAAAGAAAAAACAGTGCAAGCTAATGGAAACGGCAAGCTTGAATGTACATGCAGCAAATAAAGAGAGAAACATAAGAGTACACAAAGTATGATAGAATATAATTTGTGTTCCAGCTTGAAATGAGATCACATGAAACTAAAGCCTGAGAGCGTGCACAGATTGCGACACCAAGGCTCCTTCGACAGCATCTTCCAAACCCACGACTACTACCATCTAGAAGGATAGCCACCGCCTGGAAGTTTCCCTCCAAGTCACTCACCACCCTGACTTGGAAATATATCACCGTTCCTTCACTGTCGCTGGGTCAAAATCCTGGAACTCTCTCCCTAACAGCACTGTGGGTGTACCTATACTTGGACTGCAGCAGTTCAAGGCAGCAGCTCACCACCACTTTGTCAAGGGCAACTAGGGATGCGCAATAAATGCTGGCCCAGCCAGCGAAGCCCACATCACATGAATGAATAAACAAAAAGCTTGACTAATGCCATGAAGCTTTAAGGACAATAGTTAATAATAAAACTTGCTTTCTTATATTACAATATTATTATTCAGATTCAAATGGCCCAAATCAAAGTCAGAGCAATCCTGATGAAAGGTCATGGCTTGAAAGTTTAACTCATGTTTCTCTCTCCACAGATGCTGCCAGACCTGCTGAGTATTTTCTGTTTTTATTTCAGATCTCCAGCATCCACAGTATTTTGCTTTTGCGTCAGAGACCAAAGTACCATTTCAGGTTTAGATGCCAAATATCAGAATTTTGCATACTTCAAACTATGGTTCAGATCAGTAAACATATTATTGGAACAGGGGCAGAGTGTTAAATGGTGCTAGGTTCCCTGCCACTTCCCAGCATAAATTTCAGTGGCTTATCCAGCCCAATTCAGCCAGTTGCCCCACAGCCATTTAATGCTGGGTAGGCATGAATTGGTTCAGGGCAAGACTTTCGCACCCCCATCTGGGGAGCAAGTCCCACCTCCAAGAGCTGCCAAGCAATCAAATTATCAGCAACTCTCTGGTCCCAGTGGCGCCAGTGAGAGCAGTGGCCACTGCTGGGGCTGCACCCAGTCCCCCACTGTGATCATCGCTGGAGCCAGATGGGGAGGTAAGAGGGAGGGGGGTTTCATCATGCCAGACTCTGGTGAGGGAGGTGGTGTGCTAGGGTGGACAAGCTGAGGGGAGGGGAAACCCCGACCAAGGTGACTGTGGAGGAGCTTCCAATGTGCCCAGGGACCCTAAAAGGAGGTACCCCCCACCCCTGCCTTTCCTTCCCAGCAGCCTGAGCACTGAGGGCTGCTGGGTTTCCCAATCTGCCCTGGGCCATCCTCCAACTTGGGAAAATTTGTGTCAGGGCAGAAAGAGGCTCTTAACTGGCCATTAATTGACCACTTAAGAGCCTCAATTGGTCCACAGGCAGGCAGGTCATGCAACACTTCTCCCACCACTAGCTAAATTGCGATGGAGGCAGGGGCAGGCGAGTAGGCACTATGAAAGGTGCCCATGGCATTATGCCCAATTTTACAACCCAACTCCAGCTGCCTTATAACCTGCCCCCAGGGATATGCAAAATTCTGCTCCAGATGTATGAATGAGTGTATATCTGTTTAAGGTTGTGCTATCCTACTGCAGGACTTCTGATTCCATTTTTATTAATCAGATTATAATGAGAAATCCATCAATCACATCTCAGAATTAGTAATGAAATTCTATAAACAACTCTGACTGAATTTGTCTCCTCAAGCAATCATATTTATAACCAAGAACCAATCAGATCCCAGGGGATAATGAAACATGGAAGTGAAATTAGAGGACTATATGAAGGGTTTGAGATCTCAAAGGGTCTGCCCATTAAAGAAGGCTGATAGCTGAATAGTAAGGTAAGAGTGTGTCAAGCTCCCTGTAAAGCCTGAGTTGTCACATCTGTTGTATGTTGTTTGACTATCTAAATAAGCTGTAAATTGCACATCCAACCACTCAGGAGAGGGGAGTGATTAAAGATTAATATTTGTGGGATGCACTCTCAACCCGCCTGTCACGATTTTTACAACGGTGGTTCTCGATGTGTGCGTATCCCTTTTTGGAGAGGGGGAAACCTTCATTACCCTATTTAAATCAGTCTCCCTCAGAGCAGTTGGCAGCTGGGCTCAGGAAACCTGACAAGGAAATGGAGCTGGCAGCTTACCCTTGTTATGCTATAATCACATTCTGCTTCCTTACCTTTGCCAGCATCAGCACCTCCTTTAGCCCTTACCACTACCATTAACACTCCTTTTATCCTTTTGTTCATGACATCTTTGTCAATCCCTCCTTTGTCCCTACCTAATCGCTGGCCTTCTATCCAGCTTCACCTGCCCCACCCCCCCTCCTTAAACAGTATAAATTTCATCATATTTGCACTTCTTCAGCTCTGAAGAAGGGTCATGCAGACTTGACACTTCAACTCTGTTTCTCTCTCCACAGATGCTGTCAGATCTGCTGAGTTTCTTCAGCATTTTCTGTTTTTGTTTCAGATTTCCAGGATCTGCAGTGTTTTGCTTTTACCCTGCTTTCTGCTGTTTGCTTCGGTGTCTGACAGACATCCAGCCTGTCAATTAGCCTGGTTGCCGAGCAGAAAATGCAATGAAAAAAATTATAATGAAGCCCTGTTGTTAAATTTGGCAAGACCACTGTGTCTCTGGGATCTCTGAGTTTCCTCTACCCCCACATCCACACCTCCCCCTTTCCAGTAAGTACCATGGCTAAAGTCTCTGTAATATATTTTCACTTCAGATTCCAGAAATTACCAGCCACATTCTGGGGAACAACAGTTTCTCGTCCACTCCAACTCATTTCTAACAGAACAATCATGTAACCAATCCAACAATTCAGGATAAAGCCATAAACATACTTATAAACCTACCCATCTGTTTTTTCAATCTTTTTTAACAATTCCCTCTTCCACAGAGAGTCCAACATATCCCAATGGGCCTCACTGATAATTTTAATCCTGGGTGCACACTGCCTTACAAAGTAAACAACAAGAATTGTCCAGGCCCTTTACATCATGGCCCTGTCTAGCTAAGGCCCAATGTAAAGAACATATATACACACACAACAGATTAGAAGCAACCCTGGCCATCCTACCCACCCCTAGGCACTGTATCCAGTGCTTCCCCCTTCTCTATCTATTACTTGCTTCCCCCTAATGGGGAAAATCAGTAAAAACTGGGAAATAAGAGTACTAGTCAGAACTTCTGTTCCACTTTAAGGTATACAAGACCAGTTGTCACAGATTGGCCTACAATCTCTCTCTCCTCACAGCCTCTCTCCTACCCAGACAGGCTTTGAATCGAGTTGCATACTGCTGAAAATAGGACGCATCAGGCAGCATCATCCCAAATTTGCACAAAGTGCGGTAATGAGCAGGAAATAGGATGTTTTACCCGTCAGCCACAATGGTGGCATTTCACACTGTTTTGTCCCATTCCTGGGACAATGAGGTGTCCCATCTCTAATTATGCATTCACAGGGAACACAGCGGATCAAAGGTGGACGGGTTTCGACTTGCCCGCCACACCGTGACCTCAGTGCTTCCACGCTCTGGGCGCCATATTTAAAGCACGTCTGAGCATAGGACAGCTTCAGGCAACAGATTACCCCGAAAGCAGAGAAGACGACAGACTCTAAATTTAGTGACGTCTCCCTGGGATGCCTGCTGGATGTAGCGGAAGGCTGCCACGATGTCCTCTATCCCCGCTGTGGCCGCAGGAGGTCCACCAGAGTCACCAATCCAGCCTGGGAGGCAGTGTTAGCAGTGGTCAGTGCCACTGGAGTACAGAGGAGGTCAGCCATCCAGTGCAGGAAGAGGATGAATGCTCTCATCCATTTCTCCAGGGAAAGTCAACCACCTCATCACTCTCAACTCACACACTCACAAAACCAACACACATCCACAGGGATCTCATACCTCAAGCTCCAACACCACTAACTCTCACACACACCCTCACATCCCCATCAGGCTTATATCCTCTTGAGCCCGCACCCTCATCCCGTCCATGTCTCCGCTCACCACACAAACATTCCACGCAGTGCCATGTGTCCTGCTCACACTCTCTTCATCTGTTTTCATACAGAAGAAACTGGCTCAGAACAGCAGGGAGAGGTCCCAGACTGGGGGTGGTGTGGCCCACACTCACTGAGAAGTGTGCCATCGTGCTGACTGCTGAGGATGTGGACCGTGCCTGCGGCAACTGAGAGGTTGGCGGTGAACACCTGTGTGAAGATGCTGCACCACATCATCCCTCTCTTGAAGCAACTGTGGGTGCTCTCTCTCCTACTTTTAACTCCACTGCCATGCACTAATTACCTTTACTTTGGTTCACAGGAAGCTCTGCCAAGTGATTGACACCTCAGCCAGCCAGTCCCTCAGCTCCATCCAGATCTGCACCTTGAGCCAAGGGGACACCTCCTCCATTGTAGAGCTGGAAATGAGCAGCCTGGAAGACCCATCACTGCGCTTACCCACACCCTCCACCAAGTGCAGAGACACACACCCTGGTTTCACCTAGATGTAGAGCAGGCTCGGGTTCACAATCTGGCTGTTACCACATGGACACATCCGCAGCAGGAGGAGGCAGGTTCAGCTGGGCTCCACGGCGCTCATAAGACTGCTGGGGAAGAGGCATCTGAGGTCCGATTCAGATGAAAAGCCTCTGGATTCGGCCTTCCAACTTATCGTAGCAAGTCAGCAGAAGGTGGGGGAACATCACGCAAAGCTGTTGGAAGCTCTCAGCAAAGTGGCATGCGAGTCAGAAGAGTGCATCCGTCTGCTGTCTGATGAAGCGGTGCCCACCTATGCCCGGATGGAGGGCTCCATGGGAAAGATGGTGGATGCCATGGAGACCCTGGTCCAGCAGAATGCAGAGATGCATGCAGACCCGCACTCCATTGCAGTAGCCATGGGTCAGTTCCTGCACTGGCATCACAAGAGAGAAACAGGGCACCTTGATGTCCCTCCAGGTGCTCGTACCCGTCAAGGGGTTAGGCTGGGGCCCTGAGGCACCTGAAGGGAGGAGAAGTGGCAGCTGGAAACCCCTGGTCATCAACTCAGGAATCTCAGTGGTTTTCCTCTCCCTCCAATTCCCCTTTGCTCGTGACCCCCTCAACCTCATCTTTTCTTGTCGCAGAGGGAGCAGCTGGTACACAGGAGGACAGCCTAAGCAAGCCAGGGCCCTCAAGGCTTCGGCTCTCCTAAGGATGCATGCCAAAGTCATCAGAGGCAACAGGGCCAACCATTGCACAGGCTGTCTCTACCCCTGCTGCAGATGTCAGGGTAGTACCTAGAAGAACTGGTAGGTGTAGATAAGTTAAGAATTTTTGATCAAACATGGTTGAATGGGTGAACACATTTTGTCACTTCACAATCTGAAAATCTATTCACTTTTACTGAAGTGTGTAATGGTGTCTTTCAGCTTCACCGACAGGCTTCATGAGCCCTCCCACTGCAGTCCCTCCCTACCATTAGCATTTCAGCTGCACGCAGCCGGACCGTTAGTGATTCTGGAGGGAGAAGAGTGTGTGTGGCAGGGCCTATCAGAGACGCATGCAAGCACTCTCCCATGCACGTGGAGCCTTCCTTCATCTCACTTTCCCGAGAATTTTCAATGCTGCCTGCTGGGCTTCTCTTTCAGTTGTCCATCTGAGCTGACCTGCATCTCCGCCCACCCACTGATCTCACACCCATGCAGCACCTGTGCCCACCCAACACGAGACTCCGCTCACCTCGGATTTGAATAACATGGTTGTAGTAAAGTATCTCATAAACACCCCCATCCTTTCCCCTCCCCCAGTCACCCATGTCCTTTCCTTCATCACTGTGGACCACTTGGCATCACCCTTCCACCTCCCCACCATTACCTACCAACCAGAACCCTTTTCTTTCCAGGATGTCCAGGTTATTGTGCATGTTCCTTACCTTCTGGAAAAACCCAACTCCTATCCACATTGACCTCCCCTACCTCCTCCCTCCCACACCGAGGGTCCATCTCTGCCTCCGAGGCCCCATCAATCACCCTTGCCGTCCCTTCTACTGCTACCCTCGCACACGCACCCTCCCACCCTTCCGGCTCACTCTGCCCCCTTTCATTACTTGCCATTCCCTCTTAACATGTTCCTTCGCTGTCGCTGGGTCAAAACCCTGGAAATGCCTCCCTACCAACACTGTGGGTGTACCTACACCACAGGTTCTGAGCAGTTCAAGAAGGCAGCTCACCACCACTTACTCAAGGGCAATTAGGGATGGGCAAAAAATGTCAGCCTAGCCAGTGATGCCCACATCCCATAAACATATAAGAAAACCCTCAGATCGCTCCCCAAAAGGCGATCATTGACTCCACAGACTCCTCGCTTGTATGTTCACCTGGACATTCCCCCACCCCTTTCCTCCCTCCTCTCCCTGAACCCCTTCTCCCCCCTGAACTCTTTCCTTCCCCCCGGAATCCTTCCTCCCATGGAATCCTTCCTCCCCTCTGAACCCCATCTTCCCCAACCCCCCAGACCCCTTGCTCCCCGCAAAGTCCACCCCCCCTCTGAATTCCTTCCCCCCTCCAACCTCCTTCACTTACATCTAACTCCCCAGTTGCCACATCTCCCCATTATACCCTCCTCCACCCGTACTCCCTCCTCCCCCCTCACAAACTCAACCCCTCGACACCTTCGTCCCACCCTCAATCCCCCCTGACACCTTTGTTTCCTCGCCCGCCCCCGCCTCACCATCCCAACACCCCACCCCCAGTACACCTTCCTCTCCCAGTGAAGTCTTGACCTTCCCCTCCCACTCACAGGTCAACATTCCTCTCCACCACCTCGCTGATCATCCATAGCAGCCCATGGCCAAGACCGTGATGTTCCAAAGCAAACCCGAGAGTTCGACGGAGACTCCCACCTTCCGTGAGCTGCTTCGCGGCATAGCCATGTCAGTACACGTGTTCCTCCAGGGTCCAGTAGCTGTAGGGGTCCAGCATCTTCTGCTGCTCAGATGTCCACAATCTGCACAAGGCCCTAACAATAAGTCCCGACTTCTGCATGTCACACTTGTCCAGACATGTTCTGGGCTGGCATGTTTTCCCTCTGGTGTAATGGTAAATCAGGCATGGGGGGCCAATTCTGGTTGGGCCTTACTTTGTATCTCATTAGTGGGATGCAAAGCAGTTCACGCCGGCCTCCACTGGGATTGTGCGTTCTGCCATGGTGGACACCATCAGATGATCTGTGAAACGGATTTTTGGCCTTGCCATATTGTCCCTCCCCGCCCACCATCACACCCGACCCCAGCCGGGCTGGAAAATTCCGGCCAGCATCTATTTTTAAAAGATAAGAAATAAATGCTCCAGACCAGGCTATGAGGACCTCATCCCTTTCCTGAGCTACGGCAACAAAGTAAACATTACTGCCTTATATAAAAGGTAGATTATCCCATTCATCCTATAACTTGTTCCCTGGCCTTTCTCAACACTGCACTTCCTCTCCTCAGCACACAAACTCCAGAAATACTAAGCACAGGAACCATAAAGGAAAAAAAGAACAGAAGCCAGATAACATTTTGAAGACAGAATAAGAAGATAAAAGAAGGATGGAATGGCAGAACAGAAAGGAAAATAATTAAAATCTGGAAAAGGGGAAGAAAAAAGAAAGGTAAATCGAAGAGGAAAACAGGGAACAGGAAATAAAGTAAATGAGGGTCAAGAAGGGAAAAGAAATCAAGGACAGTTTTTAAACACAGTCCCGTCACTTCCTTCCTCTTCATCTTCCCATTATCCTCCCAGCTTACTGTTGTCCAGATCCTACCTCTCCCTGCTGATTTGTGTCATTTTTTCTCTTCAATGTATATCAGTTAGCAATATGACAGAAACACCCTTTACCTTTTTAAATGATGCTGCATATTCACAGGTAGACTTAATTGCTATAATTACATGATGCCATTTCCCCTTTCTAAAGTATTAAGGCAGTTGTCAAGCAAGTGCTGTCTATAGATGCCATGTTAACAAGAGGATATAGATTTAAGATATGTGTATGCATGTATAAACATTTTGGCAATCCTGGGGCTCTGTGGACCTCGTTGTCAGGGTGAGAGTTCAGAGGCAGTCTTGGGGCTTTGCAGGCTATGCTACAAGCTATGCATGGCTCTCACGTCATGGTTCCGGTCTAGGGAGGGGCAAGAGCTGTCTGCTCAATGGGGATCGTGTGCAACATGGTGTGCAGGGTGTGGTCAGTACCTCACACATGGTGGTCCTGGGGATAGCTGGCTCGGTACTGGGCTGCAGATGGAACAGTCACGATCGGGGGACGGTAATGCAGTCTGTAAATGGGAAAACATGATTGGGGGGGTGGGAGTACTGGATGCTCTCGTGGTAAGGGTGGGGTGGAGGGAGGGGTGGGGGATGGGCTCTGTACATGAGCATGCACAGGGCCTCAAGATGGGGAGGAGTGGAAAGGTCAGCACCCAAAGGGGATTGGAAGCGGCTGGACACTTGGAGTTTCTGGTGTAGATGGCCCTGAGTTGTCCAGCTGATGGTCCTCCTCCTTTTGTGTGCCTGAGGACTCCTGACCCCTTGAGGAGGAGGAGCACCTGGGGGAAGGTTGAGGTGCACAGCACCCCGCTGTCATCTAGCCATTGATGGATCCCACCAATGACTATAGCTATGGAGTGCAGGTCTGAGTGCAATCTGGCAGAAACTGCTGGACCAAGTTCTCCAAGGCGGTCGCCACCATTCCCATTGGGATCTCAAGGCGCTCGCATGTCGGAGCCATGACACCAGATAGAACCCGGATCTACTCCTCCATCCTTCGCTCTAGTCTGCTGACTGCCTCTCGCATCTCTGTCTGATGTTCCACTGCCTGTCTTTGCATCTCCAGCATGTGTGCAATGGCTGTTTCCAGAGGCTCATCATCTGACTCAGATTGGGCAGGTGCCTGTTCTCCAGCAGTCCTCTGAGTGCCAGAGACCTGGCATGTCACTGAATCCGACTGCTGTAGAGACGTGTCATTGAGGTGATCCCTAGAAAGTGACCTTGAAGCTAATCTAGATCTAACACTCACTAATGTATGTGCCTGTGCGCTGGTGGAGGATGCAGGTGAACGCAGTGATGGGTCTTCAGCAAATGGGTCCTCATCTGAGGTGGACGGGGGGCTGGGGCTGATGGTTTGGCTGGACCTGTGTCTGAACCTGCTGGTGTGTGTAAGAGAGAGAAGAGAGATTTAGTTCATTTGCAGGCAGAATGCAACATTGCATGTCATTCACTGTGAATGTCAGGATGTGACCAACTCATGGAGGGTTCATCATACTGGGTTGCTGGGGGAGGCCGATCTCACCTTTGCCACAGGAGCAATCCCTGTCAACTCGACTGCATCTTCCTTGAATGTAGTAAGCTCCTGCCTGTCTGCCATCCCTTCTCCTGTCTGAGATCTCTCCTTCCTGTTGTGGGCCAGCTTGGCCTGCATGAAGACAAATGGATTGAATGTGATGAGAAGGGATGGAGCAGAGGTTGGGAAGCATGCATGCCTGCTGTGTGTGCTGAACCCTCCCCAGTAGGGCTGAGGATGGAGTTTGTGCAGCATGATAGATGAGATGGTGGTGATGTGTGACACTCAGTGTTGATGTCTCCTCTGCTAATTGTGAGAGATATCCCTGAGGAGTGTAACCCTTTGAGTGTCTGACTGCATTATGAGAGCATGAGTTTGAAGTGACCAGAAGGTTGTTTTACCCTGGTGGAACGGATTAGAACAATCATCCTCTTCCTGCACAGCAGGGCATTCCTTTTTTTGGTTCCCAATGGGACTGACCTCCACTGCGACACCCTTCCAGGCTGGCGAGGTCAGGTTGGTGGGCATCCTGGATCCATCCTTTGGGAAAAGTATGTCATAGTGTTTGCGGACGGCTTTGAGTAGAGCTACCAGAAAGTCGTGGCTGAGCTTTGGGGACCATGGCTTCTTCCTCCTGGGGGCTAGCTCAGGAAACTCAGAGCACACAGTTGGGCTGCAGAGAGTGAACGTGTGTGTCCAGCTGGCATTTAAATATGGCGCCAGGACCTCTGACCCCATGAGGTGATGGCAGGGCAGACGAATCACCCTGCCATTTGATTTGGTGAGCGGCTTGCCGATGCATAATTAATGAGGTTCCAAGCATCCATGTGGGCGCAAGAACCCATCCCGCTGCCCAGCGGGAAACACACTGCTTGTCACACCCACCTCCAGAATGGAAAATTCCAGCCTTAGACATTCATTACCTTCTTTGTCACTGGGTCAGAATCCTAGAAGCTCCTACTTAACAGTATGATGACAGCACCATTCTCAACAACTTCAGTTGTCCAAGAAGGCCCACTACCACCACCTCCAAGCAAGGAGGGGCAATTAAATGACAGCCTTGCCCACATCCCAAGAACAAATAAGATCACAGATTCTAGTATAACTTATTTTAGGGTGAATCTTCCAGTAAATCAGGTTTTGTGGCAAAGAAGCTATTAATTTAATAGGGACAGACTGTTTTGCCTTAATTGCTCTCGGATTGGAGTAATTACAACCAGACACACTTCAGACACACTGTTTGCTTCTTATGATCCATTTTATTGCATCCAAATGTTTTGCAGTAAAATAGATTACTTCAGCAAACTACTCTATTACCTATATTTGGAACATAACACAACTCTGTTACTTAGCAGACCAGGTACAGAAGAAACAATATGAGCAGCGATTACTTAATTAGTGAACGAATCTATCAAACAGGAGTTGGAGATCTTCAATATTACCAACACTCCCTCTCACAAATTGAGAATATTTCTAACATACTGCAATCAAACCAGGGGGAAGATGAGGAGATTTGTTTTATTTAGTGTATTGTTATGATTTGGAATGCACTGCTTGAAAGGACAGTGGGAGCATATTCAATAACAACGTTTAAAACGGAATATACACTTGGAAAAGGAAAAAAAATTCAAGGTTATGGGGAAAATGATGGTGATGGCATTAACCAGATTACTCTTTCAGGTGTAGTGTGAGATTAGCCAGATTACTTTTTTAAGGAGGCAGGTACAATACACAAAGTTGTTTCCTTCTGTGTTGCGCAATTCTATGATTTGTTCAAGGTTGTCAATTTTAGCCCCGGAAACCTTTTCTAATAAAATATTGTGGGTCATGATTCCACTATCTGACACTTCCAATGTTGAGCACACAGCGGGTATGCCACCTAGACTTTTCCATGGATAATGGGCAGGAAATCACAAGCTGTGCATCCATACTTTTCCAAGATATTCTCATTGGAAGCATTAGTTTTAGTGGGAGAACTGGATGACACAATCACTGCTGAAAGGTGAAAGATGATTTCAAAATGTAATTTTGTTTTAAGTGGGGATATTGGATTGAATCTGAGTGACTTTGGTAAATAGATTTTTAACTTGCTGTTTTGGTGCAGTGGCAAGAAAAGTGCATTTGAGTTTTTCCAACACTAGTAAGATGGCAGCAGTATAAAAAAAATGAGAACCTGATATTTACAGTGAACTGACATATTTTAACACAATAAAGTCACAACACTAGTTTGACTAGGCAACACACTGCACTGTTGCAAAAAGTAGAGAAAAAGTGGATATGAGTATAAAACAGGAAACACCACTTCATATTAGCATTAGTTTTTTCACTTAAATTAAAGAAGAGGACAAAATCTAATAAATCTAATACCATCACTGCAGATGTGTAAAGGATCAAGCCTAAACTTAAAGGCAGGGACTAGCTCAATGTATCAAGCTATCTATTTGTTATATCCAGTAATTTAATGCAACCCTTCTTCCTAAAATAAATAACCATTCCACGAATCATGAATACCTAAATGACTGTAAATTGATACTTATTGTAACATTAGCTATTTGGTTAAATTCTTCCTGGCTGCTTGACCCCAAAGGATTTTTGTTTTTTGTAAAGGCTTTGATTATATATTTTTATCAAGTCTAACTGTACAATTTTACATATGTAGATGTGTGTTTTAATGTGCTATTGGCTGTGAAGGCCAAAAACTAAGAGCCATTTCTGTGACCAATATGCCGAGTGCAGAACAATCCCTGTAGGAAGCACTTGGATAAATCAACTGTACACAAAACCCATTAAGGCCTCAAAAGTTATGAAGGGCACCAGTAACACTTGTCCAAACTGGTCTTGTATACATTAAAATGAAACTCCAGTATTGCTGGTGCCAGTATTGCTGATTTTTACTGGGATTTGACAATTTTGAACTGATTTTTCCTTCTGGGTGGGCTGGCAGGAGGAGATCACGCTGGAGTGAGGCGGGAAGGTAATTAAGGCTGTTAAACAGGCAGTTAACAGCCATTTTACTAGGTTTTTCTTCTTTTTCCATGGGTACACGGGAACAGCAGCACTTCAAAGCCACACCAGCTATTACCAAGTGGAAGCTTAGCAGGATGTGAGTATTGGCTGCAATCGGCAGCCATTGCGAGCAGTAGCGTGGTTTAGCAGGGAGGGTGAAGCTGAGTGGGGATAATAAATAGCAATTGGGAATAGGGACGAACATGCCAAGAACAATAGTGGCATTCCACTTGAGTGCCCTCTCGCACTTGTCACCTGTATAAACAGAGCAAGGTGGGCAGCGGTAGGTCCAGAGATCTGAGTGTAGCTACCTGCCGTGGGCCTCATTTACTCCGGCTTCGAGACTCTAAATATCAGAGGGTGAGAGAGCTGCAGCCACAGGCAGTGGGGCAGGAACAACCAGAGCAACACCAAGACCAGGAGCCTGGGAGGGGGCTGAGAAGAGCAGGGCACAGAGGAGTGCAACCAGCCTCTTACATGCAAATGACTACACTCACTAGAGAGTGTCTACTGTTGGAGGCTAATCTTGAAAGAAATGTCAGAGCAGCAGTGTCACCGAGGACTGAATCTCTCCAGGAAATCTGTTACTGGGGTGTTGTCATGATGGCGGGTGAGTTGAGTCCTATGGGGACTTGTGTTGAAGGTAACCATAGTGGTGAATTTCTATACCTCAGGATCGTTTCAGGGATCTTGTGGGGATATCCATGGAATCTCCAAGTGTGCGGCTCATCACTGCATTAAAATGGGCACTAGTGCCATGTTCAATACATGTGCTTCTGCACCAATCTGGACAGTCAAACTGAGAGAGGCGGAGGATTTAGGGCCATTGCTGGATTCAGGAAGGGGTGTCCTCAGCTACATGCACATAACCATCAAGGCTCCCATGGACTAGGCAGCAGCCTTCAGTAACAGGAAAGGCCTGTCGCTCAGTGTACAGCGGGAACACGATCACTGCAGACGAATCCTTCAGGTGTGTGCAAAGCTCCTGGGAAGCTACCATGGCATCTACATACCAAGGCAGTCCCAGGTGCCTATCTTTTTCAGGCCCTTCCTGCACCTCCAAGGATGATAAGGGGTTATCCATTGAAAAGATGGCTGACACCAGTCAAGAACCCAAGCGCAGTTGTAGAGAAGGAGTACAA
Organism: Cetorhinus maximus; assembly: GCF_964194155.1. Classification (NCBI taxonomy): domain Eukaryota; kingdom Metazoa; phylum Chordata; class Chondrichthyes; order Lamniformes; family Cetorhinidae; genus Cetorhinus; species Cetorhinus maximus. The sequence continues at coordinate 87,315,597 of NC_135879.1, forward strand.
CATCAAACGGATATCAAGTAGGCATAGGCCTTTTGAGGATGAAGTTCAGATGCCTGAATAGATCTGGAGGGGCACTTAAATATACTAAAATAATAAAAGGGTCTCTCAAATAGTGGTGGTGTGCTGTGCCCTGCACAACCTGGCACTACAGAGGTGAGAAACTTTGAACAATGGAGTTGGAGCTGCCAGTTTAATATTATGTGTTACTCACCTTGCTAGACCATTGACCATTTATTGGCAGTACAGCCAGATACAAGGGCCACCGCGCAGCTGTTGACTACCTCTGCAACCTCCTTCCAGGCCTGCTTGGTTTGCCACACCAGTCTCCTCCTGCTGCCCTGGAGGAGCAGGACATCCCGCCATTCTCTTACAGGTCTGGAGGAGTAGCTCCAGAGAGGCATCGCTGAATCTTGGGGTGACCCTTGAATTTTGTCTGCCATGTTTTGCACTTGCACTGCCGCCAGGGTTCTCTCACCGGTCCCTTCAGGGCTGCTGCATTATCCTATACCTCTGCCTGGCTTTCACAAATGGTGTCAGTGATTGAGATTCTAGAACTTTCCGCCCCATCCTACGAAATGCCGCACCCTCCTGCCAGCCCTTAAATGGCCAGCCTTGATAATATCACACACAAAACTCTGCCGCCCCCGCTGCCATGCTACCTGCTTTCGACCCTGGTGGTGGAGGTTGCTGCCTTCATGTAAAATCCAGCCCAGGGTTTCAGCACCCCAATGGACTGTTCAATGAATGCTAAGACTGTTGTTGTATCTGACTTCTGCTGGAATCCTTGGATGTTAGGATGGGTTCAACAGCCATGACTACAGAGGATTTCTCTTGTCTGCTAGCAGCCAGCATGGTATGTACTGCCCTTGGTTATAGCGAGAGGGAATATTGGATATAGGGATCATGAGAGCTGCTGGGAAAATGGGCACACACCTGCTTGAACCACAGTTGGATACCATCTGTACGTTAAGGGAATTAATTTTCTGAAGGGCACATGGTGCTAGGCTTATTGGCAGGAGACCAGATGGCCACATTTGTGCAGTCAATGACACATGGCACTTGGCGGAATCGTAGAAAGGCTGCAGAACCCACAGTTCCTTCCTGTTGGCTCCTGGAGCTCATGGAGAACATGGTGAAATCATTAGCCCTGGCAAAGAAGACATCTATGATCTGTTGTGTGAGGTAATGCGCTGCAGCCTGCCTGATGTTAATTATATTCAGGCTATACTATAGCCTGAAATGACCCTGATGCATAGACATTCAGACCAGCAGTGACCTTAACTGTTACTGGGAATGCAGTGCCAGTTATGGTAGGGGGCGACAACTCCTGTTGTGGCAACCTGCAGATTCCATGACCAGCACAATCTTCTCCCATCCTGCCCTTCACTGATGATCATGTTGCTCAGTCTGAGACTGTAGACCCTGTGAGCTGGGTAAGGCTGCATCCAAATAGCTTTCCTCCTTCCTAAGCTATTTACAGGATTGTGTACCAAACCCTCAAGCTCGTCCATCTGTTGCTGCTCCTTTTCTTGTTTTTCCTCATCCTGCAGCCAATAAAGGTGGCAGTGGCAGTGGCGGTGGTGGGGAGGCCTGGGGGTGTGGGGGAGAGGGGGGTGGGGGTGGGGTGTGGGTTGCTGGCGTTTGGTGGTAACTTCTTTAACTGCATTTTGCAGGAGTACAAGACATCTCTGAATCATAGAATGGTTACAGCACCAAAAGAGGACATGTGGCCCACCGAGTCCGTGCTGGCTTTCTGTAAGACCAATTCAGCTGGTCCCACTCACCTGCCCTTTCACCATGGTCCTGCCATTTTTTTTCAGGTTCTTATCCAATTCCTTTTGAAAACCAACTTAAGCCCCTTAACTATTCTCATCATTCTTTTCTGCACACCTTTCCTAAGGTGTGGTACCCAGAATTGGATACAATGCTCCATTTGAGGACAACAGTGTTTTCTAACAGTTCATTAGAACTTTGTTGCTTTTGTACTCTAATGTTTCTATTTATAAAGCCATTTTAACCACTTTCTCAACTGGCCTTGCCACCTTCAACTATTTATGCACATTCCCTCTGAGGTCTCTCTGATCCTTTTTTTCTTATTCGTTCATGTGGGCATTGCTGGCTGGCATTTATTGGTCATCTCCAATTGCCCATTCAGGGGCCATTTAAGAGCCAACCACATTGCTGGTCTGGTCTAGATAAGGCAGCAGATTTCCTTCCCTAAAGGACATTAGTGAGCCAGGTGGATTTTTACAACAACCAACAATGGTTCCATGGTCACCAGATTTTTATTGGATTCAATTTTCACCATCTGCCATGGTGGGATTCGAACCCAGGTCCCTTGGGTCTCTGAAATACTAGTCCAGTAACAATACCACTATGCCACCGCCTCCACCCTTTTGGATTGTACCCTTCGATTTATATTGCTTCTCCTCATTCTTCCTACCAAAATGTATTGCTTCACTCTTCTCTGCATTAGATTTCATCTGCTATGTGTCTGCCCATTCCTAATACTGACCACTGTGGAACCCCACTATATACCTTCCTCCAGTCCGAAAAACAACCATTTACCACTACTCTGTTTCTTGGCACTCAACCAACTTCATATTCATGTCTCTTTTATTCCGGGGGCTTCAACTTTGCTGGAAAGCCTATTCTGTGCATTTTAGAAGTCCATATAGATCACATCAGCCACATTCTCCTCATCAAAAAATTAAATCAAGTTGGTTGGTGCAATTTGCCTTTAATAAACCCAATGCTGGCTTTGTTTAATTAATCTTGTCACTTGTCCAACTGACTGTTAACTTGATCCCAATTGATCATTTCAAAAGCTTTCCCAGCACATAGGTCAAACTGACTAGCCTGTAAAATTGGCAAATCTCCAGTCCTCTGACATCACCCTCGTATCGAAGTAGAATTGGAAGATTATGGCCGTTACTCCTACAATTTCCACCCTTCCTTCCCTCAGCATCCTTGGATCAATTTGATCTGGTCCAGGTGTCTTATCAACTTTTAAGTACAGCCAACCTTTCTAATATCAACTTTTAACTAACCAATTTTTCAACTACATTCTCATTCACTATGATTCTAGCAGTATCTCTTCCCTTGGTTAAAAAAAAGCAGATGCAAATTACTTATGTAACCCCTCAGCCATGCCCCTGCCTCCATACATAGATCCCCTTTTTGGTCCCTGATCAGCCCCACCCTTCTGCTTACTAGTCTTCTACGATTTATGTCTATAGCAGACTTTTGGATTCTTTTATGTTAGCTACCATACTCTTTTCAGACTCTCTCTTTGCATCTCTTATTTCCTTTTTCACTTTCCCTCTAAACTTTTTATATTTAGTCTGGTTCTCAACCTGACATCTGTCATACACACCCTTTATCTCCTTCATCTTATTTCCTATCTCTTTTGTTATCCAAAGAGCTTTGGCTTCATTTGTCCCATACTTGCCCCTCATGGGAATGTACCTCGACTGTCCCAAATTAATTTCCTCTTCAAAGGCAGCCCATTCTTCTGTTACAGTTTTGCCCAACAATCTTTCATTCCAATTTACTGGGAACCACTCCATTCTCCTCCCATTGAAATTGGCCTGCATCCGATTAAGCATTTTTACTCTAGATTGTTCCTTGTTCTTTTCCATAGTTAACCTAAACCTTATGATACTCTGATCATTGTTCCCTAAATGTTTCCCTACTAATTCTTGATTCACTCATTCCCCAGATCCAGATCCAGTAATGCCTCATTGTGTTGGGAGCACACTGATCAAGAAAATTCCCCTGAACACACTTCAGGAATTCTTCCCCTGCTCTGCCCATTACACTATTATTACACTATTATTACCCCATTCTATATTAAGATAATCAAAACTCTGCATTTTAACTACTCTATAGTCCTTGCACCTCTCTGCAATTGCCCAGAAAAGTTGCTCCTTGATATCTTTCTCATTTGTTGGTGGTCTATAGAATACAACCAGTAGTGTAATGGCATCTCTAATGTTTCTTAGCTCCAATGAAATAGATTTTTTCTTTGACCCCTTCTACAATATCCTCTCTCTCCAGCATTACAATATTGATCCAACTTCTCCTTTCCCATCTTTCCTGAACACCTTATGTCCAGGAATATTTAATACCCAGTTAGGATCCCTTTGTTTGAGCTAGGCCTCCTTTGGCACTGCAACATCATCATCCCATGCGGCTGAATGTGCTTCCATTTCACCGACCTCATTGACGTGCTTTGTGCATTCAGGTATATGCACTCTAAACCTGAATTACCCCATTATTTCTATTATTATTTCTTACACTGGTACTATGTCTCTCCCTAACCTTTGTGCACCGTTGTTCCTCCTTTCTAATGCAACAATACTGGTTCCCATTCCACTTGCCAAATTAGTTTAAACCCTTTCCAACAGCACTGGCAAACTGTCTCACCAGGACATTGATCCCAGCCCTTTTGATGTGCCCCAGCATTCCAGGAATCTAAAGACTTCCCTCCTGTACCATCTCTCCAGCACACTTTCATCTACTCCCATTTATATACTCATTAGCGCAAGGCACTGAGTGTAATCTGGAGATTACCATCTTGGAGGTCCTGCTTTCTAGCCTCTTTCCTAGCTCCCTAAAATCTGCTTGCAGGAGCTTGTCCCTCTACCTACCCTATGACCATGACCACTGCCTGTTCACCCTCCCCCTCAGAATGTTCGGCAGTCTTTCAATTAAATTCTTGAATCAGGCATTGTGGAGGCAACATCCTGGAACCACATCTGTGGCTGCAGAAACGCCTGTCTACTCCCCTAAATATAGAATCCCCTATCATCATTATTGCTTTCCCAAACTTCCTCTTCACCCCCACACCTCCCCCACAATCTCCGATCTTGCAAAGCTGAGACACCCACATTGCCATGGATATGGCTTTAGCTAGACTGTGAACAGGAACAATCATCCTCACCAGTGTTCAGAACTGAATACCAATTGGAAGTTGAAATGCATTCGAGAGACTCCTGCACTACCTGCCTGTCCCTCCTTGACTCTTTGGTGGTCCCCCATTCCCTCTCTGCCTGCACACCTTAAACAGCATGGTGACCACCTCCAGAATCATGCTATCCATGTAGCTCTCAGCCTCGTGGATGCACCGCAGTGACTCCAGCTGCTGCTCAAGCACTGAAACCAGAGCTTGAACTCCTCCAGCTGACAACACGTCCTGCACATGTGGTTGTCCAGGGCAAACGATAGGCATTCCATGGGATTGACGTGCCCTGCAATTCTTCTATTTGTTAGATTATTCAATAAATTAAGAGAAATGGTGCTAAGAAAATGGCTGGTAAGATACAAAAAAAGCACAGATGTAACTGAATAATTCTCTCCCTAAATATTCTTCAATTTTCCTGATAGATATAAATGATCTGATCATTTGCAGATAAGTGTTCCTTTAAAGCTGCTGGACTCATTTGCCTCTGGTCTGTACTGTCCAAATGTTCATTAAACTAAATGTATGAGAATGGTATCAGGGTTCTTTTGGCACTTGTTTCAGGCAGCTGCTCTGGCTTTATATGTCTAGGCCCTAATAGAAATGATGGTGGGCAGAACATTAGCAGCAATGTGGCAGTAAATTCAGCATTCCAGTTATAACTCGACTACCTTGCTCACAACCAAAAAAATGGGATGAGAATTAGCACCATTCTTTTTTTTATTCCTGCATAAATGGTAATGACAACAAAAGCTGAACAAGTAGACAATGATCCAGTGCAGGTAAACTAATAAAAGGAGCTTCTCCACCACAGCAGTCATGATGATAGATTATATCAGTCGCTTGGCAATGAGAAAGGACATTCTGGCTACCTCACAACTGAACAGCATGGTGTACCAATCTCAGTGCAGGTGAAATGCCAGCTTCTTGAGCCATACATCCCAGCGATTAGCTGATCAAATCAAACAGCATGGTCCCTAGGTTGTTCATAACAGGTAGAGGACAGACCGTATTCAACCAAAAATCCCAAAACAAAACTTCTACTGTTAAGTGTGACTACGCGATTGGCATAAATCAAGTACCTGTCACTGGAAACAGCTTCTCCTTATTTACTCTATCAAAATCTTTCATGATTTTGAGCATCTCTATCAAGTCTTCTTAATCTATTTTGCTCTAAGGAGAATATATCAGTTTCTTCAGTCCCTCCAAATAACTGACATTGCTCATTCCTCATTCCATTCTCTCCTGTAAATCTCTCTGTACCCTTTCCAAGGCCTTGCCATCCCTCCTGAAGTGTGGTGTCTAGAATTGGACACAATACTTGCTTTTGTACTTTATGTCTCTATTAATAAAGCCAAAAATCGCACAATCCATTTTCACGATCTTCTCAACTTGCCCTGCCGCCTTTAAGGATTTGTGTACATACATCCCAAGTCTGTTGTTCCCTTTAAACTGAGTGCAGGTGCAAGGCTGCACAGAAAACCAAACTTTCTGGCACAGGCTGCAAAGAAGCCAGTCTCTTTAAGTTACCAGGCATGTACAACTGTGCAAAAAATTTTAAAGGACACATGCAATTAAACAAATCAGCCTCGCACTATAGAAAAAAAATTAAAGGGCACTGCATTGGTAAGACCTTTTGACCTTATCTTTCAAAATCTTGGTCAGTAAGATGAGCTTTAGGAAGAACCTTCAAGAAGGAAAGGCAGATTGAAAGGTAGAGATTTACAGGGGAATTACATATCTTGGGGCCCGGGTGAAGCAGGCCAAATTCTTTAGGAGCAGCCTGAGGCCCTTACTGGGCTGAAGATAAGAGAAATTAGTTATTTTATTTCAAGAGCCCTATGTAAAGAGAGTTCCTTTGATGCCTAATGAAAGGGGCTTCATCTGAGGAGCAAAGTACAGAAGATTCACCCTCCCATCCATACCTTGTCATGAAATATAATAATTTTCATAATATTATTACGACTTATTGTAAATGTAGGTTAATAGTGGGGATTGGATTAGTCTCTCTGTGTGGATGTGTGTGTGTGGTGGATTTAATTCAATTGCAGACAGCTAGTGTGGAGCTTTTTTGAGTGGTCGAAAGAGAAGCTAGGTTTGAAATGCTAAATAGGTAAACATGGCTGAAGTTTTAGAATGTGAGGTGTGAGGAACATTTGCATTTTTAGATAAATCGGAGTAGTTTGAATTTCAAAGAGGTGATGAGATGTTATACCATATAGCCATAAGAAGTTAAGCCAAACAGTATGTTTATTTTTCCCAAAGGTTACTGATAATATGAGTACTATGGAAGATTTATATTATGGAAAAAATAAAGTTGCAAAGACATATTGGAACAATGGGATTTAAATTAAAAAGGGAGAAACATGTATAAAGGAGATGAGGCTATGTGAAAGGGAAAAGCCATTCTAAGATCTGACACAAGTGTGAAAAGCCTCCAGCCTCAGGGCATCAAGTTGCAGTCTACAGGAACCAAAGCTAAGAAAACTCACTGTGAATATCATTGTCCAGAGTATTGTGTGCTTTGCCTGGGTCTGTTGAAATGTATTTGCTTTTATTGTTGCCTTAACAGAGGTGTAACTGCGAGCTAGATTAACTAGGAGATTCAGGAGTTATTATAGTAGTAATTTGTCGACCTATGTATGTGCTTAATTTTTAAAAATTAATAAATGTTTAATTTAGTTTTTTAAAAAACATGTAAGTCTTGGTGGACTTATTACTACTGATTTCAAGGCACGCATCTCGAAATAAAATACAAATTGCAAAAACAGTTGTGGCAGCTGTTTCAAGTTTCCCTCTAGGATTTGAGCGGTTCGGCATTTACCATCCCCTTTGCCACAACACTTTAAGAAATGGTAGATTAGCACTACAACAGGCTTCTGCTCCAAATTCTGACCTTCCCTCTCTCTGCTGTTTATGACCCAAATGAATTTTGAGCCTAACTCAGAAAGACTTAAGAGGTTATTTTGGTCAAAGGGTGAAAACAGGTGTTAAATGGGTGCAGTGCTAATAAGAAATGACTGTTTGAAAGTTTGATTTTAATGTGCAATTTTGGCCCTAATTGCTGATTACCATAATTGGAACTTGTCTTGGGCTGTTAAATCAGACACCTGCTGGTTTTCCCACTCTGGTGCTGATTAGAAGCATTTTTCATGGAGCAGTGTATGTGGACTCCTCACACACACTTCCACTGCTGATGATGTGCTGCCTGGTGCACAAAATCAAGATAGCTCATGGTTTGAAGAAGCGATAGCACAGGCTGTCAGATACGACACTGAAGGTCCTGATGGAGGTAATCCAGAGGAAGATGGATTTCCTGTACTCGGAAGGGGAGAAGTTCCTCACACTCCTGTCCCTCTCTTCTGCAACAGCTGGTGCTGCTGTATCTGGCCTCATGTCCTCCCATTTCTCATCCAGACCAAGTTACACATGACCAAGCATTCACATTCCCCTGGTGTTTCCTATATGATATCCAATAAGGGGGAGATGGGGGCATTGGACTAATAATCCAGGGACTCAGGCTAATGCTCTAGGACACGGGTTCAAATCCTCCCATAGTAGTTGGTAGAATTTAAATTCAATTAATAAAGCTGGAATTGAAAGCTAGAATGGTGACAATGAAATTATCATTGTCTTAAAGACCATCTGGTTCATTGATACCCTTTAGGGAAGGAAATTGCTACCCTTACCTGGTCTGGCTTACACATGACTCCAGGCCCACAGCAAAATGGTTGACTCTTAACTGCCCTCAGAAATGGCTGAGCAAGCCAGTCAGTTCAAGGGCAATTAGGGGTGGGCAACACATGCTAGCCTTGCCAGTGAAGCCCACATTCCATGAAAAAATAAAGATAGAGTAGTACAGCACTTATTCTTTTTCGGTAGACTCCTCAGAATTTTCAGAATAAATGTTGCTTGAGTATTGGTGAAGTCTTGAAGTCTGAGAAAGTCTCCTGGTTATTTCAAAAATACTCTTCCACAAGTAAAGAGTGAAAGTTAAGTGTGCCATGAAGCAGCACTTGAAATTCTCAGCAGTGACTTGTTTACTCTGAATCAGCTGGTCACTGTTAGGAGAGGATGTTAAGTCAAGCCTGAGCCACGAAATTGCCATGAAGCCTCATTAATGAGTGTTAGTGGGCAATTTAAATGGCAATCAGCCCCTTAACAATCCTCCAGCCAGCTGTTCTGAGTATGTACTGCACCAAATGGATCCAGTATTTCAGCTCAAGATGCCATCTTGGTCCCCTTGGACACTCTTTAAATCCAAAATAAGCCATTGGAAATCAACCCCTTGTAGTCTACAGCATTGGCATACTGATGCACTGAAGTCAACAATGTGATCAAAAGTCCTAAAAGCACTCTTGTAGACTTGGATGCTGCCTCCTCGTACTAACGGAGATTGAAAATCAAGTTGGCAAATCTGTTTTCACGTTACCCTGGAAATCTGACCATGTGACATACAAACACACATAAATACGAATTAGGAGCAGGAGTAGGCCATTTAAACCATCAAGGCTGCTCCACTATTCAATAAGATCATGGTGGATCTGATTGTGCCCTCAGTTCTAAATGGGAGTAATTAATGATCACGTAGTGAAGGCAACCTTAGGCAGCAGTGACCATAATATGAATGAATTTTACATTCAGTTTGAGGGAGAGAGGATTGGGTCTGAGACTAAGGGCTGAATTTTGCCCTTGATGGGTGGGTGGGCCTGACTGACTCGGCGGCAGGCGGGCAGCCGATCGCCGCCGCCGAAACGGACCCCGCTGCCATTTTACGTGGGTGGGCCAATTAAGGCCCGCCCAGCATGACGCCCGATGAGAAGTGCTATGCTCTCCCTGTGCAGACAGTGGAGGGGATTCCCCAACTGCGAGAGTGTGCTCCTTTGCGCATGCGCGCAAAAGAGCGCACATCTCCCTGAGGCTAAGTGCTGCCTCAGGGAGATCGCTGAAAGGCTGTAAAACATTAAAAATAGAAATATAAAAAAATCATTAACACGTCCCCCTCATGTGAAAATGTCACACAAGATGGAACATGTTCATGAAGTACACAAAAACTTTATTAAACCTTTTTAATTCCGATATCAAACCTCATCCCGCCACTGGATGAGGTTTGTTAAAAAAATCACTTACCCGCCTGCCCGTTGGGCCCGTGCACCGAGTGAAGTTCACACGGGCCTCTCAAAATCCTAGTTAATTGGTCACTTAATGGCCTTAACAAGGCCTTTAACTAATCGCGGGCACGCGTCGCACTGCATAGTGCGCCCGCTGACCTAAACATCGCGATGCCGCGCACAGACGTTGGGACGCTCGCCACCCGCACGTCAGCCAGAAGATTCAGCCCAAAGTCTTTAAGATTAAATAAGGGCAATTATGAGGCATGAAAGCTGAGCAGGCTAAATGAATTGGCAAATTAGGCTAAGGGATAGGTCAATAGAGGTGAAGTGGCTAATATTTAAGGGGATATTTCAGAATGCACTAAATAGATACATTCCAACAGGTAAGAAAAAGTCCAAGGGATGGACATACCATTCGTGGTTAACTAGGAAGGTTAAAGTTAGTATCAAACTTAAAAGAACAAGAATACTATTGTGCAAAGATACGTGGAAGGCCAGAAGATTGGACAGAATATAAGGAGCAGCAAAGAATTACTAATACACTAATAAGGAGGGAAAAATTAGAGTATGAGAGAAAGCTAACCAGAAATATAAAAACAGATAGTAAGAGTTTTTATAAATATTTAAAAAAGAAAAGAGTTAACAAAGTGAGCGTTGGTCCTAAAGCAAGCGGGTCTGGAGAATTGATCAAGGAAAACAAGGAGGTGGCAGCTGAATTGAACAGGTATTTTGTATCGGTTTTTCACCATAGACGATACAAGTAACATCCCAGAAACAGGAATAAACCAGGAAATGGAAGTGGGGACCAAAGTCAGAAAAATTACAGTCACCAGAGAAGTGGTACTGAGTAAATTGTTGGGGCTGTGGGCTGACAAGAGCCCGAGTCCTGAGGGACTTCATCCTAGGGTCTTAAAAGAAGTGTCTAGTGAGATAGCTGATGCAATGGTTTTAATTTTCCAAAACTCCCTAGATTCGGGAAGGTACTATTAGATTGGAAGATAGTAAATGTAACTTTGTTATTCAAAAAGGGAGACAGTCAGAAAGCAGGAAACTATAGGCCAGGTAACTTAACATCTGTATAGGGAAAATGTTAGAAGCTATTATTAAAGAAGTTATAGCAGAACATTTGGATGAGCTCAAGGTCATCAGGCAGAGTCAACATGGTTTAGTGAAAGGGAAATCGTGTTTAACCAACTTATTGAAGTTCTTTGAGGAAGTAATGTGCTGTGGATAAAGGGGAACCGGTGGATGTACTGTACTTAGATTTCCAGAAAGCATTTGATAAAGTGCCACATCAAAGGTTATTTCAGAAAATAAAAGCTCATGGTATAGGGGTAACATATTGGCATAGATAGAAGATTGGTTGGCTAACAGGAAGCAGAGGGTAGGCATGAATGGCTCTTTTCCAGGTTGGCAAGATGCCACAGGGATCAGTGCTGGAGCCTCAACTGTTTTCCATTTATATAAATGACTTGGGTGAAGGGATTGAAGGGATGGTTGCCAATTTTGCTGATGACACAAAGATAGGTAGGAAAGTAAATTGTGAAGAGGACATAAGGAGGCTACAAAAAGATATAGATATGTTAAGTGAGTGGCTAAAGATCTGGCAGGTGGAGTATAATGTGGGCAAATGTGAAATTGTTCATTTTGGCAAGGTAGCATATTGTCTAAATGGCGAGAGATTGCAGAGCTCTGAGGTGCAGAGGGATCTGGGTGTCCTAGTGCATGAATCACACAAGGCTAGCATGAAAGTACAGCAAGCAATTAGGAAAGCTAATAGAATGTTACAATTTATTGCAAGGGGAATTGAATACAGAAGTAGGGAGGTTATGCTTCAGTTGTACAGGGCACAAGTGAGACCACATTTCAAGTACTGTGTACAGTATCGGTCACCTTATGTAAGGAAAGATTTAAATGCATTGGAAGCAGTTCAGAGAAGGCTTACCAGACTAATACCTGGAATGGGTGGGTTGTCTTATGAGGAAAAGTTGGTCAGACTAGGCTTGTATCCACTGGAGTTTTGAAGAGTAAGAGGCGACTTGATTGAACCATATAAGATCCTGAGGGATCTTGACAGGATAGATTTGGAGAGGTATTTCCTCTTCTGGGAGAATCTAGAACTAGGGGTCACTGTTTAAAAATAAGGGGTCGCCCATTTAAAACAGAGATGAGGCAAACTTTTTACACCCAGATGGTCATGAGTCTTTGGATCTCGCTTCCTGAAAAGGTGGTGAAAGCAGAGACTTTGAATGGTTTTAAGGCAGAGGTGGATAGGTTCTTGGTAAGCAAGGGGGTTATTGGCGGTAGGTGGAATGCAGATTTCAGGTTACTATCAGATCAGCCATGATCTTATTAAATGGCGAAGCAGGCTCATGGGGCTGAGTCACCTACTCCTGCTCCTTGTTTGTATGTTTTACTTTCTTGTCTACCCCCTATACCCTTTCAATCCCTTGTCAGTCAAGAACCTAACTCAGCCTTAAAAATATCCAATGATTTTTGATCACATGGCATTTGATTACATGGCATTTGCCCACTGTTTGCAAATGTTACTGCATTTACTTAGCTAAGCATCTCAATATCACCATGCCCCAAATAAAATACATGACTTTGTTTGATCATTTGATTTAGTCCTTTCCCCTGCAAGACCTGGGTTTTATAGGCACAAAGTGTTAATAAGCCTGGAAACAGCAACCAATACATTGCTGTTAGAGAACAGATAGTGTGGTTTAGTTGTCAATAAATGAAGAGAATAACATCTGTAAATTAACCACTAACTTTTGCAAATAGAGATAGAACAAAATTGTGATGAAATTATAAAGATGGAACTTGCCCAGCATTTGCTATTACAGATGTTGATATTTTGATATTGATATCTTTGCAGTTTGTTTCTTTGATCCACATTTTTGAAATGGTTTATGTATTGGGTTTTTTTGTAAAAGTCATAGCAAACATAGTAATAGAGGTTGAAATAGAGGTTATATTTTTAGTATAACACAAAATGGTTGCTTGGTGGACCAAGAGCTGACGGGAAGAGGGTTAGGTTGTGGACAGGCAATGACCAGAAGAGAGAGAGCATGCCCAGACATGTAGGCAGGAACAAGTCAAACTGCGCCTACACACATAGAATCCTGGAACAAAGGACCAGCCCAGCGTGGCTTGAATGCTGCAATCAGCATGCACACAGTTGTGATGACACCAAGGATCCATCATCTCGTTGTGGGAGGGCAGGGTAACTTGAGGCTGAAAGCACAGTGCCAACGAGAAAGGGACATCACAGAAAATGTAGTATGCAGGTCCAACAGAAGGGCATAAGAACTGAATGTGCAAGAGAATTGTGGCTGCAATTGAAAGAGAGGAAAGTCTGGTCAGCTATCAACATGAATTACAGAACAGGATGGTTCAACCACATGATCTTGCTCGTCTCTCAAGAAACCAAGCAACCAGATTCTGAGCATACATTAGCAGATATTTGTATCAGTATTTTTACATTGATATTGATTTATGTGCTAAGGGATTTAGGTTAATAAAAGTGTTGCTTGTAATGCAAGTAAAGTGTACATTGAGCCATTGATATCCAGAGTATTTCCAAACCACAAGGTTAATAGCTGATCCAGGGAAGGGGATAGCCTATCGATATTGGAGAGCCAGGTAGGAGGTTGAAGATAAAGAAATGGCTATGAAAATGATAAATGCGTTGGTCTCCAAGAATGTAATGAAGAAATTACCTCTAAAGGAGAGGTGGGTGTAAGTGTTCCTTTGGGGAGAGGATTCGGTGAGTGAAGCAGATTAGTAGACCCAAGAATCCATGTGTAAACCTGCCCTCACAAAGGCGGTATGGCTTGTGGCATACCAGGATGACTATTTGGCAAAACAATGGGAAATAGAGGAATTAAGGAAAATGATGGAAGACAGGGATGCTGTTATTAACGGCTTGACGAAACGAGTTAGAGGAAGAGAGACAGCATAGGAAGGACAAACTCGAAAAACATGAGGCAGAAAAGGAAAAGCGGTGTAGTTGACTACAGTTTGGAGAAAGTCAGTGTGTGAATAATCAGAGACTGTGTGACTCATGGGTAGATGAGAACAGTCTCAAAGGCAGAAGCAGAGGAAGCGAAGAGGCAGTGTGCAAATTTAAAGGCTGCGTAACAATGTCTGTTGGACCAACCCCACTGCACCAGACAGGAACTAGCTGATAACACAGAATGTAAGGAGAAGATAGTGAGATTAAGGAGGAAGCTGCAAGTGGAGAAGAGAATTGTATGTGCAATGAGAGGATTCAAAGGGGAGATGGTGGGAACATCATATGAAAGCGAGGGGTAGAAGAAAATTGGGATGGACAAGATACAGGAGGGTCTGTGGGACAACCACCCCCGGTAAACCCCTGTTTGATTCCACCTATGGCAAAGTCTGATGCTGGCAATTGGAAATAACCCCCCACAATTGGAATTTATAGTACCCTATACCCCCGGCCATTTGAGAGGGATGTCTGAGAAGGTTCCCAAGCATGAAATGGGAAAGGATGCTTTCTTGAAATAGATCAGTCGGCTGTTTTGCATGGACTAGATGATGAGGAAATGAATAAGGTATTGCTGTTTACCTTAGGAATTAGCCTTCTTGCTGCTCTCCCTCCAGAGGGGAAGAGGGGGCAGGAAGACTGGGGAACTATTAAAAAAACCAGGTCCCTGCAGCTATGGGTACAAACAGGGGTGGCCCCACAGGATGAGAGTGATGGTCAAACAGGGGGCTGCCGAAACAGCAAACGCCAGTGTGAACCGGATGTGGGCTGCATACGAGGTGCCCAAGGGGGAGACCCGAGAGATAGGAATCAGCTACGGGAAGACCCACTGAACCATTGACTGAGGACTCTGGTTGCCCACTCCCTACCCTACTTGCAGGCAGGTTTTGAGGATTTCGATTCTGTTGCAGCTAATAATACTGAGGCAGGAGTTTTGAGAAAAATGACTTTGTGCTTTGAGCAGCCACAGCAGGAAAAGAGTACGGGGGAAAACCCAAAGCCAAAAGGGAAGGTGTGTGAAGTGAAGGGATCAGCCACAAAGTCGTGGAAAGAAGAGGGGAAATTTAAAGACGACAACAGTGGCAATCTCGAGTGGTACAACTGCAGCAAAAGGGACATTTTAAAAGGGAATGTAAAAAACCACTTAAGGGGAGGAAGCCTCCACTGGAAAAGGGGGGAGGCTCGGATATCCTTCAAGAAATAAGGAAGGTACTTGGGGAGGAGCTACAGAGGGAGATGGACGAATTAAAGGTGCAGTTGAGAAAGGTTTACTCCCAGTTGGGAGGGGATACGGCCCCTACATCCCAACTATGAAGGGGCCGCACCCACCCTGAGTACCTGTGCCCCCTCATTTATGATGAGTGGGGAAGACCATGTATGAATATGTTGGTAGAGGGGAAGGAGGGATGCTATTAGATGGACACCAGGGCCTCTAGGACAGTGACCCATTCCCCAAGACGGCGGAAATTACCTCTCAAGTGGGGTAGCTTTCTAATTAGAGGGATTCATGGGTGACTCAGCGATGGGTACACTATCGAAACCATTGGGTCTAAGGGTGGGGCCCATGGATATACAATAGGAATGCATATTAGCTAAATGGAGTGAAGTGGAAAAGGGGATGTACAGAGCAGATTGGATGACTGCGCACTGTGTGGCAGTAGACATGGCCAATACTGTCCTTTTGTCTATGACATCTTTTGACAATCTCCACCTATCACTGGCCCTCTATCCAGCTCTACCTGTCCCACTCCCCCCCCCTTAAACCAGCTTATATTTCACCTCTTTTCTATTTTTCCTTAGTTCTGGTGAAGAGTCATTCGGACTCAAAACGTTAACTGTGTCCCTCTCCACAGATGCTGTCAGACCTGCTGAGTTTTTCTAGGTATTTTTGTTTTTGTTTATGGCCAATAACTGTTTGTGGGGAGGGGTCATGGAGGAACCAGGAATACTGGTGATTTCTGCCCAGCAGCAGAGGGGCGGTCTGGTGGCTGCTCTGAAATTGTATGACTTCCAGGAATTGATGAAGGTGCTGGAATTACACCGGAGCCATATACAGCAAAATATGACAGCTTTTGCAAGGCACAAACACGACTGTGGGAGGACACAGTGTAGGGAGGTGCAGATAGACGGGGACCCCATGAGTATACTGCAAAAGCAGTATCCGTTTCTGAAAGAGGCAAAATGAGATTCAGTGGCAGCGATGGGGTCTTTAGTAGAACAAAGAGAACTATGTCCCATCACCACCAATGTAAATTCACCCATTTGGCCTGTCCAGAAACCGGACAGATCCTGGCGAATGACGGTAGACTATATGGTCTTAAACAAGAATATACCAGCCTGCGCCCCCACAGTTGCTGCAGTGGCAGACCTAATAGCGACTATTCCCAGTGATGCTTGAGTGTTCACAGTCCTTGATATTTCCAATGGGTTTTGGTTAATTCTGATCCGTAAGGAGGACCTGTACAAGTTTGCGTTCACTTTCAAGGGACAACAGTATATGTGGATATGCTTGCCACAGGGTTCCACACCAGCCCCTCCATATTACACCAATGCACGGCACAGGCTTTAGTTCCCTGGACCAGCTTGTGCAATATGTGAATGATTTGTTGCTGTTCTCTGAAAGGGAGGAACAGCACCTGAGTCTGCTAATTGAGGCGTTACAACTGCTGAGGGACATGGGACTGAAAGTAAACGAGAAAAGGCACGGAAAGGTCAGGAGGAACTCAATTCTTAGGGCCAGTCGAGACAGCCATAGAGGAGGGAAGAAGGAAAGCCGTACAAGAACTTAAGCGGCCCAGTGATGTTTCGGGTGTGCAATCATTTCTAGGACTCTCAGAATATTGCCAAGGGTTTATTGAACGATATGCTGCCACAACGGCCCCTTTCCTGAGACTGCTAAGGAAGGGAATAGAGTGGGAATGGACAAAGGTGTGTGAAAATTCTCTTGTACAATTGAAAATGGATATGCAAACTGCCCCCTTCTTGGGCCATAAACCCCAAGAAAGATTTCACTCTGGAGGTGGCCGCCACAGACTCAAACCTGAATGCAGTCCTAATGCAGAAAGTACATGGACAGTCTAGAGCAGTGGCCTATGCCTGCAGGGTACTGTTGGATGGCGAACAGGCATACTGAACCTGTGAGAAACACCTGTTGGCCACCTTCTGGGCAGTGAAACACTCTATAGTGTGTACAGGTACCCGAAGTGTCACCCTAACCCCGACTAGATTATTTATAGAAGAAAGGATTAAGGATGGGGCAATCAGTAGTGCAAGGGTGGCAAGGTGCACCCTGTTATTAAATGGGATGGACCTGAAAGTGAAACCACTGGCAGAGCCCAAGTTGGCAGGAAATAAGGACTATGAAGGGGAGACCCACATTTGCACAGTAGAAGGTGTTTGGGACACTGAAGGGGGCATACATGCAGGTATACATCCCGAGAGAAGGAGTGTGTGTGTAGATAGGTCTAGCTATCAGGGAGAGTTGGAGCATCAAATATGTAATCACATTTCAGAGAAGTGTAAGAATAATAGGGCAGTAATAGTAGGGGATTTTAACCACCCAAATATTAACTGGGATAGTTTTAGTGTACAAGGTAGGGAGGGAGCAAGATTCTTAAGTTGCATCCAGGAGAACTTTTTTAGCCAGAACGTAGAAGCCCAACAAGGGAGGGGGCAGTCCTGGACCTAATATTCAGAAATGAGCCTGGGCAGGTGGAAGGCATAGCAATAGAGGAGCATTTTGAAAATAGGGACCATAACTCAGTTAGATTTAGGGTAGTTATGGAAAAGGATAAAGTTGGGTCGGGAATAAAACTTCTAAACTGTGGAAAGGCTAATTTTACTAAGATTTGGCCCAAGTGGACTCGGAGCAGCTACTGGCAGATAAAACTGTGTCAGAGCAGTGGGAGGCATTCAAGGAGGAAATAGCAAGAGTACAGGGCAAATATGTTCTGTAAAGACAAAGAGGGGGGACCAAGTACAGAGAACCCTGTATATCAAGGGACATAAAGGTTAGGATTAAAAGAAAAAGAGAAGTTTATGGCAGATACCAAGGGCTCAATATGGCAAAGTCTTTAGAGGAATATAAAAAATGCAGAGGGGAATTTAAAAAGGAAATTAGGAAAGCTAAGAGAGTGCATGAGAAAGCATTGCTCAGTAGAATAAAGGCAAATCCAAAGGGGTCTTTTAAATATATAAAGAGTAAGAGAGTAACTAGGGAAGAGTAGGGCCAATTAGAGACCATAGAGTTAATCTGTGTGTGGACCCCGAAGACGTGGGTGCAGTCCTCAGTGAATACTTTATGTCGGTCTTCACAATGGAAAAGGACGTTGCAGATTTGGACATCAGGGTGGAGGACTGTGAAATATTAGAGTAAATTAACATAGAGAGAGAGGAGGCGCTAGCAGGTTTAGTGGCCTTAAATGTGGATAAATCCACAAGCCCAGATTAAATGTATCCCAGGCTGTTGAGGAAGGCAAGGGAAAAGATATCAGTAGTCCTGGCAGTAATTTTCAAATCGTCTCTGGTCACAGGTGAGGTGCCAGAGGACTGGAGGACTGCTAATATGGTCCCATTATGAAAAAAGTGAGAAAGGGGCAGACCAGGGAATTACAGGCCAGTCAGTCTAACCTCGGTGGTGGGGAAGTTACTAGAAAGAATTCTGAGGGACAGAATGTATCTGCACTTGGAGAGACACAGATTAATCAGGGATAGTCAGCATGGATTTGTTAAGGGAAGGTCGCGTTTGATAAATTTGATCGAATTTTGAGGGGGTAACCAAGACTGTTGATGAGGGTAGTGCATTTGATGTGGTCTACATGGACTTCAGCAAGGCCTTTGATAAGGTCCCTCATGGCAGACTGGTCAAGAATGTAAGAGCCCATGGGATCCAAGGCAAAGTGGCACATTGGATCCAAAATTGGCTGAGAGGCAGGAAGCAGAGGGTGGTGGTAGAGGGATGTTTCTGTGACTGGAAGTCTGTTTTAAGTGGGGTTCTGTAGAGCTCTCTGCTGGAGCCCTTGCTGTTTGTGTGTACATAAATGATTTGGACTTAAATGTAGTGGGTATGATCGAGAAGTTCGCGGATGACACAAAAATTGATAGGGTAGTAAATAGTGAGGAGGATAGCCATAAACTGCAAGAGGATATCAATGGACTGGTCAGGTGGGCAGAGCAGTGGAAAATGGAATTCGACCCGGAAAAGTGTGAGATAATGCCCTTGAGAAGGGTTAACAAGGCAAAGGGTTACACCATGATTGGTTGGACCCTGGAATGTACTGAAGATCAGAGGTACCTTGGTGTGCATATCTATGGATCCCTGAAGGTAGCAAGGCAGACAGGTAAAGTGGTTCAGAAGCTTATGGGAAACTTGCCTTTATTAGCCGAGGTATAAAATACAAGAGCAGGGAGGTTATGCTAGAACTGTATAAAATGCTGATTAGGCCACAACTGGAGTACTGCGAGCAGTTCTGTTCACCACACATAGGAAGGATGTGATTGCACTGGAGAGGGTGAAGAGGAGATTTACCAGGATGCAGCCTAGGCTGGAGGGTCTGAGCTATGAGGAAAGATCGGATAGGCTGGGGTTGTTTTCCTTGGAGAAACAAAGGTTGAGAGGGGACCTGATAGAGGTGTATAAGATTATGAGAGGCATAGATAGGGTGGATAGGAAGGCACTTTTCCCATTAGTAGAGGGGTCAATAACCAGGGGGCATAGATTTAAGCTAAGAGGTAGAAGGCAAAGAGGGAAGTTGAGGAGAAATTTTTTTCACCCAGAAGGTTGTGGGAGCCTTGAACTCACTGCCTGAAAGGATGGTTGAGTCAGAAACTCTTGTAACACTTAAGAAGTATTCAGATAATCACTTGTGTTGCCATAGCCTCCAGGGCTATGAGCCAAGCGCTGGAAAATGGCATTAGTGTAGTCAGATCTCTGTTGACCAGCATGGACATGATGGGCTGAATGGCCTGCTTCTGTGCTGTAAATGTCTATGAGACTGAGTTTATGAGATTCTGCCATAGAGGGAGACAGGAGGACCGCTCGCAGGAAAGAGGAGTTGAACTGGCTTTGAAATTACTCTCTCCCATGATTGCCCAGTAGACTGAGTTGGAAGCAGTAACATGTGGTTACCCACCCCAAGAGTTCCTGAGGCCACATATGATCTATTTGGTTTCAATGTTCACCTGTAATTCCTGCACGGAGTACCTGGCTATTTGGGCTATGAGAGGTTTTACTTTGGCGAATGGGATGCCTCTGATCACCCCACCAATGTTGACAGCCAAGAGGTGAACAAGGAATGAAACAACAATGTTACATCCACAAGGTGAAGGCCCACTTTAAAACAGAAATTAGGTGGGTAGGCAACAAAAGAGCAGATAAGTTGGCAAAGGAAGGGGTTGAAAAAGGTAACCCCTCGGACCCTTATTAATCAGGAGTGGTGGCAGTTATTACAGGTAAAACAGAACTGGTGTCTGTGCCACGGCCACCTGATTTAAAGGAGGTACAGTATAAAGACCCAGCCATTAAGGCAGTAATTCAGGCCAAGGAGAAAGGGAAGAACTGGAAGGGCCATGACAGGCAAGTGATATAGTGGTTAGAGAGGGAATGTTGTTTAAGGATAAGAAGTGGGTCGTACAAGAAGTATATCGGCAGGAAGTGATGCAGCTTGCACATGGGGGAACCTGGAGTGCAACACCCGCCAAACAAAGGCACCTGGGAAACAATAAAACAGTTAGGATGGTGGTCAGGAATGAGACAAAACATAGAGGAGTATGTGAAAGGATGGCTTGAGTTACTGGTGAACAATCCAGACCCTCCAGAAAAGGAAGGCAGAGTTAGAGTGGCCCGAAGGGTAAAGAGACCATGGTGGTCAATCCAGATTGACTTTATCAGAACTTTACCCATTACCACTACCCAAAAGGGGCATTAATGCTGCTTGGTATTAGTGGATAACTTCACGAAATGGGTGCAAGTATTTCCATGTAAGCCAGCCACAGCCTTGTGGATCACCAGGACCCTAGTGAAGGAAGCAATTTCTCATTGGGGACTTCCAGACATAGCGGAATCAGACCAAGGGAGCCATTTTATGGGGCAGGTAAGGCAAGCAACCCTGAAGTTACTGGGGATAAAGGGAAAATGGCATGTGTCCCACAACTCCCAAGCATCAGGGATAGTTGGAAGGATGAATGGAACCATTAAAACAGCTTTAAGGAAAAAACTAGAGGGCCGATCTCAGAGATGAGATGAGGTTTTACCCCAGGTTCGAATGAATATCTGAGATCAGAAGTCAAAGGGGACCTGGGTATTCCTCACATGAACTAGCAATAGGCAGACCCATGAAAATGCCAATCCACTTATTGCTCCCTACCCTGAATGAACGGCAGATACAGGAGGTGACTAAACATAAGTTCACCCGAGACCTGTGGGATCAGTTGCAACGGCTGCATGAAAACACGGCCAACAACATTGGGAAACAACACCGTCAGAAAAAATTGCTCTCGATGCCTGGGAAACCTCAAGAGTGGGTTGTGGGAGACAAAGTAATGGTTCGAAATTACGCAAGGATGGGGGTGTTCGAACCACTTTACAAAGGCCCATACAACATTGTGGACAAAGCAAGTCCAATGGTTTAGGCCGTTCAGTTACCCAAAAGGGTTAAATGGTTCCATTTCAATCAAATGAAGTGGTACACACACCCGCCCCAGGTAACCCTCAGGGAAAGGTTCAGGTGGCCTCGTTAGAAGGAATGGCATTACCGTGTTTTTGGGATGATACAGATCACCCATGATACAGATGGCAGCCAGAGGGGGAGGAAAAGAGTTAAATTCAAACCAAGACCCTACTGGGGCCCTGGCCTGGGGCCCTATGGAGAATCTCCGTTTAGAAGGAAATAGACACAGCCTGATTTTCTGTATTTCTAACCATGTGTCTGTGAACCGAGAAGGCTCACAGGGCAGTATAGATATGTTGCTTATGTCTTACAGGGGCAAGAACCAAAAAATCTGCACACATGTGCTGTTCACGGGATGGTCGCCTTGAGGGTATTGTTATTCGTTGCAACCCACAGACTGCTCCATGGGCAGCCTGAAGTCAAACGCATCAATACGGGCATGGACAATTCCCCGTGTCTGATATATTCCACGACAAAACACATGCCTTGCAAACGAAGGTACCTGAATGCAACTGAGGGAGTGTAGAAATGTATGGGCCGCACCATGTGTACTGGAATGTTCCATGGGACAGTGGGGAGAGAATGGGAGAACGGGGGATATTGCACGGATGGCAGCAGTGGTGCCAAAGAATGCATGGCTGTTCTGTGCACCGTAAGAGGTAATAACACCCAACAACCTATGTGAATGCCAACATACTTAGACCTGACCTGACCCAGGCTGACAGAGATTGGGGGTTTTGTTCCAAGTTTTCCCATGTGGGTAGTGTGCTGCGATAAGAAGACCACAACTACCACTCACCCTCCAACAACCAGGCCGCCAAGTGTCACTACCGCCCTGGCAGAACTGAAATGTAACCAAACATCACCAGGAACGGACAATGGTCTGGCCCTGGTAAAGGACAACAAAGTTTGATATGACAATGTATGCCATGAGCTCATACCCATAGTAATGAATGTGGCAGACATTGGCTTACCCCTCTGGTGTCCAACCAAAAAACAAAAATTATACTCAGACCTGTTGAGGTGAGAGTGACTGCCCTTGACATCAAGGCAGCATTTGACCAAGTATGGCATCAAGGAGCCCTAGCAAAACTGAGTCACTGGGAATCGGGAGATAACTCTCTGCTGGTTGGAGTTATACCTAGTTCAAAAGAAAATGGTTGTTGGACGTCAATCATCCCAGTTCCAGGACATCACTGCAAGAGTTCCTCAGGGTAGTGCCCTCGGCCCAACCATCTTCAGCTGCTTCATCAATGACCTTTCTTCCATCATAAAGTCAGAAGTGGGGATGTTCGCTGATGATTGCACAATGTTCAGCACCATTCACGACTCCTCATGTACTGAAGCAGTCCATGCCCAAATGCAGCAAGACCTGGACAATATCCAGGCTTGGGCTGACAAGTGGCAAGTAACATTTGTGTCAGACAAGTGCCAAGTAAAGACCATCTCCAACAAGAGAGAATCTAACCATCACGCCTTGACATTCAATGGCATTACCATCACTGTTTCCCCCTCTATCAACATCCTGGGGGTTACCATTGACCAGAAACTGAACTGGACTCACCATATAAATACTATGGTTACTGAGCAGGTCAGAGGCTAGGAATCCTGCAGCGAGGAACTCACCTCTGACTCCACAAAGCCTGTCCAGCATCTACAAGTCAGGAGTGTGATGGAATACTCCCCACTTGCCTGGGTGAGTGCAGCTCAACAACACTGAAGAAGCTTGACACCATCCAGAACAAAGCAGCCCGCTTGATTGGTATCCCATTCCCAAACATTCACTCTTTCCACCACCGACGCACAGTGGCAGCAGTGTATACCATCTACAAGATGCACTGCAGAAACTCACAAAGGCTCCTTAGGCAGCACCTTCCAAACCCACGACTATTATCATCTAGAAGGACAAGGGCAGCAGATAGATGGGAACACCACCACCTGGAAGTTCCTCTCTAAGCCACATACCACCCTGACTTGGAAATATATCGCTGTTCCTTCACTGTCGCTGGGTCAAAACCCTGAAACTCCCTCCCTAACAGCACTGTGGGTGTACCTACATCACATGGATTGCAACAGTTTAAGAAGGCAGCTCACCACTGCCTTCTCAAGAGCAATTAAGGATGGGCAATAATAGCTGGCCTAGCCAGCGATGCCCAAGAATGAATTTTTAAAAAAGGCAAGTGCTAAAACACGTAGTCCAATTTAATGGTGGGAAGAAACATAAAATCTACCCTCAAAAAGGAAAGCGGAGAAAATGCAGTGTAGTAAACGATGCTGCCATCATATTTAACACAGGAACATCAGTGGTAAATTCAATTGATTTGGCCTCATTTGACGGGAAAGTCCATACCCTGAGTAAACAACATAAGGAAATACTCAAACAAGAGCAGGAGGTCCAGGGCAGCCAGCTCTGCACAAACCAAGATCTGACTCAAATGGTTCAGGGCTTAGTTGCTGTGTTGGAAAGGAACACTTAGACCATTAATGAGTTAAGTAAAAAGGGATATAATGCCTCGAACCGAGCATCTCAAAACGATGTCTGTCATGCCTCTGGCTTGAACAGACAAGGGAAAACCTAATGCAGCTGCAGGAGGGAATGGTACCAACGTGGATTACCAATGAGCAGTTAGTCAATTTGTCCAGGAAAACGGGATTCGATACCACCGGTTGCCAGCTCAGATGTTTAGTTTGTGTGTACTTCACAAATACTAACTGTTGTGTGGAATGGAATATTTATTGGTATGGTCTTAGTAATTCCAGTATTGACAGACTCAACCCCAGAAAGAACATTATATAGAGTAGAAAACATAGGTGCTTTAGGGAAGATTATCATATATGGTACCATAATGGAGCGCCTTATGCAGTCGAGATAGGGGAGAACATGGTGGGTATGGCCTTAGAGGGATGTACTATAGGGTCATCAATGGTACTGTGACCACACCCAATCGATGTAACAGAGGAAGCCAAATGTGGGTTCAAAGCCACAGCTAACTGTACCATAGGGACCATGCTGCTAAAATAGAACCAACACAAATGGGGTAAATGGGGCAAAGGAAATATGGCATTACCACCACCAGGCAGGAATTTCAGTCTGAGAGTTGCATATGCCCACTGAGTGATCACACTGTGTGCTTGCACCCACAGATCCCAGCCTGACTGGGGAAGGTAGAATTGGTGGATATCCACAAGTGAGAAACAATTTATATACAGATGGAGGAGGATATAAAAGATAACCTAATGCAATATGTCAGCCAATTCTTTTACCACTATGAGAGCACCTAACAGACATATGGAAAGAGCTTAAGAGGGTACACATATTACATGTTAGAACAGAAAAGTTGGGAAATAGATAAAGACATTGATCGGGTCTAAATGAGAGGACATTTAGGATTGGGGTCTTAACGTTCAGACACATCCATGGATTTGAATATTCTCGCATGTTCTAGTAGTAGTACAGTTGTTAATTGTAGTGTATTTGTTTTGAGAGGCCTGTGCCAGAGAGAGGAAGCGTCATCGCGAGGAGATAGCTAAAGTTTTTACCATAGTTCCAAGAAAACAGAAATTGGTGGAAAGTACATCGTAATCACCATGAAATTGGTTGTAATGTATTTAAGGGTAGATGCCTGTGGGCACGAAAGTGTTAATAAGCCTGGCAACAGCAACCTATACATTGTTGTTAAACAACAGATAGTGCGGTTTAGTTGTCAGTAAATGAGGAGAGTAACATCTGTAAAATAACCACTGACTTTTGCAATATAGAGATAGAACAAGATTGTGATGAAATTGTCAGAATGGAACTTGCCCAGCATTTGCTATTACAGATGTTGATATTTTGATATTGATGTTTTTAGAGAGATTGAAATTTTGATATTGATATTTTTGTAGTTTGTTTCTTTGACCCACATTTTTGAAACAATTTATTTACTGCTTTTTTTTGTAGAAGTCATACTAAACATAGTATTAGAGATTGAACAATGTATTTTTAGTATAACATAAACTACTCATTGCAAAATGGCAGAGGCCTTCTTTCTAAACTTATTCTACAGTTTAGCAGACAGAGGAAACCTTCCCTGAAATGTTTAGCAAATGAGTTCTTGAGAGGCCAAAAAGGTTTTGCACTTCTCAAAATAAATCTTGAAAGTTGTGTGAGAGACCAGCTTACTGTGATGTTGAAAACAAGGGTGATTTGAATTCTGTGTCAAATGGACCTTTTTTTTTACATATTTTGTCTTTTGTGTATTACTATTAATGGAGATGTTGGCTCCATTTGGTGAACTGCACTGGTATTAAAAATAAATAAATAAATAAATAAACGGTTGCTTGGTGGACCAAGAGCTGACGGGAAGAGGGTTAGGTTGTGGACAGACATTGACCAGAAGAGAGGCAACATGCCCAAACGTTTAGGCAGAAACTAGTCAAACTGCACCTACACACACAGAACAAAGGAGCAGCTGAGCATGGTTTGAATGCTGCAGTCAGGACGCGCATAGTTGTGATGACACCAAGAATCCATCGTCTTATTGGGGGGTAAATTGAGGGTGAAAGCACAGTGCCAATGAGAAAGTGGCATCACTGAAAATGTAGTATGCAGGTCTGACAGAAGGGCATAGGAACCAGATATGCAGGATACTTGGGGATGCAGTCGGAAGAGAGGATAGCCTGGTCAGCTATCAACGTGAGCTACTGAACAGGACAGGTCAACCACCTGACCTTGTCTATCTCTCAAGAAACCAAACAACTGGATTGTATGTATACATTAGCAGATATTTATATCAGTATTTTTACCTTGATATCGATTTATGTGCTAAGGGATTAGGTTAATAAAAACGTTGCTTGTAATGCAAGTAAAGTGTGCATTTTGTCATTCATATCCAGAGTAGGCCTCTGAACCACAAGGGTTAAATAGGTGATCCAGGGAAGGGGTTAGCCTACAGTTTCAGTCCCTGTGCTGTGTAGGCAATCTTAGCTCAAAAATAATGGCAACCCACCATTCTGCATTTCAGAGCGGCTATGAAAATTGGTCACCAGCCTGAATCCCAGAATAAAACATATCTTTTTTTATTCATTCATGGGATGTGGGTATCGCTGGCTAGGCCAGCATTTATTGTCCATCCCTAATTGCCCTTGAGAAGGTGGTGGTGAGCAGCCTTCTTGAACTGCTGTAGACCATGTGGAGTAGGTACACCCACAGTGCTGTTAGAGAGGGAATTCCAGAGTTTTGACCCAGCGACAGTGAAGGACCGGTAATATATTTCCAAGTCAGGATGGTGAGTGGCTTGGAGGAGAACTTCCAGGTGGTGGTGTTTCCATGTGTCTGCTGCCCTTGTCCTTCTAGATGGTAGCGGTCGTTGGTTTGGAAGGTGTGTCTAAGGAGGCTTGGTGAGTTCCTGCAGTGCATCTTAGACTCAGACTCATAGATTTTTACAGCACAGAAGGAGGCCATTCAGCCCATCGTGTCTGCACCAGTCAACAAAAATCTGACTACACTAATTCCATTTTCCAGCGCTTGGCCCATGGCCCTGGAGACTATGGCATCACAAGTGAATATCTAAATATTTCTTAAATGTTACGAGAGTTTCTGACTCAACTGCCCTTTTAGGCTGTGAGTTCCAGGCTCCCACCACTCTCTGGGTGAAAAGATTTCTCCTCAATTCCCTTTTTCCCCTTCTACCTCTTACCTTAAAACTATGCCCCCTGGTTATTGACCCCTCTACTAATGGGAAAAGTGCCTTCCTATCTACCATATCTTTGTCTCTCATAATCTTATACACCTCTATCAGGTCCCCTCTCAACCTTCGTTGCTCCAAGGAAAACAACCCCAGCCTGCCTAATCTTTCCTCATGGCTCAGACTCTCCAGCCCAGGCAGCATCCTGGTAAATCTCCTCTGCACCCTCTCCAGTGCAATCACATCCTTCCTATAATGTGGTGACCAGAACTGCACGCAGTACTCCAGTTGTGGACTAACCAGTATTTTATGCAGTTCCAGCATAACCTCCCTGCTCTTGTATTTTACGCCTCGGCTAATAAAGGCAAGTATCCCATTTGCCTTCTTAACCACCTTATCTACCTGCCCTGCTACCTTCAGGGATCTTTGGATATGTATACCAAGGTCCCTCTGATCTTCAGTACTTTCCAGAGTGCTGCCATTCATAGTGTAATCCCTTGCCTTGTTAGCACCCGCCCAAGTGCATTACCTCACACTTTTCCTGGTTGAATTCCATTTGCCACTGCACTGCCCACCTGACCAGTCCATTGATATCCTCCTGCAGTTTACGGCTATCCTCTTCACTATTTATCTACCAATTTTCGTGTCAACTGCAAACTTCTTGATCATACCCCCTGCACTTAAGCCTAAATCATTTATGAACACCACAAACAGCAAGGGCCCCAGAACCGAGCCTTGCGGAACCCCACTGGAAACAGACTTCCAGTCACAGAAACATCCCTCTACCATCACCCTCTGCGTCCTGACTCTCAGCCAATTTTGGATCCAACATGCCACTTTGCCTTGCATTCCATGGACTCTTACTTTTGTGACCAGTCTGCCATGAGAGACCTTATCAAAAGCTATGCTAAAGTCAATGTAGACCACACCCTCATCAACACTCCTGGTTACCTCCACAGAAAGATCGATCAAATTTGTCAAACACAACCTTGTAAATGGTACACACTGCTGCTATGGTGCATCAGTGGTGGAGGGAGTGGATGTTTGTGGATCGGGTGCCAATTGAGCAGACTGCTTTGTCCTGGATGGTGTCAAGCTTCTTGAGTGTTTTTGGAGCTGCACTCATCCAGGCAACTGGAGAGTATTTCATCACACTCCTGACTTGTGACATTACACAACAATGCACTTCACAAGTCAACCTGAAGACTTCCTCTCTCAGTTTGTGTTTCTCTCTCACTACCTTACACCACCCCCCACCCCACAACCATAGTTTGTGTTTCCACCTCCCTCCTCCAGCTTCTGCTTCTCTCTCCCCAGTTGCTGTCTGAGGAATCAGAGTTCCCAGGTGATTTTCATTGGCCTTGATGCCATCCTCCATGCAACTAGCAATAAAGCAATATTTCCAAACAATGGAGGGACCAACAGGACTCAGTGCAGCTTGGTTGCAGGTCATGAAAGCCAAAGGTACTGTGCGTGCACAAATCAGGTAAACAGGAACCATTCATCCTGAGTTACCAGGAACAGCGCTTAGGAGACCAATCTCCTGTTCTGATAGCCTGCCGCTGAACTTGGGAACACTATCAGGTCTATGACATGTCTGTCAAAGGCAGCAGGCTCAAGACAGGAGTAACAGCGGGCCAAGTGCAGGGGGAGGGTTTAAAGGCCCACCTTTGTTCCCAAAGAGTCTCAACCTGGTGCTTCACCTGTACACAGTTAAACTTTCTGACCACTTTAATACCTCCTCACCCACTCACAGCCCTCACTCTTGTCACCCCTTTACCCCCTTCGCCCTCATAGTCCTCACCTCCCTCAACCTTACCCCCTGAACCTCTCACCCATTATCCACTTTGTGAACACACAACCCTATTATAATAGTTGGACGGCATTGAGTTAAACATAAAACATTCAGAGTGAAAAAACAGACTCTTCAAACCATGTGTGAACAAAGTCAAGCACTTGTAAAATGATTAGGCAGTTTGATTGCAGCCAAAAGCCCATAAAACTCCCTGAATAAACAAACAGGCTTTAGAACTGGCAACTCAACAGATTTCTGGACTGAATACATAAAAGAAATGGGAAAAGATTAAACATTTACATTTTGTTATGAGGTTACCCTTTCAATAGTGTGTAATAGGTTATCATTTTATCTATTAGATAAACATGTTTTACTCATCTGAAGACTTTTTCACATTTACAATGTTTATATTTTACTAAACAGCTTGGCAGAAGTAACAAACTGGCAAACAAATTGTTTAAGGGGTAGGTACATCTTCCAATCACAGCATTGTTATAACTCACCTTACTGAACATTGAGACAGCTCACACTACAGCACTTAATGAACTGTATAAGAGGCAAAAACCACTTTGCTTACATTTTAAACTCTTCCTGCCTCAAGTCCATGGTTCATAAATTCTTGAAGCTGGTGTAAAGTATCCACCTCCATGAAAATTAAACATACTTACCTGTAGTGGGTTTTCAATCAGCCCATAACTCTGTCAGGTTCATCTTTCACAGGAGAGGGCAGGTTATGGGGCCCGCTCCCTCGTGAAAATAGCTGAGCACGGGAACAGAGTTGGGACCTCCGGCCGCCCCGCTCAATGGCCATTTATTTTCAGTCCCACCTCCTTTAGGTCCTGATTGGGACCATGAAAATCCAAACCCTGGAATCTGTCTCCAATGCTTATTACAGACTATAATTTTATTTTAGTGACAGGTCTTCTCCAAAATATGATAGGGAAGTCTGAGTAATGACCAAGTAGGCTGAGTGCCTGGAAGGCCTGTTCCCTTTAATTAGGCCCTTGTTAACATTATATTGCTGTTATTGTAGTAAGTCATGACATCACTCTTTCTGCACTGCTTTGGTTTTGTGCCACAAAAGAATTTGAAAGTTGTTGCATCCTGCCTGATAGCTAATTAAAGTTGTATTGCTTTGTTTGTTTTGTGACTGTTGCACAGCTGTAATTGTTTGTACATTTATTAATGTCCATCTTTGGGTATTTTTCAGAGCATACCTCTTTATTTGCAGGATCAGAGGAGGCATCTTAAAATGGTGAGATATTCTATACAGGCACACACTGCTAACCTTGTGTATACAAGGCTAAGATACCTGACAGTCCTAAGTTAGGTTCCTTAAGAAAGCCATCACCAAACTCCGCACGTTCTAGCAATCAGACTGTGAAACTAATTCCTGCACCGGAATGGCTCTGTCAGTTTAGTCAAGGTTAGGTTGTCAACTCTGGTTGGAGGCATGCCTGGAGTTTTGATCACATGACACCTGATTATGTGACATTTGTTATTTGCTGTTGTTCCCCTGTTTACATTTTTTGCAACTTGTCCCAAAACCAATCATTGTTATAGCTTTTTATCAAGCAAGACAACATTTAAGAAGCTACCAAAGTGCCATTTAAACAGCCAGCTTTCCTTTTCTATTTTGCTTTCTGTTGCCATCAAAAGCCAGACTTCAAGGGTTAATTTATTCACAGTTCTCAACAGGACCTTAAGAATAACTTCAAAACCCTAAATAAGCAATTTCTTCAGTAGACAAATGCTTTATGATGGGTAATTATTTGAAGCAGCCAAAATATGTAAATAGGATAATAATCCTCATGAAAGGCACAAGATTAACGCAATGTCCTGATATTTCTAAGGAGTTTGGGAGGGAATAGGAGCAACTTTTAGAGGCTGGGGAAGCTGGTAATATGAGGAGTGTGGAGGCTCTGCTCAGCTTAATAGTAGGCTGTCATTTGAATTTTTTTTCTCCATTTCTTGCCAGATAGAGATGGCAGCTCTTGGGCAGGAAGGCATGTGGTAGAATGCCACAGCTGGGGGATGGGCTAGAAGGAGGGATGGAGATATTGTGACTGGGGAAGAGATTGTGGGAGATGGTGAGATCACAGGTCAGCATTGGGTCGTGGGATTGCCGAAGATTGCATTGCAGAGGATTGAAGATCAGATCTCTGATCACTGAAAACTGGATTGCAAGGGAGGGGTCATCCAATCCAGGGAGGGAGGGAGGCGGATCATGGTCTGGGGGCTATGGGGGATTGGGGGGGGGAGCATTCCTGCTCTTCCTGGTCCACAAGCAATGCTGGAAAAGCGCTTACCTGCTGGATTTGCCAGTTCTCGCTCCCCTTTAGCTGCCAGGGTTACAAGCCCTGGAAAACATAGCCTACAGCTATTAAATCCAAAAGGTTGCTAAAATCCAAGGCTCACAGCCACACTTAAATATTATAATTCCTGATCTGCCTCTTGGGAGCAGGTTAATCACCAAACCCCCCACATCCCCCAGTTAAATCAGATAAAAGCGCATCAGTGGCAGATGAGGGTTGTGTTTTCCATTTTGATTAATTTAATTCCCCCTGAACATCTCCTGACCATGCTGACGAGTTAAAATTCCCCCCATATGTCTTTGAGCACCGTGCAGATGACATGCGTTATCTATGAATTCTTGCCCTGGATAAGAAGACAAAATCCACTGCCCTGGGCCTTTACAGTAAACACATGTGAATTCAACATCTAACACCTGGAACTCCAATGTCAGTCAGATGCATGCCAAGTATCTGGCAGGCCTTTAATAATTTAATCTTAAAGTTACTGCCTCCCGCACAATCCACTGTTCTTGCTTATTACCATGGGAGATCAAAGAAACTTGTTGAATCAAAGTTCCAATATAGTTGTTTATAGAATGACTTCATTTCTTTGGCATATGTGTGCATTCCTGAACTCCATTATCCTACCTAGTTCATCAGCTCTAATGGAATATAATGATTAAAATAGGAACACAGACCCAGTTTACTCACTTATTTATATATCCACCTGAATTAAGATCACAGTGATGGTATACATTGTAGGAAATTGCCTGTTTACTCTACTGCTAGCTGCATAGTCCCAATGTCCATTCTGACAGTCTAATATGAATTTATAGTTTCAGAAAGGTACAAAATGAGGTGGCATCCCGGAGGACGAGGATTCTGCCACATTTTCCAATTCCTTGCCTGGAGATCTGCCACAGTCATTCTTATGTCCAATTGGAATCCTAGGGCCTTGATAGTAGTCCTGGGAAAGGGACATAGGTAAAGGAATAAAAATATTAACTTTGGAACTTTGCATACTTTGCATTCATACAATAGTAACTGTGGTTACTATTGTAACTCCATTGCTATATTTGTAAGTGTAGGAAATTTAGAAAAGTTTTAAAATGTTATTTATTGAATATTTCTTTGTTTGTGCTTGCTTTATTTGTTTTGTTATTCCCTAATTTCATGTTTTTGTTTCTTGCTTTCATTATTGCATCCTTTTAACTTGTCCATGGCCGGAATTTTCTGGCCCCATAGGCATCGTGTGTCAGGGTGGGTGTGAGCAGACAATATGGTGAGAAGGTCAAAAATCGCTTTCATGCCACCGTGAAACCAGTTTGCGATCATCTGCTCCAACCGTCAATGGCAGGCCGGGTTTCCATCTAACCATAAGCCCTGCTCGCCGGAATCATTCCCCCACGCTGGATCACCTGGGTCATGCCGACGTGTTTCACAATAGCATTTAAAAGGCGTGATCTGAGCTTTGAGGGGAAGCCGGAGGTGAGTGCACACTAACTTTGCGCAGCGCTTGCGAGCGTCACCCATTCGAATCCATGCAAGAGGTGCTGCACATTCAGGCGAGGGCACAGGCAAATCACTTTTTTCCGGCTGGCTGATGGTGTGGTGCTGGGGCAAGGGCTGCACTGCGGTTGGGGCGAGTTGTGGGGGGCAAGGCAGCCCGGTCTGATGGTATTGCACAAGCACATGCAGGATTGGGGTGGGGGGAAGCAGCCGCGCATTAGGGAAACCTTGTATAAAGTGAGCATTCCTCCGCAGCTGAGACAGTTCAGGCACAGCTACATTGACATGCTTGGAATCAGGCCTCAAGTTTATCTGCCCACTCAAGAAATGCTCCTGAAATTTGCACCCCTCAGGCTCAGACTGCAAATTAATGAGCATTTAATTGGACTGCAGAATGATTGTACAAATTGCCCAGTCATCCAAATCTCCTTGCTAAAGCTGGCCATGGAGCAGCCACTGGTGGAGGTGCTCACAGCCTTTTGCAATGTCATCATCCCGGTTTGGACCAGCCTCCCCCATGGTTCAAGCTAACAGTGCAGCCTTGCAGTGTGTGTTAGGAGAATGCCTGTGCCTGAGCTGAGAGCACAGCATGCAGTCCAATGGGCAAAGCTGCTGCCAATTGGTCAGGTGGAGTGGGGCAGAGGTAGGTGGGATTTCAAGCAGTCATGCAGTGCAATAAACTGGTCATCCAAGTGGTGGCCAGAACTGTCCGGCACGTGTTAAGGGGCCTTGAGACGGAGCCGGAGCTGGAACTGGAACCGCACACGCAACCATGAGAGGTCCCTAGGAAACGCATGCTAACCCACACATCTCTCTCTTTCATCCTGCAGGAGGAGTAAATCAGGAGCATGGAGCCTTGTGACCAAGGTGTATACCTCGTGGGTTACAGAGAGTGGAGAGAAGGAGAAGAGAACAACAGAGGCGCCTGGCTGTGCAGAGGGAGGAGCAGCACCCTCAAGAAGGGGTAGCTGGGACTTCTGCGCACACTGCTGAATAGCCACAGTGAGCCATCATGAGTCGGTGCCTAGTTAGACCCAAGGAATATAGACGGTGCTTGTCATTCATGCAGATGACTGAGAACCTGTGTTGCCAAAGACTGCACATGTCCAGGGAATGGTCAGTCACATATGCCACCTGCTGCAGGATTTGGTGCCACGGGGACATGGAGGACATCCACTGCCAGTGGCCATGAAAGTGACCGCAGCGCTCGATTTTTACACCAGTGGCTCCTTCCAGGGCTCCACGGGTGACCTGTGCGGGATCTCACAAACCTCCACCCACAAGTGCATCCTGGAGGCCACGGACGCTATCTTCATTAAGGCACACAATTTTGTGCATTTCACCTGGGATCAGGAAAGCCAGAAAGAAAGAACTCTGGGATTTGCACAGATCCCAGGTTTCCCACAGGTGCAGGGTGCTATCAACTGCATTCACGTGGCGCTTAGATCTCCATGGCAACAAGCAGTCAACTACATCAACCACAAGGGCTTCCACCCATATGCGACCAACACAGATGATTCCCACAGAATGTCCATGACCCTTACATTCTCAGCAGGTCTCAGTTCCCTGACATCTTCCAGGGCCCACAGAAGCTGCAGGGTTGCAGCTGCAGGCTCCTTGGGGACAAGGGCTACCTGCAGAGGCCGTGACTGATGACGCCCCTGCAGCAGCCTCAGACTGCAGCAGAGAGAAGATACAGTGAGGCTGATGCTGCAACTCGCATTTTGGTGGAGCAAACCATCGGGATGCTGAAAATGAGGTTCCGATGCCTGGGCCGGTCTGGTGGAGCCCTGCAATATATTCCACAGAGGGTGTCATGCATCGTTGTCACCTGCTGTGTCCTTCACAAACTGGTCCTGCTACAGGGAGAGGAGCTGGCTGAGGAAGAGATGGAGAAGCTGCACCTCTCCTCCGATGAGGAGGGCGATGAGAGTGAGGAGGTCCTCGAAGGCGAAGATGACAGCAATGAGGCCAGCACATTGTCCAGAAGAGGCAGGTGGCTTGGGAGGCCCTCCTAGCTACTAGATTCGTGGAGGATGATGATGACATGCAGTGACGAGACACCATTGAGCCTCACATAGCTTATGTGAATGTCTGACTCCTGTCTAGCTGATGGCAGCTCACTTGCGCTTTGTGAACAGGGTCATATCATGGAGATGCAATGGGGAAACTTTAAATTCTCCTGATCCTATAGCATTGTTCTTGAGCTGAACCCTTCAGGACCACCCTGTTATCGGACACAGATGATGAGATGGGGGCCAGCCGCACCTCAAAGGTGCTGGAAGCACACAGAGAGAATGACGGAACACTGTCCTACCTGCCCAGGACATTCTGGCAGCAATGATAAGCCCCATCGAGGTGCAGGGTTTCCTGATGTGTCCAGTGACTGTGAAGGTGCACCATCAGTGTGCTGGGAAGCTTGCACAAAGCACAGGGAAGAGGCCCTGGACTGAGACACCTGCCTTTATCTTGTGCAGGGACCAAGGTTTCATGTCTGAGTGACACAAACATTGCTCATCAGAACAAGGAGCCATAGGCAGGGAGATATTCTTGGGAGTTTATTTACAATAGTGAACATTATGTACAAGCGATTAACACCCGTGCTAGGCTGTGCAATTACATCTTCTTAAACTTCCTAACTCTGCCACTACATCATGGTGCTCCCCTGAATCCACAGTGGAGGTGAAGGCAGCCTGCTGACTGCTACGCCCTGTCTGTGATGACTTTGGCAGGTGTCCTCTGGAGGGCCAAAATCTGGAGGGCCCCAGCCTGCTTCCGGGGTCCTGCTATGTGGCAATTATGGTTTTATCTAATGTATAATATACCTTTAAGAAGAATGTTTGTTAAGGAAGATCACATGATCCTTAATACCCCATAGGAGAGTAGCGCGGGTTACCTCTGTAGTTAGTAATTAGTGGTGTAGAGATAGAGTTTGAAGTACATGTGTAGTTGCTGCTGAGTACCTTTGTAAATAAACTAGAAGTTTTCCATCTAAGAAGTGTCTGCTGATCAACTCTATCAATAGTACCAACTCGGCCACCTCTCACAACAGGCACCCTCCTCAGCCTGTGGAGCTGGAGCTGCTGGAGTCACAGGAACAGGGGATTCAGATGGGCCAGACACTCCTGGAGTTACCTGGATGGATGGCCCCCGGGGTGCGCGCCTGCTGATCCTCCTCCCTACGGGTGCCCGAGGGCCCCTGGCTGACTCCTTAAGGAGAAGGGGAAGCTGGAGTGAGATCGAGCTGCCCTGAACCCCTTGCATACACACTGCTGGAGGCCAACTATGGCATCAGCAATGGAGTTCAGTCCGCACAGCAGTGCAGGACCAATGTCCTGGACCAAAGTCTCTATGGCGGCCACCATCCTACTAGTGTTGACCTCGTTGCGTTGGTATACCAGTGCTATCACCTCAGACTGAAGGACGGACTAGTCCATCGTGCCTTGCAATCTGAGGAGTGCAGCAGAAACCCCTTCCTGTTGTTCCCGAGCTTGCCTTTGCAGCTCCAGCAACTGAGGTATGACTAAGTCCAGAGGCTCCTCATCTAACTTGGACTCAGCAGATTTCTGGCTTCCAGCAGTCCACTGAGTGTCGGAAACCTAGGAAGTCCCTGCTGCCACCTGCCGTGGATCAGACAGTGCGATGTGCTCGGTGGATTGTGACCCTGAGGCTACTCTAAAGCAAGGTCCCACCGAGGTGTGTGTCTCTGCGCTGGTGGAGAGTGTGGGTGAGCGCTGTGACAGGACTTCAATTAGGGTGTCATCAGATTCTTCTTCCAAGGTGTCTCCAGGGTTTGGGTCGAGGGCCTGGCTCATGGACCCCTTGGCTGCTCCTCAGATGTGCCTGCGAAAGCAAGGAGAGATAATTAGCGCATGGCAGGGGACTGCAGAACAGGGGAACTGACTCACAGCATCGCTGTCTGATGGAGGTTGCACTGCTGATCCTCACTTGGCAGAGCACCGCCGATCTCACTGTCAGCACAGGGATGGGCCAGCTGGATGGCTCTGTTTTCAAAGTCTGTGAGGACCTTGATTTCAGACATTCCTCCACCAGTCTGCGACCTCTCACTTTTGTTGTATGCCAGCTTGACTTGCATGAATACAGATGGAGAGGGTGTAAACAGGATGCCTGCCAGGCCAGAAAACAAGGATGCCTGGCATTTATGGGCGGTGAGTAGTTCCATAGACTGGGTGAGCTCACGATCGGCAGGGCAGATGAAGGTGTGCGGATGTGCCTTGGACTGGCAGTAAGTTAGATCCCTGTGGGTGTGTGATGGGTTTGTGAGTGTGCGAGTTGAGAGAAATGAGAAGAGTGACTTACCCTGGTGGAATGGAAGAGATCGTTCATCCTCTTTCAGCATGGATGGCTGTCCTCTTTTGCAGGGCATTGGCACTGACCACCGCTGCCACCGCCTCCCATGCTGGATTGGTGAGCTTGCTTGCTGGCCTTCGCCCACAGTGAGGATAGAGGACTTCACGGCGGGCCTCCACTGTGTCCAGTAGGTGCTCGAGGGAATCATGACTCAATTTGGGGGAAGGATGTTTCCTCCCTTTGGCAGCCATCAGTTCCCAGCAGTTTCCTATGCCTTGAAGAGTGCTAGCTCTGTGCAGGGGCAGCCTTTAAATATGGCGCCTGATTAATGAAGGCCTGAGGTGATGGCGGGGCAGGTGAATCAGAGGCCATCCCGCCTGTGACCCGGCGTATTTCTCTGGAGTGCATAATTACTGAGGCGGAACGCCACACGGAATGGGACAATATGGCATAAAAAGCTGCCATTGTGGCTGTCGGGTACAATGCCCTTTTCCTCACCTGTTACCACACTTAGTGCAAATCTGGAACGATTCCGCCCTATGTTTCGATTCTGAGATTAATCCAAATACCCCAAACCTTAAATAAAAACAGAAAATTCTGGAAAAACTCAGCATCTGGGGAGAGAGAAACAAAGTTAATGTTACGAGTCTGTGTGACCCTTCTTCAGAGCTACAGCGAAGTAGAAATGTGGTGAAATTTATACTCTTTACGGGTGCGGAGCAGGTGAACCTGGATAAAAGGCCAGTGATAGGTGGGGCCAAGGAAACATTGACAAGGATGTCATGGATGAAAAGACAAAGAGAGTGTTATTGGCAGTAGTAAGGGCTAAAGGAGATGCTGATGGTGACATAAAGGTAAGAAAGCAGAATGTGTTAATAGCAGAACAAGGCTAAGTGATCTGTGAAAGAACAACATGGAACAAGTAGCAGATGACCCTTTTGGGGGTGGGGTGGGGGAAGGGCGGTGGTTGGGCAATAAAGATGGAATAAGTAATAAAAAGGGGATAAAAGGGGAGAAAACAATGAATAAATGAATAAAAATGAAAACAGTGGATAAAAAATAAAATAAAATAAAATTACTCCAAAACTTCCTTTGCTGGTCTCCCATCCCAGATAAACTTCAACTTGTCCAAAACATTGCCACATGTATCCTGTTCCACACCAGGTCCTGTGCACCCATCATCCAAGTGTTTGCTAAACATTTTCAGTCACCCAGCAGCTGAAATTTAAAATCCTTGTCTGTATCTCTAAATTCCTCCAACCTATCTCTGCAACCGTGCAGTACTACTCTACTAGTACTACAAACTCTCTCCCCACCAAAACCAATACTCTGATCCTGCTCTCATTAGCATTCCCCCAGTATTTAACCCCATAGTTGGTGGCAGATAATTCAGTCATATAGGCCCTTCTTTCTAGAATTCCCCATTCAAATCTCAATCCCTTCCCATCTATCTTTACTCATTTTTAAAAAAATCTCCTCAAAAGTTGCCTCTATGACAAGATTTTGGGTCAGCCCACCTAATTTCTCCTTCCATGCTCCACTGGCTGCACCAGAAAGCTTTTCCTCATGTCACCATCATCTTTTTTTTTGCAAATCACCTTAAATCAGTGTCCTCTAGTTCTCTACCCTAATTCTGCCAATGAGAAGTTTCTCCCTATCTACACTGTCTCGATCCCTCATAATTTTGAACATCTCTATCCAATCTTCTCTCAAACTTCTCTTCTCTAACAGGAACAATGCCAGCTTCTCCAATCTACCCACGTATCTGAAATCCTTCATCATTTGAACCATTCTCATAAATCATTTCTAAATCCTCTGAAGGTTCACATCCTTGCTAAAATGCAGAGCCCAGAATTGGATACAATGCTCCAGTTGAGGCTGAACTAGTGTTCTATAAAGATTCATCATAACTTCATTGCTTTTGTACTCTAGGCCTCTATTTTTTAAGGCCCTGAATCCCATGTGCATTTTTAACTGCTTTCTCATCCTGCCCTGCCACCTTCAACAATTTGTGCATGTGAACCCCAAGGCACCTGCTGGAGGATTGTAACTTTTATTTCATATTACCTCTTTTTGTTCTTCCTATTAACCTTACATTTCTTTGCATTAAATTTCATTTGCCACATGTTCACCCATTTGACCAGCATATCTATGTCCCATTGAAGTCTATCACTATCTTCACAGTTCACATTGCTTCCAAGTTTTGTGTCATCTGCAAATTTTGAAATTGTGCCTTATACACCCAAGTGTAGGTCATTAATATCTATCAAGAAAAGCAGTGCTCTTAGTGCAATCCCTTGAAAAGCCCACTTTTTACTTCCCTCCAGTCAGAAAAGCAACCTTTCACCACTACTCTCTTTTCCGTCACTCAGCCATCTTCTTCCTTAGTAAAGACAGATGCAAAGTGCTCATCTAGTACCTCAACCATGTCTTCTTCTCCATGTCTGGATCCATTTTTGACCCTTAATTTGTCCCACCCCTTTTCTTACAGCTCTTTTATATTTATATACCTATGGAAGACTATTGGATTCCCTTTTATATTATCTTCCAGTCTCTTCTCATGCCTTCTCTTCACTGCTCTTATTTCCTTTTTCACTTCACTTCTGAGCTTTCTATGTTCAGCTTGGTTTTCACTTGTGTGACCTACCTGACATCTGTCAAATGCAAAAGCAAGCTTCTGCAGATGCTGGAAATCTGAAATAAAAACAGAAAGTGCTGGAAATACTCAGCAGGTCCAGCAGCATTTATTGAGAGAAACAGAGTTAACATTTCAGATCGGCCTGAAACGTTAACTCTGTTTTTCTCCATAAACATTGCCTGACATGCTGAGTATTTCCAGCATTATCTGTTATACGCACACATTTTCTGCTTTAAGTTGCTCTCTATGGCTTTTACTATCCAGGGAGCTCTTTCCTCTCATGAGAATGCATCTTGAAAGTAACTGAGCCATCTCCTTTTTAAAGGTAACCCATGGTTCCGTAATATTTTTGCCTACCAATTTACAGATGACAGATCCTTTCTGCTGGTAACCCCCCTCACCCCACCCCCGCCTCCAAAATTGGCCATCCTCCAATTAAATATTTTTATTCTAGGTTTCTCCTTGACCTTTTCCATAGCTAACCTAAAACTATGATGATACGATCACTCTTTCATAAA
Organism: Cetorhinus maximus; assembly: GCF_964194155.1. Lineage (NCBI taxonomy): Eukaryota > Metazoa > Chordata > Chondrichthyes > Lamniformes > Cetorhinidae > Cetorhinus > Cetorhinus maximus. Next base: position 87,356,087 of record NC_135879.1, read on the forward strand.
TGACCCCCGACTGAAATTGATCCACTTGACCTACCTCATTCCCCAGAATAAGGTCCAGCAATGTCTCCTTCTTTGTTGGACAGAAACATACTGAACATTCTCCCGAAAATGCATCAAAAAATCTTCTTCCTCTCTGCCCTTTACACTATTATTAGCCCAGTCTATATTAGGATAATCAAAGTCTCCCGTTATTATTACTCCATAGTTTTCGCACCTCTCTGTAATTCTCCTGCAAATTTGCTCCAGTTCTTTCCCACTAATTGGTAGCCTATATAGCAGATTGAGTAATATAATGGTACCTCTTTTATTTCTTAACTCTAACCAAATAAATTCTGTCCTTGACCACTCCAGGACATCTTCTCTCTCTCCCTCACTGTAATATTCTCCTTAATCAATACTGCCATCCCTCTGTTATCATTGTTGAGGGGCTTAGATTAGGTTACCCTTGGTTTGGATTGATTGAGACTGCCGAAGACATGAACATTCCACTAACTATATACAGTACAAGGCTTCGCACAAGACTTCACACAGAACTATCTCTCAGCATACTTTGTTGTCATGTGATCTTACATCACTAATAATTTAGACTGTCTAGTTACATATTTAACATTAACCCTTTATACTACATCTCCCCCCAAGTCTCTGACTCTATTAAATACATAATTTACATCGTCCTACATCTCCCTCCTGAAGCCTCTGCTTTCATCCCTCGTTTACAGAGATAAGTGTTGTGGTGGTTTCACCAATCTCCCCGACTTAGTTTTCAGCTTTCTTGGAGGTCACATAAGATTCAAGTTCTACAGGTTCTCTCTCAAGCTTTGTAGAGTAGTATGTGAATCTTCAGAGACTATTGGCTTTCTGTTCAGGTTCTCCTCTTATTGCCTGGATAGTTGGTCCATTCCATTGATGGTCTTATTGTAGTTATAAATGCACTTCTGTTTTGTCTCTCAATTCCATTTTCAGTCACTATAAGACAAGATCTCGGGAGCAGTGTTTTTCTTTCAAAATTTGGCCTTCTCAATTCTGGTCATGAACCTGGGCTGATTCACCTGCCTGGAGTTATGGTAAATCATGCACTCTATGGCATTGATTATAGTTTCTGGTTTGATTAACACAATACTCATCCTCCTCCTCTAATTATTTTCAGATCCTGACCACCAAATGGAGTTGCGCACCCTAGCACAGCACTTTGTAATGTCTAGGTGTTTCTGGTGTATTCTCTGAAGTATCTCTAGCCTGAGGACTCTTGGTATGGCCAATCTCTCATCATAAATCAGCAGGTCAACACAACACTGAGATGTCTTAGTTGCTTGAAGTAATGCTTCAAAGTGAGATTATTAAGAACATATTCTAGACATCTATTTTTGCAGTAGTATTCCCTAATTCAGCCCATTCTTCATCTGCTATTTGTACCTTTCAAATTTCACTTAGCTTCTGTGTTGCTGCTGGTAGAAATTTTGTGGTCAATGATGTGTAGGACTCTACATCTCTGACAAAATTTATGTCCTCTTGTTCAGCCTTTTCAACAAGAATGCGTAACTCTGCACCTGCTATTGCCTGCTGTTTTCCTTAGATCTATTCAGTTGTAGCATTGAATCTCATGAGTCTCAACTGGAATTTCCTGACTCTTGGCAGCATTTTTGCTAATTCTTTAGTATTTAATAAGGTAACCAATGGTTTGTGCTCTGTCTCAATGGTAAACTTTAGGCCCAAGATGTAGTCGGCACACTGGTTGCTAATGCCTCTTTTTCAATTACAGCATATCTCGTTAGGTTTCAGTCAGTGGTCAAGATGCATAGTACACTGGTTGGCATTTCTCATCCATCTGGATTTAAGAGTACTGGTTGTGCTTCAATCGCTGATGCAACTGCAGCCATTACTTTGGGCAGTTCCAGGTGATAGCCTGCCAATATGTCTGTGAAATGAGCATCTCTATTATATTTTGAAACAAAAGCTATTGATGTTCTTCCCAACACCATGCTTGGTCTTTCCTAAGCAATTGTTGCAGTGGTTCATTTACATAAGCCAGATTGGATAGGAACTTCCCTACTTGATTGACCATCTCATGAAGTGTTGAACCCCGTAATGTTGCGAGGTGGTAGAAAATCTTTAATTACCTTGACCTGTGGATCGGCCCTGATGCTTGACGTGCAAACAATGTGTCCCAAAAATTTAATGGTTGGTTGTGAGAACTCACATTTATTATTGAAGCAGTTCTGCTTCTTGCAAACGTTCCCGCCATCAGACATCGGGAACCTCATTGTAATACATCTGCATATCATAAGGCCAGCCTGCCAGACTCATCCCCCCAGACTGAATTGTCTGTCCACGTCGGCGTGATTGCACGCCGGTGGAGAATACGTCTTGACAAGCGTGATGTGCAGAAGTTTGGACTTACCGTTAGGGCCTTGCTCACATCGCGAACATCTGAGGAGCAGAAGATGCTGGAGCCTGACAGCAACGGGACCCTGGAGGAATGTCTATGGCATGCTGGGTGGATTCTCATGGACATGGCTCCGCCATAAAACAGCTCACGAAAGGTGGAAAGTCACTGCTGAAGGTCTGCTCACAACGGATGGTTGACGGGGTGGAGAGGAAGGCCCAGCAGTGTTTGGGAGAGTAAGATGTACCAGGAGGATGGGAGAGGGAGGTCTAGGTTCAACTGGCAGGAAGGTGTGTTGGTGGGGGGGGTGAGGTTGGGAGGGGGAATGAAGGTGTCAAGATGGGGTGAAGTTGGGGGTGAGGGATTACGGGGAGAGGACAGGGTAGAATGGGAGAAGACAGCAACTGGAGAGGTAGGTGTAAGGGAAGGATTTCAGAGGTGGGAAGGAGTGCGGGGAGAGTAGGGGGGGTGTAGGGGAGGAAGGATTGCGGAGAGGCGAAGGAGTCCGTGGGGAGGAAGGAGTGCAAAGAGGAAAGGGAGTCCATGGGGATGAAAGAGTGCAGAGAGGGGAGGGAATCCATGGGGAGGAAGGAGTCCAGAGAAGGGGGGGGAGTCCCGGGAGTAAGGCTGGAGGAAGAAGTAAGGGTGGAGAAGGAGTCAGGAAGGGGGAAAGACTAAGGGTGGTGGAAGAAGTAAGGGTGTCTGAAGGAGTCAGGAAGGGAGAAGGACTATGCGGGGGTGGAGTCCGGGGGGTGGGCAGAAGTGGTTCCAAGGGGGAAGGGGTCCAGAGTGGAGGGGTATGTCCAGGTGAAAGTGCAAGGGAGAGCTCCAATGAGTCCATGACTGCCTCCTGGGGAGTGAACTGAGGGTGGGTGTGGAACGAGGGAGTGTTGAGAAGGACCAAGGGCAGAGTGAGGCAGTAGGGTGGGAGGGTGAGGGTGTGAGGGTGGCGATAGAAGGGATGGCGGGAATGGTTGGTGGGGACTGTAAGGCAGACACAGTCCCTGTGGGTGGGAAGGAGGAGGTCAAAGAGGTGAATGTAGATGGGGGTGGGGTTTCGGGAAGGAAGGGAACGTGCACGTTCACCTGGACACCCCTGAGGGAAAAGGGTTGTGGCTGGTAGGTCACGGAGGGGAGGTGGAAGGTGATGGCAGCGGGGGTCAACAGTGGTAAGGGAAAGGAAATTGGTGACTGGAAGAGGGGAAAAGACAGGGGAGCCAATGAAAAAGTGAACCAAGGCCATGCTGCCTAAATCGAAAGTGAAATGACAGTCACGGTAAGTGAGATCAGGTGCTGCATGGGAGTGCGCTCAGTGGCTGGGCGGAGATGCAGGCCAGCTCAGATGGACAACTGAAAGTGAGCCCCAGCAGGCAGCATTGAAAATGCTCAGGACATTGAGGTGAGTGTGAAATGTGAAGGATCCACATGCGTGGAAGAGTGCTTGCACAAGGCTCCAAAAGGCCCTGCCACACACACACACTCGCTATATGACTTGGACCTCACAGGTGCCTGATCCCCAGCAGTCCTCCAAGTGCTGGGGAGCTTGCATGAACCTGCCTCCTGCAACTGCAGACATGTATCCATGCAGTGACCACCAGATTGTGAACTCGAGCCTGCTGTCTATCTAGGCCCCACTGAGGTGTGTGTCTCTGCGCTGGTGGAGGGTGTGGGTAAGCGCTGTGACAGGTCTTCCAGGCTGCTTATTTCCAGCTCTTCAATGGAGGAGGTGTCCTCTTAGCTGGAGGTGAGGACATGGATAAAACTGAGGGAATGACTGGCTTAGGGTATTGGTCACTTGGCAGAGCTCCCTGTAAAGTAGAGATAATTAGTGCATGGATACTAAGTCAAAAGCAGGAGAGAGAGCACTCACAGTTATGTTGAGAGATGGATGGTGTGGTGTAGGATTCTCAGGAGGGTGTTTGCCACCAATCTCACCGTCACTGCAGGCATGGTCCATGTCCTCACTAGTCAGCACGATGGCACTCCTCAAAGTGAGTGAGGGGCCATATGTGGCCATACCACCCCCGGTCTGGGACCTAATCCTGCTGATGTGAGCAGGCTCCTCCTGCACGAAAACAGATGGAGAGAGTGTGAGCAGGACGCATGGCACTGCGTGGAATGTTTGTGTGTTGAACGGAGCCATGGACGGGGTGAGGGTGCGGGGTCCAGAGAATATGAGCCTGATGGAATTGTGAGGGTGTGTGTGAGAGTTAGTGGTGTTGTCCCTTGAGGTGTGAGATCCATGTGGATGTGTGATGGGTTTGTGAGTGTGTGAGTTGGGAGTGACGAGAAAAGTGAGACCATTCATCCTGTAGCAGCACTGGGTGGCTGTCCTCTTTTGCAGGGCATTGGTGCTGACCACCGCCTCCCATGCTGGATTGGTGATGCAGTTGCCTATCCTGCAACCAGAGCCGGGGTAGAGGATGTCACAGGGGGCCTCCATGGCTTTCAAAAGACGCTCAGGAGACACATCCCTGAAGCGGGGGCTGTAGTCTTTTTGCCTTTCGGAGCCATCCTGTCTTCCATGCGGCAGTCCTGGGCTGGAAACTCTGAGAGGTGCACGCACGGCTGCACTTTCAATGTGGCGCCCTGCGTGAGGAAGCAGCGAGGTGATGGCGTGGTGGCAAATGAGAGCCAACCCATGATCAAAACGGCATGTTTCTGGGAATGCAGAATTAATGTGGTGGGTTTGGGACGATACGGTGTGAGAAACCATCATTGCAGCCGGGAAAATCTGGGATGATTCCGCTCAATAGCTCCCAAACAGTGTGATGAATATAGTCAATAGTTTGGATTCCTTGTCCAAAGATACTTGCCAGGAACTACTGTTTTTTTCCAGTTTTGTAAAAATTGTGCTTTTTGCTATCTTTGCCAGACTCTCATCCACAGTCACCATCTGATTCATTTAACTGTATGAGGTCAACACAGATTTGAGCCATTTGGTTTTGGTACTGGTACCACACCTGAACAACACCTTACAGGTTTGGTTACAGGTGAGATAACTCCCTGATGCAGCATTGACTCAATTTCTTGTTTCAACTTCTGTTAAAGTGGGTGTGAAACTTTCTTTGGGGTGAACAAGCACACTTGTTTTGCATCTGGTGCGTGTGAGAGACAGCAGCACACCCGCCAACAATTAAAAGGGCTATTAAGGCCAATGATCAATTAATTAAAAGCTCTTTTTCACTGCTCGTCCAACATTAGGGCAGGCGAATTGGCCAGTTGGCCTTTAGATTTTTTAGGAAACCTCATCCACAGGCGGGATGAGGTTTCCAACATTAATTCTAAAAAACATAAAAATGTTTTTATTACATTTATGTTCATGTGAGTGAGTCCTATGCGGGGACATTTTTTTCCAAATTTCAAAAGCTTCATTTTTGATTTTAAAGTTCTTCTGCCCTCTGAGGCAGCTCCCTGCCCTCAGGTAGCTTTCAGTGCGCGCTCCCTTGCACATGCCCAGACTTTTGCGATCACACTCCTCCCGCCTCCACCCCGGCAGCACTGAGCTTCTCAGTGCGCTTTTCATGCTGGCTGTCTGTGACTTGGCCAGCAAACGTGAAATCGCGGCCGGGGGCCGATCGGGGGCGGCGGACAGATTCCTGGTCACTCCCGGGCCCGCCCGCTGCGCCCGCCCGACAATCCCTCCTTTCTTTTTAGTCACATACAAAGTTTCTGTGATTTCCCTTCTGTTGTTTTGTAGTTTATCAGTCAACTGTCTCTTGACTTTCAGTTGAATGCCTCCTGGACTGTGGAGCCATATGGTCGATGACTGGAGAGATTTTGCTTTAGTCACTGTTCTGTGTCGGAAAGAACTGAAACTCTTGCTCTAGTGTCTCATTTGAAGTTAGTTTTACGTCTGTTGACTACAGTGCCTGCGCTCTAATAGTTCCCATGAGACTCTGTAATTTCTCCCAAGAAAGGCACTTCATTATCTTTTTCATATTCAATTTCCTGAATATCACATGTATTAATTGCTTTCTCCTTGCCTTTCAGTAATAGGAGCTTTTGGCTGTGACATACAGATTTAAAATTTCCTCTCCTTTCAAAGGAATGGCACTTTGTATCTTTGATGGGAGGTTCTGCGCGCCAATGCAGCTTTTTCCCCCCACAGTGGGAACACTGAATAATGGCAACCACAGCCCTCTCTTCACTCTTTCTCTGTTTTTGACTGGGTGTGCTGCTGGCCTGTGTCCTACAAACTGCAGTGTCAGTCATTCTCCTCCATCAGATCTCCTTCTTACCTCAAATAAATACACAATTTTGCTTTCTAACCTCTGCCTGCCTTGTTAACCGCACAACCTGCAATAGCGTCAATTCCTCGCTCAACTGCAGAAAATCTGAAGGGGCAGAATTTTTAGGTGGGCGAGTGGGCACAAGCCCGTCCCAATCAGACACAAGCTCTCGCGAGATGACATCAGGCGAGCGCACCGGCGACATCTTGCACTCACACGCTATTTCAATCAGTGGGCGCGCATGAGTGTCGGAACGGTGACTGCCATCAATGAAGAGGCCAGTTAGCGCCATTAAAAAGGCAATTGAAACTGATTTTTCTTTGCCTGTGCGATTTTGTGGTCATCGCATGGGCAAAACGGGCAGGCGGCCAGCCGACGATTTGCAAAACCTCATCCAAGGGCGAGATAAAAATGGTCACCAGCATTGCCAGTGAGAGTAGTGATGAGTTTGGGAGATAGTTTTCTGCTGCTTGCTTATTGGCACTTGGCTTTTCCATCTCTTTTCAGGGCTTCATTCTTAGTATTTCCAGTCTTCATTTCTGGACTCATTGGTGTCTCCAAGGCCCCCCAGAGGATTCAGACTGTGTGGACCCTTCCAGGTGTCAGACAGCCTTCTGTTACCCTGGGAATGGGGATTGTGGTCTCCGCTGGTGGCATCTCCTCCTCTGAGGAAGAGAGGGGCAGAACGGAGGGGAGGCCAGGTATCCCAATGCAGCTTCCAGGAAAGCGACCTGTGGGAGGAGGGGTGCAGGTACAAGGCCACAGGGCCCAAAAGATATTAGAGACTGCAGAAGATGCCACTATCCTGCTGCCAGGGTTTACAGGCGACAATGCAGCTACCTCAATATGTCTGAGGTGCAGCGTCGAAGGAGGCTCCGCCTCTCATGGGAGACAGTGACCTCCATTTGTCAGATAATTGGCCCTGAGATCAGCTCCAACTATGTGGGTGGACACCCCATGCTAGTGGCTCTGAAATTCACAGTGACCACCAACTTCTATTCTTCCGGCTCTTTCTAGGGCTCAGTGGGTGATCCGTGTGGAGTCTCCCAATCAGCTGTCCACAGTTGCGTCAAACTAGTTACAGAAGCTCTGTTCAGGTAGGTATTGACTTTCATTCATTTTCGTATGGATGAGGCCAGCCAGGCTAAGTGAGCCAGAGGCTTCGCGGCCATTGCTGGTTTCCCCCGCATCCAGGGTGCTATAGACTGTACACATGTGGCCATCAAGGCACCAGCAGGTGAGCCCGGTGCCTTCGTCAACAGAAAGGGCTTCCACTCCATGAATGTGCAGATAGTGTGTGACCACAGGATGCTGATTCTACAAGTCTGTGCAAGGTACCCAGGCAGCTCCCATAGCGCTTACATCCTCAGACACTCCCAGGTGCTGAGGCTCTTCAGTGCTCCAACCTGACTAGATGAATGGCTGCTGGGTGACCAGGGCTATCCATTGAAAAGGTGGCTTATGACATCCCTCTGCCACCCAAGAACAGAGGCAGAAAAGCGTTACAATACAAGTCATGCCTCCACAAGGGCGGTGATAGAGAGAAGTATAGGTCTTCTGAAGATGCGCTTCCGGTGCCTGGACCATTCAGGGGGAGCACTACAATACCCCCCCAGAGCGAGTGTCACTGATAGTGGTTGAATGCTGCACTCTCTACAATCTGGCACTGGCAAGGGACCCACTGGAGGAAGAGGATCTTGATGCAGCTCCACAGGCCACAGAGGATGAATCCAGTAGTGAGTCAGAAGAGAAGCACGGAGAGGAGAATGCAGAGGGCGTGGAGGCAGATCTCGGTAACCTCCAGGGAGGCAGGGGCACCAGGGATGCCTTGATCCAACGCTACTTCAGCTAGGCTGCCAAATAACCACTTCCACCTCATGCCAGGGCTGCCGCCTCCATCCCAGATGTCTGAAATGACCCTTTCCTTTGAACCCAAAGTCAACTCAGTGCCTGAGCCATGGGGTGAAATTTTGTGGCAGCGGGATTTTACGTTCCCACCGAAGCCAACAAGGTTTAGAATGTCTCGTCGCATTTTACAGCCCCATCCCTGCCGAAACGGGACCGTAAAATTCTACCCATAAAGTTTAGAGCTATCCATGTCCAGCATAACATACTGGCGTACCCTGCACCAAATAAATAAAAATGGTGAAGCATACTCAGGCCATTAAGAAGAAAAAAAAATCTCATTTTGACAATCCAAACAAATTAACATAACCTTCTCTGATCTTCAACTACAGACAAGAACACATAAACAAAACATTGCTCAACAAAAGATCATCCATGACCTGTCCCTCTTGAGCTTATGGTGTCTTAAACTTACGTTTGTGAGTGCTACGTCTTGGTGCTCCCACCTCGCTGGCAGCTGCATTGGTTCAGCCTGCTGACTCTGGTGTCTTGTTGGCTTTGATGACCTTGGTGGTCATCCTCTGGCCCGTGGGGCCTGTGCTGGCCCCGCCTGGGACGGAGTGGCCAGTGCCATGGTTGGCATCTCCCCAGTCACCGCAGCCTCATCAGATGCCACGGTCACTGGCAGAGAGCAGAGGAGCTGCTGCCATCATCCAGAGCACCATGAAAGGAGCCCGCAGAGATGACGAGCAGCTCGTGCGCCAATGTGAGGTTGCTCTGGACCTCCCTGCTCACAATTGATGGACAGGCACCTATCTGGGATACTGGCTGCCTCATCCATCTCCCACACTGGCACTGACCACCTGAGGTCAGTGCCTGTGTGGGTACTTGCAGGTCCGAGCGCAACCCCAGGAACCCCTGATTCTGTCCCTGGAGCTGCCTCTCCATGAGAGTTACCACTCTCTCAATGGAGGAGACAGTGCTGATGCTCCGCATGGAGTCCTCCATAACGGTGACCATGACGTGCATGCCCTCATGGATCTCCATCAGATCCTCCTGCCCATCCCACTGGACATCCAACATCTGCCACCTAATGGATGGCTTCAGAGGCTCATCATTTGCCTTTAACTCATCATCGTCCTGGTCTCCAGCAGCCCTCCAACTGCCAGTGGCCTGGGCACTCTCTGCCTCCGCCTGCACATCAAGCGAGTGTGAAGTGCCCTCACTGCTGTGCACTGACATTCTAGTTGTTGATCTGAAGGCCACCGAAGTGCTGGTATCTGCGCTGGTGCCTGGTTCAGAAAGCGGGTGTGACGCAGGTGCATGTGGAGCTTGGCGGTCCTCTGGCATCAGGGGTGGCTCTTTGAGGTCCTGCAATTGAGTGTGTGGTGGCAAATCTAAGGGAGAACAACATGTCATTAGTTTAAATCATCAAACTGTCACTGTGCATGCCAGGCATAGCATCCCTGGTGAGTCAATAGAGATCTGCATCATGGTGCCATTTTCTTCCAATGATCAATGGAAAACCCAATTTTGAGGCTCTCATAAATGATGCTACTACACAAGAATGTTTGCATCATCTGAAACACTCACCCCTGTGCACTGCACTCTTACCTTCGTCTGAAACCCCAGGCGCTTTGCAGCCGGTTTACCAAGGTGCGTGCCAGTCTCTATCTCCGGGGCTTCCTGCTCATACGTCGTTAGGATTAGGCGGTTTGGGGGGCCTCCGCCGGTCCGCGACCTGTCAATGTTGTTATGGGCCATCTTCTCCTGAAAGGACAGAGGAGCACTGATTAGTCCACTCTCTACCTGCAGCCCCTTTGCAGCCTGACCAAGCCCAGCTGAGGAGCACCTCCCAGGGCACATCCAAGTCATAGCCCTCAAGCCGCAAGGCACTCAATACAAGCTTCCAAGGCTCACCCCCTTGGCCAGCTTCAGTATCATTGACTGTTGGCACTCAGACTCTTACACCCCTAAGCTCCACAGGGGGACAGCCAACCCTTAACACATCAACACACTGATCCATGCCAACATGGTACTCACCCTTCCTGAGCGCAGCAGGTCAGAGTGTAGCAGGTCGTTAAACCTCTTGTGGCACTGGATCCAGGTGCGTCGCACAACATCATGGCTGCTGACCAGAGCTGTTACCTCATCCCAAGCTCTTTTAGTAGGCGCTGTGGCCTCTTCCTGCCATCCCTGGGGACAAGGGTGTCCCTCCTGGCAGTCACCTTCTCCAGGAGGACCGCGAGGCACTCATCCGAAAACCAGGGACCAAGTGCCCAACCAACCTGCCCTTCCGCCCGCCATCTGCAGCCGCACTTGATGCCATAGCTTCATGATCACAACGCTGAAGATGTCTTCATCATTGGCAGCCTTCCAGAGGCTGCCTGTGCCATTTTTAAACCAGCCACCAGGTCACCATTGGATCATTGGCGTTTCACACTGGGTGGGCCTTAATTGGCCCGCCAGCATGAAATCCCAGTCATGGGCCAATCGCGGACAGTGGCCCGTTTCCTGGCCAATCCTGGGCCCGCCGATCCCACCCTTCCGCCCGCCCGCTAACCTGAAAATCCTGCCCATAAATTCTCCTCTAAAGCTCCTACGACAATGCAATCCCAAATTAATTCATCTTTCAGGGCTCCGTATTCGCAATTCTCAGCTAGTTGATACAAATCATTAATGAAGGAATCTATACTGTCTCCAAGTCTTTGGGGACGTCTATTGAACTTTGCCCTTTCTATAATGGTGTGCCTTCTAAGTCTTCTATAACCTCTTTGTATGTTGTCGTCTCTTTCTTTAAGCCCTTTCTGAACATTATATCATCTGCATTACAGCCTATGGTGTAGAGAACATTACTGACCTGTTCCTTGGTAGTCTTTTCTGCTAGCCCTGAAGCTGTTCTGTACCTGGTAAACCTACAACACCAGTTGTGCCACTTCTTGGCTTGATTTGGGCCTTCCACATGGTTGAAGCATTCTGGTAAAGGTGAGATTTTCTCCAGGGCTTTTCTTCATTCCAGCCTTTTTTTGAATTCTGTTGGCATTTTCCCTGCACTGTCATTGTCCCACAGTCATTTTCTTCCTTCTCCTTCTAGTCGTTGCGCTCTTTATTTGGTGCTTTTTCCGTTATGTTTTCTACTGCCACTATCTGTTATCATCATTGTGTGTCTTAGATGACGTTATCTTTGGTCTGGATTGATTGAGACTGCTGGAGGCCAGGTTGTTAGTAAACTTTATCTTTTATTGAACATTCTACTCATTGTACAGTGCAAGGCTTAGCACGAGGCTTCACATAGAACTATCGCCCTGCATTCTCAGTTGTCATGTGATGTTAAATCACTAATGATGAAGATTGTCTATTTCCTTATTTAACATTAACCCTTTACATTGCAATCCCTCCTCCTTTCTTTCCTTCCCTATCTTTCCTAAACACCTAGTCCTGCCCCTTTTTAAATCAGATTTCCATTCTCGCCAGGATATTATATTCCCACCTGGCTACAGATCACCAACCTTATTTACCAAGCTTTGTGCACTGAAAACCTAATTTAGACCTTCTTGCATCTCTTTTAGTCTGACCCAACCTATTACTTTACTATTTCTTATTCTAATGCTACCTGTCTCTCCCTGTCCTTTGTGCACCTTGTTCCTCCTTTCCAATGCTGCAGCCTGTTTCCAATTCCCCTGCCAAATTAGGTTTAAAACCTTTGCAAAAGTATTAATAAACTGCTCCGCAAAGGCATTGGTCCCAGCTCTGTTGAGGTGCAACCTGACTGGCCAGTATAGGTCCCACCTCTTCCAGGACAGGTTCCAATGTCACAAGAATCTGAAACATTCCCTCCTGTAGTATTTTTCATCTGCTTTATCCTCCTATTTCTATTCTCGCTAGCACATTGCACCAGGAGTTATTAGTAGATTACGACCTTTGAGGCCCTACTCACTAGTCTCCTTCCGAGGTCCCTAAAATCTGCCCGCGAGATCTCAGCCCTCTTTCTATCTATATTGTGGGTACCGATATGGTCCATGACATCTGGGTGTCACCCTCCCCCTCAGAATGTTCTGCAGCTGCTTAGTAACATCTTTGACCCTGGCACCAGGGAGGCAAAGTATCTCAAATCATGTCTGTGTCCACAGAAATGCCTGTCTGTTCTCCTAACAAATCCTCTATCACTATTACTGTCTCTACCTTTCTCCTGCCTCCATGTACAGCAAATTGCCACCCATGGTGACATTGACTTAGCTCTGCCTGCACTCCCCATATGAACATTCAGGATTAAATATTGATTGTAGAGCAAGATTCACTCTGGAGACTCCTACACTATCTGCCTGCCTATTTGACTGTCTGGTGGTTACCCATTCCCTCTCTGCCTGCATACCCTTAAACTGCATGGTGGCCGCTTCTAGATATGTGCTATCCATGAAACTCTCAGCTTCGTGGATACACTGCAGCAACTGCAGCTCCAAGACTCGGAGCTCGAGCTCCTCTAGCTGATGACCATTTCTGCACATGTGGTCATCCAGGACATGAGAATTCTCCTGGATTTCTCACATGGGAGAGGATGTGCTTCTAACAAGACGGATGTGCCCTGTCTCTATTTACAGTATTGGACTACTAACTATAATTATCAGAAATAAAACTTTAGATTTTAAAAACAAAATTAAGATTTAAAACTGGGTTTAATTACTTCTGTTCCTTATCTTAGACCCTTACCTTAACGCTTAAACTCTATACTGATCTTAGTTCCCTTAGGCTCTGCTATTCCTTCCTCTCTGCACTGACTAGTCTGACCTCACTCTTTCAATTTCTGCTTGTGTTCTTCTTCTCCACCCTCTTCTGACACTGCGCCATTTATCCCACTCTCTCAGCTCTCACTCCTCCTGGTCTTATTGGTAATCCTCATTTCAGAACCACACCCTGGTGTGACAATTCCGTTTCCTACACTTTTATAAGAACATAAGAAATAAGAGTAGGAGCCAACTCTGCCTTTCAGTAAGATCATGGCTGATCTTCTCCCTCAACTCCTCTTTGTCACCCTATCCCCATTTCCCTTGATCCCTCACTTTCCAAAAAGCTATCAATCTCTGTATTAAATATACTTAACAACTAAGCATCCACAGCTTTGTTGGGTATTCACAACCCTTTAAATGAAAACATTTCTCCTCATTTCAGTCTTAAATGGGCGGTCCCTTATTCTGAGACTGTGACCCTTGGATCTAGACTCTCCAGGCAAGGGAAACATCCTCCCAGCATCTGCCTTGTTAAGCACCTTAAGAATTTTAGGCACTTCAATGAGATCACCTCTCATTCTTCTAAAGTTTATGAAACATAGTCCTAGCCTCCTTAATCCTTTTCATTGGACAATCCTCTCATCCCAGGAAACAGTCTAGTGAAACTTCGTTGCACTCCTTCAATCAGAGGCAAATATATTTTGCCTTAAAGAGACCAAACCTGCACATAGTACTCCAGTTATGGTTTCACCAAGTCCATATACAATAGTAATAAGACTTAGTTACTCTTATGCTACAATCCCTTTGTGAAAATATCTCGCATACAATTTGATTTCCTAATTGTTTGCTGCACTTGCATGTTAGCTTCCAGTAACTTATGTACAAGGATACCCAGGCCCGTAAGACGCAGGTCTCAGACTCAGGGCCCAGGTACCTCAGAGTACCAACATTTCCCTTTTAAGGTCTCACCTTTTAAGAAAGATTTTGCTTTTCCATACTTCAGTCCAAAGTGGATAACTTCACGTTTTTCCATATTGTATTCCATGTGCCATGCTCTTGTCTACAGCAAGGATGTGAGAATAATTGGAGAACTCTTACAAAGGGCCAGCACAGGCATGGTGGACTGAATGGCCTCCTTGATTCCATGATTCTGTGATGCGATTAAGTTAAAAGGATGATGTTTTAACTTATAGGTCCACACAGTCCACACACTGAATGTGATTCAAATCTGCTTTCCCCACTCTGGTGAACTTTTATGGTTGCCAATTGATGGAAAAACTAATTCAAAGCATGCCTTTCATCCTTAGAAAGGAGAAACTACCTCTGTTAATCCAGCTTTGTTTTATTTCTTCTTCCTATTCCCACCAAACTTTCCCCCTTCTCCTCATCCTCATCTGAGGTCATTGTTTCATTTGCAAACAGCCACCCTTCTGAAAAAAGGGTACATTAGGGTGAAAGTGTTAGGAAATAGAGATAGTTTAAGTGAGTTATATTGGTATTTGTGGGTGTTAGGAATGAGTTTTAGCTTTAATGTTTAAGTTTGATTTGTATTCCTGCACCTGTGTGTTAAGGAAGATCAAATTAAGTTTTAGTTTCACTTTAAAAAGGTGCCTGCATTTCTAATGAGAGGTTCATGGCTGTTGCAGCTAAGTTAAATAAACAAGAGTAGGAAAAAAACAGTGCTGTTGCCTAGCAACAGGGGTCCAGAGAGGCAGGTCCAACCCACAGACACACACAGAAAAACTAAAGAAACGGCAGTTTTGAGTTCAGTTTGAAGACAGCTGCCAAACAGAAGCCACCTAGAAGGGACAGATAGCCACTCCCAAGCTAAAGTTGGTTGAAAGTAGCTGCCGGAGAGAGACTGGAGCAAAGGGGACAGATAGCAAGTCCCAAGCTAAAAAAAATACCCCAAAATCCAGTAGGGTGGAACAGGATAAAGCAGAGCTTCTAGTCAAAGGAAGGACAGGAACTGGAAGAGGCTCTGTTAATAAAGTTAAGAGTGAGGGGCAGAGAGAAAAGCTGCAGAAAGCAGATTTAAAGAGAGAACAGCTTGCAAGAGGCAAGAAAGACCAAAAAAGGCCTGAAGCTCTTTGCTATGGGCATGTGAAGTAGTGTTGTACTGTTGACAGCTGAGTCGGTGAGAGAGAATGTGTGGAGGACAGCTTGAATGCATGTGGTGATCCAGGGATGAAGAACATCAGAAGAAGAGCTCGAAACCCTGGAGGTGAGCCCTTGCGAAAGGCACCTGAGAGAAAGCGTCAGTTTGGGAGAAGATTCCAAAGCGAGCTCTTGGAAAGTGGAGATTGGAAACCCTCATGTGAAAGACAGAGTTCAGTGAGACTGATTGGCTCATGGTGTGACAAGAATCTGGGTGTAGTTGTGGAGAGATTCATAGCATCTGTCTGGGGTGGAAACTGGCACTTGGTTTCACAGTGTGGCGTGCCTGACCACAGGTCACCTATTGGTTTACATAGGGTGTACTTACAATGAACAGAGTATAAGGTGGCTTTTGTAACTTGTGTTGTCCTTACAAATCCATATATTTCTGTAAAGGTATACTTGTGAGTGAAGGAATATTGTAATATAGTTCATCTTTTCTTGTTTAATAAATGTTTTATGCTTTTGTTAGAAGTTCATTAGCTGACTCCGGTGACTCTGTTCAGTAGCAGCTTTCTACATATTTAAACAAACAAATAAAAGTTAGGATCTATCATCTGGGTTCCACTCTGGGATCAGGCTTGTCCAGTGATAACTTCAGTTGGTGATCATAACAAAAGAAAGGTATTGGAGCAGAACTAATCTAGACATATTTGAGATTGTGACTCATTGGGCGGAATCATCCCAGATTTGCACTATGTGCAGTAACGAGCATGAAAAACGACATTTTACCCACTGGCTGCAATGGTGGACTTTTGCAGCAAATCGTCCCCTTCCCAGTGCTTCCTGCCTCATTAATAATGCATTCATGGGAAACACGCCAGATCACTGGTGGGTGGGCTTGGATTTGCCCGCCACGCCTTGACTTCACTGCTTCCTTGCTCCAGGCGCCATATTTAGAGCGCAGTCTACTTCTTTTCTTCAGACCAGGACTGCTCCAGGCAACAGAAAGGCCCGAAAGCGAAGGTGACGGCAAATTCAAATTCAGCGATGACTCTCTGAGGCACCTGCTGGACGCAGTGGAAGGCCACCGCAAACTTCTCTACCCCTGCTCTGGTCACAGGAGGTCCACCAGAGTCACCAGTCTGGCCTGGGGGGTGGTGGCAGCGGTGGTCACTGCCAACACAGCACAGAGGAGGTCAGCCATCCAGTGCAGGAAGAGAACGAATGACCTTACCCGTTCCACAAGGGTAAGTCACACACCTCATCACTTTCAACACACACTCCCAAATTCATTAAACTTCCACATGGATCTCACACCACTAACTCTGACATACAGCCTCACATCTCCATCAGGCTCACATTCCCTGGAGTTCTTGTTCTCATCCTGTCCATGGCTCTGCTCACCACACAAACATTCCACGCAGTGCCATGTGTCCTGCTCACACTCTCTTCATCTGTTTTCATGCAGGAGAAGCTGGCTCACATCAGCAGGGAGAGGTCCCAGACCGGGGGTGGATTGGGCCACATTAGGCCTCTCACTCACTTTGAGGAATGTGCCATCGCACTGACTGGTGAGGATGTGGACCGTGCCTGCGGTGACGGTGAGGTCGATGATGAACACTCACATGAGAATCCTATACCACATCATCCCTCTCTCAACTCAGCTGTGGGTGCTCTCTCTCCTGCTTTTGACTCTGTTGCCATGCACTAATTATCTCTACTTTGGTTCACAGGGAGCTCTGCCAAGCGACTGACACAAATGCAAAGATGCGCGCAGACCTGCACTCCATCACAGTAGCCATGGGTGAGTTCCTGCAGTGGCAACGTGAGAGAGAAACAGGGCACCTCAATGTCCACCCGGTGCTCCTTGCCCTCAAGGAGTCAGACCGGTGCTCTCGGGCACCCGAAGAGAGGAGGACAGGCTGCTGGACGCCCCTGGGTCATCCACTCAGGAATCTCATAGGCTGTCCACTCCCTCCATGTCCCCTTTTCCTGTGACCACCACAAACTTGTCCTCTATCACTGCAGAGGGAGCAGCTGGCCCACAGGAGGACAGTGAAAGCAAGCCAGGGCCACCTCAAGGCTTCAGCTCTCCAGAGGATGCACACTGAAGTCATCAGAGTCAACAGGGCCAACTGTTGCACAGGCTGTCTTTATTCCTGCTGCGTATGTCAGGGCAGCACCTAGAAGAAGTGGTAGGCCTAGAAAAGTTAAGAAATTCTGATTGTAAGCAGTTGCACAGGTGAACACATTTTGTCACTTTATAATCTGAAAATATATTCACTTTCACTGAATAATGTGTAATGTTGTCTCTCAGTTTCATTGACAGGCTTTGCGAATCCTCCCACTGCACCGTCCCCACTAGCAGCTCAGCTGCACGCAGCTGGACCACCAGTGATTCTGGAGGGAGGAATGTGTGTGCAGCAGGGCCTTTTGGAGCCTCCTGCAAGCACTCTCCCACGCACACGGAGCCCTCCTTAATCACACTCACCTCCATGTCCTGAGCATTTTCAATGCTGCTTGCTGGGGTTCTCTTTCAGTTGTCCATCCGAGCTGACCTGCATCTCCGCCCACCCACTGATCACACTCCCATGGAGCACCTGTTTCTGTCTAACACGAAGTTCCGCTCCCTTTCGATTTGACAAACATGGTCATAATCAAGTTTCTTGTAAGCTCCCTCATATTTTCCACTCCCCCAGTCACCCATGTCCTTCCCCCACAATTACAGTGTCAATCCCCCCGACATCACCTTTGACCTCTCCACCATTTCCCTACAGCCCGAACCTTTCTCCGTCACGAATGCAGCTGAACGTGCACGTTCCCTACCTTCCTGAAAATCCCACCCCCATCCACATTGGCCTCCCCGACCTCCTCATTCCCACTCCCATAGGGTCTGTGTTTGCCTCCGTGTCCCCTCCACACACCCTACCCACCCCTGCTACTGTTACCGATGCACCCTCAACCTTCCACCCTACTAGCTCCCTCTGCCCTCTCTCACAGTCACCATTCCATTCTAACACGTCCACCCTGAGTTCGCTCCCCAGGAGGCAGTCATTGACCCCTCCCTTGCACGTTCACCTGGACATTTCACCCCCCACTGCATCTTCTTTGCCTCAGCTATCTGTGATCTGAACAAAGCCCTATCCCAACTTTTGCATATCACACTTGTCCAGATGTGTTGTGGGCCAGCGTGCTTTCCCACTGAAGTAAGGGTAAATCGGGTGTGGGTGGGGGAGGAGGGGGTGGGGGGGGTTGCGGGAGCGATTCCAGTTGGGCCTTACTTTGCATCCCATCAGCTTCAGCAGGATTCGCGATCCACCATGGCACACGCCATCAGATGATCCCGCTGTGACTTCACGCAGCATGAAACCGATTTCTCCCCCACCCGCCAAATTCTCCTACCCCTCCGCCTATGATGATGTCTGCTGCCAACTGGATCTCCAGCCAGAGTATGAAATGCTCAAGGGCCGGATTTTGTGGCCCCGCCCACCGCCGGGATCGTCCAGTCCCGTCGCAAGTCAATGGACGTTTGTCTGGAGCGCCGAATCTCCTGCAGTGGGTCCCACCACGACAGGGCTGGAAAATCCCTGCGTCAAGAATGTTTTTTTTAAGCAATCCAACTAAATTCATTACCAGGCCAAAGGATTAACCAAGTCCTATTCCACTTAGATAAAGGCAAAATACTGTGGATGCTGGAAATCTGAAACAAAAGCAAAAAATGCTGGAAAAACTTAGCAGGTCTGACAGCATCTGTGGAGAGGAGACAGACTCGAAACATTAGCTCTGTCTTTCTCTCCGCAGATGCTATCAGACCCCCTGCTGAGTTTTTCCAGCATTTTTTGCTTGTGTTTCTATTCCATTTACTTAGTGGGGTTGACTGACACAACTTTCAGAAAAGGTTTTATCATAATGCTTCATTGTTCAGCTAGTGGTTGCACAAGAGCTTCACTAGGACTACTTTCCCTCTCTATTGTATGTCCCATTGCTTCCAATACATGTCAATGAAATGGCATGAAAAAGATTGACTCCTTTAAAGATGTAAATAAATTCTATTCAAGATACAAAGTCCATGATAACTTTAGCCGTACTTCGATAGCACCTTAGAACTCTGGCAGATTTTGTACACTTACTAAGGCGCTTAACACTGGATAGTTTATTTAGAAATCTGAAAGCTGCCATCTCATTTCTTCCATTTACTGCTGAACCATTCCAAGAGGTGAACAGCTGTCAGAATTTTGTTCATATTGTCAGACATGCACTGCTGATTTCACTGGGAAGAATCTTTGAAAGTCAAACCAGAACCAAACCTAGGGGCCCCTCAGCAATATCATGGTGATGTGTTGAAAAGTAATCGTGTTGATGACAAATTTTATAAATAACTTGCAGGTTGTCCAAACACCCAGGCAATGTTCTTATTGGGAAGAGGATTAAAACAATTGAACTCTGTTCCCCTAGAGACTGATGTGTTAATTCTATAAAAAATCTGATTGAATATGGAGGTTACATTGAAAACGGTAAGGAATGGAATTATCTTGCGCTTTCAAGAATTCAACTCAAGTCGAGTTTAACGATCATAAAATAAAAAGACAAAAACAAAGAAGAGCTCAAAGCTATAAAACATGGACTTTCTAAAGCAATATGCTAAGAACAACTATGCAGAGAAGACAGTTTTTTTTAAGATAATACAACTAGATTTACTACTGATGCTGAGTGAAATATGTGCACTTCACACCAGTCTTGGGATTTGTTCTGTGAATATCTCCTTTTCTCCCCCGAGGTATTTTCATATTTTCTTTTCCATTTCCTCTTGCTTTGATCTTCCCACCCTAGACATCAACTTCAGTCAAAAGGCAGGGGAGCTAACCAATTCCCATGTCCCTACCAATGATGCTGCTTAATTGACTGCTGTAAGTGTTTCAGATAGGCCATGGGTGTCTTTTCCTTTGATTTTACCATTCTTCCTATGAAGAAAAAACATTTAGATCAGTGAGTCCCACAGTGGGACCAATAGGATCTGGAACTTACCAAATAGAGACTTATGGAAGGGGGGAGGAATGAATCTACGTGCTGTGGCACAAATTTTGAAACCCCAATTGATGTGTCATCATGTTACTCTCCAAGAACATCTTTTAAACTGTCACCAGTTTTAAGAATTCTGTCATTTTTGATGTAGGGTGTTGGTTACAGCTCGGTGGGTCTGAAAATTCTTTGTAGTCATACATAGGTTAACTGTAAGTCTTTTTTGACTCTTAGGACTATTTACAAATATACAGTCAAGGGTAAAAGCTAGGAGCTGCCTCCATGCTTGCTGGTACACACAGCTCTGTCCAAAACTCGAATGACCCTGGGTGTGGGTCATATGCTCTCTTATATCACTGTGTGGGCAGTACTGTACTCAATCCCACATTAACCCTATATGTGCCAACCCTTATACTACATCTCCCCCAAGTCATCCAATGTATTTTAAGTGATTATAGTTTACCTTATGTCTTACATTGTTATTACTATCCTACATTTACATTGTCATTACTACATTATCAACGTCCCATCACTACAACCACCACCACCACCCCCCTCCCCCCCACGTCCCCTTCAAGTCCTTGAATTCAAAGGTTCAGGCAGTGTGGAGGCCTTATAACCCCTCCATATCTGTCCGAGGAGGAGTAGGCGCTGCCACTGCTGTTTCTTCCTGTAGGTTTGGAGGTTGTTCAAGGTATGTTTTAATCCTTTTCTTCCATTCTTTCATGCTGAAGCGCAATTGGTTGGTTCAGCTGTTGCGCTGATCGGTGATGGCTACCCTAAATCGTTTCTTGCAGGGTGGACGAACATTATGCCCTCCTCCTTGATGTTTTGTTTGCTTCATCCATCATTGTGTGGGTCATTGCAATGTCCTCTGTGGTAGAGGATAAGCATTCCTGTGACTAGAATGAGGTTCAGTGGTACACTCACCTCTGTGTTTTGCTGTCGGCAATGAACGACCGTTCCCAGGTTCCTGCATTTTTTATGGCTTTGGCATGCTGGCTGGGAGTAGCAGTGTATGTTCAGTGGTTGCCTTGTTGACCTGCTGTACCGTCATCAGATATAGAGGTTGCGGCTCATCGGGCTGCTGCTCGTTCTCTTTTACATCCTCTGCTGGAGGGTGTCGTGGTTATCTTCTGGGTGGTTGGCTGGTCTGACCATTGAAGGTTTTCCGGCACTTGTAATCTGAATGGACAAACCTACACCACAAAGAGAGAAGACAGCTCAGAGCTGAAGTCCCAGCCAGGATATTCTTTTTCCTTTGAGGACTCGGGAACTCACAGTTCTGCATGATTACCGGCAATGGCTGTCTTGACATCTTCTGCCATTTTGAGGTGATCCAGGGCTACACAGGCATCTCTGCTCAAGAGAGAGAAAGGCTGTTACAGATGACATACATTAGATCAAAGATTTGTTTGCCACCACTCTTTAATGGTTCCAGAATTATGCCAATGACTAGAAGTCAGATTCCCCTGGGCCCATAGAGTGATGTGTCTGTTGTTCAAAGCTAGAGGTCTTTTAGCCATGGTTCTTTGTTGGACAAGACTGTTACGCTGGCTCCTGGGCCTAATTTAAAAGTTGTTAAATGGCCATTGACTGAAATGTTCACATTCCAAAATGAAAATCCAAGATCTTTGACCTCACCCAAGAAGCACGGTTGTGTGTCTTCCGAGTTTGCAGTCTCGACCTTGTGGATAACCTTTGGGCCTTCTCTGTGTTTCAGAGTTTTTGCCTTACATAATCCTGATGCCACTGAAAATATTGGCCTGAAATTGCAGGACATTGATCTCACCTATGGGGGTGCTTTGCTCCACAATGCTGGAATGGTCGCTTTACTGGCCGGTTTGGGTATTGCTTTCCCTGGCCAGGAGTGTCCCCGTGGCTGGGATTGTCCCAGAATTGTACTCAGTGCAGCAGCGGGTGGGAAAAATCTCGTTTAACCCACTGGCCGCAATGGTGGGCTTTTGCCCCCTATTGCCCCAATTCTGCCTCATTAATCATGCATTCCCAGGAAACACGGTGTTTCACTG
This sequence comes from Cetorhinus maximus, assembly GCF_964194155.1. Taxonomy (NCBI): domain Eukaryota; kingdom Metazoa; phylum Chordata; class Chondrichthyes; order Lamniformes; family Cetorhinidae; genus Cetorhinus; species Cetorhinus maximus. The sequence goes on from NC_135879.1 coordinate 87,378,420, forward strand.
GCTGGCGGCCTCCAATTCTCCCGCCACACCATCACCTCGCCGCTTCCTCACGCCAGGCTCCGTATTTAAAGTGCAGCCTCACGCACACCTCTCAGTGCTTCCAGCCCAGGACTGTTGCACAGGAGACATGGCCCGGAAAGGCAAGAAGACTGCAGCCCCCAAATAAGCGAGGCACCCTGAAACATCTTTTGGATGCTGTGGAGGCCCGCCGTGATGTCCTCTACCCCCACCCTGGCCACAGGAGGGGCAGCAAAATCACCAATCCGGATTGGGAGGATGTGGCAGTGGTGGTCAGTGCCAATGCTGTCCACAAGAGATCAGCCATCCAGTGCAGAAAGAGGATGAGCGATCTTATACGTGCCGCCCTGATAAGTAAACCATCTAACTACTCTAAACTCTCACATTCACAGGCGCATTATGTACTGGCATCTCACTCACTGTCAACTCAAGGGACAACACCAATCACTCTCTCATACACACCTTCACATCTCCATCAGGCTCATATCCTCCAGGACTCACGTCCTCAATCGGTCCATGGCTCTACTCACCACAGAAAGATTCCATGCAGTGGCCATGCAACCAGCTTACACTCTCTCCATCTGTTTTCATGCAGAAGCTGGTTCACAACAGCAGGGAGAGGTCCAAAAATGGGGGTGGAGTGGCCCACATTAGGCCCCTCACTCACCCTGAGGAACGTGCCATCACACGGAACGATGAGAATGTGAGCCGTGCCTGCAGTGACGTTGAGGTTGGCGGCGAACACCCTCATGAGGATCCTGCACCACGTCATCCCTCCCTCAGCACAACTGTGGGTGCTCTCTCTCCTGCTTTTGACCCTGTTGCCATGCACTAATTATCTTTACTTTGGTTCACAGGGAGCTCTGCCAAGTGACCGACATCTTCAGCCATCCAGTCCCTCAGCTCCATCCAGGTCCTCACCTCCAGCCAAGAGGACACCTCCTCCATTGAAGAGCTGGAAATAAGCAGCCTGGAAGATCCCCAAGGCCTCGGCTCTCCAAGGGGATGCATGCCAAGGTAATCAAAGGCAGCAGGACCAACCATTGCACAAGCTGTCTCCACCCCTGTTGCAGATGTCCAGGGAGCACCTAGAAGATGTGGTAGGCCTAGAAAAGTTAAGAATTTCTGATCACAAGTGGTTGCATGGGAGAACACAATTTGTCACGTTATAATTGGAAAATACATCCACTTTCACTGAATAATGTATAATGGTGTCTTTCAGCATCATTTGCAGGCTTCTCAAGTCCACTCCCACCACTAGCAGTTCAACTGCATACAGCCAGCACAGAAGTGATTCTGGAGGGAGAAGTGTGTGTGTGCGTGTGTGTGTCAGGGCCTTTCAGAGACTCGTGCAAGCACTGTCCAATGCACACGGAACCTTCTTCCCTCACACTCACTTCATGTCCCAAGCATTTTCAATGCTGCCTGCTGGGGTTCGCTTTCAGTTGTCTATCTGAGCTGACCTGCATCGCCGCCCACCCACTGATCACACTCCCATGGAGCACCTGTGCCCACCCAACATTACATTCCTTTCACTTTCGATTTTACAAGTATGGTTGGTGTAAAGTATGTCTTCAGCTCCCCCCTCCTTCGCCTCCCCAAGTCACTCATTGTTATGACCCAGCAGTTTGTAATGGCTGGGTTATTCAAAATCCCAGAGGGAAACTTTAAACAACTGTCATAGCCTATATTTTGAATTGGTATGTTTGGAGTTGCAGTTCTAAATTCAGGAATAAGACCACCAGTTCTCGAGAGGTTTTTATATTAAACTAATGAGACATTTATTAATTTACAACAGATTAAACACATACACATGGCTACAAATTACTACTATCGTAATTTTTAACAAATTCCCAAATTAATCTCCACTGAGGCAACAATAACCAATAGATTTAACCAGACACCAGGCAAAGCATTTTCACCTTATGAATTCAAAGTGAAGTTCCTTTCAGTTTGGTTGCTTTGCAGACAGTTGTAGGCTTACAGCTGCTTTGATGTTACATCCCTCTGCTCTGCACTACAAAAACTGCTTTCTGTTATACCCACTACTTCTCTTTGAATGTAAATTCTCATTGTATCACCAGGCCCTTTGAACTCCACCTCCTCAAACAATAAAACGCCTTTCATAGTACCAATTTCATGAGTAATATAAACATATTGCTTGGTGTCTCCTAGCTAGGTGCATGATTTTACTCCCACTCTTGAATGTTCCATTCAACAGAATACAAATATTCCCTCTACCTATGTTTACACCTCAAAACTACCATACATCAAAGCACCCAAGTTAGCCAGCTTTAATCCAATTAACACACACACAGACTAAACCTCTATTTAAAAAATAATAATTTCCAATAACATTATATTCATTAATAGCTTCGTCACACCCATCTCCTTTCCCCCATCATTGCTGTTACGCCTGGCATCACTTCCATCTCCCCACCGTCAACTACCAGTCAGAATTATTTTCTTTCTAGGATGTCCAGGTGAATGTGCATGTTCCCTATCTTCCTGAGAATCCCACCAACATCCATATTGTCCTGCCTGACCTCCTCCTTCCTACCCCCAGGATCCATGGCTGCCTCTGAGCCCCACCAACCACCCTCACCATCCCTTCTACCACTACCGTTGCACCCTCACCCTCCCACCCTACCAGCCACTCTGCCCTCTCATTGTCAGCATTCCTTCCTAACAAGTCCACCCTCATTTCTCTCCCCAGACAGCAGTCATCAGCTCTACAGTCCACTCCTTTGTACGTTCACTGGAAATCCCCCCCTTATTCCTTCCTCTCCCTTACTCCTTCCTCCCCCTGCAAACTCCTCCCCCTCTCTGAACTCCTTCCTCCCACCGAAGCCCTTCCACCCCTCTGAACTTGTTCCCCATCCGATATCCTTCCCTTATAACTTCCTCCCCCCTTACACCTACCTCCTCATTTGTTGCATTCTCCCTTGTTACACCGCCCTCCCCCTGTACTCCCTCCCTCCTCCCAAACACACGCCTCAACCCCCTGACACCATCCACCATTGTTCCCCCTTCCCAACCTCAACCCCGCTGACACCATTGCTTCCCCCCTCCCAACATCAAGCTCCCATCCCGGTCCACCTTCCTCTCCTAGTCAAACCTAGACCTTCCTCTCCCCACCACCACCCCCAGCCCTCTCTCTTGCTGGTACACCTTCCTCTCCACCCCCTCGATTGTCATCCATAGCAGCCCATGGCCAAGCCACCTATGTTCTGACGCCAGTATCACTAATAGTGAATAACAAAAATGGAATTCCTGTAGCCCAATCCTGTGGATAATCCTGACATATGCTCTTATCATAGTTTTTAAAGTTTAATGCCATCTTTCCAAAGCCCCTTGTGACTCCGGTTGATAAGCTGTTGACTTAAACTGTTTTATCCCCAAACTGTTCATTACTTCCTTACACAGCTGCAACATGAAATTTGGCCCCGATCTGATTGTATTTCCTTAGGTAAACCATATCTTGTAAAAAAAAATTAATTAACTCTCCACAATCTTCTTAGTTTTAATATTTCTTAAAGGTATTATTTCAGGAAACCTGGTAGACACATCAATTATTGTCAGTAAATACTGATTTCCACTTTTGTCTTAGGGAGGGGTCCTACACAATCAATCATGACCCTGGTAAAAGGTTCTTCAAATGCTGGTATTGGAATTAAAGGCACCGGCTTAATCACTGCTTGTGGTTTTCCTGTTATTTGACAAGTATGACAGGTTCTACAGAATTTGACTACATCCCTATGCAATCCTAGCCAAAAAAAAACCTCTGTATCTTTTCCTGTGTTTTTCTAATTCCTAAATGTCCTCCTGTTGGAATTTCATGAGCAATCCTCAGAATCTCATTTTTATACCCTAAGGGGATAATAATCTGATGCACCTCACTCCAGCTTTAATTTTCTGAGACATGATCTGACCTCCACCATCTCATTAAAATATCTCCCTAAGGATAACTTACTGGAATACATTTTGGTTCTGTTTCTGAATAAGCTTTCTGACGTAACTGTTTTAATTGCAAATCATTTTTCTGTAACTCCACTAACCTCCTTGAGTTAAACACTTCAGCTGAATTGTCCTGTATTCTTTACTCCTGAACAATGTTATCACAGTGCCAGCTAATTGGATTTCAACACCTTCTTCTTGCCTCTGAATTGCCTGCCTTTCTTGTTTTTCTTGTTCTTCCCTATGAGCCTTTGATCTCATTACTACACAATCAGGAAACAATCCAGGATGTTCCTTCTGTAACACCTCTGTTGAAAACACATCTATAGGCTGCTCACCTACCATCAGCATCACCCACATTTGCAATCCAGCTATATCATTACCCAGAATAAATTGAACCCATGCAATGGGCAATTTTTCCACCACTCCAACTATAACTTCATCTGTCTTCCGTTTGCTCTTTAAATTTACCTTCCACAATGGAATAGGTTTAACATCTCCATAAACCCCACTTATTATTACCTGCTCCTGCAATACTCCATTTGAACAACAAATATCACTATCCCACAACATTAAAGATTGACTAGCCTCTGTGTCTCTTAAACTTTTAACATCTACTCCATCATATACACATGGAAAAACTTTCCCTTCACACACAAACATTTAAACATTTCTGCAACCTGCTGTTCAGAACTTTCTTGAGTAAACTGTGAACACATTCCCATTTCTTCACCTATCACTGATGCTCCCTGTTTTACCTATACACAAACCAATGGTTTCTCCTCTGCCTGAACCTCAGAAGCCACCGTACTTGTCCTTCCAGACCTTTTCTGTGCCCCAATAATTCCAACAGATTTTTCCTACAATTTCCAACACACTGACTTCGTGTGGCCCACTTTATTAACACCTCAATTTTTAAATGTCACTTCTACCTTCAGCACCTTCCTTTTTATTCTGAGAAAAAACTTCCTGGGAACTTCCAGCTACTCCTTCTCTTCCCTGACTACCTACCTTCCTTTCACCTTCCCATTCTTTATCTTATTCCAATTTGAAAGGGTGATATAAAAAGGTTTAGCTCTTTGAACAAACTCATAATCATCAGACATCTCTGCTGCTTACAGAATCAACCCACTATTCTTCTACATGAATCTTTAAATTCTTCCAAAAGATTTACTTTCCTAAAGCTGCATACATTGTCTCTATTTTTAATGCCTGTATCCACCAGTCAAAATTATTTTGTTTTGCTCTTTGAAACTCAATATAAGTTTGCCCAGGCTGTTTTCTCATATTCCTAAATTTCTGCCTTTATGCTTCAGGAACCAACTCATATGCACTCAAAATAGCCTTTTTCACCACACCATAATTCATCAACATTTCTTCTGATAACAAAGCATATACCTCATGTGCTCTACCCATTAACTTAGACTATACTAATAATATCCAGTTTTCCTGTGGCCATTTCATCTGTTTAACTAGGTTCTCAAATGAAATAAAGAATGCTTCAATATCTTTTTCCTCAGACTTTAGAAGAGCTTGTACAAATTTAAACATCTCCCCACTTGGTTCTACTCTGGAGATAAGTCGTTCCTCACCTCCTAGCATCAATTTTTTTTTACTGCCAGCATTTTCAGTTGGAATTCTCCCTCTCTCTTTCTCTTTCCTCCTTCTCTATCTTCACAATTTCTAATTCCCTTTCCTGTTTTCCTTCTGTCTCTTGCCTGTCCATTTCTGAGCCCTTTGCTTCTAATTCAAGTTGTTTCCAGTTCCTTTGTTTGTTCAATTCAAGCGTCTTCATTTGTAACTGAAGTCTCACTAACTCCAGCTGTGACTCACTAGTGTCAGGTATCACTTCCAACTGTAGATGCTGTGCTATACTTTTAATTATATCTGATTTCCTAGTGCCTGCAGGTAACCCCAATTTTAACTTATTTGTGAACTTTGTTAACTTACTCTTGGTTATTTTTTACAGCCCAATCAGAGTTATATCTTTTACTCCCAGACAAGTATTAGCAATTGCCAAAGCCATCCTGCAGTCTCACCACTTCTAAGATACCTCACCAACTCCTGAATTCAAGGTGCTTCTCATACTCGTAACCTTAAGATTCACCAATTTGTAAAGGCGGAGTTATTCAAAATCCCAGAGGGGTACTTTAAAGAACTGTCATAACCTATAATTGCAGTTGGTATGTTTGGAGTTGCAGCTCTAAATTCAGGAATAAGACACCAGTTCTCGAGAGGTTTTTATGTCAATTTAAGTGAGATATTTATTAATTTACAACAGGTTAAACACATACACATGGCTACAAATTACTATCATAATTTTTAACAAATTCCCAAATTAATCTCCACTAAGGCAACAATGAGCAATAGACTTAGCCAGACACCGGGCAAACGATTTTCACCTTATGAATTCAAAATAAGGTTCCATTCAATTTGGTTTATTTGCAGGCAGTTGTAGGCTTACAGCTTTGATATTACATGCCTCTGCCCTGCACACACAAAACTGCTTTCTGTTATACCCAGCACTTCTCTTTGAATGTAAATTTTCATTGTATCACCAGGCCCGTTGAACTTCACCTCTCCCAATAATAAAACTCCTTTCATAGTACCAATTTTATTAGTAATATAAACATATTGCTTGGTTTCTTCTAGCTAGCTGCATGGTTTTACTCCCACTCTTGAATGTTCTATTCAACAAAATGCAAATATTCCCTCTACCTCTGTTTACATCTCAAAACTACTATATATCAAAGCACCCAGATTAGCCAGCTTTAATTTAATTAACACACACACAGACTAAGCCTCTATTTAAAAAAAATAATTTCCAATAACATTATATTCATTAATAGCTTCATCACACCCATCTCCTTTCCCCCATCATTGCTGTTACCCCTGGCATCACTTCCATTTCCCCACCGTCAACTACCAGTCAGAATTATTTTCTTTCTAGGATGTCCAGGTGAATGTGCATGTTCCCTATCTTCCTGAGAATCCCACCACCATCCATATTGTCCTGCCTGACCTCCTCCTTCCTACCCCAAGGATACATGAGTCCCCACCAACCACCCTCACCATCCCTTCTACCACTACCATTGCACCCTCACCCTCCCACCCTACCGGCCACTCTGCCCTCTCATTGTCAGCATTCCTTCCTAACAATCCACCCTCATTTCTCTCCCCAGACAGCAGTCGTCAGCTCTACAGTCCCCTCCTTTGTACATTCACTGGAAATCTCCCCCTTACTCCCTCCTCCCCCTTACTCCTTCCTCTCCCATTACTCCTTCCTCCCCCTGCAAACTCCTTCCCCTCTCTGAGCTCCTTCCTCCCACTGAAGCCCCTCCACCCCTCTGAACTTGTTCCCCATCCGAGCTCCTTCCCTTATAACTTCCTCCCCCTTACACCTACCTCCTCATTTGTCGCATTCTCCCTCGTTACACCGCCCTCCCCCTGTACTCCCTCCCTCCTCCCAAACACACGCCTCAACCCCCTGACACCATCCACCATCGTTCCTCCCTTCCCAACCTCAACCCCCCTGACACCATTGCTTCCCCCCTCCCAACATCAAGCTCCCATCCTGGTCCACCTTCCTCTCCTAGTCAAATCTAGACCTTCCTCTCCCCACCAGCCCCCCCTCTCTTGCTGGTACACCTTCCTTTCCACCCCCTCAATGATCATCCATAGCAGCCCATGGCCAAGACACCGATGTTCCAAAGCCAACCCTCAGCAGTATCCTTCCACCTTCTGTGAGCTGCTTCGCGGTGGAGCCATGTCCATATAAATCCACCCAGCATGTGATGCATGTGTTCTTCCAGGATCCGGCAGCTGTAGGGCTCAAGCATCTCCTGCTCGTCTGATGTCCACGATGTGAGCGTGGCCCTGATGGTAAGTCCCAACTTCTGCACTTCAAACCTGTCAAGATGTGTTCTGCACCAGCATGTTTTTCTGCCATCATGGGCGGTAAATTTGACTTGAAGGGATGATTCCAACAAGCAGGGCTTATAATAATATGCTGATGTATTGAAATGGCATTCCCGACATGTGGCAATGGAAAATGCTGCCCAAGTAGATGATCGCAAAATGACCTCACAATGGTATGAAACCGATTTTTGGCCTTCCCGCCATATTGTCCGCTCACACCCCTCATGTCATCTGACACCAACAGGGATGGAAAATTTAATTAGTTGAACTGTGGATTGGCCTTTGCACCACAGTTTATTTTCTCCCCTTAAATCGGTTCTGTGCTGCTTACAGAGTTCTGACTGCCTAACTATTTGGATCACCTTTTCCAGGGTTAGATCTTCCTTTGCTTTTATGAGGTCAGAGAGTGCATTATCCACTGCTTCTACCACTATTCCTATTCTCTCTCTGAGTTCAGATTTTAAATCTCCATATTCGCAACCTTCTGCCATCCTGTACAGATTATTGATGAATGAATTGACAGGGGTTGTCCTGATGATTCATTTTTTCCCTGTCTTGCAATAATGTCATCCGCAATGGAGCTAACCAAGTAAAGCAATGTGTTAACTTGTGACTCTTTGTCTAAACCTGAAGCGATGCTGTATCTTAGTAATCTTTTCCTCCAAAGACCCCAATTATGTGATTGATCTGGGCCTTGGATTAGTTGAATTTGATTTGGAAGTGTGCAATTCTGATCCATGGTTATATTTTTAGAAGTGTAGATTCTGCTTTAAGAGCTTTAGAATTTCAGGATAGAGTCGTTGTTCATTTGAAGACAAAGGGATTTCACGTGCTTGCTGGTTTTGGTGGGCTCCACTACAATGACAATTGTGCGCAGCTTGAAAACATTTTTCCAACAATGGCTGCCTGGATTGATTGCCTGCAGAGTTCTCTTATTCAGCATTTTAATTTAGAGGTGTGAATTTGTTGAATCCTGGCTTTTGCTCACTCTCAGCTTTGTTTAGAATGGCGATTCTCCCGGATTGTTTAATTAATTATTTTTACCATTTCGGAGTGAGCTCAGACACCACGTGTTCAGGCGCCAACTCGGGGATTGGGTTTTTCAAACTGTGTTCCTGATTCTGAATTACTTAAAGATTTCCCAGGACTTGCTGTAGTCTGGTGTTTTAAAAGTTTTGGCTCAGTCCTGTTTGAACTGCTGACTCTGCACTCTGGGATTTGAAGCTGGGCTTCCAAAGGAGATTCCATGCAGTCTTCTGTAGCAGTAAGGAATTTTAAATTTCTGCCTTCAGCTTGCAAGCCTTTCTTTGGATCTTTTTTCTAGTGATATTTTTCTCTGCACTTCTGCTTCTGGAGCTTCTTTTCAGGTCAAACTGCTTTACTGAATTTTTTCTCAGTCTTCCAGCATTTTAGTTTTTCACTGCATTTTCTGTGGATTTTAGGTTTTTCCACAAGCTGCCACCATGTTGTAGGGTGTTGGTCACAGTTCAGTATGTCTGAAGAAGTCTTCATAGTCACATGTAGGTTAACTGTAAGCTTTTATTGACTCTTAGCACTATTTACAAATATACAGTAAAGGGTATAAGCTAGGAGCTATCCCCATGCTTGCTGGTACACACAGCTCTGTCCAACCCCCAATTACCCTGGGTGTGAGTCATGTGCTCTCTAACATTACTGTGTGGGTGCTACTGTACTCTATCCCACATTAACTCTATATGTGCCAGACGCTTATACCGCAATTTTATATTATAAGCAGTATTGAGTTTCTCAGACAATGGTTAGAAATTGTAGGCAACACATGCCTGAATTTCAGATATGGTGTTAGGAAATAGAGAGGGCTTAAGTAAGATAAATTTGTATTTTTGAGTGTTAGGAGTGAGTTTTTGCTTTAAAGTTTAAGTTTGATTTGTATTTCTGTATCTGTGTGTTAAGAAAGATCAAATTGAGTTTTAGTTTCACTTTAAAAGGTGCTTCCATTTCTAATGAGGTTTTTACAACTCTAAATTAAACACAAGAATAAACAAACTAGGCTGTTGCCTAGCAACAGGGGTCCAGAGAGTCAGGTCACACAGAAACACACAGAAAGAACTAGAAAAGCAGTTTTGAATTCAATTTTGAAGACAGCTTCCAAGCAGAAGCCACCTAGAAGGGCCAAATAGCCAGTCCCAAGCTGCAATTGGTTGAAAGTAGCTGCCAGAGAGAGATTGGAGCAAAGGGAACAGATAGCAAGTCCCAAGCTAAAGAAAATACCCCAAAACACAGGGGAATTGGATAGGAGAAAGTCCCAAGCAGACCTTCTAGCCAAAGGAAGGACAGGAACCTGGAAAAGGCCCTGTTAATGAAGTTAAGAGTAAGGGGCAGAGAGAAAGGCTTCAAGCTTCAGATTTAAAGAGACAAAAGCTACAGAAAGCAGATTTAAAGCAAGAGAAGCTTGCAAAAGGCAAGAAGGTCCAAAGAGATGGCTGAAGGTCTGTAGCTTTTTGCTATGGGCATGTGAAGCAGTGGTGTACTGCTGACGGCTGAATCGGTGAGAAAGTGTGTGTGGAAGACAGCTTGAATGCATGTGGCGACTTAGGGAAGAGGAACATCAGAAGGAGAGTTCAAAACTCTGGAGGTGAACCCTTGCTGAAGGTGTCTGAGAGAAAGCATTGGTTTGGGAGAAGATTCCAAAACGAGTTCTTGGAGGGTGCAGATTGGAAGCCCTCCTGTGAAAGACGGAGCTCAGTGAAACCAGTTGGCTCACGGTTTGAAAAGAGTCTGGGGGGAGTTGAGGAGAGATCCATAGCACCTGGTTGAGGTGACATTTGTTACTTGGTTTCAGAGTATGGTGCATCTGACCACAGGTCACCATAGGTTTAAGTAAACTGCGTATTTACTGTGAACATTAAAGTATAAGATAACTTTTGTAACTTGTGTTGTCCTTACAAATCTGTATATATCTGTAAAGGTATAATTGTGGGTGAAGGAGTATTGTAATATTGTTAATCTTTTCTTGCTAAATAAATGTTTTATTCTTTTGTTAAAAGTTCATTAGCTGACTCCGGTGACCCTGTTTAGTGGCCACTCTCCACATATCTAAACAAACAAATTAAAAGTTCAGATCTATCAAGTTGGGTTCCACTCTGAGATCAGGCTTGTCCAGGGGTGACATCAGCTGGGAACATAACAATGGGCAGATGAAGTGCCTACCCAAAGGTGAACTTGTGAAATGGTCCTGTAACGTGAAGTAATCATGTAATTAGAATGAAAACAGAAACAGAAATACCTGGAAAAACTCAGCAGGTCTGGCAGCATCGGCGGAGAAGAGTACAGTTGACGTTTCGAGTCCTCATGACCCTTCAACAGAGAAATGTAATGTAATGTAATTAGAATGTATCAATGCAAACAGGAGGAGAAAAGTCTGAAGTATGAGCAGGCCAACAGTTTAGTTTCTTTATCTGATGCATGCGGAGAGAAAATTCGGCAGCTTCCAATCACCAGAAATATATTATAACGGGGGTATATGATGGGATAAATATCATATCTATTTCCCATCATTTGCCTCCTAACTTTGCTGAATGCATTAAATGCACATTTATCCTTGAATCCAGCATTACTGTGAGCCCACTCCTACTCTAATGTAAATGTTTTAATAACATAGCCATTAATCAAAAAGTCATGGACATAATTTAATCTGAACATTTTGCATAATTATATCCTGCCACATTTGTAGCCTGACACTAAAATATTGCCGTCCTTAGATAAACATTTTTGTAGTCACAGTTGTATCATTTCAACCTAATTGTAGTTATTGGTTTTTGAAGCATTCCCACACAACCTAACACTTGAATCTGCCAACTCATGTTGCTTTGGATATGTTCCAAAGCTTGGATTGGTTAGTCAGGTATTGCCTCTTGCAGTCCCTTGGATTTAATCCATATTAGTGGATTACTGCTGCCATTCATGAGAGATGTAGTGGAGTTGCCAATAATAGATAACAACTGCCATTTCAGAATGAGCACAGTTATTGTAATGCAAGATCTGAAGGCTGCTTGAGTGCTATTATAAACAGACTGGAATAAAACTATTTTGGAAATCTTAATTACTTTTTATTAAAATGTGAGTACAATTTTGAAATGAAAGCTGTTTAACTAAGCTTGCATAAGCATATAAGAAATGGGAACAGCAGTAGGCCATTTGACCCCCTCGAGCCTGCTCCGCCATTCAATATGACCTTGGCAGATGTGGAAGTAGCTTTGACTCCACTTTCCTATCCTGCCCACTGCATCCCTCCACCAACCCCAACCCCCCCACCCCCCCACCCATAACCTTTGACTCTCTTAAAGATCAGGGAAGATTGTTGTATAATGGTAATGTCACTGGATTAGCAAACCAGAGGTCCAGACTAATGTTCCAGAGACGTGGGTTCAAATCCCACCATGCAGCTGGTCAGTTAATAAACTCTGGAATATAAAGCTAGTCTCAGTCATGGTGACCATGAAACTATCATTGATTAACCTAAAAACCCATCTGGTTCACTAATGTCTTTAAGGGAAGGAAGTCTCCCACACTTACCTTAATATGTGACTCCAGGTTGACTCTTAACTACCCTCTGAAATGGCCTAGCAAGTCAATCAGCTGAAGGGCAATTAGTTGATGGGCAACGAATGCTGGCCTAGCCAGCAAACCCCCACTTCCCATGAAAGAATTAAATTTTAAAGAAATCTTTCCAACTCAGCCTTGAATATATTCAATGACCCAGCCTCTTCTGCTCTTTGGAGTAGAGAATTCCTAAGATTAGTGACCTTCTGAGAGAATAAATCTTTCCTCATGTCCATCTTAAATGGGGGACTCTTAATTTTGAAGCTATGCTCCTGTTCCCCATGAGGGAAACATTCTCTCAGCATCTATCTACCCTGTCAGGCCCCCTCAGAACCTCATATGTTTCAATAAGATCACCTCACATTCATCTAAACTATATTTGCTGACAGGTATGCGTGTAAAAATGATAGGAGATTGGTCCCTCCAGTGCGAAGGAAGTATCACATTACTATATCATGAAGTCAAACTGTAATCCTGACTATCCTCATTTCAAGGTGATCAGATTAAATGTTTAACCTCACTTGATTATAATGGGTCAATTTAGCAGTCCTTAATTTAAGAAAAATGTTGGTTATGAACGGATATAATGCATGACAAAACACCAGGAATGACGCTGCTGGCATCATGCCCAATTTTGAGGGCCCCCCCTGCCTGCCAGCCTGCCCTGGGGGGCTGTAAAATTCAGCCCCAAGTTTCAGGAGAAGTGTAGACAGCAAAACATGGGCCTGATTTACACTCTTGGTGTATGCGCGCCAAGTCAGCGGGCCCGGATGTGGATGTGAATCCGTTCCCGGGTGAGATTGCTGGGTAGCCAATTAAGGCCCATCCAGTGTGAAATGCATATTTTCTGTGGTCAGAAGGGCCGTGCAGAAGTGGAAGCCTGATGACAACCTGGTGGGAGGATTCAAAAGCAGCAGAAGCAGCTCCCTGAAGGCTGCCAGGGTAAACAGAGGGAGCTGTCAAGTTCAAGGAAGAAAAATTTATGTAGGATACCAATGGCATCTTCACCTGCTGGGCACGCCAGGTGGGAGGGCAAGTCCGATGGGCACTGGTACCCCTGCTTCTCAGATGAGTGCCTGGGAATCCTTGTGGAGGAGGCCAGTGCCAGACGGGACATCTTGATACCCAGGGATGGCAAGAGGAGGCCACTGCGCCTCACCAAGAAGGCAATGGACAGAGATGGCAGCCCAGGTCAGCAGCCATGATATTGTACAGCACACATGTGTGCAGTGCCATAAAGAGTTCAATGATCTGCTGCGCTTGGCAAGGGTGAGTACCGAGTTGGCATGGATCTATGTGGAGAAGTGTTAATGGCTGGCCATCCCACTATGGTGCTCAGGGGTGTAAGAGTCTGAGTACCAACTGTCACTGACATTGCACAGGCCAAGGCGGTGAGCTCTGGCTGCTTGGCCTGATTGCTTTACGGGCTGAGGGCCACGACTCGGATGTGTCCTGCAAGGTTTTCCTCGGGTGGGGTTGGCCAGGCTGCAATGGCGCTGCAGGTAGAGAGTGGACTGATCAATGCTCCTCTGTCCTTTCAGAAGAGAAGCCATAACACCATCAAGAGGTCAAGGACGGGCGGAGGCCTCCTGTGGTAACTGCATGTATTGTCCCTTCCTCCTGTCAATCGCAGATCATGTGATGTACTAAGGGGTCTTCGACCAGTGAGCTCTTAGCACGTGCAATCCGGTGGCAGGGGGGAGGTGGCGTGGAGCCTTCCAAACAAGAGATCGGGTCTAGGTACAAGCACTCCGAGATGTCTCCATAATAATGTTTTACTGTTTCTTTACGAAACCTGTCTGCTCTATCGAGTCATTACATTTGGCGACAAGGGTAAAATCAACTGTGACTGTTCACCTCGCCCTGTTACTGTGAGTAAATAGAATTTTAAAAACTACTTGCCATTCATGCCAGTATGTCAATCACCTCGGATTTTACTTTATAGTAAATGAAGTAACTGCCCAAGAAAAGCAGAAAGCAACCCTCTAAAATGCATGTGGCAGTAAAACATACAACCTGGTTCACAACCTGACTGCCCCGAGCTCGCCCGATTCCAAGTCATATAGTGAGTGAGTGGATCTAGTGAAAGCACACTTCCAGCCAAAGCCGTCCGTGATAATGCAACGCTTTAAATTTAATTCGAGAGTTCGTGTTCTGGGAGAGTCCATTGCAACCTATGTGGCGAACCTCAAGCAGTTAACAGAACACTGTGACTTTGGGGACACATTAAACAATATTCTGCAGGGCTGACCAACTGCTATGTGGAGTCAAGGACGATGCCGTACAGTGCCGCTTGCTTGTCGAAATCCATATCGACTTTAAGCGCACCCTAGAAATCTCCCTCGCCAAGCGCTGCGAAAGATGCATAGGCTTTGCAACACATGGATAATGGCACCGTACTTCATGTGGGGCGGGAGCTTGCCACCGAGCATGGCGTGAAAACCAGACCTGCAGAACTAAAGCGTGATTCAATGTCCACTGTAAAAAGCATTAAGAAGCCCACAGGAACACTTCATCAACAACTTCAAGGCAAAATTACTATAGATGTGGAGGTGACCATGGCGCAAATACTTGTAAATTCAGAGAGGCAGAAGGTCATTATTGTCATAAGAAGGAGCATGTGGCTAGGCAATGCCTAACAAAGATATGCCAGCAAGACATCAAACAAACACAATCGAGTTAACGGGTACAGTCAAGGCTGAAGCTGCTGATACTGATGTGTACTCCCTGTATAATGTGACTGCTATGAAAGCTGAGCCTATTACGGTGACAGTACAAGTAAATGAGAAGCCACTGCGCATGGAAGCGGATACTGATGCCTCAACTACAGTGGTTGGACAGCACACTTTCGGTACCTTAATGAAGGAAGACAGCCAATAAATTTGGAACGGACAACTGTCGAGTTAAGAACTTATGCGGGAGAATCTATTCAAGGCAAGGGCATTGCCACAGTTCCAGTCTGTTACAAGCAACAGACAGCCCAACTGCCTGTGATAATTGTAAAAGGGGAGGGACCTAATCTTCTAGGTCGAGGTTGGCTACAGAAGATAAGATTTGACTGATTCGAGATATTTCACCTAAAATCAGATGGAATTCCAGAACTTCTGAAGAAATGCAACATGGTTTCCAGGATGAATTAAGAAAGTGGAAAGGCATGCATGCCAAGATATATGTCAATCCCCAGGCAACACCACATTTCTTCAAGTCCAGACCTGTGCCTTATACACTGAAAGAAAAGGTAGAGGCAGTGCTGTGCAGGTTAGAAAGCCTGGGAGTAATCCAACCGGTCCAACTCTTTGAGTGGGCAACACCCACAGTTCCAGTGGTCAAGCACAACCAAATCATACGTATATGTGGAGATTACAAATTGACAGTAAATAAAGTAGCAAAAGAAGTCAAATACCTTATTCCAAGGATAGATGACTTATACATCATGCAGGCCAGAGGTCAGTCATATATGAAATTAGATATGAGCCACACTTATCAACAATTAGAATTGGATAGTATGTCAAGAGAATACGTGAATATTAACACACACAAGGGTCTCTATCAGTCCACCCGTCTACCTTTTGGAGTCCCATCAGCAGGCGCTATTTTTCAGAAAACAATGGAGAGTCTTCTGCAAGGCCTTCCATGAGTGATTGTACATTTGGATGATGTCCTCGTTACTGGGTTAACCAATGCTGAACACTTAGCCAACCTGGAGGAGGTGCTGAGAAGGTTCATGGAAGCCGGCATACAATTAAAGAGGGAAAATGCACATTTCAAGCATCAGGACCTATCTAGGTCACAGGGTGGACGCCAGGGGTTCTGTTGAAGGGTTGTGAGGACTCGAAACGTCGACTCTTTTCTTCTCCAGACCTGCTGAGTTTTTCCAGGTAATTCTGTTTTTGCCAGGGGTTTACATCCTGTGGATGATAAAGTTCAGGCAATAAAAGATGCACCATCACCATCCAATGTAACAGAACTCAAGTCCTTCCTGGGTATGATCAGTTACTATAGCTGCTCCCTACCTAACCCATCAACTGTTTTGGCACCATTACACTTTTTGCTAAAAAAGAACCATCATTGGTCATGGGGTTCACAACAGGAAGAAGCATTTGTGACAGCAAAAAAAATGCTGCATTCGTCGTGTTTATTGGTACACTATGACCTATCGAAAGACCTGGTGTTAGCATGTGATGTTTCTCTTTATGGGGTAGGAGCCATTTTATCACATAAAATAGAAAATTAATCAGAAAGGCCCATTGGGCTATGTCTCGAGCACCCTTTCCCAAGTCGTAAAGGGCTGTTCTCAGTTAGAAAAAGACGGATTATTAGTAGTACTCAGCGTAAAAAAGTTTCACCAGTACCTACATGGACGGCATTTTACCATTGTGTCGGACCATAATCCATTAACGGGATTATTCAGCAAGAACAAGGCTATTCTGCTAATAGCATCAGCAAGAATACAATGCTGGGTTCTGATATTATCTGCGTATGAATATACTTTAATGTACCACCCTGGTTTACACATTGCAAATGCAGGTGCACTCAGTCATCTCCTGTTACCAGGTTGTATTCTAAATACTCCCATTCTAGAAGAATTAGTGCTATTATTGAATTTCTTAGATTCTTCACCTGTGTGTGCAAAACAATAAGAAATTGGACAAAGTCAGAGACTTTGTTTTGCAAGGAAGGCCAAACTCGCCTGTATCTGAAGAATTGAGACCATTCCATGTCAGAAACACGGAATTAAGCTGTAAAGATGCAATTGTGTTGCGGGGTTCAAGAGTTGTCGCCCCATCACAAGAGCCACTCTTGACAGAGCTCCACAGTGTTCATCCAGGCATATCAAAGATGAAAATGCATGCACGAAGCTATGTATGGTGGCTAGGCATTGACAGTGATATTGAAAGCCTGGTCAAGCACTGTCTCCACTGTCAGCAACAACAGAAGTTGCCTTTTTCAACTCCCCTGCATCTGTGGGAGTGGTCTGGTTTACCCTGGGTTCGAATACATATTGATTATGTATGACCATTCTTAAGTACCATGTTCTTGTTAATTGTAGATGCACATTCTAAATGGATGGATGTATATGAAGTCAAATCACCAACGTTGAACGCAACTATCAAGAAGCTATATCATTGTTTCAGCATACATGGCCTACCTGAAGTTGTTGTTTCCGATAATGGGACAGCCTTTACCAGCACCAAGTATCAGAAATTTATGAATCTGAATGGAATCCACCATATAAAGACTGCTCCATGGCATCCCTCATCGAATAGTCTAGCCAAAAGGGTTGTATAAACTTTAAGTCTGGTATGAAAAAGTTATCGGAATCTTGACTTTCCCGGTTTCTCCTAAGTTATCGTACAGCACCACATTCGGCTACAGGTTCAGCACCGTCAGAGTTATTAATGAAATGCCGATTGCGTGCAGGTGTTTCCAAATTTAGAGGGGAAGGTAGCAAGGAACCAGAGTAATCAAAAATTTCACCATGACATATACAGTAAAGCTCGCACATTCAGCGTAGGTGACACGGTACACATGCAAAATTTCAGCAGTGGACCCTGTTGTGCTCCGGGAGCTACTGTTTCAGAGACTGGTCCATTATATCATCAAGTACAAGTGGGAGATAGAATCATCTGTAAGTACATAGATCACATCCATGCCAGAGAGACAATCCAACAATCAACTGATCAACCTGTAATTAACATTGAACCATCAACTTCGGAGGTGTGTGCTCGACGTAGAACAGATGTTTCAGAGGAGTTGCCAAATCCTGAGCTGCCCAGTTCCAATGATGTGTCTCACAGTGCAGATCCAGATCCTGTCGATCCTGTTCAAGAATCTCTAGTGGTAGAGCTGCGCTGCTCTAACCGTATACAAAGAGCACCTCAAAGACTTGATTTATAATCACCTGATATTGTATATATGTTGGTAAAAGCAGAATGCTGTGGATACTGGAAATCTGAAATAAAACAGAAAATGTTGGAAAAACTCAGTGGTTCTGACAGCATCTGCGGAGAGAGAAACAGAGTTAACGTTTCGAGTCCATATGGCTCATATGGACTTGAAACTTTAACTCTGCTTCTCTCTCCACAGATGCACCAGACCCGCTGAGCTTTTCCAGCATTTTCTGTTTTTATTTATTATATATATGATTATTGGATGTTCAAATGTGTTTTGTAAAGGGTAATCGTAAAAAAAACTGAAATGGGAGGAAATGTGGTAACTGCAGGTATTGTCCCTCCCTCCTGTCAATCGCAGGTCATGTGATGTACTGTGGGGCCTTCGACCAGTGAGCTCTTAGCACAGGCAATCCAGGCGGCATAGCCTTCCAAACGAAAGATCGGGTCCATGTGCAAGCATTCCGAGATGCCTCCGTAATAAAGTTTTACTGTTTCTTTACAAAACCTGTCTGCTCCATTTAGTCTTCCCACCCCCCAAACCTGATGATTCTGATGAGGTACGAGATGGATGCCCTGGAGATGGAGTGCCCAGCTCAGTCCACCGATCGTGGAGAGGCAGGATTCCCTGATGAAGGTAAGAGTGCAGCGCACAGATGTGAGAGTGTCGGAGTGTGTAAACATTGTGTTGTCTCATCTGAAATGGAAACCTCAAACCTTCAGTCCCCATTGTTCGTTAAAAGATGATGACACCATGATGCAGATCTCCATTGTCTCACCAGTCCGCCTACCATGCACAGTGACAGTGAGATGGCTCATAGTATTGACATGTCGCTTCCCTCCCCTAGAATCAATTGCAGGACCCTGAGGAGCCACACTTGACACAGGTGGACCAGTGCCCATCAGATGCACCTGCATCACACCCACTCTCTGCACCAGGCACCAGCGCAGATACAAGCACCTCAGTGGGCATTAGATCATCAGCTACAATGTCAGTGCACAGCGGGGAGGGCACGGTACAATCGCATGAGGAACTAGTGGAGGCAGAGAGTGCCCAGGGAGCCGACAGTCAGAGATTAGGAACATGCTGAGTCCGAAGCAGGTGATGGGCCTCTGGATTTATCCGTTAGGCAGCAGATGCTGGATGTCCAGCGGGATGGGCAGGAGGATCTGGCAGAGATTCCTGAGGGTTTGTGTGCCATGGTCTCTGTCATGGAGGAGTCCATACGGAGCATGAGCACTGTGTTGACCTTGAGCACCAAGCACACTACCTCCTCCATTGAGACAGTAGCAACACTCATGGAGAGGCAGCTCCAGGAACAGAGTCATGGGTCCCTGGAGTTACACTTGGACCTCAGAAGGTCACTGCCAGTGTGAGAGGTGAATGAGGCAGAGTATCTCTGCTAGGTGCCCATCCATCAATGGCGTGCAGGGAGATCCGACCTCAAGTTGGTGGACGAGTTTCATGCTGTCTCTGGGGCTCCTCTCAGGACGCTCTGGACAACGGCAGTAGCTCCTCTGCCCTCTGCCAGTGACTGTGCCATCTGATGAGGAATACCCAGCCATGGTGCTGGACGCACTCTCACAGGCAGTGGCTGCACAGGCTCTGCCGGCCAGAGGATGACTGCCAAGGTCATCAGGGCCGACACAACACCTGAGTCAGCATGCTGCTGCCTCCAATGCCGCTGCCAGCAAAGGGGGTGGAACAAAGACACAGCACCCACAAACATTTGTTTAAATCACCGTGAGCACAAGAGGGGTTTTTAATGGGTGCATCAGCGAGCGTGGTGGAAAGTGATGTGTCTGTCATGGTTGAATAGTAAGCAGAGCAAGCTGCAAGATGTGGGTATGAGACTTGCAACAGTGCTAAGTGTGTGAGGGTGTGTGAAACTCTAAATGTGAAGTATAAATTGTGTTTGATAGAGATTGCTGGTGGGTGAGTGAGGGGGTGTGGTGCATTAAGCAGTGTCTAAATCTAATGGTGAAGTTGGTAGGATGTGGCATTTGAAGATTAATTCGCTGATCTTGACCACTTGTGTGTGGTCATTGAATTTTTTTGCAGCATTGTATCTAGGTCATGCCGGCTTGACTCCACGCAATATCTGGTCCGCTGCCTTCTGAGAGTTTGCCTGGAGGAACGCCTGGTCCCTCTGCGGAGAGGGCACATTTCTCCACCTGTGTAACTCCTCCACCAAGGCCTCCAGTGCAGCATCGGAAAATCTTGGAATGTTGTTCAATTCTTCAGTCTTTCGCAGGTCAAGATAAGTTGCATAATGGCTTGCAGCACTTGTTTCAGCCAGAATGCACCTCCTCTTTAAGAGGAGCAGGCTGATTTTAAGTACTGCTGCCTAGTTTAACTGGTGCTGGCCTCTCACAATTTTGGGTTCCCTGCTGAGACATGCATCCATTTAACAGCATGGTTAGCATTGGCTACAAATTGCATTCACGTTAATTAGCAGGCAAGACAAGTTTTGCATGTTGCCTGCATTGGAAACAATCAGTGTGGGTTGATTCCCCCATTGCCAAACCTCTGTCTGGTTTTGGGGGCTGTCGAATTGGGAGCTATTGAATTTCTTTGATTACCTTTAAATAAAGACACAATGAATGATGTGAAATACAGGTGTCAATAGACAGGTTTTTTCTCCTCACCCCAGTCTCACATAGTTGCCAATGCGTTAGCTATATAGAATTTGATTAGCAACAGTAAAATCTCTGAATCCTGACAGGTCTCTAGAACAAGCAAATCTTGGGCTTCTATTTTGAAAAGGGGTAAGGAATGGCAGCTTCCATTTTAACTATTGCAATTTCAGAGGTATACAAGATACCCTAGGGGAATTCCTTCATTTTGTCACAGAATCGAATGTTAACTTATCCTGCACATTTAAATGTTGGCTGAATGGCTGGGTAATTTCAGCATTTTCTATTTCAGTTCCAAACTTTCGGCATTAGCCTTTTCCTTTTCATCTCTTTTAGAAGGTGAAGTGAGTTTGCAGGCCCTGCACAGGGAGGCAGGAGAGAAAGTGAGAAAATTGAAAGCGCCAGTGACAGGCAACAACAACTTATATAAATACAATGCTCATTGCAAACAAAAGGGTGTTTCAAACCACGTTACAGGAAAAAGTAGATGGAAAGGGGGAATAGAAAACGGGAAGTAAAAGGAATGGCCCAATAAAGCAGGATTCTTAGGAAAGTTTTTAAAGAAGGTGGCAGGTGGAGGGATTTAAGAAGGGAGGAATGAGAGATGGACAGGGTACCAGGTGACAAATTTTTCCACCGTGTCTAAAGACAACATTATTCCTTGGATCAGTTAGTAAAGAGCTCACTTCAAATGAGCAGAGAAGCATATGTAAATGTGTCTTGTGTTGGGAGAGAGGCATGTGCTGATTGTAACACAGTTTCAAACTTCCCTTCCTTGGTTGATGATCCTAATGGAGCCATTATAGTTAACCTGTCCAAAAGTGAGAACTGTACCTCACTTGAACTATATATAATCGGCATATTTGATCAATCACTTTTTCTTAACAAGAAGTTTGCAAGAAATATTAGGGCATGTTTTCCATAATGAATGTGCTCTAGAAAGCTGGTGAAAAGTTGGTCAAAATTGTGACAGATGGAAGATTCCATAATTTATCAAGAGTCTGATGATATGACAGCCCAAATAGAGAGCAGCTAAAACTGATACAAATCATTAACCAAGGTGGCAATTGCTGTAATCAGGGTTCTTTCTTGAACCTGTAGTAATATTGCAAATCGGCATCATTTGTTTTCCCAATTCAAAACAGGACAAATTTGTCAAATATTTAAACATTTATTTGGGTTCAATCAGATGAGCCAGAATGCCATGCTGTTTAAGAAAGTGTTATTGTGTATGCAGGGGGGCATTTGTTTGGCTTTTTCTGCTCTATATAGGTGTAAGGTAATTTTGTGTATTTTGTGGCAAACTACGTTTACAAACTAAGGGCAGAATTTTATGCTTGACGTGTGGGGGACGGGCCCCACACATCAGCGCGTAAAATGATGCGCGGTGATGTCAGGCGAGCATCCCAACGTCACCAAGCACCATCGCGATATTTCATTGGGCGGGCGCGCGATGAAGTGCGACGCGCGCCAGCCATTAATTAATGGGCTAGTTAAGGCTCTTAACTCGGCAATCGATGTCGATTTTCAGGCGCCTGTGTGATCTTTGACTCTGCGATCAGGCGGGTAAGCAACTTTTTAACAAAACACATCCACGGGCGGGGTAAGAGGGCTCAGTGGGGTTGTCAATCTAGTCTGTGAGTATTTATTGCAGAAAGTTTTTTACACTTGCCTGTGTGATCTGTAGCAGTTCAGAGCGAATTCCAATAGCTTTCTCTGTACTTTTAACCTTCGGCTCAGCACTCTTCAGTCAGGAATCTTTATCGGGCCTGCAGCTTTCCGGAGACCTCCCGTTAGCCTGGGTATGGGTTCTGACATCTCCACAAGAGGCAGCTCCTCTGAGGAGGAAGGGAGGGCTAGAATGAGGAGGAGGCCTGGAGTGCCCAATCAGCCTCCGGGGAGCCACCTTTGGGAGGACAGGCGCAGGTACAAGGGGTGCAGGGCCAAGAGGTAGTCCAAGGTGGAAGGGGCCGCAGAAGACGCCACTATCCTGCTGCCAGGGTATACAGGCGGCGAAGCAGCTACCTCAATATGTCTGAGGTGCAGTGCCGAAGAAGGCTCCAACTGTCAAGGGAGACAGTACATGACATCTGTCAGATGATTGACCCTGAGATCTCCCCTAACTGTGTGGGTGGACACCCCATGCCAGCGGCTCTGAAGGTCACAGCTGCCCTTAACTTCTATGCCTCTGGCTCCTTCCAGGGCTTAGTGGGTGATCTTTGCGGTGTCTCCCAATCAGCTGTCCACACTTGTGTCAAGCAGGTTACAGACGCTCTGTTCAGATGGGCATTGACCTTCATCCACTTCCGCTGCGGCCAGGCAAGTCAGGCACAGTGAGCCAGAGGTTTCGCAGCCATTACTGGCCTCCCCCGTGTTCAGGATGCAATCGACTGCACACATGTGGCCATCAAGGCGCCAGCAGGTGAGCCCGGTGCCTTTGTCAACAAGAAGGGCTTCCACTCCTTGAACGTGCAGATAGTGTGTGATCACAGGATGCTGATTCTACAAGTCTGTGCAAGGTACCCAGGCAGCTCCCACAACGCCTACATCCTCAGACACTCCCAGGTGCCGGGGCTCTTCAGTGCTACAGCTCGGCTGGATGGTTGGCTGTTGGTTGACAAGAACTATTCCCTCAGAAGGTGGCTCATGACGCCACTCTGCCATCCAAGAACAGAAGCTGAGCAGCGGTACAATAGGAGCGACGGCACCACAAGGGCTGTGGTAGAGAGAGCCATCATCTTCTCAAGATGTGCTTCCGATGCCTGGTCCACTCTGGGGGCGCACTCCAGTACCCCCTAGATTGTGTCACGGTGATAGTGGTAGCATGGTGCGCTCAGCACAATCTTGCACTGGAAAGGGGGGACACAGTGGACGATGAAGACGACGCAGTGGATGAGGCTGCACATGATGAATCCAGCAATGGTTCGGAGGATGAGGAAGCACAGGGTGATGATGAGGGACTGAATGCTGACCCGGCACTACACCAAGGAGGCAGGGACACACGGGAGACTTTAATCCAACGAACCTTCAGCTAGCTCCACACAAATGGATCAGGAGGACCAGCCTTGTCTGGCGCTTCCATACGCACCACTTAGGTGCTACATCTTCAACCTCATCAGCTGCAACTAAGGGCTTAGTACATAAACATCAATGTCAACTCAAACACTCATGATATGTCTGTGAAACATACAAATGCAGCACAAAGAAGCCACCCTCAGCCCATGGTAAAACATCTGGATTTAATTTCATCCATGATATGGTGCAACAAAATGAAAGTAAAACATTTTTACATCAGCAATAAATAATAATTCCTTAATCTAGGATCAACACAAAATCACCAGTGAGAAACCCGTGGAGTGCCTAACGTGCCTTATGCTTTCATTTGCAGGTGCTACATCTAGGTGCCGCCCCATCGCTCGGAGTGGCTTGTGAGACAGCCTGCTGACTCTGCTGTCCTGTTGGCCTCGATTAACTGGCGGTCGTCCTCTGGCCCGTGGAGCCTGTGCTGGCCCCGTCTGGGAGGGAGCAGCCAGTGCCACAGCTGGCATCTCCCCAATTGTCGCAGCCTCAAACAGACGCAACTGTCACTGGCAGAGGGGCGGAGGAGCGCTGCCCTCATCCGGAGCGTCCTGGGAGGAACCCGCAGAGACGACAGGCAGCTGCTGCATCGACGTGAGGTCGCTTCGGACCTCCCTGCTCACCGTAGATGGATGGGCATCGAGCTGGGACATTTGGTGCCCAGACCATCTCCCACATTGCCAATGACCAGCTGTGGCCACTGGTGCTGTGAGGGCTTGCAGGTCTAAGCGTATCCCCAGGAGAAGGTGGTTGTTCTCATGGAAGCCCCTCTCCAGGAGAGTCGCCACTCTCTCCATGGAGGAAGCCTGACGCTCTGACATGAGGTTCATGGCATCACTCATGCTCCGCTTGGACTCCTCCACCATGGACACCAAGCGAAGCATGATCTCATGCAGCACTCCCAGATGTTCCCGTACACCTGGCCGCATTTCCTGCAGCTGCTGCGTGGCGGACGACTCCAGAGGCACATCATCACGACCGGACTCAGCATGTGCCTGGTCCCCTGCATTCTCCCGGCTGCTGGCGCCATCGGCACTCTCTGTCTCTGCCATCTCCTCCAGTGACTGTGAAATGCCCTCTCCACTGTGCCCCAGGACACTAGCCAATGTTGCAATTCCCACCGATGTGCTAGTATCTGCACTGGTGCCTGCCACGCTGAAATGGTGTGACGCAGGTGACAGTTCACGGCCCTCAGGTGTGAGAGGGGGCATCTGTAATGGAGCCTGGTCACAGCCTCTGATGATGCTGAAATTAATAACAAGGACAGTGGATCAGTTAGTGTCCACAGAGTGACACACTTCATCCCTTTCCCCCAGGCTAATTCTGCGCTCACCCTTCCAGAACCTATGGAGACGAATATTGGTGGGGTGGCAAATAGTCAGGAGGAGGCTCAAACATTACAGGCGGATACAGACAGGCTGGTCAGATGGCCTAAGGAACGCCAAATGGAATGTTATGTGGATAGGTGTGAGGTGATGCACTTGGGCAGGTCAAGCAAGGTACAGGAATACACGAGGAATGTTAGGAGTGTGGAAAGTAAGGAGGATCAGAGGGACCTTGCTGGGCATGTCGACAGGCCCGTTAAGGTAGCGGGACAGGTACATAAGGCATTTAAGAAGATAAATGCCATACTTGCCTTTATTAGCCGAGCAATAGAATGTAGGAACAGGGAGGTCATGTTGCAAGTGCAGAAAACGCTGTCGAGGCCACAGCTACACTTCTGCGTTCAGTTGTGATCAGTGCTTCATGGGAGGGATGTGATTGGAGTGGAGAGAGTGCAGAGGTCGCTGACCAGGATGCATGCTGGGCTGGAGAGTTGGAGTTATGAGGACACAAAGCATAGACGGGATATTTGCCATGGAGCACAGGAGATTGGGAGGTGACATTATTGAGATTCATGACATTATGAGGAGCATAGATCGGGTGGACAGAAAGCAACTTTTCCCTTGGTGGAGGGATGAGTAGCCTGGTGGCATTTATTTAAGGTAAGGGGCACGAGGTTGGCAGGTGAGATGATGAGGAACTCTTGCACACAGTAATGTGGGACGCACTGGCTGAAAGGGTGTTGGACGCAGAAACCCTCCTAAGATGTAATAAGTATTTGGATGTGCAGTTGCGATGCCATGACATCGGAAATGTGATAAGGCAACTTTGGAAGGTGCTAGACACGTGCATCTTTGAATGGCCAAGGGACCTTTGTGTATGACCCACAAGTCTGACTGTATCAGTCTGTGAATGAGCAGTGTTGCTACAATAACAATTCCAACAATCATCAGTGCTCTGGATGGTGGGAAGACAGAGCAGATGTGACTTTGACCTCAAATACCCAGACGCTCCACCCCAGCCTCACCGACACCTGTGGACCTGGGCGCAAGGCGGGTTTCAAGCTCCAGGGCCTCCTGCTCAAAACGGCTCAATATCACTAACTGGGCTTGGCCGCTTCCAGTGCGCAAACACTCATAAGCAGTGAGCATTTTCCTCCTGCAAAACAGAGAAGACCATTAATTTGGGCTAATCGCACATGTACTCTGCAGGCGCATGCCACACCCCAACTACAGTGGCCCATCTGAGGCCCTCAGCGCCTCCTCTCCACGCTACGGCTGCTCCCAACTCCCCCCCCCGCCCCCCCCCACCCCCCGCAAAGGCTATCTTGGACACATTCTGCATCCATCACTTTCAAAAACACACGGTCTTAGCTCCCATGGCAAGGAGGCACAACCAGGTGCGACGCCAAGGGTACCAGATGGCTCTTGGCCATGAGACATTGAGGCTCCCTTCCACCATCTCATCACCCTGAATAGAACATGTGTTGGAGTTATGAGTATGCACCTAGCTGCATCTCCTGCAGGTTGCCCCCAGACTAGTCATGTGCGACTAAGACAAACACATGGTGCGGGGGAGAACTCATCTTCTCATGAACCACTAAGGCTGATGTAAGCATGGGCACTATCTGCTTGATCACCCGGCGTGGGACAAATGCCGAACATTCGTCAATGCAGCCACGACAGTAAGACGTGGGGTGGTGGGAGGGCTCTCAAAGGCTAAGGCTACCTGCTGGACTAAATGCCCAACACCAACATGGTCCTCACCCTTCCAGAGAGAAAAGAATTGTTGATGTGCACCACGTCCCGGGAGGTCACCATCTCCGCCACCTCCTCCCAGGCACGCTTTGTCATGTGGGGAGCCTCCTCCTCCCATCTTGGGGAAACAGCACTTCCCGCCGTGCTGCCATCTCCTCCACAAGGGCAGCAAGGCAGTCATCAGAAAAGCAAGGGGCACATTGGACCCCACTGGCCTACCCTGCAGCCTGCCTTGCTCCTGGGCCACAACCTACAGCCTGCCCTCCTCCTCTGGCCTTCCCTCAACATTGGCCTGCTGTGCAGACCCCTTGCGGTACCACCTGCAGCTGGCCATAGCAAACAGCCTAAAGGAGGCTGCCAGGCCTTTTTTTAAACAGATTGCCAGGTCGCCATTGGACCCAGCAGTCTGTACACGCCCGCCGCAAACTTCAGATTCCCGCTCTCCACGGGAGTCGGAAATGCGCTGGGTGGCCGCCCGCATCAGCACCTGCTCTGCCCGCCCGCCAAACGGAAAGTTTTGGCCTAAGTTTCCATTTCTATTGACTGACTTGTCATCTCAAGTGGCTGCAAGTGTGTTGCAGATAGCTCTGCAATAAGTAAAAGGAAATGATGGATGTTAACTTGAAGCATTTCAGCTGTAGTGGTGCTGGACTGGAGGTCCTGCAACTATATACTTCCGCACAAAGAGAGAGGGAATATCAAAGAGTCTAGTCTTACTTCAATTTGTATCAGCAAAACTGACATCACAATAGACCTGGGACCAGGGGTGAAATAGTCACTTTGACAGTGCATCCAATTCTGGCAAGTACACTGAGACTCCCTCACTTATAACTTTGTAATAGCAGTGTTAGAGCTGTAAATACTGCAATGTTTCCTTTATACCATGCCTAGTCCATTGAGGTGCCTATGAATTTTTTTCAGCTTAACTATTACAGGGAACTTTTAAGCCTTATATTGGATTCTAATGCTCAGTCAAAAAGCAAAGCATGTTATCAGGTATCACATTACTGTCTCGCGTAAAGTGAATTACTTTGAAATGCAATTACTTTTATAATGCTGACAGTGACTTTACAGACATCAACAGCCCAGAAAGAAAAATAAGATGAATGACCATTGAATCTGCTTTTGGAATACTGACCAGGACACTGGAGAAATTGCCATGGAATCTTTACTGAACCATCACAACAGAACAGCATTTCTAACAATGCAGCACATCCAATAACTTGCATTCATAGAGAGCCTTTAACAAAGTAAAAATGCTGAAGATGCTTAACAGGAGTGTTATCAGACAAAATTAAACACTGAACCACATAAAAGCAGGCGACTAAAAGCTTGATCAATGAGGTAGGGGGCTAAATTGGATAACCCCCAAAAATGGTCATGGGGATTGCAATGTGCAATTAACCTGCAGCTGTTCAGTGCAATGCAGGCAGCACGCCGACTTCATGCTGTCTGTTCATTTGAATGATTGCTGCGTAAAGCCAGTGCTAACCATGCTGTTCATTGGTTACATGCATCAGCGGGGGCCCTGAATTTGTATCTTGCTAGCAACATTTAAAGCTAGCTTGCACTGCTTAAAGCTAGCCTGCCTCTCTTAAAGGGGAAGTGCACTGTTGCTGGAGCAAGTGCTTGCAGTTCAGCAGGAAGTGAATCTGACTTGTGAAACACTGAAGAATATAACAGCTTGGCTCCCAAGGTTTTTGGATGCTACACTGGAGGCCTGGGCGGAGGAGGTGAAAGTAGGAGAGATGTCCTGTATCCACAGGGGTGTGGGTGGGGGCAGGTGACTGTCCAAACAAATACTCAAAAGGTAATGAAGCAAATAGCTGTGGGGGTGGGGTCAATGTCTCAAGGATCTGGATGCAGCACTTCAAGAAATTCAATGACCTCACAAGAGTGGTTAAAGTCAGTGAATATATTTTTAAATGCCATATCTCACCAACGTCACCAGTTTCCTCAGCCACTGCTCAAATCACCTCAGCTCCAGCACTCACCGGCCAACAATCTCTATCAATCATGACTCATACCTAATATTCATATGGCTTCAGATTCCCAGCATCCACAGTATTTTGCTTTTATTCATATGGCTCACCCCATCCACACACACTTAATAAGCATAGCATTTAGGAAGGACAGGAAAGTAGGAAAATGTGGAGGGGTAGCTCTGTTAATTAAGGATGACATTGGTACAATAGAGAGAGATGACCTTAGTTCTAAAGAACAAGATGCAGAATCAGTTTGGTTGAGATGAAAAAGAGTAAAGATAAGTCACTTGTGGGAATGGTGTATACGCCCCTAATAGTAATCACACTGTAGGATGGGTATACAGGAAGAAATAATGGGGGCTTATGAGAAAGGTATGGTGATAATCATGGGTTACTTTAATCTGCATATAGATTGGACAAATCATATTGGCAAAATTAGCATGGATGATGTGTGACTGGGGAGGGGAAAAGATGGGGGAATGCACAACGCAGTGAAACCAGCCCATGCTTGCTAAATCGAAAGTGAAATGAAAGTTGTGGTGGGCAAAATCAGGTGCCGCATTGGGGTGCGATCAGCAGATGGGCGGAGATACAGGTCAGCTCAGATAGACAACTGAAATGAACCCCAGCAGGCAGCATTGAAAATGCTCAGGACATTGAGAGGAGTGTGAAACGTGAAGGGTCTGCGTGTGTGGGAAAGTGCTTGCATGAGGTTCTGAAAGGCCCTGCCACATACGTACTTTTCCCTCCAGAATCACTCGTGGACCAGCTGCTCCCTCTACAGTGACAAAGAATGAGTTTGAGGGACGGCACAGGCAAAGGGAACTTGGGGGGAGAGGACAGCCTCTGAGATTCCTCAATGGATGATACAGGGGACTCCTCCTCCATTTGGGTGCCCGAGAACCCTGGCCTTACTCCTTAAGGTGAAGGAGCACCTGGAGGGATGTCGAGGGACCACATTTCTTCCCGTGTTGCCAATGCAAGAACTCACCCATGGCTACAATGATGGAGTGCAGGTCTGCGCGCATCTCTGTGTCCTGCTGGACTAGGGTGTCCATGGTTCCACCATCCTCCCCATGGAGACCTCCATGCGTGCATATGTTGGCACCACTGCATCAGAGAGCAGGCAGGCACATTCCTCCAACTCGCATGCCACTCTGTTGAGGGCTTTCAACAGCTCTTAATGTTGTTACACCCACCTTCTGCTGACTCTCCAGGATGAGTTGGAAGGCCAAATCCAGAGATTCATTATCTGACTCGGACCTCACAGATGTCTCCTCCCCTGCCGTCCTCCGAGTGCCAGGGAGCTCGGCTGAACCTGTCTCCTCCTGCTGTGGACAGGTATCTATGCAGTGACCACCAGATTGTGAACCCAAGCCTGCATTGGATTGAGGTCCCACTGAGGTGTGTGTCTCTGTATTGGTGGAGGGTGTGGGTAAGCGCTGTGACGGGTCTTCCAGGCTGCTTATTTCCAGCTCTTCAATGGAGGAGGCGTCCTCTTGGCTGGAGATGAGGACGTGAATGGAGCTGAGGGACTGGCTGGCTGAGGGTGTTGGTCCCTTAGCAGATCTCCCTGTGAACCAAAGTGGAGATTATTAGTCCATGCCGTTCCTTCACTGACGCTGGGTCAAAATCCTGGAACTCCATCCCTAACAGCACTGTGGGTGTACCTACACCACATGGAGTGCAACAGTTCAAGAAGGCAACTCATCAACACCTTCTCAAGGGCATTTAGGGGTGGGCAATAAATGCTGGCCGAGCCAGCGACGCTCACATCCTGTGAATGAATGGAAAAAAAAACTCACAAGGCCATCACACATTGACTGGCATCTCACTCACTGCCAGCTCAAGGGACATCACTCCTCACTCCCTCACACACACGCTCACATCCCCATCTGGCCTTATCTCCTCTGGAGACTGCCTCCTCAGTCCTCACCATCTTGAGGCCACTTGCATAGAGCAACATGTGTCCCCACACACACCCTGGGATCCTCTCCTTCCCCAAGCAAGCCCTAGCCCTGCAACCATTGAAAAGCCACCCCCACCTTACTGCTGGTCTGGTAGGTTCAGACCTGCCCGTGAACCCCCCTAAAAGTGATGTGGTGCTGTCTGTGAAGCCTGGTGCTGATGACTGTGAGTGCTGCCCGAAGCAAGGTAGGCAAACAAACCTTGAATTCCCGAGCAAAGTGCAGCCCACCAGGTGCACGTTGCTTATATACCGTCGTAAAACATGTCGGCATGCAATCACGCCAACATGAGCTTATGATCAAGCGTGAGGGGATAATTCTGGTGAGCAGGGCTTATAATGAGATGCTAAAGTATTGAAATTAGGTTTCTGACATACAGCAGCAGGAAACGTGGCCTGCCATTGACGGGTGGAGCAGACGATCGCAACTGGTTTTGTGATGATGTGAAACTGATTTTTGCGATCTCCCAATGTTTTCCACTCCCGCCTGCTATGACGTCCACAGGAAACCTCGGCTACTACATCCACTGGTTCCCCTTATAATTACATTCTCAAATAATGGTCACACACCAGCTGGACATTGAGGAAGTTGAATTCCTATTGGTTCCAGTATAGGGCAGAGTTGATATGCACTGCTCACAAAGTGACATGCATGCAATCAATGGCATCCTGCACAATGGGGAAGCCTACAATTCCAGCGAAGCTAAATGCTTGCTCTGCTGCTTCTCTCTGGTCAAGAGAGGATGGCATACAGTTAGTTGCCATTGAACAGAGAACTTACTTATGCAACAGTGAATAGCAAACTGTGAGATTCTGCAAATATCCCCAACTCCAGCCTGGAAGGAGCTAGATGTGTAAAGGTTCGTGGTCACAGTCACCTTCACAGCCACTGACAATGGAGTTCTTGCCCTTCTCTGAGATTGCAGCTGTGGTACTATAATGTTGCAGCCCATGTCAGATTTTATTGGTGGGAAGATGTATAACACCTTGTTCCTTACTGAAGTTCCGGCAACATTGCTCCTTGAATGCCCTGGGCGAATATGGCCTTCTCTCCCACTCCTTTTCTCTCTTTGAGCTGCGTGTTCTGTTCTGTGTTACCTCTGTTCATTCACCAAGTCATGCTATAGGAGGTTCCTACTAATGCACCTATTTCTGGGAGCAATTGGTTTGTGCTGAAGAGCTGGGCAGAATTTTCAGCGCCTGCTGGAGTCGGGCTTGTTTGGTGGTGTGAGTGGACAATATGGCGAGAAGGCCAAAAATCGGTTTCAAGACATTGTGAACCCAGTTTGCAATCGTCTGCTCTGCCCATCCATGGTGGGCCACGTTTTCCACCATCGGACATTAGAAACTTCATTGTAATACATATGCACATCATCCCCCGACATTGGAACATCCGAGCAGAAGTCGGGACTTACCGCCAGGGCCTTGCTTACATCGCGGACACCCAAGGAACACGAGATGCTGGAGCCCGACAGCAGCGGACCCTGGAGGAATGTCCATGGCATGCTGGGTATATTCTCATGGACATGGCTCTGCTCTAAAGCAGCTCACGGAAAGTGCAAAGTCACCGTTGATGGTCTGCTCACAACAGATGATCATTGAGGGAGTGGAGAGGAAGGTCCAGCTGTGATTGGGAGAGGAAGAAGTGCCGGAGGGGGGTGGGAGAGGAAGGTCTAGGTTTGACTGTGAGAGGAAGGTGTGTTGGGAGGGGGGAACGATGGAGTTGGGGGGGAATGACGTTCGGAGGGGAAGAATGGAGGTATCGGGGGTGAGGTTAGGAGGGGGAGGAGGGAGTAGGGGAGGGAGGAGGAGGTAAGGGGAGAAGACGGCAACTGGAGGTAGCTGTAAGAGGGGAAGAAGGTGTAAGGGGAGGAGTTCGGAGGGGGAGGAGCGCGGAGAGGGCGGGAGTCCGAAGAGGGGAAGGAGTCCGCAGTGGGGGAAGGAGTACGGAGAGCGGAAGGAGTCCAGAGAGGTGAAGGAGTAAGGGTGCAGGAAGGAGTCAGGAAGGGGGAAGGACTAAGCAAGGGGGAGGGGAGTCCTGGGGCTGGGTGGAAGGAGTTCCGGGGGGAAGGAATTCCAAGCAGGGAAGGAGTTCAAAGAGGGAAAGGGTTTTGATGGTGGTGTCCGGGTGAACATGCAAGAGGGGGCTCTGTTGAGTCAATGACTGCCTCCTGGGGAGTGAAATGAGGGTGGGCGTGGTATGAGGGAATGGTGAGAATGACCAAGGGCAGAGTGAAGCAATAGGGTGGGAGGGTGAGGGTGCGACGGTATCAGTAGCGGGGTCGGCGAGGGTGGTTGATGAGAACTCGGAGGCAGACATGGACCACGGGGTGGGAAGGAGGGGGCTAATGTAGATGGGGTGGGATTTTTGGAAAGGAAGGGAATGTGCACATGCACATGGACCTCCCAGAAAGAAAAGGGTTATGGCTGGTAGGTGATGCCGTGGAGGTGGAAGGTGATGCTAGGCAGGTGTTGACAGTGATGGTGGAAAGCTCATGGGTGACTGGTGGAGAGGAAAGGACAGGAGCCTCAAGAAAAACTGTAGCACTACCACGCGTATTAAACCAAAACTGAAACAAGAGTTGTGGTGGGCGAGATCAGGTGCTGCATGAGGGTGTGATCAGTGGCTGGGCGGAGATGCAGGTCAGCTCAGATGCACAACTGAAAGCAGGCAGCATTAAACATGCTCAGGACATTAAGATGAGTGTGATGGAGGAAGGATCCACGTGTGTGGGGCAGTGTTTGCACAAGTCTCTGAAAGGCCCTGCCACATACTCACTTCTCCCTCCAGAATTACTCGTGGGCCAGCTGTGTGCAGTTGAACTGCTAGTGGGGAGTATGCAGTGGGAACACTCATGAAGCCTGTCAATGAAGCTGAAATACAATATTGCACATTATTCAGTGAAAGTGAATATATTTTCAGATTGTAAAGTGACAAAATGTGTTCACATGTGCAACCAACTGTGATCAGAATTTCTTAACTTGTGAAGAGAAAAAGATTGGTGAAGACAAATGTAGGTCCCTTACAGTCAGAAACAGGGGAATTTATAATGGGGAACAAAGAAATGGCTGACCAACTAAATACATACTTTGGTTCTGTCTTCACAAAGGAGGGCACTAATAACACACCAGAAATGTTGGGGAACACAGGGTTTAGTGAGAGGGAGGAACTGAAAGAAATCAGTATTAGTAGGGAAATGGTGTTGTGGAAATTGATGGGATTGAAGGCCAAAAAATCCCTGGGGCCTGATAATCTACATCCCAGAGCACTTAAGGAAGTGGCCCTAGCAATAGTGGATGCATTGGTGGTCATCTTCCAAGATTCTACAGACTCTGGAACAGTTCCTACAGATTGGAGGGCAGCTAATGTAACCCCACTATTTAAAAAGGGAGGCAGAGAAAAAACAGGGAATTATAGACCAGTGAGCCTGACATCGGTAGTGGGGAAAATTCTAGAGTCCATTATAAAAGATTTAGTAGCTGAACACGTGGAAAACAGTGGCAGAATCGGACAGAGTCAGCATGGATTTACGAAAGGGAAATCATGCTTGACAAATTTACTGGAATTTTTCGAGGATGTAACTATTTGGGTTGATGAAGGGGAGCCAGTGGATATGGTTTATTTGGACTTTCAAAAGGCTTTCGCCAAAGTTCCACATAAGAGATTAGCGTGTAAAATTAAAGCGCATGGGATTGGGGGTAGTGTATTGAGATGGATAGAAAACTGGTTGGCAGACAGGAAACAAAGAGTAGGAATAAATGGGTCTTTTTCCGAATGGCAGGCAGTGACTAGCGGGGTACCACAGGGATCGGTGCTGGGACCCCAGTTATTCACAATATATATTAATGATTTAGGTGAGGGAATTAAATGTAATATCTCCGAATTTGCAGATGACACAAAGCTGGGTGGGAAGGTGAGCTGTGAGGAGGATACAGAGATGCTTCAGTGTGATTTGGACAAGCTGAGTGAGTGGGAAAATGCATGGCAGATGCAGTATAATGTGGATAAATGTGAGGTTATCCATTTTGGTAGCAAAAACAGGAGGGCAGATTATTATGCGAATGGCTATAAATTGAGATAGGGGAATGTGCAATGAGACCTGGGTGTACTCGTACACCAGTCGCTGAAGGTAAGCATGCAGGTGCAGCAGGCGGTAAAGAAGGTATGTTGATCTTCATAGCCAGAGGATTCGAGTACAGGAATAGGGATGTCTTGCTGCAATTGTACAGGGCCTTGGTTAGACCACACCTGGAATATTGTGTGCTGTTTTGGTCTCCTTATCTGAGGAAGGATGTACTTGCTATAGAGAAAGTTCAGCGAAGGTTTATCCAACTGATTCCTGGGATGGCGGGACTGACATATGAGGAGAGATTGAGTCGATTAGGATTATATTTGCTGGTGTTCAGAAGAATGAGGGGGGATCTCATCGAAACCTATAAAATTCTAACAGGACTAGACAGGGTAGATGCAGGAAGGATGTTCCCGAAGGTGGGGGATTCCAGAACCAGGGGTCACAGTCTGAGGATATGGGGTAGACCATTTAGGACTGAGATGAGGAGAAATTTCTTCACCCAGAGAGTGGTGAGCCTGTGGAATTCATTACCACAGAAAGTAGTTGAGACCAAAACATTGTATGCTTTCAATTAGGAGTTGGATATAACTCTTGAGGCAAAAGGGATCAAAGGGTATGGGGAGAAAGTGGGAGCAGGCTATTGAGTTGGATGATCAGCCATGATCATAATGAATGGCGGAGCAGACTCGAAGGGCCGAATGGCCTACTCCTGCTCCTGGTTTCTATGTTTCTATGAATACCTTAGACTTCTGGGTGCTGCCCTGACATCTGCTGCAGGGGTGCAGACAGCTTGTGCAATGGTTGGCCCTGTTGCCTCTGATGACATCACATTGGGTCCTCTGGAGATCAGAGGCCTTGAGGGCCCCAGCTTTTTCTATCCTCCTGTTGGCCAGCTACTCCCACTGCAGTGACTGAGGACAAGGTAGTGGGGCAGAGATGCAGGCCAGCTTAGGAGGCCAACTGAAAATGAATCCCAGCAGGCAAAGGGGACTCGGAGGGAGAGGACAGCCTCTGAGATTCCTGAGTGGATAATGCAGGGGTGTCCTGCCACCGCTCCTCCTCCCTTCTAGTGCACGGGGGCCCCAGCCTGACTCCTTGAGGGGAAGGAACACCTGGGGGGATGCCTTCTGCTGACTCTCCAGGATGAGCTGGAAGCCAAAAACAGAGGCTCATCATCTGACTCAGGCCTCACAGATGTCTCTTCCCCAGCAGTCCTCTGAGTGCCAGGGAGCTCAGCTGGACCTGCCTCTTCCTGCTGCGGTTATGTGTCTGTGTGGTAACCATCAGACTGTGAACTCGAGCCTGCTCTAGATCTAGGTCGCACCGAGTCGTGTGTCTCTGCGCTGGTGCAGGGTGTGGATAAGCGCTGTGACCGGTCTTCCAGGCTGCTTATTTCCAGCTCTACAATGGAGGAGGAGTCCTCTTGGCTGGAGATGAGGAGCTGGATGGAGCTGAGGGACTGGCTGGCTTAGGGTGTCGGTCACTTGGCAGAGCTCCCTGTGAACCAAAGTAGAGATGATTAGCGCATGGCAGCAGAGTCACTTTAATTCCCTGTAATGCCTGATTAATGAGGCGGGACTGGGGCGATACGGCTTGAAAAGCCGCCATTGTGGCCAGCGAGGAAAATGTCCTTTATCCCCATTTGTTACTGCACTTAGTGCAAATCTGGAACAATTCCACCCTTGACGTCAGTACCTGCCAAACTCCAACTCTCTGTAACAAAAATAAAAATACCTGGAAAAATTCAGCTTTTCCAGGTATTTTTGTTTTTGTTCTAGATTTCCAGCATCCGCAGTATTTTGCTTTTATCCAACTCTCTGTAAACTTGTTCAACTTGAAACAACTACAGAAAGCACCAAACATTTGTTGTTTTATTGCAACAACCAGAAGGAATCAGCTAGTAACTTACCTGAGAGTTGTTGATCATTGCTTTAAATAGTGTTGAGGAAGGACCTTCCCTCTGGCTGAACCTGTGTCCAGCTGTGCAAGGTCAAGATCGGCTGGAGCAGTGAATTCCAAAATTGCACCAGTGCCACCAAATCATGCTTTGCCTCCTCTGAATACTTCTGGTGGACATTCACTACACAAATCTTAACGCCCTCACCAAGATGTTCACTGCCTCAATTTGCATATGCACCGCAGAGGTCATTACTAAACTCTAAGAGCATCATGTCATCCTAAGGAATGGGCACGAACAAGCTCAATATCTCATTCGTAGGCTCTAAAGAGTGAATTGGAGAACAAAAAGGTAGAGAGGTGAAGATGTTTAGGGATTGAATTCCAGAGCTTCGCACCTAGTCAGCTGAAGGCACACCTTGAATGGTGCACTGGAATTTAGCCTAGATTATGCACTAATGTCCTAGATCAGGTATGGAACCCAAAACTCCTAACTCATAAGAAAGAACCCTGACAGCTGAGTTAAATTGGCTTTACTATTAGCACTTTGCTGATACTACACAAATAACTGATAGTGGGTGCTGGGAAACACAGCTCTGTGAAATTGTGCTTTCCTATTTGCACAGATCTCTGCTTTCTCTGACCAGACAGTAATGTAGAGCTGGCAGTTAACTTGATGTTGTTTGGCTTTTGACCTAATACCTATAGAATAATAAGGCTATCAGTCCCCTCACACTTCATTAATTGCTTGATTGGTGATTGTATATAACTTAGATTCTGTCACAGATACCCATAGAAGATTAAATTAAGATGCTTCATAATTCAGAAGCAAAAAATAATTTAGTAACTTTGGCTTGAAGGCTGTTTCAGATTCACACCTCAGTATGGATTTGAACTGTCTCTGAAAATGCTTTATGATGTTTGCAGCTGCATTTTATTTAGCAGCAAACTTCTTTTTTCTCCACATCTGGATAGAAGAGGGTGAGAAAAAGTTCATCTTCCCACAAGCTTTGGGCTGTGTTATTACAATTAAAAACATATTAATAATGAGAGGAGGTGACAAAATGCCCCATTCTTCTTGCATGCTGCATGGATAAATGATCCATAAAAAAAATCCTTTACATACAGTACTGGGTGACTGCGCCTGGAAAATTACATTATCGGATGATTAGGCAGTAGCCATCAATCAAGTAAAAAAGAAAAATCCATCTGGAGAAACATCCCAAACACCTGATTCCAGTTTAATGGTGGGACTAGACAAATGTGCTCTTTGATTTTACCCTTCTTTAGAACAATTCTACTTTATGATATAAAATGTGAAAGAAAATGTCAAGTTGGTAGACTTTTCAATGCTTATCTTGGACAATAATTCAAAAGATTTGAACCATTTCCTTTCTTTCCAAGCCAAACATTGCATGGCATTTGACCGTATGCTGAGGATAATAGTAATTTTCTGGATCGAGTTTGTAAAATCCTAATGAAATAGCAACAGATTAACTGTTGCAAACATTGTTTGGCCCCTTTACTTGCCCTTTTGAGCATACTTGCATTTTAGTATTTGTCTGCAAACTGCGAATTATATCTTCAATGTGTTGCAGTAAATCATCTGAATAATGACCATACATCAGAACACTCAATTCCCTGAACAGCTTATGGCAAGAGTCCAGAATGAATATTGTCTGTAATATTGTGCAGCTTTCAACTTTTCTTGCAAGCACTTTGGGGGTGAATTTCCATGGGGATCCTCCTACTCGTCTGCTTTAGCTTCAGCACGAGCCACAGAAGCCATGGAAAAGCAATGTAAACAATGGGATTCACACCTTTATTTCAAGTAGCCAAACATTACAAATTGATTGCACATTGAAGCAGGGAAACTGAAAAGCATTTAACAATTCACAAGCAAAGCACAAAAAAAGTTACATGAAGAGAAAAATGGTTTTGCACGCTGATATAGCACTTAATGTGTATCTCACTTTCTGCTGCCAGCACAATAACATTGCATAAAAGCAAAAAACTGCGAATGCTGGAAATCCAAAACAAAAATAAAAATACCTGGAAAAACTCAGCAGGCCTGGCAGCATCTGCAGAGAGGAACACAGTTAACGTTTCAAGTCTGTATGACTCATCAACAGAACTAAGTAAAAATACAAGAGAGGTGAAATATAAGCTGGTTTAAGTGGGGGGGGGGGGGGGGGGGGGGGAGGGGGGGGGCAGGTAGAGCTGGATAGAGGGCCAGTGATAGGTGGAGATAACCAAAAGATGTCATAGACAAAAGAACAAAGAGGTGTTGAAGCTGGTGATATTATCTAAGGAATGTGCTAATTAAGGGTAGAAAGCAGGACAAGCAAGGTACAGATAGCCCTAGTGGGGATGGGGTGGGGTGAAGGAATCGAAATAGGCTAAAAGGTAGAGATAAAACAATGGATGGAAATACATTTAAAAATAATGAAAATAGGTGGGAAAAGAAAAATCTATATAAATTATTGGAAAAAAAAGGGGGGGATCGGAAAGGGGGTGGGGATGGAGGAGAGCGTTCATGATCTAAAATTGTTGAACTTAATATTCAGTCCGGAAGGCTGTAAAGTGCCTAGTCGGAAGATGAGGTGCTGTTCCTCCAGTTTGCGTTCAGCTTCACGGGAACAATGCAGCAGGACAAGGATGGACATATGGGCATGAGAGCAGGGTGGAGTGTTGAAATGGGAAGTGACAGGGAGGTCTGGGTCAAGCTTGCGGACAGACCGAAGGTGTTCCGCAAAGCGGTCACCGAGACTGCGTTTGGTCTCTCCAATGTAGAGTAAACCGCATTGGGAGCAACGAATGCAGTGGACTAAATTGAGGGATGTGCAAGTGAAATGCTGCTTCACTTGAAAGGAGTGTTTGGGTCCTTGGATGGTGAGGAGAGGGGAAGTAAAGGGGCAGGTGTTGCACCTTCCGCGGTTGCATGGGAAGGTGCCATGGGAGGAGGTTGAGGTGTAGGGGGCGATGGAGGAGTGGACCAGGGTGTCCCGGAGGGAACAATCCCTGCGGAATGCCGCCAGGGCGGGTGTAAGGAAGATGTGTTTGGTGGTGGCATCATGCTGGAGTTGACGGAAATGGCGGAGGATGATCCTTTGAATGTGGAGGCTGGTGGGGTAATGAGTGAGGACAAGGGGGACCCTATCATGTTTCTGGGAGGGAGAGGAAGGTGTGAGGGCGGATGCACGGGAGATGGGCCGGACACGGTTGAGGGCTCTGTCAACCACTGTGGGTGGAAATCCTCGGTTAAGAAAGAAGGAAGACATATCAGAGGAACTGTTTTTGAAAGTGGCATCATCAGAACAGATGCGATGGAGGCGAAGGAACTGAAAGAATGGGATGGAGTCCTTACAGGAAGCGAGGTGTGAGGAGCTGTAGTCGAGGTAGCTGTGGGAGTCGGTAGGCTTGTAATGAATATTGGTGGACAGTCTATTACCAGAAACTGAGACAAAGAGGTAAAGGAAGGGAAGGGAAATGTCAGAGATGGACCATGTGAAAATGATGGAGGGGTGGAAATTGAAAGCAAAATTAATAAATTTTTCTAGGTCCAATAACATTACATACAATCTTCCGACCACTTGTTTAAATTTCTTACATCCCCTAACTTTCCAATATGTACTACTGTAGGAATGATTCTCTGCGGTAGTGCCCAATCATTAAAAATTACTCCTAAATCAGCATGGCATTTTCAGGAGTATATATTGATGACATACTTTGTGCATGTTTGTGCACTTGTTTAAGATGTTTTATTA
This sequence comes from Cetorhinus maximus, assembly GCF_964194155.1. Lineage (NCBI taxonomy): Eukaryota > Metazoa > Chordata > Chondrichthyes > Lamniformes > Cetorhinidae > Cetorhinus > Cetorhinus maximus. The sequence continues at coordinate 87,419,267 of NC_135879.1, forward strand.
ATGAGGTGGACAAAGATTGGGCTATGCAATTGGAGAGGGATACACAGGGACACTTTATAGGACTGTTTATAGGGTACCTCATGCTCTCTGGGTGATCAGTGTTTTGTCATTAGCAACAACTAGTTTTTCACTTTCAGGGTTATGCTGTGGTCTTTGTGAGAGAAGGCTTGATGTATAGGACACAAGGAAAAGGTCCAGATTGATTAATACTTTCCCAGTTCTAGGCCTAGATGGTATATCACACACACACTGACTGGCAGACGTCTTAAAGGTGTTTAATCCACATGCTAGTGCTGGAAGGAGCAGGATTTTGCCATAATGGGGATACACCTTCGTACTTGCTAGCAAGTACAGGTTGATAGAGTGTGCCACAGTCAGAATGGAGTAAATCCTTGAGTTCACCACACAAATAATGATATGGTGGAGAGGATTGCCCAGCCATTATAGAACTCATCTGATTTTCTTTCCATTTATTTCAACAGAATGAAAATCAGGCAGGTTCTATAACAGGCAGGGAATCTACTCTGCAAGGTTACCATCCATGCAGTGAAGACAGAAATCTACCCTAATGTTTTTGTTGAGACTAGATAGGACAGGAAATTTGGTCCAGGCAGGTCTTGGTTGTAAGAATATTGTAATTATGCTGATTGGTGATAGGCTTATTTTAAAATTAAATTGCTGTAGTAATTGAAGGTATAGCACCCCCTCCACCCCGCCCCACCATCAGTGCCTATCAGGGTTCACGTGATTGTTCTTGGTGGCTCCGACCAATGAGCCCTAAGTGTGGCTAATCTGGAGGGGAGGTGGGGCTTCTTGTCGAGGACCTGGTTCAACCATATAGCATCTGAAAAGCTCTCTGTAATAAAGTTATCTGTTTCTGATTGAAACCCATCCAGTACGTCAAGTTATTACATTTGGTGATGAGGGTTAAATAGCTCCGACGCTGCACCTCACTTTGGGAACATGAGTGTATCAAATCTTAAGAAAAAAGAAAAGAATATTCACCAGTCATGCCACTCTTCGGCAGAATCGATCCTTACGATGTGACTTTGGAAGACTGGAGCCAGTATGTAGAGCACCTTGGTTTTTATTTCATAGCAAACAAAATTACTGTGGAAGAGAAGTAGAAAGTAATCCTTTTGAGTGTATGTGGTAGTAAGACTTACAATCGCATCCGCAGCCTGATGGCCCCGAACGCGCCCAATCCTAAGTCCTTTAATGAATTAGTAGACCTCGTGAAAACACATTACCAACCAAAGTCATCTGCAGACGCTTAAGTTTAATTCCAGAGTAAGGGTCCGGGAGAGTCTATTGCTACCTATATAGCGAAGTTGAAGCAGTTGACTGAGCAATGCGACTTCAGAGACACACTCAATGATATGCTGCGGGACCGATTAGTTTGTGGAGTTCATGATGACGCCATTCAGTGCTGTTTACTCGCAGAAGTCAACATCAATTTGAAGAACAGCCTGGAAATAGCACCAGGCATGGAAGGTGCTGTGAGAGACTCACAGGCTTTACAGAACGTGCAACATGGCGCTGATTTCATGTGGCGTGAAAACCAGAGACGCAGCAGTGAAGCGAGAGGCAATGTCCGCCGTTAGAAAAACGTTCCTAGTGGAAACATTTTAGAAGCGGCTCCAAGGTTAATCTGTTATAGATGTGGAGGTGTCCATGTACCAGGCACCTGCAGATTCAAGGAGGCAGAATGCCATTGCTGCCATAAAAAAAGTCACATAATAAAGCAATGCAGGGCGAAATCGAAACAGCCCATAAGGCAGAAAACCAATATGATTGAATTGTATAATACAACAGAACCTGAAGCTGCCAAAACTGACATCTATTCCCTGTCATCACAGCGGTAAAAACCAAACCTATTACCGTCACAATCCAAGTTAATGGGAAGTCACTAATAATGGAGGTGGATACAGGAGCCTCAACCACAATGGCGGAATAGCATGCTTTTTAATACCTAAATGAAGGTACCCAGCCACTGAACCTAGAGCAAACAACAGCTCAGTTGAAGACATACACTGGAGAGTCCATATAGGGAAAGGACACCTGTGCCCTATCGACAACAGGCAAACCAGCTTCCAGTGGTCATAGTGACAGGTGAAAGACTTAATCTTCTGGGCTGAGACTGGTTACAAAAAAATAAAGCTCAACTGATCAGAAATATTTCACTTGAGAACAGGAGGAGTTCTTGAACTGCTAAGGAAATATGACAGTGTATTTTGTGATGAGTTAAGGAAGTTAAGAGGCATGCAAGGAAAAATATATGTGGATTCTCAGGCAACACCCCATTTCTTTATGGACAGACCTTAAAGGAGAAGGTGGATGCAGAACTGTGTCAGTTAGAAAAGCTGTGCATCATCCAACCAGTCTGATTTTCAGAATGGGCAGCGCCCATAGTCCCAGTAGTAAAGTCTGACCAAACTATACGCATTTGTGGAGACTATAAGTTGACCGTGAACAAGGCAGCCAAACTAGATAAATATCCTATCCCTAGGATAGACGACATATATGCAAAGCTAGCTGGAGGCAAATCCTATACAAAACTAGACATGAGCCATGCATACCAACAGTTAGAGCTGGATAGCACATCTAGAGGGTATGTTACCATCAACACGCACAAGGGTCTGTGTCAATATACACGTCTACCCTTTGGAGTATCATCTGCATATGCAATCTTCCAAAGAACAATGGAGAGTCTTTTGCAAGTATTCCCCAAGTAGTAGCATATCTAGATGATGTTCTGATCACATGGTTAACTGAAACCGAGCACTTGGCCAACCAGGAAGAGGTGGTAAGAATGTTCTTAGAAGCTGGTGTACGATTAAAGAAAGAGAAATGTACATTCCAAGCACCAGAAGTTACCTACCTGGGTCACAGGGTGGATGCCATGGGTGCGAATCTGGTAGAAGAGAAGGTAAGAGCAATCAAAGATGCATCCTCTCTGTCCATTTTAACCGAACTCAAGCCTTTTCTGGTCATGATCAATTATAGCCACTTCTTGTCAACAGTGTTGGCACCATTACACTTGTTGTTAAAAAATAATCATCGTTGGTCATGGAATTCACAACAGGAAGAAGCCGTTGTGGAAGTTAAGAAGCTATTACATTTATTGGTACACTATGACCCATCGAAAGAATTGGTATTAACATGTAATGCATCTCCTTATGGAGTGGGAGCTGTATTATCACATAGGATAGAAGATGGATCAGAGAGGCCAATCGGCTATGTCTCCAGAAACCTCTATGCGGCTGATAGGGTTTTTCCCAACTAGAAAAGGAAGGTTTATCTGTGATATTCAGAATGAAGAAATTCCACCAGTACCTGCATGGACGACATTTCACCATTGTATCAGACCATAAACCACTAATGGGTTTATTCAGTGAGGACAAAGCCATTCCTCCAAAAGCATCATCAAAAATACAACTTTGGGCTTTGATATTATCTGCGTTTGAGTATACCTTTATGAACCATCCTGGCTTGCATATTGCAAATGTGGACGCACTCAGTCGTCTCCCGTTACCAGATAGCATAGTACATGCTCCAGTGCCACAAGAAGTTGTACTTGTACTGAATTTCTTGGATTCTTTGTCTATGTGTGCAAAGCAAATTAGAAATTGGATGAACAGAGATCCAATTTTGTCGAAAGTCAGAGGCCTCGTATTGCAAGGGTGGTCAAATTCACCTGTATCTGATGAGATGAAACCATTCCATGCCCGTAAAGCAAAGTTAAGTTGTTAAGATGGAATCTTGTTGTGGGGCTCAAGAGTTGTTGTCCCTTCGCAAGGAAGAGAACCACTCTTGACAGAGCTTCACAGTGCATATCCAGGCATTTCGAAGATGAAAATGCTTTTGCGAATCTATGTCTGGTGGCCAGGCATTAACATTGAAAGTATGGTCAAGCACGGTCTCCATTGTCGGCAACAACAGAAGTTGCCTGTTTCAGCTCCACTGCATCCATGGGAGTGGCCTGGTCGACCCAGGTTTAGGCTACATATTGATTATGTAGGGCTATTCTTAGGTACCATGTTTCTATTGATTGTAGATGGGCATTCTAAATGGATGGATGTGTATGAAGTCAGAATACTGACATCGAGCGCAACTATCGAAAAGCTGCACCAATGTTTTAGTATACATGGCCTACTGGAAATCATCGTTTTAGATAGCGGTAGTCTTTACCAGTACAGGGTTTCAGAGACTCATGAGTTTAAATGGAATCAGACATATTAAAACAGCGCCATATCATCCCTCATCAAATGGCTTAGCTGATAGAGCAGTGCAAACTTTCAAATCTGGAATGAAGAGGTTATCAGAAGGTACTCTAGAAACTCGACTTTCCCACTTTCTTCTCAATTATCGTATGACGCCTCATTCAACTACGGGTTCAACGCCATCTGAATTAGTGATGAAACACCACTTACATACAAGGATAAGTCAGGTGTTTCCAAACTTAGAGGGGAAGATAGAGTAGAATCAGAGTAATCAAAAATTGAATCACAATATTCATAGCAAGGTTTGAAGATTCACTGTAGGAGGTACAGTTTTTGTGCTGTATTTTGGAAGTGGACCTTGTTGGGTTCCTGGTACAATTGTCTCAGAAACTGGTCCCTTGTCCTTCCAGGTGGAAGTGGAAGACTGAATTGTTCAAGGACATGTGGATCATCTTAGGAATAGAGAGACATTTTAACAAACAGTTAACTGCCACTATCTAGTGATGTACCTGGTGTTGCAATTCCTGATCATGTTGATCCAGTGGAAGAATCTCAAGTGGTAGAGCTATGCCGCTCTAAACAAATAAGGAAACCACCTCAGAGATTGGAGTGAGCTGTTGGTGAGTGAAGATAACAAAGACATTTATTTATATAGCACTTTTCATAACTATTTGATATCTCAAAAAGCTTTTGAAGGGTAGTTACTGTAGGAAATACAGCAGCCAATTTCCCCACAGCAAACTTCCACAAACAGCAATGTGAAAATGACCAGATTATTTGTTTTTGTGGTGTTGATTGAGAGATAAATATTGGCTAGGATACTGTATTCCTCCCCCAGTCTTCTTCAAAGTAGTGCCATATGGGATCTCTTACATCCACCTAAACAGGAAGATGCAGCCTCTGTTTAATATCTTAGCTGAAAAATGGTAGTACTGAAGGAGTGTCAGCCTTGACTTTCATGCTGAAGCTCTGGAGTAGGACTGAACCTGGAACTTGGAATTCAAAGGCAAGAGTGCTACCAACTGAGTTACAGCTGACATAATATTGAGCTAATCTTTGAAACTAAAGGAAGGGCAGCCTTGAATATGAAAGACCAAGAAGTGTGCACAATGACTTTGTTTATTTGATAAGTGTTACGGACAGGAGAGGAGAATAAAACTGAAAACCCCAATTCCCTTCCCTTACTGTCCATAATCAGTTTTTTTTTTGGCTAGGTAGATGTGTGTGTTTCATAGCCCCTTTAGCATGTATGGTCATTTAGAAATAAAAGCAGCAAATTTTCTTGGGTTTAAATATTTATTCACACATTCAACCTGAAAGTCTAACCACTACATCAATTGCTCCCACACACGTGAGAAAGGTACAATTAAAGAAAATAGTACACTTTTACAAGTTGTAAACCAAAAAGTAGTTCATAGGTCACGTGTTGGGTTTGTAGTGGAAGAACACTTGCTGCAGGCCCCATAAAGAAAGGAGTCTTTTTCTACTCTTGAACTTTAGTTCAGATGGATTGAAATAGCTGCAGATTGTTGCAGGGTTCCCTCAAAGAGTTGAATATTCAGCAGGTCACAAAGCCAGGCACTTGTGGTTTTCATATCAGGTCAAATTTCTTTACAGATGTACTTAGAGGCAAAGATGAGATGGCATTTTGCTACAGTTGCTGTCTCTTTCGATGTTTTCTGTAGACTGTCCAGGTTTTTCTGGGTCTTCAAGTAAGAACTTGGTATTTCAACTGGTTTCCGTCACATAACCAACACAGGTATTGCCCATCCTGAAAGTCACCGCTGTACAATGGATATAATGGATGAGTTCTTCACATTTACTCAAGATGAATTGGTTTCTGTTCAGCTCTCATTGTTGGGATTCCCACTCGTAGACATAGAATTTGGAATTGTTTTTGGGTAAACCCCCCAAACAGTAGCAAGTGTGAATTCCACAGAGAATATTCACCTTGATATGCCCATTTCAGGGTGAGGCCCTCACCCAGGGTGATGCAATTAGGAACTTTCCGGAAGCTTCAGATAGTCTGTCTTGAATTTGCAAAGGTCACCTGACCTTTGACAGCCATCTTAACAGTTCATCTGTGTCCATTTTAAATAAAAGACAGTTCCAGAAGCTTCTTTATGAACACAGGGTCTATATTTAAAGTTATAGATATGATATGCCTTTACTGGGCATAACATAAGATTTAATTAGATTCCATGTGAGAAGTAATTGGGTACCAAAATATTTTCAAAATGCCAAGGACATATAGATTGGGTGCAAAACCTCTTGGAAAAGGGGCACAGAAACAGGAATAGGCCATTCAGCTCATTAAACCCGTTCCATCATTCAATCAGGTCATAGTCAACCTGTATCTTAACTCCAATAACCTTCTTTGGTTTGAAGTGTATTTTAACCTTGGCTAGCAAAACTCTATTGATCTCAGATTTAAAATGGTTAATTGAACTAGCATCTACTGCCTTTTGTGGGGGAAAGTTCCGCACTTTTACCACCGTTTGCATGAAGAAGCATTTCCTAATTTCTCTCTTGATTGGCCTGTCTCTGATTTTAAGGTTATAACCCCTTGTCTCCGACCTCCCAACACACAGAAAATGTTTCTCTTTATCTTCCCGAGCAATTCCTTTCAAAATCCTAACAGCTTGAATTTAATCACCCTTAACATTCTATTTTCTCGGAAATACAAACCCCGATTATGTAATCTCGCCTCATAATCTAACCCTTGGAGCCCAAGAAACACTCTGCTGAATCGGTGCTGCACTCCTTCCAATTCTAAAGTTCAGTGTCTAGAACTGTACACAGTGCTCCAGATGTAGTCTAATCAGGACTTTGTACAACAGTGTCAACATTTCCTTTCTTTTACTTTCTAGCCTTCTAGTTATAAAGGCTCACATTCGATTATCCTGTTTTTTTGTACCTACATTTTAATGAGCTGTTTACATGGAACCCTAAATCTCTTTGGATCACCACTATTCCTAGCTTGTCAGCATTTAAATGATACTCAAATTTCTCCATTTATTGGTCCAAAATGGATGACCACTTATCTGCGGTGAAATCCATCTGCTACAGTTTTTCCCTTAATCTATCTATGTCTCTTTGTAATTCTATGTTCCAATCTGCACCAATATTCCTGTCATCAGCAAACTTGGATATATGACTCTCTATTATATTCTCTAAATCATAAATAAATACAGTGAACAGTTGAGGCACCAGCACAGATCAGTGTGGAACACCACTAGTCACATCTTTTCAATTTGAATACTTACCCATTATTCCTATTCCCTGTCTCCTACCCCTTTATTAATCTCCCAACCAGGTCAGTAATTTGCCTTCAATTGCGTAAGCTTTACTTTTAGCTAATAGTGTCTTGTGAAGGGTAAAGGAGAGGATGAGCTGACAACCATGGTTAATGCCACAGACAACTGCACAGGAAAGAATACATTTCAGTTCCTGGAAAGGGGGTTCCAATAATTAGAAGGTATTTTCAAGCAGGTTTCTGCCTATCCAGTCATAGCCAGAATATCTCTAGCAATTACTGATGTGTAGAAAATGTTTTTCTCTAGAAGGCTGGCACCAGTATTTTTTACATTTGTCCTCTTCGGCAAAGCTAAGATGAATTGCTTGTCCTTTCCATTGACACCTGTTCCTGACTGCTTGTGCTTGGTGTATCACCCAATGCACATTCCCCTTACTCACCATCTATGCCACATGGAGAGCTGATTTCAGTTCTGGTGAAGGGTTGGAGCAAGTGGCAGTTCAGCTGTGGCTACAGGGCCTGAGGACCTAGGAAAATGGCAGAAGGGCAAGGATTAGCACTGAACCCACAAAGGTATCAGCCATGGCTCAGTCGGTATCACTCTTGCCTCTGAATCATAAGGCTGTGGTTTGAGTCCCAGTCCAGGACTTGCGCACAAAAATAAAAGCTGATACTCTACTGCAGTACTGGGGGAATGCTGCACCATTGGAGATAGTGTTGTTTGGATAAGGGGTCAAACTGAGGACCTGTCGAATCTTGCAGATGGGTGTAAAATATAGCTGGCACTATTTTGAAGAAAAAAGGAGATTTTCCTGGTGCCCTGGCTAATATCATCTTCTCACTCAGCATCACAAAAATAGGCTATCTAGTCATTATCCCATTTTGCTGTTTGTGGGCATTTTCTGCGTGTAAATTGGCTGCCATGTTTCCTACATTACAACAGTGACTGAAATTCAAAAGTACTTCATTGGCTGGAAAGCACTTTGGGACTTCCAGTAGCTGTGAAAGGTGCTGTATAAATGTAAGTATTTCTTTAAAGATAAGTAGAAACAGGTTACTGGCAGTGTAGCGACAGCTTTTTATAGCAAAGATATGTGCGTGAACAAGAGAATGAAAAGGTAAAAGAAAGGGAAGGGAGTGGGGCCCAAAGAGAGATGTGAAGGGGCATCTTATTTTAGAAACCTTGGTATGATCATTACATACTGGATTTTTCAGGGCACTGTGGTCCCTGCACCACCAACCCCCTCCCCCATCCTCCAACTCCCACAGCTAAAAAGTCGACGGGGAGCATGCCCAGGGAAAAAAGGCTGCCCCACTGTCAGTTAACGGTAAATTGGCCTTTAATAGGCTGGAGGCGGAACCTCTGCCCTTCAGGGACAGGACCTACAGCCTCAGAGGGCTACTGGGCAATTGGATGGCCGGCAGCTGTGTGCTCCCAGCAGCGCCAGGCAGAAGCGGTGGCCACTGCTGGGATTACAAGCATTTTCTAATGGAGATCGTTGCTGGAGCTGGTCACCAAGGGAAGTATGGGACATTTCACCAGTGTCAGGCTGGCAGGCCCCTGTGAGGGTGTTGGGGGGGAGGTTTGAGGGGCTGATTGGGAGGGTAAAGGGGTAAGTGTGATATGGGGTGGGGGGGGAGCTGTCTCCAATGGGCACAGCGGACCCGCAAAGGAGGTCCCACCCCCCTTTGCTTGTCACCAGCCTGTGAAGCTAAAGCTGCCAAGCTTTCCACCTGGTGCCCTGTCAGCAAAGTTTTTGTGATATCCTGAGTCACTAACCAAATAGTTAGGCATGGAGGCAGGGACAAAAGACTCTCATGACTGTTCCACATGGACCACAACATGTCCAACATTACTTTGAAGGGGAGGCCTTGAGGCACAAGTGTGCTATGTTCAGTGCATTGGTTTGAGTTGATATCGGGAGTGACTGTATGGTCTTGCTCCTAGATGTTCTTCTGATTGTCTACTGTTACTTAGTGACCTGGCTGTCAGGTTCTGTCAGTGTGGAGATGTGTAAAATGGACAGGAACAGAGATATACTTCAGGGATTGAGGAACCTTAAAGAGGTTGCACTGGATTTTAACTTAGCTGACCCACTGGGAGTGTTGGCGTGGGTAGAGTGTGGGAATCAAGAAGTCAGGAATCCATCACAAACTGTTATGATTTTACTCCATAGCATGTGCAGTCACCAACAGGTTCCCCACCTGGAAACCAAGCCTGATTGACAGGCTTGTCATCCAGTTGGATGGGAGTAGTCCAGAGGAGGCGGTAGAGATCTGGGCGGAGAGATTCCAGAGTGGGGTCGAGAGTGGTAGTGACTGAGGAAGGAGGCCGACCCAGGGCATTGGGAGAGAGTCGACCACAGGGGTAGGGCTCGATTCTGGGGTGGGATTGGGGTGCGATTCATGGGGGGAGGAGGGGCAATCCCAGGAATGTTGGGAGGCTGACCTTGTGATCGTGGGCTTCTATGGAAATCTGATCAGGATTGGTCAGGGGCCAGGAACTGGTGGGTGCAGAGGAGGGGAGGGGGTAGATTGGAGGCCTCAACAGGTTGTGGGAGGCCTGAGGGGGAAGATCAAATGGACATCAGAAGGGTTGGGCCAGAGGGGTGGTTCTGATTGAGAAGTTGTTCAGGCAGGCATGCTGGTTTGTAGGCTATTCCTACCACCAGGGTTCAGAGGTTGACTCTGGATATCAATGACTCAAAACCGAGACTTTTCCTAAAACAATGCACTACATTATTTGATTTCTGTTACAGACAGTTCAATAATACTTACACCAGTGACTACTCACCTCGTGCTTTCATTGCTTTGTTTCCCCAAGAAGCAGACATGATCGGGTGGTCGATCCATCCTTGTCCGTTCTCTATCCAGATAGCTGACCAGGCTATGCCCTTTCCTTGTCTGGCTGCAGCAACAGCCTCGAGCTTAACGAACACCATGCTCAAATAGGTCTCCGCGTCCGGCCTTGCCATGCACACACTTGCTGCTTGGCTCATTTCTCTGACAGCAACTGTCCATGATTGGTTCATTTTCACCCCCGTAAACCCTCCCTAGAGCAGGAAGGTCCCAACAGCAAGTTTGGCCAATCTCCCCCTAGCTCTGCTTGCTTCAGCACCTCCCCCGCCTGTCCCTGGTTCCACCAAGCAACCATTGCGTAAGGATGAATAGAAACTGCCGAATTTCTACTTATTCAATGATAGTCTAAGCAAACAACAATCATCAGTTGCATTACATTAAGACATTACCTTTTGACCTTACTTTGAGTTTTAAGCAAACAACTTTACACGATATTTGTAACCAAAAAGGTCACAAACTGGGACGAGAAAAAAAAATTGTTGCCTGGCCTTTAACCATTTGTCGCCTGGTCTTTGGCCAGTCATCTTCCTAATGGTAACACAAAACTGTGAACACAGCATAAAGATTCTCTGTTAGCTCATTTGCAGCCTATGTTAGCCTTATAAATAATGGTTAAATAGTACTAATAATGTTAAATAATAACTGTAAGCTTAGCTTTTCCCTGTATCCATAAAAAACTTCCACAATGTAATGACCCTTTTATTATATTTGAAATGCAACAAGTGCCGACAGGATCCAGCCAGTAAGTGGAAAGGCACTCACCTCCTAGATCCGATAGTTTTTCCCTGGTCTCCTGAGGGCCAGAAAAAGCATCCACCCAAATTCAAAATAGTGGGGAAGAATGAGCTGACAGCTTCATCATAATAACTGAAGGTCAAGTCTATCTCCTGGGTGTGGGTTGGCTGCCTGCACTGTGCCTCCCACCAATCCCCTCCGACCTCTGTTAAAACCAGAAATGGCAGATTGGGGTCAGAATTCAGGCTTTTAACACTTTAACCTCCCACCATTTTCTGAGGCTAAAATTCCCCCCATTATCTCCTGCTGATGCTTATGGAGAGTGACTGGCTCCTTAGGGAAGTATTTGATTTGAAAAATCTGACACATTTTGTTGAGTGAGGTAGAATTTGTTCATTAGGTGCTTCGAAGGTGAGACCCTGCCGTTTAGAAAGCAAGTGGTCAGGCCTGGTGATGCCCTTCTCATGCCAACTTTTAAATCCATAGTAGCTAGTGCACCTGGGAGAGTTTCCTTGCTCCAAACTGAGAGAGGGAGAGCTAATTGGACCTGTTGCGATCATCAGCGATGCACAGGGCTCCTTTCAGATTGATAGCGTTAATATGACCATAGGCTGTTTCTTTGCTCCATCTGGCCTTCGGCCAGGATTTCTGAAGAGCTCCTTGGTAAAGTTGGGAGGGGCTTGGGGCAGGGTTGGGCAGGGTCGGATGGTTTTTATCTCCATGCAATTCTACCCAATTATTTGAGAAGAGGACCATGGCAGAAGTTCTGGTACTATTGCAGTCTTGTGTTTTGCAGGGTTTTGACCCCCGCATCACATTCCTGATGAAACCTATTTCTTCTCCATTGATTCATTTGACAGATACCATAGCTATCGTCTTTGAGGCTGAGATTTGGGGTTGCATTTTATAATCATTGTGTTTGAAAGTAAATAACGATTTGCAGGTTGGGAATTTGCAGGTGGATTCTTATTACCTTGTGGGTCAGGGATAAAATTCTGCTTTTACACTCCTGTTGCATGTTTGGAGCACATATTGCAACATTTGCAGCTCACAATTTTCCATCCATTAACAGCATAGTGTCAGTAACAGGATGCAGATTAGCAATTTTCATCTACTATCTAGGTGGTTTCCTGACACTGACAGAAATCTGCTGAATGAAATGTAAATAAGTTGAGAGATCTCCTTATAACACACCAGCTAATGAAAGGTATTGTGCAGGTACATAAAGGAACTTAAAGGAAAACTTGCCAATGGAACTAGTCATTCAACATGCTGAAATAAAAGCAAAAACAGTTTGGAACAAAGCGGCAGCTTGGATTTTCCCATCAGATCTGGCTCAGAACATTGGGCAAAATTCTGCTATACCAGAGGCAGAACTTTCCCTGTGGGCTTCTGAAGACCACCATCAGGCTGAAATGTAGATCAGAAACCTGCATTGTGTAGAAAACAGTCACTCTTTGTCAGTTTCCCAGGGCAGCCAATTAACAGCCAGAGAGTGAGCTTAAGGTCCAGTCAAGGACAGTGGGTGGGTATTCGAAGTTGGAGGCCCAATCGGAGGCCTTCCAGCTTGAAAGGAGCAGCAGGCAGCAATCAAAGGTGAGTAAGAAAGAGGGTGCTTCAAAATTGAGATGCCCTCTCTCCAACTGTTTTTAAAGTTTAATTAAAAACTGGCTTTTGCAACTGGGCCACCACTCTTGAGGGGCTGGTGGGGGGTGGGGTGGGGCAAGTGGGTGGTGGGGTGGGGCCCCATATGGGGCAGCCCACAGCTGCTGCAGCACCCAAGCAGGCAGGACAGAAGGTCACCTCCAGACATCTAAAGTGGTCCTCACCACCTGCGGACTGGCCTCCTTTAATTGGTCTTAACTGGCTCTTAGCAAGCTGAGTGGACTATCTGCCGAGTGCGGGCAGGTAGCTCCTCTGTGGCCCCCACAAAAATGACACCAGGATGGGATGGTCCCAGCACACAGGCTGGCAGGGTTATTTTTAACTCCTATCCATCTCAGCTATCAGCCTCTGTGGGGCCTAAAACGAGCCTCAGATCATTATTTTCCTGAATTGCACCAAAATTTCCATGGCTGCATGAAGCCCCCTCCTATTTTTGGGTCAGTGAATCCAATTGAAGTGAAAATGATGTTGCGTGCCCTGTCTTCTGCAATTATATCCTACCTCATTGGCCATGTTTCATCTCAATTCAGGTTACACGGCACTTTCAACAGAAGTTGGGAGAAGATTTAAGAGGGGCAGCATTAATATTAGTAGCTCAATTTCCAAGCTTATTTCTGACTTAATGTTGTAAAATTGTGTTTCTCTTGCCTTTATCAACTATCTTTCCGTCAGTATTTATATCAGTGTCCTTAAGGCTAACATTTCTTTTCCCACCAGCCTGCCTCCTTCCCCCGCCCCTATACTACTTCAGACAGCTTTTCATGGCTATGAAATTCAGCACTGTCGTGCCACTAGTGCTGGTGGTATTTAAACAAAAAATCCCTAAAATGCTGGCTGGAAAGTTTCCAGCCACTTGTGATGTGGCCCCCGCACTGCACCCTGAATGTAAGGATGTTAACGTGAGTGTGTTGGGTGTGCGACAGAAACACATGGAGAGGGCGGCTCATGACATCAAACAGCGTCTAATGTTGACTTGGTGCACAATCGGCTGTTTTGGATCTCCTGTTAACGCCATCTCTTGATCACTCCTAGCAGAACATGCCGTTAACTGCACAATGGACCTCCCCTACCACTAGCACTATTTAAAGGAATCTCCATTCAACTTTCAGTTTGGGAAGCCTATCAGGAGAAAGCCTGCTTTCAGTATCAGAGGCTATAGTTCCAGTTCCTCTCATGCTGTGGCATTAGTTGGAGCTGTATGACCGGCAGCAGAGAGGGGAAGCAGTGCACACAGGGAGGAGGAGGAGACTCTCAACAGAAGGTATTCAGGGACACTTCTACCTCAGCAGGAGCAGCAAGTGAGGCACATGCATTTCACCAGAGATGTGGTGACTGAAGTCTGCCATCACCTACAACCAGATGTGCAGATGCAGAATTAATTGTAGACAGCCATGCCGATGGCTGTGAAGGTCATATTGTGGTCCTCAATTTCAATACCAGCAGATTCTCCCAGGCAGAAGCAGGCAACACTTCCAATAATTCACAGTTTGACATTCATCACTGCATCAAGGGGGCACCAGAGGTCCTGCACAGAAGGAGAGGGGACTTCATTGTCTTCTCTTTTACTAGAGAGAAGCAGGAGGACTGAGCACAAGGTTCTGCAAGGGTAGCAGGATCCCCAATGGCACAGGTTGCTATTGACGCCACAGATAAATCTCTGCAGGTTCTACATATCAACAGAGAGATGGACTGCAACTGCAAGGGCTTCTGCTCTATGTGCAATCATGCCCAGAAGACCCTGTTGGTGAATGCTCGCTATCCTGGCAGCAGTCATGATATATTCATTGTGCACAAATCAGCTGGACCAGCCACCTTTGAGCCACCAGAAAGAGCTAGAGGCTGTCTGCTGGGTGGCAAGGGATGCACATTCAACATCTGGTTTATGACTCCCCTCCACAACCTGACTACACATGAACAGCACACTTCCATGCTGCAACCTGGAACCGGCATCCTGAAATGATGGTTCAGATGCTTGGATTGCTCTGGGGAGCCCTCCAATACTCGACGAAGCATGTCGCCAAGTTTATGGTGGTCTGCTACATTCTTCACAGCTTCACTATCATGAGGGTGCAGCCCTTGTCACCATGCCTTTGAAGTGCACCTCGGGAGGAGGAGGAGATGGAAGAGAAGGAGAAGAAGGAAGAGGAGAAGAGGCAGAAGGGAATAGGCATTTGGGACCCCCTTACTCCAAATGGATTGTTCATGAACAGATACTCAGACTTTGGTTCCTCTGAGATGTACAATCCTCCACATTTTAGTTCATCTGCAACGCAACATAATCAAGTCCTCTTGGCCAAAATCCTGAAGCAAAAACCATTCCGTAACAATTGTATCCCACAATTTCCAATAAACAGAAAAAAAAGGAACTATTCACCCTTGTGCATTTCCTTAGTGTCTGTTTTGCATGTACCTTTGCTTGTCCTAGTGCTCGCTACTCAGTGATGCCCCAGTGGCTACAGTATGGCTGGTGGAAGGCTGCTGACTTTCACTGGGGGGTCTGTTGATGACCCGCCTTCAGGCAACATCAAACAGCTCTGGGCTTTGTGGGCCCAGCTTCAGACTGCACCACCTCGGCATGGGAGACATCAGCCAATTGGTGCTGCATCATGGGATGGCTCCACAAGTGCTATCATAGATTTGGCCACCACCACACTGAAAAGGATGGGCTCCAATCTCTGAAAAGCCCTGTGCCAATTTGAAGCCGGGCTTCTCCAAGCTCCTTGACAGTGACAATAGGTTCTGTGGCAGGCCTGCCAATGCACCTCTATGTGCATGCCCATCGGCATTCTTCTGTACATATCCCCATAAAAGTCCTCATCTGAGTCCTCTGCAGCACAACTTGTGTGTGACCTCACCGTTTGGTCTTTCTCACTGGTCCGGCCGTGGCTTACTCATGCTCGGTGACTTGCTGGGCCTGCCTCTGTGGTAACCTCGAAGGTAGGCGCAGTGTCAGTATCTGAGATGGTGACTGCAAGTGTCAGATAAAGTGACAGTGCTTCATCCTTAAGGGGCTAATGTTGCTCTTGCCCTTCTAGTGAGGCTGCACTGTCTGGTCAGTAGGCAGTCCTTGGGTATCTGAAAGCAAAAATGCAGAAGGAGAAGGGTTGAGTAAAGCAAGGTGGGAAGTGAAAAAGTAAAGATGTCCATGGTCACACCATTTGCAACTTGCACTTCATGTCATATAGCAAGATGAGGGCGAGGTGGGATTTGAGAAGAGCCATAAGGCAGGAACATACCATCTTCCTGAATGCTCTTGGCAATGCCAGATGCAAGGGCCTCAGTCACAGACAGCTCCATGTTGTAGGGTTTTGTCTCCGCCATAGGTCTCAGGAGCTGTCTCTACCAGTTATCTGATGCTCCCTGTGGTAATATGTGGACTTTTCCTGGAAGAGAGATGGAACATATCAGTGTATGTTGCAATGTGCTTGCATAATGTCCCTGTCATAGATGGGTAGCTGGAAGTATGTGGAAGCTGTGAGAAGTATTTGTGAGGCTGGCAGCATTGGTCAGTGTGCAAGAATGAGGTGGCATACCTGAATGTTAGGCACAAGTCCTGATTGATGTTGGGCGATTGGTGGAGGGTGTGCTAGGGATTGCTGATGGGTGAGTGATGAGGATGTGGTGCATTGAGCAGCATGAAAGGTTGGTGATACAGTGGGTAGGCCGTGTCATTTGTAGATAGACTCAGTGACCTTGACTACTGTGTGAGCTCAATGAATGTTTTCCTGCTCACCCATGTTCCTGGGACCAGACTCTGGGAATTGACTTCTGTGGCCACCTGCTCCCATGACCATCACAAGATGAGCATTGAGGGCCTCCTGACCCCCTGTGGAAATATGGCCTTACTCTTCCTTTTGACCTCTATCACTAAAGCCAACAGTGCTGTGTCTGAGAACCTGAGAGTCCTCTATCTGCTCTGTTGTTCCAGTAGCAGTGCTCTTTCTTCCATCACAGCCTTTCAGCCACTGCATCAGTAATTGTTGTAACCTGAGAGCAACATCTTTTTAACAATGGCAGGCTGCTTATTGTCTGAATTGCCATGTATGCTGTGCCCCCTCTGAATGTGCAGCTAGTCAACAAGATGTGTAGCACTAGGCTGCCTGCTACAATCATGTAGATGAGCAGAAAGCATGACGTTTGTATGCTGCTGGTCTTAATGGGACCACATATCATGATCCCTGCGTCCTGTGCCCAATATCAGGCCTAACTGAATTCTCCCCCAAGTAGATTTCCCACTCAACATTCTGTATTTTTAACACCTCTTTGTCCTTTTGTCTATGACATCTTTTGGCAATCTCCACCTATCACTGGCCCTCTATCCAGCTCTACTTATCCCACTCCCCCTTAAACCAGCTTATATTTCACCTCTCCTCTATTTTTCCTTAGTTCTGTTGAAGAGTCATACGGACTCGAAACGTTAACTGTGTTCCTCTCCGCAGATGCTGTCAGACCTGCTGAGTTTTTCCAGGTATTTTTATTTTTGATTTTATTCTGTATTTTTGCCTGTTGAAGAAGAGCAATGGAGGGATGCCGTTGGTATCCAATACTGGGATTCCCACAGAGGCATGTGTGCTTGTGTTTGTCAAAGGAAGATGTTGATTAATTGTTTTACATGCTACAAGCAGATTTATCTCCACAACAGGTACACCACAATGCCATAAGTTACTACGGATATACTAAGGCCCTTAACCTTTGTACAATGGGGTCATTACAGTGTCACTGGGGACATCACTAATATTAGCCAATCAAACATATGAACATATGAATTAGGAGCAGGAATAGGCCACTCGGCCCCTCGAGCCTGCTCTACCATTCAATAAGATCATGGCTGATCTGAATGTAACCTCAGCCCCACATTCCCGTTTACCCCTAATAATCTTTCACCTCCTTGTTAATCAAGAATCTACCTGGCTCTGCCGTAAAAATATTCAAAGATTCTGCTTCCACTTTTAAGGAAGAGAGTTCCAAAGACTCTCTGAGAGAAAAAAAATTCTCCTCATCTCTGTTTTAAATGAGCGAACTCTTATTTTTAAACAGTGACCCCTAGATCTAGATTCTCTCACAGGAGGAAACACCCTCTCCACATCCTCCCCATCCAGACCCCTCAGGATCTTAAAGGCTTCAATCAAGTCGCCTCTTACTCTTCTAAATTCCACTGGATACAAGCTTAACCTGTCCAACCTTTCCTCATAAGACAACCCATTCCTGCTATTAGTCCAGTAAACCTTCTCTGAACATATTCCAACACCTTTACATCTTTCCTTAAATAAGGAGACCAGTACAGTACACAGTACTCCAGATGTGGTCTGACCAGTGCCCTGTACAACTGAAGCATAACCTCCCTACTTTTGTAATCAATTTCCCTCGCAATAATCGATAACATTCTATTAGCTTTCTCTAATTACTTGCTTTACTTACATACTAGAATTTTGTGATTCATGCCCTAGGACGCCCAGATCCCCCAAATTTCAGAGCTCTGCAATCTCTCCCCATTTAGATAATAAGCTTCTTTTTTATTCTTCCTGCCAAAATGACCAATTTCACATTTGCCCACATTATACTCCATTTGCCAGATCTTTGCCCACTCACAACCTATCTAAGTCCCTTTGTAGCCTCCTTATGTCCTCTTCATAATTTACTTTCCTACCTATCTTTGTGTCGTCAGAAAATTTAGCCACCTTTCCTGAGGTCCCTTCATCCAAGTCATTTATATAAATTATAAAAAGTTGAGGCCCCAGTACTGATCCCTGTGGCACACCACTCGTCACATCCTGCCAACCAGAATAAGACCCATTTATGCCAGCTCTCTGCTTCCTATTAGTTAGCCAATCTTCTATCCATGCCAATATGTTACCCCCTACGACATGAGTTTTTATTTTCCGCAATAGCCTGTGTACAGAAGAATTAAGCAAGTCATTAATCAATTAGCCTTAGAGCTAATCTTATCTTGATAACTTTATGAAAAAAGCAATGCAATTTTACCGAGTAACAGGATTCTCCAGATCCAATGCATCATAGATTACATCCACTTGGATTTTGTGACTCATTCCCTTTCACTAACATCATACCCCAAGCTCCTCTCTCCTCCCTTTCCATGTCCAGTGCACACTTGCACTGCTCATGAAGCAGAGTAGAGAATTTCTCCAATAATGTATTTGGCACTGAAGTTGCCTCAGCAGAAAATCTATAGTATGACACTGTTGAATTATAAACCTCTTCACATCCTATCCACCCATCAGAAAGTAGTGGTCTGGCTACAGATTAACACCATGCAAGCTCTAGTATCACATATGTTGCTAACACAGCTGTCAGAACCTGATACATGCTAAGGCATCATGACTTAGTAGTGTGAGTCTGATTCACCTTTCCAACCAGTAGACTCACTGGATAAGTCGACTTCTTTGTGCATGGTTAGGTGAAATGGGCTTTATTCACTCTTAGTACCAGTTTCCTCTTAAACCTGGTACATAGCTACGTGGAAATGTTTTATCTGTTGTTACTGCCCTGATTGTTAAGTCATTTTTGGGGACATAGTGTCATGAAGGTAACATGCAGGATATAACCTCTAATTTGTTGACTGCCTGTTACAGAAGCTTGCTAATCTCTTTTTAATGAGACTGACCAGGAAAATTGCTCTAGTCTCCAGCCAGATGAGCTGGATGGTCAGAGTAGGTGTTGTCCCACTATCTGTGTGATGTTTGCTCTGGGTGAATATAGATCTCTATATACATTGACATGGCATATGTGCCTACATACAGAACAGTCCTCTGCATTCCAGAAAGAAAACAGTGGCACCACTTCCAACAGGTACCATTCTGCTTGAGGAAGTGGGACAACATAGTTCATTATGGTTCAATCACTTTGGCTCTTATCCCCATGCAAACACAGGTTGTTAGACCATCCAGGGAAGATTTGTTTTCATTTTGTAGCAACCATGAGTATTTTTTTTTCTTTTTCGTTGGTTACCTGCCATTCAACTCTCATTCTGTCAAGTAAGTGTTCTTCTCCACATTTTGCTGCACACATGCTCTGCTTTGCCAGTGAACTATAATTTTCTTAAGAGGCCACTCTAATTAATTGCCCCTATGTTCCTCTCTATGTTTACATACTAGCAGCCATTGCAATTAGAATTATGCGCATGAAGCAGATGATGTGGCTGTGGCACTCCTTGTTGTGTATATTATAACACTTTGATGTGAACTTTGGTTCTTTGGTTCTTTGCGCCAGGCTGGATCATTGCCGTCACCACTGATGGAGGTCTGGCTGTTAGCTGCCACCGTCTCTACCCTGTTCAGACGTGCTACTACTTCTCTCTCAGTACACGAGCACACATTCTCAGCATGATTAGTAAGGGAGACCTTTTAGTCTGAAGCAGTAATTATTTTCTTCTAATTACAATGTAGGACTTGGAGCTTCTCTTTAAGTTCAGCATGTGTTGCAGCTCTCAACAAATAGGCACACCCAACTTGCGGTACCAACATGGTATAACTACGTCTCAATTCTGTGGCCGCACCAGATGATATATCTGCAGTTCATGCCGATTAGAAACAGAACCCCTTACAGGCAAGTGGGTGTCTCTTCTTTGCAGGCCTGTGCCATTCAGTGAAGTGGTATTTTGCGTGTGGGATAAAACCAAGATTATTTGCAGTCATGTTGAAACATCATCTACTATAAATGCTCTTGAAAGACAAATAGAAACTAAAATCTGAATGTTTCAAGAAAATTAAAATTGTTTTCAGGAGCATCAAAGAGATCAACGATGTCAGCAATGTCAGGTGGTTCTTATTGCAGGTGGTCTCTGCTGACATAGATTCAAGCCTGAATCATTCAACGAACTAATTGTTGGGACTGATAGCCAGTTGACACTATAGAAGAGGTCTCACAGGTGGCTTCAAGATAGATTATGTTATACATGGATGCAATTACTGCATATCTTAAGCTATAAAAAGCACAGCTAGAAGAAAGGAGTCTTTGAAAATTCCAACCCTAGAAGCATCACAGAGTGGCAGATGGTAACTTTGAAGCTGAGTTGGATTGAGTACATAAATGAGAAAGGCTACTAATGAGGCTGTAGTTTGGAAAACAACACTGTGGAGCTGGCATGCAAACAGCCTTCAAGTCCTGAATGAAGAAAGAAACTGCAAAATGTACTTCTCCATCTGCTGTACTTTCTCAGATCACCCACAGTGTAGAAGCCAGTGTCCAGAAAAAACATCAGAGGCATACTGAACACAGAAGAAAATGAGCTTTAGGCTTTCCATCCCAGCTGTCAGATGAGTTGGCAAGTTCGAAAAACTGTTATTTAAATACTAATGATATAGAAGGATTGATACAGCCCTTCTATTGAGAATGAAGACATGGGGTGGAATTTTCCAGGCCCGCCTGGAACAGGAAGAAAGGGGCAGGAGGGGGAACTTAATTGCGCGGGAGGCCAAAATTCAGATTCCTGACGGCGGGTTAAACTTTTGGTATTAAGATAGAAGAACATCTCAGGCTGGTCGACCTTCCTGACGCTGATGGTTGGGCAGCTTTTTTACGTTCATTAGCATGTCATGCATACTTATTCAAACCCCAGGTCACCAGTATTCCATTCACAGTCACAATCTTGTCAGTAATGAGTGAGAAAAACATGCCTTCAGAAACCCTTAAGTGAGAGGCATGCACCAGGTAAGGTAGATTCCTTCCTGGACTTTGGAGTGAGTAGGTGCTAGCTTGCCCTCTTTCAGGATCATTCTTCTATGGCAGGCTCTGATTGGGTTTGGGTATTGGTTGTCCAAGATACATGGAGGGTGACCAAGGGAAGAAGGATGAAGTCTACTGGGCAAGAGTCAAGGAAGCTGGACAAGGGAGGCAGGGTCAGTGGGAATGGTGTAACTGGACCCAGGCAAAGATACAAGGGTCAGCAGGGCAGGATGGGAGGGTGTCTGGGGAATGAATCCAGACAGCCTGGGCCGGGTAGGGAGGCAGCGAGGGAATGCGAGGGTGCAGGGACGCAGGATGGAGGGAAGGATCCTGCTTATTTGGTGTGGGGGTCCTGTGGTTGGCTGGGGGAAGGGGTTTCTGGGCAGGGGTGGTTTTGGGAGAGATAGATCTAAAGGGCAGGATCTGTGCTGTCAACAATGGGGTCCTGGGTGTTGATGTGAGGATACTGGGCAGCAGAGGAAACAGTCACGGTGAGGGGAGGAGTGGGATGCGGTAGGGTGGCAGGTCCAGGGTAATAGTTGTGTTGCGAATGGTCTCCTGGGGTTGATAAGGAAGGGGGGTGGTGGTCACAGAAACAGACATAACAGGTGGCTCGGGAAGGGTGAGGGTCAGGGTGGGTATGGGGACAGTATCAGGTGTAGGCTCACAGGGGAGAGAAGGCATGAAGGTGATTGTTATAGGTTCAAAGGTAACAGAGAGAGGTTTAAGGATGACAGAGGGGTGAGGAATCCTTATATCGGGTGGGTCAAGAGTAACAAAGGGGGAATATTGGTGGGTGACAGGGGAAGGATGGAAAATGGTGGATCTAGTTTCAAAAGTGACTCGCACCATTTCTTGAAGCTGGCTTTGAAAACGCAGTAGCCCCAAAACTGTGATTCCTCAAAGTGGGAGGAGGGTCTTCTCCGGTGGTTAGAGTTAATAATGAATGCAATCGGCAGACTGAAGGGGCACCATAATAATCATGAGTCAGATGGATGAGAGCCATGCTCAGTTGTGTTCTCGTCTCTAGGGTGAAGGCCACAGGGCAGCAGGTTTGCTCCCAGACTCACAGGTCTCATGGCATTAAGATCCCAGCAAGGCCTGGAGCTGCAGTAATCTCACCTCATGGGACAATCCCCCAGTCATTGAAATAAGCCTGGTGAACCTTGGTTGCAATCCCTTTGTGCAAGGTCTAATCCTTTCCCAGGTAAGGAGATGAATAGAACAGACAATAGTTCAAGTGAACTCACCGATGCTGTACTCAACTGCTGCCAGGCCTCTTTAATAGTACGATAAAAGCACAATACTGCGGATGCTGGAAATCTGAAACAAAAACATAAAATGCTGGAAAAACTCAGCAGGTCCAACAGCATCTGTGGAGAGAGAAACAGAGTTTACATTTCAGGTCTGTATGACTCTTCTTCAGAGCTCTTTAATACTACACTCAATTCCTCTTGTAATCAGGGCCAACTTACCAGTTGCCTCCTTACTTGCTGGCTGCACCTGCATGTGAGCTTACAGTTCCTTATGAACAAGGACAGGCAGGTCTGTTTGACTGTCCACACCTCTCATCTCACCATCTGGGAAAGACTCTCATTTACTATTCCTCAGACCATAGTGGAGAGCCTGATGCTGTCAACCCTCATACCCCATCTGCCATGTTCCAATTCACTTACCCTGTGTAACTGCCCTTGAGACCTTATTGCATCCTCCTCACATCTCACATCAGGACATGTAATGAAATAAAAACAGAAAATGCTGGAAAAATTCAGCAGGGCCTCTGAGGAAGAGTCATATGGACTTGAAACGTTAGCACTGTTTCTCTGTCCACAAATGCTGTTAGGCCTACTGAGTTTTTCCAGCATTTTTTGTTTTTATTTCAGATTTTCAGCATCCGCAGTATTTTGCTTTTATCTCTTGCAATGACTTGGCTGCAAACACTGTGCAGACAGCATTCTAAAAAGAGGGCTTCAAACTGAATGAGCAATACCTGCTGGATTGCCTGATGCGTGCCCAGGCTGCGCATTCATTAATGATTGGTAAGGCTGAAACATACTCATGTTGTAATACTCAATGATGGCATTACTGATGATGCAAGACAATAAATGCTGTATCATTAGAACCACATCATCAGAATCTGGTGGGGAACGAAGTGCATCAGTCTTAGATCCCCAAGACACATTGCAGAAACTAGCAGCATAATGAGAATACAGCAAACCTAAGCACAGTGTAATTAAACATATATTTAGATGTGTGAATTATATATACAGGGACTGGACACCTGTGCCGCCTATGTGGCTGCTGAACGCTATGCCCTGTTGACCATGAGAACTTTGGCAGGTGTCCTCTGGTGGTTCGAGGCCTAGAGGACTCCAGCATGCTAAGGGTCTCCTGCTCCTCAGATCTCCTTGGTCTGACCTGCTGGAGGCGATGGGGTCACTGGCAGAGGAGAGGTAGAGGGACAGGCATCCTTGGACTGTCCTGGGCTGATGCCCCCAGGGTGCCTGGGTGGCGCCCCTCCACCCTGTATGTGTGCGATGGAACCTCCCTGACTCCTTGAAGAGAAGGGGGACCTGGAGGGAGGTTGAGATGCTCCGTCCCCCTCTCACCTAGCCATTGCTGCAATGCACCCATGGCTAGAGTGATAGAGTACAGGCCCAAGCACAAATCTTGTAGCCACTACATGTTCTGCTGGACATGGGTCTCCATGGGGGCCGCCACCCTTTCCATGGAGGCAGCCAGGTATTCGCATGCCAGAGCTGCAACGGCAGACAGAACATGGATGGACTCCTTCAGCCTTCAGTCCAGTCTGCACATGGCCTCTGGCACCTCTGCTTGTTGTTCCCCTGCCTGTCTCCGCATTTCCAAGAGGTCTGTTATAGCTGAGTCCAGAGGCTTGTCATCTGCATGGGGCTCAGGAGGGCCATGGTCTCAGACAGTCCCCTGAATGTCAGAGTCGTCAGCTGTTACTTCCTCCGCCAGCTGTGGACCCCGTCAATAAGACCCCATTGTGACCAGATTGTGAACCTGAGCCTGCTCTAGACAGATTACCAAACAAGGTGAATGTCTCTGCACTGGAGGAGGGTGCAGAGGGACTTTCTGACAGTGAATCCTCTTATGGTCTGACTGTTCCCCCTCAGAGGTGGAGTTGAAGGACTGGGGTCTTCTCCTCTTATGCCTGAAGTGGGAATGGGTTCCGGAAGCTGCACTGAGAATTATTAGTGTTGTAAGCAACAAGACTTACACAAGATATGTCTAAGACTGCTTCATGCAGCTGTGGCAGAGCAGATGGGAGGCATTCCCAATAATTAGTTGACCAACTTCAATCTGCCCTTCGGCACAGACCTGGTCATCCTTTTCTCCTGCCAGCTTTGCAGCTTCTTCTTCAGACAGGGTTAGGGTCCTGATGTCAGGCATTCCTCCCCATCTATTCACGTTCGCACTTATTGGGCAGAATTTTTCCGTCGGCGAGTTGGGGGCGGGGCCCGCTCGCCGACGCGAAAATGACGTGGGATGACGTTGGGAGGAACCCTGCCTCATTTAAATATTCAGGAAGGTGGGCAGACAGCGAAATCAGCTGTCCGCCCGCCGACCTGTCAATGGCCAATTGAGACCATTGACAGGGTAGTTAAATCAATTAAAGGCCCTGCCCGTCCAACCTTAAGGCTGGTGGGCAGGCCAGGAACCCCAGCGGGCTTCTGAAAAAACATGAAACCTCATTCACTGGCGGGATGAGATTTAATGTTAGTTTGAAAAATCTTTAATAAAGTTTCTGTGATATGTATTAACATGTCCCATCTCATGTGGCATTGTCACATGAGGGGGACATGTTAATATTTTTTTTATTTTTCTATTTTTACACTTTCAAAAACTTTTACAGATCTTCCTGAGGCAGCACATAGTCTCATGGAGATGTGCACTCCTTTGCGCGCATGCGTGAAAGAGCGCACTCTGGCAGCTGGAGAATCCGCCCCCCCACCCACACAGGGAGCGCATAGCGCTTCCTGTCGGTCGGTCCGCCCACTTAAGATGGTGGTGGGGCCCGTTTTGGCAACGGTGATCGGCTGATCAGCGAGCCAGTGGGGCCTGCCCGCCCATTGAGGGCAAAATTCTGCCCCTTGTGTGCTTTTCTTCTCTTGTAAACAGAGAGGAGCATTGAGAGGCAGGTGCATGGGTACGTGAACAATTTTGCAGCATTCATGGCTGTATATTCTCCTGCTGCAAGTTTCTGTGCCTGCCTTACTGAAGCAATGGGGCTTTTTATCAGTTATAGCTATTGAATACATGCTGTTCTTGTTTTAACAAAGAGTTACATTACTCGCAAAAATGGCATGCATTGTCTCATCTGTGTATTGGGATTTCTCTGCCTGTTCAAAAGTTGGTCACATTTTTTGCATTTGCCCCAGTCCCACCCACCCTTTGCTCAAAATGTATTACATCTCAAACTTTGCCTAGTCCTGATGAAAGGCCACAGACCTGAAAAGTTAACTCTGTTTCTCTCCACAGATGATGCCTAACCTGCTGAGTTTTTCCAGCATTTTCTGTGCCTATTTTAAACCCTTCACACATATGAGACCCACTAACAATGTCATGGAACATTCAGAGCATTAAATAACTCACACATTCAGCCCACATGATGCATCTGAAGGACATGCCTGGCACCCAGCCTCCTGTGTGACACCCTCTGCAGTTGTAAACTTCCAATGCTTCACACCCTCTATAAGTGTGACTTTGCATTGAATGGACAGGGGCACTCACCCTGGCAGCGCGCAGCAGATCATTCATCTTCTTGCGGCACTGGAGCCAGGTCCTCCTGTGGGCACCACAGCCGCTGACCTACGCTGCTACCTCGGTCCAGGCCACCTTGATCAGGCGGGATGGCCTCCTGCTGCCATCTCAGGGAAAGAGGACATCCCTCCTTTCCTGGGTGGCCTGGAGGAGAACCTGCCGCGAGGTATCACTAAAACATGGGGCAACGTGCTATCTGTCCCCGGGAGTGGGGTTCAACCTCCAAACGTGGTGCTTGGCAATGAAGAGAGCCATTCTTCAGTCACAGACAATAAATACTTGTCTGGGTGCCCTTTAAATATGGAGCCAAGACCTTCGAACTTGTGAGGTAGTGAGAGCAGCATTGACTTCCTGCCTGCCCCGCTTCAAGATTCATCACCTTTCACGTGCATGAATAGGTAATGAGCTGAGAGGTATCACAGTACCTTTACAGCGCAGACGGAGATCATTCAGGACATCAAGTCTGCACTGGCTCGCTGAAATAACACTCCACCTAGTCCCACTCCCCCGCCCTATACCCGTAACCTTGCACATTCTCTCTTTTCAGGGAGCAATTCAATTCCCTTTTGAATACCTCGATCAAACCTGCCTCCACCACCCTGGTTTGTTCCAGACGCTGACTACTCTCTGAGCGAAAAAAAATTTCCTCACATCACATTTACTCCTTTTACCCATTATTTTGAATCTGTGCCCTCTAGTTCTTGATGTTCTCTTGAGTGGGAACAGTTTCTCACTATTTACCCTGTCCATCCCCTTCATGATCTTGAATACCCCTAACAAGTCTCCTCTCAGCCTTCTTTTTTTCCAAGGAAAACAGACCCAGCCTCTCCAATCAATCCTCATAACTACAGTTCTTCATCCCAGGAATATTCTTGTGAATCTCCTCTGTACTCTGTCCAATACCTTTTCATCCTTCCTCAAGTATGGCACCCAAAACTGGATTCCGTACTCCAGTTGAGGCCTAACTACTATCTTATACAAGTTCAACATGACCTTCTTACTCTTGTACTCAATGCCCCTATTAATAAAGCCTAAGATACTATATGTTTTATTAACTGCTCTTTCAACATGCCCTGCCATCTTCAATGACCTATGTATGTATACACCAATGTCCCTCTGTTCCTACATCTCCTTTAGAGGCTCTCCCTTTATTTTGTACTGTCTCACCATATCGTTCCTGCTGAAATGAATCACCTCACACTCCCCTGCATTGAACTTCATCTGCCACTTGTCTGCCCAATCCACCAACACGCCTAGCTGCGTAGTTGCAGAAAGTCGTCCTGCCAGCGGGTTCATAAGACCATAAGACCATAAGACATAGGAGCAGAAATTAGGCCATTTGGCCCATCGAGTCTGCTCCGCCATTCAATCATGGCTGATAAGTTTCTCAACCCCATTCTCCCACCTTCTCCCCGTAACCTTTGATCCCCTTACCAATCAAGAACCTATCTATCTCGGTCTTAAATACACTCAATGACCTGGTCTCCACAGCCTTCTGTGGCAATGAATTCCATAAATTCACCACTCTTTAGCTAAGGAAGTTTCTCCTCATCTCTGTTCTAAAAGGTCTTCCCTTTACTCTGAGGCTGTGCCCTCGGGTCCTAGTCTCTCCTACTAATGGAAACATCTTCGCCACGTCCACTCTATCCAGGCCTTTCAGTATTCTGTAAGTTTCAATCAGATCCCCCTTCATCCTTCTAAACTTCATCGAGTATAGACCCAGAGTCCTCAAACGTTCCTCATATGTTAAGCCTTTCATTCCTGGGATCATTCTCGTGAACCTCCTCTGGGCCCTCTCCAGGGCCAGAACACCCTTCCTGAGATACGGGGCCCAAAATTGCTCACAGTATTCTAAATATGGTCTGACCAGAGCCTTATAAAGCCTCAGCAGCACATCCCTGCTTTTATATTCTAGTCCTCTCAAAATAAATGCCAACATTGCATTTGCCTTCCTAACTACCGACTTAACCTGCAAGTTAACCTTAAGAGAATCCTGGACTAGGACTCCCAAGTCCATTTGCACTCCAGATTACTGAATTCTCTCCCCATTTAGAAAATAGTCTATGCCTCTATTCTTCCTACCAAAGTGCATGACCTCACACTTCCCCACGTTGTATTCCATCTGCCACTTCTTTGCCCATTCTCCTAATCTGCAGCCTCCCCGCCTCCTCAGTACTACCTGTCCCTCCACCTATCTTTGTATCATCTGCAAACTTAGCCAGGATGCCCTCAGTTCCTTCATCTAGATCATTAATGTATAAAGTGAAAAGTTGTGGTCCCAACACTGACCCCTGCGGAACTCCACTAGTCACCGGCCGCCATCCTGAGAAGGACCCCCTTATCCCCACTCTCTGCCTCCTGCCAGACAGCCAATCTTCTATCCATGCTAGTACCTTGCCTCTAACACCATGGGCTCTTATCTTACTGAGCAGCCTCCTGTGCGGCACCTTGTCAAAGGCCTTCTGGAAGTGCAAGTAGATAACATCCATTGGCTCTCCTTTGTCTAACCTACTCGTTACTTCCTCAAAGAATTCTAACAGATTTGTCAGGCATGACCTCCCCTTGATGAAACCATGCTGGCTTTGCCCTATTTTACCATGCACTTCCAAGTATTCTGAAATCTCATCCTTAATAATGGACTCTAAAATCTTACCAACGACTGAGGCCAGGCTAATCGGCCTGTAATTTCCCGTCTTTTGCCTCACTCCCTTCTTAAACAGGGGGGTTACATTAGCGATTTTCCAGTCCTCTGGGACCCTCCCTGACTCCAGTGATTCCTGAAAGATCACCACTAACGCCTCCACTATCTCTTCAGCTATCTCCTTCAGAACTCTGGGGTGTAATCCATCTGGTCCAGGTGATTTATCCACCTTCAGACCTTTCAGTTTTCCTAGCACCTTCTCCTTGGTAATGGCCACCATACTCACCTCTGCCCCCCCGACTCTCTTGAACTTTGGGGATGTCACTCGTGTCTTCCACTGTGAAGACTGACGCAAAGTACCTATTCAGTTCCTCCGCCATTTCTTTGTTCCCCACAACTACTTCTCCAGCGTCATTTTCCAGTGGCTCAATGTCCACTTTTGCCTCTCTCTTACCTTTTATATTTCTAAAAAACTCTTGCAATCTTTTTTTATATTACTGGCTAGTTTACCCTCATATCTAATCTTCTCCCTCCTTATTTCTTTTTTAGTTGTTCTCTGTTGGTCTTTGTAGGCTTCCCAATCCCCTGGTTTCTCACTGCTCTTCGCCGCATTGTATGCTTTCTCTTTAGCTTTTATGCTGTCCCTGACTTCCCTTGTCAGCCATGGTTGCCTCGTCCTCCCTTTAGTATGCTTCTCCTTCCTAGGGATGAATTTTTGCTGTGTCTCCCAAATTACTCCCAGAAACTCCTGCCATTGCTGTCCCACTGTCTTTCCTGCTAGGCTCATCTCCCAGTCAATTCTGGCCAGCTCCTCCCTCATGCCTCTGTAGTTGCCTTTATTCAACTGTAATACCGTTACATCTGATTCCAGCTTTTTCCTCTCAAATTTCAGGGTAAATTCTATCATGTTATGGTCACTTCCTCCTAAGAGTTCCTTCACCTTAAGCTCCCTTATCAAATCTGCCTCATTATACATCACTAAATCTAGTATTGCCTGTTCCCTAGTGGGCTCCACCACAAGCTGCTCCAAAAAGCCATCTCGTAGACATTCCACAAATTCCTTTTCTTGGGATCCACTACCAACCTGATTTTCCCAGTCTACTTGCGTATTGAAATCCCCCATGATCACTGTAACCTTGCCTTTCTTACACGCCTTTTCTATCTCCTGGTGTATCTTGTGCCCCACATCCTGACTACTGTTCGGAGGCCTGTACATAACTCCCATTATGGTTTTTTCACCTTTGCGTTTCCTCAACTCTACCCACACAGATTCTACTAGATTACTAACAAAGCAACCCCACCCCCTCTGCCAACCTGCCTATCTTGTCGATAGGATGTCTATCCTTGGATATTTAGCTCCCAGTCCTGATCCCCTTACAGCCATGTCTCTGTAATGCCCACCACATCATACCTGCCAATTTCAATCTGCGCCACAAGCTCATTTACCTTATTTCGTATACTGCGTGCATTCAGATACAACATCTTCAGTCCTGTATTTCCCGTCCCCTTTCTCATTGTCGTCCCTTTATCTGATGTGCTTGAAGTTAGATTCCTAGCCCTTTCCAAACACTCTGTCCTATTTTGTGTTCTGGATACTTTAATATTTAAGTTCAGCACTGACTTCCAGTGTTGTCTCCATACTTCGTGTGAAAAACGGAAAATTCCACTCATGACAACTTTTGATTAAAAACAGCTATCCTTCTATTGTAAAAATTTCTTGCCTTTTCTCCCTCCTCTCTGAAGGTGCCACCCCATGCCATGTTCTAGGTGTCAACACTGACAACTGTAATAACATGTGTTTATGTAGTACTTTGCATATAATGGAATGGTTGATGAGAAACAAGGATTAGAATTTTAAAATTTGAGGAGTTGCTGGACCACGAGCCAATGTGGGTCAGCGGGCATGGGGGTGATAGGTGAATGAGAAGTGGTGCGAGTTAGGACACAGGCAGCAGAGTTTTGGATGACCCCAAGGTTTTGAATGGTGGAAGATGGGAGGCCGGACAAGAAACCATAGGAATAGTCAAATCTAGAGGTATCAGTGGAATAGATGAGAGTTTCAGCAGCTGATGAGCTGAGATAGGAATGGAGTCAGATAATGTTACCAAGTTAAAAAGAGGCAGTCTTGATGATGGAAAAGGTGTGCAGTCGGAAGCACTTCTTGTGGTCAAATATGACACCAAGGTTGCAGATTGTTTGGTTCAGCCTCAAACAATTGCCGAGGGAGTGTTGGAGTCGGTACGAGAGAACAGGGCTTGTGGCAGGGACCGAAAACAATGCCTTCCACGTTGGCTGGAGTCAGGCAATCCCAATGGGTGCAAATTGATGAGCAGCACACTGAATGAAACCATGTGTTACTAGCCCGCAAAATAGCAGTTTCAAGACCCACCTAGGGATCAAGGCTTGGAACCAATGTTCATATAAATTGTGAGGCCACATGGATCTGCAGCTGTGCAACAACTCATAAGTCCCCATTCAGGCAACACACAAGTTGGCCCCTTTAAATTACCACATGAGCATGGCCCCACAAAATTTTTAAAGGGATTGTGCACTTAAATAACTCACACGGGCACTTTAAAGAAAAAAAATGGAGGGAACATTGCCTGGGACATGTCTGAACTCCTAAGAACTTTAATTTTTTAAATCTTATTTTAGCTGCAGGGAACTCTAAATTTTCTTTCCAGAACAGTTGGGTGGGAATAAGAGCAGCATATCTCATCTCTCCCAAACCAGCTTTACTTCAGCAGCAATTCCTGATCACCTGGGATATTTGAGCATTGCCCCTTGATGTTGAAGGTGCTTTTTGTGGTCATGGTAATGAAGGCGCTGCCCCGATCCTGATGACTATGAAGTTCCAAATACGCACATACTCATGTTGGGATCCCCAGTACCAAAGGATCTTTGGCCCTATTTTGTCTTCTCATTGTTTGACACCAGTGTAATATAAGTTACAAGCTGAATCTGTTATGAAGAAAGGTTGAAGGAAATACCTTTCCTGAGACTTAGAAAAAGAGTTTTCAGTTGTCATTTGTAAAATGCCCCTACTATGTTTTTCTTGTATTTAACCCAACTCTGAGAGACCAATACTTCTAAAAAAGCTTATATGTACAGCACGGAGTTAGTATTCTGCCAGTGGCTTTAATATTTTCCTAATGAAGCCACAGAGGCAGACAGTATACCAGTCAAAGCATCCACAAATGTCTCAGATCTGCTTCTGAAATCTTAAAGTAAAGCTGTCTGTAAGAGACTGTTGATATTAAAGTCAGATGGTGATTGTGGACACATATGCAGTGCAAATGGTTGATAGTCTGGACTCATAAAGCTTGATTTGAAGAAAAACTGGAACAGGAAGAGTTAAGAGCAGATTGTGCACGATCACCAGGCTTAAGCATCCAACAATCCTCAATGAATAAACACATTCAGCATTCAAACTGACACGCACGCTACGCTGTTGCAGTAGTTCCATGACATCAGAACATTTACAGTCTAAATATCCCAATCAATAAAACCATTATATACCTGCAACTTGAAACCTTTGTTAGCTCAGGAAAGAACAAGCTGCATCATGCAGGAAACAATGAAAAGACTATGAAATGAAGCATAAATCTAATATGAAAAGATAACCATCTGCAAACTTGCATGCTCAGTAAGGAAAGAACATATTCATCATGTTGCATCTTTTAAAGCTGCTGGGCACCTATTGTAATGCTTTTTTGTGCAAGTAATCAACAAGACATCTGTAGTCAATAAGTGGGTGAAATGCACTGCCAAGGTGATTGTTTCCTACTTTAACAGATCAAGCTCCCTTTTATACAATGATAATGTGACACACATCACTTAGAATGACCAAGCAGATAAAAATCTGCTCTGGAGTAGGCGGCAAGTTCTAGGTCCAGTCCTGTGTCTCATTTTTGTTCATTATAGTTAGTGCAGGGAATAAAGTATAAAAGATTTTAAACATTTTCAGAAGTCTGGAAGGTTCTAGCAATACCATTGCCCTTATTACCATTGTCAACATCATGAACACCAAAAGCAGCAACACTACCACTAACATCAGTGCTAACACCTGTAGCAGCAAACATGTGGCTGAAATGAAGCTCTTCTCACTTTTCGATTTGTAGACGTTTCTCCAATTCCGTCACTGGAGGTTGCAAATCTTTGGACCTGCGCTGCTGCTGATGTCCACTCCTAACTAAGTAGACTATTTGGAGTCAAAGTGGGTTCAACTATGTTAAATGTTTCTGGTCTGTACCTATGCCAATATAGGAGTATTTTGGTTGCCCAGTTGTGGAACTGTATGGGGTTGGTGTGTAAGAGAGGTGAGATTAGGTGCTATACAGCTGTGCTTGAACATACCTCTAAATATTTCCTTCCTGTTTTTTGAGGATATTCCAGGGAGGATATTTCTGCTGACAGATGAACCCACAGGCTTTGTATGTATGCCTGGCATGTTTGCACTAAAGAGGCTTTCCCCTGTGCATTGATGACTAAAAGTTAAGTAGGTATTCAGCACTTTCATCACGTAATCTTCAGTATTTGTGCTTAATTACATTATTTTTAATGTGGGCATTAAAGAGACAGATGCCCAAAATATCCTCTACATTGAAAGTCATGATGTATATTGGGGAAAATTATTATTGGCCTAAATTTTTTCATGTGAAGTTATTTTTCAAAAATAAAACTTGCTGAAGGAGCCTTGGCAAGTTGCTGGAGTGCACCCTGTAGATGGTAAGCATATGATGTGGAGAAGGAAAATAATTGGGTTAGTGAATGAAGTGCTGATCAAATGTTCTGCTTTGTCCCCTGTATTAATGATCTTCTTGAGTGTTGCGTCCGCTGCACCATCCAGGCAACTGGAGAGCATTCCATCATACACCCAGTGTGTGTCGTATAGTTGGAGAGATGCTTTGAGAAGTCAAGAATTGTATGTAGTTGGTCCAATTGAGCTTCTAGTTAATGATGACCCCTAGGTGGGAGAATTTGATGATGGTAATTTCCTTGAATATCAATAAGAGCTGGTGATGTTCTCAGTTGTTGAAGATGATTACTGTTTGGCATTGTGTGGTACAAGTATTACTTGTCACTTATCAGCCCAAGCCAAAATGTTGTCCAGGTCTTGTTCCATGTGGGCAGGGACTGTTTCATTATCAATCATACATGTGACTAGAAAGTATATTAATTACAATATGATCAAGTAAAAGACTGTGATATTCTTCTCTGGCACTAAATCAAGCTTTTTTATTAAGCTTTTAGAACTATTTGAGTATTTAATTGTGACAACTCTTACAATTGGGCATCTTCTCTGAAAATTGAATTCAACTTCTCGCCAACACTACAGAGGTGCTTTCCAATTTCCAGCACTGAAGGCAAATTATTTTGGATGTTCTCTTGTGAGGTTGCACACTAGAGTAAGTGGAAAAATTACAGCAGTGACCAAAACCTTGAAGAAGTTTTAATAACTGCAGCAGGACTTTAGTCAAATTGTAATTTTATCGGCTTAGTAGGAAACAAATTCAGCTGGTGAATGATGATGTTTCAAGAAACCTAAACAACAAAAGCGCAACTATTATTCTACACCTAATGAAACCACATCAGTCTCCTCAGACTTCATGTCATATAATGATTATATTATTAGCTTCAGGAATCCAAAATGCTTGCCAACATGAGGGATAGCTCACAACTATGATCTTTGCCTAAAGTGGAAACAATTTCATCTCATTGACTGTGAAAAGAAACAATGCATGCATGTTTCCTCAGATGCTTCAGAGGTATAGTGCCTAGTGACACCATGAAGGAAACACATGGTTGAAGTTCACTGTACTTTTTCACATCTTAATGGCTGTATGCTTGCCTCTAAATACCTATTTCAGGTCCCCTGTGGGTAATTGGACTGCCATGGGCAGTTAGGCTCACCACTAGCATGGTAAGTGAAAGAAAGATCATTTTGAGGTGGAGTGATGAAGGAAGAGTTCTCCAGGCCCCACAGCTGCTATTGGCTACAATTGGCAACCTTTCTGTCTTCCCCACCCTGAAACCTGAGGCCACTGTTGATGAAGCCAGAAGCTTGAAATTTGATAGCGCAAAAGGGCGAGCTGACTACAGAGGCATGACTGCGCCACCAACTCACCCAGATTATTTAGATGAGGCCTGAGGCCCAATTTCCAGCTGGCCTTAGGTCTCCTGTCTCAGACAACACTGCAGCTGCATTGCTGCCATTGCAGCCCAAACAGGCGCCAATGGATTTATTTCCTCTATTCTTTCACTGCCCTTCATCATGTTGCTTGGATCTACCCAGCCACAACTAAATTGTTTACAGGTGGAGTTACTGAGAGCTGAGTTACTAAAGACTGTTCTTAATTCACACTGAAAGGCACAGCAGGCTGCAATTCTGTGGGTTTACGTCCCAGTACCAGCCAGCAATGAAAAACAAGCTTTGTTACTTTTCAGGAAAACGCAATGGTTTCTGATGCTAAATTCCAATCTTGAAAAGTTCCCACCACATCTAATGTAGTCATTTAAAAGTAGTCATATTAATGCTGAAAATTTAACAGCTTTCACATTACATGGACAAATAATATCGAACCTTATATAATGATGCTAGCGATTCCACTATCCGATGCGCCTAGCGGGCAGGGGTTCCTGATAAGAAGCACATCTTTGGAAATTTTAAGTGCTCAGATTTTGATTTTCTGTCCATCATTGGCAGAAAATTACAGGCTGCACGTTTGCAATTTTTACATATGCATTCCTGAAAATGCCATTCTCCACTGGCAGCAGTGGACTGCAGACTGCCTCTCCCCACCGATGTTCCTTCTGATGATCATAGCCAGACAGCACTCTGGGCACATAAAGTAGTAAAATAAATCATGGAAATACACAGCAAGATAACCAGCTTTCGGGTGGGATCTTTTATCAGTGCATTTTTTGTCTTTATTTCAGCTAGTATATTTCTAGTATATTTTAAAACCTTTCATTAAGGAACATTGAGATTTAAAAACTGATGGAAAATATTTTTCATGCAATGTTGTACACTTTTCTGTTGCACTGAGTAAAGTT
Organism: Cetorhinus maximus; assembly: GCF_964194155.1. Taxonomy (NCBI): domain Eukaryota; kingdom Metazoa; phylum Chordata; class Chondrichthyes; order Lamniformes; family Cetorhinidae; genus Cetorhinus; species Cetorhinus maximus. Next base: position 87,455,172 of record NC_135879.1, read on the forward strand.
AGTCAGAGAAAGTATTTTTATGGATGTTTTGAAAAGTTTTAGAGTTGACTATAAGGAAGGGAATCATGTACTTACTCATAAAAACCTGCAACTGTTGAAATCTGAAACAGTACTTAGTAGAAATACACTGTAGGTCAATCAGTTTCTAAAATGCAGAGAGTCATGTTCATGCTCGGATAATGGAAGTCTTTCTTTACCTTTCTTGTCGCTTGCTAGGCCAGCATTTATTGCCCATCTCTTTTTGCCTTTCAGACGCTGCTGATGAGCCGCCTTCATGAATTGCTGCAATCCATGTGGTCACAGTGCTGTTAGAAAGGGATTTCCAGAATTTTGACCCAGCAACAGCGAAGGAATGGCGATATAGTTCCATGTCAGTATGGTGTGTGGCTTGGAAGGGAACGTGCAGGTGGTAATGTTCCCATGTTTCATGTCCTCTGGTCCTTCAAGGTGGTAGAGGTCGTGGGTTTGGAAGGTGTGTAGAAGGAACCTTGGTGAGTTGCTGGAGTGCACCTTGTAGATGGTACACATTGCTGCCACTGTGTGTCGATGGTGGAGGCAGTGAATGATTAAGGTGGGAATGGGGTACCAATCAAGCGGCCTGCTCTGTCCTGGATGGCATTGAGTTTCTTGAGTGTTATTGGAGCTTCACTCATCCAGGCAAGTGGAGAATATTCCATCACATTCTTGACTTGTACCTCGTAGATGGTAGACATGCTTTGGGGAGTCAGGAGGTGAGCTATTCACCACAGAATTCCCAGTCTCTGACCTACTCTTGTAGCCAGGGTATTTGTGTGGCTTGTCCAGTTCAGTTTCTGATCAATGGTGTTGACGGTAGTGTATTCAGCAAAGGCAAATATCATTGAATGTCAAGAGGCGATGGTTGGATTCTCTATTGTTAGAGATGTTCATTGTCTGGCACTTCTTTGGTGTGAATGTTATTTGCTACTTATCAACCCAAGCCTGAATGTTGTCCAGGTCTTGCTGCTTATGGACACGGACTGCTTCAGTGTCTGAAGAGTTGTGAAAGGTACTGAAAACTGTAGAATCATCAGTGAACATTCCCACTTCTGACTTTACAATGAAGCATTAATGAAGCAGCTGAAGATGGTTGGTCCTAGGACACTACCCTGAGGAACTCCTGCAGTGATGTCTTGGAGCTGAGATGATTGACTTCCAACAACCGTAACCATCTTCTTTTGTGCTAGAAAGACTCGCTCCAGTGGAGAAATTTCTCTCTGATTCCCATTTACTTTGATTTTGTTAGGTCTTCTTGATTCCACACTCAGTCAAATGCTGCCTTGATGTCAAGGGCAGTCACTCTCACAGCATCTGCCATTATTTAGACATATCAGCTCAAAAAATGCTTGCCTACTTGGTTGCTGAGATGGTGAACTGATATTAGTGCCACAAGAACGGAGCATTGAGGGAAACGGGGCATCTGGGAGCTGATTGAACTGAGTAACCAACAGGGTATCTCCTTAACCAATGAGACTTAAGGATTGAGAAATAAACTGTGGAAGGACTGAAAAGATGGATGAGTTTTAATAGGTGAATTCAATGTCAAATCAAAAATACATAGAGAAAGAAAGATTGGATGATCCTCCCCCAATATATATATATACTCCCATCAAATCTCCTTGTAGCAGAACATCACAGAAGATTGGTTTGCAAATTGATAAGGCCGCGTATGTACACCTCCTGTCCATTACTTCATATTTCCGAAGGCGTGCTTTGCTTTCAGAGGAAAATTTCATCTAAGAAAAATTCATATGATTGATCAGGTCACCAGGACATTTATAATCACAGAATCACAGAATCACACAGTGCAGAAGAGGCCCTTCGGCCCATCGAGTCTGCACCGACATGTGAGAAACGCCTGACCTACCTACCTAATCCCATTTACCAGCACTTGGCCCATAGCCTTGAATGTTATGACATGCCAAGTGCTCATCCAGGTACTTTTTAAAGGATGTGAGGCAACCCACCTCCACCACCCTCACAGGCAGAGCATTCTAGACTGTTACCACCCTGTGGGTAAAAAAGTTTTTCCTCACATCCCCCCTAAACCTCCTGCCCCTCACCTTGAACTTGTGTCCCCTCGTGACTGACACTTCAACTAAGGGGAACAGCTGCTCCCTATCCTCCCTGTCCATGCACCTCATAATCTTGTACACCTCGATCAGGTCACCCCTCAGTCTTCTTTGCTCCAACGAAAACAACCTAAGTCTACCCAACTCTCTTCATAACTTAAATGTTTCATCTCAGGCAACATCCTGGTGAATCTCCTCTGCACCCCCTCCAGTGCAATCACATCCTTCCTATAATGTGGCGACCAGAACTGCACACAGACTTCCAGCCGTGGCCTCATCAAGGTTCCATACAACTCCAACATGATCTCCCTACTCTTGTAATCTATGCCTCGATTGATAAAGGCAAGTGTCCCATATGCCATTTTCACCACCCCACTAACATGCCCCTCCGCCTTCAGAGATCTATGGACACACCCGCCAAGGTCTCTTTGTTCCTCAGAACTTCCTCGTGTCATGCCATTCAGTGAATACTTCCTTGTCAAATTACTCCTTCCAAAGTGTATCACCTCACACTTTTCAGAGTTAAATTCCATCTACCACTTATATTGCCCATTTGACCATCCCCTCTATAATCTTCCTGACACTCAACCTCACTGTTAACCACCCGGCCAATCTTTGTGTCAACCGCAAACTTACTAATCCTACCCACCACATAGTCATCTATGTCATTTATATAAATGACAAATAATAGGGGACCCAGTACAGATCCCTGTGATACACCACTGGACACTGGCTTCCATTCACTAAAGCATCCTTCTGTCATCACCCTCTGTCTCCTACAATTAAGCCAATTTTGAATCCACCTTATCAAATTACCCTGTATCCCATGCATTTGCCTTCTTTATAAGTCTCCCATGTGGGACCTTGTCAAAGGCTTTGCTGAAATCCATATAAACTACATCAACTGCACTACCCTCATCTACACACCTGGTCACCTCCTCAAAAAATTCAATCAAATTTGTTAGGTATGACCTCCCTCTGACAAAGCCATGCTGACTATCCCTGATCAAACCTTGCCTCTCCAATTGGAGATAGATTCTCTCCTTCAGAATTTTCTCCAATAGTTTCCCTACCACTGACGTGAAACTCACTGGCCTGTTGTTCCTTGGCTTATCTCTACAACCCTTCTTAAATAGCAGAAAAATATTAGCTGTTCTCTAGTCCTCTGGCACCTCTCCTGTAGCCAGAGAGGAGTTAAAATTCGAGTCAGGGCCCCTGCGATCTCCTCCCTTGCCTCCCTCAGCAGTCTGGGACACAAATCATCCGGACCTGGAGATTTGTCCACTTTTAAGCCTGCCAATACCTCCAATACCTTGTCACTGCCTTTTTCAATTTGCTCAAGAACCTCGCAGTCTCTCTCCTTCATCCTCATTCTCTTGGGTGAAGACGGATGTGAAGTATTCATTCAACACTCTACCGATGTCCTCTAGTCTCCACCCATAGATTGCCCCCTTGGTCCCTTATGGACCTTACTCTTTCCCTGGTTATCCTCTTCCCATTGATATACTTATAGAATATCTTGGGATTTTCCCTACTTTTACCAGCCAGAGCTTTCTCATATTCTCTCTTTGCTCTCCGAATTGCTTTCTTAAACTCTGCCCTGCACTTTCTGTACTCCACTAATGCCTCCGCTGATTTGCTTCCCTTGTACCTGCTAAAAGCCTCTTTTTTCCTTCTCATCGTCATCCATGGTTCTCTGGGCTTGTTACTCCTTCCTATCACCCTAGAGGGAACATGTTGATCCTGTACCCTCCCCATTTCCTTTCTGAACACCCCCCACTGCTCCTCTGTAGATTTCCCCACAAGTAGCTGTTCCCAGTCTACCTTGGCCAGATCCTGCCTTATTTTACTAAAATCTGCTCTCCCCAATCCAAAACATAATGGAATGGAAATTATTCCAGTGGGACTCCAGAATAATATTCTAAAAGACAGGAGGTTAGTAACTGAAAGATTGGCTCGAGTAGTGGAATGAAGTGGGTGAACAAGCAGCATGGGAGAAGGGAACTGACTTTTCTTTGAAATGGGTTTTCAAGCCAGGGTTAAAATTTTCCAAAATTGTGCATGAAAAATTCCTCAACTGACACATGTACACATACACCTGATTCATCAATGTCACAGACGGAGGAATTTTTTTTTGAGCCCCACAGCTAGTGCTGATTTGCTGGAAATGCAAATGGTTTGGCAGGCATTTTACGTTGATTACTGAAGCCATTGGAATAACCCAGGATGAAACAGTACCACCACCACTGTTGTGACTTGCTTAAGGGAAAAATGCAGGCTTGTCAGCAAAAGAGCACATTGGTTTGGTCACAACATGTTGTCTTGTACAGTGGTGAGTGTGAAACATCAACAAACTCTGCATTGTGTAATGATGGTTGGTTGAAAATCAATGCCCAGAACCTTCCTGGCTAGTATGACCCGTGACACACCATATGGTTTATCCAGCTAGTGAATAGTGGCAGAAGCGGGGGGTTCTAAATATTACTTCAAAAGCAAATTTAAAAATGTGAACCTGATCTCTTGATTAGCTAAGTGTATGCTAATTTAATGAAATTAGTCTTTGATCGTGGTACAAAGCGGGTGATAACGAGTCAGCAGCCTATCTTACACCAAGCTTGATTTGCTTTCCTATTGACTTCATCAGGAAAATGAGGTGGGTGATCAGATATTGTCCCTGCTGGGGTTACCGCTCATGTGTCCAGCTTGTGGTCTCTGACACTGTCATGCTGCTTGCTCCCATCCTGTCTAAGCCGCTATCTTTCCAATTGTTCAGTTACTACTCACCTGTCTCCTGGGACTTCACTACTTAACTTTTCCTGCTTTGCTAACTCTCTCCCTGCCTCCCCTTGCTTCAAAGCTTCCTTAAAAGCTTCTGTTTGCTTGTGACTTTGGCTTCCTCTCAAATTCCCTCACTTCTTTCTCTCCCTCCTGTAAAATATTCTGAGATAGTCTTCTGTATGGGGAATTGTACAATGGAATGGCTAGAAAATCGGGATACAGTATTGCGCTGCATTTTCTATTCTCTAGAGGTTGGGGTCAAATTATGCTGTTGTTGCATCCCTGGTTTTATTTGAGTCACTATAGGGTGAATTCAGCAAGATCGATTCACAAGTTCAATGAGATTTTATTTGCTTGGGCCCAGTCATTTGAATTTGAAGCACTTGGATGCAATATGTCTGAACCAGTCTCGAAAAACTGATATAAAAGGTGGTATGAGTCTGCCAGGGATTTTCTACAAACTCTATGAGAATGAAGATACCATCACCTGTTGAAATAGTAATGTTTGTCCTCTGCAGTTTAATTCTTATGAAAGAACTGAAATAACTGTTTCTTTATACTTTTAGAGAAGCCTAGGCTTGGGTTGGGTGATTTGATTGGGGCCTATGAAATAATGAAAGGACTAGATTGTGTTACACGCTGACAAATTATTTCAATTAAATAGGTCGTGGAGGACTAGAGGTCATGAATATTAATTATGAAAGGGAAAAAAATAGGTTAGGTTTTAGGCATACTTTTCCTATACTCCCTGCCTAACAACACTGTAGGTGTACCTACATCATATGGACTGCAGCGGTTCAAGAAGGCGGCCAACCATCATTGCCTCAAAGGCAATTAGGGGTTGGCAACAAATGTTGGCCAAGTCAGCAATGCACACATCATGTGAAACAAATTGGCAGCTTATGCATTAAGTATTGATTTACTATAAACTTTCAAGAGAAGTAAGCTGGTTCCTGGCTTCGATGATTGCATCATAGTAAAGGTAGGTACCAAATAATATAAGTTATTAGAGAATGTGGATTCTTGGACCTAAAGGGATCAGGGAGGAATTTTCCAAACTTTTCTCTGTTAATTGGCCTTGGGTTTTTCATCTCGTCCTCCAGGAGTCTACATGGTACCTGCGGATAAGGAGACTCTTGGTCTGGTAAATTAGGCATCAGAGCTGTAGGGACAGGGTTATAGACCAGCTGGTCCTTTCCTGGCTAGTTGTTTTGCATGTTTGTTTGTTAATCATTAGTATTCACAAAATTTGATAAAAATATGGGGTGGGATTTTTCGGTTGGTAGGGTTTCCCACCCCACCACCCAAAGAGTCAACATTGCCAATACTGGCTGTCCCGCAGCCATTTAACATTCCAAGGGGAGTTAATTGGCTGGAGATGGGATTTCCACCTTATACTTGGGAGGAAGTCCTGCCTCAGAGAGCTGCTGGCCAATCCCAGCAACGCCAGTAGCACAGTGGCCAGGACTAGAACTATAAGCAGCCCCAGAGTCTAGGATCAGGTAAGTGCAGGTGGTCTCATGACAGGAAGGGGAGGTGAGATCTGAATGGGGTGGGGAGGGAGCCCCTGTGGGAGGCAGACGTTATGAGAGGTGCAGGTTGCCCAATGTAGAAAAGAGGCATTTGAAGTCGGTGCACCTCCACCCCACAGCCCCCCCCACCCCACATTACCCCCCCCACCCCCTCCTTCACACCCTCCCCCACCCCCCCACCACCATTCCCACCTGAGGCTAGAGCAAGGTGACTTTCTGGGCTTCCTCCCACTGATCCTGAACTCCTCCTGCCAGACTGAAAATTAAGGCCGGGTAGAGTGGGAAATGGCCCTTAAGTGGCCATTAATTGCTTACTTAAGAGCCTCAATTGTGGCAAGGCCTCACCCATCCCATTGTAAAATTGTGGACAGGTTGGGGTGAGTGGGCAGATGGCAGGAAGGCCATCCAGAGCATTTTATGTGACCCCACACCTGCAAACCCATTGATGGGGGCAGCGTACAATTCAGCCCATAGTAAAAAAAAGTCCAGGATGAGATTATGCATTATCCTTACCTTTGAGTTTCAAATAAGGATAAATGAAAAATGATATATTGGTATATGTCAATAATTTTGCACATTAATTGTGATTGATGTCTAATAAAAATTATTGTTTTGTAGACATGTGAACATGGCATTGCGTTGTTTCATCTCAGCTCCCAACACACATTGCTGCTCGTTGCATTCATTCCAGTTAGGGGGGAGCCAAAATCCGGAATTTTCCGGCCCAGCTGGCGTCGAATGTCAAGGTGGGTGGGGGTTGGGGACAATGTAGCAAGAAGGCAATAAATCAGCTCAACACCAGCAGGAAAGCACAGCGGGACCATCCAATGCTGTCTGCCATGGCAGAACACCAATCCACTAATGGGATGTAAAGTAAGGCCCAACCGGAATCATGGCCCCACACCAGGTTTACCGTTACGCCGTACTATGCCCAACCATCTTCAGCTGCTTCATCAATGATCTTCCACCCATGATAATGTCAGAAGTGGGGATGTTCGCTGATGATTGCACCGTTCATGACTCCTCAGATACTGAAGCAATCCATGTCCAAATCCAGCAAGACCTGGATAATATCCAGGCTTGGGCTGACAAGTGGCAAGTAACATTCGCGCCACACAAGTTCCAGGCAATGACCATCTCCAACAAGAGAGAATCTAACCATCACCCCTTGACATTCAAAAGTATTACCATCGCTGAAACCCCCTCCTATCAACAACCTGGGGGTTACCATTGACCAGAAACTGAACTGCACTATCCATATAGACACAATGGCTATAAAAGCAGGTCAGACGCTAGGAATCCTGCGGCGAGTAACTCACCTCCTAACTCCCTAAAGCCTGTTCACCATCTACAAGGCACAAGCCAGGAGTGTGATGGAATACTTTCTACTTTCCTGGATAGTGCAGCTCCAACAACACTCAAGAAGCTTGACACAATCCAGGACAAAGCAGCCCACTTGACTGGCACCTCTTCCACAAACTTTCACTCCCTCCACCACCGACGAACAGTGGCAGAAGTGTGTACCACCTACAAGATGCACTGCAGCAACTCACCAAGCCACCTTAGATAGCATCTTGCAAACCTACGACTGCTACCATCTAGAAGGACAAGTGCAGCAGATAGATGGGAACACCACCATCTGGAAGCTCCCCTCCAAGTCATTCAACATCCTGACGTAAATATATCGCCGTTCCTTCACTGTCACTGGGTCAAAATCCTGGAACTCTCTCCCTAAAAGCACTGTGGGTGTACCTACAGCACAGGGACTGCAGTGGTTCAAGAAGGCAGCTCACCACCACCTTCTCAAGTGCAACTAGGGATGGGCAATAAATGCTGGCCTAGCCAGAGACACCCACATCCCGTAAATGAGTAAAAAGAACACGCTGGCCCAGAACACGTCTTGACAAGTGTGAAATGCAGAAGTCAGGATTTACTGTTATGGCCTTGCACAGATCCAAGGAGCAGAAGATGCTGGAGCCCAACAGCTACCGGACCCTGGAGGAACATGTGCATCGCATGCTGGGTAGATTCTCATGGACATGGCTCCGACACGAAGCAGCTCACAGAAGGTGGGAGGTCGCCACCGATGTCTTGGACCTGCTTCAGAACATCACGGTCTTGGCCATGGGCTGCTATGGATGATCGGCAAGAGAGGGGAGAGGAAAATCTAGCTGTGAGTGGGGGAGCAAGGTATACTGGGAAGGGTGGGAGAGGAAGGTCTATTTTTGACTGGGGGAGGAAGGATTACCAGTGGCTGGGGTGGGGCAGGATGGCGGGTTGGTGAGGTTTGGGTGGAGGATGGATGAATGTGTCAGGGTTTGGAAGGTAAACAAAGGTGCCGGGTGGGTGAGGTTGTGGGGAGGAGGAAGGAGTATGGGGGGAGGAGAGAGTAAGAGTGGAGGAGGGAGTAATGGCGGAGGACAGAGTATGGGGTGCAAGAGGGAGAAAGGGCGGGAGAGATCCAGGTGAACGTGTAAGGGAGGGGTCTGAGGAGTCAATGAATGCCTCCTGTGGAGCAAACTGAGGGTGGACATGGTAGAAGGGGATGGTGAGTGTGAGACGGGGCAGAGGGAACCAGTACGTTGGGAGGGTGAGGGCGCGTTGGTAGCAGTAGAAGGGACAGCGAGGGTGGTTGGTGGGGACTCGGAGGCAGACCTAGGGGTGGGAAGGAGGAGTTTGAGGAGGTTAATATGGATGGAGGTGGGATTCTCAGCAAGGTAGGGAGCATGCATGTTCACCTGGACATCCTGGAAAGACAAGGGTTTGGGTTGATAGGTGATGGTTGGGAGGTGGAAGGTGATGCCAGGCCAGTGATAGGGGAAAGGACAGGGGTGATTGGGCAAGGGGAAGGGATGGGGGAATTGAGCAAAAATCTGATCACAACCATGGTTGGCGAGATTGAAAGTGAGCGGAGCCTCATGTTGGATCATGGTGCCTCATTTCCCTCTTGCATTGCCACTGCAGGAACTCACCCATGGCTACCACGTTGGAGTGCAGGTCTGCGCACATCTCCACATTCTGCTGGACCAAGGTCTCCACGGTGTCTGCCATCCTTCCCATGGACACCTGCATGCGTGCACATGTGGGCACCACTTCATCAGATAGCAGGCGAATGCAATCCTCTGACTCGCGTGCCACTCAGTTGAGGGTTTCCAGCAGCTCTGAATGATATTCCCCCGCCTTCTGTTGGCTCTCCACAATGAGTGGGAAGGCCAAATCCAGAGGCTTGTCATCTGACTTGGTCACTTGGCAGAGCTCCCTGTCAACCGGAGTATAGGTAATTAGTCCATGGCAGTAGAGTCAAAAGCAGGAGAGAGAGCACTCACAGCTGCATTGAGAGAGGGATGATGTGGTGCAGGATCCTCACGAGGGTGTTCACCACTGACCTCACCGTTGTCGCAGGTGCAATCCACGTCCTCACCAGTCAGCATGATGGCACACTCCTCAAAGTGAGTGAGGGGCCTAATGTGGGCCACTCCACCCTGGGTCTGGGACCTCTCCCTGCTGATGTGAGCCAGCTTCTCCTGCATGAAAACAGATGAAGAGAGTGTGAGCAGGACACATGGCACTGCGTGGAATGTTTGTGTGGTGAACGGATTCATGATGAGAGCGTGAGCTTCAGAGAATATCAGCCTGATGGAGATGTGAGGGTGTGTGTGGGAGTTAGTGGTGTTGTCCCTTGAGGTGTGAAATCCCTGTGGATGTGTGATCGGATTGGGAGTGTGTGACTTGAGAGTGATGAGGAAGTTGCCTTACCCTCGCGGAACAGATGAGAGCATTCATCCTCATCCTCCACTGGATGGCTGATCTCCTCTGTGCTCCAGTGGAGCTGACCACCTCTAACACCGCCTCCCAGGCTGGAATGGTGACTCTGGTGGACATCCTGTGGCCACAGCGGGGGTAAAGGACATCGCGGCTGCCTTCCACTGCATGCAGCAGATGCTCCAGAGAGGCATCACTAAATCTGGGGGCTGCTTTCAGGACCACCTGTCACCTGAAGCAGTCCTGGTCTGTAGTTATGAAGTGGGCATGCACTCTGCTGTGCTTTAAATATGGTGCCCAGAGCAAGGAAGCATTGAGGTCATGGCGGTAAGTAAATCCAAGTTTGCCCGCCAGTGATCTGGAGTGTTTCCGGTAAATGCATTATTGATGAGGTGGGACGTGCCAGAAATGGGATGATATGGTGCGAAAACCCACCATTGTGGCCGATGGGTATCACGGTCTTTTCCCGTCCAGTGCGCACTCTGTGCAAATCTGGGACGATTCCACCCAGAGTATTTTAACCTGGTGTGCTGACTAATGGGGAATTAACAAATCTGCCTCGGTTCAGCTTAGTTGGAAAGCATTAAATTTAAATTTCTGCAAATTGAACCAGGATAACCCATTTGCCATGGTGAGATTCTTTCAAGGTGGCCAAGGAGTTTAATTCTAAACATACTGAGATTCAGGAATGTGAAGCAAAACAATTTTTAACACTTTGCAAACTTTCAAGATTGCATGGATAGACACAGCTAAATTGATATCCACAAAACAGTCATGTTGATATAGATGTAAGCAAACTGTGCTTATAATCTCCAACCCCCTTCTCAACCATGGGGAAAGTTTTCTTCCTGTGCTATGTGTTGTAATTTGCAAGCCTATTTGCAAGGAATGAGTTTAAAGTTTCCCTTTACCTATCATAGAGGAAATCTCTGCTACAAGTATTTATCCATATCTGTTTTGAAGAAGTTGTTCAAATTAAGTACAAATGGTTTTGCTGAGAGCTTGTTCTATATAGCGATTTTTCACTGTGAGAAAAGAAAATCACCTATTTTCTTCCATCACTTTTCAAATTTTGAAACCTGTGTCACATAGTTCCCCATACAAGATCTACATGGGGATCCTCTAGTGATCCACGTAGGAAACATAGCCTGCCCACCTAAGTTGAATTTTCTGAAGGGTGGTATCCATGTTGACGAGCCCAGCATGATCAAGGGCCTCATTGTTTGTGATTTTGCCACTGAATTCTCATCATGGACCTCCGGTGTCTTTGATGGAAGCCTTCCATTGCTTTGATGTGGCACTTGTAGTAAACCCAATATTTTGCACCATACAGAAGGGTGGTAAGGAGTGTGATTTTAATCTTGAGTTTCATGCCGTGCTTCCAAAAATTAGGGAAGTCTTGCTTAATCTTCAAACTCCTCTGCCCTAGAGAATAGTGGATGCCGGGTTATTGAATCTGGGGTTGGACCTGGGAATTGAGGTTGGGTCAAGGCTGAGTCAGATTTTTGATCTACAAGAAATTCAAGTGTTATGGGGAACAGGCAGGAAACTGGAGTTGATATCGCAATCAGATCAACCATGATCTTATTGAATGGTGAAGCGGGCTCGAGGGGGTGAATGACCTACTCCTGCTCCTATTTCTTATGTGCTTATATTCTTTTAATAATTATGATTTTCTTAAATGTTGGACTGTGCCTTTAAGAAGAGTCCTGTGATGTAATATCACATGATCTGTGTAAACCAATGTGTTAGCAGCATGGGCTACCTCCACAGTCAGTGTAGAGATAGAGATGGATTTGAATACACACGTGTAGTTGCTGCTGGCTGTATTGTAAATGAACATGTTTCCAATTAGAAAGTTGCCGGCAGGTCAACTCTATTACGAATAGGTGACTCAGCCACTCTATAACAAACTGGCAATGAGGATAATTCAGATTCGCTGCTGTACCTCGCCCAACGATTGTGAGTATCTAAGCTCATTAAAAATAAAAGAAGATATACTTATCTGAAATGCCACAGTTTGGCAGAATTGATTCCTTTGAGCCAGCCACAGACAATTCAGTTCAATTTATAGAATGTCTTGTGTTCTTCTTTCAAGCAAGCAAAATCACGGGGGAGGAAAAGAGAACAGTTGGTCTCCTGAGAATTTGTGGGAGCAAGACCTACAGTTTAATTTGACGCTTAATGGCCCCCAGTGCCCCAGATTCGAAGATTTTAAGTGAATTAGTAAACCTCGTTAAGGACATTTTCAACCCAAGCCCTCAGTCACAATGCAGAGGTTCAGGCTCAATTTATGGAATAGAGCCCCGGGAGAGACCATTGCTACCTACGTGGTGAAATTAAAACAACTATCGGAATAATGTGATTTTGGTGAACCCCTGAATGACATGCTCAGAGATCATTTAGCATGTGGCATGCAGGAAGGCGCTATTCAGCGAAAATTGCTGGCTGAAGTGAATATTGATTTTAAGAAATCATTAGAAACAGCGCCGGCAATGGGAATTGCTCCTCACAAGAAATTCAAGGGGCACAAAATGGCGCTGCTCTCTTAACTGGGCAGGAACAGTAAACTGAAAGTGGCGCGAAAAGCTGGGACTCTGTCGCGAAGTGGGAAACAGTCCCCGCTAACGAAAAAATGAGAGGAAACAGCTTAGCAACTAAATCGAAAAATAACTTTCATCAACGTGGAAACAATCAGTCTTCTAGCAATTGGCACTTTAAAAAAGTAGTGTTATTTTTGTCACAGAAGTGGACACAAAATGAGACAGTACAAAGTGAGATTTAAACAGGCTTCCAAACAACAAATGAAGTCCAATGAAGTCTATAGTGTAGAAGAGCCAGAAACAACCAATTCTGACATTTATTCATTATTCAACATGAAAGTTGGGAAGACAGAGCCAATATTTGTTACAATGCAAATGAACGGTAAACCCTTATAAACGGAAGTAGACACGGGTGCTTCTACCATTGTAATAGGAGAACACACTTTCAGATATTTAAATAATGATGGACATCAATTAAATTTGGAACAAACATCTGCCAAGTTGAGTAGGTACACAGATGAAGAAATCCAAGTAAAAGGTATCAGCAGAGCACTTCTCCATTTTAGAAACCAATTGGCACAGCTACCCATGATGGTATTGAGAGGCAGAGGACCAAGCCTTCTAGGGCAAAACTGGTTAAGGGAAGTCAACCTTGATTGGCCAGTGAGATTTCAAAAGAAAGAGCCTGGAGAGTCCAAGGACTGCAACAGGATAAAAAAGGAATGTGTAAGGACTCAACGACCTGAAGAAATGCAGTCTATCTCAAAGAAAAACATGGAAGAACTGCAGAAGAAGCTCAAGGAGACCCTGCTGAATGACAGGATTCAAGATGAAGTGAGTAACCTTCAGAAGGAAAAGGAAAACCTATTGAAAGACCTTCACACTCTACAAGATTCCCTCAGGTCAAAGTTTGTGCCTCTGGAGAAGTACGAAGAGAAACAGAAAGAATTCAACACCTCTCTGAACAAACTGGAGAACCAGTTAGCAGAGAAGACATATCAATGTTCAAGTTTCCAGGGGGCTGCCAACAAATATGAACAAGAGACAGAAGAGCTAAAGAATCAGCTAAATGGAGCCAAAAAGGCTTTGAAAGCAAAAATTGGAGAGCTTTCCAAGAGGTGAGCAGATAATGAAGTTTTGGGAGACTCAGCTACTGAACTAAGACAAGTTGAGATTGTATCTGAGAGAGGTCTGGCCAACAGTGAAGTCAAAAAGAAGGCCGAGATTAAATTCTGTGGTAAAGAGAAGAAGACACATAAGAAGATGATGCAGAATTACTGATGTGATGCTGTCTACGTACAAGACTAAGCCTAATACTTCCCATTGATAAAGCAAAATACTGCAGATGCTGGAAATCTGAAACAAAAACGGAAAATGCGAGAAAAGCTCAGCAGGTCTAACAGCATCTGTGGAGAGAGAAACAGGGTTAACGTTTCAATTCCATATGAAACTTCTTCAGAACTGAAGCAAAGTAGAAATGTGATGAAATTTATACTGTTTAAGGGAAGTGGGGCAGGTGGAGCTAAATAGAAGGCCAGTGACAGGTGGGGACAAAGGAGGGATTGACGAAGATGTCATGAACTAAAGGACAAAGGGAGTGTTAATGCTAGTGGTTAGTGCTAAAAAAGATGCTGATAGTGGCGTAAAGGTGAGAAAGCAGAACAAGGGTAGCATTGTGCGAAAGAAAATCATGGAACAAGTAACAGATGGTCCTGTAGGGGATGGGGTGGGGAGAGGGGGCAATGGTGGGGGATAAAAAGGATAGAAAATGGGATAGAAGAGGGGATCAAAAGGGGGATAAAACCACGGATAAATGAATAAAGATAAAAATAAAAATGGATAAAAAATAAAAATGAATGTAGAAAAAAGGGGATTTAAAAAGGGGTGGGGGTGAGGATGGAGGAGCGATTTCATGGTCTGAAGTTGTTGAACTCAATGTTAAGTCCAAAAGGCTGTAAAGTGCCTAGTCGGAAGATGAGGTGCTGTTCCTCCAGCTTGCGTTGAGCTTCACTGGAACAATGCAGCAGGCCAAGGACGGACATGTGGGCATGAGAACAAGGTGGAGTGTTAAAATGGCAAGCGACAGGAAGGTCTGGGTCATGCTTACGGACAGACCGGAGGCGTTCAGCAAAGCGGTCACCCAGTCTGTGTTTGATCTCCTCAATGTAGAGGAAACCGCATTGGGAGCAGCGGATGCAGTAGATCAAATTGAAGGAGGTTCAAGTGAAGTGCTGCTTCACTTGAAAGGAGTGTTTGGGCCCTTAGACAGTGAGGAGGGAGGAGGTAAAGGGGCAGGTGTTACACCTTCTGTGATTGCATGGAAAGGTGCCGTGAGAAAGGGATGAGGTGTAGAGGGTGAAGGAGGAGTGGACCAGGGTGTACCGGAGGGAACGGTCCTTACGGAATGCTGATGGTGGGGGGGGGGTGAGGGGAAGATATGTTTGGTGGCATCGTGTTGGAGTTGACGGAAATGGCAAATCCTTTGAATGCGGAGGCTGTTGGGGTGAAGAGTGAGGACAAAGGAGATCCTATCATGGTTCTGGGAGGGAGGGGAAAGTGTGAGGGCAGAGGCGCGGGCGATGGGTCAGACACGGTTGAGGGCCCTGTCAACCACCGTTGGGGGGGATCCTTGGCTAAGGAAGAAAGAAGACATGTCAGAAGTGCCGTTTTGGAAAGTGGCATCATCGGAACAGATGCAACAGAGAAGAAGGAGCTGAGAGAATGGGATGGAGTCCTTACAGGAAGCGGGGTGTGAGGAGCTGTAGTCAAGGTAGCTGTGGGAGTCGGTGGGCTTGTAATGAATATTGGTGGACAGTCTATCACCAGAAATTGAGACAGAGAGGTCAAGGGAGGGAAGGGAAGTGTCGGAGGTGGACCATATGAAGGTGTAGAGGGGTGGAAATTGGAAGCAAAATTGATAAATTTTTCCAGGTCCAGACGAGAGCGTGAAACGGCACCGAAAAAGTCATCGGTGTATCGGAAAAAAGAGTTGTGGGAGGGGGCCTGAGTAGGACTGGAACAAGGAACGTTCCACATAACCCATAAAGACACAGGCACAACTGGGACCCATGCGGGTAGCCATAGCCACACCTTTTATTATTATTGTTGTTCTGCTATTATCACATTCTGCTTTCTTACCTTTATCCCACTATCAGCACCTTTTTTTTTAGCACTAACCACTACTCTTTGTCCTTTAGTTCATGACACCTTTGTCAATCCATCCTTTGTCCCCACCTATGAGCCTTCTATCCAGCTCCACCTGCCCCACCCCCTTTAACAGTATAAATTTCATCACATTTCCACTTCTCTTCAGCTCTGAAGAAGGGTCATAGGGACTCTAAATGTTAACCCTAATACTTTCCATTCTTGAGGGGAAGGTGGAGAAAAGTCAAAGGAACCAAAAAGCGACTGATGATTTGCATAGTCATGGGAGACAATTTACTGTTGGAGAAGCAGTATATGTAAAGAATTTCATTGGAGAACCGAAGCGGTTACCTGGAAAAGTAAGTTCAGTGACTGGACCATTATCATACCATGTTTAAGCAGAAGGCCAGATCACCCGTAAGCATGTGGACCATTTAAGATCAAGAGAGATACCAAAACAAGATATGGTTCCACCTGTAACCATCACTGAACCAGTGTTTCCTGTTAAAGATGCTCAGCTAAGGACTGATATATCTGATGTCTCTATCAGAACGGAAGACACTGAACTGCAAGTGCCCACCGAGGTACCTAATGTTCATGCAGTTCCAGAGAATGTGGTTCCTGAGAAAGAATCTGAAGCTGTGGAGCTGCGACATTCCACACAAACCAGGAAACCACCTGAAACACTGGACTTGAAAATTTCATGACCTGTGTAAATATTATAAAGTCATGAGATAAACATACCTGTTAATACAATATGTACAACAAAGTTAAAGGGGGAGGAATGTAGTAATTATGGTTTTGTTAAATGTTGGACTGTACCTTTAAGAATAGTCTTATGATGTAAGATCACATGATCTGTGTAAACCAATGTGTTAACAGCAGAGGCTACCTCCACAGTCAGTGTAGAGATAGAAATGGAGTTGAATACAGATGTGTAGTTGCTGCTGGCTGTATTATAAATAAACCTAATGTTTCCACTTAGAAAGTTGTCTGCAGATCAACTCTATTACAAATAGGCAACTCGGCCACACTACTACAACAATTCTTATCTTAACTTCATTTTAATTGAAAATGCTCTGTCTCAGATTAATGATGAAACATAGGGCCTTTTATTTTTCCGTAAAGGACACCTTTGCATTCTGTCTATATCTCCTATTCCAATATGCATGACCTTTCATTTTATTGATATTAAAAATTATCTTCCAGTCCTTGCCCCATTTGTTTAATTGGTCCAGGTCTTTTTGAATGTTGTTCTATTTGTCCCCTGGCCACATAGCTTGGTGTTGTCAACAACTGTTATAATATTCCAAGCAGTATTCTGCTCCAAGTCATTTATGTTTAGTTTCAATAGCAGATGACCTGGAACAGACCCCTGCAGAGCTCTGCTAGTCACTGGCCCCAGGCAGAATTGTTAAGATAACTGTTAGTCCTTTTCCTGGAGATTGCTATCAACAATAATTTAACTTTAATAAAATCCACCAAATTTTATAAAGTGCTCTAAAAATAAAAATGAAAACCTACTAACTAATAAAGCCACTAGCACATATAACCGTGACAGAGCAAGAGGAATTATAGCAACAAAATTCACTTAATTCAAGAGAGTTAACATTCTCCAGATCTTTCCCAGTGGCAGCAGATACCCTGTAGGTCCTTCCAGTTAGCCAGGCCCACACAGTGATCAGCACATCCTCCTGCCATTTTCTTCACTGTGCTACTTGACAAGGTGACATGTCTTCTGGAGTGGGTCTGATTCCAACATCCAGGGATTTTATTTCCATTGTAAAAAATGTCAGAATAAATTAAATATGTGTTATAAATCATATAAAATTAAAATGCCCAATTGACAGCTATATGATTTTTATTTTCACTTGTAAGACAGACCATAACTCACTTGCAGCTTTATCACTCATAAGTTATCTAGTCAGCCAGGCTCAAAGACATATTGCATCACACAGCTGACTATGGAATAAATATTCCTCAGGTAACAAATATTTCTCAAGTGATGTCAGGTTGTCTGTAATATAAAAAGCCTTTCAAAAAAATAGCACCTCAACTGGTAACTAATAGTGTTAGAGAGTCAGTCAGTGAAATTTAGTAATGAGTTGAAGATTTTCTTGATCAATATTGCGGACAAAACTGTAACCGAATTAACTGAAAACATTTTCACCATTTCATTAGAAGTAGTCACCATCTTCTTGCTATAGTTATTATGTCACTTAGCTCATAGCAACCAATGAAAATCTACCCTCATATCAATTAAGGCAAAATCATTTTTTATCTTAAATTTTCAAGGTCAGTTTTTACACAACTATTTGATACAATTGGAAGATACAACTGAGAGAATCACAAAGTTACTTATATCATCCTAACCTGGTTTTATTGATCTTATGGTTCATTTAAACAAATCATTATATTCAAAACAGCTTTTGGAAGCTGAGCAATTCACTCACGCGCAAAGTCTATTCACTTATGGAGCTTGTATTCTCCGTTTGTTTTCTATCAGGGATGGTTCATCAGCACTGATCATTCACAGTTAACACATACAAGTGTAGGATTGTGGAATCACACCAGAATAAGATTTAACATGGCCACATACAGCAATACACTGCTGATTTGTATTCCAATAATGTACTTGAACCACAATCTCAAAGAAAACCTTAACTGCAACAGTGCAGATCTGGAGCAGAATGTTCCTGTTGGTGTGCGTAAAATGACGCGAGCGTCCCAATGTCACCGCGCGCCAAGGCGATATTTTGGTGGACAGGCACGCAATAATCGCTGATGCGCATCCACCATTAATTAAGGGGCCACTTAATTGACAGCGATTTTTCGGGGCCCGTGCGATCTTCAGGCCGTTGCATGGGCGCAACGGGCAGGTGGGTAGGACATATTTGTATAAACCTCATCCACAGGCGGGATAAGAGGGATCAGTGGGGTCACGAATGTGCTGAGTCAGATATTTATTTTTGAAAGTTACTGATACTTGCCTGTGTGAGCAGAAATACTTCAAAACTCATACCAGCTGCTTGGGCAGGACTCACAATCCTCAGGTCAGCACTCAGCACAGAGAAGAGCCTTTTTGGGGCCTGCAGGTTTCAGGAAACCTTCCCTTAGCCTGGGAATGGGAGTTGTGCTCTCCATTGGAGGCACCTCCTCTGAGGAGGGAGGGCCAGAAGGGGGTGGAGTCCAGAAGTGCACATTCAGCCTCTAGATGAGCCACCTTTGGGAGGAGAGGCGCAGGCACAAGGGGCGCAGGGCCAACAGGAAGTCCAAGGCAGACGGGGCCACAGAAAATGCCACTATCCTGCTGCCAGGATATACAGGTGGCGAAGCAGCTACCTCAGTATGTCTGAGGTGCAGTGCTGAAGGAGGCTCCGTCTCTCAAGGGAGACAGTCAACTCTATCGGTCAGATGATAGGCCCTGAGATCTCTGTTAACTGTGTGGGTGGACACCCCATGCCAGTGGCACTGAAGGTCCCAATGGCCCTCAACTTCTATGCCTCTGGCTCTTTCCAGGGCTTGGTGGGTGATCTTTGCAGTGTCTCCCAATAAGCTGTCCACACTTGTGTCAAGCAGGTTACAGACGCTCTATTCAGGCGTGCATTGACGTTCATCCACTATCGTTGGGACGAGGCCAGCCAGACACAGTGAGCCAGAGGTGTCGCAGCAATTGCTGGCTTCCCCCGCGTCCAGGGTGCAATAGATTGTACACATGTGGCCATCAAGGCGCCAGCAGGTGAGCCCCGGTGCCTTCATCAACAGGAAGGGCTTCCACTCCATGAACGTGCAGATAGTGTGTGACCACAGGATGCTGATTCTACAAGTCTGTGCAAGGTACCCAGGCAGCTCCCACGACGCCTACATCCTCAGACACTCCCAGGTGCCGGGGCTCTTCAGTGCTCCAGACCGGCTGGATGGATGGCTGCTGGGTGACAAGGGCTATCCCCTCAGAAGGTGGCTCATGACGCCTCTCCGCTATCCAAGAACAGAAGCTGAGCAGCGGTACAATAGGAGCCACGCCTCCACAAGGGCTGTGGTGGAGAGAGCCATCGATCTTCTCAAGATGTGCTTCTGATACCTGGACCCCTCCGGGGCCGCACTCCAGTACCCCCCAGATCGTGTGTTGCTGATAGTGGTTGCATACTGCGCTCTGCACAATCTTGCGCTGGAAAGGGGGGACGCAGTGGACAAAGATGTAGACGTGTGGCTGCACACGATGAGTCCAGCACACGATGAGCATGCACAGGGAAATGCTGAGGGGGTAGACGCTGACCCGGGCATACTCCAGGGAGGCAGGGACACTCGAGAAGCTTTAATCCAACGAACCATCAGCTTGAACACCACATAGGGACCTCCAACACACGCCAGGGCTGCAGGCTCCATACTCGATACCTGAGTGCTAAATCTGCCTGGATAGGAACATTAACTAAGGGCCTTGTTAATCAAGCTCAATGTGACACAACCCATTCATAACATCATGGATAACCATCCACCTGCACCCTCAGTCATGGTCACAATTCTAAATTTAATGATATAACAAAATGAACTTAAGGAAACAAAATGACAAAGGTGTTAAACAGTATACCAACTAATCATGACCTCATTGCGGGGCAACACAAAAGCACCAGTGAGAAACTCGTGGTGTGCCTAAGGTGCCTTAAATTTACACCTTCGGGTGCTCCATCTAGGTGCTGCCCCCTCGCTGGCACTGGCATCTGAGACAGCCTGCTCATTATGCTGTCCCCTTGGCCTCGATGATCTTGGTGGACGTCCTCTGGCCCGTGGAGCCTATGCTGGCCCCGCCTGGGAGGGAGCTACCAGTTCCACAGCTGGCTTCTTCCCAGTCGTTGCAGCCTCATCGGATGCAATGGTCACTGGCAGAGGGGCAGAGGAGCTGCTGCCCTCATCCGGAGCGCCCTGAGAGGAGCCTGCAGAGATAACAGGCAGCTGCTGCGCTGACGTGAGGTCGTTTCAGACCTCCTTGCTCACCGTAGATGGATGGGCACCGAGCTGGGAAACTTGGTGCCCAGACCATCTCCTACACTGGCACTGACCAGCTGAAGTCAATGCCGATGTGAGGGCTTGCTGGTCAGAGTGCATCCCCAGGAAACCGTGATTCGTCTCCTCAAGACTCTCCACGAGAATCACCACTCTCTCCATGGAGGATGCATGGCGCTTGTCCATGAGGCTCATTGCATCAGCGAACATCCGTGTGGCCTCCTCCACCACGGACACCAAACCAAGCATAGCCTCATGTATCTCCGCCAGATCCTCCCACACACCCTGCTGGACTTCCAGCATTTGCTGCCTCCTGGACGACTCCAGAGACACATCATCAGCCATTGACTGAGCATGTGCCTGGTCCCTGCAGTCCTCCGACTGCTGGTGCCATGGGCACTCTCTGTCTCCGCCAGCTCCTCCAACGACTGTGAAGTGCTGTGCCCCGGAACATTAGTCGATGATCTAATTCCCACCAAGGTGATAGTATCTGTGCTACTGCCTGCTTGACAGAGATGGTGTGACACTGGCGAAACTTCAGGACCCTCAGGTGTGAGAGGGGGCCTCTGTGCCTCCTCCTCCGGACCCTGCTCCTCTGATGCTGAAAGGAAGAACAAGGACATTGGAATAGTTAACGTGGAGACAATATCAATGTGTATCCCTGTCTCCCGGATCATTATGCGCTTATCCTTCCATAAGCAATCACTGAATATTCAGCACTGCCATGGCTGCTGGGACACTAATGGTGACCTCACTGCTGGGCTGATACACCTGCCCGTGGCCCCCCAGCCTCACCGACACCGGGGGACCTGGGCACATGGCGCCTCTCCAAATCTAGGGCCTCCTGCTCGAACCTGCTAATGATGGCCAACTGGGCCGGCCCCCCGCCAGTCCTCACCCACTCAGCGGCATTATGAGCATTCTTCTCCTGAAAAGGAGGGAAGAGCATTGATTAGTGCAACTTGCACCTGGAATCTCTTCACTGCCGTCCCACCCCAGCCAGAGTGGGTCATTGCTGGGCTCCAGCGCCTCCTCACCCCGTAGCTGCTGCTGAACACACACAAAGATGCCAGGCCTGTCCACCACCCCACCCCCCGCCCTCACCTTGGCCAAAGGCAGCCTACATTTGGCACCATACAGTCCAACCTTGCAAAGCAAAGAGGCGCAAGCACATGGAGCGCAGAGGGCAGCAGATTGATCGGTGCCCCGCCACCTGGAAGCTCCCCTCCCAGCATCTCATCACCCTGACTTTGACATGTCCTGGAGTTCCAGCACTGCACCTAGGTACAGATCCTCCAGGCTTCCCCCAAAACAGTAATGTGGGTCTCAGTGTACCACATGCTGCGGGTGCAGAACCCATCTCATCAATACCCCCTCAGGGTGACCTCGGCATGGGCAATATCTGCTGGCCCACCCAGCGAAGGACACATGCCATCAATGATTCAATGCAGTCACTACACTCAGAGTTTGTGGGGGGTGCGGCCAGGAGAGAAAGCCTACCTGCTGGGTTCACTGACCAATGGCAACATGGTACTCACCCTTCCTGAGCCCAAGAGGTCGTTAAAGCGCCTGCGGCACTGGAACCAAGTGCGCCACACCATGCCGCTGAAGCTCACCACCTCCGACACCTCCTCCCAGGCACGTTTGGTCATGTGGGGGGGCCTCTTCCTCCCGTCCCTCGGAACGAGGACCTCCCACCATGCGGTCACCTCATCAAGGAGGGCAGCAAGGCAATCGTCTGAGAAACGAGGGGCACAGTGGCCCCCTGCCCTACCTTCCTGCCTGGCCTGCTCACCAGCAGCGCTCTGGGGAGCCCTTCTGCTGGCCATGTTTGACAGACTTTGCAAGGCTGCAGGAGCTCTTTTAAACAGGCCGCCGGGTCACCATTGGACCCGGTGGTCATAGCAGTCCCGCCGCTGCCCGCCCACTCCCGCTGTCCTCGGAAACTGCTTTTCATGCTGGGCATTAATTGGCCCACCTGTGTAAAATGGTGGTACGGACCCGATCATGGGCAGCGATCAAGTCTGCGCCTGCCCCCGCCCACACCCACTCTGCCCAATAGGCAGAAAATTCTGCCCCTGGTCTCTTTAACAATAATTTGCAGTCTAAGTCAATGGAAAGGAAAATTGAGAGGTGGGGGCTGGGTGTGAGAATGATGAGAGGTTGATCCAGTATCGTTGACTTTGTGTCCCACTGAAATTAAATTTCACCCACTCTGAACCCCATCAAAGTTCATCCTTCCACAAGGACGCACTCTCCTCATTCAATTCATCCACTTTATTATTGACACTCTTCTCCGTCCACCGTGCCTATTCAACCTGGCCCTCTGCTGCACCCCCTATTCCTGTTGGTCGTCTTCTCCCCGCCCCCCCTTGACACTCATTTCACTGTATAGTGCATTTCAAGCAGCTACTTATCTTGCAATATTCTCATTCAAGCTCTCACTATTCTTCCCCCTCTTCCTAAACTGGTCTTTCTAGACCAACTTATGCTGGCAATCCACAAGCCCTCAGGCCCACATTCTTTTTTTTCTTTCATGAGATATGGACGTCACTGGCTAGGCCACCATTTGTTGCCCATCTCTAATTGCCCTTGAGAAGTTGTTTGGGACCCAATATTCTTGGCCACTGTTAGGAAGTGATTTCCAGGATTTTGACACAGTGACAGTGAAGGAATGGCAATATAGTTCAAAGTCAGGATGGTGTGCGACTTAGAGGTGCTATTTCAAAAGTGCTAATCTCAACTTCTCTTTACCCCACAGGACTGAAGTTTCCTGCCGCTTTCCTCATCTCTTCATCTCACTCTTATTTCTCACCTTCATTTCCATCTATTTCCCTCTTTATTGACATCCATTTCCCCCTTCCCTCTCCGCTTAGTGCCATCCCGTGCCAACCCTTTGTGCAAATGGAAGGGGTTTCAGACACTGCTTACAATGGACAGGAACTGCTGTTTTGAACATTCACACCTAGAGTACACAGAGGCTGCAATCACTTTTATTAGCAGTTGAACTCTTGTGGGCATGCCATTCAGGGGTAAATAGTGACAGCAGGTTGGGCCCTATAAGCTGACAGTTAGTCAGTCAGCATGTGTGTGATCACCTTGTTCCAAGCCAGAATAGCACCTTGAAAATTGGAGACCCAACTCTCAATAACCATAATAATAGGGGTTGGATTTCTGAACTGATTCTCCTGACAGTCTCTTAAATCAGCAGAGGATTTGCAGAATCTGGTGTGGCATTTGTCTCAGATTTCTGCAGACCCTCTGCTCAGGTTATGTCCGATGATTGGGAAAACCACCACAGGAATTAAAGGCTATTGTTTTCGCGAGGAAAACTGTACTTTAGTTTTAAACCTTTTTTGTTTTTGGTCATCAGGTTTGCTTAGTCCAGTGAACCTAACTGCACCCTTGATATTAAAACATTAGATGGTGTTTGAAACAATATAGGCAGAGAGAGACCGATTAACTGAACAAACACTGGTAGTTTATTGGAACTAAGAACAGAGCACTAACACCATGTGTGCTTCTTCAAACACCTCCAGCTCTAGACTTACCCAAGAAGCCTGCGCTATGTAAGTGATTGGTCAATACAGTCACATGGTCAACTAACTACATTCTCTTAAAGGTACATAGCACTCCACTTTACCCCAAAACCTTTGTTTTTTTGAAATTAATTCATGGGATGTGAATGTTGCTGGAAAGGCCAGCATTTGTTACCCAACCCTAATTGCCCTTGAGAAGGTGGTGGTGAGTCGCCTTCTTGAACTGCTGCAGTCCTTGTGGTGTAGGTATACCCACAGTGCTGTTAGGGAGGGAGTTCAAGATTTTGACCCAGCGACAGTGAAGGAATGGCAATATATTTCCAAGTCAGGATGACATGTGACTTGAAGGGGAACTTGCAGGTGGTGGTGTTTCTATGTGTCTGCTGGACTTGTCCCCCTAGGTGGTAGAGGATGTGGATTTGGAAAATGCTGTTGAAGAAGCCTTGGCAAATTGCCACAGTGCATCTTGTGGATTGCACACACTGCTGCCACCATACACTGGTGGTGGAGGGAACGAATGTTGAAGGTGAGGCACTCATAAACATGTTTTATCCTGGATGGTGTCAAGCTTCTTGAGCGTTGTTGGAGCTTCAGTCATCCAGGCAAGTGGAGAGTATTTCATCCTGACTTGTGTGCTGTAGATGGTGGACTGGCCTTAGAGCTGAGTTACTTGCCACAGAATTTTAAGCCCCTGTCCTGCTCTTGTTGCCACAGTATTTATATGGCTGGTCCAGTTCAGTTTCTGGCCAATGTTAACCCCAGGATGCTGACAGTGGGGGATTCAGTGATGGTAATGCCATTGAATATCAAAGAGAGATGAATAGATTCTCTGGGTTGGAGGGTAATTGCCTGGCACATTCATGTTGTGAATGTTACTTGCCATTTATCATTTCAAGCCTGAATGTTGTTCAGGTCTTGCTGCATGTTGACACGGACTGCTTCACTATCGTGAATGGTACTAATGTTATGGCACAGCCGATGGTAAATGCCAAGCTGCCCAAATCCCAGAAGGGAACTTGAAGCAGCTGCCACAACTACTTTGCAATTTGTACTTGTTTCCAAATGCAGGCTTTGAATTCAGTAAAAAGAAGACCACCAAATCCTATAGGTTTCTTACAAAACTAAATTAAATCTTTATTAATAGAAGAAATGATTTTAAGCACATACATGGATCTACAAATTACTACTATGATAACTTCTAAATCCACTAATTAATCTAACCTCAGTTACCCCTCCGTTAAGGCAACAGTAAAACACATAGGGCAACATTTTCTCCCCATTGGTGGGGGTTGTGCAGGAGCAGGTGTGGGTCGGCAGGTTCCTGATCGGCATCCCCGATCGGGGTCACGCTGCCATTTTACATGGGCGGGCCAATTAAGGCTATGCGCTCCCTGGTCTGGTGGGCGGGGGCGGGGGGGCGGGGGGGAGGCGGGAGGGGGGGGTGGCGGGTGTGTGGATTCCCTGAGCCGGGAGTGCTCTTTCATGCATGCACATGAAAGAGCGCACAGATCTCCCCGAGGCAAAGCGCTGCCTCAGGAAGATTGGCTCAGGTTTGAAAGGTTCAATAACGAAGGGGAAAAAAATTACTGACATGTCCACTCTTGTGCCATTGTCACATGAGCTAGGACATGTCAATTTCTTTTATGTAAAACCCGCCCGTGGATGAGGTTTCATGTTTTTTCAGAAGTCCAAGTCCAAGTTAAGGTTGGACGGGAAGGTCCATTAATAATGTTAATTACTTTTTAAACGGCCTTAATAGGCCTTTGACAGTTCAGCGGGCACGTAACCAAATCGGCAGTGCGCCAGCCGGACTGAAAATCTAAATGACGTGGGGTGACGTCGGGATGCACCCCAACATCACCCTGCGTCATTTTACGTGTCGGCGAGCGGGCCCCACCCCCACTCGCCGAACAGAAGATTCTGCCCATAAATTTAAACAGACCCAGGCAAAGCACACACCCTGGATTGTCGAATTCAAAGTGAGTTTTCTCAGCTTCAGTTCCTTTTCGGCAGCAGCTTGAGGCTTAGATGCTGGAGGCTTTTCACACTTGTTAAATCTTAGAATGCCTGATCTTACACACAGCCTTCTTTCCTTTAAACATATTTTCCCCTTTGAATGCAAATTCCCATTGTTTCACTATGTCTTTGGATTTTATCTCTCTAATAATAAAAAACTCTATCACAGTACCAATTTTACCAGTAATCTTTGGGAAAAATAAACACACTGTTTCTTAACTTCTCCTGGCTAGGTGAAATATTTCACCCCCCTCTTTTGAATTCAAGCTAGTCTGGTTTATTTAAAAATGCAAATGTTCCCTTTACACCTCACATTCTACAACTTCCCTTGTGTTTACTTATTTCATATTTCAAACCTAGCTCATTTTCTGATACATCAAGCAACTGCTTCAGACCAGCTGCCTCTAATTTAATTAAGTCACACACACACACACACACAGGTAGACACAAACCCAACTATTACTCTACAATAAATTCCAATAAAATTATGAAAATTATTACATCTTCCTGACACTAAACATTGCACAATCATCAGTGAACATCCCCATTGCTGACCTGAAAATGGAGCGAAAGTCATTGATGAAGCATCTGAAGATGGTTGGGCCTAGGAGACTACTCTGAGGAACTCCTGGAGGGATTCCGGGGATTGGGATGACTTACCTCCAACAGCCACAACCATCTTCCTTTATGCTAGGTATGATTCCAATTAGTGAAGAGATTTCCCATTGATTCCCATTGTCTTCAATTTTACTAGGGTTGTTTTATTTCACATTCTGTCAAATGCCTTGACATCAAAGGCAGCCACTTTCACCTCACTTCTGGAATTCAGCTCTTTTGTTCATGCTTGGAGCAAGGCTGTAATGAAGTCTGGGGCTGAATGGCCCATTTGAACCCCAAATTGAGCAAATTATTGCTGAGTGAGTGCCGCTTGCTAGCGCAGTTGAAGACTCATTTGATCACTTTGCTGATGAATGAGAGCAGAGCGATAGAGTGGAAACTGGCCAGATTGAATTTGTCCTGCTTTTTGTGGACAGAACATAACTGGGCAATTTTCCACATAGCCGGGAAGATGCCAGTGTTGTAGCTGTACTGGAACAGCTTGGCTAAGGGCGCAGCAAGTTCTGGAGCACAAGTCTTCAGTACTGTTGCCAGAATTTTGTCAGGGCCTATAACCTTTGCAGTGTCCAGTGCTTCAGCTGTTTCTTGATATCACATGGAGTGAATCGAATTGGCTGAAAATTGGCAACTGTGATGTTGAGGACCTCAGGAGGAAGCCAAGACGGATCATCCACTTGGCAATTCTGGCTGAAGATGGTTGCAAATAGTTCAGCCTTATCTTTTGCACTGGTGTGCTGGGCTCCCCTAACGTTGAGGAGGGGGATGGTTTCTGAAGCCTCCTAGTTGTTTACTTTCCTACCACAATCCACAACTGGATATGGTATACCTCACCGGCTGCTGCAGTCCCAGTCTGGCAGATAAAGCCTTCAGGACTTGATCAATGCAGTCAGTCGTGATGCTACTGAGCCACTTTTGTTGATAGCCATTGAAGTTCCCCACCCAGAGTACATTCTACGCCCTCGCCATCCTCAGCGCTTCCTCCAAGTGGTGTTCAACATGGAGGAGCACTAATCCATCAGTTGAAGGAGAGCTGCAAGTGATAATCAGCAGGAGGTTTCCTTGTTCATGTTTGAACTGATGCCATGAGACTTCATGGGGTCCGGAGTCAATGCTGAGGTCTGTTTCTGGGGGTCTACCTGCCAATATCTCTGGAATAGTCATGGCTGTCTGGTGGGCTGCAGATGTCCCAACCCATCAGTTCTGGTTACCGGCTCTAATCTTCTGCATCTATTCCCAGCTGTTTCTCCTCATTTCTGTTCTATGCTTTATCCAGGTTCCTCCTGGACCTTTCTAATTCCCCTGAGGTGAATCTTTCTGAACTGGTAAATGTGTGTCATGCTACTTCTGGACAGATGTGCCTGTATATTGCTGAGTGAGTTTGAGGAAATTTTAAAAAAAGATTAAAAGCATGCATAGATTGTTGAATAGCCAGATTCACCTGCCTTCTACCCTCTATTGCATCGGCTTCAACACTATGAAGGACTCCATCCTCATGACGATTCTGTTTGCAGCTTGTTTGTCTCCCTCTGGTTGTATGCAGCATCACCTCTACAGAAAAAACTTACACTTTCAGGATTTGGAAGAACATAAAGTGACACCCCAGTGCCCTGGTGTACATTTTACTTGTGTGAACAGAAGACTAAATAGCAAGCAAACAGCTTATGTGACATCTGGCATACATAGTAAAGGTATAGGCTTAAACTGCCAATCCAAACCTTGGCCAACTGTATCTTGGCACTCTTCCTCAGGCTTGAGATATGTTTTCTCATTTGTTGCATAACCTATGTCCATGGGAGAAAACATTGACCCAATCAACAATAATCTTCTGCCAAATTTACTGGACATCAGAGTGTGGCGGGGGTGGAGGTGCTTTTAGGAATGGAATTCCAGGATTTTGACCCAGCAACTGTGAAGGAACAGTGACATAGTTCCAGATCAGGATGGTGTGTGGCTTGGAGGGGAACTTGCAGGTGATGGTGTTCCCATGCTCTTACTGCCCTTATCCTTCTAGGCAGTAGAAGTCAAAGGTTTGAAAGGTGCTGTCGAATGAGCCTTGGCGAGTTGCTGCACCACATCTTCTAAATGGTACACACTGCTGCCACTGTGTGTCGGTGATGGAGGGAATGAATATTTAAGAATGGGGTGCCGATCAAGTGAGCAGCTTGCGGATGTTCTTCGGCAACCCGTCCTAAACTGTGTCCATCTTGCTTTGGAGGACAAGGACAGCAGTTCCATCTGAATACTTATACCTCCAAGTTTCCCTCCAACACTCCTGCTTAAGTAGCGGAATCAGAACATAAGCAGCTCACCACAGAATAGGCAGCCTGTGAGCTGCTGCATCTGAAGGAAGAAGGAAGAAAAATCAAAGGGCAAAAAACAAATCATCAACCCCAACCCATCATTTCTCTTTTTAGATTTTTATGGACCTGCTGTGTATTTCCAGAATTTTCTGTTTGGTTTTTACAAAGCAGTTTGAGCTGATCCTCTGTTATCAGTGAGAGTCAGCTCAGAATTAAAGTCACAGTTTAATTGCTCTTTTTCTTTAACTGGCAGTGTCAACTGAAGTTACAGAACTATAGAAAAGATACACCTTTTTTTATTTCACAGTGACTGAGCACGTACCTAGAAAGTCACATTGGAAAGCCGGATTGTATAAATTCAATAGCAAGTCTTAAAATATTGTTGACGTATTTTTGACATTTGAGAATTGAATCTTCTTGTCTACTGATCAAAATTAGATACCACTGCAGAAACATAGAAGGCCCTAGGATAAGCTGTTTGCCAAGTTTCTGTTGCCTGGTCATTACTGAACTTTCTGATATCTGCAATATCTTCAAAATCCAATAAATCTGTGTATGCAGTAAAATTAAACTTTCAGAACTAGCAAACTTGAAACAGTTTTGGTAGATCGCATAAATTGGACAGAGTACAAGACAGGGACAGATGTTTGGTATTGTCTGATTATTTTCAGAGTGGAAAAACCCAGAATGTGCCTTATAATTAACTGGAATAATGAAAGAGCAAGGCACTAATCTAGAGCCTCATGGGTAAATATAATTAGTTTTTCAGTTAATAATTGAACTCTTTTTAAAAACGCAGCCAATACATCATTTTACATCATTTATTTGCAATACATTTGGATCCGAAATCATAGATGTTTCTAGCAAATTTTAATTTCCTGCAGTAATTTGAAAGGAACAGGATTAATGACAATAAATTGGTGGAATTATATAATGTCATTATACAGAAAATAATGGATACCTGGAGTAATTACAAAGCAGAAATCCAATCAAAGGGTTCAGATGACGTTAGAAACCTCTACGTACCTCTAATGATTTATAATAGTCATTTGAATGCTTGGAATAGATTACTTTCTGGAAATCACTCTACAGCATTCCATATTATTTTATAATCTATCGGGTTAAATTTTGTTTTATTTTGTGAATGTGTAAATGTAATATTGTAATGCACTGGAGTCCATCTGACCAATCAAAAAACAGATTCAAAGATCTGCCACCTCTATCATCAGAACCAAACACAGAGTGAATGAATCAATGGACTTTACAGACCATCAGCTCACTGGGATGTAATTCAACTAATTCTCAACTCCAGTTACAGTTTTACATTTCCCTCATTAACTGCTCTGTTAGGAGGTCTTGTGATGCAGTGGGTAGCTTCCTTGCCTCAGAGCCAGAAGCCCTGGGTTCAAGCCTCACCCCAGGACTTAATGGCCAAGGGAGGTGCATTGATAACACGGCCAAACACGTTGATTGTCAACATACCCTAATGGCAGGCGGTACAAGTGGGAGAGATTCCTGGTCAACTATATAAGCATTGGAGCCTCAACCATCAATATTCATAGCTCTAGGCTGCAACATGCATGTATAAATGTATGTTGCCATAGCAACTCAGATTCCCTTGGGAAGCTGGTTGGCTGGACAGCTGGTCCAGATCAGATTGGAGCCAAGAGGATGAGGTTTGCTTTCCCCTGTTCTAGCTGCATCCTTACCGTGATGGAGGCCATGGCACTGTGGATTGGACCTGCCTTTGGGCAGAGAAATCTACTCCACTGTGGGCATTATGTCCACTCTACCCAGTCTCCATTGAATTCCTGACCCACTTAACAATCTTTGCCATGTTACTGGGCATGGCCTTTACCTGTGCTTTATTTCTACTCATGCTTACTCTGAGTCTGCTAGTGTGGCTCCATCTCTCTTCTCCTCCTTCTCCCCCTCAAGAGACCTTCACTGAAGGGGAATTTAGGATTGTTGAAACTTTAGCTGCACTAGTTTGTGTCCCCTGGCAGAGTAGAAAAATGGCCAGTGGCCAATTAAGTGGCCATCAGAGCTGCCATCCTACTAAGGATGAGAATCCACTCCGCAGAGCTGCCAGCCTAGTGGGCTGG
This sequence comes from Cetorhinus maximus, assembly GCF_964194155.1. Taxonomy (NCBI): domain Eukaryota; kingdom Metazoa; phylum Chordata; class Chondrichthyes; order Lamniformes; family Cetorhinidae; genus Cetorhinus; species Cetorhinus maximus. Next base: position 87,486,600 of record NC_135879.1, read on the forward strand.
AAGCTGAGTGGTTCAGCAGCACCAGTACTAGCAGTAGCCACTGCTAGGACTGTACCCAGAGGATGAGGACTCATCAATGATTGTGCACCCTCAAAGTTAGATAAATGGGGAGCTGGGGTCAGTGAGGTAAGTCCTGGAGAGACGGATGGTGATGGGTGAGGGCAGGTGGTGCAGTTAACGTGAGGATGGCCATTGCTGCCGGGGGGCCCCCCTGTGGGCAATGGAGTGTCCAAAAAGCAGTGCGCCCTTGGAGCCCACTGGGACAAGGCCAGGATTTAACTGGCGGTCTCCCCATGAGTCGGAAAAATGCCAGTGGAACTGGGTAGAGGCCCTTAATTGGCCACTCAAATGATTCAGTTGGGCTCCTGAAGGTTCATCTGTCACCTTTCTTGCAGTTGGCAAAATAATATGGCAGCGGGAAGATTTTGGGCACACTCCTAATTCCTTCCCACGCTTTGCCAGCATTCATGCCTCCCAGCCCACACCCAAAGGCTGGTAAAATTCAGCCCTCTGGGTCCAATCTGTTGTGTCCATGGTGCAGTACAGTAACTGCAGTTTCTAGTCTGCAATTCTTATCTTTTCAAACACAACACTGGTATTTATTGTGAACTTCATCAGATAGGAAATGTAATATAAAATATAGTTCACATTTTATGACAGAAGGGGGAATGCAAACAGGCCTGAATGCCATTTGCAAAAGTTTGTTACCCCAAGCTGCCATAATCAAGCAATCTGATGGTAGACTCTGGAATTTCCCTAGACCTGCTCCCAATCAACCACTGCAACTTCACTGGAAGTGCAGCAGAAACCTTTTTGTAAAGTAACACTTGATGCAGTTAGTCTGATGGAACAGGATTAGTTCAGAGGGACTGCTTGGCTAATGGTGTTCTGCATCTACATACTGTAGTCACTAAAGTAGTTCTAAATTAAAGAGCATCATTATTCTATGCCAATATTATTTTTGTTAAACGCTTGAGACATGAGTACTGGCAATACCTTTTCACTTAGAACTGTAGAATCATAACATAACAGAGGGCAGAAGGAAGTCATTCTGCCCATCAAGCCTGTGCTGCCACCTTGCTAGAGTTATCAAATTAACCCAACTGCACAAAAATTCTACCTCTCACACTGCTCAATATACCACAGCCCATGAATCACCCATCAGCAGTCACTAGCACGCAGGACTCAGGGCTCACTTTCAGATACTTCACCTCACCTTCACATGCTTCCCAATGATGCCAGTCACATACCCATCTCTCACTACCTCCACACACCTCCAGATATTCAGCAATGGCAGGCATGTCACCTAAATACAGTGCAACACAATCGTTAACATTCTTCCTTGTCTCATATAGGACAAGGTAACTCACAATCGCAGCGAGCAGAGCAGAACTGTTGGGGCTCAGTCAGGCCTGCATCTCCTGAACCCACAGAGGAGGTGGTGTTCTGCAACAGAGTCCATTAAATCCAGCATCGTGGAAAGCATCGAGTAATGACGGAGTGCTACACTGTTGGAATGCCATCTTTCAGAGACACAAAACTGAGACCCTGCCTGCTCCCTTGGGTGGATACAAAAGATCCCATGGCAAACTTTCAAAGGAGAAAATAGAAGTTACCTCTGGTGTTCTGGCCAATATTTATCCTCAAATCAACATCACACAATAAGATTACCTGTAATCTAAGGCTATCCTGCTCACTATTTACCACACCACCAATTTTTGTGTCATCTGCAAACTTACTGATCAACCCTCCTACATTCATGTCTAAGTCGTTTATATATACCACAAACAGCAAGGGGCCCAACACCGATCCCTGTGGAACCCCACTGGACACAGGCATCCAGTCACAAAAACACCACTAGACCATCACCTTCTGTTTCCTGCCACTCAGCCAATTCTGGATCCAATTTGCCAAATTGCCTTGGATCCCATGGGCTCTTACCTTCGTTATCAGTCTCCCATGCGGGACATTGTCAAAAGCCTTGCTGAAGTCCAAGTCGACTACGTCAAATGCACACATCTACACACCTGGCCACCTTATCGAAAAATTCAATCAAATTGGTCAGACTGATCTCCCCTTACCAAAACCATGCTGACTGTCCTTGATTAATCCCTGCCTCTCCAAGTGTAGATTAATTCTGTCCCTCAGAATTGCTTCCAATAGTTTCCCCACCACTGACGTTACACTGACTGGCCTATAGTTGTCTGGTTTATCCCTTCCTCCCTTCTTGAATAACGATACCAAATTGGCTGTCCTCCAGTCCTCTGGCATCTCTCCAGAGAGGTATTGAAAATTTTTGCCAGCACCCCTGCCATCTCCTCCCTTGCCTCACTCAACAGCCTGGGATACATTTCATCCGGGCCTGGAGATTTATCTACTTTTAAGCCTGCCAGACCACTTAGAACCTGCTCCCTTTCTATGCTAATTTCTTTAATTATATCACAGTCCTTCTGCCTGATTTCCGTACCCACGTTGTCCTTCTCACTTGTGAACACCGACACAAAGTATTCATTTAGAACCCTACCTATGTCTTCCAGCTCCACACACAAATTACCACTATGGTCCTTAATGGGCCCTACTATTTCCCTAGTTATCCTCTTACTCTTAATGTACTTGTAAAATAACTTTGGATTTCCCTTTATTTTACCTGACAATGTTTTTTCATGCCCCATTTTTGTTCTCCTAATTTCCTTTTTAAGTTCCCCCTACACATTCTATACTCCTCTAGGGCTTCCACTGTTTTTAGCACTCAGTATCTGCCATAAGCCTCCCTTTTACTCTTTATCCAATCCTGTATATCCTTCGACATCCAGGGTTCCCTGGATTTGTTGGTCCCACCCTTTATGTTTACTGGAATATGTTGGCCCTGAACTATCCCTATTTCCTCACTTGCTCTCTCTTCTAATTTTGGCTGTGCATCTCCCCCTGCTGAACCTCCTGTCAAGATCCCATCCCCCTGCCAAGTTAGTTTAAACCCTCCCCAACAGCACTAGCAAACCTCCCTGCAAGGATGTTGGTCCCATTCTGGTTCAGGTGTAACCCGTCCGCCTTGTACAGGTCCCATTGCCCCAAGAAATGATCTCAATGTCCCAGAAACCTAAAGCCCTCCCTCCTGCACCACCTGTCCAACCATGCATTCATCTGGACTAACCTCCTATTTCTATACTCACTCACTTGTGGCACTGGAAGTAACCCAGAGATTGCTTCCTTTGAGATCCTGTTTTTTAATCTGCTTCCTAGCTCCCTAAATTCTGCTTGCTGGATCTCATCCCTCTTTCTACCTCTGCCATTGGTACCAATATGCACCACGATCTCTGTCTGTTTGCCCTCCCCCTTTAGAATGCCCTGCAGCCATACAGTGACATCCTTGACCCTGGCACCAGGGAGGCAACATACCACCCTGAAGTCAAGTATACAGCCGCAGAAATGCCTGTCTGTTCCCCTTATTATTGAGTCTCCCACCACTATTGCTCTTCCTGTCTTTTTCCTCCCCACTGTGCAGCTGAGCCACTCACAGTGCCATGGGCGTGGCTGCACTCCTCAGAGAAACCATCACTCTCACCGTTTTCCAACACAGAAAAATGGTTCATGAGCGAGATGCACCCTGGGGATTTCCTGACTACCTGCCTGGCACCTTTCTTCTAACTGTTGGTCACCCATTCCCTCTCTGTCTGCACTTCTATAAGTTGTGGGGTGACCACGTCTAAAAACGTGCTATCCACGAAACTCTCAGCCTCGCGGATGCACCTCGGTGCCTCCAGCTACCACTCAAGCTCCGAAACCCGGAGCTCAAGTAGCTGCAGCTGGTGGCACTTCCTGCACACGTGGTCGGTCAGAGCACAAGGCATGTTGCAGGTGATACATAACATGGAACTGAGCTGCCCTGCCATGCCTCCAGTTGAAAAAAACACTTACTTTAAGTTAAATACTATTAAAAAAGATAAATTATGTATGTACTTTAAATAAAAACTAGAACTCTTACCTTTCCTTAGCTTAACCTATTTTAAACTGGAGAAAAACACTTACCCACTGCTCGCCAATCAGCTCTCACTTTTGTGCTGATGTCACTTTTTGAAGCTTCCCCACACTCTCGCTGGTTCTGATCTCTCGCGCTGTCTTGTGATGTCACTCTTGTTATTTTCAACAAGAACTGATTGCAGGACACTCTTCCCAGACTGCTTTACCACGATGCTGACTGCAGGACACTCTTCCCAGACTGCTTCACCGCGATGCTGACTGCAGGACACTCTTCCCAGTGCTCAGGCTCATGTCATGGAGATGCAGTGGAGAGCCTAATTCCAGGAGTTTGATGATGACAGGCAGTGAGGACACTCCATAGATCTTCACATTGCCTCTATGAATGTCTACCTCCTGTCTGACTGAGGGCAGCTCGCATGTGCTCTGTAATATCATAGAGACACAGCTGTTAAACTTTAAATGCACCTGATCTTTTGGTAGACTTCAGCGCCTGAGCCCTTCAGGAGCACAGCGTCACTGGCCACAGATGCTGAAGAGATGGGGGCCAGCCTCACCTTGAAGGTGCTGGGAGCACACAGAGAGAGTGACAGAACTCTGTGACGCCTGTCCACGACATTCTGGCAGCAATGACCATTGAGGTGCAGGTGCCAGTAATATGCACAGTGAGTGTGAAGCTAGACCATCGCTTTCATCTGAAGGTTACACACTGCACAGGAAAGAGGCCCTGGACACCTGACTTTATCTTGTGCAGGAACCGAGGTTTCAAATCTGATTGACACGAGCACTGCTCATCAGGACAAGGAGCCATAGCAAGGAGACATTCTTGGGAGTTTATTTACAATACTGAACATTATGTACAAGTGATTAACACCTATGCTCAGGCTGTGCAGCTACATCTTCTTAACCTTCCCAACCCTGCTGCTACATCTTGGTGCTTCCCCCAACATCCACAGCGGAGGCGGAGGGGAGCTTGCTGACTACTACGCCCTGTCTGTGATGACTTTGGCAGGTGTCCTTTGGAGGGCCCGGCCTGCTCTGGGTGTCCTTCTGTGTGCCAGCTGCACCCTCCTCGGCCTGTGGAGCTGGAGCTGTGGGGATCACAGGAAGAAGGGAATTGGATCAGCCGGACATTCCCAGAGTCACCTGTGTGAATGGCCCTGGGGTGTCGAGCTGCTGGTCCTCCTCCCTATGGGTGCCAATGGCTCTGACTGACTTCTTGAGGGGAAGGGGAAGCTGGAGTGAGATCACAGTGCCCACACCCCTCTCACATTGACACTGTTGGAGGCGAAATATTGCATCAGTGATGGAGTTCAGCCCATGCAGCAGTGCAGGACCAATGTCCTGGACCAAGATCTCTATGGTAGCCACCATCCTGCCAGTGTTGACCTCAGTACACCAGCATGCTAGCACCATCACCTCGGATTAAAGGTGGAAGGCTCCTCCATCGTCCCTTGCAATCTGAGGAGTGCACCTGACATCCCTTCCTGATGTTCCCATGATTGTCTTTGCAGCTCCAACGACTGACTGAGGACCGAGTCCAGAGGCTCATCATCTGACTCGGACTCAGGAAATTCCTTGCCTCCAGCAGTCCTCCGAGTGCTGCTGAAAAAGGATGTCCCTGCCTTTACCTGCTGTGAACAGATTACGTGGTGTGCTCACCAGACTGTGATCTCGAGGCTACTCTACATCTCTGTCCCACCGAGGTTTGTGTCACTTCGCTGGTGGAGGGTGTGGGTGAGCGTCGTGACAGGTCTTCAATGCTGCTGCCCTCAGGGTTCTCATCTGGGGTGCTCTCGGCACTGGGGTCAGGGTCAAGGTTGCCTGAGGGCGACGTATCAGATGTGCCTAGGAGAGAAAGTGGAGATTTTTGTTCTTGGCAGCCACGTTGAACACAGAACAGTGGACTCAGTAGTGTTGAGAGAGGGGCCGTGTGGTGCAGAATCCTCATGTGGGTGTTTGCCACCGACCTCACAGTTACCATAGGAACAATCCACGTCCTCTCCGGCCAGCTCCAATGCGCAATTCTCGAATGGAGTGGGGACCAAGATGTCGGCACTCCATCCCCAGTCTGGAACCTCTCCCGGTGATTGTGCGCCATCCTGTCTGGCATAAAAACATGGAGAGAGTGTGAGCAAGGCGCATGCTAGGTCAAATGAGAAGGATGCCAAGCATGCGTGTGTGCTAAGCAGATCCAAGGGCGGTATGAGAAGGTGATCTCCAGAGGAGAAGAAGCTAAATGGAGATGTGAGGGTGTGTCTGAAAGAGTGAGTGATGATGTCGCTTGAGCTGGCAGTGAGTGAGATTCCAGTAAATGTGTGATGGCCTTGTGAGTAGGTGAGTTGAGAATGGTAAGATGGTTCATTTACCCTGGCAGCACGGATGAGATTATTCATCCATTTTCTGCACTGGATGGCTGACCTATTGTATGCTGCATTGGCACTGGCCACCTCTGCCACTGGCTCCCAAGCTGGGGTGGTGAGACTGGTGGGCCTTCTGCGACCAGAGCGGGAGTAGGGGACATCGCAGTGGGTCTCCATGACATCCAGAAGGCACCCCAGGGATGTGTCACTGAATCGGTGGGCTGCACTCTTCTTGAATTTCAGGGCCATGTCTTCACTGGAGCGGTCCTGGGCTGCAAACATTGAGAACTGTGTGCACCGCTGCAGTTTAAATATGGCACCCGGAGTGAGGAAGCGGCGAGGTTATGGTATAGCGGGCAAATTGGAGACTGGCCACCTTCTCATTTGGCCTGGCATGCGCCTTGCTCACACTCTCTCCATGTTTTTATGCCAGACAGGATGGCGCACAATCACCGGGAGAGGTCCCAGACTGGGGATGGAGTGCCGGACATCATGGTCCTCACTCCATTCGAGAATTGCGCATTGGAGCTGGCCGGAGAGAATGTGGACTGTTCCTGTAGCAACTGTGAGGTCGGTGGTGAACACCCAAGTGAGGATCCTGCACCACACAATCCCTCTCTCAGCACTACTCAGTCCTTCTGAGTCAACGTGGCTGCCAAGAACAAAAATCTCCATTTTCTCTCCTAGGCACATCTGACACGTCACCCTCAGGCAACCTTGACCCGACCCCAGTGCCGAGAGCAACTCTATTGAGGACCATGAGGGCAGCACCATTGAAGACCCATCACAATGCTCACCCACACCCTCCACCAGTGATCTGGCCTGTTTCCTGTGACGGTAAAATTTCTGAGGCAGGATGGGGACGATACAGCGTGAAAACTCGCCATTGCAGCCGGCAGGTAAAACATCTTTTTTCACACCCGCTACCACACTTAGTGCAAATCTGGGACGATTCCAACCTACGTTACTGCCTCATGTCCTTTCTCAACTCCCAGCGCACATCTTGGCACCTGACATGAAGTGCAAGCTATGGATCTCTTGCTTAACCTACTTGCTTTTTCCTCTGCACTTTTGCTTTCGGATACCCAAGGCCTGTCACTTGGTTCACCTCTGCAGCCTCATGAGGAAGGGTGCAAGCAACAGCAGACATCTGGTGAGGAAACACCGTCACTTGATCTGGCAATGTGAGAGCCATAGCCACGAGCTCAGATACTGACACTACACTTACTTTAGAGAGTAGTATAGAGGCTGGTTCAGCACATGGTGAGTCATTGTGCAAAAGTAGGCTGCAGCCAGGTCAGGGGGAAAGAGCAGTTCATGTGCCAGCTCCCTTGAGGGTGAGGTAACAGGCGAGTTGTGCTGCAGGGGACCCAGATGAGGACTTTGATGTGGAATAATACAGGAAAAGGCTGATGGGCATGCACACAGAGATTCTTGGTGCATCTGCTGTCCTGCCAGACAGCCTTCTGTCACTGTCATGGAGCCTGGAGGAGTCCACCTCCAACACGACAGAGAATAGCATGCAGAGCTTGGAGCCACACTTTTCACTGTGGAGGAAGTGGCCAAATCCACTTGTAACATTAGTCACAATGCAGCGACCGAAGGCCATTGGTAGCCACCCATCCTCTCAGTGCTGCAGTGGAAACTCAAAATCGAGGTCATGATATGGTCAGCTTGCTGCGAAGCTAGCATAGACTGCTGCCATCATAGCTGTGGATCCCAGTGCTCAAGGTGGCATGCTAGCTCTTGCAACAGTTCAGCTATTCCACAGCAGATTTCCAGGATTGCTGAGTTGCCCACCCCAAGGGAGTGGCAATGGAACCATCAAGGACAGACCTGATGCTCTCTCTCAGGGTGACATCCTGCCACCAATGCCACTCTGCCAGGGAGAGACTAGGACCCGAGGGCACAGCCTCAGAGTAAAGGGAAGAACTTTTAGAACAGAGATGAGAAGAAACTTCTTTAACCAGAGAGTGGTGAATCTATGGAATTCATTGCCACAGAAGGCTGTGGAGGCCAGGTCATTGAGTGTATTTAAGACCGAGATAGATAGGTTCTTGATTGGTAAGGGGATCAAAGGTTACGGGGAGAAGGCGGGAGAATGGGGTTGAGAAACTTATCAGCCATGATTGAATGGCGGAGCAGACTCGATGGGCCGATTGGCCTAATTTCTGCTTCTATGTCTTATGGTCTTATGGCCCTTACTGTTGCCTCTGAGCCAGCGGGCCCTGACTGCTGCTGCTGCCCATGCTGTAGTGGTGCAATCCAAAGCTGGGCCCTCAAGACCCAGAGCTGCCCAATGGCACCCTACAATGCCATATGCAGTCACCTTAGTGAACGTCAACACCCTTCCACCAGCCATACTGAAGCACTGGAGTAGCACTGTGTAGGAACACAAGGACAGTCAAAGCCACCTACAAGACTGGCATCAGGATGTAGTTCATTTTTGTTTGTGTAAGTGACACATTTTTGGATAAGATGTGATGGAAAGGTAACTTTTATGGAAGAATCTTGGCATAGGGGTGCAGTGATGTAGTGCCTCATATGCTTGGCAAGTTTAGTATGGTGGAACCGTGTTATTCTCCTAAAGGAAGCAAAGTCTTAGCTGGTGTTGTTGTACAACCCATCCCGGCTGCATCATTCCTGCCTCCTCCTCTTGAGATGGCCTCCAGATCCCTGATGAGATGTCTGCACCCTCATGATGGCAATGTTGTGGAGGATGCGGAGGACCACCGTGAACTTGGGGACAAGCTCCTGAGGGCTCCTCCTGAGCAGCCCAAGCAGCAGAATTCCAACTTCAGTTCACCAATGGTTTGCTTCTTGATGTGCCTGGCGCCACTATGGCTCCTGTTACTCAGCCATTGCTCTTGCATGGTTGGTTGGCGGAGGGTGGCCATCATCCAGATGTAGAGGAGATGTCCAATATCTCCTAGCAGGCAGCCTCTGGTTCTTTTCAGAGGCCTGAAGACAGTGGGAAAAAGACAGATTGCATCAGGAAGAAGGTATTATGGCTGCTGCTAGGATAGTGGGCATTCACCAACATGATGGTTTGTGCATGGTCATACACCAACTGCACATTAATAATATGGAACTCCTTGTGGTTCATATCCTGACTTGGGGGGGATAGCAGGGCCACGTGTGCACAGCCAATAGCTCCCTACACCATTGGGAATCTCACTATCCTGGAAATTCCACACATCCACTCATTCTGCTTCTCTCTGCTTAGAGAGAACATGATTTAGTTGCCTCTCTTTGCATATAGAGCCTCCGCCAACTCCTGAATGGCATGCTGGGAGATGTTTGATATGTCACCTGCTCCTTCCTGGAGTGACATGCCTGTGTAAAAGTTTAATTCGACTGTGCCCTTTACGGCCACTGGAAGTACTGTCCTCACTCTGGTGTGAGGCTGCAGTTCTTATTGCAGGAGGTAGCAGCTTGTTGAATACGGGTCTCTCAGTTATTGTTCCTGGGTGAGGTGGATGCACAGCCATGATGGCAGTTGTCTGAAAATACATGGTGGGCAGGGCCTTAGGTGGAGATCCCTCCTCCTCCTCCCTCTTTGTAGCCTCTGCTACATTTTTTAATCATGGCCCAGAAGCACTGCAACTACAGCCCTGATACTGGCTGCAGTCTTATTGTGTGCCGATGGCCAAACCCTCTGCCCTCCTTGAATGAATGCATCAGCTCACTAACAGGCCCCCAAAAATAAGCCACAGTACTCCAACAACTTTGCTACAGCAGGAATAATTCAAAAGTGCCGCACCTGCAGGTTGAATGGTTGGTCCTTTAAGTAGCGCTTGTGGTGGGGGAAGGGGGGATCCCTCATCCAGCTGAATACATATTCAGTGGGGAGCGATTAGCACAGGCATTCACTCGACCTCTGTGGTCAAAGTTACAAAAACTTGTATCAAATCAAATGGCCAGCAGCTTGTGCCATTTTATACCTTAGGGGCTTCTGTAGCACTGACAAAAGCAGCACCAAGGAGTCAAATGTCATGGTCCTTTTTTAATCACTAGTTTTGTTTTCTCATATACCCAGTCTACTCTATATTTTTGAGGGCTTTTAAGTTAGCTTTTATACAAAAATAGATTTTGCTCACCATAAATTGGTGCATAAACAAACAGTCTGTGCTTCAAGCCATTTTTAGATATCATTTGAAATGCCAGAGTTCATAGTTGGACTCTCAGACACCGGTTTCAAAAGCGATCCTAAAGTTGTCTATCCCTAAAAATCAAGTACATGAACTTAGTCATTGTAGTGCTGGATCAGTAACCTAAAGGTTGTGAGTTCAAGCTGCAGCACAAGAAGTTATGAAGTTGAATATTTGCTGCCAGAAAAATAAATGAAAAGCCAGTTGATATCAAAAATTGAGCCCTGAACAAAATTCTGCATTGAGGTGATAATACCAATTTCAAATGCACCATAGGTTACCAAACTGTGTCCTATATTTTCTCTGCTCAGCGTTGTTTCTTTGAGTTGGTCCTCAAATGCCTCCTGGTCCTGATGATTTTGCCATTTTCCAATCAATGTTTGCCTAAAATGGATTAACCTGAGTGCATGGACAATGCCACTCAGACTTGTCTTAGGCCAGGTAATCATGTAATGTGCACCTTCAGCCACTTCAAGGGTTGCACTTCTTATTATAACTTCTGAAAAGCCTGTTTCTGCACAAGCACTATCAAGTTAAGATCAGGTTCAAAGATATTCAAATCAAGTTGTCAGTCTCACTACCAGCATAACTGGTTTATAATCGTACCTGTCAGTCATTCAGGTGATCATATCACCACAGGTGTCTGCTGAAGATTTATGTCGTTTGCCTTTAGTCTTCATCTCCCTGTTGAAACATATTTTACCATAAATATTTATAACTGCAACTGCATATTGAAACCCATTTCTCTATGAATTATTCATCTGCTCCAAACCCAGACAATCCCTGTATAAAACTTTTACCATCAGCCCTGCTAAGAAACTCTGTGATCTCAGCTTATGGAAACAGTCTTTCTAGCCCTCTGCTAAACTTGCAATTCTGTTTTCTTACCCTTTCCCGATCCCCATTCCCACCCTGCCCCACCCCACCCTCCTGATATTAATCAAACTAGTGTAATTTGTCCTTGCACAGAGAAAATTACTGGGTGAATGTATCTGCCTCGTGTTTTGGGAATGAAAAAATGGCATGTTGTAACCGCCATTGTGAAGGCTTTCAATCATCTGATATAAGTACCTTATCACTGTACATTGCAGAGTTTCTTGCAATTGATCTTTTATCTACTTGTGTGGAATATGAATTAATAACTAACACCATTAAAACAGACTAGCTAGTCACTTATCTTATTGGGGGCTTGCTGTACAGAAATTTGCCGTTCCAATTTCCTAAGTTTCAACAGCAACTACACTTCAAAAGGAAATTCATTGGCTATGAGGGGACATCCTAGGTCCATGAGAGGCTTCATATAAATGGAAGTTCTTTCTTAATCGTGTGAAAGTTATGGATGTTGTATAAAAACATTAAAAGCGACTGGATCTCTCCAAGCTGAAATGATGGTGGAAAGGCTTGTTACATTGGCTGCAGGTATAACCAAAGGTTACTGAAAAAAGTTTAAATCTGGTTAAATTCCGTGAAAATTCAGCATTATCCCAGGAAAATCTCCTTATTTGGGAATGCCCAGGTCACGTACCTGTACTGTTCATGTTTGGAAAGATTATAAATTTGAGTGAGCTCCGAAGAGTACCCAGTTGTAGTGTCATGAAAAGCTAATTAGAGCCATGAATTACTTACAGGCATATTGAACTTCTTAAAGCAGATGTGTGTGTTTTTAAAGAAATACAAGCAAGGACACTGAGCAACAGATGGCTGGTAATGTAAAGTGCCCACTTTCTGGAAAATTCCTATGTGAATTATACTAACAGACCTGTTCTGAGAGAACATGGAATGTCGCACCTGAAAAGGTGTCATAGCCTTCTTCGGGCAGAGACACTTGAAAGCGAGATAGGAAAGATGCAAAAGACTGAAATTTAATCTCCTGTGGCCGTGGAAACAAAGACTGATTACCACATCTCAGCTGCCATCTAAAATCCATCTTGTTGATTTATATCGTAGAAAGTGTAAAATGGTCAGAGATGAAAGAAAACAGACTGAGTGCAAGGCATTTTTTTTTCACTTACAGGAATATACAGAGAAAAATGGGCTAAAAAGCTAGCTGTGAGCAGTGCAGTGTGTGCTGGTGTGCTGAGTATATGGCAGCAAGAGAGAGACCAACTACTCACCCCTGCAGTTACAGGTGAAGTCTCTGTTTTTCTCTCTCTCTCTGTTGCTGAAGCCACAGTCAAAAAGGAAATAGGATAGCCTGTTCAGCCAACCTGTGAAACCAAGTGTCTCCAAATCAACTGCGAAACTGCCAAAGTCAGCTCTACCGGAATCACCCAACTTAATGGCCACAACGTTTCGCCATCTATGCCTCACGGACAAGCCAAAAGACTGATTTGTATAGCTTTTTAATAACTTTTACTTGGATTCTTAACTTTTCATTTCTGGTCTGTGAGTATGTGAGTTGTGGTTTTATTATTTTTCTTGGGTTTTAGTAACTAATAAATTTGCTCTTTCTTTGACTCAAGAAAGCCTGGTTAAATTGGCTCCTTCTAAAAAAAAAATGCATTTGGACTGGGAAAAGGTATCCATGGGGCAGGGGATCCCTTTTAAATTAATCTCGTTGTGAACAATAGAGGGGGTTGAGTAAAGAAGGGTTGCCAGCTCATTTCTCCTCACCTGGAAGCATAAAAAAATTAGGATCCTGTTTGAGAGGCAAACAAATTGGGGGACCTCACTCAGGAACTGATCGTGATAGTAGAAAATAGCAAAGTTGTGCAAAGGAATGTACTGCCCTTGGAAGAAAGGGAAAAACAAACACAATTTGCATTTTAATTCAAAACATTTCAATTTTTTGGAAAATGTTTTATTCTAATGAACATTTCATTTCACTCCTGTATTAGAAATATTGAAGTAAGCAGGCAGTACATATGGTATATGACACAGAACAGACCATTTGGCCCAACCAGTCTATGTTGGTGTTCCACTTGAGCCTCTTCCTGCTCCTCTCCATCAGCATATCTCTATTCCTGTCTCCCTCATATGCCTAGCTTCCCCTAAATAAAATGATAACATTCACTTCAACCACTCCCTATGGTAATGAGTCCCACATTCTCACCATGCTCTGGGCAGAGAGCTTTCTTTTGAATTCAGCATTTGATTTCTTGGTGACCATCTTGTATTAATGGCCTTTAGTTTTGCTCTTCCTCACAAGTGAAGCATCCTATCTGTATATCTACTCTATCAAAACATTCATAATTTTAATGACCACTTCACCCCTCAGCACTCTCTTTTCAAGAGAAAAGGGGTCCAACCTGTTCATCCTTTCCTGATAAGTATACCCCAATATTTCCGGTGTTATCCTTGTAAATCTTTTTTGCACCCTCTCCAGTGCTTCTATGGGGAGGATTTTCCCCTTGTCAGGCAGGCATGGTGGGCGGGCCCAGGTGTGGCGGGCAGGCCTGGAAGTGGCCGCAGGACAGTCTGCAGTCCGCGATCGGACCCTGACTGCGATTTCACGCTGGCTGGCCAATTAACAGCCAGCCAGTGTAAAACGCGCACTGGGAACCTCAGCTCAAGGAGGGAGAAGCACGAGCGCTGAAGTTTGCAGATGCACAGGGGTCCGCTCACTGAAAGCTCCCTGAAGGCACAGAGCTCCCTCAGGGAGCTGAAGATTTTAGAAATGAGAAACAAAGATTTGAAAAACAAAGAAAACATGTCCCCGCTTGTGACTCTGTCACATGAACAGGGGCATGTGAAAAATTAGTTTAAAATTTTTTTATTGTCTTTTCAGTCACTGTTGGAAACCTCACCCCGCCCGTAGATGAGATTTCGCCAAAAGTCTAAAGGCCCCCTGGTCTATTCGCCCGCCCGCCAACCATAAGGTTGGACGGGCAGCAAAAAATTCAATTTAATTAATTGATTAGTGGGCTTAATAGCCCTCTTAATTGTCGGCAGGCACGTGCGAGAGCCTGCAACAAATATTGCGCGAGTGCACAATGACATCGGGATGCTCGCCCGACGCCATCATGTGCTAATTCACGCTCGTGCATGTCAGACACACGCCGACACACCAAGCTGGAAATCCTGCCTTATATCATTTTTATAATATGATGACCAGAATTGTACACAGCACTCCAGGTTTGGTCTAACCAAGGTTTGATGCATGTTTAGGATAACCTCTCTCCTTTTCAATTATATCCCTCTAGAAATAAATCAAAGTGGTTGGTTTACTTTGCTCATGACCATATTAACCTGTGCAGCTACTTATAGTGTTTTGTGCATTTGATCTCCCAGAACCCCTTTGTTCCTCTACCTCATTTAGATTCTTATTTTCAAAGTAATATGCAACCTCCTCATTTTTCTCACCAAAATGTAATACCTCACACTTATGTTTGTTGAAATTTATTTCCTACAGGATTATAGTTGCCAACCCTCCAGGACTGTCTTAATGTTTAATCTTCAACACAATGGTGTGAATGACTCAATAAAAAAAATCATGGGGGCATTAAAAAATTGGATAGCCCCCGAAAATGGACGCGAAAATTGGGATGTGTGTTTAAATTGCATCTGATCCTTCTGATGCAGGCAGTACTCAAAATTCACGCTGCCTGTTCATTTACATAGCTACACGAAGCTCAGTAATAAACGCACTGTTGAGTTGCTGCATACCTCAGCATAGGGCCTAGGTTCATCCAAGGCTAGCACCACCTAAACCTAGCTTGTATTACTTAAAGTCAATCTGCACTTCTTAAGGGGCAAGTGCCCATTGGCTGGAACAGGTGCTGGAAGGGCTGGTGAGGAGAGTCTGATCTGGAAGAAGAGTGACTAATGAAAGGGGAGAGAGAGCAGGCTCCTATGTTCTCAGATGTATCACTAGAGGCCTTGCTTAGCTGGTAAGTGATGGTTTTTACAAAACAGGTGAGGGGCATGAGCGATGGACAGCGCTATGTGGCTGCCAATAAGGGTTAAAATCTATAGATTTGGTAACTGTGGGCGGCGCAGCAACATCCAAGTGTGTTCAGCCTTCATCTTAATAGATCTATTGACATATAAGGAAAGATTACAGGATGTTGGTCGTGAGCCTAATATTTATTAAATGTCTGGACCCAATGTTCAGAGATGGCAGGTGACAGAGCACAAGCAAGTTAAGAGTCAGAGCATAGAAGCCAATGTGAAGAGATTTGTCAATTCATTTCCACCCTTAAGTCTCCTGATATGTCAATTCTGATAAACTAGTGACACTTTATTCTTGAAATAAACTGGAGCACACTGTCAAATCAGAGCACTTCAGTTAACAGATTGTCACCACCCTTTGAGAATGTATACAGCAAGATTGCTTTGCAGAACAGTTGCAAAACCCTTTTTGAAGCTGTTCTCTTGGCTCTGGCAGTCAGTGTGTCAGTCTTGATTGCTGATGGTTTAAAACATCAAACCTATTTTTAAAAGATTGTGCATTTGTTTTATTAATATTGCATATATTTTGTATCATATGGCAAATATGGTGACTTGATTGTCACAAGTTTGGCAAGCTTTGAAATCCTAATGGTCAACATGCCTTACAGCAACTGAATTACCTGTGAAATGTAGTCACTATTGTAATGTAGGAAATGTAGCAGCCAGTCATGTGCATAGCAAGATCCCACAAACAGAAATGTGAAACTAACTAGTTCTCTGTACAGAGGACATCTGAGAGAAATCAGTGTATTTATAGCAAAACCATCCCTAAATTATTGATTAGGATAATCAGTGAAGGTCACTGATGTGAGGAACAGACTGAGTAGGAGAGGGGACTGAGTGAAACAGAGGACAGATCTCTAGAGAATTCTTGGATTGATAGAAAAATAATTCATTAAAGGACTGCTGTTGACTTTAGATCCAATTTTGCTATGTGAGTTAGATATCTTCACAAACATGACATGATCGATAGTCCTGTTCACATCTCCGCTCCGATGCCTTGATTACTTGGCCCAGTGACTCATGTCTCCAATTTCTTTTTAGTCAGACTTCTATGTCCTTAGTGACTCATTTGGACCAAAGGCTTCTGCATTTCACATCAATGGCATTAGTGAAATAATTCATTCCTTAACTATCCCAGTTTTCGATGATAATTTTCCATAGACCGGGGTTACTTGTTTCTAGATGCCCCTGCCTTCAATTTCACTTTATAATAAAAATACTTGGTGAAATTAAAAATCATATTTTTGATACAGTGAGATCATGATCAAGTCATGAAATAATTATTCAATTTATCGTGGTTTCTTAGTCAAGCGATATAATGGATGAATGTTTGTGCTATACATTTATTTCCACTGTTTCATCTAACCAAAACTCACAATTGAGGTTAAAATTAGCCCAACCCACAAAATATAAAATGCATATACATCGGAATCCCTTTGGTATAGTTCATATTTCTGTCATCTTATTTTTTTTAATTTCCCATCAATGTAAACTCCTGCAGTCAATGATCCTTTAGTTCTGCTCCACATAGCCTTAACAACTGTTCACCAGCAATCCTCTTAATATAAACATTTACTTATTCCATGTGCTGTTTGATTCTATATTTACAAATATTTTATAGCTCCTTTAAGCTTCCTCAGTTATACACATACACAGTCATTTTGAAGATCAAGGGAAAAAAATAATTCAAGTTGCATCTCCATCAGTTTCTAATTACATGCGGCCATATCATAAACTTAGTTGGTATTTCTCCATTTATTGCAGATTTTATAGATTTTGTTTAAACCTTTTCTTTTGACCCATTCCTTTTTCATTACCAGCATCTGGTCTTTCTAGATGAGCTGACTCTAACCCTTAGATTTCCATTGACCGCAAATGGAGTGTTCAATCTCCCCTATTATCAGCATTAGCAAAAAAATAAAATAAAATTACCACTTTGTAGATTAGAGCAGACGGCACTGGTGGTATAAAATTGTGAGAGATGTAAAGGAATAACAGTGGAGGATAGATTTGGAATCTGGGTCAACATTTTCCCCCCGTCTGGGGGGGAGGGAGCAGAAGTGCGGGAGCGGGCACGATCGAGCAGCTTCCAATCAGGGGCGCGCCGCCATTTTAAGTGGGCGGGCCAATTAAGGCCTGCCCAGCGTGACGTGCACCAGGGAGCGCTAAGCGTCCCCTGTGTGGGCGGAGGGGATTCCCTCAGCCGAGAGTGCGCTCTTTGACACATGCACGTGAAAGAGCGCATTCAACTCCCTGAGGCAAAGTGCTGCCTCAGGGAGATCGGCTCCGATTTAAAACTTTGAATAAAGATTAGAAAAAAAGTTCCATGTCATGTCCCCTCATCACTTGAGTTGGGAAATGTCCATAACATTTATTGTAAAATATTCTGCATTTTTTGAATCACTCATACAACCTCATCCCGCCCATGGATGAGGTTTCACGTTTTTTCACAAGCCTGCCTGGGCTCCCAGCCTGCCCACCAACCTTAAGGTTGGACGGGCAGATCCATTAATGAGTTCAATTGGTTTTTTAATGGCCTTAATAGGCTGCTGGCTGGTCGGCGGGCGCACATCCGAGTCGGATGTGCGCCCGCCGAACTGACAATCTAAATGACGCGGGGTGACAGCGGGACGCACGCCCGACGTCACCACGCGCCATTTTACATGTCGGTGAGCGGGCCCCACCCCCACTCGCCGACCATAAGATGCTAGCCCAGAAATCAACACACAGCTAAAAATAAACAATGGGCAGAATGTTGCCGTCGGCGAGCAGGGGGCGGGGCCCGCTCGCTGACACATAAAATGATGCAGGATGATGTCGTGCGGAACCCCCGACGTCATCCCGGCCCATTTAAATTTTCAGGAAAGCAGGTCTGCAGCAAAATCAGCTGCACGCCTGCCGACCTGTCAATGGCCAATTGAGGCCATTGACAGGATCAATTATACAATTAAAGGACCTGCCTGTCCAACCTTAAGGTTGGCGGGCAGGCCAGGAGCCCCAGCGGCAAATAGAGAAAACATGAAATCTCATCCAGCGCCCACGTAAAATGGCGACGGGGCCCGCTTCTCCAGCGGGGATCGGCTCCCCGCCCGCCGGAGATTGGGTCAGGCCCGCCCACCTGCCAGGCAAAGAATTCTGCCCAATGAGTCTGAGAGGATGACCATTAAGACTTTTGGCACAGTTCCTGCGAAATATTCAAGTTTCTCCCAGAGCAGCAGTGCAGATTGTTCTCCTCTGAGGGGGACACTCACCTTTGATGGTTATCCTCGATTCCATCACCTGGTGCAGGTTCTCAACAGTTCCTACCAAAAATAGAAATCAGGCTACTATTTACATCATTGCACCCCAATTTGCACATTAAGAGGGATTTAACACCTGAAGCAGGCTGACACTTAGGGGACCTCGTGGAAGCCCCATTCCAAAACAGAGTCAGCCGCATTGCCAGTGTTAACTGGGCAGTATGGCTACCAACCCCATTTTGAGGTCCTTATTTTCCCATTAATGCCAGGCAAAGGCAGTGAAAGTCAACCCCTTACCTTGGGTCTTGATGAGGACACTTGGGGCCAGGTGAATGGAAAAGAAAGTGAACGCCGATCAGTGTGGGAGGGAAGTCCCACCTCCATTTCTACCCTCCACTATTTTTAGCAGTATGCGAAAGGGCACAGGCTTTGGAACAGACCTGCGCCTGTTATCTAGCCACTTGAGCTCGTAAAGGTCTTAAAAAAAGATTTTAGACCTAACGGAACTTTGCACAAGGATCATACTTAGATAACAATAATACTTAATTCAGATTGTAGTCTTCTGCAGTGAATGTGTGCCAAGTTAGTCAAGTCAGTAGCATTTCTACTTCTAAATAAGCATTGTAAATTCTGGGACATTCGGGTGTTGGTTTGGACTGGCAAATGAAAGGCAAGTATGGTACTTGATAACACTTGCCTTTTCATGTGTAAACTAAATAATTAACATATCTGATGCCACTTAGTGCACATTTATCTCATTTTAATTGGAAATATTACATTTAAAAACCATATTTTTCATGTTTGAATGTTATTTGAATTTATTTAAGACAATAAGCAATTATGCCTAGAAAAATCACATTGAAACATATAATTCTCTTGTTCATGAGTGTGCCTCTTGATGTACTTATGGGCTAAACCTTTGTGTGTGGTTCATTGAGCAGCCTGGTTTATAGCAGCGATGGTTGTCATTTCATAAATGTGATTGATTCACTTTTTATTGCCAGACAGATTTATACTATTTAGCAAATGACATAGAGGGATGAAATATGTCTTTTTTCGCTTCTGGTTTATTGGGATCTAAAATGATAGACTGGATTTTAAAAACAGCATGCTGGCAAGAAATCCTTTATCTGTACTGGACTGTGCATGTGATATAACATAACGTTGTAGAAGTATATTCTACACATACCTGAATATACTTTTCAGGGATGCTGTTATTATATCTTATTATAAAATCACCTGGAAAGTGTTGATTCCATCAGCCTATAAACATTACTAAGTCAATGGCGTCTGCATTGGCTCGGCCACTTTCAATGGATGAATGACGGTCATATACCCACGGTGAACTGGCCACTGGGTCATAACCTGTTGGATGGCCAAAGCTCTGCCACAAGGCTACCTGCAAGCGAGATATGAAGATAACATTGACACAGCCAACTAGTAGGTAGATGCTGACAGCCATGAGCTCTGGAGGGCATTGGAAGAGGCTGTGAGAAACAATGTATAATTTTTAAGTTGAATATATATATTTGTGTGCTAAGTAAGGTAAATAGGGTTTTATTTTCATTTAAGTTTTGTTTTTGAAGTTTGGGACCGGGAAGTCTGGATGGACTCCCGACTGAAACGTCAGATCTTTTGTGTTTATTTGTATGTGTGCATTTTAATGCAGTTTTACAACTCCTGAAGATTAAGGGATGGGTTAAAAGTTTAATGATTGTGGGGAGGAAAGACTAAGTAGAAAAAACTTGACTGTTGCTTGGCGATATTGGCAGACACAGAGGAAAGACAAAGGAGAGTTCAGTGTGTGTCAAAGAGAGAGGACAGAGATTCTGCACTCTCTGATAAGAAAGACAACAAGGCTATTGTGGACAGTAGTTGACTGAGTAGTCAGCTAAAGAACTCAGTAAAGTGGTCAGTTTAGCAGATGTGCTACTGGAAGACTAAGTTTAGGGAACTCGTGTGTTTGCTCTGTGGTTGATGCAGTTTTCAGTGTCTCAGGGAGAGATTTGAGTTGGGTGAAAAGCATTGAGTAAATGCTCAGGAATTCACCGGAAGAAAACCATTTGCAACTGTGCCAGTCCCAAGTGAGAAGCCTTTGTGTCAAGATAGTAGTAAATCTTCACTAGTTTATGTGTCTGTAAAGATATTGCTGGGGTAAAGGAATAGTGTGAATTTGAATCATCTTCCTGTGCTTGTATTGAGATCTTTCCAACTTTTTTGTCTGGTGTAAGTTAGTTCATTTTTCTTGTTTAATAAATATTTTATTATTTGCGTTATAAGTCCATCAGCAGACTCCTGTGAATTTTTTCAGTAACTTTCCTCCACGGTTTCTAAAAAATAAAGTTAGGATCTATCAAGCCAGGTTTCACTCTGGGATTTGACTTGTCCAGTATTAACATCAGTTGGGATCATAACAAGGTGAGACAATAAAGAAAGTTCAGCTGGTCGAGAAGAGAGCCCAGAGCCCAGAGTCCAGCAAATCCTACACTTTCTCAGCCCACTGTCCTCATTTGCGGAAATTCAGCTGAGACTGCCATGCCAGAGTGGCGCTCCTGAACCACACCAGGCAACATTTGACATAGGAGTGACCACTGAAAGGTGCCAAAGATAATTATAACAGGACTCAGGGTGGATCAAATCCAATCTCTAGACAGGATTTAGAGTTGGCATCATCAATGGGTTCATTGGTCGTTAATTCTGCATCCTGTTTGTTGTGCTGTTAAATTACAATGAACGCAGTAGTAATTCTATTTTCTAATATCTCAGAGTACAGGAAGGACCACATTATGCAATAGAATGTATGATTTTTAGCATAAAACCACAGTGCTCCAAGAAGTGGTCTGTTTTTAATAAGTGGGTCTGAGCATGCAATCAAATTTGATTCAACAACAGGGATGGACTTCAAATATATTCTGAATCAACTCATTTTCTTTCTTCTGAAATGCAGATCCCACTTCTGTAATGACAATGTGTATGTCTGTGCAGACATTTCAATTATTATACTGTATTCTTATCATCATGATTAGCAAATGATGCATGGCTATTACCTACATCTAAAATCACAGTGAGTAAAAAATTAAAGATTACCAGTCAACTGGTAATTTCTCCATTTCCTGATGGTCTACTGGGGAATGTGATTTCTCTTAACCTGACAAGAGGGATATCCATTTGATTCCTGGTAGTCTATTGGTAAGGAAATAACTGACTTTTAATGGTAGCAAAATACCAATTTGATTTCTCTTGGTGTGCTCAACAGACTGGTTAGCAGCCTCATAAGATTTTCTGTGAAATATAAAAAGTATTATTTTGTCAAACCACAACACAAACATCAGGATAGTTCCTCCTTTCTTCATTGCACATTGAGGATGTGGGGTTCTATGGGTGAGATTTTCCAGCCCCGCCTGTTTCCAGGTTTGCCCGGTCCCGCCAAAAGCCAATGAGCTTCTGGCTAGGCCATCGAATCTCCCACAGCGTGTCCCGCCACAACAGGGCAGGAAAATCCCAGCCTACACGGTTTCGCATAAAATGGAAATGAACTAATTAATCGAGGGTTGCCATGATAAAACTAATGCATAATCTGAGCTCTCAGCGCTTTGGGCCAGATTTTCATGGTGGAGGTGGAAATCGGAGACAGGGCTAACCCTTCTGTCATGATCCTGCCTGTGTGTTGAGACTGCCGGGTGATCGGATTTTCTGCAGGCTAATGTCCTAAGTGGCCTGGAGAAGGGCCCAGCTGGAAGGCAGAAATTGAGATGGGCTGAGGTAGAATGTGCAGGGTAAAAGGCAAAATCTCAAAAAATCTTAGCCTGATGCTCCCAATGCAATCAGATGCTCATCTATCTATAGTTGAACATCCTGCCCACTTAAAATCCCCTCTCACCCCCTCACCCTCACCTCCTCATCCCATTATTTTTGCCAATTATTCACTTTATGAACAGAACTCAAGCCCCATTAAAACATTGGGAGCCATTGAATAGCCCTGTGAGAATGGATGTTTTTTTTTAAAATATTTTTGGGGAATATTGAGTTATTCTGTGAAGAAGGCTGTGTGTGTGTGTGTGTGTGTGTGTGTGTCTGTGTGTCTGTGTGTGTGTGTATGTGTGTAAATGATTTAATTAAGCTGGGGAAAATTTACTAGAAGACATTGTCTGGGGGGTTTAAAACATGAAAGGATAGGGGAGATAGGTTTGAGGTGCAAGTCAATAGATTGGATCTAACATTTACATTTTTAGGTAAGTTGAGAATTTGTTTGAATATAAAAGGGAAGTCAGAGATGCAAAGAAACATGTTTGCATCTTGCAGGAGTTCCATGGGTAAATAGAAGAGGGTGTGTGAGAACAATGGAATGTGAGATGAAAGGGGAAAAAAGGTATTTTAGAGTTACCGTGGAGAGCTGGTAGCTGTTGGCTGTTGAGCTGTTAGCTGTCTGGACTATTGGCTATGTGAGGAAGATCCCCTGGAAACAGCTCTAGGCTAGGAGAAGATGCAGTTTGAATCAGCCATCCAGCCAAGCCTGAAAAGTCTTGGGCTACAAAAAGAAGTCTTGTTCTGAAGTCTTAGATTTCCACAGCAGAGTGGGACAGAGTTTAAGAGGTAATGTGGTAAGCCTCTATTAAAGCTACAGCAGTTTGCCTTGGGTAATATTACTGATTTTTTATAGTTAAACATCTATATTCGAGTGTTGCCTGGAAGGTGCATACTTGTGGGTCTGACCAAGTAGGGAGTCTTTTGGGGGAATGTTTTATAAGGCTAATTTTAACTGTCCAATTGTAATCTTGTGTGCTTGATTTTCCTTTTCTTCTTGTTAATAAAACTTTTACTTTTAATTTTTAAAATCTCAATAATGTTACTGGACTTCTTGCTGCTGAGATCAGTGCATTTTCTTCTTATTTTCAGAATACAAAAAAAAGGGGATATGGCCCAAATGCCAAATTTCCCTCTGGGATTTAGTTTGCGCAGCAATTAACACCGGCTATGGCCATAACAAATTTGGAAGCTCTTTGTGGGATTATTAAAATTCCTCTATTGGGTTGGAGTTTGTGAATCCAAGGGATACGAGTACAAAAAGAACACTGAACTCAGGCATTTTGTGTTGAGGGATTTTAAAGTGGCTGGACTATAAAATGGCTTTGGCAGTTGCTAAGACTTTTCTGGGAGTGGAAAATGTGACAATGGAGTATTTGAAATCTCTGACTAAAACTCAGGTGAGAGAGTTAGCAGATTAAGTGCAGGTAGCGTTAAATGCTGAATTTTGTTAGGTTGACATGGTTAAAGTACTTACCCAGCATTTAAACTCTTTCGAGTTATCAACAGTCACAGATTGCAACTCTTTCGAGTACAATCACAGTTCTTGGTTTCCAGGAGTGGGACATGAACCCACAACCCTCTGATTCAAAGGCAAGGGTGCTATGAACTGAGCCACTTTAAACTCTTTCACGTTATCAACAGTCACAGATTGCAACTCTTTCGAGTACAATCACAGTTCTTGGTTTCCGGGAGTGGGACATGAACCCACAACCCTCTGATTCAAAGGCGAGGGTGCTATGAACTGAGCCACTTTAAAGTTGGAGGAAGGGACACCTGAAACTAATGTGTCACAGCTGGAGGTAGTAAGATTTCAGTTGCAAATGAAGCAGATTGATATAGAAAGGGATAGAGAAAAACAAAAACTTGAATTGGAAGAAAGAGAAAAAGAAAGAGAAATGAAAAAACTCAAGTTAGAAAGAAAGGAGAAAGAAAGTGAAATGTCAAAACTTGAAAAATGAAAGGACAGATTAAAAGAAATAGAAATGAAAAAGCTTCAATGGGAAAGAGAGGAGCAGGCAATGGAAAAGGAAAGATCACAAGAGGTAAAAATGTGAAATCTTGAATTTCAGCCGCAGAGAAAAAAGTTAGCAATTGAGGAAAGAGAGAAGGAAAGAGATTGAGGGCTTCAGAAGAGAAAGAAGCCAGACAGTATGAATTGTCTAAAGTGAAGCTTAGGGCGGAATCATCCCAGACTTGCACTAAGTGCGGTAGCAGACAGGAAAAACAACATTTTAACTGCCGACCACAATGTTGGCTTCCCACACCGCATCGGCCCAATTCCGCTGCTTTCATTATGAATTCCCAGGATTCACGCCGTATTGATGGCGGGTGGGCTCTGATTCACCTCACAACCTCACCTCGCTGCTTCATCATGCTGGGCGCCACATTTAAAGGAAAGCCGTGTGCACACCTCTCAGTGCTTCCTGCCCGAGACTGTTGCAAAGAAGACATGGCCCTGAAAGGCAAGGGGACTGCAGCACCCCCCATCCCCCCACCATGGTTAAGCGAGGTATCCCTCGAGCGCCTTTTGGATGCAGTGGAGGTTCGCCGTGTTGTCCTCTACCCCTGCTCCGGCCGCAGAAGGGGCAGCAACATTACCACTCTGACTTGGTAGGCGATGGCAGTGGTGATCAGTGCCAATGCTGCACAGAAGAGGTTGGGCATCCAATGCAAATAGAGAATGAATGATTTCATCCATGCCGCCAGGGTAAGACCATCTTATTACTCTAAACTTACACATCCAAGGCCATCACACATTCACTGGCATCTCACTCACTGCCAGACATCACCACCCATTCTCTCACACATGCCCATCTGGCCTCATCTCCTCTGGAGACTGCATGCTCAGCCCTCACCATCTTGAGGCCATTTGCACAGATCAACAAGTGCCCTCACCTGCACCCTGGGATACCCTCCTTCCCCAGTACAGCCCTCACTCTGCAGCCTCTTCCTTTGTCTGAGGCCACTTCTCCCCTTTCCCCATGCAAGCCTTAGCCCTGCAGCTGTTGAACAGCCACCCACACCTTATGGCTGGTCTGGTATGTAGAGCTGTCTGTGAATCCCCTAAAAGAGATGTGGTGCTGTCTGTAAAGATTGGAGCTGATGACTGTGAGTGCTGCCCGAAGCAAAGTAGGCAAACAAAACTTGAAGTACACGCCTTATATATGCTGTTATGAAACAGGTCGGTGTGTTTTCCCACCAATGTGGGCACCCGATCCAGCGGGGGGTGGGGTGGGGGGGTGGGTTGATTCCGGTGGGCTGGGCTTATAATGATATGCAGATGTATTACAATAAGGTTCCCAACGTCTGACAGTGTGAAACATGGCCCATCATTGACAGGCAGAGCGGAAGATAGCAAACAGGTTTCACAATGGCATGAAATTCATTTTTGGCCTTCTCGCCATATTACGCCCCCAAAACATGCCCAATGCCAGCGGGCACAGAAAATTCCACCCTTAGAATAAAGGAAGAATGGAGCAATAATGATTCAGATGGTGTCTTTGATTCCTTTGAGGAATTTAATTAACTAAAAATCTTCGGTTAGTGCCTAAATGTACAGGAGATGGAGTTGAAAGACATTTCACTTAATTTGAAATGATAGCTATGAAATTGAATTGGCCAAGAGATGCTTGGACTATAATGTTACAGAGTATTTTGTCAGGTACAGCAATGAATGTGTAAACAAGCTTATCAGAGGAACAGCCTGCAGATTACTAACTAGTAAAGAAGGTAATATCAAATGCTTATGAGTTTATCCCTGTAGCTTATCAGTTGCAGTTTAGAACTTTAAGGAAAAGACCCCATCAGACATTTTTATTTTGCAAGAGGAAAATAATTAGACAAGGCTTTTGAAAATATAAGAGAGGTTATGGTTATGGAATAATTTGAAACAGCATTCCAATAAACATCAAGACATATTTAGATGAAAGACAAATAAAAAAGATCAGAGAAGCTGCTGTTTTAGCTAATATGTTTGATATTTCACACAAACAGTTGAGCGTAGGAAAAGGGTCATATGGAAATCAGCAAGGACATTGGAGGTTTAGAAAACCTAGGGATGGTAAAATGTTAGTAATAAAGATCAAGTTGAAGGACACCAGCCTATTAAATGTGGAAAGGCGGAAAGTAGAGTTGAAGGAAAGAAACTGATACATTACCATTGTAATAAGGCTGGACATAAGAGATCAAATTGTTGGAGATTATCTGGAGACCAATTGCAGTGATAGGAACTCAGAAGAGTTTTGTAAATAAGAATACTGTGGGCTCTGAGATCCAGGGGCAAAATAAACCAATGGTTTGTGTACAGATGGAGCAGGAAGAGTCAGTGGTACCTACCCAAGGGAGTTCTGAAGGGCAGGCTACAGGGATGTTTAAAGTTTTTAAATGCGAAGGAAAACTATATCCATGTTCACAGGGAAGAACAGGAAAGCATGTCAAAATTTTAAGGGACACAGGAGCTAGACAGTCCTTAATGTTATGAGATAGTGTCATGTGTTGCCCAGAATGGTTATTGCAGGAGGAGAGTTTTGATCAGAGGAATTCATGGAGGATCAAACCTATTTCATTGTACAAGGCAAATTTAAAAAGTGATTTGAAAACAGGGGAGGTGAGTGTTGGGGTGGTAGAGAAATTGCCCGCTGCAAGGGCCCAATTTATTCTAGGGAATGATATAGCTGGATCACAGATATTAACTATACCTATTATAGTAGAGCAGCCTGTTTTAGACATAATCAACAGAGGTTTTACAGAGAGACCATCCTAGATTGTTTCCAGATGTTGCTCAGTGGTGATGAGGTCACAAATGCACAAGTTTAGACAGGAAGAGGAAAAATCTAAAGGGCAGGGAGAGGATGCTGAAATTCAGTTGGCTGGATCAATCTTTGAAAAGATTGCTTAGGAGAAGAAGATTATAGAGGGTGAGGCTGAGATGTTTAGTCTTTTGGAGTTAGTGGAGTTACAGCAGCAGGATCCAGACTTGAAACAATTATACCAAACAGCTTATTTTGGGGGAGGCAGTGGCATAGTGGTGTTGGCAGTGGACTAGTATTTCAGAGACCCAGGATAATGCTTTGGGGAGCTGTGTTCAAATCCAACAAATTCAAATTTGAATTCAATAAAAATCTAGAATTAAAGGTCTGATGTTGACCAGAAAACCATTGCCAAATATTGTAAACACCCATCTGGCTCAGTAATGTCTTTTAGGAAATCTGCTGTTCTTATCTGATTTGGCCTACATGTGACTCCAGACCCACAGCAAGGGCAGTTAGCGATGGGTAATAAATGTTGGCCTAGCCAGCAATGCCCACATCCAATGAATAAATGAGAAGCAGAATACATTCCAGAGCGTTATCACATAATGTGTTGATGAGGAAATGGAGAGTGCCTCATGTTCCAACAGATGGAAAGTGGGCAATAGTGCACCAAGTAGAGATACCATCTGGATACTGGAATGAAATTTTAAGAGTGGCTTATGAAATTCCAATGGCTAGGCATTTGTGAATTAGGAAAACTCAAGCTAAGATACAAAAACATTTCTTTTGGCCTGGACTAAATAAAGGTGTAGTCAAACTCTGCCAAACATGTCATACATGTCAGGTGATAGGAAAACCTCAAGCAGGCCAGCACCTTTAATTCCAATTCCAGCATTTGAGGAACTTTTTAACATGGTCCTAATTAATTGTGTAGGACCCCTTCCTAAGACTCAAAGTGGGAATCAGTAATTACTGACTCTCATGGATACGTCCACAAGATCTCCAGAAGCAATACCTTGAAGGAAAATTACAGCAAAGGTGATTGTCGGAGAGTTAACCAAATTTTTTAAGCAATATGGATTACCAGAAGAAATACAGTCGGATCAAGGATCGAATTTCATGTCACAGCTGTTTAAAGAAGTAATGAACAGCTTAAGCAATTTAAGTCATTAGCTCAACACCCTGATTCACAAGGTGCCTTAGAAAGGTGGCATCAGGCTTTAAAGACAATGATTAGAGCAAATAGTCAAGACTATCCACATGGCTGGGTTGCTGTTTGCTATTAGGGACACCCCTAAAGAATCAGCAGGGTTCAGTCCTTTCGAATTAAATTTTGGCCATGAAGTAAGGGGACCACTCAAACTGATTCAGGGGAAATTAATGAATCAAAGTTCTGAAACGACACTTGTGGATTGTGTGATGAAGTTCAGAGAAAGATTAAGTGAGGCCTATGGCTCCTTGTTCTGATGAGCAGTGTTCTTGTCACTCAGACGTGAAACCTTTCTGCACAAGGTAAAAGGAGTTTCAGTCCAGGGCCTCTTCCCTGTGCTCTGTGTGGCCTTGAGACCACAGTGACAGTCCAGCCTCACACTCCCTGGAAACATTACTGATGCCTGCACATCAGCAGTGCTGGTCATTGCTGCCAGAATGTAGTGGGCAGGTGCCACAGAGTTCTCTCATACTCTCTGTGTGCTCTCAGCACCTTTAAGGTGGGGCTGGCCCCCATCACACCAGCATCTGTGACCAGTGTTGCTGTGCACCAGCTCCTGAAGGGCTGAGGTGCTAAAGGCGGGCACAGCATCAGATGTGTCTAACGTTTCATGGCTGCGTGTCTGAGATGGCCCTGATCATGGAGCTCAAGCGAGCTGCCCTCAGCCAGACAGGAGTCAGACATCCTCAGAGGCTATCTGAAGATCTATGGAGTGTCCTCACTGCATGTCATCATTATCCTCCTGCAATCGAGCGACTATTAGGGCCTCCATTGCATCTCCATGACAGGAGCATTCTCTCAGAGGGTATTGGTGCTGCCAGAAGCCAGGCTGGAGTCAAACATTCACAACTGCGATGTGAGGACCTACAGGGACACCTCACTGCATGTTAGCATCATTCTCCACAAATCTGGCAACTATGAGAGCACCTGCCTCCTCTAGCCATTGCGAGAGCCTCAGCCCTATCGTTGTCACCACCAAGGATGCCCTCACCCTCATCCCTGTCAGCGTCCTCCTCATCGGAGGAGATGTGCAGTTCCTCCATCTCCTCCTCAGCCAGCTCCTCACCCCATTGCAGCGCCAGGTTGTAAAGGGCGCAGCAGACGATGACGATGCATGATACCCTCTGCGGACTGTATTGCAGAGCTCCACCAGACTGGTCCAGGCACCGGAACCGCATCTTCAGCATCCCAATGGTCTGATCCACCAAGTTGCAAGCTGCTGCATGAGCCTCGGTGTAGCATCGCTTTGCTGCAGTCTGAGACTGCTGCACGGGTGTTATCAGCCACGGCCTCTGCGGGTAGCCCTTGTCCCTGAGGAGCCAACCGTGCAGCATCTTTGGACCCTGGAAGACTGCAGGGATCTGTGAGCAACTCAGGATGTAGGCGTTGTGTACAGTCCCTGGAAAACGTGCGCATACCTGCAGGATGTGTTTCTGGTGGTTACATACAAGCTGCACATTCAGTGAGTGGAAGTCCTTGCGGTTGATGAAGTCCACTGATTGTAGCGATGGAGACCTGGGCACCACATGAGTGCAGTCAATTGCACCCTGCATCTGTGAGAATCCCGAGATCCGGGTAACTCCAATGGCTCTTGCATCCTGGCTGTCCCGGTCCCGGGTGAAATGTACAAAGTTGTGTGCCGTGGAGAAGATGGCATCTGTGACCTCATGGATGCATTTGTGGGTAGCGGATTGTGATATCACACAGAGGTCACCTGTGGAGCCCAGAAAGGAGCCACTGGCATAGAAATTGAGCTCCGCAGTCACTTTCACAGCCACTGGCACTGGATGCCCTCCAAGACCCCTTAAGTGCCAAGTCCTGCAGTAGGTGGCAGATGTGAGCCACCAGGTCCCTAGACATACACAGTCATCAGGGACACTGGTTCGCAGTCATCTGCAGGAATGGAAGATGGCCTCTATAGACCCTGGGTGTCGCTAGGTGCCAACCAGCCATGGCTCGCTGTCATTCCTAGGTGCCGTGTGCAGATGCCCCTGTTGCCCCTTCATGAAGTTGCTGCTCCTGCCTTTGCACGGCCAGGTGCCTCAGTCGCTCTCTCCTCCACCTTCTACAGTCTCTGTAGGCTATCAGGCATACAGCTAGGTCACCAGGATCCATGATCCTGATGTGGTCCTCCTGCAGCATGTAATAGAGAGAGACATGGTTATCATGACTGTACTTAGCACCTTTCCTGGCTCTGTGTGACCACCCCCTAACGCTTCCCGGAGAGTGCTGGTCACTCCTCAGATGGCCAGAGATGAGTGCGCTGCATGGCTGTCCTGTCAACCTGTGACATGAGGGACACTGGACCAAACCAGGATATTGAGATTGCAAGAGGCTGTGAGCGCCTCCAGCAGTGACTGCTACATGGCCAGTGTTGGTGAGGAGATTGTACAACGTGTGCAGTCCAACTGCTCTGTGATCCAATAAAGTGGTGGCAGACCCGAAGTCTGTGCCGGGGCAGTGGGCCATGAGGGAGGGTAAGATATGAAGCCTTTGGTGGCCCTTTGGTGCCTCCGCGATGCTTGCGTGGGCAGGCAGGCTAAGAGCCTGACCGCAGTCATATCTTTGCGGCTGTGCCTGATCTGTCTCAGTTGCAGAGGCATGGTCAGTTTATACAGGTCTCCCTAATGTGTGGCCACTTCCCTTGCTTACCCTGCCCCCCACCTGTGCATGGGATGTAGCTCCAGGGCGGCACTTGACCCCCCCCACCCAACCCTCAGCAGTTGCCTCCGAGGCTGGCCAGTACTTGCCCCTGGACAACCCCATCCCTCAGCAGTCGCCTGCAGGGCCAGGCATCAGTTTCCCCCGCCCCCGAGCACCCCTGAGGCCTGTAAACAACGGGCGAGCTGTGGAGAATGCTGCTGCTCAGTCACCTCAGTTCCCCCAAAGTGAAGGCCACCAAGTGCACGTTGCCTGCATGCTGTTGTGAAACGTGGACAGATGATACGGCGGGGTTCCAAGACCCTGGCGGATGGCCTTTTAACTATATGCTAATGTATTACAATTAGTTCCCTGCCGACCGATGGCAGGAAACGCAGCCTGCCATCAGCGGGCTGAGCGGAAGATCGCGACCTGCCTTCACACTGTCGTGAAGTGCGTCCCGCCATATTTTCCACGCATGCCACCTGTCACGCCCACTGCAAGCGGGCTCGAAAAATTCCATCCTATGTATTGATTATTGAAAAGTGAACGCAGTAACAAAAGCAGATTCATATCCCATTCCACGATTGGAGGATTATATGAGAAAAGTGGGACAGTCAACATTTTTCACAAAAATTGACTTGCTGTGAGGGTATTGGGAGGTACCCTTATCAGAAAGGGCAAAAGAGATATCAGCTTTTGTGATGCCAGACGGTCTATATCAATGCAAAGTAATGCCTTTTGGTATGAAAAATGCACCAGCAACATTTCAGAGATTAACAAACAAAGTGATTGAGGGGCTGAGCAATTGTGCTGTTTATACTGATGACTTAGTAGTATTCAGTCAAATGTGGGAGGAAGATTTAAAACATCTGAAGGAACTGTTTAATCGACTGCAGGAAGTCAATTTGGTTGTAAATTTGCCTAAAAGTGAATTTGCAAAAGTGCAAGTTACATATTTAGGTCACAGTGTTGGACATGGTCAAGTGGCCCCGAGCGATGCAAAAGTAAAAGCTACTTTGGAACTCCCAGTGCCTACAGCAAAAAGGGAAGTTTTGAGATTTCTAGGCATGAGTGGATTTTATCAGGAATTCATGCCAAATTTCAGCAGAGTAGTTGTTCAACTGACTAGATTGTTAAAAAAGAACAGAAAATGCCAATGGACACAGAAGTGTCAGAATGCATTCGACAGCTTGAAAACTGTACTAATAAGCACTTGATTATACAAAGCAGTTTAAGTTGGCTATTGATGCTGGTGATGTAGGTGTTGGTGCTGTGTTGCTATAAGAAGATGAACTGGGAATTGAGAAGCCAGTAGGATATTTCTCACAAAAGCTGAATGGACATCAGAAGAAATATTCAATTATAGAGAAAGAGACTTTAAGTTTGGTGTTAGCTTTGCAGCATTTTGAAGAGCATATTGCAAACAATACTTCAGAGACAGTTATATATTCTGACCACAATGTGACACTTTGAAGTTTCTGGAGAAGTTTTGAAACAAAAACGCCAGACTGTTTTGGTGGAGTTTATTATTGCAACCATTCAATTTACAAATTGTACATGTGGCTGGATGAGAAAATTTGATTGCAGATGCATTGTCAAGAGTTTAAAATTCAAAAGAACTTGGATATTGGCAAATGAAGAATTGACTAGAATAAACTCTATTTTTAAAAAGGCTTGCATATATTTTCATGGTTGATGCATGTACACTATAATGTAATAGTTTGTTCGTATAGATAAATGTAGTAAGGAATACAAAATGGGTTGAAAAATGCAACCATCTTTTTGAAATTATGATTTTTTTTTACAAGGAGGCAGGGGTGAGATTTGATATTTTAAAAATATTTTTGGGGAATATTGTGTTATTCTGTGAAGGAGAATGTGTGTCTGTGTATAAATGACTTAATTAGGCTGGGGAAAAGTTACTAGAAGACAGATTTTCTGGGGGGTTTAAACATGAAAAGATAGGAGTGTTATGTTTGAGATATTTGTGAATAGGTTGGATCTAAGATTTGCATTTTTAGATAAGTTGAGAGTTTGTTTGAATATCAAAGGGAAGTCAGAGGTCGCAAAAAACACGTTTGCATCTTGCAGGAGTTCCATGGGTAAACAAAAGGGGATATGTTACATTTTATCAACTCAAAAGCAGAGACAAATTATAAATAAGAAAGATTTTATATTATGAAGGATTTAAGTTTCAAAGAGGTGCAGGAAAAATGGAACCTGAGATGAAAGGTAAAGAAAAAAGGTATTTTAGATTAACCGTGGAGAGCTAGCAGCTGTTGGCTGTTGAACTGTTAGCTGTAGCTGTGGACTATTAGCTGTGTGAGGAAGATTTCTTAGAAACATCTCTCAGTTGGAAGAAGATGCAGTTTGAGTCAACCATCCAGTCAAGCCAGAAAACTCTTGGGCTGCAAAAAGCATTCTTGTTCTGAAGTCTTGGATTAAAAAAGCAGAGTGGCAGAGAGTTTAAAAGGTCATGTGGTATGCCTCTATTAAAGCTACAGCAGTTTGCCTTTGGTAATATTATTGGATTTTTATAGAGAAACATCCAAAAAGGACAATTGCCTGGAAGCTGTTTACTTGTGGGCCTGACCAAGTAGGGAGTCTTTCGGGGGAATGTTTGTAAGGCTAATTTTAACTGTGCAACTGTAATCTTGTATGCTTAAGTTTTCTTTTCTTCTTGTTAATAAAGCATTTACTTTTCATTTTTAAAATCCCAATTATGCTACTGGACTTTTTGCTGCTGAGGATCAGTGTGTTTTCTTCTCATTTTTGGAATACAAAATAAAGGGTATGGCTGATACAAAGCTGGGTGGGAGGGTGAGCTGTGAGGAGGATGCAGAGATGCTTCAGTGTGATTTGGACAAGCTGAGTGAGTAGGCAAATGCAAAGCAGATGCAGTATAATGTGGATAAATGTGAGGTTATCCATTTTGGTAGCAAAAACAGGAAGGCAGATTATTATTTGAATGGCTATAAATTGAGAGGGGACTGTGCAACGAGACCTGGGTGTCTTTGTACACCAGTCATTGAAGGTAAGCATGCAGGTGCAGCAGGCGGTAAAGAAGGCAAATGGTATGTTGGCCTTCATAGCCAGAGGATTCGAGTACAGACACAGGGATGTCTTGCTGCAATTGTACAGGGCCTTGGTGAGATCACACCTGGAATATTGTGTGTAGTTTTGGTCTCCTTATCTGAGGAAGGATATTCTTGCTATAGAGGGAATGCAGCAAAGGTTTACCTGACTGATTCCTGGGATGGCGGGACTGATATATGAGGAGAGATTGAGTCGATTCAGATTATATTCACCTGAGTTCAGAAGAATGAGGGGGGATCTCATAGAAACCTATAAAATTCTAACAGGACTAGACAAGGTAGATGCAGGAAGGATGTTCCTGATGGTGGGGGAAGTCCAGAACCAGGGGTCACAGTCTGAGGATACGGGGGAGACCATTTAGGACTGAGATGAGGGGAAATTTCTTCACTCAGAGAGTGATGAGCCTGTGGGATTCATTACCACAGAAAGTAGTTGAGACCAAAACATTGTATGTTTTCAAGAAGGAGTTAGATATAGTTCTTAAGGCGAAAGGGATCAAAGGGTATGGGGAGAAAGCAGGAGCAGGCTATTGAGTTGGATGATCAGCCATGATCATAATGAATGGCGGAGCAGGCTCAAAGGGCCGAATAGCCTATTCCTGCTCCTAGTTTCCATGTTTCTATAAGCCAAATTTCCCTCTGGGATTTGGTTTGCACAGCAATTAACACCAGCTGTAGTCATAGCAAGCCCATAAACCTCCAAGCATAAACAGACTAATCAAAACAACTGTAAAAATAATATGAAGCACTTTCAAAATGATTAGGACATTGAATTGCAACCAGGAGTCCATAAAACTCCTCGAATAAACAAACAGACTTCAAAACTGCCAACTCAATGATGTCTTGACTGAACACATAAAAGCAATAGTAAAAGAGTAAACATTTACATATTGTTATCATACTAGCCAACTCTTTCAATAATGTACTCTACCATTTTATCCCTCAGATGAACATTTCTTACTCAGCTGAAGACTTTTCTACAGTTACAATGTTGATCAGGTCTGACATCATCTGTGGAGAGAAAGAGTTAACGTTTCGAATTCAGATGACTCTTCTTCAGAAGTGTTCTGAAGAAGGGTCATCTGGACTCGAAACGTTAACCCTTTCTCTCCACAGATGCTGTCAAACCTGCTGAATTATTCCAGCAATTTTTGTTTTTGTTTCAGATTTCCAGCATCTACAATATTTTGCTTTTACAATGTTGATCTTTTACTTGGCTATTTGCCATGGGAGGGAGGAGGGGGCTACAGTGGCAGAGTGGTAACATCACTGGACTAGCATTCTAGAAACATGGGTTCAAAACCCAACATGGCAGCTGGTGGAATTTAAATTCAATTACTAAATCTGGAAGTTAGTCTCAGTAAAGGTGACTGTGGCACTATCATCGATTGTCGTAAAAATCCATCTGGCTCACTAATGTCCTTCAAAGAAGGAAATCTGTCATCCTTACCTGGTCTGGCCTACCTGTGACTCCAGACATAGGGAATTTTGTTCTTGGGCAGACAGTAGCTGTATCTTTATTATAGCCTTAGAAATAGTGTGACTAATGCCTGGTTATTGTGATTGCAATACGCATGGAATGAGACTTATTTGCAAGTAATTATATTGAATGGAAATAGGTGCTTCTTTGATATATTGATACTGTAGGCAAGAATGCTGGTTGTTATTACATTTCAACATTGCTATTGTATCCCAGACAAAATACAGTCTTCCACTCTAACCCATGCAAATCTCTGCGCTCCTGCTAGTAACCATCTGAAAGCGAAGCTGTCTAAGCTTTCTGTTCTACCGCTGCTGTCAATTAGTCTTTGTTCTTATTATTGCTATTAAACTGCTATTAAACTCATTGGACAGAGTAGATCATTTCTACTTCCAGTGATTACAAGAACACCGGATGGGCAGTAAATATTACTTGGTGAGCTCGCACCAGGTACCAGTCCATTAGATAAATTCAATTGGCCAAATGACCCTTGAATGGCATCACCAATCAAACATTTGCCTTTGTACCTACATATTTGGATCCACAAGCTATGTTGATTTTGGGGATTAAGTAAAATGGCAATACCCAAATGTTACACCTGAAGGGAGATTCTGTTTCATTCTTAATTTCCCAGCAGCCAACTTTGGCCTAGGATGGAACAAAACATGGACTCTAATATCATCTGTGTTCCCTCCCACAGCTCCTGACAACAAGATTATTTCCATGATATAAAGACAAATTTGAATTTTGACACCTTGAAAAATCTTAAGCAGCTTCACAAGGAGAGTAGTTTACTTGTGACAATTTCTGAGATATTAATAGAGTCCCTTCTCTCATTCTCTATTTAGGAACATTTAGGCAGTTAAAGACTTTAGGGACTTTTTTTTGTTTTTTGCTATGGATTCTTAGAATACAGATAGGTTACTGATAGCCATCTGTCTCAGGAGGCAATGGACTGCACCCAGGGTGTATGTCACTTCTGCATTGAATTTCCTCTGTCGTGTTTGTAGAGGAGGGTTCGTGAGTGGATTC
This sequence comes from Cetorhinus maximus, assembly GCF_964194155.1. Lineage (NCBI taxonomy): Eukaryota > Metazoa > Chordata > Chondrichthyes > Lamniformes > Cetorhinidae > Cetorhinus > Cetorhinus maximus. The sequence continues at coordinate 87,523,239 of NC_135879.1, forward strand.
CCTTCTGCAGCTGGCACAGATGAATAGCCTGATGTCGACTGGTGTTTTTTTCCTTCAGCAAGCTCTTTTTTCCATCATCTGGTCATTTATTTTGTCCCCTGCTTTTTCCCTGTCCTTTCTGATTACTTGTCTCCAGGGATTCCGGTCAGCAATGAGGACTTCCCGTGCATCGCCTCCAATCCCGGTCAACTTGGAGCCCCGTTTGTAGACATCCTTGTATGGCAGGCATGGGCGACCTGTTGGTTGCGTGGGAGCTGTTGGTGACATAGTGATAATGTCACTGGACTAGTATTCCAGAGACACAGGGTAGTCCTCTGGGGACCTGGGTTTGAATCCCACATCAGATGGAGAAATTTGTATCCAACAAAAATCTGGTGTTAAAAGTCTGATGATGACCATGAAACCTTTGTTGTAAAAACCCATCTGGCCTTTAGGGAGGGAAATCTGCTGTACTTACTTGGTCTGGCCTACATATGACTCCAGACCCACAGCAATGTGGTTGACTCTTAAATGCCCCTTGAACAAGGGCAATTAAGGATGGGCAATAAATGCTGGCCTACCAGTGATGCCCACATCCCATGAACAAATATTAAAAAATAAATAATAATTCGGGAATATAAAGCTAGTCTCAGTAATGGTGGCCATTAAAACTATCATCAATTGTTGCTAAAATCCATCTGGCTCATTCATGCCCTTGAGGGAAGGAAAACTGTCATCCTTAACTGGTCTGGACTCCATGTGACACATGGTTGAAACTCCACAACAACATACAACCTGCTGCTGCATCTGGGGATGCTTGAGGGATGTATGAAGGAATCAAGAAAGTAACAGGCCCAGCAGCAACCAAATCAGCTCCCGTGAAGACAAAGACAGGAATGACCATCACTGAACCGAGCAAGCAGACGGAAAGGTGGGTGGTACACCATCTCAAAATCTACACAACGGAGAGCGTTGTCAGACTTTCACACTTCTCTGTCATGGAGGAGTTGGATAGCGAGCCCACTACAGTAGAGCTCAACAAGGTCAGTGACTGTCTCACCAGTGTTAAAGCCTCGGAAATGTGGTTGACTCTTAGCTGCCCTTTGAAATGGCCCAGCAAGCCATTCAGTTCAAGAGCAATTAGGGATGAGCAACCAATGCCGGCCTTGGCAGCGATTCCCACACCCCCGAAAGAATAAAGAAACAAAAGTAGCAAGCTTGCCATACAGCATGTCTTTGGGGATGTGGACATCATCCATTTGGCTAACATACCCAGCCAATGCATTCGCTGCTGACTCAAGAGGGCAAACATGCTGGGGATCCCTGCACACTTGTGGACTTCCATATTCAGCACTCTGTCTTTCCAGGAGGTGCCCAATATTCATCTGAGGAGGTGGAAGCTGTTCGGCCACTTTTCTTCGCTTGCATAAGTTGTCCATGCCTCGCTAATGTAAAGGAGGGTGCTGAGAACAAAAGCCTGGTACACACAGAGCTTTGCATTTTTGGTTAGTTTGCTTTTGGTCCAGACTCGACTTCTCAACTTTGACATGACAGCTGCAGTCTTGGCAATCCTGGTCTGATTTCAGCATCAAGGCACAAGTTGCTGGAGATTGTTGATCCAAGGTATGTGAAGCTGTCGACAACCTCCAGAGTGAGGTTGTCAGTGTTGATGGGAGGTGGGGTCTGCACATTCTGGCCCAGCTTTGGCCTTTATGATGTGATTGTCAGTCCAAACTCCTTGCAGGTCCTGGAGAACTGATCTACAAGCTGTTGCAAGTGAACTTAAATATGGGATGGCAGCAGATTGTCATCACCAAACAGCAACTCACGATTGAGACATTATGCACTTTGGTCTTGGTGCACAATCTTGCTAAGTTGAACAGCTTGCCTAAGGTGCTGGAATTCATATAGACACCCTCATCTGAGTTGCTGAAAGTGTATAACAGCAGTGCAGAGAAAAATATTGCTAAGAGAGTTGGTGCCAGGGTGCAGCCCTGATTTACCCGGTTGCTGATCTTGAATGTGTCTGATTTTGCTCCAAACTGATGAAACTGTGCATGTTCTTGTGGAAAGAAGAAACGATGCCCAGGAGTCCATTCAAGCAGCCTATTTTCCACATCAGTTTAAAAGAGTCCATCTCTGCTGATAAGGTCGAAGGCCTTGGTGAGGTCCATGAAGGAGAAGTAGAGTAGTCTGCGCTGTTCGCAGCACTCCGTCTGTAACTGTCGAAGTGAGAAAATCATTTCAACTATCGATCTGTCAATTCCAAAACCGCACTGTGACTCAGGGTAGATGTGTGATGCCAGGGTCTGCAATCTGGTCAGAGCAATGTGAGCAAAGACTTTCGCCACAATGCTTAACAAGGAGATGCCTCAGTAATTGTTGCAGTCACTGAGGTCCCCTTTGTTTTTGGGCAAGGTGACTCTTTTTGCATCATGCATGTCTTGAGGCACAAATCTTTCCTTCCAGCAGAGACACAAAAGCTCACAGAGATGCTGCAGCAGTGCTGGTTTTCCGCTTTTGATGATTTCAGGTGGAATGCCATCATTTTCCAAGGCTTTACCACTGGTGAGACAGTCACTGACCTTGTTGAGCTCTACTGTAGTGGGCTCGCTATCCAACTCCTCCATGATATTGATGTGTGAAAGTCTGACAACGCTCTCCGTTGTGTAGATTTTGAGATGGTGTACCACCCACCTTTCCGTCTGCTTGCTCGGTTCAGTGATGGTCACCCCTGTCTTTGTCTTCAAGGGAGCTGATTTGGTTGCTGCAGGGCCTGTTACTTTCTTAATTCCTTCATACATCCCTTGAGCATCCCCAGATTCAGCAGCAGGTTGTATGTTGTTGTGGAGTTTCAACCAGCATAGATTGGCGCTGTGCCAAGCAGTCTTGAAATTTGATCCTGGAAGACCTGAAAGCATCTAGATTTTGTTTGCTGGGGACTTGTTTGTAGTTCATGAGTGCTCTCCCCTTACTTGCAGTAACTGGCTCCATTAAACCAGTCAGCATTCCTCTGATCTCTTTTCCTGTACACAGTGAGTGCAGACTTATAGATGGTGTTGATGATCCCACTTTGACACTGTACACTGGCCTTGAGTGTTGTTGTCTGAAAGAGCCTGGTTGAGGATATTGAGGAACTCCTGGGTCCTTTCTGGGTCAGTGGTACCGCAAGTGTTAGTCTGAGCTTGAACTTTCTTCTTGGAGTGGTATAGTTTCCTTGGCTGAAGCCTGACCTTTCTACACACCAGGGAATGGTCAGTGTCACAGTTAGTGCTGTAATAGCTCCGAGTGTTGGGGACACTGTTGAGGGTGGTACACCTGGTGATGATGAGATGTAGCTGGTACCAGCGGTGTGATCTTGGATGTCTCCAGGACACCTTGGGGCATGGCTAAGTTTGGAAGTAGCTGTTCTTCACAGAGTCCATGGTAACAGCATAGCCCCAGCAACCTCTGTCCACTTTCATTCATCTTCCCAATTCCCTGGTGTTCCCTATGCACATTGGTCAAACTGTGTAGTCAGTACCCTTGTATTGAAGTCCCCTAGTAGATACAATCCCTCAGTGCTGGGAATTCTGCTGATGGCAGCATCAGATGCTTCATAGAATTGAACCCTGGCATCTGGACTGGAGGTGAGTGTCAGGGCATAGATGCACATGAGGTTAACTGGGCCCGCACTTGTTGGCAAGCGAAGAATAAGAAGTCTTTCCGAGCCTTCAATCATCTCGAGTAGTGTTTTTTACGGTGAAACCCACTCCATGCTTGCACTGTGTCTCTTGGGTTTTCCCCACCAGAAGAAGGGGTAGTGTTTCTTTTTAGGAGATTCACTTTGAGCGAGCCTGGTTTCTTGCAGCACAGCAATGTCCACATTGACATTGTAAGTTCTTTGTTGATCACAGCAGCCTTGCGTGCATCATCCATCTGCAGTCGGTAAGGTTGGGACGCATGGTCCTTACATTCCAGCTTGCGATGCAAAAGACTGCTGTCTTCTTTGGTGTGTTTGTCTTGCCTGGTGTAGAGTTTAGCAACCTGCCTGTTGAGAGATGACTCTCTAAGCTCCAAGCACCCATTGAAGCAAGCAGGCTGTGGCAGAGCATCACCTAACTGACTGGGGGTTGCCCAGCTTGCAGGGGACGGTAGCTATCCAATAAGACACAGTGATCTTTCCTACCATTGGTGCTCATGCTCTGTGCCAATAGAGCGAGAGTTTATAACTGGTTTCTTCCCGAGCTGTGCCAACATAAACTACGAAGCTGGAGTATCCTCTCCAGGGTGCAGGGCAGGGCAAAATAGTAACAGAGATCCTGAGTTGCCCAAGTATCAGGGGCCCTCTCTCGGCATTGCTAGTATTGTCCAAAGGAAAGGATGAAATTAGTACTGTTTGGTACCAACTCTGCTGCAGGAGTTGCCAGAAAGCTGCCTGATAGATAACAGATTGGACACTACTCCAGATTTCCTGTCAGGATTTACTCCCTTAGCCTTCTCTCCTGAGACACCCTGGGGTCAGTGGGGCTATTTGCCCATTGCTGGCAGTCTGGTTTGTGGGCACCAGGGCATAACGCTAGTGGGCCTATATGGGCGCCAGGCCTCCTCTGAGTCCCCTGTAGTTTAGCCTGGGTCCACAAGGTACCCAGTTTATGTAGATCACTATGTGGAGATATCACAGTGAAGAGGCTATATACGGGAGATGCTCAGGCACTCGGCTCTCTTTTCACAATAGTTATACTGCTAGCCAGCAGTGAGAGTTGAAAGCAAGAGGTGACAAACAGAAGAATGCAGATAATTTATTTCCATTTTGATTGCTCCTGATAATTGCCCCTGTTAGGAATTTTGCAGCTAAATTAGTCTTTCTGATGAACATGCCCTGATCTTAAAGGTTTTCAGAATTTTCTCTTAGAACCTCAGATCCCTAGCTTAGTTTCTCTTTTAGGGTTAGAGTCCCTTTCTCGAGCATTGTTTAAAACTCCAGTTGTTTCCCCCTCCTAACAGAATGTTTATTAATAGAATCAGTTTGCATTAGTGGGTAAACGTTCATGGGTCTGCTCCCATGTGGAGTCTTACTAACATGACCAGATCAGAGACTTGGGTTCAGAGGTCAGCACACTTGATTCCCGGTGCTCCTGATTTTCTGAGTCTCCAAAATGATAATTGTGCTTACAAAGAAAAAAGCAAGTCCCGCAGATAGGCCACCTGAAAACAGGCTCAAAAGTTCCTAATAACATTATGGGGGTAAATTTAATTTTGTGCATTAGGTTAAAATGGGTGACAGTGAACAAGCCAATTGCTTTAATTACATCTCTCTCTATGTCCATTTCCACTGAAGCCAATGAAAGTTGGGAGAGATGTAAAACAGGCTGGCAATTCCCTATTGCCCGCTTTACATTATCGCAAAGTATCAAAATTAACCCCATAGTGGTAATCCTGCAGCCCAAATACCTCACTAAAATTGGTGATGGGGTCACAAGAGGTAGAAGTGAAATCCCAAAATGAAGTTCCACAAAATTGGCTGCATATGTTTCTTCATTGACAAAGTATTTAAAAGCTAAAGAAAGTTTGGGGCTGGGGTAGTTTTTGTATGAAGTACTTTCCACTGCCGATTAATAAAACATATTAACTTTGGTGATCCTGGCAAAATTAGGGCTGAGCACACCTATGGGGCAGACGCACCCATGGTGAGAGTGCGGAGGCAAGCTGTTCTGAATTTGATAATATAGGCCTTGCTTCCTATTTTGTCTAGGTTCCTGCCCATGGAAAATTAGTCCAGGGAATCAGGCAAGCAAGCTGGCTGCCTGCCAATTACTCAATTGAGTCAGCCCAGGGGGGAGCACTGCACAGAAATGATACAGTCTGGTCGGGAGAGATTGGGGACACAACCCACTTTATTTCTTCTGGCTGCACAAAAATAGAAGTTTTAAAATCTTTGTTAATTTGTTTGCACAATTTTCAATGGTCCCATTCAGCAGCATTGGCTAGGCCACTCAATGTTTGATACAAATGGTTTGTGTGTGTGCCCGAAAATTGACTCATTCTTGGGCATCATAGGGGTGGCTGAGATGCCCATCACCTCCCTGGCTTCCATAATCTTTAACTGCCAGAGATCTATTTTCAGACAATTGACGACAAACAAGTGAAAAAGCGTCCCTCACAATTTCTATTGCAAATACTGTTGTGAAAATCAGCCCAGGAAGTAATGTCCATGGACAGGAAGTGCAGGCCATATATAAAAGTTTTAATGCATATATATAGATATGCTTGATTCCTCGCTCAATCCTGTAGACTTGAAAACAATCTCACAAACATTACAACATTTGTATTGATATAGACCAGGACACTGCAGCTACATTGCTGCCTGCTATGTATTGCGATTAAATTAAAGAGACTGCAGTTAGACCAAAACAAGCAGAGCTGCCTCGTGTTTTGTTACAGTAGATCTGTTTATTAATTTTATCTGCAGGGTTTGAATAAGTTGTTCTTCAGTAGCTTTCATAATATCAGAAACAATATTTGAGCAGGCCATCGTGGTGAAAGCAATTGGCTGCTTTGAAGGGATAACAAGTTCTAAAACCATCCTGCACAATCATTTTTATTGTTCAAGGGATTTGGGTTTTGCGGCCTAGGCCAGCATTTATTGCCCATTCCTAATTGCCCTTGAGAAGGTGGTGGTGAGCTACCTTCGTGAACCACTATAGTCCATGTGGTGTAGGTATGCCAGTACAGCGACAATGAAGGAACCGCAATATATTTCCAAGTCAGGATGGTGAGTGGCTTGGAGGGGAACTTCCAGGTGGTGGTGTTCCCTGTGTCTGCTGCCTTTGTCCTTCTAGATGGTAGCAGTTGTGGGTTTGGAAGGTGCTGTTGAAGGAGCCTTGGTGAGTTTCTGCAGTGCATCTTGTAGATGGTACACACTGCTGCTACTGTGTGTTGGTGATGGAGGGAGTAAATGTTTGTGGAAGGGGTGCCAATCAAGCAGGCTGCTTTGTCCTGGATGGTGTCAAACTTCTTGCGTGTTGTTGGAGCTGCACTCATCCAGACAAGTGGAGAGTATTTCATCACATTCCTGACTTGTACCTTGTAGATGGTGGGCAGGCTTTGGAGAGTCAGGAGGTGAGTTACTCATCGCAGGATTCATAGCCTCTGGCCTGATTTTGTACCCACCATATTTATATGGCTGGTGCAGTTCAGTTTCTGGTCAATGGTAACCCCCCAGGATGTTGATAGTGGGGGATTCAGCGATGGTAATGTTATTAAATGTCAAGGGGCAATGGTTAGATTCTCTCTTGTTGGAGATGGTCATTGCCTGGCACTTGTGTGGTGTGAATGCTACTTTCCACTTGTCAGTTCAAGCCTGGATATTGTTCAGGCCTTGCTGTATTTGGGCCTGGATCACTTCAGTATCTGAGGAGTCGCAAATGGTGCTGAACATTGTGCAATCATCAGTGAACGTCCCCACTTCTGACCTTATGATGGAAGGAAGGTCATTGATGAAACATCTGAAGATGGTTGGGCCTAGGACAGTGCCCTGAGGAACTCCTGCAGTGATGTCCTAGAACTGAGATGACTTACCTCCAAAAACCACAGCCATCTTCCTTTGTGATAGGTATGACTCCGACCAGTAGAGAGTTTTCCCTCTGATTCCTATTGACTTCAGTTTTTGCTAAGGCTCCTTGATGCTACCCTCGGTCAAATGCCACCTGGATGTCAAGGGCAGTCACTCTCACCTCACTTCTGGAGTTCAGCTCTTTTATCCATATTTGAACCAAGGTCAGGAGGTTCCAAGAGTATGACTAAGCTTGGAATCATCGCAGATTTGCACAAAGTGCGGTAGCAATGGAGGCTTATCACACCGTATCATCCCAATCCCGTCTCAATAATCATGTGTGCCTGTGAAACACGACATTTCATTGGTGGACAGCCTCCAATTTGCCCGCCACGCCATCACCTCGCCGCTTCACCACACTGGGTGTTATATTTAAAGTGCAGCCACACGCACACCTCTCATTGCTTCCAGCCCAGGACTGCTGTACGGAAGACATAGCCCTGAAAAGCGGACATAGCCCTGAAAAGCAGGAAGACTGCAGCCCCCTGATTTAATGACACATACCTGGAATGCCTTTTGGATGCCAGGGAGGTCTTCTGTGATGTCCTCTACCCCGGCTTTGGCCGCAGGATGGGTAGCAACATCACCAATCCAGCTTGGATGGCGGTGGCAGTGGTGGTCAGTGCCAATGCCCTGCAAAAGGGGACAGCCACTCAGTGCCAAAAGAGGATGAATGATCTCCTCCATTCCACTAGGGTAAGTCACCCTTCTCATCACTCTCAACTCCACACTCAAAACCCATCACACATCCACAGGGCCCTCACTCACTGCCAGTTCAAGGGACATCACCATTCACTCTCTCACACACTCCTTCATTGTCCTCATCCCATTCATGGCACCACTCACCACCCACACATACCAGGCACACTTATCATCTGGCCTGGCAGGCATCCTGCTTATACTCTCTCCATCTGTATTCATGCAGGACAAGTTGGCACACAACAAAAGGGAGAGGTCACAAAGTGGTGGAGGAATGTCTGAAATCAAGTTCCTGATAGACTTTGAAAATAGAGTCAACCAACTGGCCAACAAAGATCTGGACTGGTCCTGTGCTGATGGTAAGTTCGGCAATGCTCAACCAAGGAAAGATCCAGCAGTGCAACATCCATCAGACAACCATCCTGAGTGATGTGCCCTGTTCCACAGGCTACTTCCAACCATTAATTATCTCTTCCAGCTTTCGCAGGCACACCTGTGAAACAGTCGAGGGAGTCCACGACCCAAGTCCTTTACTTAAGCCTTGAAGACACCTCAGAAAAGGAATCTGTTGGAACCCTCATTAAAGATCCATCACATCACTCAGCCACACCCTCCACCACCATAGAGACACACACCTTGGTGGGACCTAGCTTTACAGTAGCCTTGGGGGTCACACTCTGGTGAACACATCACACTGTCTGATCCACAGCAGGCATAGGCAGGGACGTCTCAGGTTTCCAGCACTCGGAGGACTGTTGGAGGCCAGAAATCTGCTAAGGCCGACTCAGAAGATGAGCCTCTGGACTCAGCCGGACCTCAGTTGCTGGAGGTGTGAAGGCAAGCCTGGGAACATCAGGAAGGGATGTCCGCTGCACTCCTGAGGATGTAAGGCACGATGGAGGAATCCATCTGCCTTCAGTCTGAGGTAATAGCGCCGGCATACCAACGCACTGAGGTCAACACTGGTACAATGGCAGCCGCCATGGAGACCTTGGTCTGGGACATTGGTCCTGCACTGCTACACGGGCAGAACTCCATTGGTGACGCCATAGTTGGTCTCCAATAGTGTCAATGCGAGATCTCACTCCAGCTCCCCCTTCTCCACAAACAGTCAGCCAGGGATCCTTAGGCACCCATACAGAGGACGATCAGCAGATGCACACCCTAGGGCCATCCACCCAGGTGACTCCAGGAGTGCCCGGTCCATCCACATCCCCTTTTCCTGTGACCCCAAGAAATCCAGCTTCACAGGTCAAGGAGGGTGCCACTGCCACACAGTAGAACTCTAAAAGCCAGGTCTCGATCCTCCAGAAGACGCCCGCCAGGGTCATCACAGACCGAGTGCAGTAGCCAATCGGCTGCCTCAAACCTCTGCTGTGGATGTTGCAGGAGCACCAAGACATAGAGGCAGTTTTAGGAAGGTTAAGAAGATGCAGTTGCACAGCCTGAACATGGATGTTAATCACTCATATATAATGTTCACTTTGTTAATAAACTCCTAAGAATGTCTCCCTGCCAATGGCTCCTTGTTCTGATGAGCAGTGCTTGTGTCACTCAAATGTGAAAATTTGGTCCCTGCAAAAGGCAGGTGTCTCTGTCCAGGGCCTCTTGCCTGTGCTTTGTGCAACCTTCCGAGCACACTGATGGAGCACCTTCACAGTCACTGGACACATCAGTTATGCCTGCAACTCGATGGGGCTTATTATTGCTGCCAGAATGTCCTGGGCCAGTGGCACAGAGTTCCGTCATTCTCCTTGTGTGCTCTCAGCACCTTTGAGGTGCGGCTGGCCCCCATCTCACCAGCATCTGTGTCCAGTGACAGTGTGATCCTGAAGGGTTCAGCTCACGAAGGATGCCATAGGACCAGGAGAAGTTAAAGTTTCCCCGCTGCATCTCCATGATATGACCCTGTTCACAAAGCGCACTTGAGGTGCCATCAGCCAGACAGGAGTCAGGCATTCACATAAGCTATGTGAGGATCTATGGAGTATCCCCATTGCAAGTTGTCATCTTCCTCCAGGAATCTAGGCTATGAGCAACCGCTGCGTCTCCATGACAGGTGCCTTATCACAGAGGTTATGTGCGCTGCCATCAGCCAGACTGGAGTCAAGCATTCGTAGATGCAATGTGATGATCTATGGTGTCTCCTCATTGCATATCATCATCATCCTCCATAAATCTAGCAGTTATGAGGGGCTCCTGAGCATGCCTACCTCATCTGGTCAGTGCAATGGCCTCATCATCATCGTCATCCTTGTCTTCGAGGACCTCCTCATCCTCATCCCTTGTTAAGCCTTATCAGAGGAGACATGCTGTTCCTCCAACTCCTCCTCAGCCAGCTCCTCTCCCCGTTGCAGTTCCAGGTTGTAAAGGGTGCAGCAGGCAATGATGATGCATGATACCCTCTGTGGACTGTATTGCAGGGCTCCACCAGACCAGTTCAGGCACCGGAACCACATCTTCAGCATCCTGATGGTTTGCTCTACCAAAGTGCGATTTACAGCATGAGCCTCATTATACCTTCGCTCTGCTGCAGTCTAAGGCTGCCGTTTGGGTGTCATTAGCCATGTCCTCTGCAGGTAGCCCTTGTCCTCGAGGAGCCAACACTGCAGTCTCTGTGGACCGTGAAAGATGTCAGGGCTCTGTGACCGACTGAGAATGTAGGAGTCGTGGATGCTCCCTGGAAATCGTGTGCAGTCCTGCAGGATGCATTTGTGGTGGTCGCACACCTGCTGAACATTCAGCGAATGGAATCCCTTGCGGTTGACATAGTTGACCACTTGCTGCCATGGAGATCTGAGCGCAGTCGATGGCACCCTGCACCTGTGGAAAATCAGATATCCAGGAAAATCCCAGCGCTCTTGCATCCTGGCACTCCTGACACTGTTTCTTGGTCATCTGCAGGGATAACAAGCACCATCTATAGACCCTGGGTCTAGCTAGGCACCGACCAGCAACGGCTTGCTGTGGATCCTCAGTAACATGCATGGGAGCCTCAGACGCCCCTTCTCCCTGAGGGTGCTGCTCCTTTCTCTGCACATCCAGACACCTCCATCATTCTCTTCTCCTTCGTATTCGCTCTCTGTGTGCCATGAGGCATACAGCTAATTCATCAGGATCCATGCTCCTGATGTACTCCTCCTGCAGGATAAAAGAGTGATGTGTGGGTTAGCTTGGGTGTACTAGGAACCTCTCTTGGTTAAGTCTAAAGGCCCCTTAATGCCTCCCAGCGAGTGCTGACCGCCACTTGAATGGCCAGAGTTTAGTGTACTGCATGGCTTCCTGAAACCCAACCCCAGCAAGGGGCTGTGATCGCCTCACCAGTGACTGCTCCATGGCCAGCTTTCGCAAGGAGACTGTACAAGGCACCCAGTCCTTCAACTGTACTGCAGTCTGTGCCCAAGGGGTGAAGAGCTCTGGAGCATTTGGTGGCACTTTCATGCCGCTGTGTTGCTTGAGTGGGCAGATAAACTAGAGGCCCAACTCCAAGCATGTCAATGTGGCTGTGCCAGAACTGTCTCAGCTGTGGAGAAATGGTCACTTTATACAAGGTTTCCCTAAATCATCACCACTTCACTCCCCCTACCCCACCCACACATGCTTGTGCACTACCATCAACTGCCTTGCAGCCCTTGCCCCTGCCACAACTCACCTCAACCTCAGTGCAGCCCTCCTCCACAAATTTGCCTCAAGCGCAGTGCAGCCTTTCCCCGCCAACTCGCCTCGAGCGCAGTGCAGCCTTTCCCCCCCAACTCGCCTCGAGCGCAGTGCAGCCTTTCCCCCCCAACTCACCTCGAGCGCAGTGCAGCCTTTCCCCCCCAACTCGCCTCGAGCGCAGTGCAGCCTTTCCCCCCCAACTCGCCTCGAGCGCAGTGCAGCCTTTCCCCCCCAACTCACCTCGAACGCAGTGCAGCCTTTCCCCCCCAACTCGCCTCGAGCGCAGTGCAGCCCTTCCCCCCCAACTCACCTCAAGCGCAGTGCAGCCCTTCCCCCCCCAGCTCACCTCAACCACAGTGCAGCCTTTCCCCCCCAACTCGCCTTGAGCGCAGTGCAGACGTTCCCCCCCAACTCGCCTCGAGAACAGTGCAGCCCTTCCCCCCCCCCAGCTCACCTCAACCACAGTGCAGCCCTTGCCCTGCCCCAAACTGTCAGCCAGCCAGGAAAATGTGACTTGCCTGTGCCCTCATCTGAATGTGCGGTGCCTCAACCTTGATGTCCAACAACCGGCCTTCGTGAGTGTTGCACAACATTACTGTGCACTCACCTCCGTGTTCCCCTCAAAGTGCAGCTCACCTGGTGCACACCTTATAAATGCTGTTGTGAAACACATTAGTGTATGATCCAGCGTGGGGGGGATGATTCTGGTGAGCTGGACTTATAATGAAATGCAGATGTATTACAATGAAGCTCCTGATGTGCGACGGTGGGAAACGCAGCCCGCCATTGATGGGCGGGGCGGACGATTGCAATCTGGCTTCACAACGTCGTGAAACAGATTTTTGGCCTTCCCGCCATATTGTCCGCTCATGCCTGCCATGGCGCCCGATGTCAGCGAGCACTGAAAATTCTGTTGTTGTTTGACTAGTCTGTGAGGTAGCTCTCCCAATTTGGGCACTAGCCCCCAGATATTCGTGAGGAGGACTTTGCAGGGTCAACAGGGCTGAGTGTCTCGCTAGGCCATTTAACAGTCAACCACATTGCTGTGGGTCTGGAGTCACATGTAGGCCAGGCCAGGTATGGATGGCAGTTTTCCTCCCCAGCTAAAGAGCATCAGTGAACCAGATGGGATTTTACAACAATGGTTTCATGGTCATTGTCAGACTTTTAATTCCAGACTTTTACTAAAATTAAATGTCACCATCTGTCATGATGGGATTTGAATATGGGTCCCCAGACCATTACCCTGGGTCCCTGGATCACGAGACCGGTAACAATACCAATACGCCACTGTCTTCCCGCCAAACTTTTCCAAAATGTATTCCAATTATTAAGTTCCAATTTTGTTACAATTTTTGTTCAATTTTGGTTTTCAGATTTAACACTGTGGCTTGTAAGAGGTTTGTAGAAAATGTAAAGCTGATGTGATTTACAATAAAATGTCATTTTAAATTTTAAGTATGTTATTCAGTGGGAAATGCCACAGTTTAAAATCACAGCAACAGAACAACAATGCATTTACACCAAAAATTCACTTTCAACTTAATGAACTTTGCCACTTAGTTTGCGAGGGAGGGCTAAGATCAGGCTGAATCAAATTACTGGCCTGAGTCTGCACCTTTCTCACCCGACGACATCCTACCTTTACTGACCGTGAAGTCGGGTGAAGTGAGGGCCTAATTTAAGTGTGAAAGTTGCAGCCCAATGACACCAATAGTGTCTTTTTTGAAGCCTTACATAAGGTCCAGGCAGGGTCAAACCCCGAAACCTCACAGGAGACAACAGAATGGCCAGAAAAAGGCAGAGCTAAGTCAAACCTTTGATTCTTTGAAAGTGCAGGAAGAAATTCTCAACTTATTGTCCTGGCCCTCCCCACATTCTCATCATTTGTACAGCAGGGCAGAAGAAATTCTGGGCCTTAAAAACGATCCCCATAGGTCTCTGGCTGCTGCAAGCACCCACCTCAATTGTAGCCTCGCCTGCTGGCTTTGACATGATTCACATTGACTTCAAGTGAAGCTCCAATTTCAAACAATGAAATGAAGCCTATAAGATAAAATAGCCAGATCTCGCTCCCTTCATAGCTGTCGGGTCAGGCGTGCTGTGTACTTTGGGCACCCCATGTACTGTACCCACACTCCCCTATAAAATCAGGAGCCGTATTTCAAACTTTTGGCCATAGGACACCCCTCAAAGCAGAACTTATATGGCAAGATATTCCAGTAAGCTATGCTGCAGCACAACAGTGTGTGCAATGTGTAAGAGAGTAAATAGATTAATGAATAAGGAGTTAAACGGAGAAAAACAAAGGACACCACTAGCCATTACCTTGAGATGAAATTCTCCATGCCATTTCTACCTTCAGGCCCAGAATCTGCCTTCTTGTAGGAATGAATCAATGGCTTTAGATGAGGTGAAGCCTCCAGTCTGCATGCATGGTCATCTGTAATGCATGTTTTATTTTTCTCTGCAGAAAATAGAAAGGGGATGTATTTTGGAATGAGCAATTTAAGAGAAGATATGCTTTATGTAAATGTTCATTCCAGTAGCCATTTTGTGTGAGCTTTGCAGGCAGTTGGCATTACCAGTGTGCTTAACCTTTAATGGATTACAGGGCAAATGTATTGCCAGAGCAACAACAGAGATTGTCCTGCTCAGAGTTGGAGATAACTATGCATTTGGAAAGTGCACAAACCCACTATCAGAGTTAATACAATTTCCAAATGGATTTACCCTATGTCAAACCATCAGCAAAAGAGTGGTAACCATAGAGGGTGTAGGAAGTCATTGATATGAAGAAGGAACGGAGTGGCTGAGATCATGATGAACACTAAGTTAATTGAAAAAAAGTCAGGTTGAATCACGAACTATAGGTAGGAATTTGAATATAGCTTTGCTGGGTGAATATAATTCAATCAAGAGTACACAGTGCTAGTTCCTGTCAAAGGCCATATCCAGGACATTCACCAAAGTTTTCAAGAGCAGATGGTCGAATTCCTGGGATTTTCTTCCAATCTCCCTCTATAACCTCAGTGGGTAGTGAGGAGCATAGCTACAGGCAGCACAAGTTTGGGAAAGCCCCTGTAGAAATTCTAGTGACATAAACAACAAGATCACAGGTGGAACAACATACCAAAATGACAATAACTTTTGAAAGTCCATGTACACCACATCACTCCTCTGTTATCACATCAAAAAACTCAAGCAAGTTAGTTAAACACGATTTACCCTTGACAAATCCCTGCTGACTTTCCTTTAATAATCCACATTTGTCCAAGTGACTGTTAATGTTGTCCCAAAAAATCATTTCTAAAAGTTTTCCTATCACTGAGGTTAAACAAATTAGCCTGTATTTGCTGGGCTTATCCTTACCCACTTTTTTAAACAAGGTTGAAACATTTGCCATTCTGCAGTCCTTTGGCACCACCCCTGAGGGTTGGAATATTATGGCCGGTGCCTCCCCAATTTCCACCCATACTTTCCTCAGTGCCCTTGGATGCATTTTATCCAGTCTCTGTGACTTATTAACTAAGTACAACCAGCCTATCTAATACCCACTGTTTATTATTTTTTAACATGTCAAGTGCCTCAACTACCCTTTCTTTCACTATGACTTTGGCAACATCTTCTTCCTTGTCAGAGATGCAAAGTGTACATTTAGTACCTCAGCCATGCCTCCTGCCTCATGTGTAAAGCTCCTATTAGGTCCCTAATCAGCCCCACTCCTCCTTTTACCACTGCCTATAGAAGACTTTTGAATTCCCTTTCATGTTAACTGCCAGTCTCTCTCTTTGCTTCTCTTATTTGCTTTTTCGCTTACTCTCTGAACATTATATATTCAGTCTGGTTCTCAATTGTTTTATCCACTGGACATCTGTCGTATGTACCTTTCTCAGCTTCTTATTACCCTCTATCTCTTTCATTAATCAGGGAGCTATGGATTGTTTGCCCTTCCTTACCCCATTGTGGGAATGTAGCTTGACTATACTCAAAATATCTCCTCTTTTAAATGCAACCCATTGATCCATTACAGTTTTGCCTGCCAACCTTTGACTCCAATATATCTAGGCCAGATCTGTTCTCAGCCCACTGAAGTTGGCCCTCCCCCGATTAATTATTTTTACTCTGGATTGCTAATTGTCCCTTTCAATGGTCAACCTAAACCTTATGACACAATGTCATTGTCCCCTAAACGTTCCCCCACAGACACTTGATCCACTTGACCCATTTCATTCCCCAGAACCAAATCCAGCAATGCCTCCTTCCTCATTGGGCTGGAAAGATACTTTTGTTGAAAATTTTTCTGGATACACTCTAGAAACTCTTGCCCTCTCCACTTTTTACATAATTACTATCCCAGTCATTATTAGGATAATTAAATACCCCCATTATAACTATTCTATAGTTCTAACAACTCTGTAATGTCCTTGAAAATTTGTTTATCTATATCTTTCCCAAAACACTTTGCAGCTAATTAAGTACTTCTGAAATATAGAACAGAATTTAATGTATTTGTCGTAGGTTCAGCCCACCGGTTGGAGAACCAGTGGAAAACCCATATTGTTTCTATGTGGGAGGCCCGACCAGATTAATTCCTTTCAGGCACTTAACCAGCCAACGTCGGGTTTTCCCTGAGTTTCAGGACCCCAGGGGTGGAAATCCCACCCCCTGAGAGCTGATGGCCAATGAGAGACCAGGAGCTCTCCATTCCAGGCAATGCCAGCTGGAGCAATGGCTACTGTTGGTAAAGCACCCAGGGAGAGGCCCAGGATCACTGAAGGACCCAGGCTGCAGGTAAGTGAATGCAGAAAGGAGGGTTGCTTGGAGGGGGGCCAGAGGCAAGGGCAGGGCGATAGCTTTCAACCACCACCCCACTGCCCATGCCAGGATCCTCAATCCGGATCTCAGTGCCTTTGAAAGAGAGAAACCCAACCCCCCAGAAGGCCATAGGCAAACCCAAGAGGGTTCACTGGGTTGCCTTTGGGAGGCACCAGAAAGTCGTGCCAGTCATACCATTAAATTCCAGTGGGCTCAGGGATAATTGGTGTCAAGTGGCTCAATAATGAGCTTAATTGACATACCCTCCATGAGCAGGTGTGTTTCCCTCATGAGCACTTTCCTGCCTCCAACTTAATCATTGGAGGTTTTCCTGCCACAGGGAGACTGACGTGCAGCCTCTCCCATGATTAAGCGTGCCCGGCGGCCATCATTTCTGCTGTGACGGGCTGGATTTAGTCACAGTTGTAATGTTGTTCAAAATGGTGAAAAGCTTTTAAAGCTACTTTTATAACTAGATTTTGAAGGTGAACAGACTTCTCCATCGTGCCTTGCAATCTGAGGAGTGCAGCGGACATCCCTTCCTGATGTCCCTGAGCTTGCCTTTGCAGCTCCAGCAACTGAGGTATGACCAAGTCCAGAGGCTCATCATTTGACCAGGACTCAGCAGATTTCTGGCCTCCAGCAGTCCTCCAAGTGCCAAGGAACTTGGAAGTTACTGCCGCCACCTGCTGTGGATCAGATTGTGACCCTGAGTCTATTCTAGAACTAGGTCCCACCGAGGTGTGTGTCTCTTGCTAGTGGAGGGTGCGAGTGAGCGCTGTGACAGGTCCTCCATGGGGTTTCAGCAGATTCCTCTTCTGAGGTATCTTCAGGGCTTGAGTCGAGGACCTGGGTTGTGGACTGCCTCAGCTGTTTCCCAGATATGCCTGCGGAAGCAAGGGGAGATAATTAGCCCATGGCAGTGGCCTGTGAAACAGGACACATCACTCACAGATGGTTGTCTGATGGATGTTACACTGCTGGATCCTCACTTGGTAGAGTGGTGCCGACCTCATTATCAGCACAGGAATGGTCCAGATTTTCACCGGCCAGCTGGATGACATTATTTTCAATGTCTGTTAGAACCTTGATTTAGCGCATTCCTCCATCAATGTGCGACCTCTCCCTCTTGTTGTGTGCCAGCTTGTCTAACATGAATACAGATAGAGAGAGTGTAAGTAGGACGCCTGCCAGGCCAGATGATAATGATGCATGGCATGTGTGGGTGGTGAGTGGTGCCAACAGATGGAATAAGGACAATGACGGTGAGCGTGAGAGAGTGAATTGTGATGTCCTTGAACTGGCAGTGAGTGAAGACCCTGTGGATGTGTGATGGGTTTGTGAGTGTGAGTTGAGAGTGATGAAAAGAGTGAATTACCCTGGCAGAACGAAGGAGATCATTCATCCTCTTATGGCACTGGGTGGCTGTCCTCTTTTGCAGAGTTTTGGCACTGATCATCGCTGCCACTACCTCCTAAGCCGGATTGGTGATGTTGCTGCCCCTCCTGTGGCCATAGCAGGGGTAGAGGACATCACGGAGGGCCTCCACAGTGTCCAAAAGGCATTCCAGGGACACATCACTGAATCGGGGGGCTGCAGTCTTCTTGCCTCTCGGGGCCATGTCTTCTATGCAGCAGTCCTGGGCTGGAAGCACTGAGAGATGTACGCACGGCTGCACTTTAAATATGGCACCCAACTTAAGGAAGCGGCGAGATGATGGTGTGGTAGGCGAATGACAGCCCACCCGCTATTGAAACAGCGTTTTCCCAGGAATGTATGATTAGTGAGGCCGGATTGGGACAATATGACGTGAAAATCCGCCATTGCGGCCAGCTGGTAGAATGTTCTTATTCCCGCCAGATACCCCACGAAGTGAAAATATGGGATGATTCCGCCCAATGTTTCAGCTCAATTACCTTTCATTGGGACAAATGGAATATAGGAATGTAAAGGTTTTAAGCCAGTAGAAGCCAGGGGATGGGGAACGGGAGATGGGGGGCTGTAAGGGTGAGGAAGGACAAAAAGGAAGGTCTGTGATAGGGTGGAGGGCAGAAGAGATTAACTAACAAAAGATTTTATGATTGAAAAGTCAAACAGACTGGTGTAAAAATAGAAAATGCTGGAAAAATACAGCAGGTCTGGCAGCATTTATAGAGATAGAAACAGAGTTAACGTTTCGAGTCCATATGATTCTTTTTCTTTTCATACGGACTCAAAACATTCACTCTGTTTCTCTTTCCACAGATGCTGCCAGACCTGCTGTGTTTTTCCAGCATTTTCTGTTTTTATTTCAGATTTCCAGCATCCGCAGTATTTTGTTTTTACAATAGAGAGTGGTAATGGGCGTAGCAAAAAAAAAACAAGGTTGCGTCCAAATGAAGTGTGAATGGTTATATAGCAGCCATCTGCAACATGAAGGGATAAAGAAAGAAACAAGCTAACAAAAAAAAAACACATAGAACAAGATGGAGGCAGAGGTTATGCTCTAAAGTTGTTGAACTCAATATTGAGTCCAAAAGGCTGTAGAGTGCCACGACAGAAGATGAGGTGCTGTTCCTCGAGCTGAAAGTTCATAACATGAGCAAGGTGGAGATTTCAAATGACAAGCAACAGGAAGCCTGGGCCCATGCTTGCAGACTGAATGGAGATGTTCTACAATGTGGTCACCCTGGCCATGTTTGCTCTTCTCAAAGTAGAGGAGCCCACATTGTAAAAAGTGAATGCATAATACTAAATTGAAAGAAGTATAAGTAAATCACTGTTTCACTTGGAAGGAGTATTTGAGGCTTGGAAGCGAGAAGGGAGGAGGTGAAAGGACAGCTGTTGCATCTCCTGTGCTTGAATGGAAAGGTGCTGTAGGGAAGGGAGAGTTTTGTTTATTTATTCGTGGGATGTGAGTGTCACTGGCTAGACCAAGATTTATTGCCCATCCCTAGTTGCCCTTGAGAAGATGGTGGTGAGTTGCCTTCTTGAACTGCTGCAGTCCCTGTGGTGTAGCTACACCCACAGTGCTGTTAGGAAGAGAGTTCCAGGATTTTGACCCAGCAACAGTGAAGGAAGGGTGAAATGTTTCCAAGTCAGGATGATGAGTGATTTGGAGGGGCACTTGCAGGTGGTGGTATTCCCATCTATCTGCTGCCCTTGTCCATCTAGATGTAGTGGTCGTGTGTTTGGCAGTTGCTGTCGAAGGAGCCTTGGTGAATTGCTGCAGTGCATCTTGCAGATGGTAAACACTGCTGCTACTGTGCATCGGTGATGGAGGCAGTGAATTTTGAAAGTGATGGATGCGGTGCCAGTCAAATGGGTTCCTTTGTCCTGGATGGTGTCAAGTTTCTTGAGTGTGGTTCGAGCTGCACTCATCCAGATAAATGGAGGGTATTCCATAACACTCCTGACTTGTGCCTCGTAGATTGTGGACAGGCTTTGGGGAGTCAGGAGGTGAATTACTTGCTGCAGATTTCATAGCCTCTGACATGCTCTTGGAGCCACAGTATTTATATGGCTAGTTCAGTTCAGTTTCGGGCCAATGGTCACCCCCAGGATGTTAATAGTGGGGGATTCAGTGATGGTAATGCCACTGAATGTAAAGGGAAGATGGTTAGATTCTCTCATGTTGGGGATGGTCATTGCCTGGCATTTATGTGGTGCGAATGTTACTTGCCATTTATCAGCCCAAGCCTGGATATTGTTCAGGTCTTGCTGCATTTGGACATGGACTGCTTCAGTATCTGAGGAGTCACAAGTAGAGCTGAATATTGTTCAATCATCAGCAAACACCCCCATTTCTGACCTTATGATGGAGGGAAGGTCACTGATGAAACAGTTGAAGATGGTTGGGCCGAGGACACTATCCTGAGGAGCTCCTGCAGTGAAGTCCTGGGACTGAGATGATTGACCTCCAGCAACCACAACCATCTTCCTTTTTGCTAGCTTTGACTCCAACCAGTGGATAGTTTTCCCTCTGATTCCCATTGATTTCAGTTTTTTCTAGGGCTCCTTGATGCCATATTTGGCCAAAATGTGACCTTGATGTTAAGGGCAGTCAATCTTACCTCACCTCTTGGGTTCAGCTCTTATGTCCATGTTTGGATCAAAGCTGTAATGAAGTCAGGAGCTGAGTGACCCTGGCAGAACCCAGGAAACTGAGAGTCAGTGAGCGGGTTATTACTGAGTAAGTGCTGCTTGATAACATTGTCGATGACACCTTCCATCACTTTGCTGATGATTGAGAGTAGACTGAAGGGGCAGTGATTGGTTGGGTTGGATTTGCCCTGCATTTTGTGGACAGAACATACCTGAGCAATTTTCCACATTGCCAGGCAGATGCCAGTTTTGTAGCTTTACTGGAACAGCTGGGCTAGGGACAAAGCTAATCCCTGAACACACATCTTCAGTACTGTTGTTGGAATGTTGTCAGGGCCCATAGCCTTTGAAGCATCCAGTTTCTTCAGCCTTTTCTTCATGTCATGTGAATTGATTTGGCTGAAGACTGGCTTCTGTGATGCTGGGGACCTCAGGAGGAGGCCGAGATGGGTCATCCAGTCGGCACTTTTTTTTTATTTATACATTTATGGGATGTGGGTGTCGCTGGCTGGGCCAGCATTTATTGCCCATCCCTAATTGCCCTTGAGAAGGTGGTAGTGAGCTGACTTCTTGAACCGCTGCAATCCATGTGGTGTAGGGCCACCCACAATGCTGTTAGGGAGTGATTTTGACCCAGTGACAGCGAAGGATAAATGATATATTACCAAGTCAGGGTTGTAAGTGGCTTGGAGGGGAACTTCCAGTAGGTGGTGTTCCCATGTAACTGCTGCCCTTGTCCTTCTAGACAGTAGCATTCATGGGTTTTAAAGGTGCTGTCTAAGGAGCCTTGGTGTGTTTCTGCAGTGCACCTTGTAGACAGTACACAATGTTGTCACTGTGCGTCAGTGGTGGTAGGAGTGAATGTTGGTGAAAGGGGTGCCAATTAAGCAGGTTGCTTTGTCCTTGTTGCAAATGCTTCAGCCTTGCCTTTTGCACTGATGTGCTGGGCTCCCCCATCATTGAGGATGGGGATATTTGTGGACCCTCCTCCTGCTATTAATTGTTTAAATGTCCACCACCATTCATGACTGGATGTGTCAGGAATGCAGAGCTTAGATCTGATTCATTAGTTTGGGATCGCTTAACTCTGTCTATTGCCTGTTGCTTCTACTGTTTCGCATACAAGTAGCCCTGTGTTGCAGCTTCACCAGCTTGACACATCATGTTTATGTATGCCTGCTGCTGCTCATTGTTTGGTGGTAATGGTAGAGTTGGGCCTGCCAGGCCACGAGGTTACATATTGCGGTTGAATACAATTCTGCTGCTGCTGATGGCCCACAGCGTCTCATGGATGCCCAGTTTTGAGCTGCAATACCTTGTTCGAAATCTATTGCATCTAGCATGGTGATAGTGCACACAACACGATGCATGGTATCGTCAATGTGAAGGTGAGACTTTGTCTCCACAAAGATTGTGCGGTCATCACTCTTAACACCACTGTCATGGACAGATACATCTGCGACAGGCAGTTTGGTGAGGATGAGGTCAAGTAGGTTTTTCTCTCTTGTTGGTTCGCTCACCACCTGCTGCAGACTCAATTTAGCAATTATGTTCTTTAGGAATCAGCCAGCTCGGTCTGTAGTGGTGCTTCTGGGCCACTCTTGGTGATGGACATTGAAGTTCCACGCCCGGAGTATATTCTGTACCCTTGCCACACCCAGTGCTTCTTCCAATTGGTGTTCAACATGGAGGAGCACTGATTCATCAGCTGAGGGGTGCGGAACACAGTAATCAGCAGGAGGCTTCCTTGCCCATGTTTGATCTGATGCCATGAGACTTCATGGGACTCAGAGTCAATGTTGAGGACTCCCAGGACAACTCCCTCCTGACCGTATACCACTGTGGCACAGCATTTGGTGGGTTTGTCCTGTCAGTGGGACAGTATATACCCAGGAATGGTGATGGTGGTGTCCGGACATTATCTGTAAGGTATGATTCCGTGAGGATGACTATGTCAGGCTACTGCTTGACTAGTCTGTGAGACAGCTCTCCCAATTTTGGCACAAGCCTCCAGATGTTAGTAAGGAGGACTTTGCAGGGTTGACAGAGCTGGATTTGCTGTTGTTGTTTCTGGAGCCTAGGTCAGTGCTGGATAGTCTTTCTGGTTTAATTCCTTTTTAACTTTGTAGTGGTTTTGATACAACTGAACGGCTTGTGTTATGACCGCAGCCAATATTATCCACTGAGCAATCCAAATCCCAGAGGGAAAAAAAACAGAAAATGCTGGAAGAACTCAGCAGGTCTAATAGCATCTGTAGAGAGAAAAACAGAGTAAACGTTTCAAGTCCGTGTGACTCTTCTTCAGAGTTGGGTATACCCTGAGTATATCCTGGGTATATCCTGTCCTACTTACAGAACAAAGTCATATGGACTCGAAACATTAACTCTGTTTTTCCCTCCACAGATGCTGTTAGGCCTGCTGAGTTTTTCCAGCATTTTCTGTTTTTTCTTCAGATGTCCAGCATCTGCCATATTTTGCTTTTATCCCAGAGGGAAACTTGTCTTACTGATCATAACTTTTTTTTTGTTGCTTTGTATTTTGAAAATGAGGGGAAAACTACTGATCTTGGAAGCATAGAATCCCAGTAACACTTTTAGGATATTAAAATTTAAAAAGATGTATTAACAAGAAGAAAAAGAATCTTAAACACAAAAGATTAAAATTACACAATTGAAACTGTTTTACAAAACATTCCCCCCAAAAAATCCACTTGGTCAGAACATACAAGTAAACTACTAGGCAACAGCTCCCTTATAGATTTTTAACCATAAAAATCCAGTAATACTACCCAAGGCAAAAACTGCTGCTACTTTAATAAAGTGTACCACTTGACTTCTCACTCTCTCCCACTCTGCTGTGGAAATCCAAAGGAAGTTCAGAAACAGACTGCTTTCTGGAAACAAAGACTTCTCTGGCTTGAAACTGGCTGGCTAATTCAAATTCAAACACAGTGCTGGTCTCAGGATATCTCCCTCACACAGCCACCTCAACTTAATGAAACATCTCCCTTAAATATCTTTCAGGTCAAATAAAATTTAATAACCTTCCCTTGTTTACTTATGAAACCTTTATAAGTTGTAAAAGTCCCTTAAACTTCCTTTGAAATTTAGCAGCTGAAGAGTCAAGTCCTTACCTATCACTTAGTGCAAATTTTAAAACCCAACTTATTTAATTGTAATTCCAACTTCACCATAGCCTCTCATTACAAATGCGTGCATCTAGCTGCTTTAGCTTTCATCTCTCCATTCCCACAGGCAAGCTATCTTTACTAACCTTTCCCCAGTTTAATTAACAAAGGACACACACACACACACACACACACACACACAGAGCCTTCTTTATAGAATACCACCATATTTCCAAAAATATTTTTAAAAAGATAACTTCTATCTTCACACTTGCTAGGCAATTCCAGAGGGCATTTAAGATTCAATCACATTGCTGTTGTTCTGGAGTCACATGTAGGCCAGACCAGGTAAGGTTAGCAGATTTCCCTCCTTTTATAACCAGGTGAGAAGGAGGGAACTCATTACCCTGATTCAACCACCTTGGTTGGTCACAACAAAGAGTTAAGTTTCTTTTTCACGGGGAAATGCCTTTCCAAATCAGAACGTATTTAACTATTTAGGCTGTGAGCAATAAGGAGCCAATCAAACAAGGTTTTCTTGATTTAAAGAAACGGCAAATTTATTCACCACTAAATGTGAGAAAAAAATAATAAAAATGCAATGCCAAGCATTCGGCCCTCATGCAGTCATTCAGGCCACACACACGCACACAAACACAGGTATCAGAGATAAGGGGAGTTAAAGTCCACTAAAAAGGTGAAAGACTAGATGGTGAAATGTCCTTTGATTGCCCTTGAGATGTAGATTTTAAACGTTGCATTCAATTTACATTAGCTGGTTTCTTGGATGCGATCAGGTGTAGAAGATGTTGCGGTTATTACGAAATGTTGGTTCGCTGGTAGGTTTCTGGTAAAGTTGACTTCTTGAACCGGGTGACACACACTTTTTCCAAAAGAGACAGAGAAAGAGAGTCCAGCTTTCAGCCTGTTTCCTCTGCTGAAAGCTTTTTTAACACTACCTGTGTCATTTGCAATCTCTCTCTCCAGTGGCTTGGTAAAACATTTCTTACAAGACTTGGTGGCTGTATATTCCAGAGGAATTTGATTACCATGACTGCTGCAGTCATCATGTTCTAGAACACGTATTACATTTTTTATGTCTCATATCAGAAACCTTTGACGGATAATAGTGTAAAAGTCAACAGGAGATGTGGTGTTTCATGCTCCCCAGGGTGTTTGAGAATCTGTTCTTTTTCATCCCAAATGGATGAAATGCAAGTTGTATTTTCTGCTGACTGGCAGTCTGAATTGTAATTTCACATCAGAACCTTCGAGAAGCTTGTCACTGGCAGTACCAGACATTGGGTGACTTGAGATAGCCATCATTAGTCAGTGCTTATTCTTGTCTTTGAAAAGTTTTTTTTAAACAGATCAGTATGTTTGGTCAGCTAGTGAAATTGCAGATTGACATCTCTCACTCACAAGTCACATCATCATGACACTCCCTGAAAGGCATTAGTGAACTGGATGGGTTTTTATGACAATCAGTAATGGTTTCATAGTCACCAGTATTGAAACTAGTTTTTAATTCCAGATTTATTAATTGAATTTAAATTCCACCAGCTGCCACAGTGGGATTTGAAAATATGTCCCCAGAGTATCAGCATGGGCTTCTGGATTGCTAGTCCAGTGTCAATACCTCTGCACCACCAAGTGATTGAGGTTTTTTTTTCAATATTTCTGTGTGAAAATGCTCCTGTGAAACACTTAGTGATGTTTTATTATGTTAAAGACACCATATAAATGCAAGTTAATGTTGCAATTCAGATTGAAACATGTGGCATAATTCAATGTTTCTGGGTCAGCTGAGAGTATAAGTATTTTGGCCTATTTATTCAATGGTAAGGGCCCTGGTTGATTGGTTTCATACCCTTCCTATGCTGTTTGACAAGCATGGCTTCTTTTGCTTGGAAAAAAAATGAAAGGTTCATGGATACTCCCAATGTAAATCTCAACTTGCCCCTTTCAGAACACTGGTGGAGAGAGAAATGAGAGCCCTACAGCAGAAGGCACAATAGTGGAAGGTAAAGCAATTACTTTCATAGCAAAAAAGAGACTGAAAAGTAAGTATTGTGTGAAGTCTTGTATATGCTGAGATCTTTAAACCCCGTCCTGCCTTTTCTGTAGTACCTGGTAATAACTTCACCCTCTATCATGTGATTGTAATCTCTTCATTGGATTAGGTGTACAATTAATTTGAAAATCACCTGGCAGGTTTTGGTGAGGAAGAGATAACCCTTGACTTATGCATTGTTACAAATTGCTCATTAAACTCACTACAGGAAGTCAAGTCTAGTAATTAACAGTGTAAGTATCCTTTTAACTACCTGAAAGTTGTTAATGATGCCAATTAACCTGTCTGACTCAGAAGGCTGAATTTTACACTGCTTGACCGTGGGCAGGTGTCTGACCCAGAAGTGCGTGGATTGCCAGCTCTCGTTCCCGCCTTTGAAAAATGCCCAATAATGCATCTTGCGGCCAATTATTATTTCTCAATCCTTAAATCTCATTGGTTAAGGAGACATTCTGTTTGCTCCGTCATTCACCAATGTCCCTGATATCCTGTTACCCCTGCTTCACTGTTATACATTACTAAAAGTGCAAGCTGATAAGGTCTGACTTTGTTAAACTATAGGATGCAGGAAAACGTTCCATTAACTGGGTATGCCATGAGATGCTCCTCTCCAGCAAATTCTGGGCTCAGGTAATTTTTGTAATACACGACCAATCTTCCATGTTTTACAGCCTAGCAGTACGTTGAAAATCTACCTCCTGGGCTCCAGTTTTGAGATGCTGAGGTCACATGGCAAATCAAGCAGTTGGTATAACAGTTTTGTTTCAGGAATCTTACTCTTTCTTGTACAGCAATATGAACAATCTGAAACCGGAGTAAATCTGGAAAGTTATAAATGTGTTTGTGTGTGTCACCTCTAATCAGCTGCAGGTGTGCTTTGTTTGAGGAGATTCAGACATGATCTCTACTCTGTGAAGATGCCACAAGTGATGTTAGCAACAGATGGAGAGCATTTTCACTGAAGTGTGGTTTGGCAGCTATCAGTGCTGTGCCTCTGGGAAAACAAGAAATTGACCATAATGACAGAAGGTTTGGTTTTAATCCCAGTTTCACCAATTTGACTTCCTCTCATCCCTGCTGCAAAAAAATGTTGACAGGGAATATAAGAAATTGAATAGTGCTCTAATCAGAGATCGTAACTTCATTGAGGCTACTTTCTCTCCCTAAACTTGCCAGCTTTAGCATCTGACAAACCAACTGGAATAGATGGGTTGACATTGCAATATGGAGATAGAGGCTACAATGCAGAGGTAGAAACCTAGAAATTTGTTGGCATCACATCTATTTTGCAGCCTTAAAAAGGGGTATAAGCATCCAAATGGGCTGCCTGTCATATTGAATTGAGCTCCTACATAGGTGTCTAACACACACACACACAAACAAAAGTACGTTAGATGTTAGTTAAAATATTTAACATTTTATGAAATGGTGCTGCCCCAGTTCCTGACTCACCACATAAAAATCTTACTCATCAACTCCTGGCACTAACAAGCTGGAAGGACTCTTCAGCAAAGCTATTTCAAGGATTCATTCACTATGTACAAGTCATTACAAAATTGCAGAAAGTATTTATAGAACAGAAACAGGGCATTCGATCCAATAGATCCCTGCAGTTGCTAATGTTCCACATGAGCCTCCTCCCATACTTCTTCACCTAACTCCATCAACATATCCTAATCATTTCTCCCTTATGTGCTTAGCTACCTTTCCATTAAATGCATCTGTGCTTTTCCCTCAGCTACTGCTTGCAGTCATGAGTTCTACAGGAACTCTAATCACTCTCTGGGTTTTCTTGAATTCCCTTTTGAACTTATTCATGATTATCTTATACTGGTGGCCCCTAATTATGGTCTTTCTCGGAAACGGGTACATTTTCTTTACATCCACGGTGCTAAATGCTTTCATAATCTTAAAAACCTCTATAAGGTCACCCACAGTCTCCTCTTTTTCAAAGAAAAGAGACCCAGTCTACTCTATCTTTCCAGATAAGTATAATCCCTTATTTCATTATAATAAACCTTTTTTATACCTTATCCATACCCTTCTTAAAATATCAAGATCATAACTGTGCACAGTACTCCAAAAGTGATCCTTTATTTCGAGTCAGCCCTTTGATCTGTTTGTTAACTTCAACATATTTTTATGGTTTATTTTCTCATTTCTATAACTGATTACTGACTTCTGAGAAGAAATTCTTGCAATGCTGCAGTGGCAATGCTTCTGGCTGCTTTTAAAAGACTGTAGTTGAAGGTGCTGGCCTGGGGCTGATTTTGTGGCTAGAGGATAAGGGGCAATAATGAAGAGGACAGAAGTAGCTTGGAGAAGAAGGAGAAGGAGAGCACTATGCAGGCAGCCATTCCCACAGTGGGTCTACAGGGAGCACTTAAGAAGAACTGGCTTCATCTGGGTGCAATCTGCCCTTGATTGCACCTACATTGTTTTCTGTGCTCCTTATCGCCTTCCTGGGAGGTGTCAGCTGTGGCTCAGTTCATAGCACCCTCGCCTTTGAATCAGAAGGTTGTGGGTTCATGTCCCACTCCCGGAAACCAAGAACTGTGATTGTACTCAAAAGAGTTGCAATCTGTGACTGTTGATAACTTGAAAAGAATTATCGCCTTCCTGGCATTTTTCCAAATAGAAAGGGTTTCCACTCCATCAACATTCAGCTTGTTGCCGATCACAGGCAGTAATCCATGCAGGTCTGTGCCCAGTTTCCTGGCAGCTGCCTTGATGTATTCATCCTGCATTAGCCTTCTGCATGCCTTTACCCAGGCAGGAGGTCAGATTACACACCAGAATCATTATAGGAGGTCCCAGCAGCACCTTTTTTGGTGCATGATCGAATATTTAAGCTGCCATATTTATCTCAGTTTAGTTGGGTTTGAGTTTGGCAATTGATAGGCAAAAAACAATTACTTTAGATTCAATCATAGGTCTGAAACCCAACTCTTCATCATATCAGTATACTTAGCATCATTTTGTCAATGTTTAACGTATTCCATTATACAAGGTAATTATCCTACTCAGCCACACACAGATCTATGTTCTATTTGCTGATTCATAGGGCTGAAATTCCATAAAGGCAGGGAGCCTTTCCATCATTACAAAAATGGTGGTGCAGGTCTATATCTGGAAGTCCCACCCCCAAACACAGCAGCTACCATTTTTGCAGGGGGTGAGGAATTGGGGGTGGGTTCTAAGTTGCTCATCCTTTGTTCATGGAGGAAACTACACATGTTAAAGTGCAGCTGCCTCATGTTGATCTGATTTCCACTAGTGGGATTCCAAAACATGTCTTGTGCACTTTAGACCTGGTAGGAGAAGGTCGAAGGTTTAAAGCTGCCAAAGTTCTTTGGAGAGGTAGGGTACCATTATGGAAATGGTCCCAGAACAACTTTGGGTGAGGTCAGGTGCCATTTGGGATTGTTAAAGGTAAGCATGAATGTGCATAAAAAGTGTATAAACTCATTGGAAATGTCAAGCACATTGGAACTGTCAAGACAGCTGCCAAAAGGAACTGTCAACAGAGCTGGCAAAAGCAATTGTCAATAGAGCTGTGAAAGGGAGCTGTCAAAAGAAGCTGTCAGCAGAGCTGTTAAAGGGAGCTGTCGAGCTGTCAAAGCTTTTAAAACTCCCGCCCTCTAAATATTTGAAAAAAAACTGTCTGCACTGTTAAAAAATCGGTGCTTGCTATATCACTATGTCTTAATATAAACCTGAGCGTTATCATTACAGGATAAGTGTAGGATGACTGATTTTACAACCTTTCATTATCACAGTGGGGTGTCTATCATTTCACAGTTTGATTGAAGGCTCCAAGTGGTTACAAACCCTTTGAAGTAAAACTAGAAATTCCAATACTTGTTTTCTATGGGATTAAAGGAAGTTAAATAGAGTCAATGGGCTTTTATCAATGAGAGTATTTTTTTGAAATAGTGAATTCATCAATGGACGCTTAAGAATTTTATTTAATCTCAGCATGGGTCCTAAGGTCTGCCCATTGTGGATACTGGGTGAGTTGACGTGGTAGGTCTAAGGGCAAAGGGTGGTGGGTAAGGGGCATGGGTTGGCATGATTTGGCATAGGGGCTATAAATGGCTGTGACAGTGGGCAGAGGGGTATAGGTTTGCATGCAGAGTATAATGGGCCATTCAGGTGGATGGAAGGTCATAGGTTAGCATGAAGGTTATGACGGAACATGGGAGTTGTGTAGAGGAGCATTAGTATGCAGCATATGAGGGGTCATAAGGGGTGGGTGGGGGGCATGAGGTGGCATGGATTGGCATGGATGGTGCATAGGAAGTGCATGTGGGGATGGGGGGTTGAGATGTGAGGGCTGGAGGACTGTTTTTTGCTTTTTTTCCCCATTACTTTGGCAACATGCTGGTGCACAGAAAAAGGCCTTTGACCCAGCCCTCATCCTCCACACTGCTTCTGGAATCGCCCATCATGACTCCCATAAAACACACCCTCCCCCTCCAGAAACAAAAATCCAAAATTCTGAGCCCCTTTTCTTGGGTCAGTTTGTGGGACTGGGGATTCTTCCCACTCTGCACTCCCAACCCAGGAGCGAGAATTCAGGCCACAGTATTTTTTGGAACAGGAAAACCTGAGCCCTCCAGGAGAAGTCAATGTTAAGCAGGATGTTCATAATAGTTAAAAAAAAGTAAAACTTTTTTTTCCAGAATTAACTATATACTAAGGTTGCATAAAACTCACGTTAATCATATTTCTGATTGTGCAAAAACAGAATCACATTGCAGGAAGCCTGTGAACAAGTTATTTGTATGGCCTCTTGGTCAAAGGGATGATTTATATGGTGGGATTAAGGAACCACGGGAGTAATTCTGTGTTATGACCTTCCCAGTAGGGGACTATAGTGTCAAGGAGAACATCTTGGGAAATGGTAGGCATACAGCTCATAATTTTCTGTTTATTGCTGAAAAAAGAGACATCCTGCAAGATGATGGCTACCCTGATCAGATCATTTCACACTGTATATCGCACAAACTCATGAACAGGCCTAAGGCCATTACTTTCAGCCCTGAAAAGTGAGCAGTCTACCTCAGGTTACCCTGGAAGGGCAAGGTATCTCAAAAATTTGAGCAACAGGTTTCATGCTGCTACTGTGCAGGAGCAACATGAGTGGTATTTGCCACTAACTGGGTGCTGCTGTCAAGCCAAAAAGACGTTCTGCCTATCACAAAAGCAATGTGGTATATGAATTTCAGTGCCAGTGTGATGCTTGGTATATAGGCCGTACGTCCCAAAGACCGGCGGATCATATCAAACAGCAGGTCCCAGCTGCTGTTTGCAATGGGCAGGGTACAGACCGTACCAAACCAGCCTGTGCTTGCAAAACTCAAAACACAGTGTACAACCTTAGATGTGATTCTGCGATTGGACAACAATTGCTAAATAATCCTCAATGTGCTAAGAATTACGCTGACAACCAATTTAAGATTGTCAGTCAGGCTCACAATGTGGTGCATTTGCGTGTACTGGATGCTACAAATATTAATACACAGGACCCTGTTCTTTGCAGACTGGAAGAACATATACATACATTGCACCTTTCTCCGCTAAACAAAATAAGTGACAGCCATTCACTGACTCATTCCTCAGGGCAATACCTTGACCAATCAGGGCCAAACTTGCCTGGTATAAATTTCAAACAATGCTTGGCAGTTAACTGTCAGTCACCATCAGTGATGCATTCTCCATGGCAACGCCACCTGCCAACCAATCTGCACGCTCTTCACATACAGTGTAAATGGTTGTTTCCCCCTTTATATTGGTATTCTTGCAAAGTGTCCTGATGAGTGCAAGACAAAAAGCTTAGACATGTCTCTTATTTCAGCAATACTCAAGTTCTGTACTACCAAACAAATTTTCTGTTTATTAATTTTCCTGCAAGGAATGCCAGATCACAGAATCCCTCTGGACAAGAGAAGATAGGAGAGGTGTACAGAATTGATCAAGTTTTGAGGGAGAAACAAACACAGGACTCTCCTCCCGATTGCCCTCCACCCCTCCGCCAACTACATTCCCCACCCCACCCTCCCCCGTGACCACCTCTGCACTGACCACCAGATCCCCCACTGGCCACGCCCTTGACCGCTGAACATCCCCACTGATCACACCTCCACTGACCACCACCGACTAGCAATCACACTGACCACCTGACACCACACCCCCACCGATCACCTGACCCCCCTCGACCACTCTAACAAAGACTAACAGATCACTAAACCCCCAACCGACCCCCCACCACCTGACGTACTCCACCAGTCGAGTCCCCCAACTGAGCACCTGACCCCCCCCAAACAACTGCTTACCCCACCTGAACCAGCTGATCCCCCATCCTGACGACAACATCACCCCCCCTCCCCCAACAGACCCAATCCTACCTACTTACCTTATACACTTACTTTCTCCCTGGCTTCTCAAAGTGGCTGGACCTTTAAACTTATCTGCTTTACGGCAGCTAGTGCCATTAAAAAAGGCGGCATGGCTTCCTTACCTCCGACTCAACTGCCCTTGACACCAGGCCTCGGGAACCTGCACAACACTGATCTCACCCAGCCTGAATCAGAAGGACACGCCAGAAAGGGGCTGCTTGATTTCCAGGTAAGTAAGGAGAAGCAGAGTGGCAATCTGACTCTGACTACCACTCCATGGAAGTTACGGGCCAATGGTTATTCACACAACACCCAGAAATGTAAATGCAATGAAACACACTCACTCCTTCAAGCACGCAGAAACACACACACATGAGTAAAGATAGATCCTAGAGACAAAGCATGCGTTTAGGTTATTGGCATAAATACAAGAATTCAATCACGTGTTCAAATTTTAGTCCTTTAAGACCACATGTTGCAGGCCTGGATGGGTTCGCTCTTGTGGTCCTTGGGAAGCCTCTGACTTTCCAGACGAAGTTGTGGCTAAGTGTCTGTAAAGACGAATCTTTGCACTGGGTTGACTGGTTGTTTAGGCAGGGTTCTACTCTTTTTTTTTTCTGGAGTTCATTCTTGTGTCTTGTTGGTTTCCAGACTGAGCTGTCTGGGTTCTTAGAGTAGTGAGATTTGTTATCTGAAGTCAATTTTAATCATGTGACACTTGATCAATACTACTATTGTCCACAGAAATTATTCAAAGTTAGAAGCCATTGCTACACAATGGAGGATGAATGGTGGCTGTTCACACCTGCTTGTGGTAAACCGGTTTCTCCACATCGCTCTCTTTGTTAAGTGGTGAGCTTGCAGGGAGCTATTGATTTTGAATTTCAATAAATACCCAGTCAATAGAAGGCATAAATTCATAAGTGGTTTTGCATTTTGAATGTCTTTTCAAGACATTCCAGTCATTTGCATTTTAACAGCTTTCCAGAGACCCAAGATAATTCTTGGTCTGTGCAGAAATCACAAAAGTTCACCTGACCCTCGATGGCCATCCTTGTAGCACATTGTCCACTTTTTAAAATCAATTTCAAAAAGTCCACATTACATAAAGACTGCACCTTGAAAGTTAAGAAAATGATATCTTTAATGGGCGTGATGGATAATTGAGTTCATTCCAAATATTTACTGGCAGGCTTATTATCTTGGATCGAGATTGCACCCCACTCTTTGCAAGGACAGTAGTCAAGTCTATCAGACTATTGGCAAACATGGGTCTGTGCCCTTTCTAGGTGGATAGCAGACTTCAAAGAAAAAGTACTTTTAGCAGTTAATGAACGTGCAAGTTGCAAAAGACATTCGACACTCGAAAAGATTAATCTGCTCTGTTTCATTTCACTGATACTAAAACCTCCTAATGAATAGTGTGATTGACAATAGAACTATAAAATGTGTGAGCAGCAACCACACAACAGCAGAGACACACACTAGCTGCACGTATTTGCAGACCAGATGGTATCAAACCCTAAACAAAAGAACAGATATCCATTCACCTGTGATTGTGTCCAGAAAAACGTGTGCAGGGTGGGGGCGCCTTTTCACGAGGCCCAAGTGGTATTTAAACTTATTCAGGCAAGCAGTTCATCTTACTACTGGTATTCACAGAGTCACACAGTGCAGAAGAGGCCCTTCAGCCCATTGAGTCTGCACTGACACGTGAGAAACACCTGACTTACCTACCTAATCCCATTTATCAGCACTTTTCCCATTGCGGTGAATGTTATTACATGCCAAGTGCTTATCCAGGTACTCTTTAAAGGATGTGAGGCAACCCGCCTCCGCCACCCTCCCAGGCAGTGCATTCCAGACCGTCACCACCCGCTGGGTAAAAACATTTTTCCTCACATCCACCCCAAACCTCCTGCCCCTCACCCCAAACCCGTGTCCCCCCGTGACTGACCCCTCAACTAAGGGAAACAGCTGCTCCCTAACCACCCTGTCCATGCCCCTCATAATCTTGGGTATTCATGAGCTAAATGTCTTAATGGGGATACAAGGTATTGGGCATCTCAGATGCCACTTAAAACCAGCTGGTACCCCTTAAAAGAGAAATGCACTCTGGTCACAGACAATAGAGAAACTTCAGAAATTCAAAAATAAAAGCTCAAAGTTGTCTAAACAATGGACACAGCTTCTCTGATACAACATTGGAAGCCCAGTGCAGCCGCTGGACAGTAGGACCAAGATACTGTTCCTCCCATCAGGTTGGAAGTCCTCTAGGAAACATTTTCTCCAGCGGTGGAAAGACATTGTTGAGGACGTCGATGCCAGGAGCTTAGCTCCCAGGACTTGACTGCATTGTCAGAAACCTTTCAGTGACCTCATCAAAGTTGATGAAGTAAGGATACTGCTCTCTTATTCTCTGTTCAGAACTTCACCACCTCCAACCTCACTGGTCAAATGCTCCCCTCTCCTGTTTTCCTTGCTCTCCAACAATCATGCTTTACTTCACCTCCTTGAGGAGGTGGTGGTTGTAGGGACAAGCAAGCAGCTTGCTTGTCCCTACAACCACCCCCCCACACAACTTCTCTCCCCCCACACCACACCCCCACCCAACCCCCCACCCCCCCACCCCCTACTACCTTAAACCAGCTTATATTTCACCCCTCTCCTAACTTTACTCAGTTCTGCTGAAGGATCATGAGGACTCGAAACATCAACTCATTTCTTCTCTGCCGATGCTGCCAGACCTGCTGAGTTTTTCCAGGTAATTCTGTTAATGTATCATCACAGGCATGTTCTATAAATATCTCACAAGGATGTCATTAACACATGCTCTTTCTTCCAGAAAAGGAATGAATACAACGTGTGATAGAAGGCTGCTACTGGAGGAAGGCAAGCCTGCCTACACATCCTCCCCCCACCGAAGATGATAGACTGGCCATCATGGGCATGGACGTGACAAATAGCTACACAGGAGGAAATGACGTGCAGGGTTTCTTCGCATTTTTGTCTTCTTTATCCTTTCTATCTCACCCTGCACCCTCTGCATGACAAACTGCAATTGTTTTCTCCAGTCACCTCTTCCTTTGTTCTAGCATATGGCGGCTTGTGCAATATATTAGCAGACAGTATATCATGCAAAGGTTCCACATCATTGGACAGGAAAGGGCACACATCAGGAGGTGATGTCCACTTATTGGAGTGATCAGTGACATACCTGAGAAAATACCTAGCATAAAAACCTAGAATTGTGACTTTAATAGTTTTTTTCCAGAAAGGATTTGCAAGATGCACCGCTGCCTAAAAGAATATCCTATACATTGCTATAAGCACAATTTCAGATAACTTTTTCCTCCTAAAAAAAGAAAACAATTAATGTGATTGTCCCTGTGCCATTCACGTATTATTAAACTTCTCATTTTTTATTGCTGTATATGTTCTACATTGGGATGATGTACAATGAGGCTGATTTTATTGCCTCAGTCTAGCATACATGGGCCTTAGGTCACTATTTATGCAGGCATTCTAGTTGCCGCCATTTGGGTAGGGTCCAGGGATGGGTGACTGCAGTGTCCACCTGTTTCAGGCACAGAACCACATGTAATATTCATATCAGGGTTCCATAATGAATATTGGACCAGGTTTGCAACTTTAAGGCATGAATGGGTGGGGTATGTACCCCTGATGCTTTATCCACTTGTCCTGGCATTGAGCAACCTAACCAGTCAGTTCAGAAGGGACCATTGAATGCTGCTAAAAAAAAACACTCACTCACTTTTACAGGACTGCTTCATCCAATTCAGGATTGCAAGGAGTCAGGAGGCAGGGCACCAGTCCATCAAGGGGCATACACTCACACGCATGCACACACACAGGGACAATTTACCATAGCAAACCCACCTAATCAGCACATCTTTGGACAGTGGGAGAAAACTGGAGCATCCAGAGGAAACCCATGCAGACACAGGGAGAACATGCAAACTCCACACAGAAAGACACACGAGGTCAGGATTGATCCCAGGTCCCTGGAGCTAGCAGCAGCACTAACCACTGCACCACCCAAACAAAACAGCCAAGAGATATTTCTTACATTTAGTTTTGTAGGGCCAAGAGTGCCCCTCCTATTTTCATAAAAATACTCTGTCCATTGCCTCCCCGGAGCCCCTATATGGCCCAGGCTCTGCTTAGGAACTGACTGATGTACTGCTCTCCCCAACCAGCGAGCTGCCTTGGACAACATCTTGGCTGCAGCTTACTAGCAACATCTAAATGAGGCCCAGGCCTCAAACAACTCAGGTCTCATGGCAGTAGCCACAAGTGAATGGTCATATACTCTGCCTGCTACTTGACTGCTCTGCACATGAAATTAAAGTCAAAGCCCAATGGTTTTAAAGGAAAATTTCATTGCAGACGCTACATAAGTCTCAAGGTTTTTTTTGTGTGACTGTATGTTAATGTGCAATAATTATATGCAAATGAGTTGTTTATATGTGCAAGTATTTTAACCAAACAAAAGAGTGTTTTTAACTTCTCATCTCTTTTCCTTTCAAATGTATTATTTCCATTTAACTTACTAAATTAGTGTCATAACTTGTCAAGAAAGGAGCTGTGAAACATGGCAAAACTCAGCAGACATTGTACTAATTAACAGCAAAAAGAAAAACTGGCAGCATTGATGAAGAAATAAACCACAAAGACAAATCTTTAATGAGAACATGTGTAAATAAGAGGAAATTTTATCCATAAAGCAGTAGGAATTGTGCAAAAAAAAAACACTTGGTACATTTTCATGGCTATATAAGATATATATAAGGCACAGTGCTCGCAATGATCCCAGCAGCTCTGCAGATTCAGTGGGGTGCGCAGGCAAGTCTCTGCAGCGGCCTCTTCATGGCTGGCTTGTAGTGCTGGGGCAAGGGCAACAGTGCCTGGAGAAGGGGGAGAAGGGCAACAGTGCAATGGGGGGAAGGGAGAGAAGGCAACTGTGGGGCACGGGCAACAGTGCAAAGGGGGACGGGTAAGAAGGCAGCTTTGGTGCAAGGGCGACAGTGCCAGGGGGGTCATGGCAGCACTGACTGAAATTTGAGCACAAACACATGCGGCGGGGATGGGTGGGATGCGGTGTCAGGATGGCCCAGGTAATGGCAAAACATGTCAAAGGTGAGCACCCCACTGCAGCTGAGAGCATTTAGTTTGAGCTCAATTGACATACTTAGAGTCAGCCTAGTCCAGCAATTGTGCCCAATCAAGCAGCACCAATTCCTCACAGTTACAATGATTGCTCCTCGACTGTTAGCCCCTAGCATGCCCACTTCAAACTCTAACCGAGGTGTCAGCTGTGGCTCAGTTCATAGCACCCTTGCCTTTGAATCAGAGGGTTGTGGGTTCATGTCCCACTCCCGGAAACCAAGAACTGTGATTGTACTCGAAAGAGTTGCAATCTGTGACTGTTGGTAGCTTGAAAGAGTTTCAAACTCCAACCAATGTGTGACTGGGTAAGCCTGAGGATCCTGTTGGGAAAGGCGGCCATTGAAAACTGACAGAGGATGCGCTCCTAGCCCCTTGCATTATGTTTCAGTCAACATTGAAAATTCACCCTCATGGTACAAGCAAACCCCAAAGCCTTGGAGTCCGGATTAGGAAAATGCCTGCACCTGAGGTGAGAGTTCAGGATGCAGTTAAGTGGCTGAAGCTGCTGCCACTCGGTCATGTGGTGTGGGGTGGTGCTGGGTGTGGGCATGGTGAGCCATCATGCTCACTAAACACTGGGCATCCATGTGGTAGCCTGGACTCTCTGGCATGCGTTAAGGACCCTTGAGAGGTAGCCGCTCCGCAAGCCTCCACCCACAAATGTATCTAGGAGGTCACGGATGCCCTTTATGCCAAGGCACACACCTTCGTCAATTTCGACAGGGATCAGGCAAACCAGGAAGCAAGAACACTGGGATTTGCTCAGATTTCCAGATTCCCACAGGTGCAGGATGCCATCGACACACCCACGTGTCTCTTAAATCTCCCTGGCAACAAGCAGTCCAATATGTGAACCATAAAGGCTTCCGCCCTCTCAATCTTCAGCTGGTCAGCGAGTATAACAAACGGATCATGAAGGTGTGTGCACAATACCCCGGAAGCATCCACAACTCATACATCCTCAGCAGGTTTCAGATACCTGACATCTTCAGGTACCACACAAAGTGCAGGATCGGTTCCTTGGGGACAAGGGCTACCCACAAAGGACGTGGCAGCCTCAGGCTCCTGGTGAGAGAAGGCACAACGAGCTGCAGCCTGGAGTTTGGCTGAGCACACCATTGGCATCCTGAAAATGAAGTTCCGGTGCTTGGACAGATCGGTGCAGTACACTCCCCAGAGAGTGCCGCCCATCATAGTGGCTTGGTGCGTGTGACACAACCTGGCGATGCAAAGGGTGGCTGGACCTGGATGATGAGGTCCTGGAAAGCGAGGGTGAAGGTGATGAAGCCATTGCATTGGCCAGATGAGGCAGGCGCAGTGGTGAGGCCCTCATTGCTGCAAGATTCCAGGAGGATGATGACGAGATGCAGTGAGGACACTCCTGAGATCTTCACATTGCATCAGGGAACGTCTAACACCTGTCTGGCCGAGGGCAGCACACATACACTCTGTGAAGAGGCTCATATCATTGAGACACTGCTGAGAAACAGTGGCCACGTGGACTTTAAGGCAACTTGATCCTTTGGCAGGCTTTATCCCTTCAACACCACACCTTCACCTATCAGGAATGGTGTCGAGATGGGGGGGCAGCCCCACCTCTAAGAGAGAACATCACGGAACCCAGTGATGCTTGGGTACGAGATTCTCGCAGCAAACACAAGCCACATGGATCACATGCATCACTAATCTGGACAGTGACTTTGAAGTCAGACAATCACTGTGCTCAAAAGCTTACACTCTGCACAGGGGAGAGAGCCTGGACTGGGACTGGCCTTTGTTCTGTGCAGGAAACAAGGTTTCAGATCTGATTGCTATGAAGACAGCTCAACATAACAAGGAGTCATAGACAAGGAGACATTCTTGGGAGTGTATTTACAATGTTTACAATGGTCAACATTAAGCAGAAGTGGCTAACACCCATGCCTATGTTGTGCAACAAAATCCTCTTGACCTTTCTAACCCTGCCGCTATGCCTTGGTTCTCCCCCAACATCCACGGTGGAGGTGACCTCCTGACTGCTACACCCTCCTGTCTGTGATCACCTTGGCGGGCATGATCTGGAGGGCCAAGAACTGGAGGGCCCCGGCCTGCTTTCGGGGTCCTGCTGTGTGGTAGTGGCACCCTCATCGGCCTGTGAAGATGGAGCTGCTGAGGTCCCAGGAAGAGGGGATTCA
Organism: Cetorhinus maximus; assembly: GCF_964194155.1. Taxonomy (NCBI): domain Eukaryota; kingdom Metazoa; phylum Chordata; class Chondrichthyes; order Lamniformes; family Cetorhinidae; genus Cetorhinus; species Cetorhinus maximus. The sequence goes on from NC_135879.1 coordinate 87,563,036, forward strand.
GATGGGCCGGACACTTCTGGCGTCACCTGGGTGGATGGCTCCGGGGTGGGTACCTGCTGATCATCCTCCCTATGGGTGCCCAAGGACCGCTGGCTAACTCCTTGAGAGGAAAAGCAGCTAGAGTGAGCTTAAGATGCCCCGTCCCTCTCTCACGTTGACACTGATGGATACCTGCAACTGCCTCAGTGATGGAGTGCAGTTCCTGCAGCAGTGCAAGACCGATGTCCTGGACCAAGATCTTCATGACAGCTGCCATCGTACCAGTTGACCTTGGTGCGTTGACATGCTGGCACTATTACCTCAGGCTGAAGCTGGACAGACTTCTCCAACGTGTCTTGCAATCTGAGGAGTGCAGCGGACATCCCTTCCTGATGTTCCCGAGCTTACCTTTGTGGCTCCAGCAACTGAGGTATGCCACAGTCCTGAGACTCCCCATCTGACTCAGATTCAGCAGATTTCTGGTCTCCAGCAGTCCTCTGTGTGCCGGAAACCTGGAAAGGCCCTGCCCTCAGTCGCTGTGGCCTCATCAAATAGCACAGTCAACGGTAGAGGGGCAGAGGAGCTGCTACTGCCACCCAGAGCACCTGAGAGGAGCCCGCAGAGTTGCTTGAAGTTCGTCCGCCAACATGAAGTCGGTCTGGATCTTCCTGCTTGCCACTGATGCACGAGCACCTAGCAGAGATACTAGGTGCCTCATCCATCTCTCACAGGTGAGATGAGAGTGACTGTCCTTGACAACAAGGCCGCATTTCAAGGAATCACAGAATCACAGTGCAGAAGAGGCTGCACTGACACATGAGAAACACCAGACCTATCTACCTAATCCCATTTACCAGCGCTTGGCCCATATCCTTGAATGTTATAACGTGCCAAGTGCTCATCCAGGTACTTTTTAAAGGATGTGAGGCAACCCACCTCCACCACCCTCCCAGGCAGTGCATTCCAGACTGTCACCACCCTCTGGGTAAAAAAACTTTTCCTCATATCCCCCCTAAACCTCCTGCCCCACACCTTGAACTTATGTCCCCTTGTGACTGAACCTTCAACTAAGGGGAACAGCTGCTCCCTATCCTTCCTGTCCATGCCCCTCATAACCTTGTACACCTCGATCAGGTCGCCCCTCAGTCTTCTCTGCTCCAACAAAAACAACCCAAGCCTATCCAACCTCTCTTCATAACTTAAATGTTTCATCCCAGGCAACATCCTGTTGAATCTCCTCTGCACCCCTCCAGTGCAATCACATCCTTCCTATAATGTGGCGACCAGAACTGCACACAGTACTCCAGCTGTGGCCTCACCAAGGTTCTGTACAACTCCAACATGACCTCCCTACTTTTGTAATCTATGCCTCGATTGATAAAGGCAAGTGTCCCATATGCCTTTTTCACCACCCCACTAACATGCCTCTCCGCCTTCAGAGATCTATGGACACACACGCCAAGGTCCCTTTGTTCCTCAGAATTTTCTAGTGCCATGCCCTTCATTGAATACTTCCTTGTCAAATTACTCCTTCCAAAGTGCATCACCTCACACTTTTCAGGGTTAAATTCCATCTGCCACTTATCTGCCCATTTGACCATCCTGGCTATACCTTCCTGTAGCCCAAGACACTCACTGTTAACCACCAGGCCAACCTTTGACAGAGTGTGACATCAAGGAGCCCTAACAAAACTGGAGTACATGGGAATCAGGGGGAAAACTCTTCACTGGTTGGAGTCATACCTAGCACAAAGGAAGATTGTTATGATTGTTGGAGGTCAATCATTTCAGCTCCAGAGCATCATTGCAGGAGTTCCTCAGGGTAATGTCCTCAGCCCAACCATCTTCAGCTGCTTCATCAATGACCTTCATTCCATCATAAACCCAGAAATGGGGATGTTCGCTGATGATTGCACAATGTTCAGCACCATTCACAACTCCTCAGATACTGAAGTAGTCCATGTCCAAATGCAACAAGTTCTGGACAATATCCAAGCTTAGGCTGGCAAGTGGCAAGTAACATTCACACCACACAAGTGCCAGGCAATGACCATCTCCAACAAGAGAGAATCTAACCATCGCCCCTTGATGTTCAATGGCATTACCATCACTGAATCCCCCCCCCCTATCAACATCCTGGGGGTTACCATTCACCAGAAACTGAACTGGGCTAGCCATATAAATACTGTGGCTACAAGAGCAGGTCAGAGGCTAGGAATAGTGCAATGAGTAACTCAACTCCTGATGCCCCAAGAGCCTGTCCACCATCTATAAGGCACAAGTCAGGAGTGTGATGAAATAGTCCCCACTTGCCTGGATGAGTTCAGCTCCCACAACACTCAAGAAGGTTGACACCATCCAGGACAAAGGAACCCGTTTGACTGGCACCCCATCTACCACCTTCAAAGTTCACTCCCTCCACCACTGACGCACAGTGGCAGCAACGTGTACCATCTGCAAGATGCACTGCAGGAATTCACCAAGGCTCCTTCAACAGCACCTTCCAAACCCATGACCACTACCATCAAGATGGATAAGGGCAGCAGATAGATGGGAACACCATCACCTGGAAGTTCCCCTCCAAGTCACTCACCATCCTGACTTGGAAATATATCACCGTTCCTTCACTGTCATTGGGTCAAAATCCTGGAATTCCTTCCCTAACAGCACTGTGGGTGTACCTACACCGCATGGACTGCAGCAGTTCAAGAAGACAGCTCACCACCACCTTCTCAAGGGCAACCAGGGATGGGCAATGCTGGCCCAGCCAGCAAAGCCCACATCCCATGAATGAATGAAAAAAAAAACACTGGCAATGGCTTCCTGAGGTCATTGCCTGTGTGAGGGCTTGCAAGTCTGAGTGCAACCCCAGAGACACCTGACTCTGTTCCTGGAGCTTATGTTAAAGAACATAAAGTACTGTTGTTCATGCAACATATCCTGGCTAATTGCAACACTAACACATACAAAAAATGCTGTGGCTTTTGTGAAGCAATTACTACGTAAATTGCAAACCTCAGAATAGAACTGAGCAAAGAAATGTTCAAGCACTTGGCAAGTAGACACCTCCAAGCATTGACCCCTGTTATTTTGCCTTCCGTTATACACTTTCATTTAAAAAAGGAATGAAAAAAGGTTTAGATGATAAAGCATCAAGGCAAACAGTGATTGCTTTTGCAATTTAAAAGTTTTGATTGTTACATAATTTTACCTCAAGTTCACAGTCAGTTGGCGAGTTTGGGTTTGCAATGCATAAATATGTAAACTAGTAGATTTAAGGTACCCACATGGGTATGGGTCTCCATAAGAGTCACCTCTCTCTCAATGGAGGAGGCAATGCGCTCAGTGCTCAGGGTCAACACAGTACTCATGCTCCCCATGGACTCCTCCATGATAGAGACCATGGCACGCAGACCCTCATGGATCTCCGCCAGATCCTCCCGCCCATCCCGCTGGACATGCAGCATCTGTCGCCTAATGTACAACTCCAGAGGCTCATCATCTGCATTGGACTCAGCATGGTCCAGGTCTCCAGCAGCCCTCCGACTGCTGGATCCCTGGGCACTCTCTGCCTCGGCAGCTCCTCATGCGAGTGTACCATGCCCTCCCCACTGTGCACTGACATTGTAGCCAATGATCTAATGCCCACCGATGTGCTGGTATCTGCGCTGGTGACTGATGCAGAGAGCGGTGTGACACAGGTGCATCTGACAGATACTGGTCCTCCTATGTCAAGGGTGACTAATTGGGGTCCTGCAATCATTGGCTGGATGGTGATTCTAAGGGAGGGAAGTGACATGTCAATACTATGAGTCATCACACTGTCACTGTGCATGATAGGCGGCTGGTGAGACAATGGAGATCTGCGTCATGGTGTCATTATCTTTCAACAAACAATGGGGTCTGAAGGTTTGAGGTTTCTATTTCATATGAGACAACACAATGTTTGTCCGACACTCTTGCATCTGTGCACTGCATTCTTACCTTCATCAGAGACTCCTGCCTCTCCACGATTGGTGGATTGAGCTGGGCGCTGGCACTCCATCTCTAGGACATCCATCTCATACCTCATCAGAATCATCAGGTTTTGGGGGGCCTTCGCCTGTCCTTGACCGTTCAATGGTTTTTTGGCTTCTCCTGAAAGGACAGAGGAGCATTGATTAGTCCGCTCTCTACCTGCAGCGCCATTGCAGCCTGGCCAACCCCACCTGAGGAACACCTTGCAGGACACATCTGAGTCGTGGACCTCAACCTGTAAAGCAATAAGGCCAAGCAGCCACAGCTCACCACCTTAGCTGGAGCTGATATCAGTGACAGTTGGCACTTAGACTCTTACACCCCTGAGCACTACAGTGGGACAGTCAGCCATTAACACTTCTCCACAAAGATCCATGCCAACTTGGTACTCACCCTTGCTGAACGCAGCAGATCATTGATCTTTTTATGGCACTGCACACGTGCATCGCACAACATCATCACCACTGACCTGGACTTCCACCTTTGCCCATGCCTTCTTGGTGAGGTACTGTGGCCTCCTCTTGCCATCCCCAGTATCAAGATGTCCCGCCTGGCACTGACCTCCTCTATAAGGATTCCAGCCACTTATAGAACCATAGAAAAGTTACAGTACAGAAGGAGGCCATTCGGCCCAACTTGTCCATGCCAGCCCGAGGACATCCAGGTGTCCTTTCTAATCCCACGTTCCTGCATCCGGCCCTTAGCCCTGCAGCTTACAGCACTTAAGATGCAGATCCAGGTACTTTTTAAAAGAGTTTAGAGTTTCTGCCTCTACCACCAACTTGGGCAGCAAATTCCAGACACCCACTACCCTCTGCGTAAAAAAGTTCTTCCTCATATCCCCCCTACACCTTCTGCCACTTATCTTGAATCTATGTCCCCTGGTTCTAGAATTCTCCACCAAGGGAAACAATTTTATCCTGTCTACTCTATCTATTCCCCTCATAATTTTGTACACCTCAATCAAGTCACCTCTCAGCCTTCTTTGTTCTAAGGAAAATAACCCCAACCTATCAAATCTCTCCACATAGCTACACTTTTCTAACCCTGGCAACATTCTTGTAAACCTCCTCTGCACTCTCTCCATAGCTATTACGTCCTTCCTGTAATGTGGTGACCAGAACTGTACACAATGCTCCAGTTTTGGCCTCACCAGTGTTTTATACAATCCCAACATTAGGTCCTTACTTTTATATACCATACCTCTGCCAATGAAGGAGAGCATTCCATATGCCTTCTTTACAACCTTGTCTACTTGAACTGCTGCCTTCACGGACCTGTGTACTTGTACACCAAGATCTCTCACTTCATCTACCCCTCTTAGTATATTCCCATTTATTGTGTAATCCCTGTAACTGTTTGACCTCCCTAAATGTATGTCCTCACAATTTTCTATGTTAAAATCCATCTGCCACTTTACCGCCCACTCCACCAACCCATCTATATCGTTTTGGAGATTATGGCTATCCTCTACACTATCCACCACTCGGCCAATCTTTGTGTCATCTGCAAATTTCCCAATCGTGCCCCCCACGTTCACATACAAATCGTTAATATATAACATAAACAGCAAGGATCCCAACACCGAGCCCTGTGGAACACCACTTGAGACAACTTTCCATTCGCAAGGGCATCCATCGACCGTTACCCTTTGTTTCCTGTTACAAAGCCAACCTTTTATCCAGTTTGCCACATTACCCTGAATCCCATGGGCTTTTACTTTCCTGACCAATCTGCCATGTGGGACCTTGTCAAATGCCTTGCTAAAATCCATGTACACAACATCCACTGCACTACCTTCATCAACCCTTCTTGTCACTTCCTCAAAGAATTCAATCAAATTTGTGAGGCAAGACCTTCCTTTTACAAATCCATCCCTGACTAGTCCATGCCTTTCCACATGACAGTTAATCCTATCTCTCAGGATAGATTCTACAAATTTGCTCACCACCGATGTAAGACTAACTGGCCTATAATTGTTTGGCATTTCCTTTGATCCCTTTTTAAACAATGGAACTACGTTTGCATTTCTCCAGTCCTCCGGTACCTCCCCCATATTTAGTGAAGATTGGAAAATAATCCTTAGAGCATCGGCTATCTCCTCCCTGACTTCCTTCAGCAGCCTTGGAAACAATCCATCTGGCCCTGGTGACTTATCAAATTTCAAGGATTTCAACCCTTCATGTACTTCCTCTCTCTTTATGACTATCCCATCCAATATCTCGCAGTGTTCCTCCTGGTCTACTATATCTACATCCTTCCTTTCCTTTGTAAACACAGAGAGAAAATATTCATTCAAAACCCTTCCCACAGCCTCTGCATCTACACACAAGTTTCCATCTTCATCTCTGATAGGTCCCACTTTTCCTTAACTAACCTTTTAGCATTAATGTACTGGTAAAACATCTTTGGGTTATCTTTAACTTTACTTGCTAATCTTTTTTCATGTCCTCTCTTTGATTTCCTTATTTCCTTTTTTTTAACTTTGCCCCTGCACTTCATATATTGGTCTAGGCTATCTGCAGTGCTTAGTTCTTTGTGCCTATCATACGCTTTCTTTTTCTGTTTGATCTTCCCCTGTATTCCTCTAGCCAACCAGGGGGGGTTCATCCGTGAACCAGGGGGATGAGTGCCCTCCAGACTTGCCCTCCCGCCTGGCGTGCCCAGCAGGTGCAGATGCCATTGCTTTTCCACACAAATTTTGCTTCTTGGAACTCGACAGCTCCCTCTGTTTCCCCTGGCAGTCTTCAGGGAGCTGCCTCTGCTGCTTTTTAACTCCCCGACCAGGTTGCCATTGGACCCGGCGCCCGACAGGCTCCTGCCCCCACTTGGCCCTTCTGGTCAGTGAAAAGACGCATTTCACGCTGAGCAGTCCTCAATTGGCCACCAAGCGTGAAATCGCGTTGAAAATTCAATCTCGCCCAGGGCTCTACATCCACTTCCGGGCCCGCCGACTTCGCGCACATGCCAAGTGCATGGCAAACTGTTGCTAATATCTCCAACTCCAGCCTGGAAGGAGCCAAATCATTAAAGTTCATTGTCATGGTTACCTTCACAGCCACTAGAAATGCGATCTTTGCTCTACCCTGAGATTGTAGATATGGCTGCAGAAGGTCGAAGATTTTAGTGAGGACACCTTGGCTGAAGGACAGTGGCTGAAATTTTCCCACAGGCATCAGGACCATATGGGGTCCCAAACCCATACTTGCCAGCAGTGTGCCCACCGTTGCAATTTGCCTGAGGCAGCCTCCTAACTGGGAGCTGGAGGACCAGGGAAGTGAGAAGCTGGCTTCCCACTGGAAGAGGTGAGCATTAGTTGAGAAAAGGAGAGCTCCACGGGTGCTTCAAGATGGAGGAGCTCAGAAAGGTCCTCTTCTTCAGCTGAAATAAAAGGCACGGAGCTGTGAGAGGCCTCAGGGTGCAGGGATAACCCCTGCTCCTGGACACCTTTGAGCCTTACAGCCCTCTGCTGCAACCATTTAATGCAGCCTGCAGTGGCCTGGCAACCTGCTGGTGAGAGGCCATCCCGAAGGAAATGGTGGGCTCCACACTGGATGGAGCGGGGGTCAGGGGCGCTCTGACAATGGAAATTGTTGTCACCTTTGGGAAATAGCCCCTAAGTGGGTCCTTAATTGGCTGCCCATCTCCTTGAAGCAGGCTGCTGACTTTTTCCCAAATTGCCCCTTAAATTCCCCCAGATGTGAATGCTCCCTATTTTTTCCATAACCGCAGCCCCCCTCCCCACACACCCCCCGACCCCCCCCACCCCCCCCACCACCCCACCCCCCGCACCCACCCACCCACACAAATCGCCACAGGGCTAGAAGAATGCCCCATTGATTCTTGCTGAGCTTCAGGCAGAAGAGTTCCTGGACACATTGGGCAGACCTGGCCTTCTGCTAAAGGCCGTTCTCCCCCTCTGATTCCCCCCTCTTCTAGCAGCTTGCCGTGTTTAACATGCCCTCATTCTTCCTGTCATCCTGTATTCCAAGGGGAACCCACATGACTACGCCCATGCTTGGGCGCAGCTGGTTTGTGCAAAACCCAGTCTATCAGCATATGCCACACCACTTCCTGTCGACTTCAGTAACTTTTAACAAATCTAGGAATCACCAAACACTTCTACAATCATGGCAACAGCCAGGAGAAAGCAATCAACTTATAACCCGCTGGATCCCTTTAAATAGCAGTGTGTCTTCTGCCAGCACAAGGTGGCTGCGCAAGAATGTTCCCGAAACCTGTTTGCACTTGCACACTTGTCCTGTGCATGCACAGAAAAGCAATTCTGCCCAGAAAAACAATTTTTTTTTTAAAAATTCAGTTTTTTTTTTAAACTTGGTAAAATAACACACTTGAAGAAAACAAAAGTTGCATTAACACAGCAAAGGGAGTTGCCATGAGGATCAGTAAACAGCAGTTGTCATTTAGGCTGACATGGAGGTCAGAGTAAAAATAAAAATACCTGGAAAAACTCAGCAGGTCTGACAGCATCTGCGAAGAGGAACACAGTTAATGTTTCGAGTCCGTATGACTCTTCAACAGAACTAAGGAAAAATAGAAAAGAGATGAAATATAAGCTGGTTTAAGGCAGGGGGGGTCGGTGGGACAAGTAGAACTGGATAGAGGGCCAGTGATAGGTGGAGATTGCCAAAAGATGTCATAGACAAAAGAACAAAGAGGTGTTGAAGGTGGAGATATTATCTAAGGAATGTGCTAATGGTGACATTAAGGGTAGAAAGCAGGACAAGCAAGGGACAGATAGCCCTAGCGGGGGTGAGGTGGGGGGAAGGGATTGAAATAGGCTAAAAGGTGGAGATAATACAATGGATGGAAATACATTTAAAAATAATGGAAATAGGTGGGAAAAGAAAAATCTATATAAATTATTGGAAAAAAGGGGGATCGGAAAGGGGGTGGGGATACAGGAGAGAGTTCTTGATCTAAAATTGTTGAACTCAATATTCAGTCCGGAAGGCTGTAAAGTGCCTAGTCGGAAGATGAGGTAGTTTTCCTCCAGTTTGCGTTGAGCTTCGCTGGAACATTGCAGCAGGCCAAGGACGAACATGTGGGCATGAGAGCAGGGTGGTGTGTTGAAATGGGAAGCGACAGGGAGGTCTGGGTCATGCTTGCGGACAGACTGAAGGTATTCCGCAAAGCGGTCACCCAGTCTGCGTTTGGTCTCTCCAATGTAGAAGAAACCACATTGGGAGCAGTGAATGCAGTAGATTAAATTAAGGGAAGTGCAAGTGAAATGCTGCTTCACTTGAAAGGAGTGTTTGGGCCCTTGGATGGTGAGGAGAGGGGAAGTAAAGGGGCAGATGTTGCACCTTCTGCGGTTGCATGGGAAGGTGCCGTGGGAGGGGGTTGAGGTGTAAGGGGTGGTGGAGGAGTGGACCAGGGTATCCCGGAGGGAATGATCCCTGCGGAATGCCGCGCTGGGGGGGTGGTGAAGGGAAGATGTGTTTGGTGGTGGCATCATGCTGGATTTGGCGGAAATGGCGGAGGATGATCCTTTGAATGCGGAGGTTGGTGGGGTGATGAGTGAGGACAAGGGGGACCCTATCATAGTTCTGGGAGGGAGAGGAAGGTGTGAGGGCGAATGCGCGGGAGATGGGCCTGACACGGTTGAGGGCCCTGTCAACCACCGTGGGTGGAAAACCTCGGTTAAGGAAGAAGGAAAACATGTCAGAGGAACTGTTTTTGAAAGTGGCATCATCAGAACAGATGCGACAGAGACAAAGGAACTGAGAGAATGAGATGGAGTCCTTACAGGAAGCAGGGTGTGAGGAGCTGTAGTCGAGGTAGCTGTGGGAGTCGGAAGGCTTGTAATGAATATTGATGGAAAGTCTATCACCGGAAATTGAGACAGAGAGGTCAAGGAAGGGAAGGGAAGTGTCAGAGATGGACCATGTGAAAATGATGGAGGGGTGGAAATTGGAAGCAAAATTAATAAATTTTTCCAGGTCCCGACGAGAGCATGAAGCAGCACCGAAGCAATCATCGATGTACTGGAGAAAGAGTTGTGGGAGGGGGCCGGAGTAGGACTGGAACAAAGAATGTTCCACATACCCCATAAAGAGACAGGCATAACTGGGGCCCATGCGGGTACCCATAGCCACACCTTTTGTTTGGAAGAAGTGAGAGGAGTTTAAGGAGAAATGGTTCAGTGAGAGAACAAGTTCAGCCAGACGGAGGAGAGTGGTGGTGGATGTGATTGTTCGGGCCTCTGTTCGAGGAAGAAGCGGAAAGCCCTCAGACCATCCCGGTGGGGGATGGAAGTGTAGAGGGATTGGACGTCCATGGTGAAGAGGAGGCGGTTGTGACCAGGGAACTGGAAATTGTTGATTTGATGTAGGGTGTCAGAGGAATCACGGATGTAGGTGGGAAGGGGAGAGAGAATGGAGTCAAGATAGCAAGAAATGAGTTCCTTGGGGCAGGAACAGGCTGACATGATCGGTTTGCTGGGACAGTCCTGTTTGTGGATTTTGGGTAGGAGGTAGGAGCGGTCCATCTGAGGTTAGGAGACTATCAGGTTGGAAGCTGTGGAAGGAATATCTCCAGAGGAGATGAGGTCAGTAACAGTCCTGGAAACAATGGCTTGATGTTCAGTGGTGGGGTCATGGTCCAGGGGGAGGTAGGAGGAAGTGTCTGCAAGTTGACGCTCAGCCTCTGCGAGGTAGAGGTCAGTGCGCCACTTTTATTAATGGAACAGAAAATTGGTTAGAGTGCCCAATTTTCTGTTCTGTTAATAAAAGTGCCAGGAGCAATCTTGTTTTGGAGAAATCCACTGTGGATTTTCACATAGATTTTCCTATGACATATCAGAAAGTAAAACTAAGAATTCTTTTCTCCCCACCACCAAGACATTATTATTCAATTCTCTCCCCTTTTTCCCTCCGCTCCTGAAGATGCCGCTGCTTAACAGGCTTTATACTGAAAAAACAGAGGCAGTCGGTTTCAGTTCTCATTAGGATTGCTGCGAGTTCGAATTTTGCTTAAAAAAAGAGAAACTAACTGGAGAGGATGAATGTCACAGTGACGTCGGAGGAATGACCAGAGTTTTGACCTTCGTCACTCACAATGATGTCACGCCGGTACAACAGTGCATGAACCAGCAAAAGCAGCCTTTAAATAGCACTGGTGTTGGGTCCTTCCTGAATACTGAATGTGTGTTCAGCCATGTATGATGAAGAGAAGGTGCTAGCTGGAGCATTGAGCTACAAAATAGCAGTAGTGGCAGCAAACCATTGATGAGCAAAATCTGCCTATTCTGCATACCTTCAGCGCACATTCACTGTGCAGACATTAATGTCCCCACCAATATGTTGTCCGTTGCACCTCACCAGAGGTGGCCACATGCACAGCAGGCGTATGTTGGAATTCAAAGGCCACACATAGCACCTGAGTTACTCATCTAAATTGTGTGCCACAATTTAATCAAAGGAGAATTCTATCATGCCTCAATTCTCTCAGCTTTACTAATGATGCCAGGGTTGAGGTGATATAGCTGTGAAGCAGCCTGAAAGGTTAGAACTGTATTCTCTAAAGCAGAGAATTTAATAGAAATTTTCAAAATTATGAAAGTGTTAGAGAGCAAACCGTGCAATTTTGGGTCAGAGTTTGCTGTTGAGATAATGGTTAGGCTAATGGTACTTGATTTTATTTATGGCTAAATGGTGCAGCAACTCCAGGCGAGGAGCAGATGCACAGTTAAATGCAAGTTGCTGGCAGAGTTGCAGCAGCCTGCCATTAGCTTTGTGCAAACTACTTCTCACCTTTATGCTTTCCAACTGTTTTTAGGAATGTGCTATATTTGCCCATTAATTCTCCATGAAACTTGCCACAGTATATTAAGTCTTGCTGTTACAAGCACATTACCCTTTTAAAAATGTGATGTGTTAATTACTGCTAGTCATCCTCTCAGGCATTGAAAATTAACTATTACAAACCTGGAGTATCATTCTTTCAGGTTTTGAATTTATCTGGGCAATTTTAAGATGTAAAAATATTACATTTATATCTTGCCTTCCTTTTCCTGTTTGTCTCTTTTTATCTTTCTCTTAATCTAGTCTTTATTTCTCTCTCTTTATTTCTCTTTTTTGTTTCGGATTTGACATTGAATTCACTTCCTTCAATTTACTTGCCCTCTCAGTCCTTCTTGTGTTTATTTCCCAATCCTTACATCACATTGTTTAAGGGGATACCCTGCTTGTTGCCCAGTTCATTCAGCTCCCAGAATCCCTGTCTCCTTCACTGCACTGTTACCAACTCATACACTCAGCAACTTTGTAGCCAAAAAGATTTTGAGCTGAAGGGTGAAGGGGCAAGCCTCACTCACAACTGATACTGTGAGATCCCCTGCCATAGCAAAATCTGGCCTACTTTCCATTGGCCAGTGAATCAGTAACAAAGGAGAACTGATTTAGCACCAATGATAGAAGGGTTAATAAGGATTATTAGGGTAATGTTTTCACACAAAAGTGGAATATGCAATGTACGACCACACATGGCATAGTCATCCATGGTATTTAAAAGGGAATTAGATAAACATTTGAAAAAGAAATATTAAAAGGTACAGGTAAAGAGGAGGAAAGTGGGATCAGAATAGATAGTTCTAATGGCCTCTTTCTGTGCTGAAATTTCAATAATTCTGAAAAAAGCAGACAGTAGTCTATTGCTGCCACCTTTTCATACCATGTTTGGCTGCAGTGTAATTAATCACAAATGTTTGTGAAAAGATTAAAAATTGTAAACAGGTTATATTTTGACTGATTTACATCACGTGGTCAGTAATATGAACATTTTCTCACTCATTAGTGAGTTTTCTCAGTAGTAGCTCATTGCTGCTCCATCTAACTGTGTAAGTTCACATAAACAACTCCAGACCAGGAAAATAAAACCATGCCTTTTATGTAATGCTGTCAAATTAAGTTTATGATCCTTCATGTAGACCTAGGTCTCTGATTATTTACAATCCGACACATGAAATCTACCAGAAATGTATGCTTTTGAAAGTGTTAGTGTGGCCAATAAATCACCTTTAATGTATTGCATTGCTCACACCTCAAGTTCTGAACACCAAGAGAACTCTAATAGTTATGTCCAACAACATGATGGTTCTTTAAAGCTAAGATGGTGTCTCGTTGTTTAGCTTGTCTAGTTGTAATATATTTTATCACTCAGGAAGCGGTAATTTGCAGGTAAGATGCCTTACTGTCATGCTCACCATGTCATGATAACTATCTGATTTCACCAAACAAATAGTGACAGCAGGTGCTTCTTGTCACTGGGTGGTGTACATTTCAACAGTCCTGCAGTGAACACTTTATCTTTTGAATGATGAGAGCTGTACTTTAGGTGACCCCAACTTCCACCCTTCCAGCCTACCCCCGACTACCCTGCCCCATCAGTATTTAATATGATTTACTGAGCTTTGAATGGGACATAACAAGACAGCGCGGTGTGTGCAGTAACATAATAGGCACCAGAGGTTTACTGTACTATCAAGGAATATCTAAAAACCACCTGCAAATGCAGCCCAAAACCATTTATGTAACAGCAGGGTGTCGGTTCGCATCCAGGAAAACTTGGTTTCCACCCTATCAAGAGGAAGGCCCTGAAACTATGCTGTGCATTTATATAGACCTCTCCACTATCGTGGTGAAGCTAATTTAAATGGGTTATCACACCCATTGGAGCCAGTCTAGGACTTAGTGGTAGCATATCCACCTATGAGTCAGAAGGTGAAGGTTGGAGCACAACTTCAGACAGCCCGGTGAATGCAGACTAGAATATAGGGCTAGAAATTCATTTCTGTAGTATCACTTGTGATGATGTTACAGAGGCATTATGCTACATACCAGGTGCAGCCTGCGCTGCTGGCCATTTCCTTTAGCCCACAAGTGAGAGCAGAAGGAGGCCTCACACACCTGTGTCCCCTCCGTGTTGTGGAACAGCTTGATCCAACAACATTGCAATGCCACACAGCCAAACCAACCAAATATGCCAGATTCAAAACTACGTCTCCACAAGTCCAGCCCACAAACTCGTACATCAGTCACCAAAGATCAGCCATGTACCTGCAAGATGGGACTGTAACCTGTGCAAATTAAAAGGCCACTCCATAAGCTGAAGGTGAGATGCAGAGTTGTTGGTAGCTCTGTGCTGGTTTTCTAAAGGGGTTCAATGCCACTTTGGAACAGCTGCTAAGGAATCAGACAGCTACCTGACTCAGGCACGGGGAAAATTCTTTCATTGCCTCTTTGTCTGAAACAGCACAATGGAGTGGGATAGAAACATTAGAGACGCCAAACTCTATGAGGAGGGAGGGAGGAGGAGGAAGAGGGGGGGGAGGAATGGGAGGAGGCATCCTGGACCACATGTCAAACTGGAGTATGGGGCTCTCCATCCATTTCAAATAACTTCCTCATCCCAACATGGACCCACCAATCACCAACCTCATATCCATTTCACACTCCCAATCACAACATCCCCTTGGCCAACAATGAGCAATAAAAGTCACCAACAAGAACATTCACCAAAATCCTTTTGCAATAACACATCCAATTATTAAAAGTGACAATGAACTAATCACCCTTAGTATCTGTCTTCCTTCAACTTTTGACTGTCCTAGTGCATCACCTTGTTGCCTCTCAGCCAGACAGCCCAGGCAGCTGCCGCCCTATGTTGAGATGAAGTCTGAAGATGGGTCTTCTGGGTACAAAGCCACTGGAGGTTGTCTTTCAAGTCAATCTGCAGTCCCAATTGAAAGGCTGCAGCCATGCTGCAGCCACTGGGGAAGCATTTCATAGGAACATGAGGACATACAAAGGCCCACGGAAAACTCACTCTAAGGGTTGCACAAGGATGATTTACTTCATCGTATATGTGTTACGACTGAAGCCGGTGTTAATTTCTGCGCAAACCAAATCCCAGAGGGAAACTTGGCTTACGGGCCATACCCTTTTTTTGTATTCTGAAAAAGAGAAGAAGATGCACTCATCTCAGCAGTAAGAGGTCCATTAACACTTCTGGGATTTTAAAAATTAAAAGTAGAAGATTTATTAACAATAACAAAAGAAAACTTAAGCACACAAGATTACAGTTACACAATTAAGGTTAGTCTTACAAAACATTTCCCAAAAAGACTCTCTACTTGGTCAGATCCTCAAGTAAACAACTCCAGGCAACACTCCTTTATAGATGTTAACTATAAAAAAAACAGTAATATTACACAAGGCAAACTGCTGTAGCTTCAATAAAGGCATACCATGTGATCTCTTCCTTCATCCACTCTGCGGCAGAATCCACATCAGAATAAAGCTGCTTGTTGCAGCCCAAGGTGTTTCTGGCTTGACTGGATGACTAATTCAAACTGCACCTCCTCCCAGCCCAGGGCTAACAGCTCCCAGCTCAGCTCTAACTATCTCTAGCCAAGCACTCTACAGTAACTCTAAAATATCTTTTCCTCTCTTTCATCTCCGGTTCCATTGTTCTCACACCTTGTTGAAACTCAAATCCTTCCAAATATAAAATCTTTTATATCTCTATCTTGTCTTTGCTTTCGGGTCAATAAGGTATAATATTCCCACTACTATTTACCTATGGAACTCCTGCAAGGTGCAACCATGTTTCTTGCAACTTTTAACTCCTCTTTGATTTTCACACAAACTCTCCACTTCTAAAAAATGCAAATGTTAGATCTAACCTATTTACCTGTACCTCAAACCTAACACCTCTATTCTTTTCATATTTTCAACCCCCCCGACAACCTGACTCCTATTAATCTCTGCCAAGCTTAATTAAATCACATACACACATACATTCAGCCTTCCTTACAGAATAACACAATATTCTCTAAAATATTTTTTAAAATAACATCCATTCTCACATATGCAGCATGCAAGCTTTAATTTGTAATATTGGATTGAAATGTCCATCTTCCAGTAGATTTTATTTTTGTGTTGTCAGAAAAGGGACAATGTGATAGTCAGTGATAGAGGAAAGGTAACAAGTATTGGAACGTTGGTGAATAAGACACCTGGACGTGAATGTTACCCTTGGCTAGCGGGCGCGGTCGGCAGGCCCGTGACCGGTCGGGAAATGGGCTGCCACCTGCGATCCGCCCCCAACCGCAATTTCACGCTGGCTGGCCAATTAAGGCCTGCCTAGCATGAAACGCATCCTCCCAATTGCCGGGAAGGGGCGGCCAGGGGCCTGTTGGCCGTCGGGTCCAATGGCGACCCATCAGTCGGTTTAAAAATGGCACAGGCAGCTCCTTGAAGGCTGCGAGGGAAGAACATATCTTCTGCATTGTGAACACTGAAGTTATGGCATCAAGTGCAGCTGGGCACGCCAGGCAGGAGGACACTGGGCCCCCCGGTTTTCAGATCAGTGCCTCGCTGTCCTCCTCAAAGAGATGGCTGCCAGGGGGGACACCCTTGCCCCCAGAGATGGAAGGAAGAGACCACTGCACTTAACAAAAGGAGCTTGGGAGGAGGTGGCAGCACTGGTCAGCAGCCGTGACATTCCGCGGCGCACATGGGTGCAGTGCTGCAAAAGGTTTAATGACCTGCTGTGCTCGGCAAGGGTGAGTACCATGTTGGCATGGATCAGTGTGTTGAAATGTTAAGGTCTGGCCATCCCCCCATGGAGCTCAGGGGTTTTGGAGTTTGAGTGCCAACAGTCATTGATGCCTGAGCTGGCTAAGGGGGTGAGCCCTGGCTGCCTGGACTGAGTGCCTTGCAGCTCGAGGGCCACGACTCGGATGTGCCCTGCCAAGTGTTCCTCAGGTGGGCTTGGCAAGGCTGCAATGCCACTGTAGGTAGAGAGTGGAAAAATCCATGCTTCTCTATCCTTTCAGGAGAAGATGACCCGTAACAGCATTGAGAGTTCATGGATAGGGAGAGGCCCCCCAAACTTCCTAATCCTTTCCAGATTCAAGCAGGATATCCTGGAGCTGGAGAGGCACCATGCACCTCGGTCAACCAGCCACAGAGAGGCTGGGGTGTCAGATGAAGGTAAGAGTGCAATGCACAGAGGTGAGAATTTTGGATGACGCAAACACTCTTGTGTAGTCTCATCATTGAGCCTCAAAACTGGAGTCCCCATTGATCATTGAAAGGCGATGGCACCATGATACAGATCTCCATTTTCTCTCCAGAGTGTCTGACATGCACAGTGACAGTGTGATGACTTAAACTAATGACATATTGTTGTTCTCCCTTAGATTCGCCAGCAGGCACTCAATCACAGGACCCTGAAGAGCCACCCCTGACACCAGAGGACCACTGGGCTTCACATGCACCTGCGTCACACCCGCTCTCTGAACCAGATACCAGCACCTCGGTGGGCATTAGATCTGCAGCTAGAATGTCAGAGCACAGTTATGAGGGCATTTCACACTCGCTTGAGGAGCAGGAGGAGGCAGAGAGTGACCAGGGCTCCGGCAGTCGGAGGACTGCTGGAGACCAGGATGATGCTCAGTCGAAGGCTGATGATGAGCTGCTGGAGTCATCCATTAGGCGGCAGAAGCTGGATGTCCAGCAGGATGTGCAGGAGGATCTGGCGGAGATCCATGAGGGCATGCATGCCATGGTCTCCGTTGTGGAGGAGTCCATGTGGAGCATCAGCACTCAGTTGACCCTAATGGCCGAGCACACTGCCTCCTCCACTGAGAGAGTGGTGACTCTCATGGAGAGGCAGCTCCAGGAACAGAATCAGGGGTTTCTGGGTTTGCACTTGGACCTGCAAGCCCTCACACAGACACTGGCCTTGGGTGGTCCTCAGTGTGGGAGATGGATGAGCCACCCAGTATCCTAGCTAGGTGCCTGTCCATCAATGGTGAGCAGGGAAGTCCAGAGTGACCTCACGTTGGTGCATGAGCTGCTTATCGTCTGCCGGCTCCTCTGAGGACGCTCCGGATGATGGCAGCAGCTCCTCCGCCCCTCTGCCATGACCGTGGCATCTGATAAGGCTGTGATGACTGGGGTGATGCCAGCCATGGCACTGGCCACTCCCTCCCAGGCAGGGCCAGCACAGGCCCCACTGGCCAGAGGACGACCGCCAAGGCCATCAAGGCCCACAGGACACCAGAGTCAGCAGGTGCCTCAAAGCCGATGTCAGCGAGGGGGTGGGGGGCACCAAGACGCAACATTCTCAAACCTAAGTTTAAGGCACCATGAGCAGAAGAAGGACTAGTCACGGGTGATCTTCTGTTCTGTAATGTTTGGTTTGTGATTACTGGTCTGGGAATGAAGACTAGAGAAGGTGATGTTAATTTGTTTGGATTGTCAAAATGAGATAAATTTTGTTTTTTTCATAATGGCCTGAGTATGCTTCACCTTTACATTTTTTTGGTGCAGGGTACACCAGTGTGTAATGCTGGACGTGAGTGGCTCTAAACTTTATTACATAGGCACTGAGTGGACTTTGGTTTCAAACGGAAGGATCATTTCAGACATCTGGGATGGAGGCGGCAGCCCTGGCATGAGGTGGAAGCAAATCTTTGGCAGCCTAGCTGAAGGAGCGTTGGATCAAGGCGTCCCTACCTCCCTGAAGAATACAGAGGTCTGCCTCCACACCCTCAGCCTTCTCCTCACTGTGCTCCTCTTCTGACTCACTACTGGATTCATCCTCTGTGGCTTGTGGAGCTGTGTCAAGATCCTCTTCCTCCAATGGGTCCCCCCTTGCCAGTGCCAAATTGTGGAGAGTGCAGCATGCAACCACTATCAGTGACGCCTGCTGTGGGGGGTATTGTACAGCTCCCCCTGAATGGTCCAGGCATCAGAAGCGCATCTTCAGAAGACCTGTGGTCCTCTCTATCACCACCATTGTGGAGGCATGACTCCTATTATAACGCTGTTCTGCCTCTGTTCTTGGGTGGTGGAGAGGCATCATAAGCCACCTTTTCAACGGATAGCCCTTGTCACCCAGCAGCCATCCATCCAGTCGGGTTGGAGCACTGAAGAGCCTTGGCACCTGGAAGTGTCTGAGGATGTAAGCGTCATGGGAGCTGCGCCCTGTGGTCACACACTATCTGGATGTTCATCGAGTGGAATCCCTTCCTGCTAACGATGGTTCCCGGTTGACCCGCTGGCTTCTTGATGGCCACATGTGTGCAGTCGATTGCACCATGGATGGGGGAACCCAGCAATCGTTGCAAAGCCTCTGGCTTGCTCAGCCTGGCTGGCCTCGTCTGCACGGAAATGAATAAATGTCATTACCCACCTGAACAGAGCTCCTGCCACCAGTTTGATGCAACTGTGGACAGCTGATTCAGACACTCCACAAAGATCTCCCACTGTGCCCTGGAAAGAGCCAGAGACGTAGAAGTTGAGGTCCGCGGTGACCTTCAGTGCCACTGGCATAGGGTTTCCACCCACACAGTTGGAGTTGATCTCAGGCCCAATCATCTAACAAATGGAGGTCACGGTCTCCCTGGAGAGACGGAGCCTCTTTCAGCATTGCACCTCGGACATATTGATGTAGCTGCATTGCCGCCTGTAAACCCTGGCAGCAGGACAGTGGCGCCTTCTGTGGCCCCCTTCTGCCCAGGCTCCCACCTGGCCTCCTCTCCGTTCTGCCCCGCTCTTCCTCCTTAGAGGAGGTGCCTCCAGCGGAGACCACAATCTCCATTACCAGGGTTACAGAAGGCTGTCTGATACCTGGAAGGGTCCACACGGTCAAAATCCTCTGGGGTCCTTGGAGACACCAGTGAATCCTGAAATGAAGCCTACAAATGCTAAGAACGAAGCTCAGAGTGGAGACAAAGCTGCCAAGTTCAAATAAGCAAGCAGCAAACTTTCTCCTAGACTCCTCACTACTCACACTGGCAATGCTGTTGAACATTTTCAACCCGCCCTTGGGTGAGGTTTTGCAAAATGTGGGCTGCCCGCCTGCCCGTTTTGCCCTTGCGACAAATTGCGCGGGCAATGTAAATTGGGTTCAATTGGGTTTTTATTGGCCTTAACTGGCCTCTTCATTGATGGTGGGTGCAGCACCGACACCCGCGCGCGCCCGCCGACCTGAAAATTGCGCGCATGCGGGATAACATCAGGTCACTCGCCCAACGTCTTCTCGCCCTACTTTATGCCCGATCAGGTCAGGCACACACTTGCCTGTGAGGCATAAAATTCTACCCCTGGTATTCCACATGAATAATCTGATCATGCGGAGCCTGGGCAGAAAAGCTCTGTCCATATTGCATCCTTCCTTCCCCTTCCTCCAGTTTAGGTGCAATTTCTACTTTTCCTCCTCCTTCTCCGGCTCTTACTCTTCCTCCAGCTCCTCAACTTCTCACCTGATAGGTAGTGAAATAGGCTATACCCTCATAATGGCCAGGTTGTCCAACATGCAGTATACTACAAATCTTTGATACCAGCTCAGCTGAGTACCACAATGTTCCTCCGGGGCAGGCCAGGCAGCAGAGCGTTGCTTGAGGACACTGATGGTGCACTCTGTAAAGTTCTTTTTGTCAGCATGGCTCTCATTATAGACCTGCTGTGCACATGAGCATGGGTTCCTGCTTAAGGTATGAGCCATGTTGCAAGTTACAAGTGGATACCTCTTATTGCCTAGTGGCCAGCCTGTGACTTATCATGGTTGTCTAATGCAGCTGGCACAGAGGACTGCTGCAGAATGAAGGCATTGTGATAATGGGCAGTCACCTACATGATCCCTCACCAATTGCACATTTGAGGATGTGGAATCACTTTCAGTTGATGAAAATGACCAGGTTCGGATGAGGAACACACAAGGTAATATGCATGGAGTCAATAGCACCCTGCGCCACATGGATGCTTGCAATCCATGTAAAACTGTATGTTTGCTCCTCATGCTAGTCTCTGCCAAGAGAGAAAGACGACGTTGTTTTTCTCTGTGTATCAACAGCCTCAGTGGCCTTTCTTATGCAGCAATGCACTGAAAACTGTGATGTGTCGCTTATATCCATAGAAGCACCCTGATAGGAGCTTGCCACATAAAAATGAAGAGCCGCAGTTACTGGACAAGCATAGGAAATGCTGCTCAATATCCCTCCTTTGACATTGCAGTTGTGGCCACAGCAGTGGGCAGATTTCAGTCACAACCTCTTTCGTGAAATGAAGACTTCTCACTCCTTGGTCCTCACTGAAATTAAGATAAGAAAATTGCTCCCTGGCAGATATAGCCTCTTGCTGAGAGTCCTCTTCATTCCTCTTCTAGCAATTTGCCTTGCTTTGCATGACCTCTTTTCATTCTCCCAATTCTGTTCAATTTCTAGAGGAAGCTCTGCCAGGTCACATATGCCTGGCAAAATATTTTACATTCACAGATAAACAATGCAAGACCAGCCAGACCACTTCAACAATAGCCAAGTATAGGAAACCTCCAAAAATTACATAAAATTACACCAACAGCCAGAAGAAATAATCCAGCAACTAATCTGTAAGTAGTTGATGATCCCTTTAAATAACACTGGTGGGATGGTCCTTCAATTTGCTTAACATTGTGTTGAGCTGTGTGAGGTTAAGATAAGGCATGGGTAGGGGCATGGCATTCAAAAATGGCAGCGATGGCTTCAAATCAGCATTGAACACTCATTCCCATCATCTGTTGTGAGAAATTTTAGGATTAACTGCCTCCTCCACTGGCAGCAAAGCCTACATTAATATTTCCTGGGATAGTATTTAATGTTACATTCAGCAAAATTTATTCTGAACTAAGTCCATCTCAGAAAAAAATAAAATGTGTTAATAATGGCAAACAAAACGTAAAAATCCTTCAAGTCAAATGATAAAGCACTTACGTCAAAAATAAACCAAACTTGTTTTTCAAGCGCTGGCACAAAAAACTGCACAATGTCACAATCACAAACATCATATTCTGACAGAAATAACAGCAGAAGATGCTGGAACTAGTGAACAGGTCAGACAGCATCTAGGAGGGAGAAATATTTATGCTAATATATCACCAAGCAGTAGTGCGCAGTGCCACAGCAAGCCTTTGTCAAGAGTATATTACTGTATACAAGTATCCTGTGACTTGTAGCACTGCTGTTATGGCTAGTCTCCGGGCAAGGTCCCCCAATTTGTTATGATTCCGGACAAGATACCTCAAATTGTTACCTTCCCAAACGGGACCCTAATTTTGTTACGCTCCCAGGTGAAGGGGAATGGGCTGGCTCTCCTTCTGCATTCAACCCTTTTGGTTGGTCGTGTCAAGGTTAATTTAAAAAGGATCCCTTCCCTCGTGGATACCTTTTAACAGTCCAAATGTATTTATGTTTTAGAAAGAGCCAATTTTACCAGGTATTCTTGAGTCAAAGAAAAAGTAAGTTTATTAATTACTAAAACCCAAAAAAAATAATAAAAATGGAACACACATACACACAGATCAGAAATGAGAAGTTGAGTCCAAAAATAAAAGTTTAAAAAAGATATATGAATCAGTCTTTGGCTTGTCCACGAGGAGTAGATGGCAAAACATTGTGGTCATTAAGTTGTGTGATTCCAGCAGAGCTGACTTTGGCAGTTGAGCAGTTGGTTTGGAGACACTTGGTTCTGCTGGTTAGCTGAAGGAGTTGTCCTGTTTCCTTTTGACTGTGGCTTTGCTGACTTGTGACTTGCCTCCAGCAACAGAGAAGTACTTTTTTTACTTGCAAGCTGCAGGGATGCCTAGTTGTGTTCTTCAGCTGTGACCTTCACAGCACACATTAGCACCAGAAATAGAACACCATAACTAGCACACACCAATCAGGTTTGCAGCTGAGTTTTTAACCCCTTCTTTGTGTATTCCTGGTAGGAAAAAACAAGCATGTCTTTTACACAGAATCTGCTTTCTTTTAACTCAGATCATGTCCACATTCTTGGATATAACACAACAGGAGATGGTTTCTGCTGAGATGGCAATCAGTCTACATTGTCTCCACAACCACAGGAGATTACAGTTCAGTCTGCTGCATTGCATCTCTCCCTTTCAAGTGTCTCTGTCCAAAGTGGGCCTTGACACCTTTTTAGATTAAACATTCTGTTTTCTCTGGACTAGTCGTTCAAGTGTAATCCACATAGGAATTTTCCTGAAAGTGGTTACTTTACAGTCTCAGCCAGCTTTTGCTTGTATGTCCTTTTTTTAAAAAAACACGGCTTCCTCAATAAGTTCAATAGGCTCATAAGTAATTTGAGCTGTGATCCGCTGGCATGACAGTGCACATTCATTTAATCAGTTCATTTAGTCAATAAACATATTGGTGTAGATTTAGACTTTATACAACATTAAAAAGTTAATGACAGTGAGTCAGCTGTTTGTTTTCTGTTATCTCATAAAGTCAAGATCTATCAGATTATTTGTAATTGTTTAAATTCATTAGCTTTTTCTTCTCTAGATCAATATTATATATCACTCCATCCCCCACCCCCTAGATATTTGACTTATAAGTCTTTCCAGCTTCCTTATGTTTGTTGTGGTTTTCCAGGCTTGTTTTCCTGCACAATTTTTACAGACAACATTGCAACCTCAAGTCCAAAAAAGTGATTGGCTGAAAGGCAGCCAAAAATACACTGCTGCTTTTATAGCTAGCTCATCTGATCATAATAAGAAGCAACGGGCCAAACAACAGGGTGCAATGTTACATTGGCCAAAGCAAGGGAATTTCAAGGGGAAAGATTTCCTGTGCTTTCTCTTGAAAAGCAGAATAATACATCCAAGGTATCCGAAGGATTTAAAGAAGAATTGAGTTCGATAGTGCAGCTCTCCTGCAACACTGCCAGAGCTGCAAATTTCAAGCAACTTTGGTTAAGAGCTTTGCAGTTGCACATTCCCACCCATTAGCAGCTTGGTGCCTAAGGGACAGTTAACAATAATAATAGGTCCACTCTCACATCTGTCAAGGCAGTTGATCTGGAAGGAGCCCAAACCAAGCAGCCAAGAGGAATATTATCAAAGCAACGTGTATTTTTAAAAATAATTTTCTAGATCACCCTCTAAGGACCCTATTTTTTGAAACAAGATAGCCAAGGTCAGGCAGTCATTTTGCTTCGATCACAGATCTTCTTCTCCCAGTTGTGCTGTGCTATTGCCATCCTCTCAGGTAGTATGGCCTGGAATTTCCTTCGTATTTGCACCCAGTTTCATCTGGCACAAGCCAATTTAGTGGCTTAAAATACTGCGGAATCTTGGGCATAAGTCAGTTACCCATGTAACTACCACAGATCCACCAAACCCTCCATCCAAACAATTCTCCCCCCACCAAACTGGCCACGCTCCCAACTCTCAAATGTCAGTATCCACCGATTGAGCTTATTTGGGGGTCACTGAACGTTGTAACCAGATTTTCCGTTTTAGCAGGAAAGAAGGTCTGGGGGGTATGTTTCACCAGCCCTCTAGGGATGGACTGGGAGGCAGGGAGGACCCATAATATGGTGAGGGAAGGTAGGCAGTGGAGTGCCCGTTATTTTCCCACCACCAAGTCATCTTAGCAGTGGCAGGTAACATGGAGAATGTCCCTAAAGCCAACTAAGCCACTTAAGTGGCCAACTAAGGGCCTCTTCCTGCCGCCACTGGCATTTTACTAGTGATAGGTGGGCCCTCCGCCATATGGGAAGACCACCTTTCCTCCTTACCGGCTTGGGAGGGGGAGGGGAGAGCCCTTCTATTCAGCAACTCAATGACCCACAGAGTAGATCCCCGCACCCACCTGCCCCAACCCCAGTGGCACTTGCCATTCCCATGGCAACATCCTTGGCTGCGCCAACTACCCACACCCACCCACCACCTCACCAGTACTCCCAGATCCCATTTACGTGTTTGGGAGAATGGCATGCTTCCATGGCCCTTTGATTGGCCAGCAGTTCTAGGGGTAGGCAGCTGTCCTTTAAAGGGACAGTAGTCATGTTGGTAACTAATTAGTTGCCTGACCACCTAAACATATGGCTCAGGGTTCCACAAACAGCCAAGATGGGAACACACCCAGCATCATCGCCGGGGACTCCACCACAATGATAAAATTCAGCTCTGAATCTTTAAAGTGATCTTACAAAAAACCCTCACTGAGGCCTGCTGTGCAATTTCTGTTTCTCTGAAGGCATTTTAATGGCATCAAATATAAATCCGATTAAAAGCAAAAAACCTTTTCAAATTACAGGTTCTTACCTGATGTTCATGATTAAGGGTTAAATGAGTTGACACTTTCATTTCAAAATAAGAAATATATGATTGTGAGTTCAGGGTTTCCTTGGGCCCTGATTGCTGAAGCCAATTTATGGCCATGTTAATGAGCTTCAGCAGAAACTATAAAAAAAACTTTAAAATGAATAAATAGTGCTATCCATATAAAAAGAATGAAGATGCAAAGTAATAAGCTAGTTTTGCATCTATAGTTCCCGGAGTTGTTTTATGCTGTAAAATTGGCGACCTGGAGTTTCCTCTGTGGGCATAAAAAAGGTATTTTATGTTGAAATTGTGTCCAATATTATACTTATTTTACCTTTAATTGGCTGGAGGCAGGACTTCTGCCCCTCGCTCAGAAGGAAGCCCCACCTCAATGAGCTGCCGGACAATCTGACCAGCAGCTCTATAGTCCTAGCAGCGCCAGAAGCAGTAATGGCCACTGCTGGGACTACAAGCAGTCACCATAGTCCAAGGCCTGAATTTTGCGTTCGTCAGGCGCATGCGATCAGCAGGCCCGGGAGCGGACGGGAAACCATCCCCCCACCGTGATCAGCCCCCGGCCATGATTTCACGCCGACGGGCCTATTAACAGCCAGCCAACATGAAACGCACCCTGAGAAAGACTCAGCACTGCCAGTGGGGGCAGGAAGAAGGTGGGCACGGACCTCACCACGGGTGCTGTTGAACGCTTCCACTGAGCTCCCTGAAGACAGACCAATACCTCAGGGAGCTGCAGGCCTCTAAATAATTAAAGAAAGCACAACAATGCTGCAAAAGGTCTCCATGCAGCACAATCAAACACCTGAAAGCATATTTCATAAAAATGCTGTCCCCAGATATTTATCTTTATTTTAAGTCTGAATGAAGATAACATCCCACCTTTGGATGAGTTTTCAACAAAAATGCAAAGCCTGCCTGGCCGATTGGCTCATCCGCCAACCATAAATTTGGGCGGGCCACGGAAAATCGCTTACAACTGGGCCGTTAATGAGCTTAATTGCCCGCTTAACTGTTGGCAGGCGCTCTTCTGACTGCCGTGCACAGCCGCCGAGCGAAATATTGCGGGACACTCACCCGACATCATCTCGCGCGATTTTACGCCCATTTGGGTCAGGCACACACCCGTCCACGGGGTGTAAAATTCTGGCCTAAGTTCTGGGGGCCAGGACCAGGTAAGTGCAGGGGCTAGGGATTGGTAGTTCTTAGGGCAGGTGGGGAGGTGAGTGGGGCTGTTGTTGAATGGCAGTGGGGGAGGGATCATCCGCAAGGGGCAGACCTTGTGAGGGGAGTGGCTGGTGGAGCCCCCCGTACCTTCCCCCTCCACCCCTAATTCCCACCCGAGGCCTGAGCAGGGTTACTTCCCAGGTTTCTCCGCTGCTTCTGAACTCCTCCTGCCAGCCCGAAAATTGAGGCCAGGTGGAAAAGGCCCTTTAGTAGCCAATAATTGGTTAATTAGGGGATTGGGGCATGGGCAGGCTGGCCAGCCTAGGCCTTGTCCATCACACTGGAAAATTGTGGAAAGATCAAGGCTGATGGGAGGGCAGTGGGAAGGCCATCCAGGCAATTTTACAGGCTCTCCATATGCAAACCCGTTAGCAGGAACAGTAAAATTCTACCCTATGAAAACCTGCTGGAACCTGTAATTAATCATTACAAATTATGCTGTTGCACTTTATTACTGTGATATCTGCCTGATGAGATGAACATGCCATTGTTCTACTCCATTTCCTCTCAAGTGATCAATGCAGGCAACTATTTAAAAATAAATGATCAAGCCATCTGTAACTATAAGACCGGATAAGTGCAGCATTTCTCTCACCACCAATACAAGTGTTCAAGTCTTAGTGAGGTGAAAGGTGACACGTGCATTAGTTGGGTATACTAGTATAGTGCCCACTACATACAAGGACATATTTTTCTCCTTGAGTAGATACAGGTAGCATATAATGAAATTGGCGTAGGCTTTAGGTGTTACGTAAATGTTTTCACCAAATGGGCTTCAGTTTGCAATGCATCCAATCCCAAGACTTCATTGTTGGATTAGTTGAAGTCATATTGTGATTTTCAACCACAGAAGAAATTCCAAAGTAAGGAAATCCTACTAGGTTTATAATGCCCAATCTTTCCTCAAGCTACCATTGCCTGATTCCCGGAATTAAGGAACATTAACGCCCTTCCATAACTACCTCCAAAAATGATACAGATTAGTATCTCTATAAACCTTAATCCCCCTCCCCAACAGCTATCAATCATGTTCCTTTTTTAAAGTGCCAATTGACCCTGAAATGATGACATTCCCTGCTAGTCTGTTCCACCTCAGCATCAACATAATACAAGAAAATGTGTTTGGTAGGCGTTTCTAGATTTGAACAACACTTTACAATATTGATATAACAAAACTAACTTCTGCACTTGGCCAAAATGACAACCAAAGAATGAATTAGTGGCCTATCAGGCTGTTCAGTTAACTAAAGCCTTTACTATTGTATGTTAAATACAGATGAGGGGAGCCACTCAGAATAAAGAAAAACTTACATGCCCTGCATTATACAATCCACCTATATTTCCAGTAAATCTAAAGCTTTTTCCTCACTACCATATCCAGGGCCTGATCAAGGCATTGTACAGTTTCAGTTTGTACCTTCAAGTACTTTGAAGTGATGCAACTGAAGTGCTATGGCTTGACTCCTGCCCCAGACAAATGGATAAATGCAGTGTTAGTTACAAAAGGGTAAAATAATAGGGGTAATTTTTAAACTTTGCCATTTGGGGAGTAGCCTGGCAGAGCAAATCACCTGCCCGTCTTGAAATTTGACTGGTTTTCAACCCATTGATTTCAGAATGAAAATTGTGTGGGATATACAGTACACACATGATCCACTTGGCCATATTACCATCCAGGGAGCAACATTTACAATTACCTCCAACCGTAACCCCTCATTGTCAGAGCTTTATAGACATGCTTCACCGTGTACACCAGCTGATCCCTTATGTTTCAAGTTAATAAATGGCCATCAACTCTTATACCAGAGTTAGATATTTGCGCGCACCCCCCCCTTTACAAAAACAAATGGTTTAACATCATAACTTGCTTTTTTTTATTGATTACATTGGGATTTAACCTTTATTTTGAGCATTCAATAGTAACAGGGCAGGTTACCTATTTGAATGCAATATCCACATTTTCGCTTCCCAACTTCCTACTATCAAAGGTGAAAATTTCCTTGGTACTTCCTTCATCATTTGTTCTAAGCCTGAAAGCATTTTTTCCCCAACCAACACTGAAGGCTTCAAATAGCAGAGGCCCTAAGCCTTCCTGAGGAATGCTTCAAAATTTCCCAGCTGACAATAGTGGCTTCTCATGATGGATGATCAAAAATCCCCTGATGGAAACTTCTTGAGATAGTCTTAGACCACACATGCAATGAATTTCCACCCACGCTGTTTGGCTGTCATTATGTTCGTGCAGAATTAAAGCACAGCTTGGTTCCAGTCAGACACAGTAAGGCAAACATTTTCACATCTGCTAGTTTTTGACTGGATTCCTGCACACCGTTGTATTCTTAAACTTGACTTGACTTGATTGAGTGACTATTAATCAGATAGAAATCTAATGGTAACCACCAAACAGCAAACAGAAAGGATTATAATAGTGTGAATACCTTTTTCCATATAAAAGATGACATGGCATGTTAGATTAAGGTCATAAAGTCAGTAAGAAGCCATGTACCAGGAGGCCTGACCATTTTCATGTCTGATTTAAATACATCCAGCAAGCAGTGGGTATCAAATGGGCAGTCCGCACCTACCTGCTGGCTTTGAGGGCAGGAAATCAGCCAGCTGAACGTGGCAAGTCACGTTCGTACAACTGAGTGAAGCGTGCACAGTGCACATCTGAAAGTTGCAAACAGGGTTTTCAACCACAGTAGGATCCAAACTTGCATATTTAAATAGCTTCTATCAGAAACAGGTGTGCGTGCTATCACCCATTTACAGGCCTGCTAGAAAATGGCATCTGGCAATCTGTGCACATCAATGGGGTGGTCAGGATATCCCTCCCACTCAATTTACAACGGCCAGCCATCTGTTTTCCAGGCCAGAAATGGGAAGCCAGCGGTTAAAAAACGTTGTTTAAATGTCTGAAATGTAGACTAAAAGTAAGATGCAGAAATCCTATCAAAAAGCATTTAGAATATTTCAGCCGGCATTAGACATTGGCCCAAAACTTCTGGTTAGATTCGAAGCCCATGGCCGGAATCTTCGAGCCCGCACCCGCTCCCCCCCACTCCACCGCGGCAGGAACGGCGAGCCATTGACATCTCAGTTCACATCGGCAGGGTTGGAATTTCCCGCCAGCATGAGGGGGCTGGAAAATTCCAGCCTCTGTGTCCGACTCTGATCAGACAGAAAAGTACCCATTTATCTGCCTACTTTGAAAAGGCTCTGACTTCTGATGGAGGATCCTGTCAAAATCCCTCAGTGCAGGAATCCCCGCAGAGAGCAGCAAAGAGAACCTGCACAAAAGCCACACCCCCCTTTTTGCAGCATTAGCTGCCGCATTCTCATACACTGTGCCTCCTGCCAACACAAGTTTGCCGCAAAGATGGCCACCGATATACATCTCTGCATGCGCACTGGTCCGCGCGTGCACAGAAAAATAATGACATCACTCTGCTGCATCCCAGCCTGCTAGAAAGCTTTAGATAGTGTGGATTTGATTAATTTAATCACAGCCTGTGACATTAATTGCAGAGCTGATTCTGACCTGACGTCCTGAATAAAAACTTTTTTTTTGCTGTGTGTAATTCATCATTAAAATTTTGATATGGGAGAAAAACAGGATTGGGATTCATCGTATCCTCACGATTCTGAACTTAGAATGTCCTTGATTGAAAATGCAAAACACTAAAGCGAAATTTAGAATCTGAGGTTAGGGTATGATATCCGAATGAGAGAAACACCAAGCGCTCTTTGTTATGGTTTCTGAAGTGTTCAGCTAGACAGAGTCATTCAAAACTAAATCAAAAATATCAAGCTCTCTTAATTCAAGTGTCCCAAAGGTGTGGCAGATATGATGATTCAAATTACCTTCTAAGCTTTGCCAACACATTTCTATAAAAGCTATTTTGCAGCTATATTGATAAGGTCAGTAGGGCGGCAGGTAGGTAGGATGGCAGATGGGTAGGGTTGTTGTTGGATAGGGCAGGCTGGTGTGTAGGTGGTTCAGGGGCTAACCTGGTCAGGTCAGGAAGGTTGTCAGGTCAGATCTGGTTGGGGGCGTCGGGGGCTCGGGCGGCAATTATGACAGGGGCTAGTCAGATTTAGTTGGGTGAATCGGAGGGTCGGGAGGAATTGGGGAGTCAGGTGTGGGAGTTGAATGGTAGGGGCTAGTCAGGGGGAAGCAGGGCTCAGGGGAGATTTGGGGGGAGTCAGGGGGTTCATTGGGGGTCCAAGAGGGAAGTCGGGGGTATCAGGGGCATAGTTACCCAGGTGTTATACTAGGTTTTAATTTGTCAAACATTTCCTGTGTAACTATCTAACTGTCCAAAGTATCCTGCTTTTTCAGAAGGGTGCAGGGAGCAGGGGAATTGCCCATCACAAGTTCAAAATTCCAGGACAATTCCTATGGAGTCATAGCATCGGGACTTTCACAGGGTCCTGAAGCGCATCTTGGTGGATAGGTCTGTTCTCCGATGATCCAGAGACCGGGAGGTCAGAGCCAATGTCCTCTATATATAATGAAGACTGAGATGGGGCTAATGGACTCAGTGTATGTGACTTGACACAGAGAGTTTCCTAACTGCAGAATGTTCTCTCACCCTCTGTTAGATACATGCACAGCTTCAATGTTAGTTCAAATTGTAAAACAAAGTGACCCCTCACTATCGGAGTTTTATAAAGAATTGCTTGTTCGTGCACACAGTAACTGACCTTCTATGTTTTGAATTATTGTGATTTTTGTCAGTGATTATCGTAGCATTGAAATCATAATTTATAGTCAGTATTATAAATAGTAGCTACAAATATACATGAACACATTGGAATTATATATTAAATTCTAAATTGCTTAACTATACAATAAATCATAGTAAATAAGTCAAGATTAATGCTCCACTGATGTTACTTTTAAATGGTCATTGAACTCCAGATTAAAACTTCTTCATTGGGCTGCAAGTTACAAGCAAGTTGAAAAGGAGCGCGAGATGAGCTGGGAGTTGAAGAGAAGCACGAGAGGAGTTGAGGGTTGAAGCGAAGCGCGAGAGGAGTCGGGAGTTGAAAAGGAGCGTGGGAGGAGCTGGGATTGCACAGGTGACTGAGGGAGTTCAGTGAGGAGGGAACGAGGTGATCCTGTGAGTATGGTCGGGCAAGTATTTACTACTTTTATCGCTTATAGTTTTTAAGGTCTTATTTTGTGGTTTATCGCTAGTAAGGGCTATATTCTATAACAATGAGGAGAAGGGAAGAAGGGCCTTAGAGTAATTGATATTATTTGATATTAAGTATCTTCCAAAAGGTTTAGTTTAATTTAAAGGGTTAAGTCATGGCAGGAGAGCTCAAAGCCATGGTGTGCTCCTCCTGCTCTATGTGGGAAGCCCGGAACATTTCCAGTGCCCGGGGCCAGCATGTGTGCAG
This sequence comes from Cetorhinus maximus, assembly GCF_964194155.1. Classification (NCBI taxonomy): domain Eukaryota; kingdom Metazoa; phylum Chordata; class Chondrichthyes; order Lamniformes; family Cetorhinidae; genus Cetorhinus; species Cetorhinus maximus. The sequence goes on from NC_135879.1 coordinate 87,594,809, forward strand.
GAAGTGTCTCCAGCTGCAGCTCCTGGAAGCCTGGGTTTCAGAGCTGGAGCAACAGCTGGGGACACTGTGGAGCATCTGCAAGGTGGAGAGTATCGTGGATAGCACGTATAAAGAGGTGGTCACACTGCAGGCTAAGAGTCCACAGGCATGAAGGGAATGGGTGACCACCAGGCAGAGCAAGAGGACTAGGCACGCAGTGCAGGAATCTCCTGTGGCTATTCCTCTGCAAAACAGATATACCGCTTTAGATACTGTTGGGGGGGAATGGCCTCTCAGGGGAAAGCAGCAACAGCCAAATTCATTGCACCACACCTCTGCTGCACAGGGGAGGAGTAAAAAGTGTGGGAATGCAATAGTTATAGGGGATTCAATTTTAAAGGGAATAGAGAGGCAATTCCATGGCCGCAAACAAGACTCCAGAATGGTATGTTGCCTCCCTGGTGCTAGGGTCAAGGATGTCTCAGAGCAGCTACAGGACATTCTGAAGGGGGAGGGTGAACAGCCAGTGGTTGTGGTACACATTGGTACAAACGACATAGGTAAAAAAAGGGGTGAGGTCCTAAAAGCAGAATATAGGGAGTTAGGAAGTAAGTTGAAAAGTAGGACCTCAAAGGTAGTGATCCCAGGATTACTACCAGTGCCACATACTAGTCAGAGAAGAAATAGCAGGATATATCGGATGAATACATGGCTGAAGAGATGGTGTGAGGGGGAGGGTTTCAGATTCCTGGGACATTGGGACCGGTTCTGGGGGAGGTGGGACCAGTACAAACTGGATGGGTTACACCTGGGCAGGACCGGGACTGATGTCCTAGGGGGAATATTTGCAGAGTGATTGGGGAGGGTTTAAACTAAAATGGCAGGGGGGTGGGAACCTATGCAAGGAGTCAGAGGAGGGGGAATCAAGGACAAGAACAAAAGACAGAAAGGGGAATAAGAAAAGTGATAGGCAGAGAAATCAAGGGCAAGAATCAAACAGGGCCTCAGTGAAAAATAATGGGAATGGAACAAGTAATGTTAAAAAGACAAATCTTAAGGCTTTATGTCTTAATGCGTGGAGCATTCACAATTAAGCGGATGAATTACCACGTAAATAGATGTAAACAGGTATGATATAGTTGGGATTACGGAGACATGGCTGCAAGGTGACCAGGGATGGGAACTGAACATCTATGGGTATTCAGTATTTAGGAAGGTCAGGCAAAAAGGAAAAGACGGTGGAGTTACATTGCTGGTTAAAGAGGAAATTAACGCAATAGTGAGGAAAGATATTAGCTCTGACAAAGTGGAATGTGTATGGGTAGAGCTGAGAAACACTAAGTGGCAAAAAATGTTAGTGAGGGTTGTATATAGACCCCCAAACTGTAGTGATGATGTTGGGAATGGCATTAAACAAGAAATTAGAGATGCATGCAATAAAGGAACATCTGTGATTATGGGTGACTTTAACCTGTATATATATTGGGCAAATCAAATTAGTAACAATACCATAGAGGAGAAATTCCTGGAGTGTATACGGGATGGTTTTCTGGGCTAATACGTTGAGGAACCAATTAGAGAACAGGCCATCCTAGACTGGGTATTGTGTAATGAGAAAGGAATAATTGGCAATCTAGTTGTGTGAGGCCCCTTGGGGCTGAGCGACCATAATATGATAGAATTCTCCATCAAGATGGAGAGTGATGTAGTTGATTCTGTGACTAGAGTCCTCAATCTTAATAAAGGAAACTACGATGGTATGAGACCTGAGTTGGCTATGATGGATTGGGAAATGTTACTCAAAGGGATGACGGTGGATAGGCAATGGCGAACGTTCAAAGGCAGCATGGGTGAACTGCAACAATTGTTTACTCCTGTCTGGCGCAAAAGTAAAATAGGAAAGGTGGCCAAACCATGGCTTACAAGGGAAATTAGAGATGGTATTAGATCCAAGGAAATGGCATACTAATTGGCCAGAAAGAGCAACAGACCTGAGGATCAGTAGCACTTTAGAATTCAGCAAAGGAGGACCAAGGGATTGATTAAGAAGGGGAAAATAGAGTAGGGAGTAAGCTTGCAGGGAACATAAAAAACTGACTGTAAAAGTCTCTATAGATATGTGAAGAGGAAAAGATTAGTGAAGACAAATGTAGGTCCCTTACAGTCAGAAACAGGGGAATTTATAATGGGGAACAAAGAAATGGCTGACCAACTAAATACATACTTTGGTTCTGTCTTCAAAAAAGAGGACACAAATAACATACCAGAAATGTTGGGGAATACAGGGTTTAGTGAGAGGGAGGAACTGAAAGAAATCAGTATTAGTAGGGAAATAGTGTTGGGGAAATTGATGGGATTGAAGGCCAATAAACCCCCAGGGCCTGATAATCTACATCCCAGAGCACTTAAGGAAGTGGCCCTAGACATAGTGGATGCATTGGTGGTCATCTCCCGAGATTCTATAAACTCTGGAACAGTTCCTACAGATTGGAGGGTAGCTAATGTAACCCCCACTATTTAAAAAGGGAGGCAGAGAGAAAACAGGGAATTATAGACCAGTCAGCCTGACGTCGGTAGTGGGGAAAATTCTAGAGTCCGTTATAAAAGATTTAATAGCTGAGCACTTGGAAAACAGTGGCAGAATCGGACAGAGTCAGCATGGATTTATGAAAGGAAAATCATGCTTGACAAATCTACTGGAATTTTTCGAGAATGTAACTAGTAGAGTTGACGAGGGGGAGTCAGTGGATGTGGTTTATTTGGACTTTCAGAAGGCTTTCGACAAAATCCCACATAAGAGATTAGCGTGTAAAATTAAAGCGCATGGGATCGGGGGTAGTTTATTGAGATGGATAGAAATCTGGTTGGCAGACAGGAAACAAAGAAATAAACGGGTCTTTTTCCGAATGGCAGGCAGTGACTAGTAGGGTACCACAGGGATCGGTGCTGGGACCCCAGCTATTCACAATATATATTAATGATTTAGATGAGGGAGCTAAATGTAATATCTCCAAATTTGCAGATGGCACAAAGCTGGGTGGGAGGGTGAGCTGTGAGGAGGATGCAGAGATGCTTCAGTGTGATTTGGACCAGCTGAGTGAGCAAATACATGGCAGATGCAGTATAATGTGGATAAATGTGAGGTTATCCACTTTGGTAGCAAAAACAGGTTGGCAGATTATTATCTGAATGGCTATAAATTGAGAGAGGGGAATGTTCAATGAGATCTGGGTGTTCTCCTACACCAGTCGCTGAAGGTAAGCATGCAGGTGCAGCAGGCGGTAAAGGCGGCAAATGGTATGTTGGCCTTCATAGCGAGAGGATTCGAGTATAGGAGCAGGGATGTCTTGCTGCAATTATACAGGGCCTTGGTGAGACCACACTTGGAATATTGTGTGCAGTTTTGGTCTCCTTATCTGAGGAAGGATGTTCTTGCTATAGAGGGAGTGCAGCGAAGGTTTACCAGACTGATTCCTGGGATGGTGGGACTGACATATGAGGAGAGTTTGAGTCGGTTAGGATTACATCCGCTGGAGTTCAGAAGAATGAGGGGGGATCTCATAGAAACCTATAAAATTCTAACAGGACTAGACAGGGTAGATGCAGGAAGGATGTTCCCGATGGTGGGGGAGTCCAGAACCAGGGGTCACACTCTGAGGATACGGGGTAGACCATATAGGATTGAGATGAGGAGAAATTTCTTCACCCAGAGTGGTGAGTCTGTGGAATTCGCTACCACAGAAAGTAGTTGAGGTCAAAACATTGTATGTTTTCAAGAAGGAGTTAGATATAGCTACTGGGGTGAAAGAGGTCAAAGGATATGGGGAGAAAGCGGGAGCAGGCTATTGAGTTGGATGATCAACCATGATCATAATGAATGGCGGAGCAGGCTCAAAGGGCCGAATGGTCTACTCCTGCTCCTATTTTCTATGTTTCTATGTTTCTAACAAAGAAACAAATATTTATAGTCAAAGAACAGTGTGATAGTTTTCTTTTAACACAGACACATCCTGGTTGATAAAAAGTAAAAGAAATACACCAGCTACTGTAATCGCATAGATTATATCAACATTTTTATGGCCTATGAGTACAAGTGACTGACATCAGGGATCTGTCATTACATGCAACTTGCGAGCACTGATGTGTAAAAGAAACTTGAATAAGCTTTAGAAATTATTGTTACTGTCAAAAGTATTCACCAACGTCAACACCATTACCATCCTATAAAAATATTTAACAATGCCAAGGCAGGGACTTAGGTAAAAAGTGGTTCAGAGCATCAGAAGTTCACAGAATTCAGTTGCGTAGCTTTTGGATTAGTTGCTGATTTATTTCCACTGGCTGCTGACGAGTTTGTGAAAGTGTTTGCTGGTTTGTACTGCTATTTAAAGCTGGCAAAGTCTACAGGAGTGGCGTAGCACATAGTGAAGACTTTTGTGCTTCAAGGGTTTTGCTCAGACCAGATGCTCCCAGGCATGGGTGGAGTAGTTTCTATCCCCCATGACCTGCAGCATGACAGGAAGAGTGAATAAAGATGACACAGAACAGGACAAGCTCCCCTCGGAGAGGAAGGAGGAGAATGGGGAACTGGGCTTTCACCATATCCTTCCAGGATCTTCAGGGAGCAATTCTCCTGCCTCAACCTCAACGAGGAAAAGTATGTCAGGTGTCACCGCTTTAGGAGATGCTTATTGAAAAATGCCACATATTGCAGCCACAACCGCGGCCTCAGATCAGGACAGGAACAACATTGCCAGTGACTGCAAAGATAACTATGGTCATGAACTTCTGTGCATCTGGCCTCTTCCAGGCTGGAGCAAGCAATAGTTACAACATTTTTCAGTTTGCCATCCACTGTTATATAAGGGAAGCCACTGAGCCCCTGTAAGCAACAAGTGTTGAATACATTTCATTCTCTGTTGCCAGAGAGAATCAGGTGGAGGAAGGATATGGTTTTGCGAGGATTACAGGCTTCCCCATGATTCAGGGTGACTTTGACTGCATACACGTCATTTTGTGGGCACCATATTTAATTTCTGAGATGTACCACAACCCAGATTCCATTCCCTCACCACCCAGCTGATGTGGGACAATGCTCAGCGAATCATGCAGGTTTTTCTTTTTATTCATTCATGGGATGTCGGTGTCACTGACCAGGCCAGCATTTGAACGTGGTTGCCGTGGACTGGATCCCACTGAAATCTGGTGGACCTGCCCTGCCAGGTCAGGAAAAGAACTTTGCAATCTGCAGCTATCTCTTTCTGCCATTTCCATGGCCATAGCCTGATCACAGGCCTCCTTCCATGTCAGCTTATTGCCTTTATTCAAAAGCTTAGCCTGGGATTTTATTTTTAGGCCTCCTATGAAAGTGTCTCTAGGGTTGGTTGCTAAGTTCACACTATACCCACATGGACAAGCAAGTTTCTTTAACTTGAGAATGTAATCTGCAATAGTTTCATTTGACAACTGCTTCCTTTGACAGATTGCAACTCTCAATGCAACTTCATTCTTAGTCATGCCATAATATATGTTCAGAATCTCATTAATTTCAGCATATTCGATAGTTCTGAGGTCTTGTGGGCAACGCTGCTTGGACACGACGTTAAAAGCATCTGGCCTCATCGTGGTGAGGAAAACATTTACTTTATCCTCATCCCTTATTTTATTCACATTCAGCCAAATGCATGACCTTCATTTGTAATTACATCAGTCCTCTTTTTTAGGGTTGAATTCCCCAATTATCCTCAATTATGATTTCAGTGCCATTTTTTCCATTCAACTACATACCGTGCTGACTCACCGAGCTGTTCATGTGCACACAGAACAATCTTTCGAGCCACTCAAACTCTCTCAAATTTAACTTCAGAAGTTCCAACAAGTGTCACAATGTTCTTCAGTCCTTAATTTTCTCAAATCAAACGCATAAAAAGAATTATATCCCAGCCTGGTAGCCACCTTTCTTTTGTTTACTGCAGTGAGAAAAGATTCACCATGTAGACTCACTACAAACAGCCACTATTGAATTAACTTCATTTACACCTCCCCAACAAAAACAGAGAGGCAGCTGTAATAAACTACAACTTTAACCTAGGCCAGGATTTTTCCTATGGTGGACGTGCTGGGCGGGAGCGGGCGGGGGTGGGCGTGGAGCTGATCGCCACCCGCGATCGGCTCTATGCCGCCATTTTACATGGGCGGGCCAATTAAGGCTAGCCCAGCATAATATGCAGCTGGTAACGCTCAGTACTACCTGTGCAGACGGTGGGGAGGAGGGAGAGTCAGGGCCAGCGCTCTTTCGCGCATGCGCATGAAAGAGTGCAGCAAACTCCCTGAGGCATAGAGCTGCCTCAGGGAGATTGAATGGGTATTAAAATAATTAAAGAATTGATTTAAAAATTTATTTAAATATGTCCCTGGGGACATGTTTTTATATTTATGAAAATTAATTAATTTATTCAATAAAAGCTTCAGGAAAACTCATCCCGCTCGTGGGTGAAGTTTCCTGAAAAACGCAAAGGCCGCTTGGGCTTTCCACCTGCCAACCTTAAGGTTGGGTGGGCAGCGTTCTCAAGTGGCTCAATTGATTTCTTAATGGCCTTAGTAGGCCTTTTACATTTCGGCGGGCGTGCAGCCGACTCTGGTGCTCACTTGCCAAGTGAAATATCGCGATGGGGCACAATGACCTCGGGACGCAAGCCTGACGTCACCGCGCGTCATTTTACACATTGGCATGTCGGGCCCGCCCCTGAGTGCCAACCGGAAAATTCTGCCCCAAATTAATCAAAGCATGTGGCAGCAGCTTTTCTCTGACATACCAGATGGATACACTGAGCTAGATAAGACTTCATGAGCATGGGTGGGTAAGGCAAGCTACCAATGATGAAAGCTGATCTGCCATGTACCCCTTCTTTATTCATCTTCTGTCATCTGTAAGTAGCAGAAAGGAGTAATGCCAGTGAGTGCCCATGCTTAAAGTTATGATTGGGCAAATTGGCAGCCAAAACTCTTGGGCATATACATCTCAAAAGATAACCTGGCAGGTCCAACCCACAGCATCATGACCTCCATCATGTGTAGGGCAAGGAGACAAGCCCCGAATCCACCCCAACCAGAACGGGGATCGAATCCCATGCCATTGGCACCAATCTGGTCCACACCAGCCATCCAACCAACTGATCCTCCAAGGAGTCCAAGTTGCTGTGGCAACATGCACTTTTACAAGCATGTTGTAATCCAGAGATATGAAAGTTGATGGTGATGGTAGAGGCTCCATTTCTCTTTCCATCACAGGAATATCTCCCGCTCTTACCAACTCCCACGGATGTTTGTTGGAAGTACTTACAGGTTAATATTCAGTCTGTTTGGCCGCATCTTCCTTGGCCATCAAGTCCTTGAATGGGACTTGAAACGGAGCTCTGGCTCAGAGGCAGGGACGGCCCCTACCTCACCACAAGACCTCCACCAATGTTGGTTATGGGGATGATTAATTTTAGCATTGTCCGTGAATATTCTGGGTTAGGGTTTGTTAATTTGCTCTCCTGCCGAAAATATCTTCTTCATGGTATCTAGTTTTTTGGCTTTCTTTTTACATATTTACTAACTGCTTCTCAGTCCTAAGGCTATGCAATAATTTGATCAGCATTATGCATCAGAAATGCCCTTATTGATTACAGTAATAAATTATTCAACACTTAAAAAATTAAAAACAGCTATCAAATAAAGTCCAGAATCTATCAGCAACCTTTGTGAGAAGTGTGTTTTCAGAATTTTACCACCCAGTTGGTGAGCTTCATTTTGATCCAGTTCCTAAGCTGGAAAGGATTCTCATTAATGGGGCAGTCGTATTGATCAAAATTGGCTTTAGCGTTTTCCCAAAACATAATGAAGAGGCATTAGCAACCCAGCTCTATGAATTCTCAGAAGAGGATGGTGGTGGTGGGGGATGTGACAAAATATATAATAAAGATGTGCAGATTTAGAAAATATGCTTTCTGTTTGACTTGCAACCTGTTTTAATCAAAAGTCACTTATAACCATGTTTCTTGTCAGTATGTCTTTCTGATGCTCATTGAAAAATTGTGAGCAGAAACATCACCCCTTTTGATAGCACATTGAGATGCCGCTTAAAGTGCCAGCCATTGATCACTGGGTATGCTTGTTCAGCAGAGAGAAAAACATCTTGCTGTGAAAATTGTCAGGAGTCAAAAAAGATTTGTTTTCGAGTACAAGTCCAAAAATACTGTGTGATTATTTTTAAGTCTCCCATTCCTGATCTACACAGTATCTACAAGTGCCAAAGTATATGAATGATTCCTAAAAATAAATACTATAATAAAATAATGGAAAGTAAATAAATATTTACTGATGAGAACAATTTAATCTGCTGTCTGAATCAATTTCCACTTTGGCCTAAGTAACACAATCATGTGGTGGCAGGCCAAATAACACAGGTGCTGGCACCATATTTAAAGCCCTGCATTCACTGCTGACTGGTCTGAAGGAATGGCTTCCTGAGTGGCCTGAGGACTCCTCTGCCTGCCTGACTATAGCTGACACTGATGGAGCTGAATAGGAGCCTGTAGTGAGTGTGGCAGAAGGAAGACCTGAGGTACTCCCAGGGCTCAGTGATGCCTCTCTGCGGATTCTACACCAAGCAGCGAGGGCAAGGCAGTAGGTTTTATTTCCAAGGGGTGGCAAGAAGAATCTAGCGTGAATACAGATTACCAAGTAAGTCAGCAGCCGTGGGGTCACCCCCAGAGCCTGGATGCAGTGTCACAAATGCGTCAATGACCTTTCTCACTCCACCAAGTTGAATTCTCCATGCGCTCTCCTCTTTGGTTCTTGCATGTGGCAACATGAGGCGATGCACCGGATGGGGAGGAAGTGACCACCCAGCCATTGGCAAAGGGGTCAGGCAGCAGCAGATCCTGTAGGAGGCCCAGTTGTATCCCAATGAGAGGGACCTGTCTGGCGTTGCTAACCCTGACAAGGTCCCTCAAGTAGGAGGCCTTCATGTGCCTCATCACAGACCAACGGGCTGCCACTAGCATAGATGTTGAGCTAGTCTTCTTGAGGAAACTAATAGTGTTCTTACTTAAACTTGTAGGAGAAACAGGCACACAACAGCAGGGAAAGGGCTTCCAGACCTGCCTATCCTGAGCCCAATGGAGGAGGAGGCCTTGGAACTGGCTGGGTCTCAGGGTAGCTGTGCGGCTGCTGATGGCAAGGCAGGAGTGTAATTACAGGAGGGTGAGTGAATGAGTGCAGGGGCACAAGGGTGCATCAGGCCCACACATGAGGCATAGAGCTCATGTACCCAGCACTGGACATATGAAGCCCCACATCAGGCATAGTTGGGATGAGGAAATGGGAAGCCCATAACTCCTCAATGTTTCCGTTCTCTCATGCAGGTCATAGTCATCCTAAAGGTGAAGTTTGAGAGACCGGGAGCAAACTGGCAATCTCTGAGAAGGAGGGGGAGGGATCCTCAGAGGGTACAGCACCACATAATTCTCATCCTCCACCAGCACAGAGGTTCCATGTCAGTGGACATATGTTTGAGCGTAGATTCCTCCACAGTGCACTGTGGGAGAACAGGTCCATGCTGAATCCCAGGCAGATGATGTGCCTCTGGTGTAGGCCACATGACACCTGCTGCAGCTGCAGCAAGAGGTGTGGGAACATTTGGTGGAACTGCCAGAGGCTGTGCGCACCCAAGCGCAGAAGTTGGAGGAATCCCTCAAGGTTATTGGTGCTGCCATGTCTCTGATGGGTGCATTCTTGGCTTCCTCAGTCAAGAGGTTGGTGAATCTCAAGAACAGTTAAATCAGGCAGGCCACTCAGTGGATGGCAGAGATGTGTGCAGACCTGCATACAATCACTTTGGCAATGAGCTCTATGCAACTGGGCAAAGTGAGAGGGCGATGAAGCACCTGGAGTCTCCACCAGATCCTTGTCCTTCTAAGGTCAACAGGGAGTTATAAGTGTACCTTTCAAGAGGAGAGGAGTGACTTCTGTTTCAGGAGACTCCTCTCAGCAGCACCAGATGTGGACAGCAGCTCCTCAGCTTGTCTGCAAGTGACACCAGCACCGAATCACGATAACAGAGGAGGCTCTTGCACCTGTACAGGTGCCCCTCAGAATGCAGGGGTCCTCCAGAACTCAGGCAGTCAGAGGACAACTGTCAAAGTCACCACAGGCCACGAGGCAGCCTGGTCCGCAGCCTGCCTCCTTATCGACTGCAAATGCAGGGGGAGCATAGAAACACACATAAGAGAGTTACGAAGAGTGCCTCGTTACACTGGGGGTTCATGCGTGTTTAGATTTTGTACATCTAAATGTCTACGATTGTTGCGGTGCTTGATAAATGTTTGACTCACTACTGTTGATCATACTTCTGATTCCTGCTACCTTGTTAGATGTCATCTCCAGCCTTACTCCTTGAGTGGGATGCTGGTGTTGGACCAGGCCACGTCTGGTCAGTTCCTCAGCTTTGCCAGCGTGCACTGTGCCTGGGCACTGCAGTGTGAGATGAAAGAGATGACAGCTGGCCTGCATACAGGTGAAGCTTTATTGCACTGATTGTGAAAGGGCATCATGGTCACAGGATACTGGTATGTATGAGATTGTCTCATCCCTTGCACATCGCTCATTTGCCCTCTTTTTTTAATTCATTCATGGGATATGGGCTTCGCTGGCTGGGCCAGCATTTATTGCACATCCCTAGTTTCCCTTGAGAAGGTGGTGGTGAGCTGCCTTCTTGAACCGCTGCAGTCCATGTGGTGTAGGTATACCCACAGTGCTGTTAGGGAGGGAGTTCCAGGATTTTAACCCAGTGACAGTGAAGGATTTATGTGATATATTTCCAAGTCAGGGTGGTGAGTAGCTTGGAGGAGAACTTCCAAGTGGTGGTGTTCCCATGTATCTGCTGCCCTTGTCCTTCTAGATGGTATTGGTCGTGGGTTTTGAAGGTGCTGTCTAAGGAGCCTTGGTGAATTCCTGCAGTGCATCTTGTAGGTGGTACACACTGCTGCTACTGTGCGTCAGTGCTGGAGGGAGTGAATGTTTGTGGATGTGGTGTCAATCAAGCGGACTACTTTGTCTTGGATGGTGTCAAGCTCCTTGAGTGTCATGGGAGCTGCACTCATCCAGGCAAGTGGGGAGTATTCCATCACATTCTTGACATTTGCCTTGTGGATGGCGGACAGGCTTTGGGGAGTCAGGAGGTGAGTTACTAGTCTCAGGATTCCTAGCCTCTGGCCCGCTCATGCAGCCACAGTATTTATATGGCTAGTTCAGTTCAGTTTCTGGTCAATGGTAACCCTCTCAGCATGTTGATAGGGGGGGATTCAGTGATGGTAATGCCATTGAACATCAAGGGGTGATGGTTTGATTGTCTCTTGTTGGAGATGGTCATTGCCTGGCACTTGTGTGGTGCGAATGTTACTTGTCACTTATCAGCTCAAGCCTGGATATTTTCCAGGTCTTGCTGCATTTGGACATGGACTGCTTCAGTATCTGAGGAGTCGTGAATGGTGCTGAACATTGTGCAATCATCAGCGAACATCCCCACTTCTGACCTTATGATAGAAGGAAGGTCATTGAAGCAGCTGAAGACGGTTGGGCTGAGGGCACTCGGTCCAAAGGGTTCCTCATCCTGTGCGACATGCTCAGCAGCTTCCCCCACATCCTTCTCATCAGAGGAGGAGTGGCAATTGATGATGTCCTCATTATTGAAGGCCCCCCACCGCCTTCAGCAAACCAACGGAATTTATGAGACCCTCGTTCTGTAACATATAAGATTCTGAGGTGATTGACAGGGTAGATTCTGAGAGGATGTTTTCCTCATGGGGGCATCTAAAACTAGGGGGCACAGCTTTAAAATAAGGGGTCTCCCGTTTAAGACGGAGATGAGGAGGAATTTCTTTTTTCAGAGGATTGTTAGTCTTTGAAACGCTCTTCTCCAGCGAGCAGTGGAGGCTGGATCAGTGAATATATTCAGTGCTGAGTTAAATTTTGATCTACAAGGGAGTCAAGGGTTATAGGAGGCAGGCAAGCAAGTGGAGTTAAGGCCACAATCAGATCAGCCATGATCTTATTGAATGGTGGAGCAGACTTGAGGAGCTGAATGGCCTACTCCTGCTTCTATTTCACATGATTATGATTGCCCTGTACTTAGCCTAATTTTTACATTGATTTATTTAGGGCAGCTCGTAGTAGGTATAGAGCCTACTCAGGAATGAAACCCTTTATATCAGAAGGGGTGTCAAAACATTCTCATATCCCTGGTACCCTAGCACCCCCGACTCCCCCAGCACCATGCCTGGCACCCCCAGAGCCTCTTAGCTCCGCTCACTACTGCATCTCTCCCCAGGCTCTGATCAGCTCCACCCACTGGGCAGCCCCGGTGTCCCCACACCACCTCTGGCTTTCCTCGCTCCTTGTCCCAACAGCATCCCCGGCTCTGTGTACTCTATCTCCAGCACCACCGGCTCTGCTCACCACTCCGCAATCCGGTACCCTTGGCACCTCTAGTTCCGTGGTCCTGCCAATGTTGGAGAAGAGCTGGGGGGTGTCGGTTGTGGCAGGGTGGGGAACCGAATTTGCCATGGGTATGGGGCGAGATGAGATTGAGATGCCATGCAGCAGAGGAGCTGGATTAAAGAAAATATTTAAAATGACTTAAAACAGTTAAATCCACTTAAAAACACGGACCTGTCATTGAGATAAAGGCAGACCTCAAAGATGTGTCATCGGCTCATGATGTCAAAGGGACTGTGGCTTCACTGGAATTTGGCCTTACCACTAGCCTCCCTCCTCAGCTCAGCGAAGGATCCATGCTGTACCCGGGAGAGCAAGTTGCCTTAGCAACCTACGAGAAAGGAAATGCAGTCAGGGCCATACGCCTCAGGCTGGATTTTATGGCCTCCCACCAGGAGTGTTTTCAGCCGTGGGGACATATAAAATATGATGAGTGGATAGCCTATCACCATCCCGCCCACCTCCAACCCATTCTCCAGAACACAATAGATGGGTGGGTGCCAAAGTCAGCAGCCTATCCGCCATTTTTAAAATATATAATTAACGGGCAATTGAATCTTGTTAACAAGCCAATTGACCTGAATGTTACGCTGCCCACAGCATAATACAGCTGGCACGGGCAGGTGGGTGGGAGTCTGAGGGCCATTTTTTAAACCACTTTGTTGAAAAAGTGGGAAGGAAGGGGGGCACATCAATCAGGGGGTACCCTGTGCGCATCGGGGGCACGGCCCAAAAAATGTGACCCCTCCACTTTGTTCCTCCCCATCTGGCCTCCAAAACCCCGCTTGCCCCCCCCACTTCCAGGCACTCGCCACCACTGCCATCCCCCCCACCCACCCACCTCCACCCCAGGATCCCCGATCTTTCCCCGTCCATACCCCCATCCTTATCTCTATCCAAACGCCATGGCTGTCTTCAGCCCAGGGCCTACTTGCAGTCTCAGCAGCCAGCAGCACTCACTGCTGAGTTCTGGCATTGCTGGGACTGCTGGAGCTGCCGGCCAGTCTTCCTCCCACTGAAGGTCTGATGTCCGATTCTCACCTCCTCAAGGCCACACTCAGCTGTGGGGCGGCTTTGTTTAATGTCAGCTGATGCAGCTCCAATATTTCTTCCAGGGATGGTGAGCGCTATGTCTCCCCTGACAAATTCCACCCCACGTCTTCACCGCTGACTGCAACGCTCTGGGCTATCAATGCCTGTTCACTCTTCATCCATCTGCCTATCTATCTATCATCTACATACCTATCTATAATCTGTGCATTTAGCTCTCTATCAACAATATTTTGACATCTGTTCATCCTCTTTTTTATTCACTCTGCAGTCAATTTTTATTTTCTTCCATTTTATTCAATTCTGTTTTCTTTAGATAATTTACATGCTAATGAACTCCCCATACAAGGCTTTCAAGGCCTGGAGGCCTTCATTCTAAAGAATGGACTGGAGATGTCTTAAAATGCATCAAGAAACTCTGCTTTATTATCAACAAAGTTTTAGGCCTGAATTCTCGTGCAGGTGGAGACGCTCCCTAACTTTGCGTAAGTGGCAACAGAGGCCCGATCCAGGAATCCTGCCCCCAAAACCCAGCGCCCACCATTTTCACTGGGTGGGGTGATGGGTGGGGGGGCACAGTTGTGGAATGGCGGCTGGTCGCACTTTGGACATCCGTGGTTCATGGAGGCAGCTGCACATGTTAAAGTGCAGCCACCTTCAGTCAGATCTGATTTTTGCAAAGAGAGAGTGGGAAATATGCAGGATTAAAGGAAATTAAATGTAGTGAATGGGTTTTTATCAATTAGAGTTTTTTTTAAGGTAAACAACAGACACTTAAGAGCTTTATTTAATCCCAGCAGGGGTCCTGAGATCTGCCCATGATGGATACTGGGTGAGTTGGCATGGAGGGTGTAAGGGCAAAGGGTGGTGGGTGGGGGCATGGGTCAGCATGAGTTGGCACAAAATTGGCAAGGGGCTATAAGGAGCCATGGGAGTGGGTGGAGGGGCATAGGTTAGTAAGGAGGGTATGAGGGGCCATGGTGGTGGGTAGAAGGGCATAGATTGGTTTAGGAATGATAAAGGGCAATGGGTGTGGGTAGAGTGGTTGAGGTTGGCACAGGGTCTATATCGAGCCATGGAGGAGTGGGGTGGTATGTGGGGTGGGTGGCGTATTATTATCACAACCGGTGGGTGCCTTTGATAGAAGAGAGCTGGAAACCATGCTATTGCAGACTAGTGAACATTTATTGACTATTTGCATTATTTACACAGGCAGACTTTTGCAAGACTCCAGTAGAAACTTCTTCCCACAGGTTCCAGTTACATGTGATCTGACATTACTGATGATGCATTCTAGCTATTAGCATAATAGCTATTAACACTTTGTACTACAGGTGGAGGGGCATGGATTGGCATGGAGGGTATAAGGGGCCATGGGGATGGGTGTGGTCATGAGGTGGCATGGGTTGGCATGGATGGGGCATGGGGAGCGTTAGAGGAGTGAAGAGGTATGTGAGGTGAGTGCTAGAGGCTGCTTTTTGTTTTATTCATTTTTTCACAGTACTGGAGCACCGAGGCAGACTTTTTCACCCATTTGGCCTTCGCACCGGTAGCCCCTGTGCTACATCTGAACTGTTTCCAACTCCAATTTTACCCCTCCTCCTGGGGCGAAAATCTGACGATCTGGAGCACTTTCTCCCATCTCAGGTTTGCGGAGTCGGGAATTGGTCTGACTCAGTGCTCCCGGCCTAGAAGCGAAAATTCAGGCCTTAATTTCCGTGAGTTAAATACACAACTATTGAGAGGTAATTATTTATTGATAGTCAAAATGATTTTTCATTTGTTAGCTTCTTTCAAGTGGACACAAATGCCAGTGTTGCAAACAATTTTCATTTATTAATACACACATTGGCAGTTTTCAGATTTTTGAAACACTCAGGGCAGTGTATAGACATCTGGGCCTGAATTTTTCCCTCATCGGGAGGGCTCGGAGGTAGCAGTCAGAGTGCTGACCGCCGTCCGCAATCGGCTCCGCACTGCGATTTCGCGTGGGCTGGCCAATCAAGGCACTGAGTGCTACCCGTGCTGGTGGGAGGAGGAGGGACAGCCAGGTCCAGCACGCAGTTCGTGCAAGTGCGTGAAAGAGCACAGAGCTGCCTCAGGGAGATTGAAGCACTTTTTGAAAGAAATAATAAATACAATAAAAATTCAATGAAACATGTCCCATCTCATGTGACGCATTCACGTTTCAAAGGAAAGGTTTTATTTAATTTGTAATAGCTTTAGGAAACCTCATCCCGCTCGTGGATGGGATTTCCTAATCTTTTCGCCTGCCCACCAACTGTTAGGTTGGACGGGCAGCATAAACCTCAACTTAATTACCTTGTTGGTGGCCTTAATAGGCCTTTCAATTATCGGTGGGCGCCTGCTGAATGAAATGTGGTGCGAGTGTACGATGAAGTCGGGACACACGCCCGATGTCATCGCGCGTCATATTACGTTCTGGCGTGTCAAGTGCGTGCCGAAAGTAAAATTCTGGTACTGAGAACTTTGAACACCAATCTATTCTTGATGCCATAAGGCTATTTTACTCTTTAAAATGAAAGGAATATCCAGAAAAGATTAAGAGGATCTTTAGGAGGCTGAATAATTTCACAGGCCTACTCCTTCTCCTATTTCTTATGTTCTTATGTCCTTATTTCACATGTAACTCCAGCTCTACTTCCACTTGAAGCCAATATTAATTACACTGAGTGAAAGTCTATGTTGTTAGTCATTTAACAATTACATCACTCAGAATTCATAGCATCACAGAGGGAGGCTATTCATCCCACTGTGTCTGTGCCCACTCTTTTGGTCCTACTTTTCTTTGCAGCTATTAAGACTGTTTTTGCTTTTATAATTTGTGATTTTGAGTCTGCAAAAGCAACATTATAAAGAACCATAGCACCTTTTCCCTAAAATGTGGCCCTTAGCTGTCACTTTATGTTATACTCAAAACAGGTTTTGTCATTATAGTATGAATAACTTCAATATTAAAAAGTGCAAATACTGAATTGCATCTGCAAAAGAATCATAGGAGATGCTAATGCAAGTGATATGGAAACATTATGATCACCACACTGTCAAACTGTTCTTTATATAGTTCAGTTGCTGAAATCACAAGGCTAGCTCTCCCACAAGGACCTTGATCTAATAACCCATTGTTGCAAATGCAATATTGCTGAGCTTGTTTATTATTTCAAGGACACTAATAACATCATTGGAAAAGTGTGGCCTTGAAATCACATTATTTGATATTAAAAGGGAATGCATTATGCATTTGTATGAAATTTCTGTCTGCCATATTAACTGAGATTGACTCATTAATTTTAAATGCCTGCTATTAATGCCATAGAGCAAGGCTCATGTTTACAAATGGAGACAGTTTTCTTTCAATGTTTGCATTTTTTAATTTGAAAACATTCCTCCTCCCATTTTGGATTTTCTTTTTGTTCTCTTTTGGGTCACTGCACTCTATACATTAATATTGCCTCAATTGAGAAATCAGGCAGGGAACATTTCCCATGCAAGTCTGATAACCCTGCTTTGTAATCAGTTGCTAACCATTAAACCACAATGGCAATAGACAACACACCCCCTGGTTTGGCCTTTGCAATCAAGACTATGAAGCCACTAAATGAGACACAATGAATTGATACACAGAAGCACTACAGCAATTTAGGCTATTGGAAGATTCCCAACCACATTGGTGACTGAGATATTAGATATAATTTACATAAGTTACATAGGCAAGGTTAGGAGGAAAATCATCGGGGAAAATAGTGTCACGGTTAGCTTTCAGAGGGACGGAATGGTAAAGGTCAACTTTCAAATTTAAGTTTATGAATAAAGCTTAAATAGATCATTCATGGGCATGTTTTAGAGACATATACATTAACCTGTGGATATTTTATTGTGTGTTCCAACCACAATAAATCAATGTTCTTAATGCTCTCATGTAACACTCACATCCACATGTACCATCCCAACTTCACTGACATTGCCTCTAGACTTTGGGTTGTTTGACATTAAGATTTGAGACCCTGAAATGACGAGATGGCCACTTTCTAATTCTTTTTAAGTTTGGTAGCCATCTTACCTCCCTGTGACTGGCTGAACTGTTTCTTGGTACTTATGAAATTGTTATTCTTTCTTCAGAGATTGGAATGGTAGTGCAGGAAGATAGAAACTGTTGGTAAACAGGTTGCATGTAAGCATAAAACAGAAACAAAAATACCTGGAAAAACTCAGCAGGTCAGTTCTGTTAAAGAGTCATGCGGACTCGAAACGTTAACTGTGCTCCCTTCCACAGATGCTGCCAGACCTGCTGAGTTTTTCCAGGCATTTTTGTTTTTGTTTTCAATTTCCAGCGTCCGCAGTTTTTTGCTTTTATCTGCATGTAAGCATAAATTGGACTTTTGAATTAGTAGCGCTGTCATGCGTATGCTGATTAAATCTACCCAGTTCAGCAACTCAAGGATGTCTCCCATCTCCATGAGGCTGACATTGCTGTCAACATGAGTGAGCCCAGATGTCAATTACTTCCTGTCAGGTGACATCACAGATAGGAGCAACAGATTAAATTAAGTTAGATCTCCCTGAATAGTCCAATCCAGGTGGAGAGCAATTCATTCATTTAATGATCTTCAGTGGGTCATTGCACAAAGCTGGGGAAGAAAGGGGACTGATACACTGGCTGCTCCTTGATTGAATAGGCCACAGAGATGTCATGAATAACCAAGGTTCCTGATCGATAATCTGTTCATGTCTGTCTGTTTATGAGATCTGTTAATGGAGAGAATTATCGTTGATACACCGAGGCTATGCTACCAATTTCATGATATTGATACTCTACCAACGTGGCAGCATTAATGATGGAGTTAGCCAAGCTCTTGTCAGGTAGCTGCACACTAATACTAATTGAAATCAGAAAGGCTCAGTTCCAGATTTGGCTTTAGAAAACTTACTATCACTTTGACCAATGTCATATAACTACATCACACATCTCTATAGCTGTGAATTCAAGTGGTGATCAGCACTTAACCATACTTTTAGATGTACACTATTTATATAATTGGGTACAACTGAGTTGCTGGTTACTATAACTCAGATGTGTTCTATAAGTTGCTTTTCTGACAGTTTTGTTGTTGTTACAGTTACTTCACATAGAGCTTTGGAGTATTTATTATAGATAGAATTACAAAGGGCTGGGGTGATGCAGTGTCTAAGAGTACCATGGTTTCACCTCTGGGACTCATGTCCAAACATCCCAGACAGATGGGATAAGATTTTTGTTTCTATTATAGCTAATACAGGGTTTAAGTGAGTTAGGGTAATCTTCATCCAGTTCCCAATGGATATGAGTCCATTGCACAAACCTGACCTCAAATCTGGCAGAGTTAACACAAAATCAATAATCTCTGGCATAGAGGCCAGAATAATAAATAGCATAGGTACTGATGCAATAGAATCTGAAGTATAAACTACCCAGTTTTCCCATCGGTGCAATACAACAAATTCTATTTTTGGCATAATATTGTTTTCCTATTTTGTTCAATTAGCATTTCTTTTTTAACCGAGTTTTGTGTCCAGCTTCCCTTCCCTCTCCAAAGTTTGTATATTCTTCTGTTGCAAATGACCATTGTGAGTACTCCAATCGGGGTATAAAACAGCAAACAGTGCTGCAGATCCAATTTTCCACTCCAAAGAGCAAAGCAAATCCCTGAAAAAATTAATCAAATTCAAGCCGGTCATAACATGAAGCAGGATCCCGAAACGAAAAGCTATTAGGATTGCTGATAAATGTCTGAGGGCTAACTGCTAGTGTTGCGGAGTTGTTGAATAATCTGCAAAAGGAAAGAAAATGAAGTATTCCTTAGTACATGGATACCCCTGATTTTGTTTTCTGGTTATAGCTGACAGATAAAACTAAATGCTCTTCATATTGTGTAACCATATTGTAGAGAATTATTACAGATGGACTAGTATGTCAATAATTACAATTGTTTTTTGCCAGGGGCACTGAAATGATCAAAGTACTGAACTTCTGTGCAAGTAACTGTTTCCGTCCTTGATGATGAATCTAAGGCAGTAGCCTATTAGCCATGGATCCTTGTATTAATCAATTGACAACTACAATGAAGAATCAAGGTCATATTTGCTTTACTATGTTCTTTCAGTAAGAATATTTTAAAATGGTTCTTGCTTTGGGTTTAGTTGATTGTGTGCATGTTGAACTCTCCACTTCTTCCATGAATATGGGCCATACCAGGATAGAATGCACTCAAAGCAGTGTGGAAAATTTCAAGGGCTGACTGCTGGAGGCCACAGAGACCCACTAAATCACTATACTTTCTGGCATAGACTTCCAAGAACCTCTGTGGTCAGGATTCTTTGGATTAGGTTCTATGATGTGGATAATCTTTCTCTTGATTTTTTACATCAAATATACAATGCAAAAATAGGCCATTTGACATAATTGATCAGTGCTGGTATCCTCTTGTAAATAAATATTTTAGCAGAGTGTAGGTATGAAGTTTGAATGAATAATTTCTGAGACCTTTCCCTGCAAATCAAGGTTAACTGTCGAGAGGAAACCTACAGGAGTCTCCTTTCCTTCTTTCTCTCCTAATATAAAAAATCAATGGTGGTACTCCGCTCATGAATCTTAGAAATGGATTGCTAATTCAGT
The DNA here is from genome assembly GCF_964194155.1 of Cetorhinus maximus. Classification (NCBI taxonomy): domain Eukaryota; kingdom Metazoa; phylum Chordata; class Chondrichthyes; order Lamniformes; family Cetorhinidae; genus Cetorhinus; species Cetorhinus maximus. The sequence continues at coordinate 87,615,051 of NC_135879.1, forward strand.
ATGACTATTAGCATTGAAACTTACAAGGGAATCCTCAGGTAATAGATGTAGCTTGCGATAAAGCATGGTTAGAGATCAACATTAAAAAAAAACAGCCTCTGGGTTCAAAATCTCAAAATTCCAGGACTGTGAACTGCAATCCATACAAATTTCCCTATTGCACCAGAGAATTGAATGAATCCAACAAACTGACATCATATGCATACTCTCTATTCAACTGACTAGAGATATATATATAATGTATATATATTTGGCTTTGGACTGAGGAAACATTCACACACAGACATAGACATAGACATATATACATACATAGAATATATATATAATATATACACGTGTAAATATATAAAATATGCGTATTGGTGTGCATATTTGTGTATGCATGTTTCCACAGTTCAAGACCATATCAATTTCCATTTCATTTCTAGTTGGGCGTTTCAAGCTTTACTAGAATTTTCCTTGTAATCCTAGTAGAAAACACAGAAGTGACCAGAATTGTTTTCAGTCGGCTCAAAAATATGCTAAACAAATAAATTATTTCCCCAGATTATGAAGTAGTTCTATTTCTGCTTTGAGTAAATTTGCCCAAAACAAAAATCAAAGTGACCACAGCAGAGGATAGAGAAAGATCAAATTGCTCACTCATTCTTAAATAGTACCTTGATTTGCCGGGAAAAGCCACAGAAATTATCCATCCAAACATCAAACAACTTATTATATTTAATCATAGTCACAGAAAGATGCAGATGCTGAAATAATATGGAGAGGAAGAGATGGATGTTCAGAAAGAAGCAAATTATTTGTTTCCCTCATTTACAAGGACCAACAATACCAGGGAGATGCTGTTCTGAGGAATGTGGGTAATTATCTGAATTTGAACTGCTGGCAGAGAGCCTCATCTGCTTCTATTGCACATTGGAAGACTCATAAAACTGAGGGTATATTATAGCTCAGAAGCAATACACCAATGTGCCCACACCATCGTGTAGGAAGATTTTTGTAACTTCAGTTATTGGTTTACCTGAAGTACAATAATCCTGAACTTCCCAAAAAAAAACAACGCACAGCATTATTAATGTGCAAATTGTCCAGAAACTTGTGACAAGGAAGAGATACCCTGTGAATTGCCTCAAGTTGCTGGATGATTTGCACCACTCTGTTGTTGGCTTTGCAAAAACAGCAAGTTGTCCATAAGCTCCCTGTGAGTTTCATGAGTTGCTGCATTTGCAAATTACTTTCCCATTAAAAGCAGCACAGAAAGGGGAGTCCAATAATTTACAGCATTACTACCCTTTTAGCATTGATCATTGTTAATGACGGACAATCAACCTCTGTGGTCCACAAAATGAACAAGTGTGGAGTCTCATTCCTTCAGGTAGTGAATTGCTGTTGGAGGTTTTAAAAATGTAAAAGATTCAGTTTTTCTTACTTTTCTTTTGCTTTCTCTTTTCTCTCCCCTTTGGTCGAACCTTTGTTTCCTTCTCTTTATTTATCTTTCTGTACCTGATTTGACATTGAATTCATCTATTCTAATTTACCTTCCTTCTTAGCCCTTTCTCTGTTTATTTCTCAATCCTTAAAACTCATTGATTCAGAAAGTACACTTTTGATCCCATAATTCACTAAGGTCCCAGATGCAGTGCTATTATCAGCTCATACTTCCAGCAAATTACAGGGCAAAAACATTTTGAGCTGAAGGGTGCAGGAAAATGTCTAAGGGGAGGATTTTCCCATCGTCGGTCGGGCGCGGTAGGCGGGCCCAGGAATGATCGCGCAACGGTCCGCCACCAGAGATCGGGCCCCAACCGCTATTTCGCGTTGGCTGGCCAATTACACCCAGCCAGCATGAATCGCGCGCTGAAACGCTCAGCGCTGCCTGGGCAGGGGGGGAGTGGGGGAAGGAGGGCGAGCGCTGAGGTCAGCGCATGCGTGTGAGTGCACTCATTGAAAGCTCCCTGATGGCATAGAGCTGCCTCAGGGAGCTGAAGGTTTTTCACATTAAAAATAAAGTTTTCAAAAAAAAGAAAATCATGTTCCCTCATGTGACTCTGTCATATGAGCAGGGACATGTTGAAAATGGGTTCTAAAAACTTTTATTTTTAATTAACATCGGAAACCTCAGCCCACCCGTGGATGAGGTTTCCTCAAAAACCCAAAGGCCACTTGGCCTAGTAGCCCGCCTGCCAACCGTAAGGTTGGACGGGCAGGTAAAGATCCCATTTAATGAATTGATTAATGGGCTTAACAGCCCTCTTAATTGTTGGCAGGCACGCTGCCGACTCCCACGCACGCCAGCTGACTGAAATATTGCACGAGTGCACGATGACATCGGGACTTCCACCCGACGTCATCATGTACTATTTCACTTTCGTGCATGTTGGGCGCGTGCCCGCATGCCAAGCTGAAAATCCAGCCCTATGTAACCAGGCATGCCGTGAGATGCCTTGTTCCCACAAATTCTGGCCCAGTGTTTTTTTCTCATGCAACATGTTGATGAATCGTGTTTTGCCATTTTCCTCAATCCAACACTGTAAGGGGGCAAGTAACAGACACCGAGCCCATAACTTCTCATCCATTCAAATTAAATGGGAGCTCCAGATTGAGAAGACACTCCTTGGCCTGCAGCATAAGTATTATGTAAGAACTTGTTAAAAATGGACTAATTTGGAATGAGTTTAGATTGTTTTGAAATCTTTACCAAGGCTTTTAGAACCACCATTCTTATTTATTTCTCATTTACCCATGTAAAGGCAATCTCATATTCTGACTGTGTTTACACATTTGATTGAAAGTCTTTCAACTTGATTGAAGGCCCTTTTGAGAGACAGCCCGAGGTAAAAACAGAACTATTGTTCAACAAACTATGTGTCCAATTTTTAAGTTCAAAGGAATTTTTTTTCAGTGTTTTAAAGGTAATAGAGTGAAATGGCCTGAATCTTACGCTCATCGAGCGCACGCAATTGGCCAGCCCGGAAGCGGATGTGAAATGTACTTCTGGCCGCGATCGACCCCCAAATGCAATTTCACACTAGCTGACCAATTAACAGGCAGCCAGCGTGAAACGCACACTGAGAAAGGCTCGGCACTGCCGGGGGGCAGCAGCGGGAAGAGGACAGGCCCCGAGAAAAGTGAGGGTGCGGGTGGGCACTTCTAACGAGTTCCCTGAAGGTAGGTAGTTGCTGCGAAGCTGCCTCAGGGAGCTGCAGAACTGGACAGATTAAATGACAAGAAAAAAATGCAGCAAACTGTTTCTATGCAGCACATTCAAGCACCTGGCAGCAGAGCTCAAAACATCTCAGTCACCAGGCATTTTTTAAAATTATATTTCACCCCAGACATTTCATTCCACCCTGGATCGAGGTTGCAGCAAAAGCGTGAAGCCCGCCAGGCCACTTGGCCCATCCGCCAATCGTAAAAGTGGATGGGGCATGTAAAATTGTTTTCAATTGACCACTTAATGGGCTTAATTGCCCACTAAGTTGTTGACAGGCGCGCTTCCGACTTTTGCGCACACCCGCCAAGCGAAATATGATGTCGGGACACGCACCGATGTCTTCTCACGCATTTTCACGCTCTGTCGGGCCAGGCACCTGCTCACTTAAACGACGTCAAATTCGAGCCAATGTGTTTGTATTGCAGCCAATTAGTCAATACTCAGTTCTACTGTACACTACACACACTCAGAAGTTATGTCTTAGCAGATGCAATCCAGCTATTACATCAATTCGGAATTTAATTTATGCACTCAAATTTCTTCACAGTGTATCTTTTGCATTGTATCATGTGGTACTGGAACACAGATTTTACACCAGGTTGATTTCCTGCACATTTAAAAAAATCAGTGTGGAGTCAATCGAAAAATAGGCAACCCACTGTGTTTTGGCATATAACACCTCCAAATCTGGCACATGCTTGTGTTCAACATTTATCATGAACTGCTGACATGCATTATGCACTGCCCTGTGGTTTTATCTGGTGTGGCTTCAGCTTGGTGTAAATGGTATAGAATAGTCAATTTAAATAGTGGATGGATCAGAGCTCAATTGAGTTAATTAGAATATAACCACTTTATTTTTAAGCAACTATTTAAAGAACATATTTCCAAAACAACTTGGTTAAATGGTATGACTATTAGGTTGTATTAACAATACTGTAGGACAGTTTATTGCTGGGCCGGTGCAGTTTGTGAAGAGAGCTTAGCTATGCATTGTTACAATTAACTGTAAAGTTATAAAAACTGAAAACACTGGAAACACCCAGCAGGCCAGACAGCATTCCCAGCAAGAAACAGAGTCAATGTTTCAGGTCGGTGATGTTTGTTTTCATTGTCAGAATTGTGGGACAGATGAGTAAAGACTAACCTTTTGCTTTTTCAGTCATTAAGAACAATGAGACAGTGTACATCCCCACCCTTGACTTGTGCAATATAAGAGTACAGAGAAAAAATCTAATAAAAAGCTTGAAGCTGCTGTGATGGAGACCTAATGTTTCATAACTCAGGAGGCCTTTCTAATTGAGAAAGCACAGTCCGTGAAGACAACACAAAATTATGAACAGCTTTGAGTTACCAAATTATGGCCATGAGGAACTGAGTTGAAACTGTCCAACCCTATTTCACTCAGAACCTGTACAAATCATCAGGAAAGAGAGGAGACTTTCATCTCATCTGTGCACATTTGAGTATAAACTCATGCTACACAGGCAAAATAACAATGTTCTTATCCAAGCATTGTTCTGACTAGAAAATGCTGTCTGTGATTTTTGAAAGCTTCTGTATGTTCGTAATTTGTTTGTTCACTTCCTAAAAGGAATGCAGAAAATAGATGCTTGCAGTGTAATAAAATATGTCATTGCTTACTATTGTTGCTAAGGGTGAAATAGAACAAAGCTGCCCAATGTAAGGGTAACTGCACATCCAAAGAACAAAGGAGAATTTTGAGCAGATGTGGATGACTAATGTTGTGTGAGACTTCCTGTAGGTGAGGACTGAATTAAGGAACTTACCATCTCAGTATATACTTCTGCATTATATGCTGAAATCCAGAAAATGTATGTTTTTTTTTCCTCCCACGTGTAAAGGTCACTCCTTAGCACCAAAGCACAATCTGTACAGGTAAGGGATGATTATACTTTGGATGCTGTGAAGGTTTTTGTTTTAAAAAAACTAATATTTAAAGCATATTGAAAGAATTAGAAGAGTTTATTCAAAAAGATGCTATACATAGTGAGACATGCATTCTGAGAAGACCGGTTTTTCTGAAATTCAAGGGAATGCTTTTACTGAACATCATTCCTGTCGATGTTAGGTGATGAAAAGCAGACTGATGTGCTGCACAGTACAAAAGAAAATTTTAGGCTTAAGAGGTTAATTCAATTTGCAAGGTTTACCCTTGTTTTTACATTCGATTGTGGAACGCTTAAATGCCATTATCTTCATATAACTTGGCACGCAGTGCCATCTAAATAAGTAATATTTTGGAAGCAAAGCTGATTAATTAATGAGGCTACTTTCTTTATTTTTTTAAATACGAGAGGACATGTTAGCCATAAAGGAATGGAGTGGAGTATAAAAGAGTTACAAGGTTCATTAGACTGTCAAAGGAACAATGTCCTATGTTATCGCTGTATTAATTTTCAGTAAGATTCTGAACTATTGAGTTCCCTTCTATTCTAGACACCGTGAAATCTATGATAATTGAATTGGATTTATTTGAATGATTATTTCTCCAGGAGATAAGCATGGTACTAGCAATGCCCCAATTAAGCTCTCAATCTTTATACATCTTGGGAGCAATGCTGGTCTTGGGCAGCAGTACAAAAATACATGTTACACCTGGCTGGACTTTCTCTTTCATAATGGAAAAGAAACTTGTGCAGCCTGTAAATCAGGCAGCCAATCCACCATCAGCTGGCTTGCACGGCCATCCAAAACTAATCTTACCTACTTGGATGTGTTCTCCCTCCACCCACCCCCCGCTTCTTTAATTAAAATTTCAGTTTCAGTATTTGCAATTGCTGATGAATTGGCTGTTAACAGGTCATTAGTCATAGTGGTAATTCATGTGCTGTGCAGTTGGGCTGATGGAGCTGCTGAAAATGGTCTGTAAGACTGGTAAGACTGTAAAAAGAGAGGTAGCAGTTAGAGTGCATTGGTTTGAACAAGCTATACGAATACAGTACTGCCCAAACCAGGGATTTGGTTAAAGTGGTGATTTGCGGGAGCAGGAACAGGAACATTTCAGTATATAAGAATACAAATAATTTGCATATTAACAGTATTTATAGTAAGGAACGGCAGCATTGGTGTAATGACACAACAGTTGTTAAAAGCTGAGTTATTTAAAATCCCACAGGGAAACTTTAAACAACTGTCATAACCTATATTTTCAAGTGGTATGTTTGAGATGCAGCTCTAAACTCAGGAATCAGACCATCAGTTCTTGAGAGGTTTTTATATCTAACTACATGTGACATTTAGTAATTTACACAAGTTAAACATATACACATGGTTACAAATGTTCACAACAGTATTAGTGGAGTGAGACCACACAATCCTTGGAGGCAATGTATTGTCTTCATATTGTTCACACTCCATTGTGTTTTATGGCACTACCACCATGTTAGATGTGATAGATTCTGCACAGATCAAGCAGCTCAAAACTGGGCATCTATGAAGCACTGTGGGCCATCAGCAGCAGCAGAAATGTATTCAATCACAATCTGTAACCTCATGGCCCCTCTACCATTACCATCAAGCCAACTGACAAACTTTGGTTCATTGAAGAGTGGAGGAGGACATGCCAGGAGCAGTGCAGGCATACCTGTAAATGTGGTGCCAACCTGCTGAACTTAAAACACAGGATGCATGATAAACAGCAGAAGTAGCATGAAATAGACAGAGCTAAGTGATCCTACATCCAACAGATCAGTTCAAAGCTTCACAATTCTTTCACATCCAGTCATGAATGATGGTGGGCAATTAAAGTAATACTGGGAGAAGGAGTTTCCACGAGCATCTCCAACTTCAATGATGGGGGAGCCTAGCACATTAGTGCACAAGACTGAAGGCTTTTGTATCCATCTTCAGCTAAAAGTGCTGAGTGGATGATACCGCTCAGCCTCCGCCGGAGGTTCTCACCATCACAGAGCCAGTATTCAATCAATTCAATTCACTCCAACTGGTATCAAAAAATGGCTGAATGTAATGGATACAGCAAAGGCTATGGGCTCTAATAACATCCCAGCAGTTGGACTGAAGACTTGAGCTCCAGAACTAGCCAGGCCCCAAGCCCAGTACAGTTATAACACTAGCACCTACCCAGCAATGTGGAAAATTGCCCAGTTACATCATGACCACAAAATGCAGGACAAGCCCAATCTGGCCAGTTACCAGACTATCAGTCTACTCTCAATCATCAACAAAGTGATGGAAGGTGTCATTGACAGTGCTAACAAGCTGCACTTACTCGCAATAAACTATTCAACGATGCTTAGTTTGGGTTCCACCAGGACCATTTGGTTGTAAATCACATTAACGCCTTGGTCAAAACTTGGACAAATTCACTGAATTCCAGAGTTGAGGTGAGATTGAATACCCTTAATATCAAGACAAGTTTTGACAGAGTGTGGCATCAAAGAGCACTAGTAAAATTGAAGTCAGTGAGAATTAGGGGGAAAGCTCCCCACTGATTGCAGTCATACACAAAGGAAGATGGCTGAGGTTTTTGATGGTTAATCATCTCAACTCCAGGACATCACTGCAGGCAGGGGTTCCTCAGGGTAATGTCCTATGTCCAACCAACTACAGCTGTTACATCAATGAACATCCCTCCATCATAAGGTCAGAAGTGGGGATGCACACTGGTAATTGCAGTTTTCAATTCCATTCGCATCTTTTCAGATACTGTATACACGGTATCTCCGTATACATATGCAGAAAAACCTGGACAACATTCAGCCTTGGGCTGATAAGTGGCAAATAACATTCGCACCACACAACTGCCAGGCAATGACTTTCTCCAACAAGAGAAAGTCTGACCATCTCCACTTGACATTCAATGGTACTACCGTCGCTGAATCCCCCACTATCAGCATCCTGGGGGTTGCCATTGACGAGAAATTTCACTGGACCAACTATATAGATACCATGGCCACAAGAACAGATCAGAGGCTGACTATTCTCCAGCAAGTAGCTCACCTCTTGACTCCCAAAGACTTTCCACCATCTACAAGGCACAAATCAGTGATGTAATGGAACGATCTGGAGTCTAAAACGTGATGGTGATTGTGGTTTTCACAGTCGCTGATAATATGTGGCTACCAGGTCAAGCAGGCAGCAGGTCTTCCTTTGGGTGGCTGCAGGGATGTCTGCTGCCGCCTGATTCAACAACCTGATCCTCTTAAAGCACTGTTATTCCAACATGTCAAAAAAAACTTAGCCTCTACCTGTACATATCCTGAATCGTGCCACCTGTGAGCTGCACACTTCTGCTGCTCTTTTTTTCAGCTGCTGCAGCAGCCGATCTCAAGAGCAGATGGCTGCTGTTGCTGCTCCTGGTTATACAAGTTCTACAGAACCATAGGCTGGAATTTTCCAGCCCTCGTGCCAGTGGGATCTTCCGTTCCCGCCGATGTGAACAGAGATTTCAATGGATCACCGGCCTCACTGCGGGGAACCCACCGCAGGGGGGCTGGAAAATTCCAACCATAGAGTCATATAATGGTTACAGCACAGAAGGAGGCCATTCAGCCCTTCCTGTTCATGCCAGCTCTCTGCAAGAGCAACTCAATTGACTCACACCCTGTCATTTCCCCATAAACTTGCAATATTTTTTCACTTCAGATAATTATCCAATTCCCTTTTGAAAGCCATGATCGAATCTGCCTTCAGCATATTCTCAGGCAGTGCATCCCAGATCCTAATTACACATTGTGTTTAAAAAAAAAGCTTTTCCTCATGTTGCCTTTGGTTCTTTTGCCATTCACTTTAAATCAGTGTCCTCTGGTTCTCGACCCTTCCACTAATATGAACAGTTTCTCTCTATCTACTCTGTCCAGACCTCTCATTGTTTTGAACATTTCTATTAAATTTCCTCTCAGCCTTCACTTCTCTAAGAAGAACAGCTCCAGCTTCTGCAATCTATCCAAGGGATTGAACTCCATCATTCCTGCAACCATTCATGTAAATCTTTTCTGCACTCCCTCCAATGCCTTCACATTCTTCCTAAAACCTGGTGCCCAGAATTGACAAAATACACCAGTTAACAAGTGTTACATAAAGGTTCACCATAACTTCCTTGCCTTTGTACTCTGTGCTTCTAATTATAGCATGGAATTTTCCATGCCCATTGGTGTCAGGGCATGCTCGGTGGCGTGAGCGGGACAATATGGCGAGAAGGCCAAAAATCAGTTCCACAACGTCGTGAAACCAGTTTGCGATCGTCCACATCAGCACATCAATGGTGGGTCACATTTCCTGCCGCCGCACGTTGGGAACTTCATTGGAATAATCTGCACATCATTATAAGCCCAGCTCGCCGGAATCATCCCCCCAAGCTGGATCATCCAAGCGCGTCAGCGCGGCTTCACAACTGTACATCAGTGACCTGCACCTGCCGAGCTGCACTTCGCTCAGGACTTCGAGGCTCGTTCGCCTACCTTGCTTCAGGCAGCACTTGCAGTCGTCAGTGCCAGGCTCCACAGGCAGCACCACCTCAATTTTAGGGGGATGCAGAGGCAGGTCTCTAGCTACCAGACGATGTCATAAGGCAGGTGTGGCTTTTCATCAGCTTCAGGGATGGGGCTTGATTAGGGATGGGCAAGGAGTGGTGTTGGATCCAGTGCCCTTAGTCTGCTGGGGCTAAAGGATCCAGGTTGCACACTTTGTTTGGAGTGGCTGAGCCAGTACAGAGACAGAGAACATCCGGAGATAGTTGTTAGAATAAACACATGCTGTTCATTTACAAACTAACTCTACAACCATACTTATGTGCTCACAACATAAAACTCTGTCTTCACTCATCAGTGACTAACTCAAGACTCTCCCACAAAGGTAGCCTGCACTCCTCTACTATTGAATATTGAGATCATGTGACCTTACATTACAATACTTGTCTTAAAGGTATATTACATCTCAGATTACTACAAGTGGCCTCATGGGTAAGGGAAGAAGCTGCAGGGTGAAGACTGTACTGGGGAAAGGGAGTTATCTCAGGGTGTGTGTGAGGGCACAAGTTGATCTGTGCACGTGGCCTCAAGATGTTGAGGGCTGAGGAGGCAGTCTCCAGTGAGGCCAGATGGAGATGTGAGGGTACGTGTGTGAGAGAATGAGTGGTGATGTCCCTTGAGCTGGCAGTGAGTGAGATGTCAGTGAATATATGATGGGCTTGTGAGTGTGTGAGTTTAGATGATAAGATGGTTGCCTTAACCTGGCGGTATGGATGAGATCATTCATCCGCTATCTGCATTGGATGGCCAACCTCTTCTGTGCAGCATTGGCACTGATCACCACTGCCATCGCCTACCAAGCCGGAGTGGTGAGATTGCTGGACCCCCTGCGACCAGAGTAAGAGTAGAAGGCATCCAAAAGGCGTTCCAGGGATATGTCACTGAATCAGGGGGCTGCAGTCTTCTTGCCTTTCGGGGCCATGTCTTCTGTGCAGCAGTCCTGGGCTGGAAGCACCGAGAGATGTGCGTGTGGCTGCACTTTAAATATGGCACCCGGCATGAGGAAATGGCGAGGTGACAGCATGGCGAGCAAATGAGAGCCCGCTCACCATCGAAACAGTGTGATTCCTCGGAATGCATGATTAATGAGGCAGGATTGGGATGATACGGTGTGAAAAGCCGCCATTGCAGTCTGCGGGTAAAACGTTCTTTTTCCCACTCGACACTGCACTTAGTGAAAATCTGGGACAATTCTGCCCATAAAGTTCAGGATCCCATTTGCCTTATTAGCCATGTTCTCAACCTATCCTGCTACCTTCAATGATTTATGCAAATAAAACTTCCCAGGTCCCTCTGCTCCTGCACCTCTTTTAGAATTGTACCCTTTATTTCATATTGTCTCTCCTCATTCCCCCTACCAGAGTGCATCACTTCACACTTCTCTGCATTAAATTTCATCTGCCACATTTCTGCCCACTTCACCAACCTATCTATGTCCTCTTGACATCTTACATTTTCCTCCTCACAGTTCACAAAGGTTCCAAGTTTGGTGTCAACAGCAAATTTTTAAATCTACAGAGACACCCAAGTCTAGATCGTTAATAATGGTCAAGAAAATAAGTGGTTCTGGTACCGATCCTAGGGAACCCCACTAACTACCTTCCTCCAGTCTGAAAAACAACCACTTACCACTACAAAAAGCCCAATACAGTGGATGCTGGAAAACTGGATTTACTAATCCGCTTTGTTTCCTGTTACTCGGCCAGCTTTTATCCATGCTGGCCCATTGTCCTTTTCCCATGGGCTTTTACTTTGCTGACAAGTCTGTTTTGTGACACTTTATCAATTGTCATTTGGAAGTCCACATATGCTATATCAAACTCATTACCCTCATAAACCATCCCTGTTACAACATCAAAAACTCAATCAAGTTAATTTAACACAATTTGCCTCAACAAATCCATGCTGGCTCCCCTTAATTAGTCCACATTTAGCCAAGTGGCTATTCATTTTGTACAAGATTATCATTCCTAAAAGGTTTCCAAACACTGAAGTTAAACTGACTGGTCTGTAGTTACTCGGTTTATTCTTACACCCTTTTTTGAAAAAGGGTGTAACATTTGCAATTTCCAGTCCTCTGCCAACACCCCTGTACAGTGGGCAGAATAGTCCCAGATTTGCACGAAGTGCGATAGTGGGTGCGTAACAGGACGTTTTACCCTTGGGCCACAATGGCGGCTTTTCACGCAGTATCGTCCCAAACATACCATATTAATTATGCATTCCCGGAAACTTACCAGGGAGCTCCCAGGCTAAATGACACATTCCTTGAGCGCTTTTTGGACGCAGTGGAGGCTCGCGATGATGTCCTCTCACACTGCTCTGGCTGCAGGATGGGCAGCATCATCACTAATCCGGCTTGGGAGGCGGTGGCAATGCCATCGCGCTTCATAAGAGGACAGCCATCTAGTGCCACAAGATGATGAATGATCTCCTCTGTTCTGCCAGGGTAAGTCACTCTTCTCATCACTCTCTATTCACACACTCACAAACCCATCATACATCCATAGGACCCTCACTCACTGCCAGTTCAAGGGATATCACCACTCACTCTCTCACACCCACCGTCATTATCCCATTCATGGGACGACTCAACACCCACACACACCTGACATACTTATCATCTGGCCTGGCAGTTGTCCTGCTTACACTCTCTCCATCTCTATTCATGCAGGACAAACTGGCACACAACAAGAGGTAGAGGTCACAGGCCAGTGGAGGAATGCCTGGAATCAAGGTCCATTGAAAACAGAGCTATCCAGCCGACCAGCAGTGACTGGGACCATTTCTGCGCTAACAGTGAGGTTGGCGGTGCTCCACCAAGTGAGGATCCAGCAGTGCAACATCCATCAGACAGCCATGCTGAGACTGATGTGTCCTCTTTCACAAGCCACTGCCATGGACTAATTACCTTTCCGTGCTTCCACAGGCACATCTGGGAAAAAGCCAAAGGAGTCTATGACCCAGGGCCTCCAATCCAGACTCGAAGAAACTTCTGAAGAAAAATCTGAAGGCACCTTCCTTGAAGTCCCATCACAGCGCTCACCCACACCCGCCACCAATGCAGAGACACACACCTCGGTGGGGACCTAGCTTTAGAGTAGCCTCTGGATCAGAATCTGGTGAGCACATCGCACTTTCTGATCCACAGCAGATGGCAGCAGGGACTTCCCAGTTCTCTGGCACTCGGAGGACTGCTGCAGACTTGAAATTTGCTGAGTTTGAGTTAGATGACGAGCCTCTGGACTCGGTCATGTCACAGTTGCTGGAGCTGCAAAGGCAAGCTCGGGAACATCAGGAAGGGATGTCCACTGCACTCCTCAGATTGCAGGCACGATGGAGGAGTCCATTCGCCTTCAGGCTGAGGTGATAGCGCCGGCATTGCAATGCACTGATGTCAACACTGGTAGGATGGCGGTCGCCATGGAGACCTTGGTCCAGGACATCGCTCCTGCACTGCTGCACGGACTCAACTCCATTGCCAATGCCAGAGTTGTCCTCCAGAGTGTGTACGCGAGAGGGGTGCGGGACAGCTAAATCTCACTCCAGGTACCCCTTCTCCTCAAGGAGCCAGTCAGGGGCCCTTGGGCACCCATCAGGAGGGGGAATCAGCAGGTGTACCCCGCCGCCACCCCCCCCCCCCACCCAACAACCCCCCCCAGGGCCCAGGGCCATCCATCCAGGTGACTCCGGGAGGCCAGCCCATCCGAAACCCCTAGCAGTTCCAGCTCCACAGGCTGATGTAGGTGCCACCACCACAGCAGGACCCCAAAAGCAGGCCGGAGCCCTCCAGGTCTCAGCCCTCCAGAGGACACTCGTCAAGATCTTCACAGATGTAGCGGTCAGCAGGCTGCCTCCACCTCTGCTGTGGATGCCCGGGGAGCACCAAGACATGACAGCCTAAAGTTAAGAAGATGTAGTTGCACAGCCTGGGCACGGGTGTAAATCACTTGTACATAATGTTCACTATTGTCAATAATCTCCCAAGAATGTCTCCCTGCCTATGGCTCCTTGTTCTGATGAGCAGTGTTTGTGTCACTCACATGTGAAACCTTTCTGCACAAGATAAAAGGCAGGTGTCTCAGTCCAGTGTGCTCTGTGCAACCTTCAGTCCACTGTGATGGTCCAGCCTCACACTCCCTGGACACATTACTGATGCCTGCACCTCAACGGCGCTTGTCATTGCTGCCAGAATGTCATGGGCAGGCAGCACAGAGTTCCGTCATTCTCTCTGTGTGCTCTCAGCACCTTAAAGGTGGGGCTGGCCCCCATTGCTTCAGCATCTGTGACCAGTGACGCTGTGCTCCTGATGGTGTCAGGTGCTAAAGACGGACAGAAGTTCAGATGCTTTTAAAGTTTCACAGCTGCATCAACATGAAATGACCTTGATCACAGAGCACAAGTGAGTTGCCCTCGGCCAGACAGGAGTCAGACATTCTCAGAGGTCATGTGAAGATCTATGGAGTGTTCCCACTGCATGTTGTCATCACCCTCCCGCAATCGAGTGACTATTAGTGCATCTTCATGACAGGAGCATTGTCACAGAGGGTGTGTGCGCTGCCAGAAGCCAGACTGGAGTCAAACGTTCATGGATGCAACGTGAAGATCTATGGTCCTCATTGCATGTTGTCATCATCCTCCACAGATCTAGCCGCTATGAGGGCCTCCCGAGCCAGCCTGCCTCGCCTGGCCAGTGCAAGAGCCTCATCCTTGTCATCATCGCCTTTGAGGACCTCCTCACCCTCACCCCCATTGGCATCCTCCTCATTTGAGGAGACCTCCAACTCCTCCATCTCCTCCTCAGCCAGCTCTTCTCCCCGTTGCAGTGCCAGGTTGTAAAGGGCACAGCAGACGATGACGATGTGTGACACCCTCTGTGGACTATATTGCAGGGCTCCACCAGATTGGTCCAGGCACAGAAACCTCATTTTCAGCATCCCAATTGTCTTCTCCACCAAGTTGCAAATTGCAGAATGAGCCTCATTATAGCGTCGCTCTGCTGCAGTCTGAGGCTGCCGCATGAGTGTCATCAGCCACGTCCTCTGTGGGTAGCCCTTGTCCCCAAGGAGCCATCCCTGCAGCCTCTGTGGACCTGGAAGACTTCAGGGATTTGTGACTGACTGAGAATGTGGAGTCGTGCACACTTCCTGGAAACCGTGCGCACAGCTGCAGGATGCGTTTGTGCTGGTCGCACACCAGCTGCACATTCAGCGAATAGAAGCCGTTGCGGTTGATGTAGTCCACCGTGTGTTGCAACAGGGATCTGAGCACCACGTGAGTGCAGTCAATGGCACCCTGCACCTGTGGGAAACCTGAGATCTGGTCAAATCCGATCACTCTTGCATCATGGCTGTGCTGGTCCCGGGCAAAATGCGCAAAGTTGTGTGCCGCTGCAAAGGTGGTATCTGTGACGTCATGAATGCATTTGTGGGTGGAGGTTTGTGAGGTCCCACAGAGGTCACCTGTGGAGCCCTGAAAGGAGCCACTGGCATAGAAATTGAGCACCAAGGTCGCTTTCACAACCACTGGCAGTGGATGCCCTCCATGTCCCCATGTCGCCAAATCCTGCAGTAGCTGGCAGATGTGACTGATCAGCTCCCTAGACATGTGCAGTCTTTGGCAAAACGGATTCTCAGTCATCTGCAGAAATGAAAGGCGACATCTATTGACCCTGGGTCTAGCTAGGAGCTGACCAGCCATGGCTTGCTGTGTGCAGGAGCCTCAGCCGCCCTTCTTCCAGAGGGTGCTGCTCCTCCATCTGCACAGCCACGCACCTCAGTCGCTCTCTTCTCAGTCATCTTCACTCTCTGTACGCTACAAGGCCTGCAGCTAGCACACCAGGCTCCATGATCCTGACGTACTCCTCCTGCAGGATGAAAGAGAGAGACATGTTGGTTAGCTTGGATGTACTAAGAACCTTTCTTGGTTAAGTCTGAAGGCCTGGAGAGCGCTGGCCATCATTTGGATGGCCAGAGTTTAGTGCACTGCATGGCTACCTGAAACCCCACCCTCCGCCCCACTCCACCCAACCGATTGGCAACAGCTCTGCCCATTGGACTGCGCGCTGTGCTCTCAGCTCAGGTGCTGGCATTCCCCTAACCTGCACTGCAAGGCTGCACTGTTAGCTTGAACCATGGGGGAGACTGGCAAGGGGCTGTGAGCACCTCCACCAGTGACTGCTCCACGGCCAGCTTCAGCAAGGATATTGTACAACATGTCCAGTTGTCCAACTGTTCTGCAGCCCACTAAAACACTCATGACTTTACAGTCTGTGCCCAAGGCATAAAAAGATCTGGAGCATCTGGTGGCACTTTGATGCCTCTGCGTTGCTTGAGTGGGAAGTTAAGCTAGAGGCCTGACTCCAATCATATCAATGTGCCTGCACCCGAACCGTCTCAACTGCATAGGAGTTGTCACTTTATCCAAAGTTTCCCTAATGCATGGCCGCTTCCCTCGCTCACCCACCACCCCCCCACCCCACACGTGCTTGTGCGCTACCTTTAACCGCAGGGCAGCACTTGACACACACCCCCACATCGCCTCAACAGCAGGGCAGACCTTGCCCTCACCCCCCATCCCCCATCCTACAACGCCCCTGAACCACAGGGCAGCCCTTGCACGCGCCCGCCAATCTGCCTCAACTGCAGAGCAGTTCTAGCCCCTCCCCCAACGCATCTCAACCACAGGACAGTCCTTCCCCAACCACCCCAATGCCTCCCACTACGCGCCTCAACCTTGAAGTCTAACAGGCGACCCAGGCGAGTGCTCCGCATCGTGACTGTGTACTCTACTCCGAGTTCCCCTCAAAGTGCAGCCGGCCAACTGCACGCTTTATATTTGCTGTTGTGAAACACGTCGGCCTGCAATCCTGCTGATGTGGGCAGATGATCCAGCAGGGAGGGTGATTCCGGTGGACTCACCGCTTATAGGGGCTAAATGGGGAGAGAATTCAGAAATCTGGAGTGCAAAGGGACTTGGGAGTCCTAGTCCAGGATTCTCTTAAGGTTAACTTGCAGGTTGAGTCGGTAGTTAGGAAGGCAAATGCAATGTTGGCATTTATTTTGAGAGGACTAGAATATAAAAACAGGGATGTGCTGCTGAGGCTTTATAAGGCTCTGGTCAGACCACATTTAGAATATTGTGAGCAATTTTGGGCCCAGTATCTCAGAAAGGATGTTCTGGGCCTGGAGAGGGTCCAGAGGAGGTTTACGAGAACGATCCCAGGAATGAAAGGCTTAACATATGAGTAACGTTTGAGGACTCTGGGTCTATACTCGATGGAGTTTAGAAGGATGAGGGGGGATCTGATTGAAACTTACAGAATACTGAAAGGCCTGGATAGAGTGGACGTGGGGAAGATGTTTCCATTAGTAGGAGAGACTAGGACCCGAGGGCACAGCCTCAGAGTAAAGGGAAGACCTTTTAGAACAGAGATGAGGAGAAACTTCTTTAGCCAGAGAGTGGTGAATCTATGGAATTCATTGCCACAGAAGGCTGTGGAGGCCAGGTCATTGAGTGTATTTAAGACCGAGATAGATAGGTTCTTGATTGGTAAGGGGATCAAAGGTTACGGGGAGAAGGCGGGAGAATGGGGTTGAGAAACTTATCAGCCATGATTGAATGGCGGAGCAGACTCGATGGTCCGAATGGCCTAATTTCTGCTCCTATGTCTTATGGTCTTATGGTCTTATAATGATATGCAGATGTATTACAATGAGGCTCCCGATGTCCAACGGTGGGAAACGCGGCCCGCCATCAGCAGGCAGAGCAGACAATCGCAAGCTGGCTTCAGGACATCATGGAACAAATTTTTGATCTTCTGGCCATATTTTCCACTCATACCTCTGAACACGCCGGACCCCAACAGGCATGGATGATTCTACGCAGTATCTCAGGGGGGTTAGAAGATTATTGCTAGATCTTCTGTAATTTCCATCCTTATTTCCCTCAGTATGCTCAGATGCCTCTCATTTGGTCTTGGTGACATTTTGGGCTGGAGTTTCAGTCTGGGTTCAGCAACCCAATGGCCAGATCATTTCCGGGTCCCAAACCATATTGCAACAGTGTTATTGACGCAACATAGTTTTTCATGGCAGAGGCCCTAATTTGCCCGAAGGTGAATTCCGCACCTGATTTACGGTGCTGGGAGCAGCCTGAGGGTGGGACCTTGTGACAGGGCGGGATTTTAAAGCCATTGCTGGGTCTGCCATTGCCTGGAGGACTGTGGCAGGCAGGAGAGCTGAGAGTCAGCAGCCTCATGGTCCACACAAGTACCTAACCGCTCACTCCTCAGGTACTCCAGCCTCTCTGCTCAAGCTACTGCACGTGCACCTCAGTTTGACTTTTCCAGTTTTATGTACTATTTTTCATCAGCAGCCACAATGAATAATGGCTTCCAGCTGTGCTCCCAACAGCTATGCATTGACATGTCCCAGACTGCTCGCTTTTCATGTCAGAAGACTGATATGCTATCCAAGCTTTTTTTTTATTGTAAAAATATACTTTATTCATAAAAAATCTTCAATCACATTCAAAACCATTTCAAAAACAACATTACAAGGGTACAATCCAGGTTAAACTTTTACAAAATGTATCACCAGGTGCATCAGTACAAACAATATTACAATCATTTACAGCCTTTCATTTTGATCTGTACAGCCCGAGGGGCTCTAAACAGTTCCCAGTCTCTCGGTGCGCTGTGGTAGAAAGGTCTTAGACAGCGACCCTTCCCCATTGCGCCTTTGCGGCAGCTGCCCCAAGCTTTAGTGCGTCCCTCAGCACGTAGTCCTGGACTTTGGATTGTGCCAGTCCGCAACAATCGGTCGGGGACAATTCTTTGTGCTGGAAGACCAACAAGTTTCGGGCAGACCAAAGCGCGTCTTTCACCGAGTTGATGATCCTCCAGCTGCAGTCGATGTTTGTCTCGGTGTGTGTCCCTGGGAACAGCCCGTAGAGCACAGAGTCCTGTGTCACAGAACTGCTCGGGATGAACCTCGACAGCAACCACTGCATCTCTCTCCAGACTTTCTTTGCAAAGGCACAATCCACAAGGAGGTGAACAACGGTCTCTTCCCCACCACAGCCACCTCGAGGGCATCGTGCAGAGGGGGTGAGACTCCTGGCGTGTAGGAAGGATCTGACGGGGAGGGCCTTTCTCACCACCAGCCAAGCTACGTCTTGGTGCTTGTTGGAAAGTTCTGGCGATGAGGCATTCTGCCAAATGACTTTGACAGTCTGCTCGGGGAACCATCCCACAGGGTCCACCCTCTCCTTATCCCTCAGGGCCTCTAGGACGTTACGTGCTGACCACTGCCTGATGGACTTGTGGTCAAAGGTGTTTTTCTGCATAAATTTTTCCACCAGGGACAGGTGGTACGGCACGGTCCAACTACTTGGAGCGTTCCGCGGCAGCGTGGCCAGACCCATCCTTCGCAACACCGGGGACAGGTAGAACCTCAGCACGTAGTGACACTTGGTGTTTGCGTACTGAGGGTCTACGCACCGCTTGATGCAGCCACACACAAAGGTGGCCATCAGTATGAGGGCGATGTTGGGCACGTTTTTTCCCCCTTTATCTAGAGGCTTGTACATCGCGTCCCTGCAGACACGATCCATTTTCGACCTCCAGATAAAGCGGAAGATGGCTCGAGTGATCGCCATCGCGCAGGAGTGTGGAATGGGCCAGACCTGCGCCACGTACAGCAACAGCGAGAGTACCTCACACCTGATGACCAGGTTCTTACCCGCAATGGAGAGGGAGCGTCGCTCCCACATGCCCAGTTTCCTTTTCACCATAGCCACTCGCTCCTTCCAGTTTCTAACGCATGCCCCGGTCCCTCCGAACCATATCCCCAGCACCTTCAGGCCGTCAGCCCTGACAGTGAAGGGGACAAAGGATCGGACAGCCCAGTTCCCAAAGAACATGGCCTCGCTCTTCCCACGATTTACCTTGGCTCCCGAGGCCAGTTCGAACTGGTCGCAGACGTGCATCAGTCTGCGCACCGACAGCGGATCCGAGCAGAAGACGGCGACGTCGTCCATGTACAGGGAGGCTTTTACCTGAGTGCCTCCACTGCCTGGGATCGTCACTCCTCTTATGCCCGGATCCTTCCTGATGGACTCGGCAAAGGGTTCTATGCAACACACGAAAAGGACAGGCGAGAGAGGACAGCCCTGCCTGACTCCAGATTTAATCGGAAAGCTATCTGTTTCCCACCCGTTGATTGAGACTGCGCTACTGATGTTAGTGTAGAGCAGTTGGATCCAATTTCGAATTCCCTCCCCAAAGCCCATTTTGGAGAGCACATCCCCCATGTAGGTGTGCGATATTCTGTCAAAGGCCTTCTCCTGATCCAAGCTGATGAGGCAGGTATCCACACCCCTGTCCTGTACATAGGCAATCGTATCCCTGAGCAGCGCCAGGCTGTCAGAGATCTTCCTGCCTGGCACAGAGCAGGTCTGGTCAGGGTGAATCACCAATTCCAGAGCGGATTTGACCCGATTGGCGATGACCTTGGACAGAATCTTATAGTCCATATTCAACAGTGAAATGGGTCGCCAATTTCTAATTTCCTCCCTTTCCCCCTTGTGCTTATAGATGAGGGCGTGCGAATTTCAACCTCACCCCCATGGGCAATTGAAAATACAGCCCATCAACCTTAAGGACAGCTAGCCTTTCCCATACCTCTTCTTTATCAATTTTTAGCCCAGTCAGTGTCTCAACTGCATTCCCTTTTGTTGTGGTTTTGTTAGCATCTTCTTTCTTAAGAAGGACAGACGCAAAGTGCTCATTCAGAACATAGATGTTGCTGTTAAATTTGAAAATGAGTTGAGATATTCTAATCGAGCAATTTGTACATGTTAATATCCAACTGGCTCTCCCAATGGGGTTAGATGTGGAAGTCAGTGGGTTGGAGCTGGTTTCACTATGTGCTTGCATGGTTCCTAGTTGTAACACCCCCATCCAAACCCATGAGCTTTTCCAGATTAAAATTCTCTCCATTGAGTCCACACTTCACTCATACCATTCACTAGCCTGGATATTAAATTGTGCCCAGTGGAGAGCTCATTTGTTACAATTCTGAGGTTTATAAGATTATTGGGCCATAAGCGTCGGAAAGTGCTGGCCCACAGAAATTAGAAGAAATAAACGCATACATTCCTGGTCTTGAAAATTGCGTTGCCACTTCTGTTTGCCAGAGCTGCTTGGGGCCTGCATTGAAAGACGCTTCGCAGGCCCCAGTGCAGTGTCGCTCCAGCATATTCAAAGAGGCCACACCCCTTTTTTTACAGCACTTGCTATCGTAAAGCAGGTAAGTTTAAAGGGCCAGGGAAATTGAGAGGCCAGGGAAAGCTGAGTGTCTCAGGTGAGTAGATGGGATTTGGGGGTTGGGGATGTCCTGAGGTCGAGGGGTGGTGTTGGGGGTGTCCAGTTGTCGAGGGGGGGATTGGGGTCCGGAGATCAGAGGGGGCTGGTGACGTCCGGAGGTTGGGGGATATCCGGAGGCTGGGGTGGTGTGTCCGGAAGATGGTGGGTACGTCTGGAGATCGGGGGAGGGGGGTTGTGTCCATAGGTCTGGGGGCCTGGAGGTTGGCAGATCCAAGGCCTGGTGGGGGGGAGAGCCGGGAGCGGGCGTTCAGAGGTCAGGGTAGGTGGTGGGGGGGTCCGGAGGTCGGACGGTCCGCGGTCTAAGGGGGGGGTTCCGGTGGTCGGAGGAGGGTGGCTGTTTCTGCAGGTCGGGGGGATCCAGAGTTAGCAGTGTCCAAGGTCTGGGGGTGATCTGGGGGGGGTATTGGAGAGGCTGTGTCTGAAGATCAGGGGGGGTCCAACATCTGGGGAGGGTTGGGGGTGTTCGGAGGTTGGGGTGGGCGGGGGAGTCTGGAAGTCAGACGGTCTGCGGCCGATGGGGGAGGTCCGGAAGTCAGAGGAGGATGGGTGTGTCTGGAGGTCGGGGGGTCTGGAGGTCGGGGTGTCCAAGGTCGGGGGTTGGTCGGGTGGTATTGGTGGGGTTGTGTCCAGAGGTCAGGGGGGTCTGATGTCTGGGTCAGGGGGGCGTTCGGACATCGGGGTGGGTGGGACGGTTCAGAGGGTCCGAGGTTGGGTGGGGGAGGTGGTGGTGTTCGTAGGTTGGAGGATCCGAGGTCTGCCTGGCAGTAATAATATGCTGGCCATAAAATGGTTGGCATGGACAGCCAGGAAGGAGCTGGCAGATCAATTTTTTCCCTGAGATGATTAAAGGGCGGGAAGGAAGAGGAAAAGGGGGCTGCCCTTTGCCAATTGCAAGGCGACCCTCCCCAAAGTCAAAACCTCCCTTCCTTCCTACCCTCTCCCTCTCTTAAACCCAACACTCCCGGCCCAAGACTCCAGATTTACCTGCTCCGGGTATCCATCCTCTCCTTTTGCTGCAGTCCCAGCAGCGGTTACTGGTGTCTTTGTAGCGGTGCTGGGACTGATGGGGTTGCTGGCCAATCGGATTGGCTGGCAGTTTCGCTCCACAGCGCTTTATTGCTGTGGGGCGGGTTGGTGTGGAGCATGTCGGCTCCACATCGACGTTGTTTATGGCTGGGGGGGTATGATATCCACCCCCGCCCAGTCTCCCAATATTATCCCAGCCCAGTAATCTGATAAACTAAAAGTTACAATCATAAAACATAATGGCTCATAACTTCCGCACTCCCCGGCGTCGGATTTGGTGGTACTCCAAAGATGCTTTGGGGAATCCCTCTGGCAAGTTCCCAGGCAAGGGTTTGCACAGCAATTGCCCAGAAGTGCTAACTTCCTCTGGACAATTGCGCTGGGCTGGGAACCATCTGAAAATGTGATTTAAATCGCAAATTTCAATGGTTCCGCCAGGGTAATACCAATAGTTACCCAGAAAATGTTAGAAGACTTAAATCCTCTTCTAACTTCTGGGTAACTATTGTGAAGAACCAGTCTGACCCCACGGGACCCCCCCATCCCCGCTCCCCCTACTTGACTCCCCCCAGCCCCCCGACCTCCGACAACCCCAATGACCTCAGCAACCCCCCACCCCCACCCCGTCATTGGATCCGCACTCCCAAGGTCGGACCCCCCAGTGACCTCGGACCCCCACTACTGACCTCAGACCCCACTGACTTCAGACCCCCCCTGACCTCCCAAGCCCCCACCTGACCTCTGGACCTCCACCGGACATATGGAGCCCCCTGACCCCATCCACCTCAACCCCATCAGTCCCAGCATCACTACAAAGACACCAGTAACCGCTGCTGGGACTGCAGCAGGAGGAGAGGATGGATACCCGGAGCAGGTAAGTCTGGAGTCTTGGGCAGTGAGTGTTGGGTTTAAGAGAGGGAGCGGGTAGGAAGGAAGGGAGGTTTTGACTTTGGGGAGGGTCACCTTTCGATTGGCAAAGGGCAGCTCCCTTTTCCTCTTCCTTCCCGCCCTTTAACCATCTCAGGGAAAAAATTGATCTGCCAGCTCGCTCCTGGCTGTCCATGCCAACCATTCTATGGTGTGGCCAACGTATTATCAGGGTCAATTGGCTGGATAACATTGATAATATGGTGGGCAAGCTGCCGATTTTGGTGCCCGTCCACCCTTCATATTATGGGGGTGAGCTTGGGGATGGGCAGGAAGATGGTGGGGTGGGCACCCAACCTATTTTATGTGGCCGCTACTCAGGAAACGCGCCCACTGAGGACACATAAAATTCTGTCCTGTATTTTTGGACCATAGTTTTAAATATAGGGTAAATGAAAGAGGTCATGTGACCTATGTTGGAGTTTGCCTGGCAGTAAGCCTGGGTGGTTTAATTATTAGAGATTTGAGGAAGACGCATGGTGTTTTATTGAGTGGTAAGTGCAAGGTGTTTGTGCTTGGGAACAATGACAACAGTTTCTAAATCTACAATGAGTAGGCCCTGAGTCTCCCGAAAGGTGTTATAGGTATTGAGTTGTAAACAGTTGTGCTGTGAACTATATATTTATTCCTAAGTTGAAAGGAAGTTGGGATCAAGGATAACTAATTAGCATTTCTATTTCGATACAAAGCTAATGTGTTTCCTGTTGCCATGTTGAAGAGGGTAGTCGAAGCTATTTTGAGATCAGGCTACAGGCTTCCCAAATACCCATGAAAAGCACAGATAGCCAGCAGTTGCAGTTTGGTGTAGTGTGGTCTGCAGCCATCTGAGAGTTAGAGAGAGCAAAAGATAGAAACAGCAGGCCTGCACTTAAGCAGAGAAAATGCTGACTCTATTGTTCATCATGCAAGCGAGAGCTCGCGCTCAGATTGAGAACGAGTTTGTGAGTAGTTAAAGGAGGATGGAAGATTTGCCAAGCTTGGAGCTAGAGGAGGAAATCTACAGTGTAACCCTCAGAGTGAGAGGTAATTCTGGGATTAGAGATTACCCGACTGGGGAAATAGAAAGGCAGCAACCTGCAGTGGAGGATGAGGCCCTTAAAGTGACATTAATTGCCCACTTAAGGGCCTCAATTGGCCATGGGCTGGGAAGGATGTCCACGGGTCTTCTCGCCACGGACTTAATCAGGGTGGTGATGAGTTTAATGGTGGGGTGGGGGGGTACATTTAATCGGGCAGGTCCCCAGCCACCACACTCCTACCCGATTAAATGCCCCCCACCATCAAACTTGTCACAGGGAGGACACAAGATTCTGGCTGAGATTTTCCGTGCCCATTGGCATGAACAGACAATATGGCGAGAAGGCCAAAAATCAGTTTCATGAGGTCGTGAAAGCAGTTTGCGATTATCCACTCAGCCTGTTGATGCTGGGCTGTGTTTCCCACCATCGAACATCGGGAGCTTCATTGTAATACATCTGTATATCATTATAAGGCCAGCCCGCTGGACTTACCCACCCACCGCTCCACCCCCTCCCAACGCCCCCCCTAAACCCTCCGCCCCACTCCCCCCCAACCCCCCACCCCCCTACCCTGGCTGCACAGATGAGACCATTCATCCTCTATCTGCATTGGATGGCCAACCTCTTCTGTGCAGCATTGGCACTGATCACCACTGCCATTGCCTACCAAGCTGGAGTGGTAATGTTGCAGCCCCTTCTGCAGCAAAGCGGGGATAGAGCACATCACAGAGGGCCTCCATGTCATCCAAAAGGCACTGGAGGGTGCTCCTTGCATTTCGGGGCCACACCTTCTTTGCTATAGTCCTGGGCTGGAAGTACCGAGCGCGGCTGTACTTTAAATGTGGTGCCTGGTGAGATGCAGTGGCGAGATGACAGCGTGGTAGGTGAATCAATGTCCACCCGCCATGGAAACAGTGTGTATCCCGGAAATGGAGAATTAATGAGGCGGGTTTGGGACGATACGGCATGAAAAGCAGCCATTGCGGGAAAAATGACGCACTTAGTGCTAATCTGGGACAATTCCACCCTCTGTTCAATGTGTCTAGCAGCAGGAAGACAGCAAATCTGTGCACTGAGCTCAATCAGGGTGGCAACAACTAGCTGTAGGCAACAATCACAACCATCGAGGTTCAGGTGAAGGGTCACCAACCTGAAACGTTAACTCTGTTTCTCTCCACTGATGCTGCCTGACCTGATAAATATTTTCAGCATTTTCTGTTTTTATTTAAGGCACATATACTCAGCATCCACCTGCCTCAGGAGACGATGGTCTGTGCCCAGGATGTAACAGTTGCATTCCATGTTGTGCCAATGTTAAAGCATAAAGCTGCAGGCTGGAATTTTCTGTCTCCGATGGCACCGGGCGTCATGGCGGGCAGGGAGGACAATATGGTGCGAAGGCCAAAAATTGGTTTCATGCCATCGTGAAACCAGTTTGTGATCGTCCGCTCCACTGTCAATGGCGGGCCGTGTTTCCCGCCACCACACGCCACAAACCTAATTTCAATACTTTAGCATCTCATTATCAGCCCTGCTCACCAGAATCATCCCCTCATGCTGGATCATCTGGATGCACACCGACGTGTTTCACAACTGTACATAAGCGATGTGTACCTAGCAAGCTGCACTTCCCTTGGGACTTCAAGGTTTGTTCTCCTACCTTGCTTCTGACAACACTTGTGTTCATCTATGCCAGACTTCACAGGCAGCACCACATCACACTTTGGGGCGGCTCATGGGCAGGTCTCCACCTACCAGACCAGCCATAAGGCAGGGTTTGCTTTTCAATGGCTGCAGGGCCAGGGCTTGCTTGAGGAAGGGGGAGAAGTGGCCTCAGGCAAGGAAGAGACTGCAGGCTGAAGGTTGTACTGGGGAAAGGGGTATCTCAGGGCATGTGTGGGGGCATATGTTGATCTGTGCAATGCCCTCAAGATGGAGGCAGTCTCCAGAGGAGATGAGGCCAGGTAGAGATGTGAGGGTATGTGTGTGAGAGAGTGAGTGGTGATATCCCTCGAGCTGGCAATGAGTGAGATGCCAGTGAATGTGTAATGGCCTTGTGAGTGTGTGGGTGTAGAGTGAAAAGATGGTTGCCTTACCCTGGCAGCATGGGTGAGTTCACTCATTCATTTTCTGCATTAGATGGTTGACCTCGTGTGTGCAGCATTGGCACTGACTACCATTGCCACCATTTCCCGAGCTGAAGCGGTGAGGCTGATGGGCCTCCTGCAGCCAGAGCGGGGGCAGATGACATCATGGTGGGCCTCCACGGCGTCCAGAAGGCATCTCAGGGGTGTGTCACTGAATCGGTGGGGCTGAAAACTTCTTGGCTTTGGGGCCATGCCTTTACTGGAGAGTCCTGGGCTGCAAGCATTGAGAAGTGTGCACGTGGCTGCAGTTTAAATATGGCGTTAGGAAGCAGTGTGACAGGCAAATCGGAGGCCACCCGCCAGTGAGATGGCGTGTTCCCTGCGGCTGCATAATTGATGAGGCGAGAATGGGATGATACAGCACAAAAACCTGCCATTGCAGCCAGCAGGTAAAGCGACTTTTTTCCTGCCCACTACCTTGCTTTGTGCGAACCTGGGGCATATCCACCCACAGTGTCGTGTCCAGGGAGCAGGCCTGGGCAAATAGTATGGAGACACTGAGTTTCTCAAGCATCAGGATTGCCTTCCTGGAGAGGTTATAGACTGGCAGTGTGAATATTACACACTAGGTTCTCTTTTTTGCAATATTTGCACTGTTTGCCAGTGGTGAGAGCTGAAAGTGAAAGATGACAAGCAGACTAACCGTTATGCACCATCTACTAAGCTAACATACTTGGTGCATCACATCAGCCAGAGACACACAAGCCACATATAAGCCTGATAATTCTAATTGGAATAGGCCCAAGACCTGGTCTTCAGAATAAGTCATTTTCCTGTTCCAATCCTAAAACAAATGATACTTGTTCAAGTGGCCTAATGCATGTTTTAGGCAATCTCCAGGGAGATCTCCACAGCCCCCGAAACAATGTGCTGCCAGATATGTTTCTGATGCTGTTTGCAGGGGTGGTGGTGGCGGCAGGTTAGGCCCCTAAACTTGCGTCCTCAAACAGATCCAATTTCACCCTCGCTACTTTCCCCAGAGCCATTTGAGCAGCACCTTCAACCCCTCATCCCACGCATGTGAGAGTATAAGTTGAAATTCAGAGGTTGGGACCTGGTCTGCTAATGTCATTTAGACGCCAACCTCTGAGCAACAGGTGAAGCTAGCTGTTTCATGCCGCTGCTATGCAGTAGCAACACGAGTGGTATTGGCCACTAACAGGATGCTGCCGTCAAGCCAAAAAGACATCCTGCCTATCACACAAATGAGTAATATGGTATATGAATTTCAGTGCCAGTGTGATGCTAGGTTTGTAGGCCATACGTCCCAAAGACTGGCGGATCATATGCGCTGTTTGCAACAGGCAAGGTACAGACCATACCCAACCAGTCCGTGCTTGCAAAACTCAAAACACCGTGTCCAACACTAGATGTGATTCCGCGATTGGACAACATTTGCTGAATAATTCTCAGTGTGCTAAGAATTACACTGACAACCAATTTAAGATTGTAAGTCAGGCTCACAGTGTGGTACATTTGCATGTGCTGGAAGCTGCATATATTGATACACAGGGCTCTGTTCTTTGCAGACAGAGAAAACATGTACATACATTGTGCCTGTTTCAGCTAAACAAAATTAATGATGGCCATTCGCTGGTTCATTCCTCAGGGCAATGTTTTAACAAATCAGAGTCAAGTTGCCTGATTTAAATTTCAAATAATACTTGGCAGTTAACTGTCAGTCACCATTAACTGGTGCATTCTCCATGGAAATGCCTCTACCAATCAGACCCCACTTGCCAACCAAGCAGCATTCTCTTCTCATACAGTATAAAGTTGTTGCTTCGCCTGGCATTGGCATTCTTGCATTGGACCTGATGAGTACAAGATTGAAAAGTTTTGACAAAATGTCTTTTTTCAACAACACTCAAGTTCTGTACTATCAAATAAGATGTTACAATTAAGGAAAGTAAAGAGCGTATGAGAAGAGAATCTCAAAAAATATAAAATTGAGAGAATTCATCGCATTTTCCTGTTGTATAATGGACCTGTGCTCTGTGGCAAATGTTTAAAAAAGGGAACTTCTTCCCTTTTTATCTTGTTTATAACTTCTATCAATAGGCCAGCTCATATCTTGTGGTTAACTGCAGTAGGCATACTGATCATTTAAAATTTACCTGCACCTCTGCCTCCTCCCAAGCTAGTCTCTTAGAAAATATTGAGCTGTGTGTCAACTGCGGCTCAATTGAAATAATCTTACCTCTGAGTCAGAAGGTTGTGGGCTTAAATCGCTCTCTGGGACTTTACCACAAAAATTTAGGTTGTCATTCCAGTGCAGCTGTGAGGGAGTGCTGCACTGTCAGAGGTGCTGTCTTTCAAATATAAAAGTTAAACAGGCTCTGTCTGCCTTGTCAGATGGACATAAAAGATCCCACAGAGCTGTTTCTAAGCCGAGTCAGGGAGCTATCCTAATCAATATTTGTCCCTGATTGATCATCACAAAAATAGGTTGTCTATGCAGATTGCTGTTTGTGGGAGCTTACTTTGTGCAAATTGACTGCAGTGTTTCATGCATCACAATAGTGACTATACTTTGGGATATCCTGTGGCTGTGAAAGGTGTTATATAAATAAAAGCTTTTTTTCTTTTACTTGAAACCCTACCACCGTGTTACTGGGTTACAAATGACTGGGCATGTTTCACATGATTCCCTCATTTATATGGCATAATGTACCAGCTCAGTGGGTCAGTGGGTTATATGCCTCCTCCAGCAGAATTCTGGACCATGCCAAAGGAGTTAGTCCTTGCGTAACATGGTCCCACTCTGAGCTCCACCAATTTACCACACAAATTAGTGTTTTGCCACCCCACAGGCAGGTGTAATTGGAGCTATGGTCTTTTCCCACTTTAAGTACCCCTGTGGCTATGGATTCCTTTCCCTGCCAAGGAGAAATTTAGCACATAATCAAAATGTTTTGATTTATGTAGCAGAGCCTTAAAATTCATGCCAGCTTTGGATTCAGAGGATCCAAGCTTCAACTCTTTGAAAGCTAAATCGCAATCCAAAGTTAAATTAATGCAAACTTTGATCCCTGATGGATAAAATTCATCCTATGTGGCACATGAGATGGTTCATTTATTATAAGTGATATCTGCTCTGAACTTGAAGTTAGTGGTCTTAACACCTCCCTAAGAACCTGACTTTAAAACTAGTCCCGAAAGCTTCATGCTAGATTGGTTGGGGCGTTATTACTTGAGGTGTTATTCTATGAATGAGGGATTAAAGCAAATTAGTTTCTACCTGGCATGTTGAATGCTAAGGTGCTGAAAGATATAATTAAATCAGGAGGTAATTCTGGTTCTCTGACAACATTTACCCCATACTCACCAAGAACATTCCTTCCCTTAGTATATTCTCACACAGTGAAGGTAACATCTCACTGGGCTGTGGTTAGAAACTTCCACATCAATAAATATAGATATGATTCCAGTGAGGTGAAGAAGGGAATTGAAAAGGCCCAGATGTTTGGTTGTTATTGTCTGATTTTCATTTGTCTTGAACAATTCTAAAACTTTTAACCTTAACAATAACTTGTCACTCCTATCATTCTTTATGATATAGCAGGTGGAATTATTCCAGATTTGTACTCGGTGTGGTAGCGGGTGGGTAAAATGACGTTTTAACTGCCAGCCGTGATGGCGGGTTTTCACGCTGTATCGTCCCAATCCCATCACATTATTTATGCATTCCCAGGAGACACACCGCTTTGATGGCAGGCGGGCTCTCATTCACCAGTCCGACATCAGCTCGCTGCTTCATCACGCCGGGCGCCATATTTAAAATCTAACCGTGCGCACACATCTCAGTGCTTCCAGACCACGACTACTGCAGGGAAGGTTTCCACAAAAGGCAAAAAGACTGCAACCCCCAGGCTTAGCGACGGGTCACTGGAACACTTTTTGCATGCCGTGGAGGCCCACCGCGATGTCCTCTACCCTCACTCTGTCCGCAGGATGGGCAGTGGCACGACCAACCAGGCTTGGGAGGCGGTGGCAGCGGTGGTCAGCACCAATGCCCTGCAAAAATGGACAGTCACCCAGTGCCACTACAGGATGAATGGTCTCATCTGTTCCGCGAGGGTAACTCACTTTTCTCATCACTCCCAACTCACACAGTCACGAACCCATCACACATCCACATGGATCTCACACCTCAGGGGACAACATCACTAACTCTCACACACACCCTCACATCTCCATCAGGCTCATATCCTCTCAAGCTCACATCCACATTCCTGTCCATGGCTCCACTCAACACACAAACATTCCATGCAGTGCCATGTGTCCTGCTCACACTCTCTCCATCTGTTTTCATGCAGGAGAAGCTGACTCATCAGCAGGGAGAGGTCCCAGACTGTGGGTGGAGTGGCCGACATTAGGCCCCTCACTCACATTAAGGAGCGTGCCATCATGCTGACTGGTGCCCTGCCTGCAGATGTGACCCTTCCTGCAGCGATGGTGAGGTCGGCAGCGAACAGCCACGTGAGGATCCTGCACCACATCACTCCTCCCTCAACGTAACTGTGAGTACTTGCTCTCCTGCTTTTGACTCTGCTGCTGTGCACTAATGATCTCTACTTTGATTCACAGGGAGCTCTGCCAAGGGACCAACACCCTCAGCCAGTCAGTCCCTCAGCTCCATCCACATCCTGATCTGTAGCCAAGAGGACACCTCCTCCATTGAAGGGGTGGAAAGAAGCAACCTGGAAGACCCATCACCACAGAGGGAGCCCATGTGTGATTCTGGAAGGAAAAGTGTGTGTGTGGCAGGGCCTTTCGGAGCCTTGTGCGAGCACTCTCCCACACACGCAGATCTGTCACATTTCACAATCATCTCAATGTCCTGAGCATTTTCAATGCTGCCTGCTGGGGTTCGCTTTCAGTTGTCCATCTAAGCTGACCTGCATCTCCACACACCCACTGATCACACCCTCATGCAGCGCCCAATCTTGCCCACCGTGACTCTCATCTCACTTTCGATTTAGCAAGCATGGTCTGGTTTCACTGCATTGTGTGCTCCCCCATCTTTTACCCTCCCCAAGTCACTCATTTCCTCTCCCCCATCAAAGTTCACCCCCCTGGCATCACCTTCCACCTCCCCTTCGTTACCTACCAGCCACAACCCTTTTCCTTCGGGGATGTCCAGGTGAATGTGCACATTCCCTTCCTTCCCAAACATCTCACCCCCATCCACATTCACCTCCCTGACCTTGTCCTTCCCACCCCAGGGTCCATGTCTGCCTCCAGGTCCCCACCAATCACCTTCACCGTCAATTTTTTTGTTACCGTCGAACCCTCACCTTACCACCTTACCACCCTACCGCCTATTTCTGCCCTCAGTCATTCTCACCCTTCCTCCATACCAGCCCACCCTCAGTTCACTCCCCAGGAAGCCGACGTGAACCTATCTGACCCCTCACGTGCACATCACCTGCACATCCCCCCCCTCCGCACCCCTTCCCCCTGGGATCCCCTTCGCCCCCCCAACCCCCGCCCCTCCGGAACCCCTTCTCCCACCCAGTTCTACAACCCCCACCCCCCCAACTACCCCACTGATTAGTCCCGCCTCCTTCCATATTCCTTCCTCCAACCTTACTTCTTCCACCACCTTTAGTCCCTACCCATCCCCCCCGACTCATTCCTCCAACCTCACTTCTTCCTCCAGCCTCATTTCTTCCTCCAGCCTTAATTCTTCCTCCATCCTTACTCCTACCCCTGCCTGACTCCTTCCTCCACCCTTACTTCTTCCTCCACCCTTACTTCCTCCCGTTTCCACACCTCTTCCTCCCCCCAAATACCCTCCCCTCTCCGCACACCTTCCCTTGCACCTTCCACTATCCTTACACCTACCTCCCCAGATGCCGTCTTTCACCCATTACCCCCTCCCCTCATTCTCTATCCCTCCGCCAACCCCCACCCACAACACCTTCAATCCCCCCTCCCAACCTCCCCCCATCCTGATACCTTAACATGGTTCCAATCTAAGCTCCACCAATTGACCACACAAATTAGTGTTTTGCCACCCCACTGGCAGGTGTAATTGGAGCTATGGTCTTTTCCCACTTTAAATATCCCTGAGGTTATGGATTCCTTTCCCTGCCAAGGAGAAATTTAGCACATAATCAAAATGCTTTGATTTATGTAGCAGAGCCTTAAAATTTATGCCAGCTTTGGATTCAGAGGATCCAAGCTTCAACTCCTTGAAGGCTAAATCGCAATCCAAAGTTAAATTAATGCAAACTTTGATCCCTGGTGGATAAAATTCATCCTATGTGACACATGAGATGGTTCATTTATTATAAATGCTGTCTGCTCTGAACTTGAAGTTAGTGGTCTTAACACCTCCCTAAGAACCTGACTAAAAACTAGTCCTGAAACTTTCAGGGTTTCTGATGAAGAGTCATACGGACTCGAAACGTTAACTGTATTCCTCTCTACAGATGCTGTCAGACCTGCTGAGTTTTTCCAGCTATTTTTGTTTTTGTTTCAGATTTCCAGCAGTATTTTGCTTTTACCTGAAACCTTCATGCCAGATTGGTTGGAGTGTTATTACATGAGGTATTATTCTATGAATGAGGGATTAAAGCAAACTAATTTCTTCCTGGAATGTTGAATGCTGAGGTGCTGAAAGATATAATTAAATCAAGAGGTAATTCTGGTTCTCTGACAACATTTACCCCACACTCACCAAGAACATTCCTTCCCTTAGTATTTCCTCCCACAGTGAAGGTAACATCTCACTGGGCTGTGGTTAGAAACTTCCACATCAATAAATATAGATATGATTCCAGTGAGGTGAAGAAGGGAATTGAAAAGGCCCAGATGTTTGGTTGTTATTGTCTGATTTTCACTTGCCTTGAACAATTCTAAAACTTTTAATCTTAACAATAACTTGTCACTCCTATCATTCTTTATGATATAGCAGGTGGAATCATCCCAGCTTTGTACTAAATGCGGTAGCGGGTGAGTAAAATGATGCCAGCCGCGATGGCGGGTTTTCACGCTGTATCGTCCCAATCCCATCACGTTATTTATGCATTCCCAGGAGACACACCGTTTTGATGGCAGGCGGGCTCTCATTCATCCGTCTGCCATCAGCTCGCCGATCATCACGCCGGACGCCATATTTAAAATCTAACTGTGCGCACACATCTCAGTGCTTCCAGACCACGACTACTGCAGGGAAGATGTCCAGGAAGGGCAAGAAGACTGCAGCCCCCAAGTTTAGCGACGTGGCACAGGAACATTTTTTGGATGCTGTGGCAGCCCACCACGATGTCCTCTACCCTCAGCCCAGCCACAGGATGGGTAGCGGAGTGACGAACCAGGCTTGGGCGTCGGTGGCAGCGATGGTCAGCACCAATCGCCCTGTAAAAGAGGACAGTCACCCAGTGACAGGATGAATGGTCTCATCCGTTCTGCCAGGGTAACTCACTTTTCTCATTACTCCCAACTCACATAGTCACAAACCCATCACACATCCACATGGATCTCACACCTCAAGGGACAACATCACTAACTCTCACACACACCCTCACATCTCCATCAGGCTCATATCCTCTCGAGCTCACGTCCTCATCCTGTCCATGGCTCCGCTCACCACACAAACATTCCACACATAACCATGTGTCCTGCTCACACTCCCTCCATCTGTTTTCATGTAGGAGAAGCTGGCTCACATCAGCAGGGAGAAGTCCCAGACTGGGGGTGGAGTGGCCCACATTAGGCCCCTCACTCACTTTGAGGAGTGTGCCATCGTGCTGACTGGTGAGGACATGGACCGTGCCTGCAGCGATGGCGAGGTCAGCAGCGAATACCCACGTGAGGATCCTGCACCACAACATCACTTGCTCAATCAAACTGTGAGTGCTCTTTCTCCTGCTTTTGACTCTGCTGCTGTGCACTAATGATCTTTACTTTGGTTCACAGGGAGCTTTGCCAAGGGACCAACACCCTCAGCCGGTCCCTCAGCTCCATCCACGTCCTGATCTACTGCCAAGAGCAGTTCTCCTCCATTGAAGAGGTGGAAATAAGCAGCCTGGAAGACTCATCACCACAGCGGGAGCAGCCAGCCCACTACTGATTTTGGAGGGCAAAGTGTGTGTGTGGCAGGGTCTTCAGAGACTTGTGCAAGCACTCTCCTATGCATGCAGATCCCACACATTTCACACTCACCTCAATGTCCTGAGCATTTTTAACGCAGCCTGCTGGGGTTCGCTTTCAGTTGTCCATCTGAGCTGACCTGCATCTCCACCCATCAAACAATCACACTCCCATGCAACACCTGATCTTGCCCACCACGACTGTTGTTTCACTTTCAATTTAGCAAGCATAGTCTGGATTCACTGCATTGTGTGCTCCCCCCGTCTTTTACCCTCCCCCAGTCACTCATTTCCTCTCTCCCATCACAGTTGACCCCCCACCAGCATCACCTTCCACCTCCCCTCCGTGACCAACCAGCCACAACCCTTTTCTTTCGGGATGTCCAGGTGAACGTGCACCTTCCCTTCCTTCCCGAAAATCCCACCCCCTTCCACATTCTCCTCCCTAAACTCTTCCTTCCCACTCCCAGGGTCCATGTCTGCCTCCAGATTCCCACCAACCACCCTCGCCTTCCCTTCTTTCGCTACTGTCAAACCCTCACCCTCCCACCCTACCACCTCACTCTGCCCTCAGTCATTCTCACCATTCATCCATACCGCACCCGCCTTCAGTTCGCTCCCCAGGAAGCAGACATGGACTTATCTGACTCCTCCTGCGAATGCTCACTGCCACATTCCCCCTTCGCTCCCCTTCCCCCGAGGAACCCCTTCCCTCCCCCCAGAACCCCTTCCCCCACCCAGACCTCCCACCCCCACTTGGACCCTCCCTCTTCCTGACTCCTCCTGACTCCTCCCTCCACCCTTGCTTCTTCCACCATCCTTAGTCCCTCCCACACCCCGAATCCTTCCTCCAGCCTCACTTCTTCCTCCAGTCCCACTGCTACCCCCTTCCTGACTTCTTCCTCCACTCTTATGTCTCCCCCCACCCTTACTCCCTCCCTTCTCCACATCCCTTCTTCCTCCCGGACACCCTCCCCTCTCCTCACTCCTTCCCTTGCACCTTCCACCATCCTTACACCTACCTCCCCAGACGCCATCTTCTCCCCCGTTACCCCCCGTTCTCCTTCCCCCTGCCAACCTCCTCCACAACACCCTCAATCCCCCCTCCCAACCTCATCCCATCCTGACACCCACCCCACCATCCTCCCCCCACCCTGACACCTCTTCCTCTGCCAATCGATCCTAGCCCTTCCTCTCTCACCCCCTCAACCATCATCCATTGTGAACATCAATGGTGACTTTCCAACTTCCGTGGGTTGCTTCACAGCAGAGCCATGTCCATGAGAATCCACACAGCATGCCATGGATATTCCTCCAGTGTGCCGTTGCTGTCAGGCTCCAGCATCTTCTGCTCATCAGATGTCCGCGATGTGAGCAAGGCCCTGGTGGTAAGTACTGACTTCTGCACGTCACAGTTGTCTCAGACTTTTAGAGATTGTTGAATTGATCAAATGTGTCTTTGAGTTAAGCCCTGCTCATGCATTTATTTACACAGATATGATGTTTCCCCCCTTTTTACAGCTAAATGTTGTGTGAGGAAACTGGGTCGGTGGTAAAGGTCTGATTGCTATCTAATGAGGTAAAATAATTTTCTGCACAATTAAGTTTATTTCATAAGCAAAAGCAAAAACAAATTTCGGGCATACAAGATGGAAGTTGAGAATTTATTTTATGAGTTTTAAAAAATTTTCAGCCCTCTTTAAAAGAAAGAAGAGGACAAATGTTCCAGTCCTGATTTTTAGGCTTAAGGATTGGTCCATTAAGTGCTTTGCCCTTACACATGTGATGAACAGGCAATTCCATTAGGCCTTCAAGGGTCAACTTAATTATATATTCAACATGAGGAAGTTTGCACTTTTCCCTGAGAGCTCATTCAGTGTAGAGAGGGTGGGTGGTGGGGTTGTGCAGTGCCAAGGTTTAAATTTCAGTAGATTATCAAAGTATGCAAGTTGCAAAGTGTTTCCTCCCAACATGTTACACCTTGCGTGAGTCCACGTACAATGCGCTCAGGCAGCCTTGCAGCTCTTTCATAGCTTCAAAAATGTAACCACAAAGCAGCAGTTCACGCTTTATAACTGCAATGTAAAACTGAAGCCAGCACATCGTATTAGTACCTATAAAGAGAAGAAACCTTCCAATCATATTTGACTGATCATTTACTCATGGGAGTGCAGGATGGGCACTTAGACTTTTTTGTGAGAGCAGGAATTCATAGTTGATAGATAGTTAAGGCAGTGTAGTATCAAAAAATGTGTATTTATATTGTCACAACAGTAGATCACAGCCCCAAATTACTTACGGACATATTGAACTTTTTAAGGAAGATATGTGTTTTTTTTTAAAAGACATACAATCAAAAACTGTCTGAGAATATAAACACTACCTGGAAAATTCCTATATCGATTATACTTGACCAACTAGTTCAGAGGGAATATGGAATGTCAGACCTAAAAATGTGTCAAGGTCTACTTCAGACAGAGACACTTGAAAAGGAGAGATGCAATGCAAAAGATTGAACTTTAATCTCCTGTGGTTGCAGTGACAATGGAATCTGATAACCACATCTCATGTTGAATTATATCCGAAATGTGGAAATGGTCTGAGTCGAGAGATAGCAGATTCAGGGCAGAAACCATGTTTGTTTTTTCCCTTCCAGGGATACACAAGGGAATGGGTTAAAAAGCCAGCTGCAAGCCTGATCTGTGTGTTCTAGTTCTGGTGCACTAGTGTATGCTGTGAGGGTCACAGCAGAAGAACATCAACTAGCCATCCCTGCAGCTTGCAGGTAAAAGTCGCTATCACTCTCTCTGTCTCTGTGGCTGGAGATAAGTCAGCAAAGCCACAGTCAAAAAGGAAAAAGAGCAGCTCCTTCAGCTAACTTGCAGACCCCCCCTCCCCAAGTGTCTCCAAACAAATGACTCAACTGCCAAAGGCAGCTCTACCAGTACAAATTTCACTATCTATTCCTCACGGACATGCCAAAGACTGATTTGTATACCTTTTTAACTTTTATTTTTAGACTCAACTTCTTGTTTCTGACCTGTGTGTATGTGTGCTGTGTTTTGATTATTTTTTTCTTGGGTTTTTTAGTAACTAATAAGGTCACTCTTTGACCCAAGAAAGCCTGGTTAAATTGGCTCCTTCTAAAACTTAAATACATTTGGACAGGGAAATGGACTCCACAAGGGGAGGGATCCCTTTTAAATTAACCTTGTTGCGACCAACCATAGGAGTTGAATAAAGATGGGGAGCCAGCTCATCCCTCCTCACCCACGAGCATAACAAAATTGGGGTCCCATTTGGAAAGTTAACAATTTGGGGCCTCTCATCTGGGTTCATAACAAATTGGGGGACCTCATCCGGGGACCGGTCATAACAATATAATGCTTTTAACATAGATAAATATTGCAAAGTGTTTCACAGAGACATAAGGTTGCATTTTACGCCCCCCACCACCCTCCCTACTTCCCCCGCAGGGCACGTTTTTGATATTGGTGGGAGGGCGGGGGGATGGTGGGGGGGGGGTGGGGGCAAGGTGGTTCGCCCACTGCCTTCCTGTCCACCCAGACCCAGTCTGGTAGGTGGGCGGGTGCCAAAATCAGCAGCCCATCTGCCATTTTGAAAAAAAGAGTATTAAGGGACTAGTGGACTTGTTAATAAGACAATTGACCTAAATATTACATTGCCCATGCCATAATCAAAATATTTGATTTTTCTGGACTTTCCATGATTAGATTTAAGTGAGTGTGCGAGTGTGGGAAGGTCATTCTTAAACAACTTTGTTGAAAAGGTGGGAAGGAAGGGGAATCAGTTCATTCACGAGTGACTTGTGTGCATCGGGGGCACTCCCCTGCAGGATGTTACCCCTCCCCCTTTGTACCTCTCTGCCTGGCCTTCAAAACCCATGCCCCCCCATCCACCTTGCTCCCCTCCCTAAGCTCCTCAATGCCTCGCAATCCGAAACCCAGGACTTAACTCTCTCCAGTGGCCATGTCCTCTTCATCCCAGGGCCATCTTGCAGTCCCAGCAATACCCACTACTGAGCTCTGGCGCTGCTGGGGCTGTTAAAGCTGCCAGCCAATCAGATCTTGCTGAAGGGCATAAGTCCGACCCTCATCTCATTAAGGCCATCTGCAGTGTGTTATGGCTGTGGGATGGCCTTGTTGAAAGTCAGTCGATCTGGAACCAACTTTTCTCCCACAGAAGCAAGCAGCACCCCACCCCACAAGCCCATAACCAAACAATGGACACCAGGACAAGGAAAAAGATATTTGTAAATTTGAACAAAGACTTGGTCAAAAGGGTATGTCTTTAAACTCTTAAAGTAAGACAAAGAGCCAGAAGGATTTAGGGAGCGGTAAAGATCATGAAGCCTAGGTGACAGATTGTGGTGGAAAGGATCTCTATCAATCTCCAGGTGCTCCTGTGGAAGAAGATTTACCTTTAAGTAAGCCAAGGGAATCATATACTCTGTTTAAATGGGATTTTCTCTGCGGTATAGAGTTTTGGAATACATCCTGTTGCTAGAAGTCTGAGGGATCTATCAAAGATAGTCAAAGTCTGTCAACCTAGTGAGGCTCATCTTTGTCAGGTTTTGTAGAAGACCCATGAATTTCACATTTGGACAAGTCAAATACCAGGTCTAAATCTTTCCAAATGCTTTTCCAAGCTATCTGAATAACAGGGAGAGATAACTCGTTGAGATCATATCAATTATTCATGAACAGACTGCATTTTCACTGAGCAAGATAATTAACGATTGAAAGCTATAATCCATAAAACATTATTTGCTATGATTTGGATTCAGCAAATTTAGTTAATAATGTGATGAATCTATTGCTATATGAGACTGTGAGTCTAAGCTGAGGATAAGCAGGGACAAACTAATATTGGAATGCAGGCAACCATGAAGATAGGATACCTTTTGGTCAGCACAGGTGCTGCAGTCTTGGGAACAGCACTGCTATAACAGTCTCCTTTCTCAGTTCTGAGGAAATATAGAGAGAAATTGAAATCAACCTACTGCGTTTCTGTTTCGGTGTTCTGAAGAAGAGTCATATTGGATTCAAAACATTAATTCTGTTTCCCTCTCCACAGACGCTGCCAGACCTGCTGAGCTTTTCCAGCACTTTCTGTTTTTATTTCAGATCTCCTGCATCTGCAGTATTTTGCTTTTGTGCTTGCATTTCTGTTTGATTGGATTGAACTATATCAAATGTAATATGGACGTTCCTGACTGAAAAGTGAACTCTTGCTTCGCCTTTCCTCCTTCTCCCCTTTATTGCACAGATGTCTCTGTAAAATTAGATGCCTAATGTTTACCGTATGTCTGCTACTTTGACATAAGAGGGTCCACCACTGGGCAGTAACTAGTACCATACAAAAAAACAACAATCATCTACAAACAGTTTATCTAAAATTAAGAAAAGACATATGTTATTTGAAGGCTTATTTGCAATGCCAGTACCTCCCAGGATCGTAATTCATTCTTGGTTCCTTAAAGGCTGCACTGAGCGGTGACCTTTGATTAGAAGCAATTAGCAGCACTTACAAGTTGGAGAAGGGCAAGCCAT
Source organism: Cetorhinus maximus (assembly GCF_964194155.1). NCBI lineage: Eukaryota > Metazoa > Chordata > Chondrichthyes > Lamniformes > Cetorhinidae > Cetorhinus > Cetorhinus maximus. The sequence goes on from NC_135879.1 coordinate 87,654,960, forward strand.
TGAAAGGAAGGGCACAGAAGGAATAATGCTGTAAGTGGAAGCACAACCTGCCCAACAGGTGGTGAAGCATCACCGGTCCTCACTGCCAAAAGTGGGATTGTTGCCATCTGGTAAGACATAGTAGCTCTATTCCCAAAGCTCCTAATCTGCAGAAGGAGCTGAACTGAAGGTGTTTTACATGTATTTTTGTAATCATTTGTGATTAGATCTTTCACATATTAGTGTAAACAATGCCATGTGGTCGATATGTGATTTTAATGAGTTTGGAGACATGAAGATGTCTGTCTGTGTGCATGTCTTTTTGCGTCCAAATCTAAAGATCTCTGCAGCTCTGCAGTGTAGTACCTTACTTAATATTCAAATTGCAGGATCCTAGAATCAAATTTATTAGTACTTTCAATGAACTGTAGTTACTTTCGTACTAACAACATAGGAAATAGAAACAGGAGTAGGCCATTTGGTCCCTTGAGCCTGGGCCGCCATTCAGTAAGTTTTTTTTACAGCTCCCCCAACAGGCGTGTTTTTGGCCAGGGGTGGGGGGGGGGGGTGGCTGGTACGCAAAATTTTGGGTGGCTATCCCACCAACTTACCGCCCATCCCCAAGCTGACCTTCATAATACACGAGGTGGGTAGGTGCCGGAATCGGCAGCCTCCCTGCCATATTGAATTAAATAATTAAAGGTCAATTAGGTTTGTTAGCAAGCCTATTGACAGATATAATATATGGCCCACGCCATCAAATGGTTGGCAGGGCAGGTGGGTGGGTGTGGGCAGGTCATTTTTTGTCGCCTAGATGAAAAACGGTGTGAAGGATGGCAGGGGTGGGGCCACATCATTCGGGGTGCATCCATGGAAAGCCCCCAAGATGACACCCCTCGCCTTCCTTCCTTGCAGCCTGCCCTCCAAAACCCCAACCCCACCCCACCCCCATCTCCACCTCCTTGGGCTCTCTGATCCCTCCCCATCCTAAATGACTGGAACTTACCTTTCTGATGCAGCCTGTGCTCTCCTTTCCGCTCCCTCATGCAGTCTCAGCAGCTCCCAATACTCCTGCCACTGCTGGGACTACTAGAACTGTCGGGCAATCAGATTGGCTGGCAACTCTCGAGTTCGGGACTTCCTTCCACTGAGGGGCAGAAGTCCCACTCTCAGCTGATTTAGCCTTTTCCCAGCACGTTATGGTTGTGGGGCAAGCTTCTTTCCGGCGTGTCAACTGTCAGCCGACTTTCTTTCCGGGGCGGTGGGATTGGGGCAGGGGCGAGCAGTCCTTCCCCCGTAAAATGCAGCTCCATGGCTAAACTGATTGTGGCTTACCCCATAACCTTTGAATCTCTTGTCAATCAAATAAGATGCAGAAATTGACACTGTATTCAACTGTGGTACACTAGTGTTTCTTTGAGATGGTGTTTACAAATGATACAACAGTGTTAATCGTGTTGATCATTAACATATCCCTTGCAGGTGAGGAATTAAAATTATCTTTCCTTCACCAAAATACTGGGAAGAATTTTTTCATGAGGATAGTCGCCAATTTAAGATCATTTATTTTGTGCAAAGAATGCACTAATCATTTAAGATTACAACTGTATAATGTAACAATAAGTTATTTGAGGGCCATTTTACGTACCCGTTAAATGCCATAAATTGACTGTTTAATAGACCAAACCACCCCCTTCCACATACATAAAGTGTTCCATATATAAAGTATTCCTTTATTGGATTTACATTATGGTGCTAGGTAGAACACTCCACAATAATTAATCTTTTTTATTGTTCTATTAATGCAGTGACATAAAAAATGCTGAAAATCTTTGACAAGTTGTATTGTTAAACCTATCTACTCTTACTACAAGCCGTGGCTGCCAAAATCTCTATTGCTCTTTTAATGATTGACAATAGCCTTTATTGTGACTCAGAAACAGAGCGTGGTGTAAGGGGACAATGCCTGGAGGGAAATCCCAGGACATCATCACAAGAGGCCTGTCAGTTCTGGGGGAAGGAAGTTAATGCTATTGATTTGAGGCAGCAGCCCTCAGCATAAGAGAAGTAGTGGTGAGGAGGTGTAGGGAGCTGATGATCTGAAAGCCATCACATTCAGGAGAGGCAGAGGGAAGAGTGAGGCACAGGAGACCAAGGATCTACATGCAGATCACAGAGAAGCAGTCCTGCTCTGCCTGACCCAGAAGGAATCATTATAAGTTAAATTTGCCTTTGTTTTATTCTTTCACAGAAGTTGGGCTTCTCTGGCTAGGCCAGCATTTATTGCCCATCCCTAATTGCCCTTTAAAAGGTGGTTGTTGTGGAGTATCTAAAAAGACACTCAACACAAAGTTGACCATAAGTAGATTCAGCAGTAGCTATTTATTTAGTGCAAGTATGCACAAAAGGGAAAAACTCTTTCAGAATGCTCTAAAAGGCAGTTTAAAGTTCCATAGTTTCTGTTGGTTATATATACCATCTTTTGGGGTAACTCATCATTAACTCACAATGTTCCTATTTTGTATGTCTAATTGTTACGTCCTTAATTAAAAATGAGTTTACAACATAAGCACAAAGGACCCAGAATGACCTGACCATTAGCACAAACAATGTTCCAAAACATGTATTTTGCTTATCTATCTTGACGTTTCACTGCAGTGCCTAGCATTCTGCATATCTTGACCCTGAGGTCAAGCTATTAGTTTATTGCAGTATAACTCATAGACCCTTCATCAACTTCCTGTCCTGGCTAGAAGGTCATATTCATTCTATTTTTTTCTTAAATTGCAAACACTTAAAACCTATATCTGCAACTTGGCCAAGCCTGGGTAATCCCATGATGCATCCGGATATGCCCCTTCAGTGGTGGTGAGCCACCTTCTTGAAATTCTGCAGTCCATTTGATGTAAGTACACCAACAGTGCTGTTAGGAAGGGCTGGGTTGCTTACTGTAATCTGACTTGGTACCAGTTTCCATGGGCAACTTTGGCCAGGGCACAACTACCATATTGGCTGTATAATCATGCCATGGTCTGAATGATTCCACCAGGCTTCAATATTTAAACATTGATACAGTGGTCGCCTTCTCCATGACTGAAATTGGCAGGGTTAAAATGGCAGTGGATGCACACATTGGAACTGCAGTGGGATGTACCCAACCACCATTTTAACCATCCCCCCACACTCAGCAGGCAGAGTTAAAATTGGGCCTAAATAACTTGTAATTTGATCAGTTGACATTGCACTAAGTTTCCTTCCTACAGCTCTATTTAACTGTCTCCAGTTGACGTAGTTTGAGCTGTAAGACAAATGACTATCAATTAAATTAAAGATCAATGAGGGACTTTAAACTTCATTCAGATTTATTTATATTAGAACAGGTTACAAGATGAGAATAATAAGTATATGTTTTACACTGTAAATGATGTGTAGTTATAGGGTGTTATTAACACTCTCTAGTCAACAATGGAGCCTCAATGGATGAAGCAACGAGATATCCTTGCAGAGCCTATGGCACCAGTAATAGCACCACCCGGGGATGTTTATACTGGGCCATGCAGGCTCCACCTCCTCCACTATGCACAGGCTAGGTGAATGACTGAGGCTTCAATCGCTTCGTGGATGTCCTAGAGTCTGCACTCCCACAGATCAGTGGAGAGCTCAACCACTAGCAAGGAAAATGGAAATGGAGTATGTTGCCTGCTCTCAGGATACCAGAATAATTCTTCCCTTGCAATTCACTCAAACAATGTCCAACTAGGGTGTCAGAAAGCCAGCTGGGCTACACTGCCTCAGCAATTCACATCCATCTTCACCCAAGAGAATTAGGATGAAGGTATGGAACTCAGGGAGATAGACTGCAAGGCTCTTGAGCAAATTGATATAGGGAGTGACAAGGTATTGGAGGTGTTGGCAGGCTTAAAAGTGGACAAATCTCCAGGTCCAGATGATTTGTCTCCCAGACTGCTGAGGGAGGCAAGGGAGGAGATCACGGGCTCTGACCCAAATTTTTAATTCCACTCTGGCCACAGGGGAGGTGCCAGAGGACTGGAGAACAACTAATGAGGTTCCACTATTTAAGAAGGGTTGTAGAGATAAGCCAGAGAACTACAGACCAGTGAGTCTCACGTCAGTGGTAGGGAAACTTTTGGAGAAAATTCTGAAGGAGAGAATCTATCTCCACTTGGAGAAGCAAGGTTTGATCAGGGATAGTCAGCATGGCTTTGCCAGAGGGAGGTCATGCCCAACAAATTTGATTGAATTTTTTGAGGAGGTGACCAGGTGTGTAGATGAGGGTAGTGCTGTTGATGTAGTTTATATGGATTTCAGCAAAGCCTTTGACAAGGTCCCACATAGTAGACTTATAAAGAAGGCAAATGCACATGGGATACAGGGTAATTTGATAAGGTGGATTCAAAATTGGCTTAGTTGTAGGAGACAGAGGTTGATGACAGAAGGCTGTTTTCGTGACTGGAAGCCAGTGTCCAGGAATCTGTGCTGGGTGCCCTAATACTTGTCATTTATATAAACGACATAGATGACTATGTGGGGGGTAGGATTAGTAAATTTGCAGATGACACAAAGATTGGCCAGGTGCTTAACAGTAAGGTTGAGTGTCTTGGGCTACAAGAAGATATAGACAGGATGGTCAAATGGGCAGATAAGTGGCAGATGGAATTTAACTCTGAAAAGTGTGAGGTGATACACTTTGGAAGGAGTAATTTGACAAAGAAGTATTCACTGAACGGCATGACACTAGGAAGTTCTGAGGAACAAAGGGGCCTTGGCGTGTGTGTCCATAGATCTCTGAAGGCAGAGGGGCATGTTAGTGGGGTGGTGAAAAAGGCATATGGGACACTTGCCTTTATCAATCGAGGCATAGATTACAAAAGTGGGGAGGTCATGTTGGAGTTGTACAGAACCTTAGTGAGGCCACAGCTGGAGTACTGTGTGCAGTTCTGGTCGCCACATTATAGGAAGGATGTGATTGCACTGGAGGGGGTGCAGAGGAGATTCACCAGGATATTGCCTGGGATGAAACATTTAAGAGAAGACTAAAAGGCGACCTGATCGAAGTGTACAAGATTATGAGGGGCATGGACAGGGTGGTTAGGGAGCAGCTGTTCCCCTTAGTTGAAGGGTCAGTCACGAGGGGACACAAGTTCAAGGTGAGGGACAGGAGGTTTAGGGGGAAGTGAGGAAAAACTTTTTTACCCAGAGGGTGGTGACAGTCTGGAATGCACTGCCTGGGAGGGTGGTGGAAGCGGGTTGCCTCACATCCTTTAAAAAGTATCTGGATGAGCACTTGGCACATCATACCACTCAAGGCTATGGACCAACTGCTGGTAAATGGGATTAGGTAGGTAGGTCAGATGTTTCTCACGTGTCGGTGCAGACTTGATGGGCTGAAGGGCCTCTTCTGCACTCTGTGATTCTGTGATTCTGTGATTCCGTGAATTGTTGCTGTTTTCAGTCAGACCCCTCAGGCCTGAGTTCTTCAGGGAAATCAGGGAGTCCTTGACTGAGCCCTGGCAGCCTTTCATACTAGAGTGGGTAAAAGAGCACTTTCAACAGGCACTAAGTGCTTACCACAAGGTGAAAATTAGTTAATAAGCATTTGTAAAAGTAAATAAATTAATGACATGATAAACCTTTTTTAATTTTTATTTTACAGAGCGTGATCCTATAGGAACTGGTGATCTCGCAATGTTAGTTGATAAAAATGGCAATATTGGTCATTGGGCCCTTGCAGTTTACTTGGACCAGCAGATGTGTTGGACCTGCATTAATGCATGTGTTAATGCAGGGGAGCAGGGATTTTTCAGATTTAATACTCTTCAGTGAACTGCTGCCAAAGAGCTCTGCCTTCAGACAGGTGTGGGAGCCCTCCAGCTTCTTCATTATCCATTGTTACCAGTGTTTTCTCCCTCACCTTTCTAACGGTCGTTCCCTATGGGGAGCAGGTAGTGTAGTACTAATGTCACTGGACAAGTACTCCTAAAGGCCTAGGCTAATGTGAACATGGGTTCAAATCCTACCATGATAGCTGGTGGATTTAGGGATGAGCAATAAAAATACTGGCTAGTGATGCCCATGTCCTGGGAAAGAATTTTTAAAAAGTCAAATTCCATAAATCTGGAATTTAAAAACTAATGATGACCACGAAACCATTATCTGAAAAACCCATATGGTTCACCAATGAACTTTAGGGAAGGAAATCTGCCATCCTTATCTTGTCTGGCCTACATGTGCAATGTGGTTGACTCTTTAATGGCCTAGCCAGCCACTCAGTTGTGTCAAACAACTAAGGAAAAGTAGATGAGGAATAAAATTGGCCACCTGGCACTGGCGTAGACAGCGGAAATGACAATGGCAAACCCAGCCATGTTGACCCTGCAAATTCCTTGTCACTAACATCTGGGGCCTTGTGCCAAAAGCTGTCCTACAGACTAGGCAAGCAACAGCCTGACAGTCATACTCACAGAATCATATGTTACTGGCAAAGCCTCCCAGGTACACTAGAGGTGGAGTCATAGTGATAGGCAGTAAGCAGGTAGTTGCCCTGAGAGTCCTTAACATTGACTCTGATCCCCATGAAGTCTCATGGCATCAGGTCAAACAAGGGCAAGGAAACCTCCTGCTGTTTACCAACTACCGCTCCCCCACCTCAGCTAATGAATCAGTACTCCTCCATGAACACCACTTCGAAGAGGTATTGAGTAGCTCGGCATAGAATATACTCAGGGTGGGTGGACTTCAATGTTAATCACCAAGAGTGGCTCAATAGCACCACTGCTGACTGAGTCCTAAAGGACATAGTTACTAGACTGGGTCTGCAGCAGGTGGTGAGGGAAAAACCTACCTGACCTCATCCTCACCAATCTACCTCAAGTCACAGATGCATCTGTCCATGACAGTATTGGAAGGAGTGACCACCACACAGTCCTTATAGAGACAAAATCCCATCCTCACACTGAGGATACCCTCCATCGTGTTGTGTGGCACTACCGCTGTGCTAAATGGGATGGATTTTGAATAGATCTAGTAACTCAAAACTGGGCATCCATGAGGTGCTACAGGCCATCAGCAGCAGCAGAATTGTATACAACCACGATCTGTGATCACATGGTTCAGCATATTCCCCCACTCTAACATTACTATCAAGTCGAGGGATCAACCCTAGCTAAATGAAGAGCACAGGAGAGCATGCCAGGAGCAGCACCAGGCATACCTAAAAATGAGGTGTCAACCTGGTGAAGCTACAGCATAGGACTACTTGCATGCCAAACAGTGAAGCAGCAAGTGATAGACAGAGCTAAGCGATTCCACAATCAACGGATCAGGTCTAAACCCTGCAGCCCTTCCACATCCTGTTGTGAATGGTGATGGACATTTAAATAACTGACTGGAGGAGGCGGCTCCACAAATAGCCCCATCCTCAGTGATGGAGGAGCCCAGCACGTCAGTGCAAAAGTTAAGGCTGAAGCATTTGCAGCAATCTTCAGCCAGAACTGTTGAGTGGATGATCCATCTTGGCCTTCTCCAGAGGTCCCCAGCATCACAGATGCCAGCCTTTAATCAATTTGATTCACTCCATGTGATATCAAGAAATGGCTGAAGGCACTGGATACTGCAAAGGATATGGGCCCTGATAACATTCCGACAATAGTAATGAAGATTTGTGCTCCAGGACTGGCCAGGCCCCTAGCCGAACTTTTCCAGTACAGCTACAACACTGGCATCCACCTGACAATGTGGAAAATTGCCCAGGTATGTCCTGTACACAAAAAGCAGGACAAACCAACTCAGCCAGATACTGCCCTATCAGTCTACTGTCAATCTTCAGCAAAGTGATGGAAAGGGTCATTGACAGTACTATCAAGCAACACTTACTCAGCAAAAACCTGCTCACTGACAGTCAGTTTGGGTTCCATTGAACCATAGAAAAGTTACAGTGCAGAAAGAGGCCATTTAGCCCATCGTGTCCGTGCCAGCCAAAAAGAGAAAAAAGAAACTAGCCGCTCATTTTAATGCCACTTTCCAGCACCTCGCCTGGAGCCTTGCATGTTACACCACTTCAGATGCAGATCCAGGTACCTTTTAAATGAGGTGAGCATTTCACCATCAAGCACCAATTCATGCAGTGAATTCCAGACACCCACCACCCTCTGGGTAAAAACGTTTTTCCTCATGTCCCCTCTCATCCTTCCACCAATCAACTTAAATCAATGCCCCCCCCTGGTAATTGACCCCTCATCTAAGGGAAAAAAGTGTTTCCTTTCTACCCTATATAGGCCCTTCATAATTTTGTACACGTCAATTAGGTCACTCTTTAACCTCCTCTGTTCCAAGGAAAAGATCCCTAGCCTAACCAATCTCTCCTCATAACTGAAATATTCAAGCCCTGGCAACATTCTTGTAAGTTTCCTCTGCACTCTCTCCAGAGCAATTATGTCCTTCCTGTAATATGGTGACCAGACTATACACAAAATTCCAGCTGTGGCCTAACCAGCATTTCATACAATTCCATCATTACATCCCTGCTTTTGTATTCAATGCCCTGCCCAATAAAGGAAAGCATCCCATATGCTTTCTTGACCACCTTGTCCACCTGTCCTGCCACCTTCAGGGACCTGTGGACATGCACTCCAAGCTCTCTCACTTCCTCAACCCCCCTCAATAACTTCTGTTTATTGAATATTCCCTTGCTTTGTCTGCCCTCCCCAAATGCACACTTTTCCAGATTGAATTCCATTTGCCACTTCTCCACCCACTCAACCAAATGATTGATATCAGTCTGGAGTCGACAGCTATTCTCTTCACTATCAACTACACAGCCAATTTTTGTGTCATCTACAAATTTCCCAATAATGCCTCCCACATTTAAGTCTAAATTATTAATATATACAACGAACAGCAAGGGCCCCAACAGTGAGCCCAGAGGAACACCACTGGAAACCGTTTTCCATTTGCAAAAACATCCAACAACCATTACCCTTGGTTTCCTGTCACTGAGTCAATTTTGGTCCAACCTTCCACCTTCCCATGCATCCCATGAGATCTCACTTTCCTGATCATTTTGCCATGTGGGACCTGGTCAAATACCTTACTGAAATTCCATGTAGACAATATCCACTACACTACCCTCATCAATCCTCTTTGTTACTTCTTCAAAAAATTCTATTAAGTTAGTAAGATACAATCTTCCCCTAACAAAACCATGCTGACTATCCCTGATCAATCTGTGCCTTTCTAAGTGACAGTTTATCCTGTCTCTCAGAATTGATTCCAATAGTTTGCCCACCACCAAAGTCAGATTGACCGGCCAATAATTTTCTGGCAATCCCACGCACCCTTTTTAAATAATGATACAACATTCACAGGCCTCCAATCCTCTGGGACCTCTGGGGCCTGTATCTAGTGAGGATTGGAAAATGATCCTCAGAGCATCTATTTTCTTCCTGACTTCCTTCAACAGCCTGGGATACAATCCATCTGGCCCTTGTGATTTATCTACCTTCAAGGATGCCAGACCCTCCAGCACTTGCTCTCTCACTGTTTATTTTATATAATATTTCACACTCCTCTTTAACTAGAATATCTGTATCATCCCTCTCCTTAGTGAAGACAGAGACAAAGTACTCATTGAGAACCCTGCCCACATCTTCTGCATCAATTCACAAGTTACCATGTACATCTCTGATAGGCCATATATTTTCCTTAGTTATTGTCTTGCTCTTAATGTACTGATAAAACATTTTAGGATTTTCTTTGATTTTACTTGCCGATATTTCGTACCCTCTCTTTGCTTTCCTAAATTCCATTTTTACTTCAATCCTGTATTTTCTATACTCCTCTAGGCTTGCTATAGTATTAAGTCTTTTGTGACTGTCAGGGACTTTCTTTTTCTCCTTTATCTTGGCCTGTATGCTTCTGGATAACCAGGGAGTTCTAGATTTGGCAGTACCACCCTTTTTCTTTGTGGGAACATGTCTACACTGTGCCCGTAGAATCTCATTTTTGAATGCTTCCCACTGATTTGACACAGTTTTTCCTTCTAAAGCTGTATCCAGTCCATTCTCGCCAGCTCACCTCTCAGCTTTATAAAATTTGTCTTCCCCCAATTTAGAAATTTTACTCCTGTTCTATCTTTACCCTTTTCCACAATGATGCTAAATCTAAATTATGGTCACTATCTCCAAAATCGTTCCCCGCTGCTACTTGGTCCACTTGCCCAGTTTCATTTCCTAAAACTAAATCTAGAATTGTGCACCCTCTCGGCTTGTTACATGCTGTCTAAAAAAGTTCCCTTGAATGCAGCTCAAGAATTTTGTGTCCTCTGTGGTCTTCACACCGTTTGTAGTCCAATTGATATTAGGATAATTGAGGTCCCCAATGATTACTGCCCTATTGCTTTTGCACTCAAAAATCTGTCTACATATTTGTTCTTCACCCTTCCACTATTTGGGGGCCTATAGTTCACTCCTAGCAGTGTGACTGCCCCTTTTTTATTTCTGAGCGCAATCCATATGGCCTTATTTGATGCTTTATTTAGTATATCAAGCCTCCTTATAGCTGTAATTGATTCTTTAACCAATAATTCTACACACGTTTTTTTATCTCCCTCCCTATCCTGCCTTAAAAACTCTATATCCAGGGATGTTAAGCTGCTATTTTTGTGTCTCTTTAAGCCAAGTTTCCATTATAGCGATGATATCATGCTGCCACGTGTCTATTTGTGCCCTCAGTTCACCAGCGTTATTTACTATGCATTTGCATTTACATATATAACTTTTAACACTGCCAAGTTCCTGTGATGTACATGTTTTAACCTGTGTTGCGTCTGTCTTTCAGAGTCATTCACTAATTCTCCCTCTCCCGTTCCCTGCTCTGAATTTGCCCTCAGGTTCCCATCCCCCTGCCAATCTAGTTTAAACCTCCTCTACTAGCAGTAGCAAATCTACCTGTGAGGATATTCATCCCAGTCCTGTTCGGGTGTAGACCATCTGGCTTGTATAGGGCCCATCTTCCCCAGAGCCAGTCCCAATGCCTCAGAAACCTGACGTCCTCCCTCCCACACACAGCTACGTGTTTATCCATTCAATTCTCCTATTTCTATACTCGCTTGTATGTGTCTGGGAGTAATCCTGAGAATACTGCTTTAGAGGTCCTGCTTTTCAATCCCCTTCCTAGCTACCTAAAATCTGCTTTCAGGACCTCATCCCCTTTCCTATCTAAATTATTGGTACCAACGTGCACCACGACCTCGGCTGACCACCCTCCTCCAGAAGAATGTCCTCCAGCCGTTCCGTGACATCCTTGACCCTGGCACCAAGGATGCAACATTCCATCCTGGAGTCATATCTACGGCCACAGAAACACCTGTCTGTTCCCCTAACTAGCGAATCCCCAATTACTACCGCTCTTCCCCTCTTCTTTCTCCTTTCCTGTACAGCAGAACTGCCTGTGATGCCACTAACCTGGCTCCGACTGCACGCCTCCGAGGAACCAGTATCCAAAACCGAAACCTGATTGGTGAGCGGGACCCCAGGGGATTCCTGCACTACCTGTCTAATTTTCTTGGACTGCCTGCCACCCATTCTCTTTCTGCCTCCAGGCTCCTAAGCTGTGGTGTGACCACGTCTCTGAACGTGCTATCCTGGTAGCTCTCAGCCTCGCGGATGTGTCACAGTGACTCCAGCCAATGCTCAAGCTCTGAAGCCCGGAGCTCAGGTTTCTTCAGCTGGTGACACTTGCTGCACATGTGGTCGTCTAGAACACCAATAGCATTCATAACTTCACACAAATAACAAAGACGTGCATTCCATATGACTGAGCTGTCCTGCCACGGCTTCAATTTACTTCCCTTGCGTTAACTTTATTTTACTTTGGGTTACTTATGCAACTTTATTTTACCTAGCCTCAACTTAACTTTATTTCCCTATTGCTTGTGTTTCTTACTAAAATGTAAGTAGCCCCTTCTTTTAAAAAGAATATGTTTTTCTAATTCTCAGCTACTTGATGACACTCCCTAAAAGGAGTTTTTACCAACCAATAAACTTATGTTTCTCCTGTGATGTTAGGTGCTAGGTGCTGCTGACTGCCTCTCCCAGAGTCTTCCTCTTGCACTCTCCTCTAGACTGCCTCTCCCAGGGTCCTCCTCTCGCGTTCTCCTCTGTCTTCCGTCAGGGCTACTCAGCTCATGACCTCATTACAGCCTCATTACAGCCATGAACAAAAGAGCTCAACTCAAGAGGTGAGGAGAGAGTAACTGCCCTTGATATCAAGGCAGCATTTGACGAGGTGTGGCATCAAGGAGCCCTAGCAAAACTGGAGTCAATGGAAGTCAGGGGGAAAATTCTCCATTGTTTGGAGTCATACTTAATACAAAAGAAGATGGTTGTGGTTGTTGGAGGTGAACCATCTCAGTCCCAGGACATCACTGCAAGAGTTCCTCAGGGTAGTGTCCTCCCCCCAACCATCTTCAGCTGCTTCATCAATGAACTTCCCTCCATCATAAGATCAGAAGTGAGGATGTTCGCTGATGATTGCACAATGTTCAGCACCATTCGTGACTCCTCAGATACTGAAGCAGTCCATGTCCATATCCAGCAAAACCTGGACAACATTCAGACTTGGGCTGGTAAGTAGCAAGTAACATTCATGCCACGTAAGTGCCAGGCAATGACCATCTGCAACAAGAGAGAATCTAACCATCTCCCCTTGACATCCAATGGCATTATCATCACTGACTATCAACATCCTGGTGGTTACCATTGACCAGGAACTGAACTGGACCAGCCAAATAAATAATTTGGCTACAAGAGAAGCTCAGAGGCTAGGAATCCTGTGACATGTAACTCACTTCCTCACCCCAAAGCCTGTCCACCATCTACAAGGCACAAGTCAGGAGTGTGATGGGAGCTGCACTCATCCAGGCAACTAGAGAGTTTCCTTTTCTTTTTTTTAACTCATTTATGGGATGTGGGCATTGCTGGCTGTGCCCACATCTGATAAATGAATTAAAAAATTCTCCTCTTGCCTGGATGAGTGGAGCTCCAACAATATTCAAGAAGCTCGACACCATCCAGAACAATGCAGCCCATTTGATTGGCACCCAATCCACCACCTTAAACATTCACTCCCTCCGATGTACAGTGGCAGCAGTGTGTACGGTCAACAAGATTCACTGCAGCATCTCACCAAGGCTCCTTCGACAGCACCTCCCAAAGCTGTGACCTCTAACACCTAGAAGGACAAGGGCTCAGATACGTGGGATCACCATCAGCTGCAAGTTCCCAATGAAATATAATGTTAGGCTACATAGAGCAAACCACTATCATATCTGACACTCTTTAAGGTCTGTACAACAAGAAGCCACCAAACCAGTCCAGGCACTAGAATGGTGGCTTGAAGAGCCCAGTGCTTTGCTTGATAAGGGCAGTGGTTGAACCATGGCACAGTTAAGCGCCAAGTGTTGGTTCCTAAGGGGCAAAGAGCCTATGTAGCAAGCCTCACACTTTCTGTACAGTTGTAGGAGTCGGGGAATGGAGGATTGCTGACAGATAAAAGTAAGCAGCTTCCAAGAAAGAGGTCACAATGCTGTCTGCTGACTTACTGGCAATCACATACCAGTTGCACATTAATTGAGCAAGATTCCCTGTGATTCTCAAAAACTGTGTGAGCATGTGAAGGAGCCCATTGTGCAACATGGGAGCAGTCAATAATTGTTTCAGATTTCCAGCATCCGCAATATTTTGCTTTTATCTTAGTGCTTAATTCACTGCCACTTCTCTTCCAGGAATGCCTACCTTGAAGAAGTACTGCCCTTCTCTCCGACAAGCTTTCCATTTGTCTCTTTTGCCCTGTTCACCTTCATTGCTTTCCATTTCCCTTCCTGGTGCCTGACAAGGTGTTTACCAAAGCCCTCTTTCACAGCCATATTTCCTTCCTCAGTGACTGACTCCATCTCTGAATTATCCCTCGTGGATTCCAACTGAAGTTCCATCCCTCATGTTTCGAACCCACCCAGGATTACTGGTATCTCCGGGACATACAACGCTCCTCGGACAGCTGTTCTCACCGCATCCTGAGATCCACACTCAGTGCCATGCACCGCCATATGAACACACTCGACCTCTCCCTCCAGCAGCACCGACTCACCCTATCTCAAAGCTGTCCTTGTCCCCAGTTGCATTTTATTCTTCGTCTCATCTGACTCCTTAACAAGAAGTTTTGTCTCTTGCTTTCAGGTGCTAAGGAACTCAAACTCCAACAACTCATTGATACCAACACCCAACCAGGACCCTCCACCCCTTCCTGTCCCTCTGACCCCATCCCGTCTTCTAATTACAGCCCTTGCCGTGTATTTACCATACCCTCTGGCCTTCCCCTCGCTGATGCTGAGCAGTCTGTACTCAGCAAAGGACCCAGTTTCATACCCTTACACCCTCACCTCAATGAATTTTGGGCTTGGCATGATGCTGAACTTTTTTTCCACCACCTTCATCTCCGTGCTTACTTCTTTGGGCAGGAGTTCCCCTGCCCCCACCCTGTTCAATTGATCCTTACATCCGCCTCCAGTATTCTCCCTCCACCTGGACCCCTCCCTCTGGCCTCTTACCTGCTCTTGATCTTTTCATTGAGAACTGTCGGCGTGACATCGGCCATCTCAATTTCTCTGCTCCTCTCACCCACTCTAACCTGTCTCCTTCTGAACTTGCCGCATTCCATTCTCTCAGGTCCAATCCTGACTTTGTTATCAAACCTGCTGACAAGGATGGTGCTGTGGTTGTCTGGCGCACTGACCTCTACTGCACAGAGGCTGAGCATCAACTCTCAGACACTTCATTCTACCTCGCCCTGGGCCATGACCCCACCATCGAACATCAAGCCATTGTTTCCAGGACTGTCACTGACCTGATCCCCTCTGGAGATCTTCCCTCCACAGCTTCCAACCTCATAGTCTCCAAACCCCAAACAGCCCGCTTCTACCTCCTTCCCAAAATCCACAAACAAGACTGATCATGTCAGCCTGTTCCTGCCCCACAGAACACATTTCATCCTATCTTGATTCCATTCTCTCTCCTCTTGTCCAGTCTCTTCCCACCTACATCCACGATTCCTCTGATGCCCTACATCATATCAACAATTTCCAGTTCCCTAACCGCCTCCTCTTCACCATGGATGTCCAATCCCTCTACGCCTCCATCCCCCACCAGGATGGTCTGAGGGCTCTCCGCTTCTTCCTCGAACAGAGACCCGAACAATTCCCATCCACCACCACTCTCCTCCGTCTGGCTGAACTTGTTCTCTCACTGAACAATTTCTCCTTAAACTTGTCTCACTTCCTCCAAATAAAAGTTGTGGCTATGGGTACCCGCATGGGTCTCAGTTATTCCTGTCTCTTTATGGGATATGTTGGAACATTCCTTGTTCCAGTCCTACTCAGGCCCCGTCCCACAGCACTTTTTCGGTACGACAATGACTGTTTCGGTGCCGCTTTATGTTCTCATCTGGACCTGGAAAAAATTATCAATTTGCTTCCAATTTCCACCCCTCCATCACCTTCACATGGCCCATCTCTGTGAAGGGTTCTCAAAATTCCCACATTTTTCATATCATCAACAAGGATATGACTTTTGGACTTTTAAACTGCTGAGTTAAGTGTAAAACCCTGCAGACAGGAGGCTAGGCCCATGAAGGCCTGGAAATGGTCATGCCCGGGCTTGTTGAGTGCAGTGTGGTTTTTTTTTTGCCTGAAACCAAACAACGAGAGGAGACAGAATATGCATTCTTCCCTTTAAAACAATCAATCCAGAGAAAGACTCCATGTTACATGAAACTAAAGCCCATCAAAATCTTGCATAAATAATCGCTACTAACTACTAAGGCAGGAAGGCACAATCAATGCAATTATCCGAACCCATCAATACTCCACACATACAATGGCTTTCAGTTCAAGACTAGTTATGGGGGCAGGAAGACAATGATAAACATCATGCGAGCCCATTAAAAACAACAAGACAACAATCACCGGGGTAAGCCCACCAAAATCAAACAAAGAACTAACCTTGATTTGGATGCCGATAAGAAATTCGAAAAACAGTATAACTGGCCAGTCAGTTACAAAGGAGTGGGAGAGAAACCAGCTAGCAGGAGGGTGGCCAGTTTTGAAACGGTTGAAACAGAGTTTAAGCAAGAAGATCTTGAGGTTTTACAGGTCCGCAGGCGACATCACGGCGAGGGGCATGGGGTGGCAGGCTCAACCGAAGACAACAAGGCCACAACCGTAGCCCTCCACGAAGATTGACCACCCACAACTGCACCCTCCACCCAACTGAAGAACCTTCACAGATTTCACAGACCAGGACCACGTGGGTAAGGCAGGCCCCAGAGGACACAAAGAACGTACTCCAAAACTGCAACCGGCTTACCTGGCTGGATTTCGAACTGTCAAGAAACCCTGGTTGGTGAGCATGATCCCTGACCCCTCCTAGTTCAATTTAGTTAGGTTTTGGGGGTGGGATAAGGGTAAGCAGATTAGTAGCGTGATTTTCCCTCATATGCCGTGTGTTCCCCATTCTTAGCTAAGTGTACTTTGTAGGTCTGTATAATCTCTGTGTAATCCTAATGTTATAAGTTCATTTGTGACTTCAATAAACCCAGTTTTTGTTTCTTGCACCAAAACCAGTTGTCTGCTGCACTTTGTCACAACCTCCAAATAAGTCCAAGGTCTAGAACCCAGGGAGTGGGAGTGATTCGAACCGCTCAGAAGTCAGAGGTGAAACTGACACACACCACCACCCCCTACATTCTGACACTTCCCTTCCCTTTCTTGACCTCTCTGTCTCAATTCCTGGTGTTAGACTGTCCACCAATTTTCATTACAAGCCCACCGACTCCCACAGCTACCTCAACTACAGCTCCTCACACCCTGCTTCCTGTAAGGATTCCATCCCATTCTCTCAGTTCCTTCACCTCTGTCGCATCTTTCCAATTATGCCACTTTCCAAAACAGCGCTTCTGGCATGTCTTTCTTCTTTCTTATTCGAGGTTTCCCACCCATTGTGGTTGACAGGGCACTCAGCCGTGTCTGGCCTATCTTCTGCACTTCTGCCCTCACACCTTCCCCTCCCTCCCAGAACCATGGTAGGGTCCCCATTGTCCTCGCTTTTCACCCCACCAGCCTCCGCTTTCAAAGGATCATCCTCCGCCATTTCTGCCAACTCCAGCATGATGCCACCACCAAACATATCTTCCCCTCACCCCAGCTGTCAGCATTCCATAGTCCCCATTACCTCCTGACACCCTGGTCCACTCCTCCATCACCCCCAACACCTCGTCCACCTCCCACAACACCTTCCCATGCAACCGCAGAAGGTGCAACACCTGCCCACTTAACTCCTCCCTCCTCACCATCCAAGGGCCCAAACACTCCTTTCAGGTGAAGCAGCGCTTCACTTGCACTTCCTTCAATTTGGTCTACTGCATTTACTGCTTCCAATGTGGTCTCCTCTACATTGGAGAGACCAAACGCAGACTGGGTGACCGATTTGCTGAACACCTTCGGTCTGTCCGCAAGCATGACCCAGACCTTCCTGTCGCTTGCCATTTCAACACACCACCCTGCTCTCATGCCCACATGTCCGTCCTTGGCCTGCTGCAATGTTCCAGATAAGCTCAACGTAAACTGGAGGAACAGCACCTCATCTTCTGACTAGGCACTTTACAGCCTTCCAGACTTAATATTGAGTTCAACAACTTCAGACCATGAACTCTCGCCTCGCCTGTCACTTGTTCATGTTGTTCTTTTCAGAGTGCTTACCCTTGTCCTGCTATTATCACATTCTGCTTTCTTTCCTTAATGCCACTATCAGCACCTCCTTTAGTCCTTACCACCACCAGTAACACGCCCTTTGCCCTTTTGTTCATGACATCTTTGTCAATCTCTCCTTTGCCCCCACCTATCACTGGCCTTCTATCCAGCTTCACCTGCTCCACCCCCCTTAAACAGTATAAATTTTATCACATTTTTACTTCTCTTTAGCTCTGAAGAAGAGTTATACAGACTCGAAACGTTAACTCTATTTTTCTCTCCATAGATGCTGTTAGACCTGCTGAGTTTTTCCAGCATTTTTTGTTTTTGTTTCAGGTTTCTAGCATCCGCAGTATTTTACTTTTATTTTACAATAATTCCTTAGGTTTGGGTGCTCAGCAATACGTGAACTAGAGGCCTATTCTGTTGCTCCAGCTTGCCTGTGGGGGGTTGGTAAAAATGGCAGCTGTAGATCAACTGTTGTTGCTGATATTCCCATTACAGGCTAGAAGGAGCCAGAGCCAAAGAAGTTGAAGAGCTGCTCTGATAGCTGTGATAGCTGTGGCTGAATGATTTGTTGTGGGATGTGACATGATTGCATGATAGCCATCTTGGGAAAGCACAGCTTTTTTATGTACAGCTCCTCTGAGAAGTGAAATCATGTAATCCTGGGCCTGTACACTTTGTTGGGAGGGTAAGGATTCTCATGAGCTTGCCTCCTCATATTTAGTTTCCCTGTACCTACTGCTCCATTTACTCTCCCTCCTGTTGTGACTGCTCTTCATTGACTGTAAAGCAGTGGTCTTGAAAAGTGCTGTACAAATGCAAGTGTTTCTTTTCTCTTTCCTCTCATCCCCAGAGGCCCCCAGCATAACAGATACCAGTCTTCAGCCAATTTGATTCACTTCATGTAATATCAAGAAAGTGTTAGGCACTGGATACTGCAAAGGCTATGGGCCCTGACAATATTCCAACAATAGCACTGAAGACTTGTGTGTCAGAACTTGCCGCATACCTAGCCAAGCTGTTCCAGTACAGCTACAACACTGGCATTTACTCGGGGCTATATGGAAAATTGTCCAGGTATTTCCTGTACAGAAAAAACAGGACAAATTCAACTCAGCCAATTATCGCCCCATCAGCCTACTCTCAATCATCAGCAAAGTGATGGAAGGGGTCATCAACAGTGCTATCAGGCTGCACTTGCTTAGCAACAACCTGCTCACTGACGCTCCGTTTGGGCTCTGGCAAGACCCTGACCTCATTACAGCCTTGGTTCAAACATGGACAAAAGAACTGAACTCCTGAGATGAGGTTAGAGTGACTGCCCTTGACATCAAGGCCGCATTTGATGAGTGTGGCATCAAGGAGCCCGAGCAAAACTAGATTCATTGGGAATCAGGAGGAAAGCTCTCTGCTGGTTGGTATCAGACCTAGCACAAAGGAGGTCAATCATCTCAGTTCCTGGTTGTTGGAAGTCAATCATCTCAGCTCCAGGACATCACTGCAGGAGTTCCTCAGGGTAGTGTTCTCGGCCAAACCATTTTCAGCTGCTTCATCAATGACCATCCTTCCATCATAAGGACAAAAATGGAAATGTTCGCTGATGATTGCACAATGTTCAATAGCATTAGCAACTCCCAAGACACTGAAGCAGTCCATGTCCAAATGCAGCAAGGTCTGGACAATATCCAGGCCTGGGCTGACAATTGGTGAGTAACATTCAAGTGCCGGGCAATGACAATCTCCAACAAGAGAGAATCTAACCATTGCCCTTTGACATCCAATGGCATTACCATTGCTGAATCCCCCACTGTCAACGTCCTGGGGGTTACCATTAACCAGAAACTGAACTGGACTCACCATATGAATACTGTGGCTACAAGAGCAGGTCAGAGACTAGGAATCTTGCAGCGAGTAACTCACCTCCTGACTCCCCAAACCTGTCTACCATCTAGAAGGCACAAGTCAGGAATGTGATGGACTTGCCTGGATGAGTGCAACTCCAAGAGCACTCAAAAGAAGCTTGACACCATCCAGGACAAAGCAGCCCACTTGATTAGCACCCTATCCACAAACATTAACTCCCTCCGCCACCGACACACAGTGGCAGCAGCATGTACCATCTACAAGAACACTGCAGGAACTCACCAAGCCTCCTTAGGCAGCATCTTCCAAACCCACAATCGCTAACATATGTAAGTACAAGGGCAGCAGACACACAGAAACATCACCACCTGGAAGTTCCACTCCAAGCCACTCACCATCCTGACTTGGAAATACATCACTGTTCCTTCACTGTCGTTGGGTCAAAATCCTGGAACTCCCTTCCTAACAGCACTGAGGGTGTACCTACACCACAGGGACTGCAGTGATTCAAGAAGGCAGTTCACCACCACCTTCTCAAGAGCAAATTGGGCATGGGCAATAAACGCTGGCTTAGCCAGCAAAGCCCACAACCCGCGAATGAAGAAAAAAATCTCCTGATCCTTGAGCAAATCTAGTCGGAATGGAAAGCACTCCCATGGAGGAAAAAGTGTTTTTCCAGAATTCCTTTAGGAGTTCAGAATGTCATAGGATCACTATAAACTCTTTGATATCATCTAAGTAATGAAAAATAACCATCTAATACAAGCAAAAACGTTTCCTAAGCCTTTGCAGCATTTCAGTCCAACAGTTGAGTATCCGATTAAATATTGCTGGAAATCTCTCCCAACTTGTGCTGTCCATGTTTAGATTGGGGGTGGTGGGTATTGAGGAACTCATGGTAGCAATGTGGGTTAGAAGTAAAAATGACATTGTGATTTCAATCACATCATTTGCTCCTGAATTTTTCAACAAATGAGGCCCCCTCCTGTTTCGGGATGGAGCTCTGGGCACCAAAATCAATGTCAGCTGAAAATTGAGTCTCCAGCAGTAAATCAACAGTTTCTTGTGAGTTTGGTCCCAGTACCGCCTCGATTTTAAATGTAATAAAGGGCAATAGTGAAACAAAAATCAGGTCTGCTATCAGTTACTTAGATTTCAGAAAACTGCAGTTACTTAATTGGATTTTTAAATGAAATCCTTATTGTTGCACAGGTTGGTGCACAGTGTCCCTTGCAAAGCATCACCTGTTTCCAATAACAATATCATGAATACAAAAAATATTTTATGGACTTATTGTTTGTGGTGTAAATAAAGAGCCATAACTGTCATGCATAGTTAACTGAAACACAAATGAATGAAGTTAAGTAAATTTATGAATACAGCCAGCATAGCATAAATCTATTTGCCATGAAATTGGGCTTCATGGTACCGCTGGTGCCAATGCCACAGAAGCCCAAAGCTGCAAAAATGCCGGCAGGACACCTCCAGCCGCTTCCAGTGCACACGCGCAATTGTAAGGGTGCCAGCACGAGCAGGGCATGTATGCACAGGAAGCATTCAGTGTGGGTGAACTGTGATGCCAACAGCCTCGAATGTTGATTTGGTGTATGATCTGCCATTTTTGGACCATGCAGGCCCAATTGATACCCTCTCTTCATCACCCTGAGCTGAATGTGCATTCAGCTGCATGAGAGATACCCTCGCTAACGTTATTTACAGCCGTCCAACTTCACCGTGCGGTGATCTTGACTTTACTTTGTTGGTGTAGAAATTTTTTCATTCAATGTTGTTGCAGGAGATTTGCAAACTTTTGGATTTACAAAGGAGTGGTGCTGGATCTTGACAAGGAGTTCAGAGAAGTTGGAAGGTCTGTCAGCAGAAAGTCTGCTTAATGGGGGCTATATTTGCATTCCCTCTTGGGCTGCAACATGAGTTGGAAATGGAGCAGAGGCTGCAGAGAGGGGAAGAGTGCACAAAGGGAGGAGGAGGGGGCTCTCACTAGAAGGCACTACCTGCCAAGAGTCTTTAGGAAGCACTTCTCCTGCCACCATCTCAGGAGCAGTGTGCGGGATGCCTATGTTTCACCAAGGAGGTGGTCACTCTACTATGCTATCTCTTACAGCCACACAGCAGGGTGAGACAGCTCTCTGCCAGGGGGTGTCAAAAACTCCTTCCAGACAGCAGCAGGCAGCATGAGCAACATCTCAAAGATCACCGTCCATCACTGTACCAGAGGCTGAGTACTGAAGGACAGGGGACATCATTGTTTTCACACTGACCATTGAGAGGCAGGAGAAGTGTGCATGTGGCTATGCCAGGGTAGCAGGATTCCTAATGGTGCAGGATACAATCGAATGCACGCTTATGGCTCCAAGGACCCTGCAAGCTAAGGGCTACCACACCATCAACATCCAGTTTCTGTGCAATCATGCTCAAAGGTGAGTGCCCACAATCCTGGCAGCAGCCACAACACATTCATCCTGTGGCAGTCACCACCACCAAGAACCAAAGGGTGGCTAATGGGTGACAAGGAATATCCACTGAACACTCAGCTCATTACTTCCGTCTGCCACACTACCATACATGAGCAGAGCACCTACAATGAGAGCCATGTAGCAAACAGGAATGTCATGGAGCAAACAATTGGAGTCCTTTAAATAATGGTTCCACTGTGTGGATCCTCCAGCACACACCAGAGTGCCTCCAAGTTCACGGTGGTCTGCTGCAGTATACAGTTCTTGCCATTTGGACTTCAGAGGCCGGACCTGGAGAAGCAGGAAGACAGGCGGTATGCGGGATCCATTTTATTCTGAATGAGCTGCCTATGAGTGGATACTCAGACTCCAGTTCCCTGGAGCTCTCATCCCCACATCACAGTTACTCCATAATGCCCCAACTTTCAATTCCTCTGTTCCATACCATCACATCATCCCCTTGCCCAAATTCCTTGAATGAAAGTCACCACAAAAAAAGTTCCACAATAACTTTATTTATATATGCTTCCAATAATGTTTACAAAAGACTTACAATAATACTTACTGAACTATGCACCCTTGTGCATAGGCCTGGCATGGTGTTTCCACACAGTGCTACTCCCTTATGGCTGGACAGCTGCTGATTTTCACTGGGAAAGAATGCAGATGGCCTTGCAGGATGCCATCAAGGGGCTCTGGGCCTAGACGGTGGCAGCAGCCTAGGCTAGCTGACTGAGAGGCAACAACAAGGACACTGGTGGACAGGCAGTGGTGGGAGCACAAATGCTGGCATCTGAGAAATGCTGAGAGAGGACAATAGATGTACAATCAATGGAGTCACTGACACACTCTCGGGGTGGCACCTCAGCAATCCACGTAATTTGCTGAAGCACAGATTGCTGTAAGATCCTGCAAGCCCCTTTGAGCACTGGTATCCGTAGCAATTCTGGGCAGCAGTCTAAGTTTGCATGGTTACAATGGCATGAAAATGTAATAATTTTCATAATATTATTGTGACTTATTGTAAAGGTAGGTTAATAGTGAGTTTGGGTAGTGTGTGTGTGGGATTTAATTGAATTGGAGACAGCTGGTCAGGAGGCTTTGACTCATCAAAAGGGAAGCTAGGTTTGGAATGCTAAATACATAAACATGGCTGAAGTTTTAGAATATGAGGTTTGAGGAATATTTGCATTTTTAGATAAACCAGAGTAGATTTAACTTCAAAGGGGTGGTAAGATGTTATACTAAGCCCGAAGAAGCTAAGCCAAACAGTGTGTTTATTTTTCCCTAAGGTTACTGATAGAATTAGTGCTATGAAAAGATTTATATTATGAGAAAAGTAAATTTTAAAAACATATGGGAACAATGGAATTTACATTAAAAGGGAGAAACATGTATAAAGGAGATGAGGTTATGTGTAAGGGAGAAGGCATTCTAAGATCTAACAAGTGTGAAAAGCCTCCAGCCTCTGTGCATCAGGTTGCTGTCTACAGGAACCTAAGCTAAGAAAACTCACTTTGAATATCACCGTCCAGGGTATTTGTGACTATGCCTGGGTCTGTTTAAATCTATTTGTTTTTACTGTTGCCTTAATGGAGGTGAAACTGGAAGCCAGATTAATTAGGGGATTTCGGAGTTATTATAGCAGTAATTTGTAGACCTATGTATGTGCTTAAAATCCTTTCTTTTATTAAAAAATGTTAAATTTAGTTTTGTTAAAAAAACCACTAAGGGCAGAAGTTTTTGCTCAGCGAGTGCACAACACAATTGAATGTAAACTAGCACGCGATGATATCGGGTGAGCGTTCCGACGTTTTCATGCACTCGCGCAATATTTCAGTTGACAGGCACAAGCAGCTGCCAGAGCCGCGCCCACCATTAATTATGAGGCCACTTAAGGCCATTAAAAGGCCAATTGATGCCAATTTTTCATTGCCCATGCAATTTCGCACTCGTTACACAAGCAAAATGGACAGCTGACAATTTCAAAAACCTCATCCACTGGCAGGATTAGAAGGGCAGCATTGCCAGTGTCAGTAGTGGGGAGTTTGGTACACAGTTCGCTGCTGGTGACTTATTGGTACTTGGCAGCTTCATCTCTGTTTGGGCTTCATTGTTAGCATTTCTTGGCTTCATTTCAGGTCTCCTTGGTGTCTCCAAGGTCCCTGGGGGATTCAGACCATGTGGACCTTTCTAGATATCAGACAGCCTTCTGTTACCCTGCTAATGGGGATTGTGGTCTCCGCTGGAGGCACCAACTCTGAGGAGGAAGAGAGGGGCAGAAGGGAGAGCAGGCCAGGTGTCCCAATGCAGCTTCCAGGGAGGGACCTGTGGGAGGAGATGCGCAGGTACAAGGGGCGCAGGGCCAACAGGAAGTCCAAGGCGGAAGGGGCCACAGAAGACACCACTATTCTATTGCCAGGGTTTGCAGGTGGTGATGCAGCTACCTCAATATGTCTGAGGTGCAATGCTGAAGGAGGCTCCACCTCTCAAGGGAGACCATGACCTCCGTTTGTCAGAGGATTGGGCCTGAGATCAGCTTGGGCTGTGTGGGTGGACATCCCATGCCAGTGGCTTTGCAGGTCACAGCGGCCCTCAACTTCTATGCCTCTGACTCTTTCCAGTGGTCAGTGAGGGATCTGTGTGAAGTGTCCCAATCTGCTTCTCCCAGTTGCATCAAGCTGGAGACAGGAGCTCTGTTCAGGCGGGCACTGACTTTTACTCTTAAGGGATGAGGCCAGCCAGGCCGAGTGAGCCAGAGGCTTCGCAGCCATTGCTGGCTTCCCCCACGTCCAGGGTGCTATAGACTGTACACATGTGGCTATCAAGGCGCCAGCAGGTGAGCCCGGTGCCTTTGTCAACAGGAAGGGCTTCCACTCCATGAACGTGCAGATAGTGTGTGACCACAGGATGCAGATTCTACAAGTCTGTGCAAGGTACCCAGGCAGCTCCCATGACGCTTACATCCTCAGACACTCCCAGGTGCCAAGGCCCTTCAGTGCTCCAGCCCGACTGAATGAATGGCTGCTGGGTGACAAGGGCCATCCATTTAATAGGTGGCTCATGACGCCTCTCCGCCACCCAAGAACAGAGGCAGAGCAGCGTTACAATACGAGCCATGCCTCCACAAGGGTGGTAATAGCGAGGACCATTGGCCATCTTAAGATGCACTTCCAATGCCTGGACCATTCAGTGGGTGCATTACAATACCACCCCCCTAAAGAAGATGTCACTGATAGTGGTTGCATGCTGCACTGTCCACAATCTGGCTCTGGGAAGCAGGGACCCACTGGAGGTAGGGGATCTTGACACAGCTGCTCAGGCCACAGAGGATGAATCCAGTAGTGAGTCAGAAGAGGAGCACGGTGAGGAGAACGCTGAGGGCATGGAGGCAAACCTCGGTAACCTCCAGGGAGGCAGGGACACCAGGGACACCTTGATCCAACGGTCCTTCAGTTAGGCTGCCAAAGAGCAACTTCAGCCTCACGCTAGGGCTGCCGCCTCCATCCCGAATGTCTGAAATGACCCTTTCATTTGAACCCAAAGTCCACTCAATATCTGTGCAATAAAGTATCCAGCCACTCACGTCCAGCCTAACATACTGGCGTGCCTGCACCAGAAAGAAAAAGGTGAAGCATACTCAGACCATCAGAACCAAAGCAAATTTAATGTTATCGTCACATTGAATACATAATGACATTACCATTACTAGTGTTGATGTCCACACCAACAGACATATAAACCATTAATAAATGAACAGAAAATCACCCGTGAACCGTCCCTCTCATTCTCATGGTGCTTTAAACTTATGTTTGTGAGTGCCGTGTCTTGGTGCCCCCCATCCCTGGCACCGGCATTGAAGGCAGCCTGCTGCCTCTGCTGTCTTGTTGGCCTTGATGACCTTGGCAGTTGTCCTCCGGCCAGTGGAGCCTGTGCTGGCCCTGCCTGGGAAGGAGTGGCCAGTGCCACGGCTGGCATCTCCCCAGTCACCGCAGCCTCATCAGATGCCACGGTCACTGGTAGAGGGGCAAAGGAGCTGCTGCCGCAATCCGGAGCGCCCTGAGAGGACCCCGCAGAGATGACAAGCGACTCGTGTGCCATAGTGAGGTCACTCTAGACCTCCCTGCTCGCCCTTGATGGACGGGCACCTAGCTGGGATACTGGGTGCCTCATCCATCTCCCACACTGGCACTGACCACCTGAGGTCATTGCCTGTGTGAGGGCTTGCAGGTGCGAGTGCAACCCCAGGAATCCTTGATTCTGTCCCTGGAGCTGCCTCTCCATAAGAGTCGCCACTCTCTCAACAGAGGAGGCAGTGCGATCGGCCATGAGGGTCAACACAGTGCTCACACTCCGCATGGACTCCTCCACAACAGAATCTATGGCACACATACCCTCATGGATCTCCGCTATATCCTCCTGCACATCTCGCTGGACATCCAGCATCTGCCGCCTAATGGGCGACTCCAGAGGCTCATCATCTGCCTTCGACTGAGCATCATCCTGGTCCCCAGAAGTCTCCTGACTGCCGGTGCCCTGGGCACTCTCTGCCTGCTCCTCAAGTGAGTGTGAAGTGCCCTCACCAATGTCCACCGACATTCTAGCTACTGATCTAAAGCCCACCGAGGTGCTGGTATCTGCACTGGTGCCTGATTCAGAGAGCAGGTGTGACACGGGTGCAAGTGAAGCCCGGTAGTCCTCTGGCATCGGGGGTGGCCCTTCGGGGTCCAGAGATCGAGTGCGTGCTGGCAAATCTAAAAGGGAGAACAAGGACATGCCATTAAAGTCACCACACTGTCACTGTGCATGCCAGGCACCCTGGTGAGACAATGGAGATCTGCATCATGATGCTATCATCTTTCAATGGTCAATGGGGACTCCAGGCTTGAGTCTCCCATCAATGAGGAGACTACACTAGAATGGTTGCACAATCCGCAAGTCTCACCTCTGTGCACTGTGCTCTGACCTTTGTCTGGCACCCCCGCCTCTCCATTCATGGTTGCACATGGATCGTGCCAGCTCTCATGCTCTAGGGCATCCGGCTCGAACCTGAGCAACAGCATGTTGGGCGAGCCTCCACCTGACATGACCTCTCTGATTGGTTATGTCTTCTCCTGAAAGGACAGAGGAGCCATTGATTAGTCCACTCTCTACCTGCAGCGCCATTGCAGCCTGGCCAACCCCAGCTGAGGAACACCTCGCAGGGCACATCTGAGTTGTGGCCCTCGAACTGCAAGGCACTCAGTCCAAGCAGCCAGGGCTCACCCCCTTGGCCAGCTACGGTGCGATTAACAGTTGGCACTCAGACTCTAGCGCCCCTGAGGTCCACGGGGGGATGACCAAACTTTAACACTTCTGCACACTGACACATGCCAACATGGTACTCACCCTTCCTGAGTGCAGCAGGTCATTGAAGCACTTCCGGCACTGCACCCATGTGTGCCGCACCATATCATGGCTGCTCATCAGCACTGCCACCTCCTCCCATGCCCTCTTTGTGAGGTGCAGTGGCCTCCTCCTCCTATCTCTGGAGACAAGGGTGTCCCTCCTGGTAGCCACCTCCTCCAGCAGGCCACGAGGCACATTTCTGAAAACCAGGGTCCCAGTGCCCACCCAACCTGCCCTTCTGCCTGGCATGTCCAGCTGCACTCGACTCCATCAAGACAACGCAGAACAGACGTCCCTCCGTGGCAGGCTTTCTGGGGTTGCCTGGGCCATTTTTAAACAGCCGCTGGGTGGCTATTGGACCCAGCAGCCGACAGGCCCCCACCCCTGCTCAGCCCTTCCCAGCCAGTGAAGAGCCACGTTTCACGCTGGGTGGGCCTTAGTTGACCCGCCATCGTGAAATCACAGTCGGGGGCCAATCATGGGCAGCGGGCTGTTCCCAGTCGCTCCCGATCCCACCAACTGTACCCACCTGCCAACCTCAAAATTCTGCCCTAACTTTTAGTGGATTTATTACAGCTGAATTCAAGGCACACATCTCAAAGTAAAATACAAATCGCAAAACAGTTGTGACTGCGTGATCAATTTTCCCTCGTGGATTTGATCCGCATGGATCATCTGCCATGTCATAACAACAAGCATGGCTCAAAACCACAATCTGAGGTTCCATGCCGCACAGGGATGCTGGGCGGCCTCTGCCTGTGCTGCCATGGATGCTGAAACATCAGCTACCAGATGCTGCATCATGGCTAGATCTGCAATTGTTATCATGGAGTTGGTCACCAATTCCATGTTGAAAAGGATGGGCACCAAGCTCTGCACAATGCCCTGTGCCAAGTTGGAGCTGGACTCCCCCATGCTCCTTGACAGTGACAAGAGACTCTGTGCCAGGCCTAGTAATGCACCAAGCATCTCTGTGTGCTCATCCATTGGCATTCCCCTGTAAGCTGATGTGGAATTTGAGCAGAGTAATAAGGCATATCATCATTCTGAGCATTCTCGAAGATACCAGATACAATGGCTTCAGTCACTGTCAGCCTCCTGTAGAATACTGTCTCCTCTAGTGGTCTCAGGAAATGCTGCTGTACCTGTCCCCCACCTGTTCCCTGCAGTTATGAGTGACCTTGGGCTGGATTATACTCTCTTCCACTGACTGATTTGGATGGCGGAGGGGAGGGTATGTAAAATCCAGCGGGTGGCATGCCCACTAGCAACACCTGCTCTTGCCTCCATCACAATTTTACCAGCTGTGGGGGTGGCATTGGGTGGCCTGCCTGCCCACTAGTTGGCCCACTTAAAGGCCTTACCCCCCTGCTGCCAGGATTTAACAAATGGTGGGAGAGGCCCACGCCAAGCAGATTTCCCTAAGTGGGCTGGTGGCAGACTGGGGGTGTTCCTTCCTTCATGGCTCCTAAGGCCAAATTGGAGGCCCACCCCCTCAAGGTGTTATTGCTTCCTCCACTCCCCAAGTTTCCCTCTCCCTGATGACCTCGCAAACCTTGGCCTCTCAACTCCCTCACTGGGGCCTGCTTACAATGTGATCCAGAGTAGCTTGTTTCCTCTCGGCCTCATTGCAGTACTAGCAGTGGCCACTGCTCTTGGTGGTGCTGCCAGTACTAGAGAACTCCAGCCTCTGATTGGCCAGCAGCTCTCTGAGGCAGAAATCCCACATCCAGTCTATTAACAGCCAATCAAAGCAGATGGTATTTACCCACCTTTTAAGACAGAGGAGGGCGGGGTGGAGATTATCTGATCCCATAAAATCCAGCCCATTATCTTGCAAGAGACAGGGAAGGGAGCATGTTACAAAGTGTTTGGGTGATTTGTATACCATAGCCGAGTAGCTGTAGATATGTGGAAGCAGGGTGAGATGAGTTTGAGGCTGGCAGCGTTTGTAAGTGTGTGAGATGAGGTTGAGCACCTATATGTTAGGCATAAGTCCTGATTGCTGATGGCTGAGTGATGGGGTATATGGTGCCTTAAGTAGCATGAGAGTTTGGTGGAGTGATGAATAGGAGTTGCCCTCTGAAGATGCATTCAGTAATCTTGATAACCTGTGCAAGGTCATTGGTCTTTTTCCAGTACTGCAGCCAGGTCTTTGGGGCCAGACTATGTGCATTGACTCCCCTGTCCACCTGCTTCAATTTCTTTCTCAGGGTTGCCTTGGAACCTTTGGAATCATGGTACCTCTCCACCTTTCCACCTCCATCACTAGGGCCTTCAACACCACATTAGAAAATCTGGGAGTGCTCTCGCTGGCTTCCTCTACCTTCCAGTCAAGGCTTCTTGAAACTGTCGCAGGAGCTCCTGATCCATAGTGTAGCCCTGCTTTAATAGGGACAGGCAGCCTTTAAGAAGTCCAGGCTAGCTGTATGTCATGCTTACCCGCCTGCACCACCACCCCCCCCCACCAACTCCCACATTGCTGGGCCCCTGTTGATTGTGCAGCCAATCAGTGGTGCGTTTTACATTGGGTTGCGCACTACAGCCATTGAAATGAGCAGACAAAGTTTACATGCTACCTGCCTTAACAGGGTTGGGTATCAACCAATAGTAGGCAAATGAAGGAAAATCCCATGATCTATAACATTAACGAGGTCGGCAGTAAAGGTCAGAGATGGATGCCTCTCTACACTTACACTGAGATGCACTTCTAGCAGGTTTTTAGATCCATCAAATATGAAAATAACAGGGCCAATATAAGGGTTTTTAAAAATTCATTAATGGGATGTGGGCATCACTGGCTAGGCCAGCATTTATTTTCCATCCCTAATTGCCCTTGAGAAGGTGGTGGTGAGCTGCCTCCTTGAACCGCTGCAGTGCATATTGGAAAGGCAGAAGGGCTGAGATGGCAGTGTAGATGAACAGTGTTGCAACAGAAATAATTAGCAACCTCTGTACTGAATAGGCTCTGGGTTTAAAACTCAGCTCAATGTCAAACAAGAGACCAAGATTGCAAAGATTACTTTTGAAAATGGTTCATTCTGACTGAGTAGCAAAGAATGAGGATTGGAGTCATTGGCAAGAAAGCAGAGTTCATGTTGGGAGCTGAAAGTGACAGCTATGATTTTCCCAATGTTGAACTTGAGTAAGTCATGACTCATATAGGACTTGATGTAGGCCAAGCAGTCTGACAGGAGGGAAGCAGTTGAGTGATGATGGATACGGTGCCAAGGCAGAAAGGGCTCTCTTCAGTATATATGTAGAAGCAGCCCCTATGCCTCCGAATGATGTTGCCAAGAGGCAGCATAAATGAAAAGAGAGGAACTGGGAGATGATAGTCAGGGGAAGGAAATAAGAACTATTGTTAGAAATAGTTTGGCAGCATTTAGATAGCCATAAAATAGGATCATGCAGGGCAAGCCCATGACACTAGACAATGAAAGAAAGGCATTGGAGAATAGTATGGGCAACCATATTGAATAGTGCTGAGTAGAACAAGAAATGATAATGTTACAGAAAATGCCATTTGTGATTTTTGGCTAGGGCTGTTTTTGTACTGTAAGGAAGGTGGAATTGAGACTGCAGAGATTTAGCTTTCCAGCCAGTTGCATGATGACAAAATATAACCAAATTTGCTTCCTCATGGAAATTCATATTTTTCTGTTGTGTTTATGCTGATTCTAACTTCAGCAACAATAATGGAGCATTCTTCCCACTGTTTTTCTCTTTCTTGACCTTTATCTCCTTCTTCCCAACAGTAGTCTTCCCCCATGGAGTACCAGAAGCATGAATCATACAAGCGAAGGAGAAACTTGGGGGATTATACACAAGTTATAGTAACGTCACCATGATACTTTCAAACGAATGTTTTTCCAAGCTGTTTTCATCCCACTTTAAAGTCTGATTTCTTTGTGCAATTTGTGTTCTGGTGCTCCTTCTCTTTTAATTACTACAATTCTGGTGATGTGTTACAGACCACAGACATAATCTGAACAACTGGTGTTTCCTTACTTTATCAGCTTTGAAGATTGCAAGTGAAAAAGACTTAAAGCTATAAATCAGTGTTATGCAAACACTGCCATTATAAGGTCACAAAGCAAGAAGTGACAAAGCTCCTTTAATAATGCTTTTTAGATAGAAGTCTGTGATTCTTTTCCTTAAGATTAAGGAAACAGTTGATTCAATCCTCTGGCTCAGTCTGAAATCCAGATCCACATATGGTCATGGAATCAATATTCTGTGATACTTTAAAGAACTTTAAACACATGTATGAAAATTGCCAATTTTCATGACTGATTCCAGTCTTTTGGCTTAGTGATTTTGTAATTATAAATGTGAAAGGTATTAATGCTGTGGAATAGAGCACTTTCCAATTTCAGACACTCAGGCTTAGATTTTCACAATCACAGAGAGCCTCTCCATCATTGTGAAAATGGTGGAAGAGGCAGAAATCTGGAAGTCCTTCCCCTGAACACGGCACTGTTTTGCTGGGGCAGGAATAGGGTCAGGCCAAGTTTCACACACGCGCGTTTCACAGAGGCAGCTGCCCATGTAAATCAGCAGGTGCCTCAACTCATGTCTGATTTTGGTGACCTAAGTATGTGAAACATGACATGTGCAAATTAGACCTGGTAGGACCAGATCTAAACTTTGTGGATTCATTTGAGAGGTGGTGTATCCTTTTGGAGAGGTAGGCAACCCTTTTCTATATGGTCCCAAGACAGCTTTGTGAGAGGTCAGGTGCCCTTTGGGAGAGGTAAGCTGCCCTTTGGGAAGGGTAAGGTGCTCTTTGGGATTGCTAAAAGTGGACAGAATGTGCATAAAAAGTGCCATAAACTTATTGGAACTGTCAAGAGGAACTGTCAAAAGCGACTGTCAAGAGGAATTGTCAAAAAGCAAATGTCAAGCTGTCAAGACATTTAAAACTCCTGCCCATGGTGGATACTGAATGAGTTGGCATGATATGTATAAGGAGAAAGGGTGGTGGTTGGGGTCATGGGTTGGGATTAACTTGCACTAATTTGCCATTGGGTCATACAGCACCATGGTGGGTGGAGGGTATGACAGATTATGGGGTTGGGTAGAGGGTATGATGTAGCATAGGTTGACATGGATGAGGCAGGGGGACTGTGTGTGGGGTTGAGGGCTGTTTCTTAACATCTTTTTTAATCTTTGCCAAAGTGCTGGTACACCGAGGCAGGCCTTCCGCCCAACTGACCTCCACAACTGGCGGCCTCTGCACTTGTTCCAGGGTCACCCAGCTTGGCTCCCAAAGAACCCCACCACCATGGAATAAAAATCCCAACTCCTGAGGCACTTTCTATCAGGGCAGTTTTGTGGAGCCAGGAAACCCGGGAGCAAAATTTCAGGTCTCAGTGTTGGCATTGAGTATCTCAAGACATAGGATCAGAGTTAGTAACACAGTAAAGCAGTCTTGATTTTTCCAGAATGATG
The DNA here is from genome assembly GCF_964194155.1 of Cetorhinus maximus. Lineage (NCBI taxonomy): Eukaryota > Metazoa > Chordata > Chondrichthyes > Lamniformes > Cetorhinidae > Cetorhinus > Cetorhinus maximus. Next base: position 87,687,942 of record NC_135879.1, read on the forward strand.
CACTTTAACCGATCTCAGAAAACCAGTCCATGTTGCATGATTGTGACATTTTCCATTGTTTACACCAATCCTATATCAGTCATCCTACAACTTCAATGCAATGAAAATTTCATTTATCCATCGATGAAGGGAAGCACATTCCCCAACATTGGGTCTTTGAAATTGACGAATGCAAAGTCCCTAAATTTTAGTTTTGCATATTTTGTTGTACAGAACAAAGAAAACAGCACAAATAACAAAATAAAAATTACCCTTGCACTTCTGCCAACCACTGCCTAATTTAGGGGTTGTAACTTGTACGAGCAGCAAGCTAATCCTCAATAACATTTATGTGCCAGAATTTTCTGACATCATTTCTAGTAGATTGTAAAAATACTCAAATCGTTTTTGGGTGGGTGCCTGTAAATGAAGTATTAACATTTGTATTTCATTTTTTGTTATTACTGCCTTGTTTATGCTGTTTCAAAGTAATGTATGCGTTAGACTGAGGTCCAGGAGAGTGAGGCACTCCCCTGCATGTGAAAGTAAGTTTGGAGAAACAAGCATCGGTAGGTGTTCTTTGTGGCTGAAATTCTTCAAGGGTTCCACAAGTCTCCCGCTAGTGGGAGATCAGCCAAGCTCCCAAAACTTCCATGAACCTACTCCTTCAAGTTGAGTCATTTGTTACTTATTTCCTTAACTTTCAACGTATGCCATTAAGACGGAGAAACAGATGGCATGATGTTTTTTCTCAACAGACATACCTGGAATGTCAATGGGAGTTTCCGATCGGAGATTGAAGGAATGCTTGGTGAAACAATATCAATGGTTTCCTGGGGATTTTGACAATTTCCTGTCAAGATTACAACAGGAGATTAGGAGATCTCACAGAAATTCAGGACAAAACTTTTTCCCCTCCTTTTCCCATTGTAAAAGCAGATCTAAACCTAAAATCTCTGAATTGGACCATGTCCTGGTACAGTACCATCCAGTGCATTAATTTAAATTGATCCAGTCAGGGACCATTGTTCATATATTGTAAACAATAAGGGGAGAGTTTTCTCCCCAGCGGGCGGGCCAGTTGGGAGCGGGCGTGGAGCCAATCACCGCCCACAATTGGCTGTGTGTCGCCATTTTACATGAGTGATGTGCACCCAGCTACCAGTGCGGGCAGGGGGAGGGGGGGAGAGTAGGGGCCTGCTTGCTTTCGCGCAGAAATCTCCCTGAGGCACGGAGCTGGCTCAGGGAGATTAATTTCATAATGAAACATTGAAAAGAGGAAAAAATAAAATTATTCAGACATGTTCCCTCATGTGAAAGTGTCACATGAGCTGGGACATGTTTATGAATTTTCATGAAAATTTTTATTGAATTAATAAAACCTTCATGAAACCTCATCCCACCCGTGGATGAGGTTTCATGAAAAATGCAAAGGCCGCCTGAGCTCTTTGCCTGCCCGCCAACCTTAAGGTTGGACGGGCAGCCCTGACAATTGCTTTAATTAGTTTATTAATGGTCTGAACAGTTCGGCGCGTGCGCAGCCGACTCCAGTGCATGCCCACCGAAATAAAGATCAGAATGATGCGCAGTGATGTTGGGACGCACACCCAACGTCACCGCGCATCATTTTACGCATCGGCGTGTGGGGCTCGCCCCGCATGCCGAACAGAAGATTCTGCCCTAGGAGTAATTTTACCATTACGGACATGAACCCTCATTCACTGAAGGGCATAGCAAAAAGTCAGATAGCTTTCACCTGTTGTTTTCTAACCATTCACTTTAATGGTCAGAAGATCATAATCAGTGAGCAGTCAGATTTTCAATAAGTGGTTTGTTATGATATGGCAGGTGGCATTTGCCAGGTTGACCAAACCCCAGAGGGAAATTAGGCCCCGCTATTACAACGATTTTGCAATTTGTATTTATTATGAGAAGGTCCGTGCACTGAAGTCAGAAGTAATGAGTCCACTATCACCTTTAGAGATTTTAAAGATTAAATTAAAATATTTATTAAGAAAAGAAAACTTAAACGCACAAGACTACAGTTACACAGTTACATTTAGTTTTATAACGGTTCTTACAAGATTTCTACCTAACTAAACTCCCAACTACACACCCCTTTCACGCAACAGTCCAAATAGATTCTTAATGTATAAAACATCCAGCAATGTTATCATAAGCACCCACTGTTGCTATAAGGGAGGTATCTCACAGCTTCTCTCTCCCTCTCACTCGACAATGGAATTCCAAAGGCTTTTAACAAAACCTTGGTTACTGGAACAGCAAACTTTTCATGGTGGCTGGAGGCTTTTCCCGCAAGTCTATTTTGCACAGCCACTCCTCATACAGTTTTCCATCTTTCTTGAAATATATTTCTTCCATTTTGATCTGTAAATTCCATTGTTTCAACCTTTCTTTGGAAGTTACTTTTCCCAGAATATAAAATCTTTCATGTTGTCATTATGACCAGAACTTTCAGGAAAAATAAACATAATAACTTTGCCTTATGTACCTTGCCAGTTGTAAACATCGTATCATGTCCCTTTGAAAATCAAACAACTTCTCAACTTATCTAAAAATGCAAATTCCATTCTAATGGTATCTGATGAGACTTCGCCCTAGCTTCCTCATCTCCATTTCAAATGCCTGTTTTATACCTAAACCCTTGTGATGATTCAAAACTTGCAGTCTGACTGTCTGCAGTTTAATTGAACTAGATTAATTATTATATAATTTATAATAATAAATTATATAATTCACACACACAGACACACAAATATACATTCCCCATAAGCCACCTCCATCCTATAGAAAAATAAACCATCATAATTATAAAGGACAGTTTCATTTTCTCAACCCATTTTACATTACTTACTATACTTATCTATATACACAAAACTATTACATTACCAGGTACATGGATTAATATGACAATATATACAAAGCCTTTGTTTCAACAGAGGTCATTTCAGTCCAGTGTCCATGTTTTAAATGTTCAATCCTTTGAACTTAAAACTCTTGACAATGCAGTTAATTTTTCTTGTCCAGCTTCATGGATAATCTATAAATTAAATGGCTGTAGTAATAAACTCCATCTGAGCCATCTTGCATTTCAGTCTCGAAATTTATCCAGAAATTTTAAAGGATTGTGGTCTGTATAAACAATTGTTTCTGGAGAATTGCTTGCAAAATAAACCTCAAAATGCTGCAATGCTAACACCAGACCTAGAGCCTCTTTTTTTGATGGCTGAATATCTTTTCTGATATACATTCGGGCTTCCGTGAAAAATATCCAGCCGGATTTTCATCTTCTTGTAACAACACAGCACCAATACCCAAATCTCTTCTTGGCCTCCACCTAACACTGGCCCCCTATGGAGCTCTGCTGTCCCACCCACTTCTACCAGCTTATATTTCATCTCATTTCTACATGTCTTAGTTCTGATGAAGGGTCATACAGACTCGAAACGTCAACATGATCCCTCTCCGCAGATGCTGTCAGACCTGCTGAGTTTTTCCAGGTATTTTTGTTTTTGTTCTAGATTTCCAGCATCCGCAGTATTTTGCTTTTACCAATACCCAAATCATTTGTATCAATTCCCAACTTAAACTGCTTGGCATAAACTGCTGCCAAAACTGGTGTAGTAGTCAACACAGTTTTAAAACTTTCAAATGCATTCTAAACACTCCTGTGTCCATTGAAATGTCTTGTTCTGTTTTAGTAATTCAGCCAATGGAGCAACCATACTGCTAAAATTTGGTACAAACTTCCAATAAAATCCACTCATGCCCAGAAATCTCAAAACTTCCTGTTTTGTTGTAGACACTGGGATATTCACGACAGCTTTTACTTTCACATCTCATGGAGCCACCTGACCATGTCTGATGTTATGGCCTAAATATGTAACTGTACTTTTGCAAATTCATTCTTAGCCAAGTTCACCACCAAGCTAGCTTCTTGCTGTCGATCAAACAGTTCTTTCAGATGTTGTAAATGCTCCTCCCATGTTTGACTGAAAACTACCAAGTCGGCAATATAAACAGCACAATTGCTCAGTCCTGAAATTATTTTGCTTGTCACTCTTTGAAATGTTGCTGGTGCATTCTTCGTACTAAATGGCATAACTTTAAACTGATATAATTCATCTGGTGTTACAAAGTCAATATCTCTTTTGCTCTTTCCAATGACAGTGCTTGCCAATACCCTCGCAGCAAGTCAATCTTTGTGGTAAACTCTGATTGTCCCACTTTCTCAGTACAATCTTCCAGCCATGGAATAGGTTATGAATCCGCTTTTGTCACTGCATTTACTTTTGGATAAGCCACACACAGTCTTTGTGTTCCATCCGGTTTCGGCACCATCACAATAGGTGAACTCCAGTTACTGCAACTAGGCTGTATGAACAGGATTTTCCACACCTGCCCACTGCCGGGATCTTCCAGTCCTGCCGCAAGTCAATAGATTTCTGGCTGGGGTGCCGCTTCACTCGTGGTGGGTCCTGCCCACACAGGACCGGAAAATCCCAGCCTATGAAGTCATTCCAAAACATAAATTCAATTTCATTTTGCACTTGAGCTAATTTTACTAGATTTAATTTATAAGGATGTTGTCTTTTTGAAATTGAATCTCCTATATTTACATCATACATTGCTAAATTTGTTTTCCCCAACTTATTCCCTCAAATAGCTTTGTGTGACTGCAATAGTTTTTCCAAATCACGTTGATACTTGTCTGGAAGGTAACTCAATATTACATTTAAATTTTTAAGTAGCCCCTCATTGTCCAATTTAATTAGAAGAAAGTCAATTTCAGAATCCTTCATTTATACCTCTTTCTCCTTATCTACCACCATAAATACCTCCTTCTGGTTATCTTCTCTATCAAAGTACTTTTTAAGCATATTTAAGTGACACACCCACTGCTTCTTTCTTCTATCTGGAGTATTTATTAAATAATTTACTTCACTCCGCCTCTTTGCAATCCTGTAAGGCCCACTAAACCTTGCCTTTAATGTTTCACCTGACAATGACAACAAGACCAACACCTTCTCTCCAACAATAAAACTACAAGCTTTGGCCCTCTTATTTGCACTTGTCTTCATCACCTGCTGTGATATCTTTAAATGTTCCTTAGCTAACTCAAATGCTCTGTTCAATCTTTCTCTGAATTTTGTCACATAATCCAGGAGAGTAATTTCCAAAGTTTAACCCATTAGTTTCCCCTGAATCAACTTGTGGTCCCCTTACTTCATGACCACAGACTAATCCAAAATGACTAAACCCTGTCAATTCGTTAGGGGCATCCCTAATAGCAAATAACAAGAATGGAACCCCCCAATCCCAGTCCTGTGGGTAGTCTTGACTACATACTCTCATCATAGTTTTCAATGTTTGATGCTATCTCTCTACAGCACCTTATGATTCAGGGTGATAAGCTGAAGACTTAAACTGCCTTATCCGCAGGCTGATCATTACTTCCTTAAAGAGCTGTGTCATGAATTTCAAACTCTGATCCAACTGTATTTCTTTTGGTTACACACACCTTGTAAAGAATTTGGTTAACTCCTCTACAATCCTCTTTGCTGTAATATTTCATAAAGATATCACTTCTGGAAATCTTGATTGTCATCCATGATTGTCAGCAAGTACTGATTTCCACTTTTAATCTGAGGGAGGGGTCCTACATAATCAATCAGGACGCTGGTAAAAAGGTTCTTTAAATGCTGGAATCAGAGTTAAAGGTGCAGGTTTAATCACTGCTTCAGGTTTTTGTGCAACCTGACATGTGTGACATGTTCTGCAGAAGTTGACGACATCTTTATGCAGTCAAGGCCAATAGAAATGTTTTTGTATTTTCGCCTGAGTTTTCCTAATCTCTAAATGTCCAGCTATTGGAATCTCATGAGCCATGCGCAATATTTCATTTCTGTATCCAGATGGGATTATTATTTGATTACTACCGACCACTTCTCATCTGCTGGAATATGAGATAGTCTCCATTTCCTCATTAACACTTTATCTTTAAGGTAATAACTTTCTGGAATACATTCTGCCTCTGTTTCCGAATAAGCTGTCTGATATAACTGCATTATTTGTGGATCTTTCTGCTGTAACTCTACCAATTTCACTGAGCTAAACACTTCAGCTTCCAATCTCTTCAGTCTTCTCTTCCTGAACAATCTTTTCAAAGACAGATTCAGCTAACTGGATGTCAGCAACATTCCACTGTCTTTTTGATTCTTCCTCTTCCTGTTTCAACCTGTGAGCTTGTGATCCCATTACTACACAATCTGGAAGCAATCCAGGATGCTCTTTCTGTAACATCTCTGCTGAGTGCATCTCCAAAGGCTGCTCAACTACAGCAGGCATCGCCAACATTTGTAACCCAGATATATCATTACCTAGGATAAATTAAACCCGGGCAATGGGCAATTTTTCCACTACCCCAACAATCATCTTGCCTGTTTTCAACTTACTTTTAAAATTTGCCTTCCACAATGAAATAGGTTTAGCATCTTCCACCTATCACCACTTTTTCCTGCAATGCCCCCTCTGGACAACAAATAGCACTATCCCATAACATTAAGCACTGACTAGCCCGTGTCCATTAAAATTTTAATATCTTTGCTAGCTCCACCCTGTACACAGAAATACTTTGCCTTCACATACAAAATCTTTATACATTTCAGTATCTTGCCCTTCAGAACTCCCTTGGGTAAATTGTGAACTCATTCCCACTTCTTTACCTACCACTGATTCTTCCTGCACCACCTGTGCACAAACCATTGGTTTTTCTTGCCCCTGGATCTCAGGATCCACAGTGCTCTTATTTCCAGAACTTTTCTGCGTTCCAATTACTACAATAGGTTTCCCCTGCAACCTCCAACACATTGGGTGGAATTTTCCGTGCCCACTGACAGCGGGCGTGATAGGTGGTGTTAGTGGACAATATGCCGCAATTGGTTTCATGACAGCAGGAAGGCAGGTCGCAATTGTCTGCGCAGCCCGCCAATGGCAAGCCACGTTTCCCACCATCGGTCATCGGGAACCTCATTGTAATACATCAGCATATCATTATCAGGCCATCCCGCCAGGCTCTTCCACCCCCGCTGGATTGTCTGTCCACGTCAGTGGGAAAGCACACTGATGTGTTCCACAGCAGCATAGAGGCGACGTGCACTTGACGGCCGTCACTTTGGGTGAGCTGGAGGTGAGTGCACAGCAACGTTCTGCAGTGCCCGTCAGGGTCACCTGTTGTTTTGCAGGCTTCAGGGGTGCCGGGGGGCTGGGATTAAGTGCCACCCTGCCTCGGGGGCGATTTTTGAGAGTGAGGGCGAGATGGGGGCAAGTGCAGCCTTGCCATTGAGGTGACTGGTGGCAGGGGTGTTAAGGGCAGCCCTGCCATTGAATATAGCACACAAGCATTTGGGGTGGGGGGAGTGGGCGAGGGAAGCAGCCACGCATTCAGGAAGCCTGTAGAAAGTGACCATTCCTCTGCAACTGAAACAGTTCAGGCGCAGCCACATTGATACGATTGGGGTTGGGCTCCTAGCATATCTGCCCACTCAAGCAACGCAGAGGCATCAAAGTGCCACCAAGTGCTCCAGAGCTTCCCACCCCGGATGGGCCGGACACTCTCAGAGTCACCTGGCTGGATGGGACCAGAGTGCACCTGTGGATCCTCCTCCTTATGGGTGCCTGAGGGCCCAGGCTGTCTCCTTGAGGAGCAGGGGGTAGCTGGAGTGAAATCGAGCTGCCCTGCACCCCACTCACATACACACTTTTGGAGTTGAGCCCGCACAGCAGTGCAGGAGCGACATCCTGGACCAAGGTCTCCATGGCGGCCACCATCCTACCAGTATTGACCTCGGTGCATTGCAATGCCGGCACTATCACCTCAGAGTGAAGGTGGATGGGCTCCTCCATCATGCCTTGCAATCTGAGGAGTGCAGTGGACATCCCTTCCTGATGTTCCCGAGCTTGTCTTTGCAGCTCCAGCAACTGAGACATGACCAAGTCTAGAGGCTCATCATCTGACTCGGACTCAGCAAATTTCTAGCCTCCAGCAGTCCTCTGTGTGCCAGAAACCTGGGAAGTCCCTGCCTCTGCCTGCTGTGGATCAGACAGTGTGGTGCACTCAGCAGATTGTGATCCCGAGGCTACTCTAAAGCTAGGTCCCACCGAGGTGTGTGTCTCTGCACTGGTGGAGGGTGTGGGTGAGCGCTGTGATTGGTCTTCAGGGAGGGTGCCTCCAGATTCCTCTTCTGAGGTTTCTTCGGAGCTTGATTGGAGGCCCTGGGTCATGGACTCTGTCGGCTGTTTGGCAGATGTGCCTGTGACAGCAAGGAGAGATAATTAGTGCATGGCAGTGACCTGTGAAACAGGACACATCACTCACGGCATGGTTGTCTGATGGATGTTGCACTGCTGGATCCTCACTGGGTAGAGCACCGCCGACCTCACCGTCAGCATAGGAGCTCACCAGCCAGCTGGATGGCTCTGTTTTCAAAGTCCATGAGGACCTTGATTTCAGGCATTCCTCCACCAGTCTGCGCCCTCTCCCTCTTGTGTGCCAGCATGTTCTGCATGAATAGAGATGGAGAAAGTGTAAGCAGGACGCCTGCAAGGCCAGGTGATAAGTATGCCTGGCCTGTGTGGGTGGTAAGTGGTTCCATGGATGGGATGAGGACAATGACAGTGAGTGTGAGAGAATGAATGGTGATGTCCCTTGAACTGGCAGTGACTGAGGGCCCTGTGGATGTGTGATGGGTTTGTGAGTGTGTGAGTTGAGTGATGAGATGAGTGACTTACCCTGGCGGAATGGAGGAGATCATTCGTCCTCTTGCGGCACTGGGTGGCTGTCCTCTTTTTGCAGTGCTTTGGCACCGACCACCTCCCAAGCTGGGTTAGTGCTGTTGCTGCCATCCTGCGACCAGGGCCAGGGTAGAGAACATCCCAGCGGGCCTCCACAGCATCCAAAAGTTGCTCGAGAGACACGTCACTGAACCTGGAGTCTTCTTCCATGTCCTCCGTGCAGCAGTGGTGGTCTGGAATCACTGACATGTGTGCTTGCAGCTGGACTTTAAACATGGCGCCTGGCGTGATGCAGCGGTGGGGTGATGGCGGGTGGGTGAATGAGACCCTGCCCGCCATGGAAACAGCGTGTTTCCCAGGAATGCATAAATAATGAGGCAGGTTCGGGATGATACGGCGTGAAAACTCGCCATCAATGGCCAGCGGGTAAAACATCATTTTACCTGCCCGCTACTGCGCTTAGTGCAAATTTGGTAAAATTCCGCCCATTGACTTTGTGTGCCCAACTGTATTACAACGGAAACATTTAACTTTTTGAGTGTCACTTCTGCCCTCAGCACCTTCCTTTCTAGTCTGAGGAGAAACTTCCTGAAAATTTCCAGCTGCCCCTTCTCTTCCCTGACTACCTGCCCTCTTTTCACCTTCCCACTTTCTATCCTTCTCGGATTTAAGACAAGATTATGTACAAGATTATGAGGGGCATGGACAGGGTGGATAGGGAGCAGCTGTTCCCCTTAGTTGAAGGGTCAGTCACAAGGGGGCATAAGTTCAAGGTGAGGGGCAGGAGGTTTAGGGGGGATGTGAGGAAAAACATTTTTACCCAGAGGGTGGTGACGGACTGGAATGTGCTGCCTGGGAGGGTGGTGGAGGCAGGTTGCCTCACATCCTTTAAAAAGTACCTGGATGAGCACTTGGCACATCATAACATTCAAAGCTATGGGCCAAGTGCTGGCAAATGGGATTAGGTAGGTAGGTCAGGTGTTTCTCACGTGTCGGTGCAGACTCGATGGGCCAAAGGGCCTCTTCTGCACTGTGATTCTGTGATTCTGTGTGATTCTGTGATTTAAAAGGATGATTGACAAAAGGTTTTGGTCTATGGACTAGCTCTTAATCATCAGCTATCTCTGCTGCTTGCCTAGCCATTTTAACTCTCTGTGCTTCCATATGACTTCTAACTACCGAAGGAAGTAAATCTTTAAATTTTTCCAAAAGAATATCTTCTCTAAGAGCTGCATATGTTGTCTCTACCTTTCATGCTTGCACCCACCGATCAAAATTAGTTTGGTTTACTCTCAAACTCAATATAAGCCTGTCCAGGCTATTTCCTTATATTCCAAAATTTCTGCCTGTATGCCTCAGGAACCAACTCATCAGCATTCAGAAGAGCCTTTTTTAATGCCTTATAAACCACAGATACTTCTCCTGACAATGATGCATATACTTCATGAGCTCTACCTACCAAGCTAGACTTTAAAAGCAATATCCAGATTTCTTGTGGGCCATTTCATTTGCTTAGCTGTCTTCTCAAATGAAATAAAGAACGTTTCTACATCCCTTTCATCAAACTTCAGAAAAGCCTGCACAGATTTAAACATCTCCCCTTTGGGTTTTGGGTTGAAAGTGGTTGTATCTATATCAGAGCCTTCCTCAGCATCTGAGGTCTCTTTTTTAACTTCCAGCCTTTTAAGCTGGTATTCACTTTCTCCCTCTTTTTCTCTTTCCTCCATTGCTAACTTCTCCATTTCCAATTCCCTTTCCTTTCTTCTTTCTCTCTCCCACTTTTCTGCTTGCTCCCTTTGAAATGTTCGTTCTTTTACTTTTTCCTCCCTCTCTCTTTCTCTTTCTTTGTCTTTCGCCTCTAATTCAAGTTTTTTCATTTGCAACTGAATCTTAGCCAATTCAAGTGACTCAACAATTATGTCTGTTATGTCTGCTTTCTTCGCCCCTGTGGTTAATCCTAACTGCAATTTATCCATCAATTCTGTTAACTGAGTATTAGTTACCTTTTGTAAACCAATCAAGGTTACATTTTCCACTCCCAGAAAAGTCTTAGCAATGGATAAAGCCATTTTTGCAGTATCACCACTTTAAAATCCCTCAACACCAACTCCTGAGTTCAATGTTCTACTCGTACTCGTAGTCTTAAGATTCACCAACTCCAAGCCAATCAAGGAATTCTAAAAATCCTGCAAAGAGCCTCCAGTTTTGTTATGATATGGCAGGTGGTATTTGCCAGGCTGGCCAAATTTCACAGGGAAATAGAGCCATGCTATCACAACAATTTTGCAATTTGTATTTATTACAAGTAGGTTTGTGTACTAAAGTCAGAAGTAATGAGTGCACTAACACATTTAGAGATTTTAAAGATTAAATTAAAACATTTATTAACAAAAGAAAAGAAAATTTAAACACACAAGACCACAGTTACACGGTTATATTTAGTTTCATAACAGTTCTCACAAGATTTCTACTTAACTAGACTCCCAACTATACACCCCTTTCAGGCAACAGTCCAAATTGATTCTTAATCTATAAACATCCAGCAATATTACCATAGCACCCACTGTTCCTATAAGGGAGATATCTCTCTCCCTCTCACTCGACAATGGAATTTGAAAGGCTTTTAACAAAACCTTGGTTACTGGAACAGCAAACTTCTCCAGAGTGCTAGAGGCTTTTCCCAAAAATTTGGCTCACACAGCGTACCTTTCAAGATCGCACATGGGACTCCTCATAGGCCTTTCCATCTTTCATTAAATAAATTTCTCCCTTTTGATCTGCAAATCTCATTGTTTCAACCTTTCTTTAGAAGTTACTTTTCCCAGTATATAAAATCTTTCATGTTGTCATTATGGCCAGCATTTTTGGCAAAAATAAACTTAATAATTTTGTCTTATTTCTTTTGCCAGTTATAAACATCTTATCATTTCCCTTTGAAAATCAAACAACCTCTCAACTTATCTAAAAATGCAAATTCCATTCACACTGTATCTGTTGAGACTTCATCCTAGCTTCCTCATCTCCATTTCAAATGCCTGTTTTACACATAAACCCTTGTGATGATTCAAACCTTGCAGTTTGACTGTCTGCAGTTTAATTAAACTAGACACACGCATACACACAAACATACATACACACAATACCCATGAGCCAGCTTCAGTATCCCACAGTAATGTTAGGGTAAAAAAATGTTATTTCCTTTACAGGAGCCATTATATGAGGATTCTCACTGGTACCATGGACATAAAATTAACCACGTTAAACTTGATAATGTTACAGTCAAATGAGAGGTGGTAGAATGGCTCCCTATTTTTTCTCCACTCCTCGATTGACTGCAATAATTTTTCTTTAAAAAGAATACGCTTGCCAATTCAGTGAGCATAACTGTTTACGTGACTCTAAAAGGCACACACAAACAGATTTTCTTGTAAGTTTTTTTTAAAAAGGGAGGATAGCATTTATTGCACTTAACACCTGATCTAAGTTAAAAAATAATGAAATTTCACACACACTTGTATATGGATCCAGTAGATTGATGCCCTGGATGGAGGGACAATCTCTATTTATTCACCTAGAGTCTGCAGCTGTCGGTTGTTTTTTTTTAGCTGTTGCCCACAGTGTATTTCTGATCAAACAACAAGCTGGGCCCAAGCTTGCAGGATGGATAGAGAGAGACAGAGAGAGAGAGAGTGCCCACTCAGGGTCCATCCTCTTCTTCAAATTTTCCCCCTGTCTGGGGGGTTGTGCAGGGCAGACCTGATCGGGGCCGCGCCGCATTTTACAAGGGCGGGCCAACTGAGGCCCACCCAGCGTGACGCTCGCCCAGAAGCGCTGTGAGCTTCCTATGCGGGCAGGGGGATTCACTGAGTCAGGGCCAGCGCTCTTTCATGCATATAGTTTGATATTTAAACACTTAAATAAAGTAATTAAAAACTTTTTAAAAATGTCCCCTCATGTGACACTGTCACAACCACCTTAAGGTTGGACAGGCAGCTCATTTAATTGCTTAAATTAGTTTTTAACGGGCCTTAATAGGCTTTTGGCAGTTTGGCAGGCATGCAGCCTACTCAGCTACGCACCCGCCGAACTGGAAATCTAAATGATGCGTGGTTACATCGGGACGCTCACCCAATGTCACTGCGCATCATTTTACACCTCAGCGAGCAGGCCCCGCCTCCAGTTGCCAACCAGAGAATTCAACCACATATCTTCTTCTGTTCTTTTTCTGTTCTCCTGGCTTGGAGAAAAGCAGTTACTTAAAACATCAAGAGGGTTAGTTGCTCATTAAGTTATCTCCTCTCATCAACTGACCAGTTAACCAACTATGGTCATAGCAAGTTGATTCCAGGTCCATGGTGTAAACATGATTAGATTATGACTGGAGGAATTCCTTTCTAGCCCAGGTCCATTGACCAAAGTGATTGCAGCTATTGGTTTGTTCTACACTCAAATGAATACACAGGTTATCTGAGTTAAAAGCAAAAAACTGCGGATGCTGGAAATCCAAAACAAAGACAAAAACACCTGGAAAAACTCAGCAGGTTATCTGGATGTTTTGTGAATGGTTTGGGAGATGCTTCTTTTGCATAATTTTAGGTGGTTGTCTTTGGTGGGTTTTCTAGACAGCTAGACTCCATTTAATGGCTTTGGAATTTGTAGGGTACAGTTATACAAATGTTCAGACATCTTAAGTTGATGTTTAAGTCATTTTTGAAAAAAAAATGCTGTTGTTCAGTCTTTTTAAAACTCAATCAGTAGTTTCAGTCCAATAAATAAATAAAGTCACTTCTGGTATAAGGCATGGTTTTATAACAAAACCAGAAATATATATTGGAAAGAACGTTTCAGCAATGAGGAATGTAAGGCTTTCTTCACAATGAGTTTTCAAAAAAACAACTACGCAAACAAACATATTGCTATTTGGGTATATATCATAGATTGTATGGAAAGTAACAGTGACTGGGGAGAGATTAGGAGATTCAGTGTGGGTAAGTGCTCCAGGAGAACAGATAGCGAGCAGAAAACTTAAGGCTCCGGCATCTACTCACGAACTAAACTCAAACCCCTTTCCCCAAAGTCTGCGGTTCATAACAACAACATTGAATTTGCAGAATTGAACAAAGGTTCATTACATACGCTCTCCAGTTGGAAATTATACACCACATATTAAAGACAGAATCCTTGGATGTTTGTAGATCTTCAATAACAATTTTTCGAGGTACAAAATCAATTATAAAATAACCACAACATTTATACATGTTTCAAAGCCAGGCTTATGGAACTGATTTAACTTTATCTGTCAACCAATAACTTTCTGCTCCAGCACATCGTAAACTATTAATTTTGGCTTTCTAAATACTTAAACTATAGTTTTAGCTATAGGACAAACTTTAAAGAAGCACTATAATCTTACAGTAAGTCAGTTACTAAACTTCATGAGCCCCCGATAAATTTAAATTTGCAAGCCACTTACCAATGCTGCAAATTTACAACAATCAATAAAATACATTGAAATGATAGCCTCATGTCCATGGCATTATATGTCAAAAATATACAGTATTATCATTAAGCGGCTAGTTGGAAACCAATAGAATTTTCTATGTCTCATTGCTCAAAGGAGAGCGTATTAAAATTGGTTTCATCTTGGCTTCACTCCTGAACAACACAGCATAGCTTTCTGGAGATCTAGGGGCCATGTTTTTCTCTAATTGGTAATTTTAATAAAAAAGATGTGAGTAAAATGGAGCATAATGCTAGCTGAAAATGTCATTAGATTGCTAGTCTGTGCTTGTGTAGCAATGTTCAGGGCAATCCTTCCTCAACAGGAATTGATTTCAGTAACATTTATACAAAGTCAGTTTATTAAAATATTTTCAGGGCCTTGTTAAGGTCACTTATGATCACTTCAAGCAGGCGTCCAAGGTGGTGTGTTCAATTTGAGAGGTAAATATTTTAAGGCCAATTTCACTCACCCACTAGGGAGTGGTGCTCATACTGAGCGCACCGTGGGAAATTGCGAGCAGACAGCCTGTCATTCTTCCATCCATTTAAAGTAAAGTTTAGCATAGAATCAGCCTTTCATTCCATGTCAACTTGCGTGCTTGTGAGCTTTAAGAAATTTCAAGTATGGCCGTCACACTGACAGTCGTCCCTAAGGCTTTGGCATGATAATAAATCATGGTTCAGAGTTAGACTACAGGAAACAAAGTGTGAACTGAACTCCCATCCCCTCTCCACATTGACTTTTATTAATTGAGGCCAATGAAAAGAGAGAATATGTAAAGAGCAGGGGTCAAATATAAAAGCCCCCATTTTAATGCCTCATACTTACTGTGCCTGAGAGAGATTCAAATCATCATGGGGTGCCTACCTCCATATTCATGCTGCTCAGCCATCAAGTTTGGTGCTCCTGCATGATCGGAGGTTTCTCTGATGTCAAGTGATGTTGCTGTGTCTACACTCTTCCCTAACAAAGGAACACTTAGTTAAATGCTTACTTTCACATTGAAACAATTGTGGAAGAAGTTACCATTCAAACAGAACAAAGAAAATATCTTCCACTTAGTAGATGCAAGCCAGGCGCTACAACAACAACCTTATATTTTAAAACACATTTAATGTAATGACAGGCCCTAAGGCACTTCACAGGAGTATTATAAGATGAAGTATGAAAGAGATATAAGGTCAGTTGACCAAAAACTTGGTCAAGGAGGAAGATTTTAAGCAGTGTCTTAAAGGAGGAGAGCGAGGTAGAGAGGCGGAGAGGTGTAAGGAGGATATTTCAGAGCTTGGGGCCGAGATAACTGAAGGCACAGCCACTAATGGTGAAGCAATTAAAATGGGGGACACGCAAGAGGTCAGAATTAGAAGAGCACAGATATCTCAGAGGGTTGTAGAGCCGGTGGAGATTACAGAAATAGGGAGGGGTATGCCATGCAGGGATTTGAAAACAAAGATAAGAGTTTTAAAATCAAGACATTGCTTGACTAGGAGCCAATATAGGTCAAAGATCATAGGGGTGATAGAGGAACAGCACTTACTGTATGCAAAGACATGGCAGCAGAGTTCTGGATGACATCAAGTTTACAGAAGGTAATGCAGAGCACTCTCTCTTAACAACTCAGCCAAAAACAGTTCGCACTGCTTCACATGCCCATAGCAAAGAGATACAGACCTTCAATTGTCTCTTTGGACCTTCTTGCCTCTTGCAAGCTGTTCTTGCTTTAAATCTGATTTCTGCAGCATTTGTCTCTTTAAATCTGAAGCTTGAAACCTTTTTCTCTGCCCCTCATTCTTAACTTCACTTAACAGGACCTTTTCCAGGTTCCTGTCCTTCCTTTGACTAGAAGGTCTGCTTGGGACTTTCCACTGTTTCTGTCTCACTCCTTTGGCATTGGGACCTTTTGGTTCTTTTGGGAAATCTGCAGCTCCCTCTCCCAGTGTCCAGTCTCTCTGAGGCCTTGACTTCAATCCAGATTGCCTCTGCTTCACAGATGTCTTCAAACCAATGGATCTCCCACTGCTTCCAAAACAAACTGCTGTTTTTGTGTGTGTGTGTGTCTATGGGAGGGACCTGCCTCTCTGGGCCCCTGTTGCTAGGCAACAGCCCAATTCTTCTACTCTTGTTTGTTTAACCTAGCTACAACAATCGTAAAAAACCTCATTAGAAATACAAGCACCCTTTTAAAGTGAAATCATAACTCAATTTGACCTTTTCTTAACACACAGGTACAGAAATACAAATCAAACTTAAACTTTAAAGCTAAAACCCATTCCTAACGCCTACAAATGCCAATATAACTTACTTAAACTGTCTCTATTTCCTAACAGTAATCAGACAAAAGTTCATATTGAGCCAAAGAAGGAGATATTTGGAGGAATGGCAAAAGCAAATTCTTCAGGTGCAATCACACCCACTTTTCTTCCTGCTACAGAAATTACTTGTGCCTTCAGATCTAAGACTGCCATAGGAATGGCCAAAACAACTTCTATGCTGAACAATTTGTTATTTTTTGTTTGTCCGTTCATGGGATGTGGGCATCGCTGGCTAGACCAGCATTTATTACCCATCCCTAATTGCCCTTCAGAAGGCGGTGGTGAGTGGCCTTCCTGAACTGCTGCAGTCCATGTGGCATAGGTACACCCACAGTGCTGTTAGGGAGGGCTTGATGCAAGTGAAACAGCAGCTGCCAGCTGGGAATAAGAGTTGAAAAAACAGTCTTGCAATGCAAAACAAAAGGAGCAAATAGTCACAAGGAAACATTGTGCCCAATACAATGCAAATACAGTAAAATTTCTGTTATCCGGCACTCTACCAGCCGGAAATCTCTATTAACCGGAATTCTGGGGTCAGGTCTGTTTTTTGATTGGAGATGTCAAACTCACAGGTAATAGTTATCCTTGCGCCAGTCTCAGCCTCCCATGCTCTGCAGCACCATCTACCCTCGGTACCACCTACTCGATTCACGCACTCCCGCACCTCGCAAGACCTCGACGCCCGTGTGATCATCCTGGAGCTTTCTCTTTGGATGAAAACGTAGAAGTTACCTTACATATCAGTTAACCAGCATACTTAATTAACTGGCATCTCCCATTCCCGTATCCAATAAGCAAAACCAAAAAGAAATGTTAAGCACAACTTTAAGGAAAGGTCAAATGACCAGAACAGCTAATCCTTCCATGGAACTATCTCTATAGTTGAGCAGCAATAATACATGAGTGTGTGGAAAAATTTATGATTACAGTTTGATACTAATTTACATAGCATTCAATGAAATCAAGAGGGTCTAATGAGACTCCTTGTGAGACCTGCAAAATATTGGAGATAGTTATCCACTACCAAATAGAATACCTCTTGAATATATTGTTCAGATCTATTGCAAGATTCAATGAGTCATCGTCCAGCCATTCCTTGTCACCATGGTTGCAGACTGTGCTAATCTGCTCAAGGTGTCAATCTGCCACTGCTGCTTATATGGATGAGTTTCATCAAGTCATAGCTATACAAATGCCTGGAGTGTTCCACCTAAATAAACAATTAACATAATGTGAAAAACATGGCCTGAGCTTTTAAGAGATCCTATTGTTTGATGTGCAGAAGAATGTCTTGTCTCTCATCTACAAATTATGAAAGGCCGAGTGAGAAATGTTTCAAGAAAAGAATGAAATCTGCAAGCTGCATCATCGTTCACCTTCTGATGGCCTTTCGCCATTTCAGAGACTTGAAACTCAGTTTCTGGCAGTTTTGGATTCCAACCTCAGAGGGCCATAGACGAATCCCTCCATTGGCTGACATTCAAAAAGACCTGCCCTTCCTGGGTGAGTTGTATCAGTTCTGAATCAGTTGGCTGTCCGGATGGAACCATTCATAGAGGTGAAGCGATCTGTCTGGCGGTGATGTCAGTGGGAGAGGGGAAGCTGAAAGGATTAGTTCAAATCCATTTCACTCCTTTTACAAGCCCAGATTTCTGAATGGCATGGCCTGTGCCACTGTTAATTCTGTAGCCCACAATATGCTGACCTCATGATTGAAGAGCATGTGATAGCAGAAGGCAACAGTATGCAAGGGGTTGGGGGGAAATTTAGGGGATCCCTGAGTTCTTGGATTTCTTTTATTCTTGTACTACTTATCATAATAACATAAAGAATGATCTATAGTAAAGTAAAAGTTCCCTGGCAAGTAATTAGTGATGACAATGGATGCTAGCTTTACCAGCGATGCCCACATCCCATGAAAGAGTAAAGAAAAAACAGTTTGGAATGAAACCAACCTGTTCTCAACTTCAGTCTCATATTTGACCCTGAGATGAGTTTCCAACCAGATAGTCGCTTCATCACTAAGACCACCCATTTCCACCTCTGTAATATCACCCAACTTTGTCCCATTTCAGCTCAACTGCTACTGAAATCCCCATTCAGGCCTTCCTTATGGCAAGACTTGACAATTCCAATGCACTCCTGGCTGGTCTCCCACTTTTTACCTTCCATAAACTCGAAGTCATGGAAAATTTGCTGCCCGTAACTTTACTCACACCAAGCCCCATTTGCCTATCATCCTTGTGATTCTGACCTCCATTGACTGCTGGTCAAGCAATGCCTTGATTTTAAAATTCCCATCCTCATTTTCAAATCCCTCCATGGTATTGCCCCTCCTAACTTTATAATCTCCTCCAACCCTAAAACGATCTGCAATCCTCTAATTCTGGCCTCTTTAATCGCTCCAGCATAGGCGGCCGTGCCTTCAGCTGCCTAGGCCCTAAGCCCTGGAAAGGCCTCATTACAACACTCGGCCTCTCTACCTTTCTTCCTTTTTTAAAATCTACCTCTTTGAACAAGATTTTGGTTCTCGAACTTAATATCTCTTTATGTGGCTCTGTGTCATATTTTGTTTTATAATGCTCCTGTGAAGTGCCTTAGTACATTTTATTATGTTAAAGGCACCATATAATATAAGTTGATGCAAAATCAAACCAAAAGGAAACATTCCCTCTATGACAGTTGAATTAAGAAATTCATTACAGTATTATAATAAAGCTAAACTATATGTTTATAAGATGAAGGCCGGGATTTTCCGGCCCCATCATGGCGAGACCAGCCGTGGTGGATGCAGCGGCACAGCCAGAAATCCATTGACTTTTGGCGGGACCAAATGACCCTGGCAGTGGGCGGGGCCAGAAAATCCCGCCTAAAATCATTTAGCAATTACATATCCAAACTACGTACAAATGAGCCATGCATACGCATGAAACAATCGCATGTGTTAGCTAATGCATGCTTTGAAATGGAGATAAATGGAGCAACCAGATCCCATTGACCTTAAAACAAAAGTTCTCCTTATGGTTGATACCACAAAAGTTGAACTCATTGTGCTCTCCCAAGGTTTACTCAGAATGTTGGCTTGAGTCAATTCATGCACTGAGAGGAAGGTACTCAGTTTCTGTTCCAATCATGTGTTAACTTTGGATTACTAGCCGAAATATGCACAAAATTTATGTCAAGTGATTAGTTTGATGAAAATCGACATTGCAGGCCTAGAAATAAACTGCAGGTTTTCACCTGAGATGGAATCTTATTTCTTTTCCCTAGTCATTTAATACATGGGATTCAGGTTTGCAATGGTTGCAAATTCACTACCCATGCTAATTTGCAGTCATGGTATAAAACAGGATGGGAGCAACTCCATGTGCTGTGATTTATACTAAATCACTGTGCTGAAATTGGGCTCAGCAAGTAAATATTCAAACAACATAATTACCAGGCAATGATCATCTCCAACAAGAGAGACTCTAACCCCAACCACTTGATATTCTAAGACATCACCCTTGCTGAGTCCCCCACCATTAACATTCTAGGGGTCAACATTGACTAGAAACTTAACTGAACCAGGCACATAAATGTTCTGATTACAAGAGCAGGTCTGCAGAGAGTAAATCACCTCCTGACTCCCCAAACCCTTTCAAGGACTATTAAGAAAGAGAAGTAAATGCTGGCCTTGACGGATGCCCACAAACCATGAATGAATAAAGGAAATGTAGATCTAGCAGGTCAGAGACATTAATTTTTAATTACACTAGTAAAGAACTGGCACAGATACGATGGAGCAAATGGCTTCCAGCTGTGTTGTAAAACCCCCTTGTTCTTTTTTCTATTTATTCATTGACAGGATGTGAACATCGCTGGCTAGGTCAGCAATATTTGCCCATTCCTAATTAACTTTGAGAAGATGGCGGTGAACCACATTCTTGAACCATTGCAATCCGTGTGGTGAAGCTATGGTGAGAGAACTGACAAAATGGATAAACCTACTTGACCTCGACCACACCATCTGCTTGTCAAAGATGCATTTGTCCAGGACAGTATAGGTAGGGCTAGCCACCGCACAGTCCTTGTGGAGGTAGGGAGTTCCAGGATTTTGACCCAGCGACAGTGAAGGAATGGTGATATTGTTCTAGTTCAGGATGGTGTGTGGCTTGGAGGGCAACTTGCAGGTGGTGGTGTTCTCAAACGTCTGCTCCACTTGCTCTTCTAGGTGCTAGAAGTTACAGGTTTGAGAGGTGCTGTCAAAGAAGCCATGGCAAGTTGCTCCTGTGCATCTAGCTAATGTAAGGATTTGGCATAAATTTTGTGTATATTCTGGCATTGAATCAGGGTTGATCCTCTGGTTTGATGATAATGAGAGAATGGGGGATATGCTGGGCCATGAGGTTTCATATTGTGCTGGAATACAATTCTACTGCTGCTGATGGCCCACAGTGCCTCATGGACACCCAGTTTTCAGCTGCTAGACCTGTTCTGTATCACCCATTTAATATGTTGATAGTGCAACACAACACGATGGAGGTGTCCTCAGTATAAAGATGGGACTTATTATCCACAAGGACTGTGCGGTGGTCAGCCCTACCTATACTGTCCTGGACAAATGTGTCTGTGACAGGCAGATTGGTGTGGCCAAGGTGAAGTAGGTTTTTCCATTTTGTCAGTTCTCTCACCATCTGTTGCAGACTTAGTTGGGCAGTTGTGTCCTTTAACACTTGGCTAGCTCAGTCAGTAGTGATATTGGTGCTACCAAACTAATCATTGTCCTGGATCTTACGGTCCCTCCCGTTGGCGGGATATTACAGTCCCAACAAACTGAATGGAGATTTAAATGGCTCGCAGCATCGACCAGGGGGAGACATGCTGCGGCGGGACCGTTAGATCCTGGCCACAGTGATGGATATTGAAGTCCCCCACCCAGAGTACAATATGTGACCCCTTATGTTCCTCAAAGTGATGCTGAACATGGAGGAACAATGATTCATTTCCTGAGGGAGGGTAGTAGGTGATAATCAGCAGGACATTTCCTTGTTCATTTTTTGCCCTGATGCCCAGAATCCATGCTGAGATTGCCCAGGACATCCACCTCCCAACTATATACCATTGTGCCATCACCTTTGCTGGGTCTATCAGGCCAGTGGGACAGGACACAACTCAAGGATGGTGATGGAGGAGTCCAGAATTAGGTTTGATGCTGGTAAGTTTGTCTTATTTTATTCTTATTGTACTTTTTTGTAGCAGTTTGAGACAACTAAGTGGTTTTCTAGGCTATCTACTGTTTCAGAGGGTAGTGTCAACCACATTGCTATGGGCTTGGATCACATGGAACAGACTTGGTAAGGACAGCAGATTCCCTTCCCTAAAGGGCTTTAGTGAACCAAATGAGTTTCTATAACTAGCTAATAGTTCCATGTCACCATTACTGATACTAGTTTATTTTCAGATGTATTTAAATAACTTTAATCAAATTCACAAACTGCATGGTGGAGTTTGAGCTCATGTCCATAGAAATTGTAAACATGTTCTTTTAAAACAACGCTTCTTACCCCATGATTCGCTGTGCCTAGTCATAAAGTAATACGCAAATTCTAACCTACCACAAATTTTGGCCCAGTTCTATGATGTCACCCATTTTTCAGCAATGCATCATTTCCCCAATCATTACAACACTGAACATGTGTAACCTTTTACTCTGTCTCCTGGTACTTCTGTTTAGTATGGAAGTTTCAAATATTAGCAACACTTTAAAGCTACATTCAGACCATCATTTTACACATGAAGAAAATACAATTTTATTTGGTGCACTTAAGCACAGTTTCACTGCCCTAAATAAATCCATATGATTATTTCATGCGTTGAACTTCTAGTACAGTTTTATGTCACTGCACCTGGGTTACATTTGAACACCAGGAGGAAATAAAATGACTTCATATGGATAAAATAGAATTAAGACCATGAGGGTCACAAGTCACCGAGTGTACTTTTTAAATCAAAAGGACAAAATGCTCTTATGAATTGTCAGAATGGTAAGGCATCAGAGGTAGCATCATGAGTGTTGGGTGCCCAGACTAATGCATGAATGATACTTAAGTGGCTTTAATCACACTGCCTCACCTTATCCCTGAAACTACACTGGAAATATCTTATAAACAAACATGGCAAATCATGGAGTCTAAATTTGGTAGTTCCTCCACTGAAATCAGGCACAAAGATCGCAATGTGCAACTACCCTGCATCTATTCAAAGTGATCCAGGCAGCATGAGCGGACGGAGGGATGGAATTAGGTGATGTTATGGAGATTTATAAGGTGGTCTTATTGATAGAGCAGATATGTGGTCAGAAGCTCTCAGGGTCAAACATGGCACCAAGGTTCCTAACAGTCTGGTTCAGCCTCAGGGAGTTGCCAGGGAGAGGAATGGTGAGAAATAACAACACTAAAAGCAGGAATATTCGCCATTTCTGAATTCAGATACAGCATCAAGTGGTTCTAGTTAAGAGAAAGGACCCCGATACAGAGTCAAACTCCACCAATTCTAGAGGCACAATGTGCCTCCAGGTCTAAGCTCGAAAGAATAAATTCTTACCACATCAGTATGACATTAAGCTATGTGGGTCTGTTGAATTAGTTTTAAATAGAGATATATTTTTGTCTTATGGATGCAAACTAAGTATAAACTAGTTGGAAACAGGCCCGAAAAGTCAACAGTGGAGACTCTTAAGCCATTAGTTTGAGTTAGCTTCAAATCTGGGTCTTAGAAGTGAAAGTACAGTGTTCTGTACACTACACCATATCATCCTCATGGATTAAAGCTTACAGATTGTGCTGGTTATCTGTGGCCTCCCAAAGGAATATTCGTTTGTCAGTATAAATCTTTGACTAATTAGTGTGATCACAAACGTCCATGTCTGCTGTGACACCAGATACTTTTTTTTTACACAGCTATTTTACTGGGAAAATGCACCAAAAATGTTTCATTTAATCCAATATGTCACAATTTACCATGGCAATTAATCATTTTGATTATGTTACCAAAGGGCTTATACGGGTTTGATAGTCCCATATAAAAATTCCCATGTTGGTTTTGCAAGAAAAGGTTTCAACATTAGTGGTGATGCTAAGCGGAGATTATAAAATATCTGTCTTCACTGAGCAACAAATGCCTAAATTACAAGAGTTACAATTTTTTTCTGTCATCACTGTAATGCACACCAAGAGTGTTCCCAGACATCTCTCTTAGCATACACTGCAAAAGACCCTTAAGTCCGTGGATAATACAACATAAATCCCTTCAGTTAAATAATGCATCAGCTTGAGCCAAATCAATATGACTCCTTTAAAAATGAATTTGTCAGTAATAAAACTACAGATCAGGATTTATTGTCATAAGAAATACATTTCATGAAATGAAGAATTCCAGATATTTGGTTCTGAAAAAATTGTTGCATTTGTTTAACGAAGCATTTGTAAGGAATACAAGGAGCAGCCAATAAATTGTTCCCCGTACCATTCTTTACATGGAAAGCCAACCCTATCCCTTTTAAATCTGTGCAGATGTTTTCTGATTTCTTTGCCCGTTATAACAACAAAGGGTGGAATTTTCCATGCCCGCTGGCGTCGGCTCTGCCCATCAGAGGCGGGCATTTCACACCACCGGACATCAGGAACTTCATTATAATACATCTGCATATCATGATAAGCCCAGGTCACCGAATCATCCCCTCATGCTGGTTCATCTGAGTACATCGGTGTGATTGCACGCCGACATGTTTTACAACAACGTTTATAAGGCGTGCAACTGGCAAGCTGCACTTCGAGGGGAACTCGGAGGGGAGTGCACAGTAATGTTGCGCAGTGGTCGTGAGGGTCACCTGTTGGACCTCAAGGTTGAGGTGCTGTGCATTCAGTTGAGGGCACAGGCAAGTCACTTTTTACCAGCTGGCAAACAGTGCAGTGCCAGGGCAAGGGCTACCCTGCAGTTGAAGGTAGTGCACAAGCACTTGCAGGGTGGAGGGGAGGGAAGCGGCCATGTATCAAGGAAACCTTGCATAAAGTGACCATTCCTTTGCACCTCAGACAGTTCAGATGCTGCCACATTGACATGCTTGGAATTGGGCCTCTAGCTTCTCTGCCCACTCAAGCAACAAAGAGGCCTGAAAGTGCCACCAAATGCTCCAAAGCTTTTCATCCCCCAGGCACAGACTGCAAACTAATGAGCGTTTTAGTGGACTGCAGAACAGGTGGATGACTGGGCACATTGTACAATCTCCTTTCTAAAGCTGGCCATGGAGCAGTCACTGGTGGAGGTGCTCACAGCCCCTTGCAATGTCATCATCCTGGTTTGGACCAGTCTCCCGCATGGTTCAAGCTAATAGGGCAGCCTTGCAGTGCAGTCTAGGAGGATGCCTGCGCCTGAGCTGAGAGCACAGCACGCAGCCCAATGGCCAAAGCTGCCACCAATCAGTCAGGTGGAGTGAGGCAGAGGAGGATTGGGTTTTGGGCAGCCATGCAGTGCACTAATCCCTGGCCATCCAAGTGGTTGCCAGCACTCTCTGGGATGCATTAAGGGGCCTTCAGACTTAACCAAGAGAGGTTTTTAAGTGCATCAATGCTAATCCACATGTCTCTCTCTTTCATCCTGCAGGAAGAGTATATCTGTAGCATGGAGCCTGTTGACCTAACTGTATGCCTCATGGCTTATGGAGAGTGGAGATGAAGGAGGAGAGAGCAACGGATGCGCCTTGCTGGGCAGAAGGAGGAGCAGCAACTGCAGGAAGAAGAAGCGGTTGGGACTCCGGCGCACGGTGCTGAAGAGGCACTGTGAGCCGTCACTGGTTGTCACCTAGCTAGACCCAGGGTCTATAGACACCACCTTTCATTCCTGCAGATGACCGGAACCAGTGTTACGGAAGACTGTGCATGTCCAGGGAACTGGTCATTCACATCTGCCAGCTACTGCAGGATTTGGCGCCACGGGGACATGGAGGGCATCCACTGCCCATGGCCGTGAAAGGGACCTGAAAGTGGCCTTTCAGGGTGAACTCTGTGGGCCACCACAAGCCTCCATCCACAAATGCACACATGAGGTTGCAGATGCCACCTTCACTAAAGCACACAACTTTGTTTTGCCTGGGACCATGAAAGCCAGGATGCAAGAGCGCTGAGAGTTGCTCATTTCTCAGGTTTTCCACAGGTGCAGGATGCCATCGACTGCATTGCTCAGATTTCCATGGCAACAAGCGGTCAACTATGTCAACTGCAAGGGCTTCCATTCGCTAAATGTCCAGCTGGTGTGCAACCAATACAAATGTATCCCGCAGACCTGTGCATGGTCCCCAGGGATTGTCCATGATTCCTACATCCTCAGTCAGTCACAGATCCCTGACGTCTTCCAGGGTCCACAGAGGCTGCAGGGTTGGCTCCTTGGGGACAAGGGCTACCCGCAGAGGACGTGGCTGATGATGCCCGTGCGGTGGCCTCAGGCTGCAGCAGAGAGTAGGTATAAGACATCGGCATGTTGAAAATGAGGTTCCAGTGCCTGGACCGGTCTGGTGGAGCCCTGCAATATACTCCACAGAGGGTGTCAGACATCATCATTGCCTGCTTCACAACCTGGCGCTGTAATGGGGAGAGGAGCTGTCTGAGGAGGAGATAGAGGAGCTGCACGTCTCCTCCGATGAGGAGAACAGCGATGGGGATGGGCGTGAGGAGGGTCTCGAAGATGAGGCTGATGGTGATGTGGCCTTCGCACTAGCCAGATGAGGGAGGTAGCTCGGGAGGCCCTCATAGCTGCTAGATTTGTGGAGGATGATGACGACATGCAGTGGGGAGACACCATAGATCCTCACATTGCATCTGTCAACATTTGACTCCTGTCTGGCTGATAGCAGCACACAAACCCCTTATGATAAGGGCCAGAATTTTTCGCTTGTCGGGCAGGCACGCACCCGACCCGAACGAGTATAAAATAACGCGCGATGATGTCAGGCAAGCGTTCCGACGTCATCGTGAACTTGCACAATATTTCAGTCAGTGGGCACGCGCGGGAGTCAGTAGCTCACCCACCGACAATTAACAGGCCTATTAAGGTCATTAAAGTACCAATTAAATTACATTTTTTGCTGCCTGTCCACAGGTGGGCTGAGGTTTCCAACAGCAAATAAAAATTAAATAAAAATGTTAACATTTCATTATTAACATGTCCCTGCTCATGAAGGGACATGTTTTTTTAACATATTCAAAGTCTTTATTCTTCATTTTTTAAATCTTCAGCTCCCTCAGGCAGCTCTGTGCCACCGGGGGCTTTCACCGCAAGCACTCGTACGCATGCGTGAACTTACGCACTCACATGCCTCCCTCCCCCACACACAGGCAGCGCGGCAGCACGTGTTTCATGCTGGGCAGACCTTAATTGGCCCGCCAGTGTGAAATTGCGGTCGGACCCCTATCACGGGCAGAGGTTGGCTTCCCAACCGCTCCTGCTCAGCCCCGCTGAGCCCGCCCGACGAGGGCAAAATCCTGGCCAAGGCTCCTTTCATGGAGACGCAGCGGATACCCATAGTCCCTACATTCCAGGGGGATGATGATGACATGAAGACACTCCATAGATCTTCACATAGCTTATGTGAATGTTTAACTCCTGTCTGGCTGAAGGCACCTCGCTTGCGCTCTGTGAACAGGGTCATATCATGGCAATGCAGCAGGGAAACTTTAATTTCTCCTGACCCTATGGCATCCTTCATGAGCTGAACCCTTCAGGGCCACCCTGTCACTGCACACAGATGCTGACGGGACTGAGGGGCAGCCACACCTCAAAGGTGCTGGGAGCACACAGGGAGAATGACGGAACTCTGTGCCACCAGCTCAGGACATTCTGGTAGCAATGATAAGCCCCATCGAGGAGCAGGCATGACTGATGTGTCCAGTGACTGTGAACGTGCTCCATCAGTGTGCTGGGAAGGTTGCACAAAGCACAAGGAAGAGGGCCTGGACAGAGACACCTGCCTTGATCTTGTGCAGGGATGAAGGTTTCACATCTGAGTGACACGAACACTGCTCATCAGAACAAGGAGCCATAGGCACGGAGACATTCTTAGGAGTTTAATAACAAAGTGAACATTATGTATAAGTGATTAACACCTGTGTCCAGGCTGTGCAACTCCATCTTCTTAACCTTCCTAACCCTGCCGCTATGTCTTGGTGCTCCCCTGACATCCACAGTGGAGGTGAAGGCAGCCTGCTGACTGCAACACCCTGTCTGTGATAACCTTGATGGGCGCCCTCTGGAGGGCTGAGGCCTGGATGGCCCTGGCCTGCTTTCGCAGTCCTGCTATGTGGCAGTGGCACCCTCCTTGGCCTGTTGAGGTGGATGTGCTGGGGTGACAGGAAGAGGGGATTGAGATGGGCCGGACACTCCTGGGGTCACCTGGGTGGATGGCCCCGGGGTGTGCAGCTGTTCCCTTTGTGTGCCCAAGGGCCCCTGGCTGACTCCATGAAGAGAAGGGGAAGCTGGAGTGAAATCGAGCTGCCCCACACCCCTCTCACATGCACACTATTGGAGGCCCACTATGGTGTCAACAATGGGGTTTAGCCCGTGCAGCAGTGCAGGAGTGACTTCCTGGTCCAAGGTCTCCATGGAGGACACCATCCTACCAGTGTTGACCTCAGTGCATTGGCATGCCGGCACTATCACCTCAGACTGAAGCTGGATGGAGTCCTCCATCGTGCCTTGCAATCTGAGGAGTGCAGCGGACATCCCTTCCTGATGTTCCTGAGCTTGC
The DNA here is from genome assembly GCF_964194155.1 of Cetorhinus maximus. Taxonomy (NCBI): domain Eukaryota; kingdom Metazoa; phylum Chordata; class Chondrichthyes; order Lamniformes; family Cetorhinidae; genus Cetorhinus; species Cetorhinus maximus. Next base: position 87,716,329 of record NC_135879.1, read on the forward strand.
CTTTGCAGCTCCAGCAACTGAGGTATGACCGAGTCCAGAGGCTCCTCATCTGACTTGGACTCAGCAGATTTCTGATATCCAGCAGTCCTCTGAGTGCCGGAGACCTGGGACACCACTGCTGCTGCCTGCTGTGAATCAGGCAGTGCAATGTGCTCATCAGATTGAAACCCCGAGCTACTCTAAAGCTTGGTCCCGCCGAGGTGTGTGTCTCTGCATCGGTGGAGGGTGTGGGCGAGTGCTGTGATGGGCCTTTAATGAGAGTTTCAGCAGATTCCTCTTCCAAAGTGTCTTCGGAGCTTGAGTCAAGGACCTGGTTGTGGACCCTCTCGGCTGTTTCCCAAGTGTGCCTGCGAAAGCAAGGGGAGATAATTAGTGCATGGCAGGGGCCTGTGAAGCAGGACACATCACTCACGGCATGGTTGTCTGATGGATGTTGCACTTGGTTGAGCACCGCCAACCTCACCATCAGCACAGGAATGGTCCAAACCTTTGCTGCCCAACTAGATGACTCTGTTCCAGGCATTCCTCCACCGGCCTGCGACCTCTCCCTTTTGTTGGGTGCCAGCTTGTCCTGCATGAATAGAGATGGAGAGAGTGTAAGCAGGATGCCTATCAGACCAGATGATAAGTGTGCCTGGCATGTGTGGGTGGTGAATGATCCCATGGATGGGATGAGGACAATGAAGGTGTGTGTGAGAGGGTAGATGGTGATGTTCCTTGAACTAGCAGTAAGTGAGATCTCTGTGGATGTGTGATGGCTTTGTGAGTGTGTGAGTTGAGAGTGATGGGAAGAGTGAACAACTCTGGCGGAACGGAGGAAATCATTCATCCTCTTTCGGCACTGGGTGGCTGTCTGCTTTTGTAGGACGTTGGCACCTCCCATGCTGGATTTGTCATCTTGCTTGCTGGCTTCAGCCCAGAGTGTGGGTAGAGGACATCGCGGCGGGCCTCTACGGCATCCAAAGGACAGTCCAGGGAAGTGTCACCGAATCGGGGCAGCTGCAGTCTTCTTGCCTTTTGGGGCCATGCCTCCTGTTCAGCAGTCCTGGGCTGGAAGCACTGAGAGGTGTGCATATGGCTGCACTTTAAATATAGTGGCCGGCATGAGGAAGCAGCGAAGTGACATCGTGGCGGGCGAATCGGAGTCCACCCATCAGCGAAACGGCATGTTTCCCGGGAATGCATAATTACGGCCTGTGGGTAATACATTCTTTTTCCCGCCCATTACCATATTTGGTGCAAGTCTGGGACAAATCTGCCCAAAGGCTTTATACAATAAATGTATTACTGCCTGCGTTAAAACAACAGAGAATTTTCATATTCGCATCAGTGTTGTTCCTAAGCTTACAAGGTGTACTTTAAACCCAAAAGTTTTGAAGGAGTTATAAAACCAAACTGGATCCAATCCCCACCATAAATAGTGAGAACACTGGTGTTAAAGCTATTTGTGCGCTATTTGAGGTGGATGATAAAAGCCCATTCGGTTGCTTCAAACTGGGGGCTGATTGACATGCTCAAATGTAAGTAGTCAAAATAATCGCACTTTAATGATGTGGGGCGAGCTGTGTTGAACAGCTGCTGGTAGACCTGCGTTTGCCTGAAATCAATGGGAATTTTAAATCAGTAAGTGCAGGGCATTGAGTAATTCAGGTTATCACACCCCAATTGTGCCAAGTGTTCATTGAACAGCTGAGTTTGCTGAAATAACTGACTCAGTAAGTTACATAGTAAATGGTGATTGATTTCAATGATGATGTAAAAGAATTTGTCCTAATTGGTTTGTATAAAGATGAGCATGGTCAAGTAGTGGGAACTGTAACTTGCCATGGGCAATTTTCATCTTCACCACTTGGGCAGTCAAACCGACAAGCTGGACATCCGACCATTAGATAATGTCTGATATCCATTATATTGAAAGTGAGGAAGTGAAGGAAGATTGCATTCAGATTTGAGCACTACACACAGGAAAGATATATTGACCTTCAAGAGAGGAGTACACTTGGTTAAGCTGATAACCTGCCTACAAAAAGAGACTTTCATTGTGGAAACAGGGCCGAGCATGACATGTTGGATGTGAATTGCTGTGCAAGGAATGGACTACCTCATGTGCTTCTAGAAATAAAAGAGAACAAAAAGCATACCTTTAGAAATCCAACTGTGCTCTGTATGATGGTGCAACAATTGACATCAATATAGCCATGCTCAGCTGGGTGTCCTGGGAAAGCAATGCCTGTTGTCTTGACCTCCCAGGATCCCACCTGACACTTGGCTTTCTAGATGAAAGAATGCTGGCACTGTCTTAAGTGAAGGCATCATTGTAGCTGCTCAGAAAGTGAGCATTCACTTTCATCTTTCAGCGCTGGTCACAAGCATTATGAACATTAAGAGAATGGAATTACTTCCTGTTGACATAGATGATGGGATTGATCAAAGGTGCATGTGGATGCAATCTATGACTCCTTGGCACTTTGTGAATCTGGTTACTCTGTCAAATAGTTGTGCCCTGCCATGCAACATTTTTTTTTGGATAAATTATAGCAAATAATGCATCTGTGAGCTGCTTTGTGTATCTGTGCACAGCTGCTTGGCTTATGTTACTGGTTTTGTCAGTGATAGCATAATGTATTAATGTTCAAGGTGGCTGTGGCCATCAGAGCCATTGACAGCATGCTACTCCTAAGATGGGCTGTGGGTCAGGTTGCAGCATTTGGCAACAGTCATTGATGGCTTTCATCTGTGAAGTGCAGCTCCTACAAGCACTGTTCCTGGGTAAGCTAGACCTAGGGGTGGCTCAACCTCTATATTCAAGGTTGGAGGTACTAACAGGTGGGTACCATATGTCTCCTGTGGTGTTTGACCTGTCTGGCTTCCCTTTACTGCAGTTCCATTTTATCCAAAGATGCAAGAACCTGGACTATTCCCAAGGAGAAGAACTCTTTGAAATTGCAGAGGGCAAAAATGGGAGCCCTACATAAGAATGAGGAGGAGGAGTCAGCAGGGAAAACATTAAAAAAAAAACAATCAAAAGTGACTTTGAAACTGGTTCTTTATGAATGGTTTCCTAAAGTTACTTGAGCTATTCAAATCCACATTTACTTTTCATTTGCTGTGTGGTCAGGCCTGTCACCCATTCGTACTGTTGTAAGTAATGATGGAAGCCTACTAAGTCTGGGCAGGCATGACTAAGATCAGGAAAAATAGAGAATGGGTGGGGATTCATCATAAAGTTACACAGTCTGACTGTGAGAGCACAGCCCAAACTTTGTCTTTCAAATACTATTAGGAAAATAATACCAGACCCCGTGAATGATGAGCTTGTAGATGGGGAAATATGGAAAATATTTCCGCAGTTCCATATCTGTATACATAAAAGGCAGACATTAGAAAATATATTGGATATCATTTCCAAAAGTTGAGCTTGACTGAATAATACAAACAAGAATGAACCCAGTATGATATTCATCAGAAAATATATTGACAGGTTAACAACAAACAGCCTTTTTCTTCGTACCATTGACATCAGACATAAATATTTAAATAAATATTTCAGCTTTGGCAGCAGCACATGTAATGCTCATATGTTTTATTGGTTGCTTTGCAGTGATTATTAGTAGGACTGTTTTTATTGATTTATTCAGCTCCTCTTCTGATTTTATTGGTGCCAATAGGCTTATTCTCTGAACTTTATTTTCCAGTGGTGTCCAGTTCAGCTGTAATTTGCTGCTGCAGCAGTTTCTATTTTTAAAAATGCTACAAGCAAGTACATAAGAAAAAGGAGCAGCAGTAGGCCATGTGGCGCACCAGTTAATAAGATGGCTGGTCCTCAATCTTAACTCCACTTTCCCACTCAAACCCCATATTCATTGATATCCCTTGGAATCCAAAAAACTATTAATCTCAGCCTTGCAAATACGTAACGACTAAGGGTGAATTTGTCCCAGATTTGCACAAAGTACAGTAGTGGGCAGGAAAAATGTCGATTCACCCGCTGGCCGCAATGGCGAGTTTTTGCGCCGTATCGTCCCCTCCCCGCCTCAATAATTATTCACTCACGGACAGCATGCCATTTCGCTGGGGAGCGGACTCCAATTTGCTTATCACGCCATCACCTCGCCGCTTCATCACACCGGGTGTTATATTTAAAGTGCAGCCTCACGGTGCTTCCAGCCCAGGACTGCTGCACAGAAGACATAGCCCTGAAAGGCAAGAAGACTGCAGCCCCCCACGAGTCAGTGATGCATCCTTGGGATGCATTTTGGATGCCCTGGAGGCCCACCGTGATGTCCTTTACCCTGGTCTGGCCACAGGAGGGGCAGCAAAATCACCAATCAGCCTTGGGAGCAGTTGCAGCAGTGGTCAGTGTCACACATTCACTGGTATCTCACTCACTGTCAACTCAAGGGACATCACCACTCACTCTCTCATACACACACTCACAACGCCATCCGGCCTCATCTCCTCTGGAGACCGCCGCCTCATCCCATCCATGGCTCCATTCAGCGCACATACCCAGCACCCTTCTCATTTGGCCGGGCAGGTGCCTTGTTCATACTATCTCCATTTGTCTCGAAGCTGAGAATGTAAGAACTGTGCACACTCCCTGTGAATTGTGCGCAGACCTGTAGGGTGCATTTGCTGTGGTCGCACACCAGCTGAACATTCAGTGAGTGAAAGCCCTTGTGGTTCACATACTGTACTGCTTGTTGCCACAGAGGTCTAATTGCAGTCGATGGCACCCTGCACTGGTGGAAAACCAGAGATTTGCGCAAATCCCAGTGCTCTTGCTTCCAGGCTTTCCTGATTCTGGCCAAAATGCACAACGGTGTGTGCCTTTGCAAATATGGCATCCATGACCTCCTGGATGCACGTGTTTGTGGAGGCTTGTGATATCCCACAAAGGTCACCTGTGGAGCCCTGAAAGGTGCCACTAGCATAAAAATTGAGCGCTGAGATTACTTTAATGGCCACTGGCAGTGGATGCCCTCCATGTCCCCTTGGCGCCAAGTCAAGCAGCAATGGATATGTGACCGACCAAATCCCTGGATGTGCGCAGACTTCGGTATCACTGGTTCTTGGTCATCTGCAGGAATGACAAGTGCCGTCTGTTCTAGCTAGGAGCCAACCCACAACATCTCACTGTGGCTCTTCAGCAGCATGCGCAGAAGCCCTAGCCTTCCCTTCTCCTTGAGGGTGCTGATCCCCCCTCTGCCCAGCCAGGCACCTCTGTGACTCTCTTCTTCCTCGTCCCCACTCCTGTAAGCCATGAGGCATACAGCTAGGTCACCAGGGTCTATGCTCTTGATGTACTCCTTCCGCAGGATGAAAGAGAGAGACGCTGGCCGTGTCTGGAGAGCCAGAAATTAGTGCACTGCATGGCTGCCTTAAACCCCACCCAATTCCGCCCCACTCCACCTGACCGATTGGCGGCATCTTTGCCCACTGGACTGCAAGCTGTGCTCTCAGCCCAGGCACAGGCTTTCTCCTAACCCATGCTACACGGCTGCACTGTTAGCTCAAACCATGGGGGCGACTGGTCCAAACCAGAATGATGACATTGTAAGGGGCTGCGAGCGCCTCGCTAGTGACTGCTCAAGGCCAGCTTTAGCAAGGAGATTGTTCTCCAGTCCCCTAAAATACTTATTAATTTGTAGCCTGCGCCCGAGGGTGAAAAGTTCAGGAGCATTTAATGGTACTTTCATGCCTCGGCATTGCTTGGGTGGGCAGCTAAGCTAGAGGCTCAACTCCAAGCATATCAATGTAGCTGTGCCTGAACTGTCTCAGCTGTGGAAGAATGCTCACTTTATACAATGTTTCCCTAATGAGTGGCCACTTCCCTCGCCAACGCCGCCCCCCCCCCCCAACTTGAGCACTACCATCAGACCGGGCTGCCCTTCCCCCTTGACGTTGTTCCCGACGTTGGATGGCGGGAAAGGCAGCCTGCCATTGACGGACAGAGCCTACGACCTCAAGCTGGTTTCACGATGACGTGAAACTGATTTTTGGCCCTCCTGCCATATTGTCCCCCCACCGCCCGCCATGATGCCCGCCACCTACAGAGGCGGAAAACTCCAGCCTAAGCATCAACAGCCCTCAGGGCTAGAGAATTCCAAAGATTCACAATCCATAAGTAAAGAAATTGGTCCACATCCCAGTCTGAAATGGTTGTCTCCTTTTCCTTTGTTCTGGCCTCATTAGCCAGGGAAAATAATCTTTCAGCATCTACTCTGTCAGGCCCTCTCAAAGTATTACATGTTTCAATAAGGTCACCTCTCATTTTGCTAAACTCCAGAGAATATTGGCTCATTTTACCTAATTTAACCTCATAGTATAATCATCTTATCCAAGGAATCAGTGAAGTGAACTTTTATTACATCCTTTCTAAGGCAAGTATATCCTTGCTTGGATATGGGGCTGGATCTTACGGGACACAATGGTCTCCATCCCTCTGACTAAAAAGTCATGGGGGTGCCCGCCCACAATCCCAGTGACTGCCGTGCAGCAATTCATTGCTGGGAGCAAGCTAGTGGGAAGGTTAAGGCAGTGGGGGAATGGCCTATGGGGGTGCCTCCAATGGGCCCAGTGGTCCCGCAGAGCAGGTTCCCCCCTTCCCTTGCCCAACACCAGCACATGCAGCTAAAGCTGCTGGGCTTCCTGTATGGTATGAGCCTCCTCCTGCTGTGGGTAAAATACCAGTAAAATACCAATATTGATTAGCCACTTAAGGGCCTCAATAAGTGGAAGGGCAGGTGGACCACGCGGTGCCTCTCCAGCCCCCTCGTAAAATTTTAGGCAAGTCAGGGATGGGCGAGTAAGTGGAGGGAAGCCAACTCATTGGATTTTAGCTGCCCCCTGCCTTCAAATCCATCAGTGGGAGAGTATAAAATCCAGCCCATGGAGACAAAACAATGCATCTCGGTGTCATCTCACCAAAGCCTTAATTGCACAATTCCAGCAAGTCTTCCTTATTTGTGTACTCAAACACCTTTGCAATAAAGTTCAACAGACCGTGTGCCTTCTTAATTTCCTTTTGCATATGCATGTTAACTAGAATCACTGATTCATAGAATCAAAGAGTGGTTATAGCACAGACAAAGGCCATTCAGCTCATTGTGTCCATGCCGGTTCTCTGCAAGAGCAACCCAGCAAGTCCCACTACTCCACCCTTTCCCTGCAGGCCTGCAGGGCTATGTTTTCTCTTCAAACCTTTATCCAATTCCCTTTTGAAAGCCACAATTTAATCTGCCTCCACCACACACTCAGGTAATGCATTCCAGATCCTAACCACACAGTGTGCAATAAAGATTTTCCTCATGTCACCATGCTCTTTTGCCATGTACTAGCACCAATCACATGAGCCCTTTGGCGAAATCGTCCCAGATTTACACAAAGTGCAGTAGCGGGCGGGAAAAAAGCCATTTAACCCGCCGGCCTCAATGGCGGGTTTTCGCACTGTATCGTCTCATTCCCGTCTCATTAATTATGCAGCCGCAGGAAACATGCCGTCTCGCTGGTGGGCAGCCTCTGATTTTCCTGCCACACCTCGCCGCTTCCTCACTCCGGGTGCCATATTTAAATTGCAGCCACGCGCACAGTTATCAATGCTTGCATCCCAGAACTACTCCAGTGAAGACATGGCCCCAAAAGCTAAGAAAAGTGCAGCCCCCCTGATTCAGTGGTGCATCCCTGGGACACCTTCTGGACACCATGGAGGCTGCCACGATGTACCCTGCCTCCTCTCCGGCTGCAGGAGGCCCATCAGTCTAACCACTCTGGCTTGAGAGGCGATGGCAGGGGTGGTCAGTGCCAATGCTGCACACAAGAAGTCGGCCATGCAGTGCAGAAAATGAATGAATGATCTTATCCGTGGCAGCAGGGTAAGGCAACCATCTCATCACTCTAAACTCACACGCTCACAAGGCCATCACACATTCACTGGCATCTCACTCACTGCCAGTTCAAGGGATATCACCATTCACTCTCTCACACACACACCCTCACATCTCCACCTGGCCTCTTCTCCTCTGGAGACTGCCTCCCCAGCTCTCACCATCTTGAGACTACTTGCACAGATCAGCATGTGCCCCCACACACACCCTAGGATACCCCCCTTTCCAAGTACAGCCCTCACACTGCAGCCTCTTCCCTTGCCTGAGGTCACTTCTCCCCCTTCCCCAAGCAAGCCCTAGCTCTGCAGCCGTTGAGAAGCCATCCCCGTCTTATGGCTGGTCTGGTAGGTAGAGACCTGCCGATGTCCCCCACCTAAAAATGATGTGGTGCTGCCTGCGAAGTCTGGAGCTGATGACCACAAGTGCAGCCCAAAGCAAGGTAGGCAAACAAGCCTTGAAGCCCCGAGAGAAGTGCAGCTCACCAGGTGCACGTCGCTTATGTTCAGTTGTGAACCATGTCGGTGTGCAATCACCCTGGCGTGCCCGGATGATCCAGCGTGGGGGGATGATTCCAGCGAGCAGGGCTTATAATAAGATGCTAAAGTATTGAAATTAGGTTCCCAATGTACGCGGGAAACGCAGCCTGCCATTGACAGGTGCAGCAGAAAATCACAAACTGGTTTCACGAGGCATGAAGCCAATTTTTGGCCTTCTCGCCATATTGTCCCTGCCATGAAGGCAGACGCCAATGGAGCTGGAAAATTCCAGCCCTTATCTTGTGCAACAGCCTTTTGTGTGGCACCTTGTCGAAAGCCTTTTGAAAATCCAAACATGTTTCTTCCACTGGTTCCCCCTTATCTGCCCTGCTAGCTACTTCCTCAAAACAATTTCCCTTTCAAAAAATCACATTGACTGTACCTAATAATATTATGATTTTCTAAGTGCCCTGTTGCAGCTTCCTTAATAATGAATTCCAGCATCTTCCCAATGATTGAAGACTAATGCCTGGCCTGTAGTTCTTTATTTCCCCTCTCCCTCCTTTTCTGAGTAGAGGTGTTGCCTCTGCTACCTGAGGACCAAACTGATTCTTGTAAAAATTATAGTTGAATGTATGCTGAACAACACAGCCGACAAAACAATTATTGGCAGTATTAGTTTCAACTAGTTTCTTCCCTATCTCTGTGATCTACTCCAGCCTTATACTCCTCCAAAATCTCTGCACTCCTCAAATTAGCTTGCACATCCCCAGTTTTCATGACTTCACTATTGGTGGCCATGCCTTCGGTTGCCTAGGTCCTAGGTTCTGGAGTCTCCTCCTTAAACCTCTTTGGCTCTCTATTTCCATTAAGATGCTCCTCTAAACCTACCTCTTTGACAAGCTTTTGGTCACCTGTCAGAGCCTCTCTATGTGTGACTTGGTATTGTTTTGCTACATTAAAGGTGCTAAGTAAATGTAAGTCATTGTTAGAAATGGTGGTTGCTCTCCACACAATATGACTGGGACAATTAGTAACAGGGGTCTTGTTATCAGTGTGATTGAGTGCTTCACAGTTCAAAAAGCAATGCCTTCCAATCACCTGACAATCTTACTATCATACAATGTGGTCAATATAGATGTCCTTGTTCTCTAAGAGTTGGTTTTCCACTCCTTTACAGAGCACTGCAGCATCGTTTTTTTAATTGCTGGTGGTGATATGATCTAGTAAAAAATGTTCCAGCTGTAAAGGAAAATTGAGTGCTCTGAGGATTAACTACTCTTCTGTTATTCAGCCCTTAGAATTCAGAGCACCTCTTTTAGATTTATACTGGGTGAAGTCCATAGGTATGTATTTGCTTTAGTAAATCAATCAACCACAGTGAGCAGAGGGAAGCAGCAACACATGTAAAAGTTCAAACAGTGACACCCGCCAAAGCCAATTAGTCAATTTGCTTTTCTCAGTCACGCACTGCCATGAGGCTGGATTTTGTGGAGACTGCTGGGGGGGGCAAGATGATGAGCAGGCTTGGAGGATGGTGTGGGAGGCTGCATGTCAGAACCCTCACAATGGTTAAAACAGCCCCCAATTATGTCGGCGGGAGGATGGTAACTCACCTGTGATCAGCGGGAAACTCATTAATATTCAAAATCAAACATTTTCATGCAATTCAAATATAATTTATCAGGATTTAATGCAACCTCCCCGATTAAAGGAGGCTAACATGAGTCTCCTACCTCCAATAACCCACCCATTGAATGTTGGTGTCTTAATTGTAGCTGATCTGATTTACTGTGTGAGCTCTTTTGACTTGCGAGTCACAGGGAGCTGCATTGTCTTTGGAGATTTTTCCTCTGTGTTCAAACTTGATAATTTGACACACTGAGGGGCAGAGTTTGAGGTAGAAAGTGACTAAGCCTAAAGTATTGGATCCAAAGCTTAAAGAGGCAGCGCCTAGCCTTTTGAGGGGCAACTCATTAAAGTGCCATTGCGGAAGTGAGTCCCTAGGGCAAGGGCACTTCAGAAGCTGCCTTGAAAGAAAGGGAGAGGTTGTAGCACAATAGGAATCATGCACCCTGTACCCCTTCATCCCTGAATGACGGAGGGTATCAGCGCTGCAGAGAAACACTGTGCTGCACAGGAACCAGTGCAGGCAGCCCAGCAGCAGCAACAGGAGAGAGCACAATGACAGGAGGCCAGGCGGCTAGTGAAAGGCAGATGCAGGCTACTGGAGCATCTGAAGATGGCTGGGCCTAGGACTACACTGAGGAACTCCTGCAGTGATATCCTGGGAATGAGGTGATTGACATCCAACTACCACAAACATCTTCCCATTCATGCGGGTGCAGCAGGCTGCCACAGTAGCCAGCAAGAAATGCAATTTCTCCTCATTCTCCATGCCCGCCAATCCAAACTCAGCATCAAATATGGACTGACCACCCCGCTCCCCTGCCAGCTCCAAAGCTTCTATTTCTGTCTCTCTCAGTGGGCTGACCTCTGACACCCCACCCTGGTCTTTGATCTCTCCCTGGTGTTATGGGCCCTTTTGTCCTGCAAATATACGGAGAGAAAAAATTAGTTTTCCAATGATGCAGAGGAGAATCCCTTTCTGTTGGATTTCTCCCTTGTCCCATGAGGTGTTTGGTTACCCAGCTGTCCTTCCAATCCTTTCGCTATCAGGAAATCTGGCTAAGGTGTAGAGGAAGATGCAGATTCCGATAATGCACACACATGCAGCCTATAGTACAATGGAAGCTGGTGAATACTTTACACTTCATGCCTGTCCTAGCCCTTACCCATTCAAGGTCCCCACTGTTTCCACCCACCTTTCACCCAGTTCTTGACAGTATGAAATTCAAACTCACCCTTAGTGCTGAAGAGGTCATTCATCCTTTTTCAGCACTGGACCCAATCCCTCAATGGAGCCCACAGCCACTCAACTCCGCGGCAACCTCCGTCCAAGCTGCCTTGGTCATTCCTGCAGCCATCATCTGGAAATAGAATCTCTCTGCATTCCCGAATGGCCTGGATAAGGTCGCACAGAGAGACCCTGCTGAACCGCGGGGTGATGCATTGGATGGAATGTGACATGTCCAAACACAGCTAAATCCATTGATGACACCGATTAAACTTTTACGAAGATGGAGATTTCGTTTACCTGGGCCCTCAAAAGTTTTCTGTTGCGATGCTGTTGCGACAGGTTCCCAGGCGAGGTCCCCCCAGTTTGCTAACCTCCCAAACAGGACCCTAATTCTGTTATGCTCCCGGGTGAGGAGGAATGATTTGGCTCCCCTTAATTATTCTACCCCCTCAGTTGGCCACAACAAGATTAATTTTAAAGGGTTCCCTTCCCCCTGTGGATACCTTTTCATGGTCCAAATGTATTTATGTTTTAGAAGGAGCCAATTTAACCAGGCTTTCTTGAGTCAAAGAAAGAGTCGGTTTATTAATTACTAAAAACCCGAGAAAAAATAATAAAAACACAACACACATACACTCAGATCATAATTGAGAAGATGAGTTCAAATAAAGGTTAAAAAAGATATACAAATCAGTCTTTGGCTTGTCCATGTAGTGTAGATGGCGAAACACTGTGGCCAGTAGGTTGGGTAACTCCAGTAGAGCTGACTTTGGCAGTTGGTTTGGAACCACTTGGTTCTGCAGGTTGGCTGAAGAAGCTGTCCTATTTCCTTTCTTGAATGTGGCTTTGCTGACTGTCCTTCAGCAAGAGAGAGAGAGAGATAGCCTTTTGCCAGCTGGCAGGGGTGTCTAGCTGATCTTCTTCTGCTGTCACAGCACACTAGCACACATAGATCAGGTTAGCATCTAGCTTTTTAACCCATTTCCTTGTGTATTCCTGGAAGGGAAAAAAACAAACATGTTTTTCACCCATTGTCCATTTTCTTTCAACTCAGATCATTTCCACATTCTGAGATATAACTCGGATGTCTGCTGAGATGTGGCAATCAGTCTCCATTGTCTCTGCAATCACAGGAGATTAAAATTCAGTTTTTGCATTTTATCTCTTCCTTTCAAGTGTCTCTGTCTGAAGTAGGCCTTGACACCTCTTTCGGTGCAACATTTCATGTTCTCTTGGGGCTTGTCAGTCAAGTATAATCCACATAGGAATTTTCCAGAAAGTGGTTACTTTACTTTCGCAGCCATCTTTTGCTCAGTGTCTTTGCTTTGGTCTTTTCAAAAAACACAAGTCTTCCTTAAAAAGTTCAATATGCCAGTATGTAATCTGGGGCTGTCATCCGCTGTCGTGACAATATTCACACATCTGACAGTGTGTCCTCCCTCAGAAAGACTGCATGCAGAATTTCAACTTTTAAATGGGGTTTTCTGCCTTTAAAGATGGTGGCTTCTCCTGCATGGAGATCAGGTGATGTTGGTCTCATCCCTCAGAGCTGCCTGCACCATGTGATCAGGTGGAAAACCCATGTCACATATATTCACGCTTTTGCCGCCATGTGATCAGGTTCAGATGGCTGCATCCTTCGCATGTCAGATTCCTGAATTCCTCCAGGCCTGCCGAAGAACCCTTCAATGGTTGGACTAAATCCAGCCCATGTACACCAATAAATATTTCACAGAAAGATGTTAGGAGAAGGAATTTGAGGGTGGAGCAAGTGCTTAATTGCTTCTTTAAATAACAGTGCACTTTTTTGAAGGCCATACACATTTTTTCACGAGCAATTGTTCAATAAGTTCCATATTAGAAAATCGTTAAGTGTATAGCACTTCAGAAAGTGGGGGATTCTGACCCCTTTCATTGTAACCCTTTGCCTGGGTCCTAAGGACTTCATTACAGAGAAGAATACTGTATTGAGAATCCCTTATAAGCTAGAAGACAATTATTTTGGGAACACTGGGGATAGGATTGTCCATGGAGCAATTGTTTGTGCAAGTAGAACAAAGTATGAATCAGTTTGCACTAGCAATGCTGTACATTCAGATGTTGGCAAATCTTGGAACACCTACCAGTGCATATCTGCAATCATCAGTTTTAGCACCTTGACCAGTAGGTGCTGGGCTTCTCTCAGAAATAAACTGTTTAAGAAGCAAAGTGCCAGGTGAGTGACCATATCTGATTCAGGTATTTCCATACTCCTCAAGGCCTGCAGCATAAAACATGTTTGGGAAAGAATCATGAACAAGGTCAACACTGTGCTTCCTTCTAGCATAACTGGCAGAATGTCAAGAGCCATCCTGAAATTTGTAAACAAAAAAGTCAAGTAGAAACTGGTCTTCAACTGGGGCAATGAAACTCAGGAATTGGGTTAATCATGTGAAACGTCCTTTGTCATAAGTGAGAGATCAACTGCACATTGATTGGATGGAAGGTTTTGCTGTTGGCTTAGAGCATGGGGTTTACCATGAATATCTATACCACCATGTGTGTGTATTTGATGACACCCAAGACATTGGGTGCAGTGTAATTGCTTAGAGTACACTCTTGCTGTCTCTCCAACGACCGGTCTGCACATGTAAGACAATGAGTGACTAACACAGTGTACCAGTTACATTACAGTCTGCTTAATGCCTGTTAAATAACCATCAGAAGAACATAAGAATATAAGAAATAGGAGCAGGGATAAAGCATATGGCATCTCGAGCCTGCTCCATCGTTCAATGTAGCATGGCTGGGCTTCTGCTCAATGCCATCTCCCACCTGCACCCCATATCTCTTAATTCCCAGAAAGATCAAAAATCTGCCTGTCTCAGCCTCGAATATATTTAATGATGGAGCATCCACAAACCTCTGGGGTAGATAATTCCAAAGATTCACAACCCTTTGTATGAAAGAATTTCTCCTCATCTCAGTCCTAATTGATTGACTCCTTATCCTGAGACTGTGCCCCCATGTTCTAGATTTTTCAGTCAGGGTAAACAACCTCTCAGTACCTACCTTGCCAAGCCTCTTCAGAATCACATATATTTCAATGAGGTCACCTCTCATTCTTCTAAACTCCTGAGAGTATAGGCCCAGTCTATTTAGTCTCTCATCAAAGGGCATTCATCTCATGTCCAGGGGTCTAAGCAAGTGAACCTTGACTGAGCTGCTTCCAAAGCAATGATATCCTTCCTTGGGCATGGAGACCAAAAGTGCACACAATATTCCAAGAGTGGTCTCACCAAAGCCCTATCACAATTGTAGCAATACTTCTTTGTTCTTGTATTCCAATCCTCTTGCAATAAAAGCCAACACACCATTTGCCTTCCTAATTGCCTGCTGTACCTCTATATAATCTTGCTGTGCTCCTTGTACAAGTTCACTAAAGTCCCCCTGAACATGAACATTGAAAATTTTCATGTCTTTCAAAAAATATTCTGCTTTTCTGTTCTATTTCCCAAAGTGAATAACCTCACACTTCCCCACATTATACTTCATCTGCCACCTTGTTGCCCACTCACTTAACCTGTCTACATCTCTTTGCAGCTTCCTTAATATACGACATAAGAAACAGGAGCATGAGTAGACCATCCAGCTCCTCGAGTCTGCTTTACCATTCAATCAGGTCATGGCTGGCCTGATGTTGGCCTCAACATCATTCTCCTGCCTGCCCCTCAAGCCTTTGACTCCCTTGTCTATCAAAATGTTGAATATATTCAATGCATCAACCTCCACAGTCTCCAGAGTAGAAAATTCCAAAGATTCATGACCTTCTGAGAGGAGAAATTCCTCCTCATCTCCATCTTAAATTGGAGACCCCTAATTCTGAAACTATGCCCCTTAGTTCTAGATTCCCTTCCGAAGGGAAACACCCTCTCAGCCTGCTAAGCCCCCTGAATTCCCAGAAAGAGTCTTAAATGCTTCAATAAGGTCAGCTCTCAACCTTCTAAACTCCAATGAGTATAGGCTCAATGTTTCTTCATATGACAACCCTTTGATCCCAGAAATCAACCTAGTGAATCTTCTCTGAACTTCTTCCAATGCAAACATATCCCTCCTTAACTAAGGAGACTAAAACTGTATGCAGTTCCCTAGGTGTGGCCTTACAAATGCCCTGTGCAGATGTAGCAGGGCTTCCCTGTTTTTATACTCCATCCCCCATCCAATAAAGGCTAACATTTCAATTGCCTTCCTGATTACTTGCAGTAGCTGCATGCTAATGTTTTGCGATTCATGTACAAGGATGCCCAGATCTCTCTGTAGCACAGTATTCTGCAGTCTTTCTCCATTTAAATGATATTTTCCTTTTCTTTGTGTCTTCCTCACAGCTGATGATCCCAGCTGGCTTTGTATCATCAGGAAAGTTGGATACATTATTCTCTGAAGATTGGAATGAATGCTGGGAATTCCACAACCACAGGCAGAGCAGTTCAAGCCGCATAAAACTATCAATTTGTCTGCAATCTGTAACTATTTTCCTGGACAGCCACACTTTCTTCAACACTGTTCCCCCATTTATCATGTGTATAGTGTTCTATTATTATTCCCAAGCAGATATGGTCTTGTTCTGACTGAATTTTTTGCTTTTGTGGAACTCAGACACATATTCTGTAGGACAGGAGTTCTGCCCATCACAAGGATAACGTCCTGTGTCTGACCCTCATTTCACAGCATCAATGTTAGTTGTGTTTTCTTAGGCACACTTTCCAATCTCTGTTGGGGAGTCTGCATTTTCTGGGTAAAGGACAGAAGTTGACTACATCTAGCTTTAGAAGCATAGCTAGTGACTTCTCTGCTGTTCAAGAAACAAGGCCATTTGTTGGCCTCCCAGCCCATAATTTTTAAATTCCCCCCTCTGTCACCCCTAGAAACCATGGAGCTCAAGGATGTACACGTCTCTGCTGCGTCCAATGTTGCTAAGGCACAAATGAGGAAAATACATTAGGGGGAATTTTATGGCCTGCACCGGCATATGTGAAGGTGCGGAGGGGGGTGGTGGGGGCACATAAAAAAAAGCAGGTGGTTAGCCTACCGCCTGTCCTCACGTCCCCAAACTTTCCCCATATTAGAGTGAGCGGGTAAGGCGTCAGCCAACCCGCCCACCCTTAGACTATTGAGGCCCTTCATCTGCAATTAAAGACCATAATATGGTGGGTGGAGGAAGGCAGGTGGAAACTGGCCAACCCACTGCCTTCCCAATTCAGAAGAAAACGGGAAGGAAAGGGATACCTCCTTTGGGGGGTCCCCTGTACCCATCCCGGGCACCCACCCCAAGACGTTACATCCCTCCTTTGTGCCTCCTCCCCGCAACTCGAACCTGAGCCCACCACCCCATCACCCGCCTCGTTAGGGTCCCCAATATCTCCCCAGCCAAAATTCCTTACCTTAAAGTACAGCATCCATGATCTTCTTCTTGGGACTCGCTTGTAGTCTGAGCAGTGGTCACTACTGCATTCTGGCACTGCTGGCACTACTCAGAAGCCAGCCAATCAGACTGGAAGGCAGTTCTTGCAGGTGGGACTTCCTGTCCCTGAGGGGCAGAAGTCTCACTCTCACCTTTTTTAAGGCCACCTCCAGCATATTATTACTGCGGCGTAGCCCGTTTTAAAGTTGGCAAGCTGCCAACTGACTTTTCTATCAGGGGTGTGAGCAATACATCCCCCCTACCCCTCCATAAAATTCATCCCATTGTATGAGGGTATTCCCTTTATTTGCACATAATCCTACAATGGTCGCTCATATTTATGCACCCAGGATAAGTAGAGAGCTAGTGGAGCTACTTTCTGTAGATGTTTCCATTGCATTCTGCTGGAGTTAAACAGGATCCCAGCAAAGTTCCAGCAGAAAACCTAAAGCACTTTGTGCTCAAGCTTCCTATTCCTTGTGCTTCTTAATTCAATGGATAATAGCAGCCAGGATAACTGCTTTCTTCTTGTGTCTGAAGTGTTTGTGAAGTGAGCTAGACTTGCATGTTTCTTGGTGATCCACTTTATTGACTTATTTTACCTCATGATCTTAGTTTTCTGCAGGGGATTTATAAACACATTTGTAACACAATCACAAACTCTGTCATTAACTGATAGCTTCAGTCCGCAAAGGGTGACACTTTCATGGCACACAGTACATGCTGTGCTTAAAACACCATCAGAAACATTGCCAGCACCTGCAAGATTGCCCAGAGTATGTCTGTATTTGCATTAGTCTGAATAGCTTCTTCCAAAAACCACCAGAAGGGTAAGCTCTCAATTTTTATTATATGCCTGTAATAAGCAAGTGATTATGGATGATGGGTGGCTGGTTTTGTTAGAACATCCCAATTTAATCAAGGGGCAATGTACAGATGTGTTTTTAAAGTTCTGACATCTGTCTTCAGCATCCCACTTAAAAGGTTTCCTGTCACTTTAACATTTTACTGAGTTGTAGCACGTTTGTCTGAACCTATCATTAAAAGGAATGATCAATGCTTGAAACTTGATCGGGTGGTTGTAGTATGTAACTGATAACCTAGTGTTAATTATATTTTAACTAATTCTGATGCCTAGTAGGCAGCCACCCATGTATTTTTAAGAGTATATTAGATATTTACACAGCATCCAGTAAAAAAAAAATCACCTTAAGTCTATGTATCACTGCCTTAATGGTCTCCCATCACTTATGAACTAACAACTCAGTGACAGATGATATTACATCTTAGCAGCTGTGACCTTTTGCTGATAATGTTTGTACTACATAAGACTGAACCCGATGCCTCAGACCTCTGTTATCCAACATTTGTAACAATAATCTCATCCATGTCTTGACACAGCACATTTTTCAGCACTTCTGTACGATCATCTTTTGCTGCAGTGTAACATGAAACTAAAAGCACATTAAGCTTTCTGTTCTCCTTTTAGTGCCTTTTAGTTTAAATCAATCAGATTGTATTGCACATATTGTAAGAAATTGATGTTAAGGTATTCTAGTCAGCCATCTATTATTCATCAGCAAAAGTACAAGATAAATTTAATTCTTAGGCAGGGGTCCCACTTCAGAGTTGAGCAGCTTACTCTCCCAAACTATTAGCAATTCATATTAAGTATCCAAAAGGAATGATAGTTCCTTTTCTAACATTTCCAACAAATTTACTAATTGACTAGGGATAGAAAGTCAACACAAGAGTAATGGGGCCAAGTTCTAATTTAGAAACAAATACTTGGTCAAATATGTTTTTGTTTAGTGGATCTTTAGCAATAATGCTGGCTGGTGAGACTGTCAACAAGCAGCCCCAGGCTTGAATCCCAACCCTAAAAGATGGTTTTTCCCAATCTGAAGCACAAAAGAAAA
This sequence comes from Cetorhinus maximus, assembly GCF_964194155.1. NCBI lineage: Eukaryota > Metazoa > Chordata > Chondrichthyes > Lamniformes > Cetorhinidae > Cetorhinus > Cetorhinus maximus. Next base: position 87,734,910 of record NC_135879.1, read on the forward strand.
AATATCTGAAAGTTCCTTTTTTGTTGTTCAATTAATCTCTAATGGGTTAGCAAACTGAGTGCATTTAGTGATGCTTATAATGATATATGTGGATGGATTATTCTGTGCCATATGATGATACAAATACGAGGCTTATGAAGACACAGTCAAAGCAGTAAAACTACTTTTTCTCCTCCACTTTTTCAGTGTCAAGATCTTACAAAATGCAATGTATACCAGCCCAGTGCATAGGCTTTGTAATTGAGAGGCTTTTGCGAAGTGGTATGGCATGTTACACAGATTGTGCCCATAATTTCACTTCAGGCCCAGTACTAGTTCTGATGGGATTCCCAGTTAGTGCAGCTTTCAGGAACTTAACCACATGTCAGTCACCACACATGTTCCTAATGATACTAATCAAATATATGTATAGTTGAGCATCTGAATGACTGACTGGTGTTTTTGTTTGACAGCTTCCTGTAACTTGAACCTCTCGAAATAAAAACCGTACGATCTGATCACTGTTTCAAATCAAACTGTTCTCAGTAAGTTCTTGAATGTTGAAAAATTTCTTGGACAGTTCCATAAACAAAAGTATTGCCTCAAAACAATACAGCTCCGCATTTTGAACATGCACATCTACGAGATCAGTCAGAAATACCAAACAGCTGGAAGGAAAATTTAAAATTTCCCCACTGGCAAAACTTCTCCCTTTTATCATTGCAGTGAAACCTCCCACAATGCTTTTTATGTAGACATAAAGCTAAGTATGGCATAGTGATGACAAAAGCAATTGGCATTTATCTGCTGAGGTATAGAAATTGCAAATTGAATGGTTAACACATATAATGTAGCATAGCTCTGCTGAGATAAAAAGATATTAAAATGGATGTTATTTCCTTCAGGAAGCTAGACTGGTCATTTGCAAGCAAGTCCACCAGTGTTGTTATTGCACACTGTGATCACATACAGTCATGAATAACTAAACATGTTTTTATTTCTCAGCTCAAAGGTGTATTTCTGAATGTAAGTGGACCCAGTGCATCTTGACTTGTTACTGCCATATCGTTGTTGAGAAATATAAATGGGCTTAAGTCCACTACAGCTCTACTACTTCAAAATGGTGTTATTTTCCTCAAGGACTCATTCAGTAACGTTATGTTGCAGCAATAACAAGAAGGAACGTTTTTTCTTTAATATGGTTGTTAAGTTCTACAAATATTTTGACTTGCAGTTTAAAGACAGGATTCCTCCAGAGCTATGACTTCCTCTATGGACCTGGCTCATTAAAACTACTTACTGAGAGATTAATACAAAGAGGAACATGTTCAAAAAACTGGAAACTAATAAAGGACTTGCAACTTCTCTCTGGTCAACTGTATTATTTGAATTATGTGTGAATTAAACATGTGAAGCAGTAGCCAGTTGTTATGGTTGGTTAGTAACTAATCTGATACTGATGCAGATGAGAGAAAAATGAAAAGGAAAGGCATAATGTGATAAGAAATGAGGCATATTATCAGGTCAAAAATGTACACTGTGTTATGTAAAAACAACATATTGAATTTTCACTTCCCAGGACTTGAGTTCAAACCTAGCTGTGACTAATGGGATAAAAATCTCAGCTAATAAAAACAGAATTACCTGGAAAAACTCAGCAAGTCTGGCAGCATCGGCGGAGAAGAAATCAGTCAACGTTTCGAGCCCTCATGGCTCTTCGGCAGAACTGAAGCATAGTTTCAACAAGGGAGAAATATAAATTGGTTTAAGGTGGGTGGGGGGGAAGAGACACATTGAGGGTGTGGTGTGAGCAGATAATCAAAAGATGTCAGAGACAAAAGGGTCAAAGAGGTGTTGAAGGTGGTGGTCTTTGTCTGAGAAAAGTGCTAATTAAGAATGGAAAACAGGATATTCAAAGTACAGCTCTAGTGGGGGTGGGGTGGAAAGACTAAAGGTTTTAGTTTTAGATTTAAAAATAATGGAAATAGGTGGGGAAAGAAGAATCTATATAAATTATTAAAAAAAAAGGCGGGTGGGGGGGGAAAAGAAACGGGGTGGGGATGGGGGGAGGGGGAGTTTAAGATCTAAAGTTGTTGAATTCAATATTCAGCCCAGAAGGCTGTAAAGTGCCTAGTTGGAAGATGAGGTGCTGTTCCTCCAGTTTGCGTTGGGCTTCACTGGAACAATGCAGCAAGCCAAGGACAGACATGTGGGCAAGAGAACAGGGTGGAGTGTTAAAATGGCAAGCGACAGGGAGGTTTGGGTCTTTCTTGCGGACAGACCGCAGGTGTTCCGCAAAACGGTCGCCCAGTTTGCGTTTGGTCTCTCCAATGTAGAGGAGACCGCATTGGGAGCAACGAATGCAGTAGACTAAGTTAGGGGAAATGCAAGTGAAATGCTGCTTCACTTGAAAGGAGTGTTTGGGCCCTTGGACGGTGAGGAGAGAGGAAGTGAAGGGGCAGGTGTTGCATCTTCTGCGTGGGCATGGGGAGGTGCCATAAGTGGGGGTTGAGGAGTAGGGGGTGATGGAGGAGTGGACCAGGGTGTCCCGGAGGGAACGATCCCTACGGAATGCCGTCAAGGGGGGTGACGGGAAGATGTGTTTGGTGGTGGCATCATGCTGGAGTTGGCGGAAATGGCGGAGGATGATCCTTTGAATGCGGAGGCTGGTGGGGTGATAAGTGAGGACAAGGGGGACCCTATCATGTTTCTGGGAAGGAGGAGAAGGCGTGAGGGAGGATGCGCGGGATATGGGCCGGACACGGTTGAGGGCCCTGTCAACGACCGTGGATGGAAAACCTCGGTTAAGGAAGAAGGAGGACATGTCAGAGGAGCTGTTTTTGAAGGTAGCGTCATCAGAACAGATGCGACGGAGGCGAAGGAACTGAGAGAATGGGATGGAGTCTTTACAGGAAGCGGGGTGTGAGGAGCTGTAGTCGAGGTAGCTGTGTGAGTCGGTAGGCTTGTAATGGATATTGATGGACAGTCTATCATCAGAAATTGAGACAGAGAGGTCAAGGAAGAGAAGAGAAGTGTCAGAGATGGACCATGTGAAGATGATGGAGGGGTGGAGATTGGAAGCAAAATTAATAAATTTTTCCAGGTCCCGACGAGAGCATGAAGCAGCACCGAAGTAATCATCGATGTACCGGAGAAAGAGTTGTGGGAGGGGGCCGGAGTAGGACTGGAACAAGGAATGTTCCACATAACCCATAAAGAGACAGGCATAGCTGGGGCCCATGCGGGTACCCATAGCCACACCTTTTATTTGGAGGAAGTGAGAGGAGTTAAAGGAGAAATTGTTCAGTGTGAGAACAAGTTCAGCCAGACGGAGGAGAGTAGTGGTGGATGGGGATTGTTGGGGCCTCTGTTCAAGGAAGAAGCTAAGGGCCCTCAGACCATCCTGGTGGGGGATGGAGGAAATCTCAGCTGCCTGTTAATTGTTACAATCCTATATGAAATGAGTGAGGGCAGCCTCGTAGCACTAAAAATATTTCTAATTCAGCACTCAAATGGCAATGTAACTCAGGGGGCCACAAGATGGTGGGCGTGAAAAATAGAACACTTTCACATTGGTTTAATAGGCGGTGGTCTTCCAAGGTCAAGATTAGAGCAGACTGTTAGGGCAGTACAGAATGAACATAGACAGCATACCTAACCTGGGAGTAGTAAGTGTTGATAATCAGGGTAGGATTTTAATGTCACAATATTCTGTACTACATCTTCAAATAAACCGAACCTACATTTAGTTTTTCCACTCCTGTGTGAGAATGGTAAGTTTGTTTTAAGCAAACATAAAAATACAACAGGCGAGTGCAAAACATAGTGCTGTCGGCTGGCATGCTGGTTTCCTGTTGCCGTTCATGCTGCCAGTGAATTTTCTCAAGGCGGGGAAAGGCAGGCTCTGTAAACCAGCCTGATTTGGGAATGAGGCCAATTAATCCCATTAATGAGCGCATTGTCATCTCATTAAGTGTCATTTTGGAATTTTGTTGGGGTGCACAAGTTGAACACTGGATCAGGAACAGTCCAGGGGCGGAGGTTTACACCCCATGGGCAGGCGCGCACATACCCCATCGGGCGTAAAATAGCAAGTGATGACGCTGAGCGAGCGCCCCAATGTCACCGCGTGCTCACGCAATATTTTGCTCAGCGGACGCGCGCAAAAGTCAGAAGCAGCCCGCCAACAATTAAGAGGGCAATTAAGCCCATTAATGGCACAATTGTCTCCGATTTTTTGTGGCCTGCCCAACCTTACAGCTGGCGGATGGGTGAATCGGCCAGGCAGCCTTTGCATTTTTCACCAAACCTCATCCAAGGGTGGGATGAGGTCTCCGTTATTAAATAAAATAAAAATAAAAATCTGTGGACAGCACTTTTATCATCTATATGTTCAGGTGCCTGATTATGATGCTTGAACATTTTTTATCTAATTTTCAAACTTTATTTCATGGTTTTCAGGTCTGCAACTCCCTGAGGCAGTTCTCTGCTTTCCGGAAGCTTTCTCTTAGCGCTCACTCGCGCCTGCATTGACGTCATCACCTGCCCTCCACCCACCCCCACCCTGGCAGCGCTGAGCTTTTCAGCGTGCGCTTCACGCTGGCTGGCCATTAATTGGTCAATCAGTGTGAAATCGTGATCGGGGGCTGATCGCGATTGGCGGTCCGTTTCCTGGCCGATCCCAGGCCCACCGCGCACCCGTCCACCAAGCTGAAAATTCAGGTCCAGGTGTACGAAGGCTGAACCATGATATTCGGTGGGCCCTTAAAAAAGGGAGGAAAGCCAAGAGGAGCACTCAGCCATTGGAACACAGCTGCCATCGGTTGTGTAGAGGTTGCAAAGAGAGTGGCCTATACACGCTTGTGTATTGCAGGGGATCGTGACCCTCCTGGCTTCATTGGGCATAAGAGAAGGGGGGTTAAACACTATTGGGAATCCAGCTGTGTGCAAGAAAGGTGAAAATTGGTATTGGGAGCATGAGTCTCCAACATTGGGTATAGTGGCAAAGAGAATCCACATCATCTGCAACAGAGGCAAAGCCTGGGACTTGAGGAGGGCAGAGGAGAGGGATGAGGGGCAGGAATGCAATGGAGGTTATATCCTAGGCATAGGATATACCACTGAAGACAGAGCTACCTGGATATGTTACAGTACTATTGCCGCAGGAGGCTACAACTTTCCAGGCAGATGGTTAGAGAGATTTGTGCTCTTGTTGCAGAAGACCTGTCGCTTCTCCATACTTCTCACCTTGCCCTGCCAGTAGCCATCAAAATCATTGTGGCCTTGAAATGCATCATCTGGCTCCTTCGAAGGCTCAGCTAGGCCTTGGTGGCATCTCATAAATGCCTGCACATGACTCCATCTATCACGTCACTGATAAACTGCCCAGTTTTTGCAAATAGTGTATCAAATTTCACACAGATGTGGCCTCGCAGGCACAGAGAGCAGTGGGTTTCACCTCCATTGCTGGTGAATGGGCATCATCAATTGAACTCATGTGGCCATCAAGGCACCTAATGACCAGCCAGTGAGATCCATCAACAGGGAGGGCTTCCATTCCCTCAACATTCGGTTGGTCTGCTACCACAACAGGAGCTTCATGCATGTGTGTGATCACTTTCCTGACAGCTACCTTGACACCTTTATCCAATGGCAGTCTAGTGTGCCATAGCTCTTCACTCCACCTTCCACCGCAAGCTCCCCTGCAAACTATGTGGATGAATTCCAGAGGACAAGGAATATTCATTGAAGCGATGACTACTCACCCCTTTATATGATCAGTTTTACAGAGGTGCTACAGCCAAAGTCATCTGCTCATAAGGATCAAGCAGGTGATACAGCTTCTGAAGATGCAGTTCCAGGGCCTGGACTAGTCGGGTGGCACCCTGCACTACACTCCTGCAATCTGCAAGGGTGTAGTGCATTGTGGCGGCTGCTGCATTCTCCATAACATGGTGCTATAGAGGCATGTGGACCTTGAAGATGGTGAGGCCCTGGAATGACACAGCTCATCAGACAAATAGGAGGAGCAGGATATGGAAGAGAAGGAGGAGGAGAAGCAAGATGTGGAGCAGTTTTGCGATTTTGGTTTCCATCCTTAAGGAAGGATATACCTGCATTGAAGGCGGTACAGTGAATGTTCATTAGATTGTTCCCTGAGATGAGAGGCTGGTCCTATGATAAGCGGCTGAGTAAATTGGGTCTATATTCTCTGGAGTTTGGAAGAATAAGAGGCGATCTCATTGAAACATTGAAGATTCTGAAGGGACTTGACCAGGTAGACACAGAGAGATTGTCTCTGCTCATTGGGGAATCTAAAACTCAGGGGCACAATCTCAGGATAAGGGGCCGATTATTCGGGACTGAGATGAGGAGAAATTACTTCACTCAAAGGGTTATGAATCTTTGGAATTCTCTACCCCAAATGGTTGTAGATACTCCATCATTGAATACATTTAAGGCCAGGATAGACAGATTTTTGGTCTCTTAGGGAATCAAGGACTGTGGGGAACTAGAGGGAAAATAGTGTTAAAGCCCAAGATCAGCCATAATCGTATTGAATGGTGGAGCAGGGATGGGCCGTACGGTCTATTCCTGTTCCCATTTCTTGTATTCAGAGAGGTGCCCCGGCTACAGAAGGAGGTGACCAGTTCTGGCATAGGATTCGAGGGTCTCCTAAGGATTCTATCAACGTCACAGATCATCTGATCCAGGCACGTTTCAGCCAGGTCCTTCTAACCCAGGAGGAATGGTCTGGAACTCATTTTGAGATGTATATGAAAGTGCTTCCATTGAAGACTCCACCTTGAATAAATCCGCGGTTACCGCCAATGAATGATTTGGGTCTGTTCAAATGTCCATCTGCCCCCTTCAAAGACCTTTTTTTCCCTTCACCACCTTTTCCCCTTTTTCCAGTCTCGTCATTAAAGAATGGAAGCTCATGCATTAGTGCCATGTGCCAATATTCCCATTGTGCTCAAAAAAAATTTTAAAGTGCATTTTTACAGATGAGGTAAACTCCAGTGACCCACTCAGTGCTCTTCCGAAAGCGATGGTCTCACTCTCAACCACTTCTACAAGGTGCTTCCCTCGTGGCCTCAGATGACATGGAGGCAGCCAGCTCACTTGTCTGCGTGTGGCTAAGATGCACATGGCCATCGTCCTCATCGTTAATGCCAATGGGGGCACATCCAGATGTTGCTGCACTGGTATCAAGACAGGGATTGTCTCCATCACTAGATCCTGCTGGATAGATGGTCATGCAGCTAAAGGAGCCAAGGAGGGCATGATGATGACGAGTGACACATGGATCCTCCATGGTGACTGCCACAGTCCTTGCATGGTACTCTGGATGGCTGGATGGGAGCACCATTTGGGGCAGACTAGCATCCACTCCAAACACCTTTGTGTTGTCAATGTCACTGACCGTTCCATGCATGAGAGTGTGTCATGCATTCTGTGCATGTCAGTGCTCGGGTATCCATTCTGAGTGTTGCCACATATGGTCCGCCATGAGGCTGACCACTTTCTCAATGGAGGAGCTCATATGTTCAAAGCCCTGGGCTGTGGTGCTGCTCAGGAGCTGGCTGGACTCCTCAATTCTCAGGCCATGATCCCTCACTGCCACAGCAAACTCTGCCATATGGGAGCATGTCTGGCCTATGAGTAAAGCCTCCTTTCCTATGAGGCCATGTATCTACACCCAGCTGAGCCTGTCCTCCATCCTCTCAGGGGGACTGACGACAGGAGCAGGAATGGCCCATCTGTGCATCGCCACTTCTACAGAGGAGAGAGTCATGGAAATTGCAAGGGTGGCCCCACAGGACAAAGTTGGGGAAGGAGGGATGGACATTCCTGGTGGAGAGGGTGAAAAGATATTACTCTGCCTCTTGTACCTCCTCCTGCTCACTCGTCATGTTCTCATCACCCAATGACACCCTACGTAATCGTGTGCAAGAACCCGCTGATGTGAGTGTATCTGCACTTGTGGAGTGGGTGCACTTAAAAGGTGCAAGGGGCTGGCTCTGCTGTCTCAGTTTTTTGCGAGCGCCCCAGTGAAGACACAGAACTCTGGTGTTCCCTCTCCATGTCAGAACCTGCGGGAGACACAAGAAGAGATCATGAGAGCCAGCCTATAAGAGTAGAAGCCTCTGTGATGCTGAGTTTTAGGCATGCTGTTGGGTGAAGGTGAATGCACGTCACCTCTTCATCTACAGATTGTAATATCTTTTCACCCTCTCCACCAGGAATGTCCATCCATCCTTCCCCAACTTCATCCTGTGGGGCCACCCTTGCAATTTTCATGGCTCTCTCCTCTGTAGAAGTGGCGATGCACAGATGGGCCATTCCTGCTCCTGTCAGAGTCCTCTCTCTGGCACTGTGAAAGGACAAAAGAGAGAGTGATGAGGTACTATTGGCCTCTCCGACTAATGCCTGCAGCTCCTTGATATAGGAAGCTGCATGCATCAGTGCTGCCAGGTCAGTAGGTACCCCAGGCGCACATCCCTCCCATGTTCAGGAGCAGGGAGTGCCCTCAAGTTCCTCAGCTGGTGTGTCTGCTGGAGGATGAATACCCAGAGGCCTGACCTGAGGGTCTGGCATTGCACTCACCTTGCCAGAGTGAATAAAGGTCATTGCAACTTTTCTGACACTGGACCTAGTTCATACGTACCAAACCTCTGCTACAGATGGCCCGAGCCACCTGCAGCCAAGCTGGCTTTGTTTGGGTGGGTGGCCTCATCCACCTTCCAGAAAGTGGACCTCCCTCCTCTCTCTCTAACTACCTCCAGAGGGACATCTAGGCCGGCATCGGAGAATCGAGGGGCAGCGGTGCCTGAGGTGGCAGCTCTGCCTGTCCTGCTGAATCCCTGGTGCATCTATTCTCAGTCAAATGGCAGCCACAGAAATGGCTGGTGTGTTGTCTTTAAATGGGGCGTGCACTTGTAGAGTCCTGCCTCCATCCCATCGTCCAATCCAGCCTCCAACCAATTAGCAGCCCATCTCCGCAAACATGCAGACTATGACTACATCCCCCTGGGGCAGGGTCAGGACCTGGAAATAGTTCTGAAGTCGGTTTCCCAAATCCAAAGGAAAATTCCTTCCCTAAATGCCTGAAATGGAAAGGATTCTATTCCCCAACATTAACAGCCCTTATCTTAATGACAGATAATGATGTTAGGAAATGGAATAACTTCCACTTAAAATGTATGTAAAAAAATTAAGGAAAAATATAACAGCAGCTCTTTCTCAGCCTAATGACTAACTACTATGAGCAATTATAACACTGCACCATAGAATACAATACCAGGATTTATAGAATTATATGAACATAAAATAATGCTGCACAAAAGGAGACCATTTGGCCCATCATACCTGTGCCAGCTCTTTGAAAGAGCTATCCAATTAAACATGCTCTTTCCCCATTGTCCTGTAGCTTCCACCTTGCCTCAGAACTGGTACCAACCCCAGCACAGATCACTGGGCACACCATACCACTGCCAATCCAAAGAATATTATGTGCCCCTGCTCTTGGTTTACTATCCCCCTACTTATTTCTTTGTCAAAATCTCTCCATTCTCTTCAATAGCAGGCGGCTTTATTCATGGCAGTGAGTGGACAGTCGTGTTTTCACTGCCTGTCCACATTGCACTGAAGTTAAGAAAGTCTAAGCTCTAAGAAGATAACTGCACAGAATGCTATTCGTTTGCCTCTGCTGGTCTCAGTCATTAGTATGTGGATGACAGCACAGCAGACCACCAGAGTTTGTTTCTACGCTTAAAAGCCCTGAGGCCATGTAGAAGTTCATAAAGAAATGAGTGAACAGTGGATCAATAGCAATAAGTAGCAGTAATGGACCATCTTATCATTTTTACAGGTACTGGAGGCTGAGAGCTTATCCACAAAAATAATTGCTTTTATAAGCCTTATTAAAGGCCACACATAAGTAACTCTACCAGAATTTCTCAGGGATAATGGAAACAAATACTGAACTCACACTTGGACTCGTGAGTTAGTTAAGTTAAGACAAGCCTTTGACATATCAGTGCAGCTATCATTTATTGTTTTAATATTCAGATACACATGTAAATAGCTAAATGAATGGATGGAAAATCAGACCATTGGCACATCGTGGGTTCAACATGTACTATCTACAGGACACACCGCTGCAACTCACCAAGGCTTCGTTGGCAGCACCTGCCAAACCCATGCCCTTTACAATCTAGAGGAAGGGCAGCAGGTGCATGGAAACACCACAGCCTTTACATTTCCCTTCAAGTCAAATACAATTCAGGCTTAGAAAAATATCATCGCCCCTTTATCATCATCAGGTCAAATCCCTGGAGCTCCCTATCCAATAGCACTGTGGGAGATTCATCTCCAAGCCAAGTGGCATTTTGTTGGTGCATACAGCATGTCAGCTTCTTCTGACATTTTCCACAAGGTGTGGCCCCTAATGGTCGGCACCAGAGGCAAGTGAAAGAAAGCTATCTTGACATCACATAGCCCAAGCAGTTGATGCAACACTATTAGATGCACACAGATCCAAGCAATAAATTTGCAGATCACTCTGTAATTACCAAACGCTGAGCTGCAAAAAGCTCCCAGCACTAGCATCATTTAAAGATCCAGGTACCCTGATTGCAGATAAGGTCACTTCTAAGAATTTCTGCCATTGCTAAGTGTTTGGGAGTTGTTCAAGGTGCTGTGGTGAGTTCTTGGGTTTGCCAGGGAGTGTTGCTGAATGCTCACAGAGAGGACAGATTTGGTGACCTGTCCACACAATGGGCAAAATTTAGCAAGTGCTACGGGGGTTTCTCCCACCATTTCTCCAACCAGTGGGAGCCCCGTGTCGCTTCTCCCCCGGTGGCCCAATGCAATTACCAGGTAATCAGGCACTTACTTGGTATGCATCAAGGCTCCAGTAGGGCAGAAATCCCACCCTTGAGAGCTCCAGTAGGGCAGAAATCCCACCACCAATCAGAGGCCAGCAGCTTTCCAGTACCGGTAGTACCACTGGGAGTGCTAGCTACTGCCAGTATCACACTTGGGTCTGTAGGAGGGATTGGCCATGGATATCCAGACAGATGTGAGTGTGGGTGGCAAGGGTGTCACTGGCCTGGAAAGGGGGAGGGTGGGTGGTAGGGTGGTCAACAGCAAGGGGAGGGGGTGGCTTCCTCTGAGCATTCTCCTTCCTGATGCTGGATCCCTAGATTGGGCTTGTGAAGGAGGGACTCACCTTGGTAGGCTGTCGGCAAACATTACAGGATTTGCTGTGCAGCCTCCCTGGATGGCGAGACCCTGCCCACCACCGGCTGACTACCAGCAGTGGAGTGATGAGGCCATTAAGTGGCTCTCAAGTAGTTACACCAGGGCTTAAGTTTGCCTCCTGGTGGGAAGACCACCTTCCATCCTTGCCACCCGGACTTTATTAGGGGGAGTCAGGAAGGTGCTGGAATCTCCACTCACACCCAATCAATTGGCCCCTCCTCCGCCTCCAAACTTGCCTCAGTGGGAGGGGGTCGAGCATTAAATTCCACCCATTAGCTGCAAAAGGTATGGGGGCTGCAGTTGCAGTGTCTGAGTCTGCAACACCACAAAGAAGAGGAGCAGAGGCTGCAGAGTGTGGAAGCTCTGTGCCATGCCCTCTGCCAAGCTGGATCTGGACACCTCCATGCTCCTTGACAATGACAGGCCAGCCAAAGGACTCAGCATCTCGGTGTTCAAGCCCATCAGTGCTTTCCTATATGCAGCCTCATTGAGGTGGTCATCTGGAATCCCGTAGCAAAATTCATCTGTGATCTCACTGTTCGGGGAGCTGGAACATGAATCATCCTTTGCCCTGTCCTGGCTGAAGCCCATTCATGTCCGGCTGACTCACCACGTGCTAATCCCAGCTCTATACTAGCCATCAAGATGTGTGCAGTGCCAGTATCTGAGCTGATGGCTGCTCTTGGGTGTCTGAAAGCAAGAATTCAGATGGAGAAAGTTGGTGTGAGGAAAGTGAGGTGGAGTAGAAAGCAAGAAGTATTTTGTCACAGCTTCAGCAGCTTGCTCATCATACGAACATACAGATTAGGAATAGGAGTAGGCCATTCGGCCCCTCAAGCCTGCTTCACCATTCAATAAGATCATCCTGGTCTCAACTCCACATTCCTCCTACCCCGATAACCTTTGACTCACTTGTTAGTCAAGAATATATCTACCTCTGCCTTTAAAATATTCATTGACACTACCTCCACTTCTCTCTGGGGAACAGAGTTCCAAAGGTTCACAACCCTCTGAGAGAAAAAAAATCCTTCCTATCTCTGTCTTAAATGGGAGACCCCGTATTTTTAAACTGTGTCCCCTAGTTCTAGTTCATCCTGGAAACATTCTTTCAGCATCCACCCTATCAAGCCCCTTCAGGATCTTATATGTTTCAATAAGATCACCTCTCAATCTCTAAACTCCAATGGCTAAAGGCTCAATCTGTCCAACCTTTCCTCATAAGATACCACACCCCCCACCCCATCCCAAGTATCAGTCGAGTGAACCCTCTCTGAACTGCTTCTAATACATTTATATCCTTTATTAAATAAGGAGACCAAAACTGTACACAGTACTCTAGATGTGATCTCACCAATACCCTGTACAACTGTAACAAAACATCCCTACTTTTCTATCCTATTCTCCTTGCAATAAACGACAACATTCCATTTGCCTTCCTAATTACTTCCTGTACCTGCATACTAAATTTTCCTGATTCATGTACCAGGCCACCCAGATCCCCCTGTACCACAGGTCCTGCAATCTCTCTCCATTTAAATAATATGCTGTTTCTTTAGTTTCCCTACCTGTAGTAACAAGATTTATTGTCCCTCCCTCCTGTCAATCACTCATCATGTGATGTGATTAGGGGGTTTCAACCAATAAGCTTATTGTGCAGGTAAACCTGTGTGCAGGGCTTCTGATGGGGACATCACGTCTAGAATGCAAGCACCTCTACATGTCTCCTAAATAAAGTTTAGTCTTTCCTTCACCAAACCTGCTGCTCCATCAAGTTATTACTTTTGGCGACGAGGATAAAACCGAAATCTGCTGCGTACTTCGCTCTGGTTGATGTGATAAAACAAAGTTGGACAATACTTACCAGTCATGACACTGTTTGGAAGAATTGATTCATACGATGGTAACATTGAAGATTGGAGTCAGTATGTCAAGCGACGCGGTTTCTATTTCATTGCGAGCAAGGCTACTGCTGAAGAAAAATGCTATCCTGCTGAGTGCATGTGGAAGCAAAACGTATAACCTGATTCGAAACCTGACTACCCCAAACCCGCCCAGTTCTAAGTCGTACATTGAGTTAGTTGAACTCGTGAAATCGTACTTTCAGACTAAACCATCTGTGATCATGCAGCGCTTCATGTTTAATTTGAGAGTTTGTGCACCGGGAAAGTCAATTGCTACCTATGTGGTGAATCTGAAACAGTTACCCGAACATTGTGTGTTTGGGGGTGCCTTGAATGATATGCTGCGGGACAGACTTGCTATGTGGAGTCAAGGACGACAACATACAGTGCCACTTGCTAACCGAATCTGATATCGATTTCAAGCGCGCCCTTGAACTTTCTCTCGCTATGGAAAGTGCCGTGAAAGACTCGCAGGCTTTGCAGCATGTGGATAATGGCACCAAGCTCCATGTTGGGCAAGAACCTGCCGCTCAGTGTGGCGTGAAAAACAGAACAGCAGATTTTAAACACAATTCTATGCCCACTACACAAAGTCTTAGGAAGCCGAATGGTAACACTTCAGCTAATAAGATAAGCATTTGCTACAGATGTGGAGGAAATCATGGAGCAAAAATTTGTAGACTCAAAGAGGCAGAATGCAATTTTTGCCACAGGAAAGGACACGTGGTTAGGCAGAGCAGAACAAAGGATAGGCAAACAGCAAAACAACAAGTGAATCTAATTGAGCTAACTGATACAGCAAAGTTTGAGGCTGCTACTACTGATATTTACACTCTGTATTGTGTGACTGTGTTAAATCTGAGTCGGTTACAGTGACACTGCAAGAGAATGGCAAGCAACTGCAGATGGAGGTGGATACTGGTGCTTCAACTACTGTTGTTGGGGAGCACACGTTCAAGTACCTCAGTGAAGAGAGTCAGGCATTGACATTGGCGTAGACGTCCACCAAGCTGAGAAATTACACTGGAGAATCCATTCAGGTCATAGAAAAAGGCCCTTCGGCCCATCAAGTCTGCGCTGGTCAAACAAGTACCTAACTATTCTAATCCCATTTTCCAGCACCAGGCCCATAGCCTTGTACGCCATGGCCTCGCAAGTGTACATCCAAATACTTCTTAAATGTTATGAGGGTTTCTGACTCTGCCACCCTTTCAGGCAGTGAGTTCCAGATCCCCACCACCCTCTAGGTGAAAAAATCCTTCCTCACATCCCCTCTGTACCTCCTGCCCCTTACCTTAAATCTATGCCCCCTGGTTATTGATCCCTCCACCAAGGGGAAAAGTTACTTCATGTCTACCCTATCTATGCCCTCATAATTTTATACACCTCAATCATGTCCCCACTCAATCTTCTCTGCTCCAGGGAAAATAGCCCCAGTCTATCCAATCTCTCCTCATAACTAAAACTCTCCAGCCCAGGCAACATCCTGGTAAAACTCCTCTGCACTCTCTCTAATGCAATCACATCCCCCCTATAATGCGGATTCCAGAACTGCATGCAATACTCTAGCTGTGGCCTAATCAGCATTTTATACAGTGCCAGCCTAACCTCCCTGCTCTTATATTTTATGCCTTGGCTAATAAAGGCAAATACCTCATATGCCTTCTTAACCAGTTTATCTACCTGTCCCACTACCTTAAGGGACCAGTGGACATGCACACCAAAGTCCCTCTGATCCTCGGTACTTCCCAGGGTCCTACAAATCTTCGTGTATTCCCATGCCTTGTTTGTCCTACCCAAGTGCATCACCTCACACTTATCCAGATTAAATTCCATTTGCCACTGATCAACCCATCTGACCAGCCCATTTTTATCCTCCTGTAATCTAAGGTTATCCTCCTCACTATTTACCACCCCACCAATAAGTCCATGAACTTACTGATCCACCCTCCTACACTCAAGTCTAAATTGCTTATATATACCACAAACAGCAAGGGGCCCAACACCAATCCCTGTGGAACCCCGCTGGGCACAGGCATCCAGTCACAAAAACACCCCTCGACCATCACCCTCTGCTTCCTGCCACTCAGCCAATTCTGGATCCAATTTGCCAAATTGCCTTGGATTCCATGGGCTCTTACCTTCGTTAGAACCAGGGGTCACATCCTGTGGGTACGGGGTGGACCAGTTAGGACTGAAATGAGGAAAAATTTCTTCACCCAGAGAGTGGTGAGCCTGTGGTATTCTTTACCACAGAAAGTAGTTGAGTCCAAAACATTGTACGTTTTCAAGAAGGAGTTAGATATAGCTCTTGGGGCGAAAGGGTTCAAAAGATATGGGGAGAAAGCGGGAGCAGGGGATTGAGCTGGATGATCAGCCATGATCACAATGAATGGTGGAGCAGGCTAGAAGGGCCGAATGGCCTACTCCTGCTCCTATTTTCTATGTTTCTATGTTATCAGTCTTCCATGCAGGGCCTCATCAAAAGCCTTGCTGAAGTCCAAGTAGATACATCAAATGCATTGCCCTCATCTACACACCTGGTCACCTCTTCGAAAAATTCAATCAAATTGGTCAGACATGACCTCCCCTTAACACAACCATGCTGATTGTCCTTGATTAATCCCTGCCTCTCCAAGTGTGGATTAATTCTGTCCCTCAGAATTGCTTCCAATAGTTTCTCCACCACTGAGGTTAGACTGACTGGCCTGTATTTCCTTGGTATATCTCTTCCTACCTTCTTGAATAACAGTCTTCTGGCACCTCTCCTGTGGCCAGAGAGGTATTGAAAATTATTGCCAGCACCCCTGCTATCTCCTCCCTTGCCTCACTGAACAGCCTGGGATACATTTCATCCGGGCCTTGAGGTTTATCTACTTTTAAGCCTGTCAGACCACTTAGAACATCTTCCTTTTCTATGCTAATTTATTTAATTATATCACAATCCTTCTGCCTGATTTCCATACCCACGTAGTCCCTCTCACTTGTGAACACCGACACAAAGTATTCATTTAGAACCCTACCTACGTCTTCCTGGTCCACACACAAATTACCACTATGGTCCTTAATGGGTCTTCCCAGACTGCTTCACCATGCTGCTGACTGCAGGACACTCTTAGCAGACTGCTTCACCGTGATGCTGACTGCAGGACACTCCTCCCAGCAAAGGTCATAGGCATTGCTGCTGTCTTAGTGTGCTGCAAATAACAGACAACCCAACTACCTGTGATAATCATATAGGGAGAGGGGCCCAATCTTTTGGGTCGACATTGGCTGCAGAAAATAAAACCTGACTGGTCAGAAAGATTCCATTTGAAATCAAATGGAATTCCAGGGCACTTGAAGAAATATGACGCTGTTTTTCAAGATGAATTGGGAAAACTGAAGGGCATGCAAGCTAAAATGCACATAGATCCCCAGGCAAAACCATGGTTCTTCAAGGCCAGACCAGTGCCTTACTCACTAAAAGAAAAAGTGGAAGCAGAGTCGTGCAGGTTGGAAAACCTGGGAATAATACAGCCTGTCCAGATTTCTGAGTGGGCCGCAACAATAGTCCCAGTGGTCAAGCGAGACCAGACTATACATATATGCAGTGACTACAAACTGGCAGTCAAGAAAGCAGCAAAATTTGACAAATACCCCGTTCCTAGAATTGATGACTTGTACGCCAAGTTAGCAGGAGGCAAGTCATATACAAAACTAGACATGAGTCATGCCTATTAACAATTGGAATTGGGTAGCACGTCAAGAAAATATGTGACAATTAATGCCCAAAAAGGCCTCCACAGTACCCTGATTACCTTTTGGAGTTTCGTCAGCACGTGCTATTTTTCAGCGAACCATGGAGAGTCTCCTGCAAGGATTTCCACATGCGGTCAAGTATTTAGACGCCATTCTCATCACTGGACTGACTGAAGCTGAACATTTAGCCAACCTTGAGGAAGTGCTGAGAAGATTTATGGAAGCAGGGGTGCGTTGGAAGCGAGAAAAATGCACATTTCTAGCATCAGAGATAACCTAACTGAGCCACAGGGTGGACGCTATGGGGTCACTTCCTGATAAAGACAAGGTCCAAGCAATTTAAGATGCACCATCACCCTCTACTGTGACACAGCTTGAATCTTTCCTAGGTTTGATTAATTACTGCAGCCGGGTTTTACCTAATCTATCCACTGTACTGCCACCACTACATTAGCTTTTTTTATTCATTCACAGAATGTGGGCTTCGCTGGCTGGGCCAGCATTTATTGCCCATCACTATTTTCCCTTGAGAAGGTGGTGGTGAGCTGCCTTCTTGAACCACTGCAGTCCATGTGGTGTAGATGCACCCACAGTGCTGTTAGGAAGTGAGCTCCAGGATTTTGACCCAGCAACAGAGAAGGAACAGCGACATATTTCCAAATTCAGGATGGTGAGTGACTTGGAGGGGAACTTCCAGGTGGTGGTGTTCCCATCTCTCTGCTGCCCTGGTCCTTCTAGATTGTAGTGGTCGTGGGTTTGGAAGGTGCTGTCTAAGGAGCCTTGGTGAATTCCTGCAGTGCATCTTGTAGATGGTACACACTGCTGCTACTGTGGGTCAGTGGTGGAGGGAGTGAATGTTTGTGCATGTGGTGCCAATCAAGCGGACTGCATTGTCCTGGACAGTGTCCAGCTTCTTCAGCATTGTAGGAGCTGCACTCATCCAGGCAAGTGGAGTGCATTCTATAAAATTCCTGACTTGTGCCTTGTAGATGGTGGACAGGCTTTGGGAGTCAGGAGGTGGGTTATGCATCACACAATTCCTAGCCTCTGACATGCTTTTGTAGCCACAGTATTGATATGGCTAGTCCAGTTCAGTTTCTGGTCAATGGTAACCCCCAGGATGTTGATAGTGGAGGATTCAGTGATGGTAATGCCATTAAACTTCAAGTGGCGATGGTTGGATTCTCTCCTGTTGGAGATGGTCATTGCCTGACACTTGTGTGGCGCAAATGTTACTTGCCACTTGTCAGTGGATATTGTCCAGGTCCTGCTGCATTTGGACATGGATTGCTTCAATATCTAAGGAGTCGGAAACGGTGCTGAACATTGTGCAATCATCAGCGAACATCCCCACTTCTGACGTTATGATGGAAGGAAGGTCATTGATGAAGCAGCTGGAGATGGTTGGGCCTAGGACTCTGACATGAGGAACTCCTGCAGTGATAGCCTGGAGCTGAGGTGACTGACCTCCAACAGCCACAACCATCTTTCTTTGTGCAAGGAATGAATCCAACCAGTGGAGGGTTTTTCCCCTGATTCCCATTGACTCCAGTTTTGCTAGGGCTCCTGGATGCCACACTCGGTCAAATGCTGCCTTGATGCCTTGATGTCAAGGGCAGTCACTCTCACCTCACCTCGGGAATTCAGCTCTTTTGTCCATGTTGGAACCAAGGCTGTAATGAGGTCAGGATCTGAGTGGCCCTGACAGAACCCAAACTGGGCGTCAATGAGCAGGTTATTGCTAAGCAAGTGCAACTTGATAGCACTGTTGATGACCCCTTCCATTACTTCACTGATGATCGAGGGTAGACTGATGGGGCAGTAATTGGCTGGGTTGGATTTGTCCTGCTTTTTGTGTACAGGACATACCTGGGCAATTTTCCACATAGCCAGTGTTGTAGCTGTACTGGAACAGCTTGGCTAGGGGCATGGCAAGTTCTGGAGCACAAGTTTTCAGTACTATTGCCGGAATATTGTCAGGGCCCATAGCCTTTGCAGTATCCAGTGCCTTCAGCCATTTCTTGATATTACATGGAGTGAATCAAATTGGCTGAAGACTGGCATCTGTGATGCTGGGGACCTCCAAAGAAGGCTGAGACGGGTCATCCACTTGGCACTTCTGGCTGAAGATTGTTGCAAATGCTTCAGCCTTATCTTTTGTACTGCTGTGCTGGGCTCCTCCATCACTGAGGATGGGGATATTTGTGGAGCCTCCTCCTCCAGTGAGTTGTTTAATTGTCCACCACCATTCATGACTAGATGTGGCAGGACTGCAAAGCTTAGATCTGATCCATTGGTTGTGGGATCACTTAGCTCTGTCTATCGCTTGCTGCTTATGCTGTTTGGCATGCATGCAGTCCTGTGTTATAGCTTGACCAGACTGACACCTCATTTTTAGGTATGCCTGGTGCTGCTCCTGGCATGCCCTCCTGAACTATTCATTGAACAAGGGTTGATCCCCTGGCTTGATGGTAATGGTAGAGTGGGGGATATGCTGGGCCATGAGGTTACAGATTGTGTTCGAGTACAATTCTGCTGCTGCTGATGGCCCACAGCGCCTCATGGATGCCCAGTCTTGAGTTGCTAGATCTGTTCAAAATCTATCCCATTTAGCACAGTGGTAGTGCCACACAACACGACAGAGGATATCCTCAATGTGAAGGCGGGTCTTCATCTCCGCAATGACTGTGCATTGGTCACTCCTACCGATACTGTCATGGACAGATGCATCTGCAGCAGGCAGGTTGTTAAGTATGAGGCCAAGTATGTTTATCCCTCTTGTTGGTTCCCTCACCACCTGCCGCAGACCCAGTCTAGCAGCTATGCCATTTAGGACTCGGCCAGCTTGGTCAATAGTGGTGCTACCGAGCCATTCTTGGTGATGGACATTGGAGTCTCCCACCCAGAGTACATTCTGCACCCTTGCCACCCTCAGTGCTCACTCCAAGTGATGTTCAACATAGAGGAGCACTGATTCATCAGCTGAGGGAGTGCGTTACGTCTTTATCAGCAGGAGGTTTCCTTGTCCATGTTTGACCTGATGCCATGAGACTTCATGGGATCCGGAGTCGATGTTGAGGACTCCCAGGGCAACTCCCTCCCGATTGTATACCACTGTGTCACCACCTCTGCTGGATCTGTCTTGTTGGCAAGACAGGACATACCCAGGGGTGGTGATGGTGGTGTCTGGGACACTATCTATGATTCCGTAAGGTATGATTCCATGAGGATGACAATGTCAGGATGTTGCTTGACTAGTCTGTGAGACAGCTCTCCCAATTTTGGCGCTAGCCCCCAGATGTTAGTCAGAAGGACTTTGCAGGGTCGACAGGGCTGAGATTGCCATTGTTGTTTCTGGTGCCTAGGTCAATGTCAGGTGGCCCATCTGGTTTCCTTCCTTTTTTGTGTCTTTGTAGTGATTTGTTACAATTGAGTGGCTTGCTAGGCCATTTCAGAGGGCATTTAAGAGTCGACCACATTGCTGTGGGTCTGGAGTCACATGTAGGCCAGACCAGGTAAGGACGACAGATTTCCTTCCCTAAAGGACAATGGTGCATGGATGGGTTTTTACAACAATCGACAATGGTTACATAGTCATCATTGGACTTTTAATTGCCGAGGACGACCCTTCACTGGTCCTGGGGTTCACAGCAAGAAGATGCCTTTGCAACAGCAAACAAACTGTTTTATCATGGTTGTTGAAAGAGCTAGTGTTGACATGTGATGCTTCTCCTTGTGGTGTAGGAGCCATTCTACCGCACCAAATGGTGGACTGATCAGAAAGACCCATTGGCTACATTTCAAGAACACTTTCCCAAGCTGAAAGGGGCTACTCTCCATTGGAAAAAGGATTGTCGGCTGCCTTTGGTGTCAAGAAGTTTCACCAATTCCTACACGGGTGACATTTTACAATTGTGTCTGGCCATAAGCTTCTGACAGGTTTTTCAGTGAAGACAAAGCTATTCCGCCAATAGCTTCAGTGAGAATCCAACGCTGGGCTACCAGCTTGCAAGTACACATTCATGTACCGCCCTGGCTCGCAAATAGCCAGTGCAGATGTATTTAGTTGTCTTCCATTACCAGGTAGTCTTGTCAATAGGCCTGTTCCACAAGAGTTAGTGTTGTTGTTAGATTTCTTAGATTCATCACCTGCATTTGCCAGACAGATCAAGAACTGGACAAACAGAGACCCAGTATTGTCAAGTACTTGTTTTACAAGGATGGCCAAGAGCACTTGTGCCTGATGACTTATGACCATTTTATTCCAGAAACACTGAACTGAGTTGTCAAGATGGAATTTTGCTGTGGAGTTCAAAAGTCATGGTCCCATCACAGGGTAGAGAGTCACTCTTGGCAGAGCTCCACAGTGCACACCCAGGCATCAAAGATGAAGATACTGGCACGTAGCTACGTGTGGTGGCCAGGAATAGACAATGACAATGAGAGCATGATTAAACGCTGTTCCCTTTACCAGCAACGCCAGAAGCTACCTGTTTCAGCTCCTCTTTACTCATGGGAATGGCCTGGTCGACCTTGGGTTAGACTATATATTGACTATGTGGAAGCGGTTCTAGGCATCATGTTCCATTGATCATCGATGCACATTCTAAATGGTTTGATGTCTACAAAGTAAAAATGCCAACTTCAGCCACAACTATTGAAAAGCTGCATCATTCTTTCAGCATACATAGTTAACCTGAGATTATTGTTTCTGATAATGGAACAGCTTTCACCAGTGTAGAATTTCAGAGATTCATGGACCTAAACAGTATCCAGCACATAAAAACGTCTCCCTGGCAACTTTCATCCATTGGTCTTGCCGAAAGAGCTGTCCAGACTTTTAAATCTGGTGTGAAGAAGTTATCCGGAGGCACTCTGGAGCCTCACCTTTCCAGATTTCTCCTAAGTGACCATACAAAGCCATATACTACTACGGGCTCGACGCCATCAGAGTTACTTATGAAATGCCATTTGCATGCGCATTTACGCTTGGTGTTTCCAAATCTAGAGGAGAATGTTACACAGAGCCAGAATAATCAAAAATTGAACCACGATCTACAAGACAAGGCTCATGCATTCCATGGAGGTGACCCTGTGTATTTGTGTAACTTTGGAAGTGGACCCTGCTGGACTTCAAAAGCCATCATTTCAGAGACTGCTCCATTATCTTTTCAAGTGTAAGTCAAAGATGGAATTGTATGTAAACATATAGGTCATATTAGGGCTAGAGACACATCCCAACGAATGCAAGATCAACTTGTGATTGATGTTGCGCTGCTGACTTCTGAGGTGTGTGATCACCCTAGAGCTGATATTCCAGACTTGTCTAATTATTGCCAAATACAGAACTATGCAATTCCAATGATGTATCTCCTAGTGCTGCTCCAGATCCCATTAATCCTCAGGAACCTCCTTCAGTAGAACTACGCCACTTTAACCGTCTCCACCGAGCTCCTCAAAGTCTTGATTTGTAATCATCAGAGACTGTACAAATGTTTGCTGGTTTTCCTGACTTTTTTTTATTGTAAATGTAAGAAACTTTAAGGGAGAGGCAGTGTAGTAACTTGATCTATTGTCTCTTCCTCCTGTCAATCACTGATCATGTGATGTGATTATGGGGGCTTCGACCAATAAGCTTATTGCGCGGGTAATCCTATGAGCAGGGCTTCCAACGGGGAGATCGAATCTAGTGTGCAAGCACCTCTACATGTCTCCTAAATAAACTTTAGCCTTTTCTTTACCAAACCTGCTACCCTATCAAGTTATTGCACTGCCAAAGTGGACCCCTTTACATTTTCCCACATTATATTCCATCTGCCAAATTTTTGCCCGTTGAATTAACCTATCTGTCCTTTGCAGACTCCTTATCCTCTCTTTACAACTTACTTCCAACCTATCTTTGTTTCATCAGCAAATTTAACAACCATATATTCTGTCCCTTCATCCAAGTAATTGATATAAATTGTAAATATTTGAGGCCCCAGCACTGACCCCTGTGGCGCTCCACTTGGTCACATTTGCCAACCTGAAAATGACCCATTTATCTCTACTCTCTGTTTCTTGTTAGCTGACAAATCCTCTGTCCATGCTTATATGTTACCCCCTACATCATGAGCTCTTATTTTGTGTTAAGCTTTGATGTGGCACTTTGTCAAATGCCTTCTGGAAATCTAAGGACAGCACATCCACAGGGTTCCCCTTTATCCACTTTGCTTGTTATTTCTTCAAAGAACTCCAGTAAATTAGTCAAATACGATTTCCCTTTCACAAAACCATGGGGGAAATTCTCTCATTAGGGATTAAGTCCTGTGGCGGGGGTGGGGACAGGGAGTGTTTCCTGCTGCAGAGGCCGACGGTAAATCCTGTAGAATCTTGCATCCCTGGCATCATTAATTATGGATAGCTCACACCTTGCCATCCTTTCCGGGCGCCATATTTAAAAAGTGCCTGGACATCTAACTTACTATCAACTTACTATCCGACAGAGATGGCAGGAAGGGGGGAGGGAGGTCCAGTGCCTAAGTTCAGTGATGCCTTCTGCACATCCTCCACGACCATGTGGAGGTCAGGAGAAGTATTATTTATCCAGGTGATGGGAGGAGGAGGCTGAGCAGGAAAACCAACTCTGCATGGGTGCAGGTCCCAGAACCATAAGTGCCCAGGCTGTCCAGTGCAGGTGTGTCACCCAAAGCCAGAAGAGGATGAATGACCTCATCTGGTCCACCAGGGCAAGTGAAGCTTCAACTGCTTGCAGTAACCATAATAAAACCAATGAATGTAAGGGTATATGGGCCTCAGGGGCAATGACATAAAGTCATGTCTCATAGTCCCTTTGCAGGGCGTTCACTCTGCAGTGGAGTGACTACTGTGCCTTCTTCACCCTTCCATCAATGCTGTATGGCAGTGGGTGGGGAGAGCTATTGGGGAGAATGAGCTCAGGTGCAGAGGCATCAGCAACCTCTGCAAATGAGATGCCTCTCTGAGCCTTATCCTTGCATGTGAATGGGCTCAGCGCTCTGGAGAGAGCTGACCTTAATCCCTTCTGGGCAACTTGCAGAGCATTAATGCCATGCCACACAATCCAGTGGGTAATCTCTAAGAATGGAAGTATGAGAAATGAACGTGAAATTGCTTTATACAAATGGATGCAACATACAATTCCTCTCAAACCTATCTTTTCTATTGTCTTTGAGCAGAATCAGTTAAGGCACAACCGTCGAGAACAGGAGAAGATGCAACGGGGCACATCACAACGTTCTCACAGAGTTCGAAGAGAGGGCAGCCCAGCTGGCAGGTGTGGAGCAGGACCGGGCAATTGGAAATGGGGAGATTGGATTTAGGCCAAGTGAGGATCCATGTATGGTATAGAAACCTTTTTTTTAATTCATTCACTGGATGTGGGCTTCGTTGGCTAGGTCAGTATTTATTGCCCATCCCTAGTTGCCCTTGAGAAGGTGCTGGTGAACTGCCTTCTTGAACCGCTGCAGTCCATGTGGTGTAGGTACAACCACAGTGCTGTTAGGAAGAGAGTTCCAGGTTTTTGACCCGGCGACAGTGAAGGAACGGCTATATATTTCCAAGTCAGGATGGTGAGTGCCTTGGAGGGGAACTTCCAGGTGGTGGTGTTCCAATCCTGCCCTTGTCCTTCTAGATGGTAGTGGTCGTGGGTTTGGAAGGTGCTGCCTAAGGAGCCTTGGTGAATTCCTGTAGTGCATCTTGTAGACGGTACACACTGCTACTACTGTGCATCAGTGGCGGAAGTGGTGAATTTTGTGGATGTGGTGCCAATCAAGCGGGCTGCTTTGTCCTGGACAGTGTCAAACTTCTTGAGTACTCTGGGAGCTGTACTCATCCAGACAAGTGGGGAGTATTCCATCATACTCCTGACATGTGCCTTGTAGATGGTGGACAGGCTTTGGGGGGACAGAAGGTGAGTTACTCATTGCAGGATTCCTGGCCTCTGACCTGCTATTGTAGCCACAGTATTTATATGGCTAATCCAGTTCAGTTTTTGGTCAATGGTAACCCCCAGGGATGTTGATAGTGGGGGATTCAGTGATGGTAATGCTGTTGAGGTTCAAGGGTCTTTGGTTATTGTGGTTGGAGATGGTCATTGCCTGGCACTTGTGTGGCGCAAATGTTACTTGCCACTTGTCAGCCCAGGCCTGGGTGTTGTCCAGGTCTTGCTGCATTTGACCGTGAATAGCTTCAGTATCTGAGGAGTAGCAAATGGTGCTAAACATTGTGCAATAATCAGCAAACATACCATTTCTGACCTTATGATGGAAGGAAGGTCATTGACAAAGCAGCTGAAGATAGTTGGGCCGAGGACACTACCCTAAGGAACTCCTGCAGTGATGTCCTGGAGCTGAGATGACTGACCACCAACAACCACAACCATCTTCCTTTGTGCTAGGTATGACTCCAACCAGTGGAGAGTTTTCCCCTGACTTCCATTGACTCCAGTTTTGTTAGGGCTCCTTGATGCCACACTTGGTCAAATGCTGCCTTGATGTCAAGGACAGTCATTCTTACCTCACCTCAGGAGTTCAGCTCTTTCTTCCATGTTTGAACCAAGGTCAATGATGTCAGGGGCTAAATGGCTCTGGTGGAACCCAAACTGGACATCAGTGAGCAGATTATTTATAAGCAAGTGCCTCTTGATAGCACTATTGATGACCCCTTCCATTTCTTTAGTGATGATCGAGAGTAGACCGATGGGGCGGTAATTGGCCGGGTTGGAATTGTCCTGCTTTTTGTGTACAGGACATATCTGGGCAATTTTCCACATAGCCGGGTAGATGTCAGTGTTGTAGCTGTACTAGAACAGCTTGGCTAGGGGCACAGCAAGCTCTGGAGCACAAGTCTTCAGCACTGCCAGAATATTGTCAGGACCCATAGCCTTTACAGTATCCAGTGCATTCAGTCGTTTCTTGATATCACGTGGAGTGAATCGAATTGGCTGAAGACTGGCATCTGTGTTGTTTGGGATCTCCAGAGGAGGCTGAGATTGACCATCCACTCAGCGTTTCTGGCTGAAGATTGTTGCAAATGCTTCAGCCTTATCTTTTGCACTGATGTGCTGGGCTCTTCCATCATTGAGGATGGGGATATTTGTGCAGCCATCTCTTCCAGTGAGTTGTTTAATTGTCCACCATCATTCACAACTGGATGTGGCAGGACTACAGATCTGATCCATTGGTTGTGGGATCCCTTAGCTCTGTCCATCACTTGCTGCTTATACTGTTTGCCACACAAGTAGCCCTGTGTTATAGCTTCACCAGGTTGACACCTCATTTTTAGGTATACCCTTTGCTGCTCCTGGCATGCCCTCCTGCACTCTTCATTGGACCAGAATTGATCCCCTGGCTTGATGGTAATGGTAGAGCAGGGATTGTAGTGGTTTGATACAACTGATTGGCTGCTAAGCCATTTCAGAAGGCATTTAAGAGTCACATGTAGGCCAGACCAGGTAAGGATGGCAGATTAGTGAAC
Source organism: Cetorhinus maximus (assembly GCF_964194155.1). Classification (NCBI taxonomy): domain Eukaryota; kingdom Metazoa; phylum Chordata; class Chondrichthyes; order Lamniformes; family Cetorhinidae; genus Cetorhinus; species Cetorhinus maximus. The sequence continues at coordinate 87,761,294 of NC_135879.1, forward strand.
CACATGGGTTTTTTTAGAACAATTGACAATGGTTTCATGGTCATCATTAGATTTATAATTCCAGATTTTTATTAAATTCAAACCTTCTGGCGGGATTCGAACCCACATTACTCTGGGTCTCTGGATTACTAGTCCAGTGACAATACCACTACGCCATCGCCTACACCCAACCTGAGGGTCAAGTGTGTCTCCAGGTTGGAGGAAGCTCATGCTGGCACTCGCTCTCGCTTCTCTCTCTTACAAGTGCCACTAAGAAGAGGCCAAGGCCCGAGCCAGAGGAATCCCTGTCAGGCCTCAGCAGACACCCAGAGAGGAGCCAGGAGAGAGGACAAGAGGAGAGGTTTGCACTTGCAAAGGCATCACAGCAGACACCACCATGAGGTTTCTCTTAGTTTCGACCAAACCAGCAATAGTGGTAGTCACATTCTTTATGAGCTACAGCACCGTGTCCCCTACCCCAGTCATCCTTTCCCCCATTTCCATTGACTGACCCCCAAGGCATTGCCTTTGACCTCCCCACCCTTACCCTCCAACCCTATCCCTTCTCCTTGCACAATGTTCAAATTACCACCCATGTACCCTTCCTCCCAAGAATCCCACCCCTGTAACCATTGACCTGCCCGCCCTCTGCCTGTCCACTCCACCGACCCTTTGTGTATCTCCGCGTCCCCACCAATGAACCTTGGCGCCCTTTCACGCATCCTCACTTTTCCACCCTGCTTAGCTCCTTCTGCTCCCTGAAACATTCACAATCCCCTCATGCCTTGCCTACTCTCAGTTCGCTCCCCAGAAGTCCACAATTGACTCCGCCGACCCCTCCCTGTGAGCCCCTTCACAACTGGGGCCCCCCCATGCCCCTTCGCACTTGCACATAATACCCTACCCCCAGCCCAGCATCCACAATGGCCCTTCCCACCCTCCCACTCTGTTCCACCTGCTGCCTTGCTATACCCCTGTAATACCCTTTCTAGCACCCCGCAACGGCCTATGCCCCCCTCTGCGCTTTAACACCTCCACCACCATTTCAGTCCTCCCCTAACCTTCTTTAACTATCCCCCCCACCACTGCCCACAAGAGTCATTCGCCACCCAACAGTTCTCCCTGCTGCCTTCCACCTGCCGCTGGATGATCTGATCCCATGGCAAAGTCCCTGGAAGAAGGTCCGATCCCATGACAAATTCCCTGAAAGAAGGTCCAATCCCGAAGCCCCTGGAAAAAGGTCCATTCCCATGGTGAAGTCCCTGGAGGAAGGCCTGATCCCATGGCAAAGTTCCTGGAAGAAGGCTGGGTCCCATGCTGGAAGAAGGTCTGAGGTTTCAGCCAGGTCTCTGGAAGAAGGTCTGAAGGTTGAGTGAGCTTGAAGGGTATTCCCACCTTCTAGAAGCTGATTTGTGGAAACAACCCATGTGGATGAATCTCCACCCACCTTGTGCTGTACGTGGTGCTCCAGGATCTGGTAGCTGGAGGCTTCCATCTTCTTCTCGGATGTCCACGAGCTGCCCAAGGCCTTCTTAAGGTAAGTCTCGACTTTTGCACACCACACTGGCCCAGGCATCTTCTGGACCGACATGTTTTCCAGCTAGCATCACGGAGAATCGAGCGTTGGGGGGAGATTCCAGTTGGGCCTTTAACTCCATCCCACTAGCAGAATACATATCAGTTTCACATGGGCCTCTGGCAGGAATCGCATGGTGGCCAGGATTGGAAGATCCCGCTGTCATTTCACACCGGTGTGAAGCCGCTTTTTGGACTTCCCACCAAATTCTTACACCGGGCCTGCCATTGAACCCACTGATAGGGGCATGGGAGAATTCCACCCAATGTTGACACTGTTTGACTGCATTGAGATTTCCTAAGTGCCCTTCTTTAACCCCCTTAAGAATAAGTTCCAGCAATTTCCCTATGATAGATGTTAAGCTAACTGGTCTGTAGTTTCGCGTTTCCTGTCTCCCTCCATTCTTACATAAAGGCATCACATTCATTATTTTCCAATCTGATGGGACCTTTCCAAAATCTAGGGAACTTTGAAAAATTAAAACCAATGCATCTATTATCTCAGTAACCACTTCTTTTAAGATTCTAGGATGGAGTCTATCAGGACCTGGGACTTGTCAGCTTTTATTTCTAATTATGTTCTCAGTACCTTTTCCCTTATGTTATTATATGGCAGGTGGTAATTGCCGGGCTGATCAAATCCCAAAGAGAAACTTGGCCAAGCTATCGCAACGATTTGCAATTTGTATTTTTATTACAAGAAGGTATGTTCACGGAAGTCAGAAGTAATGAGTCCACTACCATTTCTGGAGATTTTAAATATTCAATGAAAACATTTATTGACAAAATAAAAGCAAACTTTACCGCACACGATTACAGTAACAAAGTTAAATTTAGTCTTATAACACTTCCCAAAAGATTTCTACTTAGCTAGACTCCCAAATAAACACCCCTTTCCAGGCAACAGTCCAAATAGATTCTTAATCTATAAAACATCCAGTAATATTACAGAAAGCATTCACTGTTCCTATAAGGGAGGGATTTCACAGCTTCTCTCTTCTTCTCACTCGGAAATGGAAATCCAAGGCTTTTAACAAAACCTTGCTTTCTGGAACAAGCAAGCACTTCTCTGGGGTGGCTACAGGCAGCTTTTTCACAAGTCTGTCTTTGCACAGCCCACCTTTCAAGATCTCACATGGCCAACCCTCATACAGTTTTCAATCTTTTCATAAATATATTTTCTCCCCTTTGATTCTTTAAATCCATTGTTTTAAACTTTCTTTGAAACCCAAACTCTTCCAAATATAAGATTTTTCATGTTTCCATCTTGTCTTTGCTTTTGGATCAATAAAACATGATATCCCCATTGCTTGTTTACCTATGAATTCCTGCAAAATGCAACAATTTGCGTTGTCACCTTTTAATTCCCCTTTGAAATTCAAACAACCCCCCAACTTATCTACAAGTGCAAATATTACCATGTCCATTTCCATTTCAAAATGCCTGCTCTTACACCTACTCCTTTTGATGATTTAAACTTTGCATTCTGACTGTCTTCAGTTTAATTAAATTAGTCACACACACACAACACACACATGTACAGCCCCCACATGCCTGCTTCAGTATCCCAATGTAATATTACAAAAAATAGATATTTTTTTTACATTGGTGATTGTAATTGGTTTAAGTTCCACCCTCCCTTTCATCTCCTGATACACAATTATTTCTGGGATGTTATTTGTATCCACTACAGCGAAGACAGATGCAAAATATCTGTTCAATTCATGCTCCATTTCCTTATTTTCCACTATTAATTCCCCATCCTCACTTTCTAGTGGACCAATGCTCATTTTACTTACTCTTATCCTTTTTAAGTACCTATGGAAACTCTCATTATCAGTTTTTAAATTTCTAGCTAGCTTTCTCTCGTACTCCAATTTCTCCCTTCTTATTAATCTTCTAGTCAATCTGTTGTGTTTCTTATATTCTGTCCAATCTTCTGACCTCCCACTCATCTTTGTGGAATTATATGATTTTTTTTTTCAATTTGATACTATCTTTAACTTCTTCAGTTCGACACAGATGGTGTGTCCTTCCCTTAGAGTCTTTCTTTCTCACTGTGATGTATCTATTCTAAGTATCCAGAAATAGATCCGTAAATATTTGCCACTGCATTTCTACTAACCTATCCCTTAACCTAATTTCCCAGTTCATTTTAGCCAGCTCTATCTTCATGTCCTCACAATTGCCTTTATTTAAGTTTAGAACACTAATCTTAGATCCATTCCTCTCTCCCTCAAACTGAATGTGAAATTCAATCATATTATGATCACTGCTACCTAGAGGGACCTTTACTACGAGGTCCTTAATTACTCCTGTCTCATTGCACATTACCATTCTTGGTATAACAGGGTAGATCTGGTGATACACCATGCCAGGAGCGGAGTCTTGTAAGAGTTATTTTCATATTTAACCCTTCGCTTTTCTCAATAGCCACAATATCAGCTAATATTCAAATTTAAATTTGTTTTTAACCAATTTTAACCATTACCTGTGCCTCAAATGTTATATGAATTCCAAGTTCCTTGCTATTTGCACCAAGCTCTGGGTTTGAAAGCACCACTTGTGAAAGGATAATGCTTGAAAAACTTTCCTAATCAAATGCCATTCCCTGCTGCTTAGTGTAACAGATTTTTCATCACTTCACACATTGATATCAAGTGGTACCAGAACTGTGCACTTAACATCCTGGCGTAGTTTAAGACTTCAGAGATTTGTTCCATATGTCAGTGTATGCGTACCAGACTGTCAAGAAAATTAGTCTGCCAAATCCTGGCCATCAGCCTAGAAATTCATCAAAGTTTTATAAGTACTGGTTAGCTATGCTTTATTTCCAAAACACACAGAGAAAATAAAAACTGTTTTACTTCAGCCCATAATTCAAGATATAATTTTATTCCAAACATGATTTTAAAAATAATTTTAAAATATATAATTCTTTTTACACATGTCTTAAAATGATTTATTTGGAGACTTTTGCCTTTGGGTATAATCACATTTAGGGATTTTTGATTTTTTTTCTTCACGGAGAGGATTTCCGAATGAATTTTGTTGAAGTGTTATCTTTTAAAATAAAGTGAACTCCCATATTTTTCTTTATGAAACCATGGATTTCAAGCATTGAAGTTATGTATCAAAGTGAGACAAGGCAGCTCATGGAATGTCACAGCTCATCATTTTCTTCAACAGAATTCATGGAAGTCAATCAGCTCATCCCAAAGTCATCAGGCCCAATTTTAACTCTGTGCAAGTGAATGAGTTTGAATGAGTTAACAACTCGTGCTTGAAGCCACAATGTTCATTCTTCGTTTTGAAAGTATCAATTGATGGTGTTTTCAGACACACATCCTAAGAGGGGAAGGAGAGAAAACCTATTTTGTTGACAAGGGTCTATTGACAAATCACTAAATGGGGAAGAACTCTGAGGGACAACTTTTCCACTTACTGGGAACGTAAAGAGACATAGGTGGTATAGGAAACACAGGGGCAGTCAGTTAGCCAGCACAGTCTGGGGAGCAAGCCTGGTCTAATGAGAAAAAATGCCATCACCTGAAGCCCCGAGCTGGTCAGAATCAGCAGGGAGATGGTTAAATAAGTTCTCTAATAGAGATAGTTAGTGCATAGCATTTTATTTTTATTCTCAGGTTGGGCCCTTTAGTTAGTTGAGTCAAGGGGCTAGAGCATGTTTTCAGCAGGGGGGGCACATAAAATAGGTCAAATGGCTAGCCCACCACCTTCCTGTCCACCCCGACCCATTCCCCATAATATGCTATATGGGTGGGTGCTGAAACCGGCAGCTTGCCCACCATATTGAGTGAATAATTAAAGACAAATTAGGCTTGTTAGCAAGCCTATTAACCAGAATTAAATGCTGCCCACACCAAAATACAGTTGGCATGATCAGTCAGGTGGGATTAGGCAGGCTGTATTTTAAGGCCTACATGAGAAAAGGCAGGAAGGAAGTGGGGGCACATCCTTCAGCAGGTGCCCTGCATGTACCAGAGGCACTGCCTCCAAGATATTAACCCCGCTTTCTTCCATGCCACCTGCTCTACAAAACCTGGCCTCCCACCCCGCTCTCCTCCCTTCCTGGGCTCTAGGATCACTCTCCACCCTAAAGCCCCAGGACTTACTTATCCTGGGCAGCCATGATCCTCTTTGTCCTCCTTCCTGTGGTCCCAGTAATACCCGAGCGTGAAATAAAGCCGACGTCAATGCGCACTCTCACAATATTTTGGTAAGCGAGCGTGTGGTGAAGACGGAGGCACACCCGCCATTAATTAAGTGGCCAGTTAAAACCCTTGAGACACCAATTGTCTCAAATTTTACGTGGCCCATGCGATTTTCAGGCCGTCGCATGGGCTAAATAGGCAGGCGGGCAAAAACCTCTCCCACAGGCAGGATAAGAGGTGTCAATGGGCTTGTAAATGTGAGTAGTTTGTAGTGTAGGATATAACTTGCTGCTGGTTGCTTGTTTGAATAGGACATTCATTTCACATCATTTCACTTCAGAGCTGCTTTGACAGAAATAAGAGGCTTCAGTTCAGGACTCTGTTGTTTTCCGGGCCCCTGGAGGATTCACACCGCATGGGCCCTTCCGGGTATCAGGCAGCCTTCCCTTACCCATTGGGAATTGTGGTCTCTGCTGGAGGCACCTACTCTGAGGAGGAAGAGAGAGGAAGCCAGGTGTCCCAATGGAGCATCCAGGGGAGGGACCTGTGGGAGGAGAGGTGCAGGCACAAGGGGCGCAGGGCCAACAGAGAGTCCAAGGTGGAAGGGGCCACAGAAGACGCCACTATTCTGCTGCCAGGGTTTACAGGTGGCGATGCAGCTACCTCACTATGTCTGGGGTGCAATGCCAAAGGAGGATCCACCTCTCCAGGGAGACCATGACCTCCATTTGTCAGAGGATCAGCCCTGAGATCAGCTCCGACTGTGTGGGTGGAAACCCCATGCCAGCGGCGCTGAAGGTCACAGTGGCCCTCAACTTCTATGCCTCCGGCTCCTTCCAGGGGTCAGTGGGGGATCTGTGTAGAGTCTCCCAATCAGCTGTCCACAGTTGGTGACAGAAGCTCTGTTCAGGCGGGCATTGACTTTCATTCACTACCGTACAGATGAGACCAGCCAGGCAAGCGAGCCAGAGGCTTTGCAGTGATTGCTGGGTGCCACCGCATCCAGGGTGCAATTGACTGCACACATATGGCCATCAAGGCGCAGCGGGTTTCTTTTTATTCGTTGATGGGATGTAGGCATCACTGGCAAGGTGAGCATTTATCGCCCATCCCTAATTGCCCTTGTTCAGAGGGCAGTCAATCACATTGCTGTGGGTCTGGAGTCACATGTAGGCCAGACCAGGTAAGGACAGCAGATTTCCTTCCCTAAAGGACATCAGACATTAGTGAACCAGATGGGTTTTTACAATAATCAACAATGGTTTCATGGTCATGATCAGACTTTTTAATATCAGATTTTTTTATTGAATTCAAATTTCACCATCTACCATGATGGGATTCAAACCTGGGTCCCCAGAGCATTACCCTGGCATTATCTCTGGAATACCAGTCCAGTGACAACACCGCTGTGCCACCAATGGGTGCCTTCGTCAACAGGAAGGGCTTCCATGCCATGAACGTGCAGATAGTGTGTGACCACAGGATGTAGATTCTACAAGTCTGTGCAAGGTACCCAGGCTGCTCCCATGACGCCTACATCCTGAGACACTCCCAGGTGCTGAGGCTCTTCAGTGCTCCAGTCCAACCAAATGGATGGCTGCTGAGTGACAAGGGCTATCCCCTCAAAAGGTGGCTCATGACGCCTCTCTGCCACCGAAGAACAGAGGCCAAACAGAGGTACAACAGGAGCCATGCCTCCACAAGGGCTGTGGTGGAGAGAGCCATCGGTCTCCTCAAAATGCGCTTCCATTGCCTGGACCATTCAGGGGGCGCACTGCAATACCCTCCAGAGCAGGTGTAACTGATAGTGGTTGCATGCTACGCTCTCCACAATTTGCCAATGGAAAGGGGGGACGCAGTGGAGGAAGAAGATCTTGACGCAGCTGCACAGGCAACAGTCCAGGAGTGAGTCCAAGGACGAACATGGTCAGGAGAATGTTGAGGGCATAGACGCCGACCTGGGCAACCTCCAGGGAGGCAGGGATACCCAGGAGGCTTTGATCCAATGCTCCTTCAGCTAGCCTACCAAATAAAAACCACCACCACATGCCAGGGCTGCAGGCTCCATACTCGATCCCTGACAGGGCCAGTTCCTTGGTCAACAACATACACTATGTGCCATTTCATTTAACTTTATGCAGAAACACATCCATCATAACATCATGACTTACCCTACACCTGCAGAACAAATGAAGCATCCAGAGGCCAGTTGCACCAAAACACATTTAATTAAGTGGTGCCTGGCAAACAATTCTACAAATCAACATTGACAGGTGTTTTCCATCACACCAATAAATACTGAACGAAAAAATGGGGGAAACAAATATCACCCGTGATCAGGCCATGCTGTCATTAAGGTGCTTTAAGCTTTCGCTTGCAGGTGCTATGTCTAGGTGCTCCCCCCTCACTGGCACCGGCATTAGAAACAGCCTGCTCACTCTGCTGTCTTGTTGGCCTTTGATGGGTGCTCTGGCCCGTGGAGCCTGTGCTGGCCCTGCCTGGGAGAGAGTGGCCAGTGCCACAGCTGGCATCTCGCCAGTCACTGCAGCCTTATCGGATGCCATGGTCACTGGCAGAGGCGCGGAGGAGCTGTTGCTCTCATCCAGAGCGTCCTGAGAGGAGCCTGCAGAGATGACAGGCAGCTCGTGCCCCAACGTGAGGTCACTCTGGACCACCCTGCTCACCATTGGTGGATGGGCACCTAGCTGGAATACTGAGTGCCCAATCCATCTCCGACACTGACACTGACCAGCTGAGGTCATTGCCGGTGTGAGGGCTTGCAGGTCCAAGTGTGTCCCCGGGAACCCTTGATTCAGTTTCAGGAGGAGCTGGTCATGAGAGCCACCACTCTCTCCATGGAGGGGGCATTGCGCTCAGCCATTAGGGTCACGGTCCACAAGGACTCCTTCACAACAGAGACATGCATGGCATGCATTCCCTCATGTGTCTCTGCCACGTCATCTCGCACACCCTGCTGGACTTCCAGCATCTGCTGCCTCATGGGTGACTATAGAGGCTCATCAGCAGCCACCGAATGAGCATGTTCCTGGTCCCCAGCTGTCCTCCGACTGCCAGCACCCTGGGCACTCTCTGCCTCCACCTGCACCTCAAGCGAGTGTGAAGTGCTCTCACAAATGTGCACCGAGATTGTAGCTGGCGATCTAATGCCCACCGAGGTGCTGGTATCTGCGCTGGTGCCTGCTTGAGAGGGCGGGTGTGACACAGGTACGTTCTGATCAGTGTGGTCCTCAGGGGTCAGGGGTGGGCCTTCAGGTTCCTCATGCCAAAGGGCTGCTGGTGAGCCTGAAAGGAAGAACAGGGACATGTCATTAGTTGAAGTCATCACACTGTTACTGTGCATGCCTTGTAGCCTCATGAGACAGAGATATGCATCAGGGTGCCCTTATCTTTCCATTATCAATGGGGATTCCAAGTTCGAGGCTCACATCAATATAGAGTCTACAGTGGAATGGTTGCAATTACTGACATTCTCACCTCAGTGCACTGCACTTTTACCTCCCTGTGGCAACCTAACCTCACTGTGCCGCTTGACCTAGGCGCATGGCGCCTCTCCAGTTGTAGGGCCTCCTGCTCATAACGAGTGAGGATTAGTAGGTGTGGAGGTCTCCCGCCAGTCCGTGACCTCTCTGCATTGTTATGAGATGATTTCTCCTGAAAGGACAGAGGAGCATTGATTAGTGTACCCACTACCTGCAGCGCCATTGCAGCCTGGCCAACCCCACCTGAGGAACACCTCGCAGGGCTCAGCCAATTCATGACTCTGGAGCCACAAGACACTCATTCCAAGCAGTCAGGGCTCACCCCCTTGCCCGGGTGCTGCCTCATTAACATTTGCCACTCACACTCTAACACCTCTGACATCCACGGAGGGATGGGCAGCTCTTAACTGCTCTGTATAGTGACCCATGCCAACATGATACTCACCCTTACCGATCGCAGGAGATCGTTGAAGCACTTCCGAAACTGCACCCATGTGCGCCTCACCGCATCATGGCTGCTGACCCTGGATGCCACCTCCTCCCAGGCCTTTTTGGTGAGGTGGGAAGGACCTCCTCCTCCTGCCCCTGGAGACAAGGATTTCTCTCTGCTCTGCCACCTCCTCCAGGAGGGCAGCGAGGCACTCATCAGTGAAAAGTGGGGCCGAATGCCCCGCTGATCTACTCTCCTGCCTGCCATGTCCACCCACAACACTCTCCCTCTCGACTTCCGCGTCCTTCGGTGGCAGCTTACCAAGGGCCGCTGAGGCCGCATTTGAGTCGGCCGCCAGATAGCCATTGGACCCAGTGGACATTGAGCACCCACCCCCTCCCGCCTCTTCGCGCTCATTCCACAGCCCCATCTTACGCTGGGCGAGCCTTAATTGGCCCGCCCGCGCAAAATCGCGGCGCGCTGCCGATCACGGGCGGCAGTTGATGGTCGGCTTCCCAACTGCCCCCGTCCGCTAAGGGCAAAATTCTGCCCATAGAAGTGATTAGCACATTTGTACCCAAGAAAATATTTATGCCAGATCTGGAAATCGCAACAGATATTTCCTTGTGTGTCCTTATTTATCCCCTTTCAGTATGTTGAAAAGCTTTCAATGGTCTCTTAACTTTCTCAGTTCTACTGTAAGAAAAAGTTATCTTCATAAAAGCATTAGCTTTCACCTCTAATATTATTCTACTGAATTGTCAGTGCACACTTTCTTTGGTTCTAAAGTGCCTCCTTATAAATGGGAGTGCCCCGAAATGTGAGTGATATTTCTCCTGGTGCATGCCCAATGTCTTCTATATATTCAATATTACTCTTTTATTTCTATATTCAATATTCCTATTTACAAAATGCAGTATCCCATTTGCCTTTTTATCACCCTTTTTACAAGAACTCCTGCCTTTTCAAATCTAGGTACATTTCCATCACTGTGGTTCTTACCAGGTTTCACTACATATTAATTTCAAAATTCTTGGGTTAAAACTTTGGTGTGGGTTTTTACTGTTCCCCATTATGACTTTGAAAGAAGATTGTTGTGAGATGATATGCATGTACCTTTAAGGGTATATGTCTTCAACTACTGTCAATAATTACTACCTCGCCATAGAATATGGTGCATTAGTCTCATGACTTGCAAGCAGCCTGCAGGCAGCAGAATAGAGATCAGATGTACAATACCTAGCCTCTTTGTAAATCTATATGTATATTGTCTTACCTTCAAATAAAGAACCCACATTATTGTTTCACCAATCCTTGTGTGTGATTGGCTCATTTACGTTGAAGAAAGTAAGAATGTAATAAAGATCAGGAGAAGCCTCAGAGAAGCAGTGATGTTACTGACACGTTACCATATTGTGATTGTCAATTCACACTTTCTTTGGAGATTAGAGTGGAAGGATTTGTCTGCTGAATAACAGTCTGAGAGCTCATGTCATGCATGCTTCTTTCCTTGGTGTTACCACCTTTATAGCAGTCAATAAGATGGTTCATTCCATAAAGAGGGAGGGATTTTATGCACCCACACTCACTTGACGTGGGTAGCCTATGGGGTGGCAAGCTAAAATTCAGAACTAGAGCTCTTACCTTCACTTACCAAAACTGCACAGAGTGTATTTTGACTTAAAGGTTGGGGTTTTATCACTGAGCCAAAGACTCACAATATTACAGAGGTGGAATAGTGGATGGTGGGTGCTATGACATTACATTTGAATACATTCAAGGCCTCATGCACCCCTGCTTCAGCAACTTCCTTCAGTTCTTTGTCCTTGTTTGCATCTTCTGACAGAGGTTGGCTACTTATTTGCTTTTTTTCTTTGCTGAACCATTGGTTCAGGGTGGTTGCCCTTTCAGTCACCAACCTTTTCCTTCTGGAATGCCCTCTCTAAATCCCTCCACATAATACCCTCTGTTCCTGCTTTGAAAGATCTTCCAAAAGTGGCCGTATCACTTAATTCCATTTACCTGTTCTCCTGTCTCTTCAGTGTTCAATGTTTCTTCTCCACACTGTAAACCATCCTGTGACGTCTTTCTGATACGAGGAACATCACATCAGTACAAGTTGTATTTCTGTTGCTTCCTTTCTGTATCCTTTCTCTTAAAAATAGTCTGTTTTTTCTCTTTATTTGCCAGCGTCTATTACTCTATTCTTTCTGTGTTCTCCATACTCTCTTCATGCAACCGTGACACTTGCTTTTATTCTACTGTTCTTTCTTTACATAACTATCCCTGCATCTTTTTACGACCCTACGTTGGCTCTGTGATTAACATTCTGTTACTTCCACTGTTACTCTGGCAATCAAAGCAACTGCTGATTTGCACAGGGATCTCTCATAATAGAGCCAGAATCAAAAGGTGAACAGTAGAGTCACAGCACTACGGAGAGCCACAGCAGGAGAGTATGAACTAGCTGAAGCTAGTACTTGGAGACCCAAGGTTGTCAGCACACATATGTCTTTGATCTGTTGTGTAATATTATTTAAGCTGGGCCTTAGGACTTCTAGCTGGAAAACAAAGTTATTGCATCTGCTAGTAGGTTAAAATTTATTTGGGGTTGAGACTGAAGGGGGTAAAAACTGATTAGCCTCATTTTTGGGGGAATGGGGTGAGGATCTGCAACTTGCCTGCACCCATTCAGATCAAAGTAGGCAACATACAACATTCAGGAACTCACCTCATCTGAATGATTGTATCGTTGACCTGAGCATCTCCAACACTGCTTTCTAATCCTGAATGCAGCTTGCTTTGTAATGCTGGATTCTTTCTTTCGAGCAGCACATAGGCTCAACACTGTGTCTGCATCTCGCCAGGGTCACTGAGATGAGTGCACAGGAGGAAGAGCCTCCTCAGTGAATCTGACAAGCTGTGAAGGCTTTGGTCAGTTACCCAGAAGAGCTCCAGTCTATGGCCAGGTGAGAGATATCTGTTCAAAGTATTCCTTCTCTGAGTGCTATCACTGCCTGATAGGTGATTGGCAACTGCTTGGAAGTCACTTCATCTGTCCTGCACTTTACTCACTTTCAGTTGCATTTCCCTGCTACCAGGCTCCATCACAGCATTGGAGAAGCTCATGTCACTCCACCTTCCACCTCTGCTGAGGGTCAAGAGCAGCAGCCACACCATCGTCAACAGCTGCAGCAGCAGCAGGAGCAACGCCAGCAGCAGCACAGCTGCCTTCTCCTCAGCCATGTGCCCTTCCACAGGACAGATGGAATAGACACTGAGATTCAGCGGCAAAAAGGTGAGACCCCCAATGCAGGCTCTAAAGGCAGAAGATCAGCTCTCGTGACATGTCTGAGCTCCAGTGCCTCAGCAGGCTCAGGTTCTCATAGCAGGTCACTGTTGTCATCTGCAGATTCCTGGAGCAATACCTCCTTCCCAGTGGACCAGTTGGTATGCATTGCCAATGGCCAACAAGCTGCCTGTCACTGAAGAGCGATCCCTTCCCTAGGTCTTTGCCTCTTGTCAGGTCCTGTGCTCTCTTCTCCTGCAACAAGAGGAAACAGAGAGGTGTAAGTGCACATAATGGCATGGGTGGAGAGGAGAGAAGGACACCATTTGTGAAGGGTGAATGTGAGGCATGGGTACAAGTGGGCAAAAGGGTGAGGTAAATTGTGAGTGTTGGCTGTTCAAATGGGGATATGAAGTCTGCAGAGAGAAAAACGAATTAAGCTGCAAGGTGTATTGACCTGTGGTGTGCGGTGTAAAAAGAATGCGGGAATGTCAGGGTGTTGGGCTTGGAACCTGAAAGCATTATATCACTCTCCAGTCATGCTTACCTGAGGTTTTGGATCCCCTTGGCGCACTTATCCAGGTTGGAAGGACCACACTTCTACTGCTTACTTCCTCACCCAATTCCATCCGCGCCTGTTTGTTTGGAGAAGTTGTCCCCCTCCTTCCATCCTTGGGAGAGCTAACCTCACTGCATTCCCTCAGATCCCACAGCAGGACCTCCAGGTAAGAGTGAAATATGTGGGGAACAGTCTTCCCGGGTCTCCTCTCTATTTCTGTGGTTCCTCCAGCCTCAAAAATCCAAATGCTGGTGAGCCCTTGTAACTTAAGCTGTGCTCCCTTTAATTATAAATCCTTCTTCTGTCAGAATGGATGCACCATCCCACCTTGATTGGTCAGGGAGCCCAGAGGTGGGATACGAATACCATTTCCCTGGAAAATAGCCTCTGCAAAACTCACCAATTAGGAAATTGTGTTTTTGATCCAAAAATGATCCCACCATTCCACCAAGCACTAAATCCACAAGATTCCATCCATGGTATCAGTTAAGTATAAGACTCCTACATACCTTAATACAACAGTCCAGGTATTCAGCTATCAGACTAAACAATAGGCTCTATTGCATAGCAATGGTAAAACAATTTCAGCTCAGTAAACCATACCCATGTGTATAGGGCCAAGGGCCCTAATCTCGGCTGCGCACAGTTGGTACTCTAACTTGGGGAAATGCCATGAATAAAAAAAACAAATACCCAATTAGAAACAAATCTGTTACAATCCGCTTGTGCACTGTACCATTAAATGAGATTAATCTACGACCTAAGGAGATTTGCAATGGATAATTGTATTTAATCCTCTGATGAATATTGTTGTAAGGAAAATTCCACTAACTTTCAATAATTTGCACTACTGAAGCTACTGTATACCATTAATCCCAGACCCAATCAGTATGAAATCAATATAAATGTTACTTTCTGGTAGCTTTGTAGTATATACCATACAGTGGTAGAAATAAATAGCTGATCTTCGTTGGCCCCAAGTGTCGTATCATTGTACTATCATTGTCACTGCAGTAGCATTATCAGTGTCCATGTTAGCGGACTGTACAGATTATTTTAATATGTATTGTTTCAGACCAATGTTGCTGCTATAGATTGCCACCTAAAGTCTAAACTTATCAGCAACTTTCATGAGCTTGTAATTCTTTCAGAATGTCATAGCAAGTAGTATTTACAAGAGATATTTATATCAATGTAATGGGCTAATATTACCGAAACCCCTCCTTTCATTATATTTTAATGTCCATTATTTACATGTGCACTGTCCCGCAATGGTGCTTGAAAGGTTATTATATTGAGGACCTGCTCTAAGTGCTGAAACTCTGCACGGTGCAGTAACCTGTTATCACAATGAGAAATATCTATTTTTGAGACATTTGTAAGCAGATGGAACATTTGAAAAAAAGAACTGTCTATTTTTAAAAATATTTCAGAATTTCAACTAATCTGAGTGTGTAACATCACATTTTTAAACCTCCATTCACCCTTGTGCTGCTTAATAGACAAAATCCCACGTGCTTGGTTATCTCCTCTTCAATTATTGCAGTTACCTGCACTGATAATGAGTGTCTTACTGCTGGTAACCAGTTAAAACAAATTGCGTTATTTTATGATTATTTATATAATTTAGCACATTTGCTTAAGCATGGTTTAGTTGGTAGCATTCTCTCTTCTGAATCAGAAGATTGTGTCCTCAAGCCTTACTTCATGGGCAAAATTGTCCCAGATTTGCACTAAGTGCAGTAGCAGGTGTGAAAAAAGACATTTTACCCACCGACCGTTTTAGTGCCGTATCGTCCCCTTTCTGCCTCATAAATTGTGCAGTCACGGGAAACATGCTGGAAACTCTCTGCAGCCACGCACACACTTCTTGATGCTTGCAGCCCAGTGAAGACATGGCCCTGAAAACCAGGAAAATTGCAGCCCTTGATTCAGTGACGCATTCCTGGGACACCTTCTGGACCCCATCAAGGCCGGCCGCAAAGTCCTCTACCCCCACTCTGGCCGCAGGTGGCCCATCAGTCCCACCACTCCAGCTCGAAGGCGGTGACAGAGGTGGTCGGCGCCAATGCTGCACTCAAGAGATCGGCCATCCAGTGCAAAAAACGGATGAATTATCTCATCCGTGGGCCAGGGTAAGTCAACCATCTCATCAATCTCAACTCACGCACTCACAAGCCCATCACACATTCACTGGTATCTCACTCACTGCCAGCTCAAGGGACATCACCACTCACTCGCTCACACACACACACAATCTCCATCTGGCCCCATTACATCTGGATACTGCCTCCTCATCCCGTCCATGGCTCCACTCAGCACACACGCACGCTTGGCATCCTTATTATTTGGCCTGGCATGCACCTTGCCTCACACTCTTTCCACCTGCCTTTATGCAGGACAAGATGGCGCACAATCACCAGGAGAGGTCCTAGAGCAGGGGTGGGGTGCCGGACATCAAGGTCCTCAATCCATCTGAGAGCCACACATTGGGGCTGGCCAGAGGGGACATCGACCATTCCTGCGATGGCGGTGAGGTTAAACGTGAACACCCAAGTGAGGATCCTGCACCACATGATCGCTTTCTCAATGCTACTCTGAGTCCACTGTTCTGTGTTCAACGCAGCTGCCAAGCACTAATAATCTCCACTTTCTCTCCTGGGCACAAGTGACACGTTGCCCTCAGGCAAGCTTGAGCCTGACGCCAGCGCCAAAAGCACCCCGGATGAGGACCCTGAGGGCAGCATCATTGCCATCACATTTATCACCCACCCTCCACCAGTACAGTAACACAAACCTTGCTAGAACTGAGGTGTCAAGCAGCCTCGGGATCACAATCTGGTGAGCACAACACACAATCTGTTCCACAGCAGGTGGAGACAGGGACATCCTTAGTCACTAGCACTCGGGGGGCTGCTGAAGGTAAGGAATCTGCTGTGCCTGAGTCAGATGATGAGCCTCTGGATTCGGCCCTCAATCAGTTGGTGGAGCTGTAAAGACAATCACAGGAACATCAGGAAGGTGTGCATTCCTCAGATTGCAGGGCACGATGGAGGAGTCCATCTGCCTACATCCTACACCCTACAAGGTGATAGCGCCAGCATGCCGACGTATAAGGTTAACACTGATAGGATGGTGGCCGCCATGGAAACCTTGGTGCAGGACATGAATCCTGCTCTGCTACGCAGGCTGAACTCAGTCAATGAAGCCATCTCCTCCTCAGCCAGATCCTCCCTCCATTTCAGCACCAGGTTGTGTAGCACGCAGCAAGCTACAATGATGTGTGACACCCTTGGTGGACTGTATTGCAGTGCTCCACCAGACCTGTCAAGGCACCAGAACCTCATTCTCAAAATGCCTATCATTTGCTCCACCAAAAACCGGATTGCAGCATGAACCTCATTATAGCGTCGCTCTGCTGCAGTCTGACGCCACCACACGGGCCTCATCAGCCACATCCTCTGTGGGTAGCCCTTGTCCCCAAGGAGCCAACCCTGCAGCCTCTGTGGACCCTGGAACATGACAGGGATCTGTGACCTGCTAAGGATGTAGCAGTTGTGGACACCTCCTGGGAATCACGTGCAGCCCTGTAGGATGTGTTTGTGGTGGTTGCACACCAGCTGAACATACAGTGAGTGGAAGCACTTGTTCATAGACTCATAGATGTCTACATCACAGAAGGAGGCCATTTGGCCCATCGTATCCACACCAGTCAGCAAAGATCTGACTACACTAATCCCATTTTCCAGTGCTTGGCCCAAAGCCCTGGAGGCTATGGCAACGCAAGTGAATATCTAAATACTTCTTAAATGTTACGAGAGTTTCTGACTCAACCACCCTTTCAGGCGGTGAATTCCAGATGCCAACCACCCTCTGGGTGAAAAAAATTCTCAACTCCCCTCTTAGCCATCCGCCTCTTACCTTAAATTTATGCCCCCTGGCTATTGACCCCTCTACTAATGGAAAAAGTGCTTTCCCATCCACCCTATCTATGCCCCTCATAATCTTATAACCTCTATCAGGTCCTCTCTCAACCTTCGTTGCTCCAAGGAAGACAAC
This sequence comes from Cetorhinus maximus, assembly GCF_964194155.1. Taxonomy (NCBI): domain Eukaryota; kingdom Metazoa; phylum Chordata; class Chondrichthyes; order Lamniformes; family Cetorhinidae; genus Cetorhinus; species Cetorhinus maximus. Next base: position 87,778,857 of record NC_135879.1, read on the forward strand.
CCCAGCCTATCCAATCTTTCCTCATAGCTCAGACCCTCCAGCCCAGGCAGCATCTTGGTAAATCTCCTCTGCACCCTCTCCAGTGCAATCCCATCCTTCCTACAATGTGGTGACCAGAACTGCTTGCAGTAATCCAGTTATGACCTAACCAGCATTTTATACAGTTCCAGCATAACCTCCCTGCTTTTGTATTCTATGCCTCGGCTAGTAAAGGCAAGTATCCCATATGCCTTCTTAACCAGCTTATCTACCTGCCCTGCTACCTTCAGGGATCGATGGATATACACACCAAGGTCCCTCTGATCTTCAGTACTTTCCATGATCCCACCATTCATAGCGTAGTCCCTTGCCTTATTATCCCTCCCCAAGTGCATTACCTCACACTTTTCCGGTTTGAGTTCCATTTGCCACTGCTCTGCCCACCTGACCAGTCCATTGATATTCCTCCTGCAGTTTATGGCTATCCTCCTCACTATTTACCACACTACCGATTTTCGTGTTATCCGCGAACTACTTGATCGTACCCCCTGCATTTAAGTCCAAATCATTTATATACACCACAAATATCAAGGGCCCCAGCACCGAGCCCTGCAGAACCCCACTGGAAACAGGCTTCCAGTCACAGAAACATCCCTCTACTATCACCCTCTGCTTCCTGCCTCTCAGCCAATTTTGAATCCAATTTGCCACTTTGCCTTGGATCCCATGGGTTCTTACTTTCTTGACCAGTCTGCCTTGAGGGACCTTATCAAAAGCCTTGCTAAAGTCCATGTAGACCACATCAAATACATTACCCTCATCAACACTCCTGGTTATAAACTCAAAAAATTCGATCAAATTTGTCAAACATAGCCTTCCCTGAACAAATCCATGCTGACTATCCCTGATTAATCCATGTATTCCCAAGTGCAGATATATTCTGTCCCTCAGAATTCTCACTAGTAACTTCCCCACCACCAAGCTTAAACTGACTGGCCTATAATTTCCTGGTCTATCCCTTCCTCCCTTTTTTAATAATGGGACAACGTTAGCAGTCCTCCAATCCTCTGGCACCTCACCTGTGGCCAGAGAGGAATTTAAAATTTCCACCAGGGCCCCTGATATCTCTTCCCTTGCCTCCCTCAACAACTTGGGATACATTTCATCGGGACCTGTGGACTTATCTACTTTTAAGGCCACTAAACCCACTAGTACCTCCTGTCTCTCTATGTTAATTTACTCTAATATTTCACAGTCCTTCACCCTGATGTCTATATTTTTTAAAATTATTTATTCATGGGATGTGGGCTTTGCTGGCTGGGCCAGCATTTATTGCCCATCCCTAGTTGCCCTTGAGAAGGTGGTGGTGAACTGCCTTCTTGAACCGCTGCAGTCCATGTGGTGTAGGCATGCCCATAGTGCTGTTAGGAAGGGAGTTCCAGGATTTTGACCCAGCGACAGTGAAGCAACAGCGATATATGTCCAATTCATCCTGACTTGGAGAGGAACTTCCAGATGGTGGTGTTCCCATCTATTTGCTGCCGTTGTCCTTCCAGATGGTAGCGGTCATGGGTTTGGAAGATGCTGTCTAAGGAGCCTTGGTGAATTCCTGCAGAGTATCTTGTAGGTGGTACACACTGCTGCTACTGTGTGATGGTGGCGGAGGAGTGAATGTTTGTGGATGTGGTGCCAATCAAGCGGGCTGCTCTGTCCTGGATGGTGTCAAGCTTCTTGAGTGCTGTTAGGGCTGCACTCATCAAGGCAAGTGGGGAGTATTCCATCACACTCCTGACTTGTGCCTTGTAGATGATGGACAGGCTTTGGGGAGTCACGAGGTGAGTTGTGCGTCACACGATTCCTAGCCTCTAACCTGCACTTGTAGCCACAGTATTTCTATGGCTAGTCCAGTTCAGTTTCTGATCAATGGTAACCCCCAGGATGTTGATAGTGGGGGATTCAGTGATGGTAATGCCATTGAACTTCAAGCGGCGATGGTTGGATTCTCTCTTGTTGAAGATGGCCATTGCCTGACACTTTTGTGGCACGAATGTTACTTGTTACTTGTCAGCTCAAGCCTGGAGTTTGTCCAGGTCTTGCTGCATTTGGACATGGACTGCTTCAGTATTTGAGGGGTCGCGAATGGTGCTGAACATTGTGCAATCATCAGTGAACATCCCCACTTCTGACCTTATGGTGGAAGGAAGGTCATTGATGAAGCAGCTGAAGATGGTTGGGCTGAGGACACCACCCTGAGGAACTCCTGCAGTGACCTCCTGGAGCTGAGATGACTGACCACCAACAACCACAACCACCTTCCTTTGTGCTAGGTATGACTCCAACCAGCAGAGTTTGCCCTGATTCCCATTGACTCCAGTTTTGCTAGGGCTCCTTGATGCCACACTCGGTCAAATGCTGCCCTGATGTCAAGGGCAGTCACTCTCACCCCAGGAGTTCAGGCCTTTTGTCCATACTCACAACCATCTACAACAATCTATATCTGCATCGTCCTTTTCCATTGTGAAGACCAATGCAAAGTATTCATTGAGGACTGCACCCATGTCTTCCAGGTCCACACACAGATTACCTCTATGGTCCCTAATTGGCCCTACTCTTTTCCTAGTTATTCTATTGCTCTTTGTATATTTTGAAAACCCCTTTGAGTTTTCCTTTATCCTACCGACTCTCTTAGCTTTGCTAATTTCCTTTTTAAGTTCCCCTCTGCACTTTTTATACTCCTCTAAGGACTCTGACATATTGAGCCCTCTGTATCTGCCATAAGCTTCTCTTTTCTTTCTTAATCCTGACCTTTATGTCCATTGACATCCAGGGTTCCCCAGACTTGGTTCCCCCTTTGTCTTTATGGGAACATATTTGCCCTATACTCTCGCTATTTCCTCCTTAAATGCCCCCCACTGCTCTGACACAGTTTTATCTGCAAGTAGCTGTTCCCTATCCACTTGAGCCAAATCACATCTCATTTTAGTAAAATTAGCCTTTTCCCAGTTTAGAACTTTTATTCCCGGCCCAACCTTATCCATTTCCATAACTATCCTAAATCTAACTGAGTTATGGTCATTATCTCCAAAATGCTCCCCTGCTGATACGACTTCCACCTGCTCAGGCTCATTTCTGAATATTAGGTCCAAAACTGCCCCCTCCCTTGTTGGACTTTCTATGTACTGGCTAAAAAGCTCTCCTGGATGCAACTTAAGAATTTTGCTCCCTCCCTACCATGCACACTAAAACTATCCCAGTTAATATTTGGGTAGTTAAAATCCCCTACTATAACTGCCCTATTATTCTTACACTTCTCTGAAATTTGACTATATACTTGTCCTCTATCTCTCCCTGACTGTTTGGGGGCCTATAGAACACACCCAACAGCTTGTTTGCCCTTTTTGTGTTTTTTTACTTCTACCCATATGGCTTCATTTGATGATCCTTACAAGATAGCATCCCTCCTCACTGCTATGATTGATTCCTTGATCAATATTGCAACCCCCACTTCTCTTCTATTCCCCCTCTCTATCTCGTCTGAATACTCTATAAGCAGGAATGTTGAGCTGCCAATCCTGCCTTTCTTTTAGTCAAGTCTCAGTCATAGCTATGATATCATACTCCCACATGCCTACCTGTGCCCTCAGCTCATCTGTCGTATTCCCCAGGCTCCTTGCATTAAAATATGTTCCATTTAGCCTTGCTAACCTCACTTCTTTCTTATCTAGCCTATGTTTCCTCTGCCTTTCAGACTCACTTACTAGCGTTTTAACTTCTAATTCCATCTCAGCTTCTCTCCCCTCTGAACTACTTTTCAGGATTCCATCCACCTGCCAATTTAGTTTAAATCTGCCCCAACAGCATTAACAAACCTCCCCACGAGGATGTTGGTCCCATTCCTGTTCAGATGTAACCAGTCCAACTTGTACAGGTCCCACCTCCCCCAGGAGCCGTTGGAATACCCCAGGAATCTAAAGCCCTCCCTCCTGCACCATCTCTCCAGCCACGGATTCATCTGCTCTATCCTTCTGTTTCTATACTCACTACTGCGCGGCACCAGGAGTAATCCTGAGATTACTACCTTTGAAGTCCTGCTTTACAATTTCCTAGCTAACTCCATAAAGTCTGCTTGCAGGACTTCATTTCTCTTTCTTCCTATGTCATTGGTCCCAACATGGACCACGAGCTCTGGCTGTTCACCCTCTCCCTTCAGAATGTCCTGCAGCCATTCCGTAACATCCTTGACCCTGGCACCCAGGAGGCAACATACCATCCTGGAGCCACGTCTGTGGCTGAAGAAGCGCCTGTCTACTCCCCTCACGAACGAATCCCCTACCACTGTTACACTTCCGCATTTCTTCCTCTCACCCTAAGCAGCTAGACCACCCACAGTGCCATGTCCTTGGCTCTGGTTGGCCTCCACAGAGAAACCATCACACTCACTCTTTTCCAAGGCTGAAAAACAGTTTGCGAGTGAGATGCACTTGGAGGATTCCCTCACTGCCTGCCTGATCCCCTTCTTCTGCCTGGCAGTCACCCATCCCTCTCTGCTTGCAGTTCCTTAAGCTGCGGGGTGACCACGTCCTGAAACGTGCTATCCACGTACCTCTCAGCCTCGTGAATGCACCGCAGTGCGCCCAGTTGCCACTTCCTACACTTCTCTGACGACGGTTGATGAAGTTGATGGCTTGTTGCCACAGAGATCTAAGTGTCATGTGAGTGCAGTCAATGGCACCCTGCACGTGTGGAAAACCAGAGATGTGCACAAATCCCAGCATTCGTAATTCCTGGCTTTCCTGAACCTGGTTGAAATGCAGACATTTCTGTGCCTCTGTGACCTCCCGGATACACTTGTGCTTGGAGGTTTGCGAGATCCCGCACAGGTCACCTGTGGAACCCTGGAAGAAGCCATTGGTGTAGAAATTGAGCGCCGCGGTCACTTTCACGGCCACTGACAGTGGATGCCCTCCATGTCCCCGTGGTGCCAAATCCTGCAGCAGCTGGCATATGTGATTGACCAGTTCTCTAGACACGCACAGTCTTCGGTGACACTGATTCTCTGCCATCTACAGGAATGACAAGCGACGTCTATAGACCCTGGGTCTAGCGAGGTGCCTATGAGTGACTGCTCTCTGTGGATCTTCAGCTGTGTGCGCAGCAGACCCTCCCACCCCTTCTACTTGAGGGAGGTGCTCCTCCCTTTGCTGAGCCAGGTGCCTCCGCCACTCTCTTCTTCTTCTCTGCTCCCTGTAAGCCATGAGGCATACCGCTAAATCACCAGGCTCCATGATGCTGATGTTGTCCTCCTGCAGGATCAAAGAGAGAGACGCGTGGGTTAGCATCTGTGTCCTAAGAACCTCTCTTGGTTAAGTCTGAAGGCCCCCTCCCACATGCAGGAGAGTGCTGGCCACCACTTGGATGGCCAGTGTGTAGTGCGCTCATTGGCTGCCTGAAACCTCACCCACCTCTGCCCCACTCCACTTGACCGATGGGTGGCAGTTTTGCCCACTGAACTGCATGCTGCGCTCTCAGCTCAGGCGCAGGCATTCTCATAACCCGCACTGCAAGGCTGCACTGTTAGCTTGAACCATGAGGGATACCGGTCCAAACCTTGATAAAAACATTACAAGGGGCTATGAGCACCTCCACCAGTGACAGCACCATGTCCAACTTTCACAAGGGGATTGTACAACTTGCCCAGTCAGCCAATTGTTCTGCTGCCCCCTAAAATGCACATTAATTTGCAGTCTGTGCCCAAGGGTTGAAAAGTTCTGGAGCATTTGGTGGCACATTCATATTTTTAATTTCCTTGAGTGGGCAGAAAAGCTTCAGAGGCCTGACTCTATGCATGTCAATGGAGCTGAAGCTGAACGGTCTCACCGGTGGAAGAATGCTCACTTTTGACAAGATTTTCCAAGTGTGTGGCTGCTTCCCTCACCCCCAACCCCCCGCCCCCCACCAGCCCCCCCAACCCACAGCAAGTGCTTGTGTACTTCCTTCAGTCTGTGCTGCCTTGCTCCTACCACCCCTGGCCCCACCCGCATTGGAGTCCTTGCCCCGGCACTGCACTGAAAGCCAGCCAGGAGAAAGCGACTTGCCTGTGCCCCCACCAAATCTCTCTTCCTTGATGTCCTATTGACAATGCTTGCAAGCGCTACACAAGGTTGTATGCACTCTCCTCTGAGTTCCCCTCGAAGTTCAGCTCACCAGGTACAAGCCTTTTAAAGACAGTCATGAAGCATGCCATTCTGAAGCCACAATGACACAGGCAGTAAATTTGACATGGCGGGGTGATGATTCTGGTGAGCAGGGCTTTTAATGAGTTGCTAAAGTACTGAAATTCAGTTGCTGATGTGCGGCGGTGGGAAACACAGCCCACCATTGATGGGTGGAGCTGACGATCCATCCAAAATCAGTTTCACGACGGTATGAAACTAATTTTGGCCTTCTTACCATATTGTCCGCTCACGCCTGCCATGACGCCCAGTGCCAACGGGACCGGACAATTCCACCCTTGAGTTGTAATCTAGGGTAACATTTCAGTGCAGTAGACAGGGAGCGCCACATTCTCAGAAATGACATCCTCCTGATGTGTTAAACTTATGCACTGACTAACTATTTTGGCACGTATAGCAGTGTAGTGGTTATATTACCAAACTAATAATTCAAGATGCTAATAATCCAGAGAACATGAGTTTGAATGCCAGCATGACATTTTGAGAATTTGTATTCAGTTACCAAAAACAAAATGAAATAAGAAGCTAATATGAGTAAAATAAACAACCACAAAGCTATCAGATTATTATGTAAAAAAAAACTAGTTTTAATGTTCCTTTAGGGAAAGAAACCTGCCATCCTTACATTGCCTGAACTATATTTGACTCCAGTCCCACAGCAACTTTATTGATTCTTCACTGCTCTCTGGAGTGATCAAGCAAGGCACTCATTCATTTCACCATCACTATTGTAACCATTCTAAAAGATGGTCCACCATCTTCTTCAGACAACCACGGAAAAGCAATAAATATCAGCTTTGTCAGTAATGCTTACATCCTGAGAATGAACAAAAAAAAAAAATTCTATAGTACTACTTTAAGAATGGGGAGTTCAATTAATGCTCTAGCCAACATCCCTCACTCACCCAACATTACCAAAATAAATTAATCATTCACTTCAATGCTGTTTTGGGAATCTTGCTGTGTGTAAAATGGCTGCTGCATTTATCTAAATAACAATGATGCATCTCAAAGTAACTTAATGCATGTGAAACATCCTACGAAGCATGATAATATCCCGTATAAATGTAAGTTTGGTCTTTCTTCTTTTGAAGGGGGTGTTAAAATGAAACGAGAAGGAGAGGTTTCCAAAGTGCCCTGGCAAACATTTATCCTTCTGCCAACATCACTTAAACAGATTATCTGTTCATTGCTGTGGTGGAGCTTTATTGTGGGCAAATTAACTACCTACTACACCAATGATTGCACTTCAAAAGTACTTCGCTGGCTGTGAGGTGCTTTGGGACATCCTGGGGTACTGAAAATCATTATATAAATGCAAGTTCTTTTGCTTTGGTAAGAAGAAACATAATTCAAAAAACTGGCTGACTGAAGTAATTTTGTTTAGTTAGATTGGCCGGGTGTCATGTACCCTGCCTAATTTTCTTTGGAAAGGAAAATGGGAAAAACAGGCGGGATATATAAAGGGCAGCCGACCTGTTACCATCAGCGTTCCACACACACCCAAAATTAAAATTACTTCCCTTAATCGTGCCAAAGATAGTGTACTAAAGACTTTGTTTGTCTTTTTTATGCCAACTGTATGTTCCATTTAAATCTTCACTATGATTTACTTTTATCTAATTGACTAACAATTACATATTTTTTCAGATACAGGTCTGTTATAATGGGTGTCACTTTTGAACACAGGATAGTTTTTTGGGGGTCTGCTCTGGCCTTCCTTTACTTCAGTATCAGTTGGAGACAATTATTTTGTGCTTATCAAAGTAAGTAATGAGAGTCCTGGAAAATGAAGCTCTCCCCATTTCATGTAACCACACCTGTAGACTTTGCAAAGATTCTCCCCATCTCCCACTGCAGTTTCAGCGGAAGCTTTGAAGAAATAGCTAAATGGCTAAAAAAAATAATTAAGCCCATTCAGAAGTAGTCATTCCGGCCGTTAGAAAGGGAGGCAGCGAGCTGTAACAATGCAGTGGACAAGCTAAATAAAGTACAAAGCAGCCCACCTTGCTGGATATAACCCCTCTGACCATCCCACTGGGAAAGTGTAATGTGAGGATGCACTGGATCCATTGTTTGTTCTAGGAAGCAGAGGAGGATTGAAAAATCATTGGATCCGTCTATAAGAACTTTAGATGTAGGAGCAGAAGTAGGCCATTCGGCCCATCAGTTCTGCTCCGCCAGTCAATGAGATCTTGGCTAATCTGATAATCCTCAATTCCACTTTCTTACCTTTCTCCATTAACCCTTGATTCCCCTATTGATTAAAAATCTGTCTATCTCAGCCTTGAATATATTTAATGGCCCAGCCTCTAAAGCCCTCTGCGGTAAAGAATTCCAAAGATTCACTACCCTCTGAGAGAAAAAATTCTTCCTCATCTCTGTCTTAAATGGACGTCCCTTTACTCTGAGATTATGCCCTCTGTCCTAGACTCCCCCACAAGTGGAAACAACCCCTCAGCATCTACCTTGTCAAGCCCCCTAAGAATCTTATATGTTTCAATAAGATCGCCTTTCATTCTTCTAAAGCAAAATGAGTACAGGCCCAACCTACTCAACCTCTCCTCATAAGAAAATCCCTCCATGCCCGGGATCAACCTAGTGAACCTTCTCTGGACTGCCTCCAATGCCAGCATATCTTTCCTTGGATAAGGGAGCCAAAACTGTTCACAGTATTCGAGGTGTAGTCTAACTAGTGCCTTGTATATATTTAGCATGGCTTCCCCATTTTTATACTCCATTCCCTTTGAAATAAAGGCCAACATTCCATTTGTCTTCTCTATTCCCTGTGGAACTTGTATGTTAGCTTTTTGTGATTCATGCACCAGGCCCCCCAAATCCCTCTGTGCTGCAGCTTTTACAGTCTTTCTCCATTTAAATAATATTCAGTTGCCCCAGTCTCTCTGCCAAAGTATATAACCTCACATTTCCCCAAGCTATATGCCAAATTTTTGCCCAGTCACTTAACCTGCCTATATCCTCCTGTCGGGTCTTTGTGTCAACCTCACCACTTGCCCTCCCACCTATTCTTGTGTCATCCGCAAACTTAGCGATAGTGCATTCACTTCCCTCATCCAAGTCATTAATATATATTGTAAATAATTGTGGCCCCAGCAGGGATGCCCGTGGCACTCAACTAAATACAGGTTGTCATCCTGAAAATGCCTCCCTTATCCCAACTCTGTCTTTTATTAGTTAGCCAATCCTCTATCCATGTTAACATACTACCCCAGCATCATGGACTCTTATCTTATTCAGTAGCCTTATGTGCGGTACCTCATCGAATGCCTTTTGGAAATCCAAATATCTACTGGTTCCTTCATGAAGCCATGCTTACTCTGCTTGGTTATATTATGTATTTCTAAATCCTCTGCTATTACTTCATTTATAATAGACTCTAACATTTTCCCAATGACAGACATTAAGCTAACTGGCCTATAGATACCTGTTTTTTGTCTCCTTCCCTTTTTGAATAAGGGTGTTACATTGGCAGTTTTCCAATCCTCTGGCACTTTTCCAGAATCTAAGGATTCTTGGAAGATTACTACCAGTGTAATTGTTATTTCTGTAGCTACTTACTTTAATATCCTAGGATGCAACCCATCAGGTCCAGGGGACTTATCGACCTTTAGCCCATTAGTTTCCCTAATGCTTTTTCTCTAATGATAGTTATTGTATTTATTTCCTCCCCCCACTTTTGCCCCTTGTTTATTTAGTATTTTTGGAATGCTATTAGTGTCTTCTACCGTGAAGACTGATGCAAAGTATTTATTCAACTCCCCTGCCATTCCTTCATTCTCCATTATTGTATCCCCAGCCTCATTATCTAAGGGGCCTATGTTCACTTTGGCCTCTCTCTTCCTTCTTATATATTTAAAGAAGGCCTTACTGTCCATTTTTATATTACTTGCTAGTTTACCCTCAACGTTTATCTTCTCCCTCTTTATTATTTTTTTTTGGTCATCTTTTGTTGGTTTTTAAAGCTTTCCCGATCCTCTGGCTTACCACAAATCATTGCCACGTTGTGTTTTTTCTTTCAATTTGATACTATCCTTAATTTCCTTGGTTAACCATGGTTGGTTTATCCCCTTCCTTGAATCCTTCTTCCTCACTGGGGTATATCTTTGTTGTGAGTCATTAACTATTTTCTTAAACGTCTATGATTGTTCGTCAACCATCTTTTCTGTTAAACTCCTTTCCCAGTCCACTCCAGCCAACTCTGCCCTCAATCCATTGTAATTACCCCTACTTAAGTTTAGCACAGTTGTTTCCGACCCAAGTTTCTCACTCTCAAACTGAATGCTAAATTCTACCATGTTATGGTCACTGTTTCCTAGGGGATCTTTCACTTTGAGATCGTTTATTAAACCTGCTTCATTACACATTATCAGATCCAAAATAGCCTGATCCCTGGTTGGATCCACAACATATTGTTCTAGGAAACTGTCCGGAATAGACTTTATGATATCTTGCTCGTGGCTACCTCTGCCAATTTGAATTTCCCGATCTACATGAAGATTAAAGTCACCCATGATTAATGGACTGCTTTTTTTTACATTCCCTCGCTATCTCCTGAGTTATTCTCTGTCCTAGAGAATAGCTACTGTTAGGGGGCCTAGAGACTACTCCCACCAGTGTCTTCTTCCCCTTGTTCTTTCTTACCTCCACCCATATGGATTCTACATCGTCCGAGCCAAGATCATTTCTTGCTATCATACGTATTCCATGTTGTACTAACAAAGCTACCCCACCACGCTTTCCTTCCTGTCTGTCCTTTCAAAAAGTCACATACCCCTGAATATTTAGTCCCCATCTTTGATCTCCTTGTAACCATGTCTCTGTAATGGCTAGAAGATCATACCCATTAACCTCCATTTTTGTCGTTAATTAATTTATTTTATCCCGAATACTACGTGCATTTAAGTAAAGAGCCATTAATTTTGCCTTTTTACCATTTTTTCCCCCTTTGACCCTATTTGCTGCTTTTTTATGTTTATACACTCATCTCTTCCTGTCACATTCTGGGTATCATTACCTAAATAGCTGCCCTGCAATGCTGCCATATCCTTTTGTCTTGTAAGCTTATGTATCTCCTCTCCATAACTCTCCCCCTTCTATTTAGTTTAAAGCCCCCTCTACAGTCCAAGTTATTCAATTCGCCAGAACACTGGTCCCAGCACGGTTCAAGTACCTACCAGAACAGTACCCTTCTACCCCAGTACTGGTGCCAGTGCCCCATGAACTGAAACCCATTCCTCCTACACCAATCTTTGAGCCACACATTTACCTCTTTGACTTTATTTACCCTATGCCTGTTTGCCTGTGGCTCAGGTAGTAATCCCAAGATTATTACCTTGGAGGTTCTGCTTCTTAGTTTAGCTCCTAACTGTTCAAATTCTTTCAGCAGAATCTCCTTTCTAGTCCTATCAATGTCATTGATATCAACATGGATGACTGAATCGCTCCCCTCCCACTCCAAGTTCCTCTCTAGCCCTGAGGAGATGTCCTTATCCTGGCACCGGGCAGGCAACACAGCCTTCCGGACTCACGCTCGTGGCTGCAGAGAACATTGTTTATCCCCCTAATTATACTGTCCCCTACCAATACTACGTTCTTATTTCCTTCCCCCACATGAATGGCTCCCTGTACAACGGTGCCGTGGTCAGTTAGTTTATCCTCCCTGCAGCCCCCATACTCATCCACACAGCTTTCAAGAACCTTGTAACTGTTGGACAATTGCAGGTGCTGAGGCTCCTCAAATACTACCCCCCTGGGTCCCCAAACCTGCTTCACCTGCAGTCACACCCTCCTGTCCCTGATCAGTGTACAAATTTGAATTACCTAATCTGAGGGGTATGACTGCCTCCTGGAGAAAATTGTAGCCCATTTCAATCCCTTCCCCCCACCCAACCCCCATTAGGGCTATCTGTCACTTGCTTGTCCTGCTTTCTACCTTTAATGTCACCATTAGCACATTCCTTAGATAATATCACCACCGTCAACACTCCTTTGTCATTTTGTCTATGACATCTTTGGCAATCTCTTCTTTGCCTCCACCTATCACTGGCCCTCTATCCAGCTCTACCTATCGAACCCCCCTCAACCAGCTTAAATTTCACCATATTTCTATATTTCCTTAGTTCTGATGAAGAGTCATACAGACTCGAAACGTTAACTATGTTCCTCTCCGCAGATGCTGGCAGACCTGCTGAGTTTTTCCAGCTATTTTTGTTTTTGTCCAGGTAACTTTCCCCCTCTCTGATGTGGCGCAATGTCTGCAGCTCAGACTCCAGCTCCTCAACTCAGATCCGAAGTTCCTTGAGCTGCTCACCAATCAACTGCTTTCCCTGCACTCCGATCACATTGTGGTTCATGATGTCACTATGCCGCTGGTCTCACTGCATGTAGGCTTTTCGATCTGCACCTTTTATCCTCTCCCGTTCACCTCTCGCTCAAAATATACTGCAAATCACCTTGGTGTCTAGCAGTGCTCACATGCTGCAGCAGCAACACATCACCCATCCTGCTATCACTATTGTATTTTATTTAATTTATGAATTAATAATTCTAGTATCCCTGCTCTTTACACTTGAAGAATCCCCCGCTCTTCACATTTTATTGTAATAAATTTTTTTAACACCAGTATCGATCTTATACTTAACACACTATTTTTGAGAAAAACAGAGAAAAAAAAGACTAGAGACCTAAACACAATCTAAAGACCTATTTTTACTTTAAGAACATAAGAACTAGGAGCTGGAGTAGGCAATTCAGCCCCTCGAGCCCGCCCCGCCATTCATTACGAACATGGCTGACCTCATTTTGGTCTCAACTTCAATTTCCCACCTTCTCCCCATAACCTTTCAACCCATTGCTAATTAAAAATCTGTCTATCTCCTCCTTAATTTTATTCAGCGTCCCGGCTCTTACCTTCTGCCATTGGCATGTGTTGGAAGGATTTGCAGGTTGATTCCCCACTCCACTGCAAGATCTCCCTCACATAATGTAGATGGTCACTAATAAATCCAACAAGGAATTCAGGAAAAACTTCTAATGAGAAAGCTCTTTGCTGAAGTAATGAAGAGGGCAGATGAGGGTAGTACACTTGATGTTCTACATGGAATTTCAAAAGGTCTTTGATAATAGACTTACGAGCAAAATTAAAACCCATGGGATTAAATGAACATTGTCAATGTGGATACAATAATTGCTAAGGGAATGAAAGCTGAGAGTAGTGGGGAAAGTTGTAGAGAACATTTGCAGGGCTGTGGAGAAAGAGCAGGGGTCTGGGATCAATTTGATAACTCATTAAAGAGCCAGTACAGACATAACGGGCTGAATGGCCTCCTTCTTGCTGTATCATTTTTGGGATTCTTACATAGAAAGTGGTGAAATTTGAAACCTGCTACCACATGGACTGGTTGGGGTGAATAGCATTGATGCATCAGGACTGTGAGGGGGATGTATAGTTTTAACCTAAACTGCATTGCGGAAAGTTAACAGGATGGAATCAACAACATGCTTTTACTTTCCAGTGACTTCAATAGAACTTAAATCGGGTGATGTGTGTAACATGGGGCTGATCCATTCCTGTCCATTGACCCACTAGGCAGGTCAGGTTTAAAGACTTGAGCTACTCACCACTCAACTGCTTTCCCTGCACTTGTATCACATTGTGGTTTGTGATGTCACTCCGCCGCTGGTCTCACTTCAGGTAGGCCTCTTGATCCAAGCCTTTTATCCTCTCCCATTCTCCTCTCGCTCAAAATATACTATTTTGAGCCTCAGGAATAGAATAAACCTTAATCACTTACCAGATACTCACCAATTAACCAGCTTCTTCTCAATCAATTCCTGGAGGCTGAAAAAGTTTAGGCAAAAACAACCAAACACTTCTTTCCCTTCAACAAGAACAAAAATACATGGAAAAACTCAGCACTTCTTTCCCTTCCTCCGCTTAACTCCCTGAAGCGCTCAACTCCGGCACTCTATTGAAAGTCACACTCAAGTGCGAAGTCGCACGAAATTGGCGACTTATATATGCCCCTAACACAAAAGGCCTATTGACGTCACTTAATGAGGATCCAGTTTCAGCTGGTTCTTAACTAAGCTGCTCTTTCACTGGAACCCTTGAAAACAACCCTGCTTAAGGCTGGCAACTACAGAATTTAAACTGTAGATCTCAGTTTAATGCCAACTACAAACTACAAACTAAATTAGGTCCATACAAAATAAAAATTTAGACTTTCTTACTCGACAACTGCACACACTCAGTCTTAGGGAAAATATTAAGCAGTACAAGTGATTTATTTGGCTTTTTACTCATGGTCTCTTTTGAAATGACATTCTGCATAACATCTGGCCATAGATTCTCATTTTTGTTTGTTTCTACCACTGAGTCACTGCAGAGAACCATTTGTCATGCAGAGAGGATAACAGTGATGCACGGACAGTTTATCAATTACTAAACTTTGGCATGCCAGTTGGTATCCTTGCTCAAAACCTTGCTGTCACACTCCCTCCTGATCGGTCTTCTCTCCTTTGTCATTTGGGGGTGTTGACAGGATGCAAGCCAGTGTGAGGACTCTGATCTCACACATGTTGGTAACCTGAACCACCACTGGGATCCATGGCAATTCAGTGTCATGAGAGAATCACGCTGGTTTGGCTTTGTTACATTGCCTTTATTTTTGGGGATTTTATTTCTGTTGTTTTTAATTAGCATGATTGTGTTCAAACACCAGAACTTAAGCAACAAAGAAAATTTGTGTATTTTAAAGCATTGTCTGTACAAATCAATGTGAAAAGAGCAAAAGATCTATTACTCCAATATTTTTTAATTAGATCTGTTTCATGTTCTTTGGGAAAAGCATCATTCTGAAAGAAGAAATGAATGTTAGAAATATTGTCTGTTTCTACATTAAGAGTGCAACAAGGAAACACCACGGTTTCTTTACTTTTTGATAAATAATTCATAGTTGACACACATTATCATTTGTAGCATAAATAAATATGAGAAGTATTTTTGAATCTATATTTGAATTTTTTAGTGTAAACCACACTGCAATTCAACCTTCGGGATTAAAACATGTTTCTTGAATAAAATACCATTATTATTCTTAAAATTATAAAGTAACTTTGTTTGCAGAATGAGCATGTAATAGGGACATAGGAGCAGGAGTAAGCCATTCAGCCCATTGAGCATGCACTGCCATTCAATACAATCAAGGCTGATCATCCACTTCAATGCTTTTTTCCCAAATTATCCCCATACCCCTTTATGTCACTGGTATTTAAAAATCTGTCAATCTTTGCTTTAAACATACTCAATGACTGAGCTTCCACAGCCCCCTGGAGTAGAGAATTCCAAAGACTCACAGCCCTCTGATTAAAAAATTTCTCCTCATCTCGGTCCTTATTTTGAAACTGTGTCCCCTGGTTCTAGACTCCCCAACCAGGGGAAACATCTTACCTGCATTTATCTTGCCCATCCTTTTAAGTATTTTGTAGGTTTCAATGTGATCACCTCTCATTCTTCAAAACTCTAGAGAATAGAGGCCTAGTTTCCCCAATTTTTCTTCATAGGACAGTCTCATCATCCCAGGAACAAGTTTGGTGAACCTTCGTTGCACTCCCTCTGTGGTAATAATATTCTTACTAAGGTAATGGGACCAAAACTGCACATAGTGCTCCAGATGCAGTCTAAGTTCTATACAACTGAAGCAAGAATTTGCTACTTCTCTACTCGAATCCTCTTGCGATAAAGGCTAACATGCCATTAACCTTCCTAATTGCTTGCTGCACCTGCATGTTAGCTTTCAGTGACTTATTGACAAGGATACCCAGATCTTTTTGTACATCTGCATTTTACTTCTTGTATGCTTGTGTGTGTGTGTGTGTGTATGTAGATGGAACGACCATCCCCCGGGTTTGGATGTATGAGTAAACAATACTTCTGATTTAACCCTAAAGAGAGTTTGCTGTGAGTCACTATAAAATTGAATTCATAATTTGGGGAAACATGTCACAGACTACTTCAAAAATTAGAACACCTCCGTTTACAGACAGATGGTGAGAAAATTAAAGGAGTTCAGTTTGTCTCTTTCTCCCTATCCATAACAACAGGCAGAGAGGTTGAACACAGAGCTTTAATGGACACCTGTTGTTGCTTCAGCTTACATGTGCTAATTGATTGTGCGAGGGAACTGAATCATGTTATATTGAATCACTTCCTGTGATGACATATATATTCATATAAACATATATTTAAATATTTAATATACTAACATATCCCCCTTCCTTAAATAACAACCCCATATGATATAACATTAATATGTATGTAAATAAACAACCCTTATGAAATATAAGAAATTAGACAACCATAACACTATTCACATAAAACATTCAACTGTAACAAAAACATTTTGATCGCTCATCTTCAAGGTTGTCTACATTTGGAACTATACTGGCCATCAGCTGACTCAAGGTTGGCCTGAGACCATCCAGGAGATCCCTACGGATCCAAGAACTTATTGGCCATATTGAGATAAGATGGGTATGTCCAGTGGAGTATTCTTCAGGGATGCCAAGTACTCATTCTAGTGACACTTAGGCTTCAATACTTGACCAGCTCCACCAGAGAAACATGGGATAGAGAAGACAAAGCAACTTGCTTACAAGTCAGTGTCCTGGCCCAGCATCAGCAAGGACATCAACCAGGTAGTTAAAGATTGTGATGCATGCCAGGAACACCAAACCAGTCAGCAGAAAGAACGACATGATATACAGTTATGTCCATGGACCAAGAAAATGAAGATCTGTTCCCTGTGGGCAGAGAAGGCTATCTACTAGTGATTGAGAATCATTCCAAATTTCCAATCGAGTGAAGCAGTGCTCACTCAGCATCATGTTTTGTCTCTTTGGTGCTCTGATGGAAGCACTTTCAGACAATGATCCGCAATACATGGGTAAACCATTCCAGGATACATGTGAGTGATGGTCCATCAACAACATCGTATCATCACCCAGAATATCCTTAATCAAATTGGATGGTTGAATGTATGGTCAGGACAGTAAAATTACTGATCAAAAAGTGTTCGGAATCTGGGCAAGATATCCAAATTGCATTATTGTATCTTCACTATTAGATTCCCAATTGCCATTTATACTGTTTTCCCCAAACTTTCTCAATATGGCCAATACATTCTCAGATCTGTAGGGATTTCCTGGATGGTCTCAGGCCAACCTTCTATAATTATCTGCCACAGAGCTCAGAGTATGGGGTCTTGAGAAGTCTCCCTCCCTCTGGAGTCCCTCTTTATTTGGCCGAAGCACGTGATCGACATCCTCCGAGTTTGCATAGACTTCATCCACCTGGATGTTGAATGGTGTATCTCGGAACTTCCCATAGTTGGGAAGTTTACTGAGAATGTCTGATTGGACCATCTGACTATTGAGTTTGTATCTGACATTACAGTTGTAGCCCTGAATCTTGATGATTAACTTCTGGAGCCGAGGCAGTGCACTCATGAGCGGTTTTCTCCAGATCATCTCTAGCAACTTATAACTTGTCTCAACTGTGAACTCTTTCCTGAAACAGTGTGTGTGGAACTCAGCAATGCCAAAGACAAGAGCGAGAGTTTTACCTTTGATATTGGAATAATTTGCTTGTGCTGGTGACAGACTTTTCTTGAACCAAATGTGACAGGCTTGCCACCTTGAAGAAGATGGCTGCATTGAGACCTTTCTGTGATGCGTCCACTTCTAATGTTATTGCCTTCTGAGGGTCATAGTATTGAAGACATGACTTGGCTGACAGCACTTGTTTCAACGCATTGAATGCATGTTGGTTATTGTTCTGCCATAGGGATGGCATGTCTTTCTTCAGTTATTCTCTTAGTGGAGATGCCTTCTCCAATAAGCTCAGTATGTATGCAGCAAGAATGTTGAATAAGCCTAGATCCCTTTGGAAGTCATTCTTGTCCTGCAGTATCAGCCTTGACTGAATGTCTTCAATCTTCCCAGGATCTAGATGGATACCTAAGCTTGAGTAAATGGTGGCAAAAAAAATTTGTGATTGACCTTAATGGAGCACCTTTTGCTGTTGAAAACCAAACTGTCACATGTGGCAGTCTCCATTAACAAGTGTAGGTTTCTGTCATGCTCTTCTTCCATTCGTCCTACAACGGCAATGTCATCCGCAATACACACACAGCCTGGGACCTGTTCTGTTATCTGGTCCATATGCTGTTGGAGTATATCCTGACTGACTGACAGCCCAAATGGTAAACGGAGGAAACAGTATCAGCCAAAAGGATTTCTGAACATTGTTAGCTCTTATGACTCTCTTGACAAGTGTATTGTGTATGCACCAATGTCCACTTTTTGCATCTAGTTTGGAAAAGTGTTTAGCTCCAGTAAACATTGGATTTAACTCTTCTCATGTTGGTATCCTAAGAGGACATCTCTTTAAGGCTTTGTTTAGCCTCCTCGGATCTAAACATAGTCAAATTGAACCGTCCTTCTAAATTGCGGTAGTGATGAAACTGCACTGGCCCATGTGATGCTGCACTGGTAGGATGATGCCTTGCTTTTCATTCCATCCAGTTCCATCCTCAACTTTTCTCTAAAGTATATGCTGCATTTTCGCATTGCGTCAATTGATGGCTTTGTGCCTTCTTTAAGGTGTAGGACTGCATCCCTGTGGAAATTCCCAACCATGTCAAACCCATCTGGGTACAACCTCTGGAAGTCTTGGACCAATCCAATGGGTCCAACTGACTGTTGTGTTCTTCTAACTGGGCCAGCTCATGGATGGTGACCGTGCTGAATTGGTTCCACATCGACAGTCCTGCTACATCCACTATGTAGAATATCTGAGTAGATCATATTGACTCTCTATACCTACATTCCAGGACTGGGGAACATAGGCACTTTATTGTCAAGCCATTGTATGCCGTAAGCTTCACGCTCCTGTGTTGGACCACAGCTTACATGTCCTTGACAATGCAGCAAGCTAGGGTGTTGGCACTTGCAACTGTGTCAATCTTCAGTCTCAGTCGATGTCATTTAGCCTTATTGGGGCAGACGATCTAGAGTGTTGCAAAAGCTCCTGTATTGTTAACGGAATTAAACTGCTCCACTGAGGTGATCATGTGAAGTAGCTGATCGCCTATAGTGTCTTCACCTGAATCCACCTCATCTATTCTGGTCAGGCATTCCCCCATTTTGTGGATGGCTTAATGCTTTTGGCGATGCCTGGAAGTGTCTTGCCTCCCATTACCTCTGGGTGCTGCACTTCTGCCATTTTATCCTCGCGTTCCTGCGCCTGGATCTTCTGCGAAGTTCAGCCCAGTGCCCTCTAAGCCTGCAGGCTTTTCATGTGTCTATGTCTGCGGGGCATCTTTTGTGGGAGAGTCTGTGGTTACTACATATCTTGCTTTGCTTGGGTGCCTTCAATATTGTACTGACAACATTCTGGACCCTAAGGCAAACACTTCCTCCCAGCCACCATTTTCTCGTGTCTCTGTCCATCTTGTAGCATGCTTTCCATGCCATGTCCCTTTGTGCAACCAAATCTCCTTCAATCTCTCCTCACTCCATTGTTCCAGGTGTGAAAGCTGTAATCTGATCACAAGCACTTCAGGTAAGGGCTCTGACTTGAACTGTCATTTTCAGCTACTGATAAATGCACAATGCTGTTCACTCACTACCACTGCCACCATGTAATATTATCTCTTTCTAGATTAATACAAATGAAGTTGAAGGGCAGGCAGAAAGGTTGAACACAGAACTTTAATGGAGACTTATGCTTCAGCTTATCTGTGCTAACTGACTGTGCAAGAGACCTGAATCCTGAGATATTGCATCACTTCTTAAGATGAATTACATATTAGCATAAACACATATTTAAATGATTATATTTAACATGCTAACAAATACACTATCACAACACTAATGTCTCTGGAATGGGGCTGAAATCCATGAAATTTAGATGCGGAGGAGAGAGACTACTATATCAGAGTTTATTTATTAAAGTTAGTTACAATGTTACAAGAGAACAACTGGAATAGCATTTTGCCTTCTGTTTGTCTAAAATGTTCTGGGTTTTGCTTTACATACCAAATGTTCCTCTGCTATTCCCCATGGCTGGGAAAAGCACAACCCCAACATCCCACAGCTCAGTCTCCCAGGATCATTACTAATCATTTGAAAGAAATAAAACGCAGTCTTGCTGCAGCAGTATACTTCAAGCTTTGTTCAGCAATTAACCCACTCAATTCCTCCCTCATCCCTTTCCAGATGAATCAAACTAGTGCTGGATAATGATCTACATGTGCTATCAGCCCTCAGTAGCTCTCCCAAGTGGCCATTCTTTATGCGTGAGCCCAGTCAATGAATGTTAGCAGGTTACTTGACCTGGAGGCATCAAAGTCAAGCCCAATACTAATGTCACTTGACATCTGCATACATGCACTTTTCAGTAGAAATCACTGGTCAACACATAATGATCATTATACAAATTATGTAGACCTGCATGACTCTTAGCAGACAGGTTTTTTTGGGGGCTGCCCATCCCTCAGGAGTTTTTGTTTAAGAGAAGAATTACTCTTGAAAGGTAACAGTGGATTTGAAACAAATGCTATGGAACACAAAAAGAAGCAAGTACTTGGCACTGAAATGTTGCACTGCTCCCTGGAGTTATCTTGGCCTTTAATTACCTGCATGAAAATATAACTGTTATTTCAGCATAATACAGAACACTGGAAGAGGCAGTGCAAATGTAGACAATAATGTTCCACCTAGGTTATCCTACTAACCTAATTAAAGGCAGTTATATTGGAATCCATACCAATTGTCATTTCCATTTGCAAGAAGAGCATTACCCCTACAGCTATTGTGTTTGAATGTCTTTCCTTTCAACAATATTGTATTATCCAGTGGGAACATTTCTGCTTTTAAATAATTGCTTTTAATTTCAAATTTATTTATTGCAAAGTATTTTGACATTCAAAGATAAATGTAGCAGTAGCATTAAATAGGTTGACATTAGGATACAAATCCTCAGGCTACAATTAGCAAATATCCAGTATTGTATTGATGTTGAATGATAATCACAAGAAATCAACATGAAAGGTGACCTTTTTTGACATTCCTGAAAGAATAATAGTATTTTTTTAATTCACTTAAAGAGCTGTTATTACCTTGATAACAGGTTACTTAATGTTAATTAATAAAGGCAGCTATAGGAAAATTAAAGGAATACAGGGCGGCAATTAATTTCCAAAGGGGAAATTCACACTTGGAAAGCTAACTATGTTCCCCACAAATTGTAATTGTAGAATGGTAATTTCTGCTGAGAGCAACTATCCTAGAAATGAAAGAGAATTTAAGCATCACTTCTAATTCTGTAGACTCTCCTCCATATAAGACAAACTCAGCTAGACACCAGAAGGTCCAACATTACATTGCATAGAATGTGCCAGTCAAGCGGGCTGTTTTGTCCTGGATGGTGTCAAGCTTCTTGAGTGTTGTGGGAGCTGCGCTCATCCAGACAAGTGGAGTGTATTCCATCACACTCCTGACTTGTGCCTTGCAGATGATGGACAGGCTTTGGGGAGTCAGGAGGTGAGTTACTCGCTGCAGGATTCCTAGCCTCTGACCTGCTCTTGTAGCCACAGTATTCATATGGCTAGTCCAGTTCAGTTTCTGGTCAATGATAACCCCTAGGATGTTGATAGTGGGGGATTCAGCAATGGTGATGCCATTGAATGTCAAGGGGCGATGGTTAAATTCTCTCTTGTTGGAGATGGTCATTGCCTGGCACTTGTGTGGTGCGGATGTTACTTGCCGCTTGTCAGCCCAAGCCTGGATATTGTCCAGGTCTTGCTGTATTTGGACATGGACTGCTTCAGTACCTAGGGAGTCGCGAATAGTGCTGAACATTGTGCAATCATCAGCGAATATCCCCATGTCATAATGTCAGAAGCAGTATGGCATGAATGTTATTTGCTGATGTACTAAACACTGTGCAATCATCCGTGATCATCCCCATTTCTGACCTTATATTTGAGGGAAAGTCATTGATGAAGCAGCTAAAGATCTTTGGGCCTAGGACATCACCCTGAGGAACTCCTGCAGCAATGTCCTGGAGCTGAGATGGCCTCTAACAAACACAACCTTCTTTTGTGCTGGGTATGACTCCAACCAGTGGAGATTTTCCCCCCTGATTCCCATTGATTTAATTTTGTTAGGATTCCTTGAAGTCACATTCATTAAATGATTAGGGCAATTACGCTCATTTCTGAGAATCATCTCTGTTGTTCATGTTGTCCCTGATGTTCAGTACCTCTTCTTCTGCAAGGAGGGAAGGAACACATCTATAAGTGAGATAAATGGAATGCGTTGAGTGGATGGATGGATAACATGTGTTGACGGCCAGTGAAAGAGACAGGAGGTGTATAGAGAGGGGTGGGGGTACCTACAACATAAACTGGTATGAGGATTGATGTGCAGGAGTAGGCTTGGGAGGGTAAAGTTGGGGTAGTGGGAGACAAGGGGGTGAGAGTTGGGTTTAGGTGCACATCAGGATATGCCATATCACTCACCTTTTGTAACTTGGTTAGGTCATTAAATCTCTCCACTCAGGAGCATGGCAACATACTCCTGTTGCTCACCTCCTCTAATCTCCAGTCACACCTTTGTTTCCTCAGCAGACAGCTTCATCCACCAATATCCCCACATCATAATGTCAGAAGCAGTATGGCATGAATGTTATTTGCTGATGTACTAAACACTGTGCAATCATCCGTGATCATCCCCATTTCTGACCTTATATTTGAGGGAAAGTCATTGATGAAGCAGCTAAAGATCTTTGGGCCTAGGACATCACCCTGAGGAACTCCTGCAGCAATGTCCTGGAGCTGAGATGGCCTCTAACAAACACAACCTTCTTTTGTGCTGGGTATGACTCCAACCAGTGGAGATTTTCCCCCCTGATTCCCATTGATTTAATTTTGTTAGGATTCCTTGAAGTCACATTCATTAAATGATTAGGGCAATTACGCTCATTTCTGAGAATCATCTCTGTTGTTCATGTTGTCCCTGATGTTCAGTACCTCTTCTTCTGCAAGGAGGGAAGGAACACATCTATAAGTGAGATAAATGGAATGCGTTGAGTGGATGGATGGATAACATGTGTTGACGGCCAGTGAAAGAGACAGGAGGTGTATAGAGAGGGGTGGGGGTACCTACAACATAAACTGGTATGAGGATTGATGTGCAGGAGTAGGCTTGGGAGGGTAAAGTTGGGGTAGTGGGAGACAAGGGGGTGAGAGTTGGGTTTAGGTGCACATCAGGATATGCCATATCACTCACCTTTTGTAACTTGGTTAGGTCATTAAATCTCTCCACTCAGGAGCATGGCAACATACTCCTGTTGCTCACCTCCTCTAATCTCCAGTCACACCTTTGTTTCCTCAGCAGACAGCTTCATCCACCAATATCCCCACATCATAATGTCAGAAGCAGTATGGCATGAATGTTATTTGCTGATGTACTAAACACTGTGCAATCATCCGTGATCATCCCCACGTGACTTTATGGATGGCAGCACCCACAGTCTTGCCACATTGGAAATCCTTTACAGTCTTCCTCTGTTCAAACACCTGGACAATCCTTCAATTATCATTTTGACAGTGTTCCTTTAAACATTTGTTTAATAATGCTCCTGTAAGTGCCTAGAATTCAGCCAAAATTGACTGGTGTAGAACATCACCATGCCCACTTGTGCAAATTGTTTGGGAAGCCTGCACATCAGATGCTAATACAGTGGTTACATTAAAAAATCAATGGAAAATGTGCTGCAGAAATTTCTGGGCTCCTCATGTGCCACTGGGCTCCCTTGCTCCCAATGCATCACCAAGTTAAACTTCCATTTCTAGAGTTGTGGACGATTATGGTGGAACATACAATCCACTTATCAAATTAAAGATCAGGGATAACATTCAAATAGTCACCTTTTGTGGCAGATGGAGAAACAGGCTGATTTAGAAATGAACTGTGTGTTCATTATTAGGGCATGTAATACATTCCACTTCTGTTTGAAACCAAACTGATAAACTTGGCTGTCTTCCAACCCATGCGCAAATCTTAAAATAACAAGAATTAATGAGAAGTTGCATTTGGCACCACTGCATGCTCCAATTTGGTATCTGGTAGCCTATATAAAACATAGATAAATATCACAGCATCTTACCAGTGGTTGGCTCTGTAGGGGGCACTGTTCGAAAATTAGAGGTTACCCTTTTAGGACAGAGATGAGGAGAATCTTTTACTCTCAGAGGGTCATGCGACTTTGGAACTCTGCCTCAGAAGGCAGTGGATTCAGGGCCATTGAATATTTTTAATGCAGAGGTAGATAGAATATGAATAATTGTTTACCAATAGTTGTCAGAGGAGTGTTTCTGACCTTCAACTGAGGAGGATGACTGCACCTGTTCTTAAATCCCTTTATCCCAAAATACTGTTAGTTCCAGTATCATCAGAAGCCATTCACTCCCTATTAATCACAGGTGGTCGCGAACCTTCATTAACGCCAAAAGGTCTCTCATACATTTATTATGAACACTTGTTTGTATTACAAGAAAATTCTATCTTTTTGCCTAAAAAAATGGTTAATGCAGTGCATGCTGGTCATTCACCTCAGAATCTGAATTCAAATTCAGCAACGTGTTGGGAGTGACACATTAGCATGTATAGAAGACTGGTCGGCAATTGGCTGGCCGGCAGAAAACAGAGCTTGCATAAATGGGTCTTTTTCTGAATGGAAGGATATGGCAAGTGGGGTCCGGCAGGGGTCCGTGCTGGGGCCTCAGCCTTTTCCAATTTATTCGAATGACTTAGATGAGGGGACCAAAGGCATGGTAGCTAACTTTGCAGATGACACAAGATAGGTAGGAAAGTATGTTGTGAAGAGGACATAAGGAGATCGCAGATATAGATAGGCTGAGTGAGTCGGCAGAAATTTGGCAGATGGTGTATAATGTGGCAAAATGTGAATTTTTTGACTCTGGCAGAAAGAATGAAAAAAAGCAGAGTATTAAGAAAACAGAGAATGACTGCAGAATTCCAAGGTGCAGAGGGATTTAGGTTTTCTAGTGCATGAGTCACAGAACGTTAGTATGCAGGTACATCAAATAATTAAGGCGGCTTAATGGAATGCTTTCCTTTATTACAAGAGGAATTGAACATAAAAGTAAGGATGTTTTGCTTCAGTTATACAGGGCATTGGTGAGACCACATT
Source organism: Cetorhinus maximus (assembly GCF_964194155.1). Classification (NCBI taxonomy): domain Eukaryota; kingdom Metazoa; phylum Chordata; class Chondrichthyes; order Lamniformes; family Cetorhinidae; genus Cetorhinus; species Cetorhinus maximus. The sequence goes on from NC_135879.1 coordinate 87,804,372, forward strand.
TTGAACACTGCATGCAATTTTAGTCTCCTTATTTAAGAAAGGATATAAATGTGTTGTAGACTGTTCAAAGGAGTTTTACTAGATTGACACTTCGAATAAGCAGGTTGTCTTATGAGGAAAGGTTAGAAAGACTGAGCTTGTTTCCACTGGAGTTTAGAAGAGTGAGGGGTGATTTGATTGAAGTATACAAGATCCTGAACAGCATTGACAGGTTGACATGGAAAGGATGTTTCCTGTTGTGGGTGAGTCCGGAACTAGGAGGCACTGTTCTACAATTAAGGGTCACCCTTTTAGGACAGAGATGAAGATAATTCTTTTCTCTCAGAGGGTCATGTGACTTTGAGACACTGCCTCAGAAGTTTGTGGAGGTGGGGTCATTGAATATTTTTAAGGTGGGCATAGATAGATTCTTGTCAGGCAAGGGAATCAAAGGTTATCGGGGGAAGATGGGGCTGTGGAATTCAAAACACAAACAGATCAGCCATGGTCTTATTGAATGACAGAGCAGTCTCAAGGGGTCAAATGGTCTACTTCTGCTCCTATTTCATATGTTGGTATTTATATATCACCTTTTAATGCCTCATAGTGCTTCATAGGCGTGAGGAAAAACAACTATCAAGCCAAAAGAGAGATCAAGAAGCGAGACCAAAAAACTGGTCAAAGAGGTGGGTTTGTGGAGATATAATAGAGATGGAGGGGTTTAGGTATTATGGGTTTCAGCAGATGAAACCACAGCTACCAATGGTGGGCTGAAGGGATTGGAGATATCCAAGAGACTGGAGTCAGAGAAATGGAGAACTTGCGGGAGGTAAGAGAGATAGATTACAGAACCCAGGGAGAAATTTAAACATCAGGATAGAAATTTTAAATTTAAGGCATGGCAGCGGAGGGGATGGTGGTGATTTTAGGAACAATGCAGGTCAGTGAGAACAATGGGCAACCTGGGCTTGGGTCACAGAATCACAGAATTGTTACAGTGTAGAAGGAGGCCATTCGGCCCATTGTGTCTGATCCAGCTCTCTGAGTGCCAATCTCCTGCCTTTTCCCTGTAACCCTGCACATTGTTTCTATTTAAATAATCATCCAATGCCCTTTTGAATGCCTCAATTGAACCTGCCTCCACCACACTTCCAGGCAGTGCATTCCAAACCCTAACTACTCGCTTTGTGAAAAAAAATTTTTCTCACCTCACATTTGCTTCTTTTGCAAAACATTTTAAAACTGTGCCCTCTGGTTCTCGATCTGTTTACGAGCAGGAACAGTTTCTCCCTATCTACTCCGTCCAGGCCCCTCATGATTTTGAAAACCTCTATCAAGTCTCCTCTTAGCCTTCTCCTCTCCAAGGAAAACAGTCCCAACTTCTCCAATCTTTCCTCATATCTGAAGTGTCTCATTCCTGGAACCATTCTCGTAAACCTCTTCTGCACTCTAATGCGTTCACATCCTTCCTATAGTGTGGCACCCAGAACTGTACACAATACTCCAGCTGAGGTCTAACCAGTGCCTTATATAAGTTCATCATAACCTTCCTGCTCTTGTACTCTATACCCCTATTAATGAAGCCTAGAATACTGGATGCTTTAGAACCAACTCTCTCTCTCCCTGTCCTGCCACCTTTAATGAGGTATGTACATATACCCTCAGGTCTCTCTGCTGCTGCACACACTTTAGAATAGTATCCTTTATTTTATACTGTCTCTCCATGTTCTTTGTACCAAAGCGTGTCACCTCACGCTTCTCTGCATTGAACTTCATGTGCCACCTACCTGCCCACTCCACCAATTTGTCAATGTCAGGATGGGATAAGATACCAGCGGCAAAGTTTTTGATGAAATGATTTATGGATGGGAAACTGGCCAGGAGATGTAATGGATAAATGGGATACTTAGTTTAGCCTATATGAAAGTCCCACATGAGGGATAAAAGCAATGCCTCTATTGCTGCTAGTGTTTTTGTTTATACTAATTCTATCATTTCCTTAGTTGATATCTACACTGGAACATTAAAACACATGTCAGCAATATTTTAATCAGAACCCAAGACTCCATGAAAATGTTGTGGTTTTGTTTAGTTATTGGAAATGTTAAGTTCACTAAAGTAAGGAATATTAAAGCTGCGAAACAGAACACTTTAGCAGTAATTTTCTGTTTCGTATTTTTGCCTAAAAGCAAATACAGAAATATTAAACGCAATTTAATATTTCTATTATGTAGCCTGTCTGATATTCATTGCATTCATTTAAATAATCTTTCATGTCGACTCTGCACTCCCAGAGCAGAATCTTGTACCCTCCCTGGGCCAAGTTTGGTGGTGAGGGGCATTTAATCAGATGGGAGGGTGGCAGGTGGGAACCTTGTCAACTTGCTGCCTCCACCCTCATTAAGTCAGTCCATGGGCCTTTCTGCAGTGCCACCAATTGAGACCTTTACGGGCAATTAACACCTATTATTACGATCCCCGCTGATGTTACCACTGGGCAAGCCTGATCCCAGAGTGGAACCCAGCTTGATAGATCCTAATTTTTAATTTGTTTCGATACATGGGGAGGGGCTAATGAACTTTTAACAAAAGAATAAAACATTTATTAAAGGAGAAAATCTGAAATATGTTACAATACTCCTTCACCCACAACTATACCTTTACAGATATATACAGGTTTGTAAAGATAACACAAGTTACAAAAGCTATCTTAAGCTTTAATGTTCACAGAAAATACACAGTCCATGTGAACTAATTGCACCCTGTGGTCAGACAAACCACACTCTGAAACAAAGTGACAGATGCCACCTCAACCAGATGCTAAACTCCTTAACTCCCTTCAGACGCTTGTCACACCATGAGTCATCCAGTCTCACTGCACTCCGTCTTTCACAGGAGGGTTTCCAATCTCCACTCTCCAAGACCTCACCTAGGAATCTTCTCCCAAAACGAGTTTCTCTCAGACGCCTTCTGCGAGTGTTCACATCCAAGGTTTTGAACACTCTTTCTGATGTTCCTCTTCCCTGGGTCATCACATTGCAATCAAACTGCCTTTCATGCACTCCCTCTCACCGACTCAGCTGATAACAGTACCACTGCCTCACAGGCTCATTGCAGAGTTACAGACCTTCAGCTGTCTCTTTGGACCTTCTTGCACCTTGCTGTTCTCAGAAATACAAATCAAACTTAAAACTTTAAAGCTAAAGCTCATTCCTAACACCCACAAATACTAATATAACTCACTTAAACTATCTCTATTTCCTAATACCATTTAAGAGCCTCATCCAGCCAGTGGTTAACCTACCAGTGAGCGGGGGGCTTACCATGCAGGAATCACGGCAAATATACCCATACGTGTTTGCTTGGGGACTCCTGGTTGGCAGTAGGGGTGGGTGGGTGGGTGGATGGATGGGGGAATGCAGGAGGGTGGTGGTGGTCCCTCTATCGAAGGTACTCAGTGCCTGATCAAGGGACCCAGCACCAAGGAGGTCCCAGAGATCCACCCCATCACCCATGTTGCCAACTCTCCCGCCCCAACAAACCCCTTCCTGCCATCACTCACCTGTGCCTGTGTCCCTCCTTGATCGGAGGTCTTGGGTGGGTGTAGTACCGGCAACAGCCACGGCCTCCCTAGTGTCTCTGCTGAGTACAGAAGAGTAGCCAGCCTCTGATTGACTGGCAGCTCTTGGCAGTTGGGACTTCTGCCCCCAGGGTCCTTGATCCCAGGGTAAAGCCCCATGCTGGCCTGTTAAGTGCCTGAGTGGCACAAGATGCGGTGGCCTTTCCTGAAAATAGGCGACTTGGGGGTCTTGCCAGCCAGAGAAGCCGTTGGCCAAGACCCCCGTCACCTCCACAAGATTCTACCCCCAGAGTGCAATCCTTTGAAAAATGTACCCTTCATGTACAGTGTCAACATTAAATACATACCTGGCCTACAGAATAAAAAAATACTATCTGCTAAATGGGTAATAACCATAAACATGGATCCTGAAGTCTTTCCAGCACCAATGTGCCATTTCTATTTCTGAGACCAGTAATTCTGGTGGCTTTCCTTTGATGCTAATGTCTAATTTGCGGTAAACTGTTGAAACTGTATGCTGTGGACTCCCTATCAATAGAAACTAGATGCAGTATTCTGACATTCAATAGCATTACTAAATCCCCCACTATCAACATCCTGGGGGTTACCATTGACCAGAAACTGAACTGGACTAGCCATATAAATACTGTGGTTACAAGAGCAGGTCAGAAGCTAGGAATCCTGCGACAAGTAACCCACCTCCTGACTCCCCAAAGCCTGTCCACCATCCACAAGGCACAAGTCAGGAGTGTGATGGAATATCCCCACTTGTCTGGATGAGAGCAGCTCCAACAACATTCATGAAGCTTGACACCATCCAGGACAAAGCAGCCCGCTTGACTGGCACCACATCTACAAACATTCACTTCCTCCACCACCAACGCACAGTGGCAGCAGTGAGTACCATCTACAAGATGGCACTGCAGGGATTCACCAAGGCTCCTTAGACAGCACCTTCCAAATCCATAGTTAATGCCGCCTAGAAGGACAAGGTCAGCAGATAGATGGGAACACTACTGCCTGGAAGTTCCCCTCCAAGTCACTCGCCATCCTGACTTGGAAATATGTCGCTGTTCCTTCACTGTCGCTGGGTCAAAATCCTGGAACTCCCTTCCTAACAACACTGTGGGTGTACCTACGCTACATGGGCTGCAGTGGTTCAAGAAGGCAGCTCACTACCATCTTCTCAAGGGCATCTATGGATAGGCAATAAGTGCTGGCCAAGCCAGCGAAGCCCATATCCCGTGAATGAATAAAAAAAAGGTTTTTTTTGTCTCTTTCCATGCAGCTGTCAGAAGGAAGAAACTTTCATTTCATTAGTTTAGATTGGATTTAAACTCAGATCCTAAAGATGAAAGGATTGTTTTCTACTCTCTTATAACAGCAGCCACCTCCCGTTCGCTGTGTCACTTGATACTGATTAAAATTATCCTTACCCCCTGATCTAAATGCAGACAAGTCTGCTGAGGGGATAGTCAAAAACGTGAGTTTTTTCTGTCAAGTGCTATCCTTAACAAGCAAGCATCACTTTGGAGGACCATCAATGCTTTCATCATCGGCTTTTGCACTTATACATCACAAACTGCCTGTAACAAAACATTTGAAGGAATGATCCCTTTCCTTCGCGAGAGCCTTGAGCCTGATTTATCAATTTCTTAACCTCGGACATCCTCCCTGAGATATTGTTGCCAGTTGGTTGAAAGCAAAGCCTAGAAATTGGATACCAACATGTATAGGCAATAGAACCCATATGTTTGAAGTACTTGTCATATTAGATAAGGTTTGAAGCCTTGAATTCATGGAATGACTCAAACTGAATCAATGGCAGTTCATTATACAGAAGTGTGGAATGCCTCGTGTTGGCACTACTGCTGGTGCTGCGTCAACATTAGCAACACAATAACACCAGTGAGGAATGAACACAAAAACAACACCCTTTTAAGGAACATCTGCTCTGAATATTAAAGGTGGTACTAAAGAAATAAATCATATCCATTGTCAGTGAGTACAGCTTCAAGGTCTTCAGTTCAAATTCTTAAAATACTTACGTCAATTTGCTAAATTGGTCAAACCCGTGCTTTATATTAAACCCTTTATAATACCACCATAATTACTGTACCTTTGATTCTCCACTTACCACATATATATTTGACTTTATTAAATAATACCCAAATCCTTAGTGAGAGGCTCCTATGTTGTATTCCCCGGTAGATGCCTGTGTCAATAACATATGAGGACCTGCCTAGTTTTTCAGGAAATATTGATTCTTTCTTCCCCTCAGAAAGCGAAAACTTGTGTTTTAGTTACCCCCTTTAATAGTCTACATTTAAGTAAAAAGGAGATAGTGTTGCCAAATTGGATTGGATGTATTCCTGGAGATTTCATTTCACAACTTCTCGTCTCCTATTGTCCTGCTCCCATGTTCCTGCCATTGGCCTACCCAGCCTCACGGCACACTGTCTTCCCACATTAATCGGAAAGCATGTTAGACTCATCATCATTCAATTGAATGACTCTTCCGCGTCAAATAGCCTTTCCTCCCCAACACCTGTATTTTTAGAACCAACAAACAAAAGTATTCAGGGAAAATAAAAAAAACACAAGGCAGAATTTTACAAACACCCGCCAGTGGGTTTGTAGGGTGGGGGGGGGTGGAGATTCCCTGGGTGGCCCTCCTGCCCTGCCCACAATTTTACACAGGGAGGGCGAGGCCTCGGGCCTGCCCTCACCACAAGTGAGGCCCTTAAGTGGCCAATTATTAGCTACTCAAGGGCTTCTTCCCGCCTAACCTCAAAATTGAGGCTAGCATGAAGTAGTCAGGGACAGGGGAAGGCCAGCAGGTCATCCAGCTTGCGCCTCAGGTGCGAAGCGGGTGGGGGGCTCCAACAAGAGCCACCTTTCCACATTGGGTGTTCCCTTCCCACCCCCCTTACCTGATCCTGGACTCTTGGACTTTGAATCTGGGAACTATTTGTAGTCCCAGTCCTGCACTGCTGGAGTTACAGGGCTGTCAGTCAATCTGGCTGGCAGCTCTCTGAGGTGGGACCTCTCCTGGACTTCAGCCCAATTAATGCCTCTTGGGAGTGTTAAATGGCAACAGGGCTACTGTGATTGGTGGGGATGCATTCCCTGTCAACTCTTTGGGTGGCAGAGTGGGAAACCCCGCCATCAGAAAAATCCTGCACACAATTTTTTAATGATCTGAATTTTTTATTTTCTCCTGGTGCTTGTTAAAGATTAATCGGACTCAGTGGCAATCTAGGAGGTTTGGCAACACTACTCCTCTTATATCATATGCCACACAAGGGCCGGTCAGAATCTCCATTCGTTACAAAACTAAGCAGGAATTCCTCACAAGGCCAGGATCTGCCAAATTTGGGTCTCAACCAACGTGCAGCCCTTACACCACACTGCCACATGGAGTTATGGGAGTTGTGAGGTGGAAGGGCTGAAGATATTCATCCTTGACTTTCTTTAAAATTTAGCAACATCCACGCTCCTTGGCATAATTCACAGCAGCTTGGAGTACACACTGTGCTTGTGAATATTTGACAATTGAAACTGGAGATGTTATATTTTTCTACTTTGGTGAAGTGTGAGCTGTACATCAACATATCTGAACAATAACCATTTACTTCTTCCTATTTTATCATTTTTGACAGAATTCTTAGAAAGCAAATTAAAACATTTGAGCTAGAACATCACTAGTAACATGTATGGGAATTAGATGTATATTTTGAATAAAGTATATTAAACAATACAATTGTTTTGATGTTTATTTCTTAACTATTGTCTAAATATTGCACTATAATCTATATAGTGACTGCAATTTTTGACATTTTATAGACTTTCCCAGCCCTTACAAATCTATAATATTTTCATTTATTCTTGCAGTGCAAGGCCGGCGTTTATTGTCCGTTCCAAGTTTACCTGTGAAGGGGGTCGAGGACCTACATCTCGAAACAAAGCAATCCTGGTACTGATTGTATTCCTACATAGAATGCCTGCCAATTGCATGCTGGATAGTCAAGTTCGATCTAATGATTTCAGTGGGCAATGGTGGTGAAGAGATTTCTGTGTCTCCTCCCCGAGAAAGAACAGACATGTGCCACCACCAATCCCTTTTTAAAGACGATCTAATCAGAAGTCTACATTTTACTTTGGGGCAGTACAGGCCGAAAATTCTAGCACACTCCCAACTGAACCTATTGCAGGAGTCTGATAGAAAGGCTGTGAAACTACAGACTTTATATTTTATAACAAATATGATATGATACAAGCAGGTGTTTACATGATGCACCGTATCCTATTAGGATGAAGACAGTGCTGATATGAATCAATTCACTGAGTGCTTCAGCTACTTCAAACTTCCAACTGTTGGCTAAAAGAAAAATCGCATCAGAATTTAAGCAGATTATTCCAATGAACAATCCAGGTCGAATATAAATGTTCAGGTTTTGACTGGCTATAAGGGAGCATTTGTTTAACTGAATTACAAATATAAATTATTGAGCATTTGAAAAGAAAAAGCAATAGTAAGGTGTTGGAGGCAAAAAGAACCACTTAAAATCAGCATTAACTGGCTCAGAGCACAAAAAATGTCAAATTACAGTTAAAATGTAGCAAATAGGTAAGGAATAATATTGTCTAAATACTTAAGAAGTATTTCGATGAGCACTTGAAATGCCATAGCATACAAGGCTATGGCCATTGCTGGAAAATGAGATTAGAATAGATAGGTGCTTGATGGCTGTCACGGACACGATGGGCTGAAGGGCCTGTTTCTGTGCTGCATAACTCTATGAATCTAAAATTAAACCAAAAAACATAGTAAAAAGAGAAAGAGAAGAAAAGGCAGGGACAGGAGAAGTTCCTTTTTTAATTTTATTTGAAGAATATTTAGAAATGTATATTTTGCTAGTTAGCATTGTTACAGTAATAAAGTTTGTGACATAAGTAGCAGTATGATTGGTAGGAATGCTTTTTCCGTATCAGTGTGTGAACTGAAATCTGGAAAAGAGAAGATTTCCTGCACAGGAGAGCACAATTTCCTGGTACTCCTGACAGTCAAAGGATTAACAACTACAAAAGTGTCTTTATTCAGTTAATAGTTATTAAAATGAATAGTAAAAAGAAAAATATAAATTATTGAATGTTGCACTACAACTCCGCAGTGGATTACGCAATTGTAATTTAAACAACTTATGAAAGCTGGAATTTTAAACTCTGTGTATCTCCCATTCTCAGCAGGCTGTCATTTTCAGTAAAACAAAACATATTATCTGTTGAAGAATACTTTTCATATCTTTGTAACTTAGGACATTTCTGGAAGGCAAAGCATTCTAGCGCTACTGACAGCTGCAGTCAACCATTGCGCTGAACAATAAATTGTCCGAACTCCAGGAATTTTGAAGTTCTCCGATGGAATGTGAAAATCAGAGGTTTAGCTGTCTGTCTCTCCATGCACATTTTCCATATGAACCTTGAGGTAGTCATTTCTTGTAAACTTCTTGTGACAGAGCTGGCATTCTGCCATTGGCCGATTTGGGTTGTGTGTCAGTTTGTGTCTAATCAGCATTTTTTTTAAGCTGAATGATAAGTCACAGACCTGAAATAATGAAGAAACATAAGTTGTCAGTGAAAGGAAAGACCATGCATACTCCAATCCAAGCCTCATCACTTGATACAACAAAGGCACGTTAGATAATGAATGCGTCAACAAATGATGTTGAGAAATTAAAATTGAATAGGGTGTGTGAAAAAAATGAACAGATGTTCTCTTTCCATGTACAAGTTTGGAATTCTACCCATTGTGACTGGATTGTTTCTTATCAAAATAATTCATGTTTTGTTGACAATTTAGGCATTTTTCTATCAATGTAAACATATTTGTCTTTTCTGCGAGTTTGGATTAGGAATGTGGAATCTCAACAACCTGTTTCTAATTGTTTTTAAAATCACTGGGCTGGAGACCAGTTCAGTTTTAATCTGGATTTATTGCTATTGCCATTTCCTGCATCACTATTAGGCAAAACTTTGATAAGACACTGACAAGTTGTTAGGAATCAAACCAGTGTGACATAGATCAGTACTGCATAATGGCGGAGCTCCAACAATAAATTCCCGTGCCAGAGCTGGGAAAGAGAAGCAAAGCGGATGGTTAATGCAGTTACTTTTTTTTTGACAAACATGCTTGTCGGCACACAGGCACAATGTAGCAATTCAGCCAGATCACAAAATTCAACTTATTGCTCAGTAATCCAAAATAGCCCCAGAAGATCCCATAGATTCTCCGAGCTCCTCTGTATTTCATTTAAATAAATCCAAGCATTTGTTGTTTGAGTTTGCAAATTTATTAAAATTAGGTGCACAATGGAAAATATTGGGGCTTGTATTAATTTATTTTCTGTTTGTTTCCTTCTTTCTGTAAGTTTCAGAAATGCAAAACAATCCAGATAAATTTCTCTGGACAGCCATTATTGGTGGGGTTTATTTTGCTCAGGGTATATTAATCAGCATGGAGTAATAAAGATTGATTAAAACATAGTTTAAAAATAGACTTCATAAGAAAAATTAACTAGGATTTGTTTGTCATTATTATACTTTAGTTTTTTTCAGCAAATTAGCTCCTCCTATAGTGACACCAAAAATATAGAAGCATCTTCATTAATTTTCTTGTCAAGATTGATAGACTAAAATTAATAAAAAATATATTATATATTTAAATAGACAATAGCATCCTTAAACACTGATCTTTTGCAAAGGAATTTTCTATAGTCTAGTGGTACAGATATGCATAAATTTGATCACACGGTTCAATGCAGCACTCCTTTTATTGAAATGGTCAATGTCTGTAAGAAATACATGGATCTCATGAAAACTGTCACTAAATATTTGCCACTGCAGTGATAAACTCATAGGTAATAAGCAACATTTAGGTCGAAAAGAGGTCAGCTTGACTTCACAACTATGATATTTCCTCTTGGAAGCATAAATGTCCAATTGAATTTACTACAAGTCGCAACACTGTAAGGAAATGGAAGATGAGTGCGGCTGCATACAAATCAAAATAGCAGAGGGAGTCCAGAGTTTACTGGCATAAGAAGAAGGAAAAGAGTTATCAAAGAGAAATCCCTAAAAGGCAGCAATGGAGATCACATTTATACAAATATGGTTTTGAAGTGCATGCATCAAGGAAGCAACCTTAATAGGATGGAAGTATGGTGAAGTTTTCCAAGCAGTATTTTAATAAACCCAAATCCTTTTGGAATCTTTAGTGTTATGGAAAGATGAGAAAATAATGAATAATATCTGGAAGGGTTTATTTTTAAAATAAAAAGAACTTGAAGTCAGTTTGTGCACAGTGGTTCAGACACCAAATCAGATACATGACCAGCTACACCTCATGGACTGCAGCAGTTCAAGAAGGCAACTCACCATCACCTTCTCAAGGGCAATTAGTGATGTGCAACAAATGCTGGTCTTGCCTGCAATGCTCACATCCCATGAAAGAATAAAAAAAGTGAATTTGATTTAGTGGCACTGGTTGAGCGGCAGATGGCTACAAGATCAAGACAACACAAAAAGTAGTTGAGGCCAAAACATTGTATGCTTTCCAGAAGGAGTTAGATATAGCTCTTGGGGCGAAAGGGATCAAAGGATATGGGGAGAAAGCAGCAGGCGGCTATTGAGTTGGATGATCAACCATGATCATAACAAATGGCGGAGTAGGCTCGAAGGGCCGAATGGCCTACTCCTGTTCCTATTTTCTATGTATCTAACACCCCTGCACTTTGAATAATACCATGGGATTTTTTACTTCTTGCCCAAAAGGACAGCAGCACTCCACCAGCCCCCACCCCACCCCACAATACAGGACTCTTTCAACACTCAGCTCAGGTTATCAGTTCTAGTACAGGAATGGGACTTGAGCCCACAACTTTCTAACTCAAAGGCAAGAGTGTCAATGATTCTTCCCATTTTGGACTGAAAAACAGAATGATTGTGTTAGGGTTGAAATCCATTGAATGATGAGATTTAACTAAAAAAGCAACCTCAGTGCAGTGATGAGCATGCCGGAGAAAAATGTCTTATTTAAGACCTCCCCTTAGAATTATAGAATTGTACAGCACAGATGGAGGCCGCCCTCTGGTCCTTCATGTGTGTGCTGGCTCTTTGAAGTGCCATCCCATTGGTTCCACCCTCCTGCCCTTTTCCCACAGCCCTGCAAGTTTCTTCCTTGCAAGTATGTATCCAATTGTCATTTGAAAGTTAATATTGAATCTGCTTCCTCTACTGTTTCAGGTGGTGCATTCCAAATCAAAACTGGCTGCATAAAAATGATTCTCAAGCTTCCTCTGGCCTCTTTGTCAACCATCTTAAGTCCTTATTTGTCTGGTTACAGACCCTCCTGCCAGTGGAAAAAGTTTTTCTCCATCCACTCATCAAATCTCCTCATATTTTGAACATCTGTACTAAGTATCCCCTTAACCTTCTTTGTTCTAAGGAAAACAATACCAGCTTCTCTGGTCTCTCCACATAACTAAAACCCCTCATCCATGATACCATTCTGGTAAATCCACTCAACACCCTCTTCAATGCCTTGGCATTCTTCTTAGGGAGTAGGGTATCCAGAATTGGACACTTATAGTCTAAAAACATAATGCAGACAAAACAACAGAAGAAATTCAAATCAAGAAATGCTTTGAATTAAATTCTCACTTTAAATCCTTTCCCATTGGTTGACGTGAAGGCTGACATTATTTCTCACTGATGGAGGGTTCCTGAAAGTATGATGGTGCTGCTGAGGTGCTGATGTATGAAGCGTTGCAAGGCAATGTTGTATTTGTTGGCACTCAAGGTTTTTTTCCCACGGATGAGAATAATCCAAAACACCTAATTAGGAGGGAGAGAGGAAAAAAGGAACTGCAGGCCAGTTAGCCAGATAATAGTTATCAGGAAAGTGCTGGAATTTATTTTTAAGCAAGTTTTACCAATGCGCTTAGAAAAGCATAGAATGATTAGAACAAGTCAACATGATTTGACGAAAGGGAGACCCTGTTTGACAAATTTATTAGAGTTCTTTGAGGATGTAACAAACAGGGTGGATAAAGGAGAACCAGTAGATGGTGTGCATTTGGATTTCCAAAAGTCATTTGATAAGGTGCTACACAAGAGGTTAATATACAAGATAAAGGTTCATGGGCCAGAATCTTCAGGTAAGTGAGCGGTAACAGGGTCCACTCGCCGACACGTGGTGACGTCGGGCGTGCATCTGGATGTCACCGCATGTCATTCAGATCTTCAGTTCGGCAGGCGCACACCAGAGTCGGCTGCATGTCCACCGAACTGTCAAAGGCCTATTAAGGACATTTAAATACCAATTAAACTAATTAACGGAGCTGTCCGTCCAACCTTAAGGTTGGCAGGCAGACGAAGAGCCCAGGTGGCCTTTGCGTTTATCAAGAAACCTCATCCCACCACGGGTGGGATGAGGTTTCATGAAGTGTTTATAAATTGAATGAAAGTTTTTATTACAGTTCATTGACATGTCCCAGCTCATGTGACACTGTCACATGAGGGGACGTCTTAAAAAAATGTTTTTTCTTTAATTAAAATTTTTAAAAAATCAAACTAATTTCCCTGAGGCAGCTCTGTGTCTCAGGGAGATTTCTGCGTTCTTGTGTGCGCATGCGCGAAAGAGCGCAGGCCCCAACTCAGCCTACTCCCTCCTACCGCACCGGGAGTGCTCAGCGCTTCCGGGTGCACATCACGTTGGGCGGGCCTTAATTGGCCCGCCCACGTAAAATGGTGGCATGCCTGGTCCCGTCCAACCACCCTCGAGTTGGGGTGATATATTAGAATAGATAGAGGATCAGTTAATGGAAAGGAAGCAGAAAGTAGGGATAAATGAGATGTTTTCAAGTTGGCAGCCTGTGACTAGTGGAATGCTGCAGGATCAGTGCTGGGGCCTCAGCTATTTACAGCCTATATTAATGACTTAGACAAGGAGGCTGAGAATAATGTATCTAGGTTTGCTGATGATACAAAGCTAGGTGGGAATGCAAACTGTGAGGAGGACACAAAGGCTGCAAAAGATATAACACTTAAGGTATAACAACTTAAGTGGGTGGGCAACAAGGTGCCAGATGGAATATAATATGGGGAAGTGTGTGGTTATTCACTTTGGTCATAAGAATAAAAAAAGCAGAATATTTTGTAAAAGGCACGAAAATTGTACATGTTGATGTTCAGAAAGACATGGCTGTACTCATACAAAGAACACAAAAAGTTAGCATTCAGGTACAACAAGAAATTGGGAAAATAAATTGTATAGAAGCAAACTGTGATGCTGGAAATGTAAAATTAAAACAGAAAATGCTGGAAAGACTCAGAAGATCAGGCAGCATCTGTTGAGAAAGAAACAGAATTAACATTTCAAGTCGAATATGGCTTTTCTTCAGAGCTGAAGGAAGGTAGAAATGGGAGACTTATAAAGAAGGCAAATGCACATGGGATACAGGGTAATTTGATAAGGTGGATTCAAAATTGGCTTAGTTGTAGGAGACAGAGGGTGATGACAGAAGGCTGCTTTAGTGACTGGAAGCCAGTGTCCAGTGGCGCACCCAAAGGAATCTGTGCTGGGTCCCCTATTATTCGTCATTTATATAAACGACATAGATGACTCTGTGGGGGGTAGGATTAGTAAGTTTGCAGATGACACAAAGATTGGCCGGGTGGTTAACAGTGAGATTGAGTGTCTTGGGCGACAGGAAAATATAGATGGGATGGTCAAATGGGCAGATAAGTGGCAGATGGAATTGAACCCTGAAAAGTGTGAGGTGATACACTTTGGAAGGAGTAATCTGACAAGGAAGCATTCAATGAATGGCATGACACGAAGGAGTTCTGAGGAACAAAGGGACCTTGGCGGTGTGTCCATAGATCTCTGAAGGCGGAGGGGCATGTTTGTGGGGTGGTGAAAAGGCATATGGGACACTTGCCTTTATCAATCGAGGCATAGATTACAAAAGTGGGGAGGTCATGTTGGAGTTGTACAGAACCTTGGTGAGGCCACAGCTGGAGTAGTGCGTGCAGTTCTGGTCGCCACATTTTAGGAAGGATGTGATTGCACTGGAGGGGGTGCAGAGGAGATTCACCAGGATGTTGCCTGGGATGAAACATTTAAGTTATGAAGAGAGGTTGGATAGACTTGGGTTGTTTTCATTGGAGCAGAGAAGACTGAGAGGCGACCTGATCAAGGTGTACAAGATTATGAGGGGCATGGACAGGGTGGATAGGGAGCACCTGTTCCTCTTAGTTGAAGGGTCAGTCACGAGGGGACATAAGTTCAAGGTGAGGGGCAGGAGGTTTAGGGGGGATGTGAGGAAAATCTTTTTTACCCAGAGGGTGGTGACAGTCTGGAATGCTCTGCCTGTGAGGGTGGTGGAGGCAGGCTGCCTCACATCCTTTAAAAAGTACCTGGATGAGCACTTGGCACGTCATAACATTCAAGGCTATGGGCCAAGTGCTGGTAAATGGGATTAGGTAGGTAGGTCAGGTGTTTCTCACTTGTCGGTGCAGACTCAATGGGCCAAAGGGCCTCTTCTGCACTGTGTGATTTTGTGAAATGGCATGTTGACATCTATTGCAAGAGGATTAGAGTACAAGAATAAATAATTCTTACTACAATTGCATGGGCGTTGGTAAGACCACACGTGGTATACTGTGGGGCCAGTTTTTTAAAACTGGGATGCGGAGAAATTTCTTCACTCAAAGGTTTGTGAATCTTTGGAATTCTCTACACAATTGGGTTGTAGATGAGCCATCCTTGAATATATTTAAGGCTGAGATGGACAGATTTTTGGTCTCTGAGGGAATCAAAGGATATGGGTGGCAGAGTGAAGTTGAAGCCCAAGATAAGTCATGATCATATTGAAAGGCAGTGCAAGCCCGACAGGCCACATGGACTTATGCTAGCCTATTTCTTATGTTCTTAATGGTAGAGTGTTTGCTCTTTGAAGTACCCAGGTACATCTAACTGACAATGCAAAACCAGTGGGAAAAGTCCCAAGGTAATATTGCTCAGTAAGAGTACCACAACTTGCTTAAATTGTATGTTTAATCATTTCAACATGTTTATGTATCGACATACAGTAGCACAGCATACGTACAAGCTCCAACCTAAATTTGAATCGGCTGTTATAATGTAACCTCAAAGTTTCACATCACAAATCTTTCCAACATACCTGAATTTCATAATTCATGTTCATTTACTGACAGTTACAATGGGCTGCAGGTTGGTCACGTTTGTCACTTCATGTTCTCTTTAAACTAAAATATTACACCTGTCTATCCTTGCAGGGCAAAGCAATACACAATGGGCAGAATTTTCTGCCTGTCGGGCAGGCGGGCCCGACCCAATCTCCAGCGGGTGGGGAGCCAAACACCGCCAGCGAAGCGGGCCACACCGCCATTTTACGTGGGTGGGCCAATTAAGGCCCGCCTAGCGTGATGTCCGGCGGGAAGCGCTATGCGCTTCCTGTGCGGGCAAGTGGGATTCCCTAAAACTCAGAGTGCACTCTTTTGCGCATGCACACGAAGAAGGGCATGAAAGGCTAAGTGCAGCCTCAGGGAGATCACTTCCACTTTGAAAAATATTAATAGAAAAAAAAAATTCCCTAACATGTCCCTTTCATGTGGCAATGTCACATGAGATGGGACATGTTCATAATTTATAGAAAAACTTTATTAAAATTGTTAACACCGTGCATGAAACCTCATCCCGCCGCTGGATGAGGTTTCATGTTTTCTCTATTTGCCGCTGGGGCTCCTGGCTTGCCGGCCGACCTTAAGGTTGGACGGGCAGGTCCTTTAATTGTTTAAATGATCCTGTCAATAGCCTCAATTGGCCATTGACAGGTCGGCGGGCCCACAGCTGATTTTTCTGCGCCCCCGCCTTCCTGAAAATTTAAATGGGGCAGGATGACGTCGGGGGTTCCGCCCGACGTCATTCCGCGTCGGCGAGAGGGCCCCACCCCCTGCTCGCTGACGGCAAAATTCTGCCCAATGGATAATTTTCCGACTTTGCACTATTGGCGGGGAGCGTTGGTCACCAGAAGTGCACATGGATATTCAGGTGTAGGCGGCACAACAAATTCCAACCAATTCAATTGTATGGTTGGAAAATCATGCACAGGATATTCCCAAATTTTCAATATACCTATGGGCAAGTCTCCTCCATGATGGGTGAAGTAAAAGCATTATTCCTATATTGCAAGAGAACAGACCAATTCGCAGAAGGCTGAGAAATTATATGTCATTGAGGTGGCAACTTCTACAGCTTTGCTTCGAGAGCATCAAGGCAGTAAAGGAAGGCCAAGCCAGAGTTTCCTCCAAGCTCAATCTAGTACCATGCTGTCCTAGTTATACCTTGTCCTTCATCTCTCGCTGCCATGAACTATACACACAACCAAAGAAATCTCAAATGCAAAATACTGGATCCAATTCTATTTGTAGCTATGTTTTGGAGCTGGCAATCTAACCATTTTCTTCTTGTTCTTATAAGTCGGGCAGAAAGTTTGCAAGAGCTTCCAGTGCTGCAGAACAAGTCAACACTCTGCATTATTCTCATCAATATTTGGAATACCAGTACAGTGAGACACACTGCATGGACACAGATGATGGGTTTGATGAGGTAGCATTGGGTGAGTCAAAGCACATGTATGAGGCAAAGCCAATGATAGGCTTGGAGATGAACTTGCTGTTTGGACAGGAATCACACTTTTTTTTCATGAACTCTAGATAGGCAGTAAAATTAGGCAGCCATTGCTACTCAGTGAGAAACAGAAGCAATGGTGACCACCCTAAATAGTGCGTAACATGCTGTCGGCTATAAACTGGCTGAAATTGCAAATGAACCCTTGGTTAAACTGGAAAATACAAAGGCAAAGCAAAAAGGTTGAGGGAAGTGACAGCCTTGACTGTCACCAACATTGCTTCATTAGGCGGGTGTAGGTTCCTTGCAACAGATGGCATAATTCTGTGACCCTGTCTTCAATGACACACATAAAACATCCTGTAATTGAATTGTACAACCACATAATATAGCATCCCTACATTTTGTATTGATCATGAACTATTAGTTGCTTCCTTCATGACAGCTTGCTGGTCTTGAGCATTCACTTTAAAAGTGGTGGAATTAAAGATGGGCAGGAAATTTGGAAAATCAAGGGCTGTATCCTAGTGTCTTCATTTGCAATCTTTTCAATATATAAAGAGGCTCCCATAGATTTTATATGAGAGAATAAAATATTGATAGGAAACCTATTCCAGGATACAAATCAGGAGCCAAAGAGTTTGAAGACTTGATTTTTCCAGTTCCCATTTGCCAGTGGTGGGTAAAAACAACTGAAGGAGACTTGTTCCAATATTTTTTCATTTATTCACTAGGTGTGGGCATTGCTGCCAAAACCAGCACTTATTGCCTATTACTGGTTGCTCGAGAAGCTGGTGGTGAGCCGCCTTCTTGAACTGCTGCAGCAAATCTGGTGCAGGTACACTCACTGTGCCGTTAGGAAGGGAAATCCAGGATTTTGAACCAGTGACAGTAAAGGAACAGCGACATAGCTCCAAGTCAGGATGGTGTGTGACTTTGATGGAAACTTGCAGGTGGTGCTGTTCTTATGTGTCTGCGGTCCTTGTTTCAGGTGGTTGAAGTCGCTGGTTTAGGAGATGCTGTTGAAGAAATCTAGGCAAATTGCTGCAATGCACCTTGTAGATGGTATATATTGTTGTCACTGGTGGATGAACTGAATGTCTAATGTAAAATAAAAGCAAAATACTGCAGATGCTGGAAATCTGAAATAGAAACAGAAAATGTTGGAAAAACTCAGGAGGTCAGGCAGCACTTGTGGAGAGGGAAACAGAGTTAATGTTTCAAGTCCATATGATTTCTTCAGAGCTAAAGAGAAGTAGAAATGTGATGGATTTTATACTGTTTAACAGGTGGTGGAGCAAAATAGAAGTTCAGGGATAGGCGGGAGCTCAGGAGAGATTGACAAAGATCTCATGGACATAAGACAAAGGGAGCATTAATGGTAGTGTTAAAGACTAAAGAGGATGCTGATAGTGGCATAAAGGTAAGATAGAAGAATGTGTTAATAGCAGAACAAGGATTAACTCGGTTTCTCTCTCCACAGATGCTGCCAGGCCTGCTGAGTATTTCCAGCATTTTCTGATCTTATTTGAATGTCTAACATGGTGGATATGGTGCCAATTGAGGGGGTTACTTTGCCCTGAATGGTGTTGAGCTCCTTGAGTGCTGTTGGAGCTGCACTCATTCAGGCAAGTCGAGAAGATTCCATCATATTCCCGACTTGTGCCTTGTAGATGGTGGAGACACTTTGCAGAGTCAGGAGATGAGTCACCCACTGCAGAATTCCCAGTCTCTGACTTGTTCTTGTAGTCATGTATGGTATTTATGTGGCCTGTCCAATTACATTTTTTGTCAATGTAGGCCACAGGATATTGATGGTAGGGGATTCAGTGATGGTAATGCCGTTGAATGTCAAGGGGAGATGGTTAGGTTGTCTCTTGTTGGAGATGGTCATTACCTGGCAATTATGTGGCGTGATGATATTTATCCGCCCAAGCTGATGAACTGAACCTTCTTTACACTCAATGTTCAATAGCAGTGTACAGTAATTGTATTTCTCACCGTCTTTCAAATTGTTCTCTTTTCACTTCTTCTTTAGTTTTACAACACAAAAGACACAAGTGTGAGTCAGAAACAAAGCCCTAAGACTTGGTGGAACTTCGCACCAGCCATGAAACCTTTCAATTTTAGTTCTATAATCTTCCAGGTTTGCACCAATGCTGCTCCTGAGCCAAGTTATAAGAGGCATGTGAAATGACATGGGGCAACTGCCCTCCTCAAATTGAATACATCCATCCACCTATAGTATATGGTTAGATGACTGGTTAAATTATAACGTTGCAAGGAACACACTGACTCTGCCAGACCACAGCTAGTTTCTCACCACATCACATGGATCATACCCCAAAATGGGCCGTGGTCAAAAGCTTCTGAAAACCAAAATGTTTAGGCGTGTAACTTCTCAACCTACAATTGTGGAATCTGGCAGTGCATCAAACGCCCAGTTACTGTTAAATAAAGTTGATCTTCCTGAATGTGTAAATGAAAATGAAAGGGATGCTTAGTTTTTCTGTTCTTTTTTTAACAGAAATAAATCAACCAGTGATTAAATTCCACCTCTGATAACTGTGTTTTATTCAGTTCAGCTCATAAGGAACTTAGAAAAATGTAGCAGATGTTAAGGATTACATTGCTAAATGCAATATGTAAAGCGGATGTAGTAATTCAGTTTCCTTGGATAGGAAATTGGGCTCAGCAACACCCACCATTAGGGTGCTAGGAGTGCCCTCAGAGTTTCAAAATGGCATCTATGATGCACATGAACACTTGATTGCAAAGTGCACAGGACTCCATTTTGGTGCTGATGCTAGTGCATGTGCTCTGAACATCTGCTGGAACTCTGCAGAGCAGACAAATCATGAATTCAAGAAGCATGAAATGCTGCTTTGATGCCACACTGCCATTCTACAGTTCAATGCACCAGTCGATGCGCTCTCTTAAGCTCGCACAGCTGAACACGCTCCCCACAATTCCCCCAGCCTCCCCAGCAAGACTATTTAATGGATCATCAGCTACTTACAGCTTAGTTGCTGGTGGATTTCTTCTGGCTGCTGTTACAATTCTACATATTTTTGGCAGAGAACGCAGGGCAAGGATAACATTGCCTGTGGCTGTGAAGGTAAACTGGTAGTCACGGCAATGAATTTTTATGCATCTAACTCTTTCCAGGCTGGTGCTGGGGATATGAGCAACATCTCACAGTACGCCTTCCACTATTGCATAAGGGATCTCACTGAGGCTTTCTATTCAAAGAGAGTTAAATTGATTTCATTCTCTCTTGCCAAGACACAAGCAGGCGAAGCAACCATGAGTGTTTCTCAGATTGCCGGCTTCCTCGTGGTGCAAGCTGTCATTGACTGCACATATATTTGCTTTGTGGCATTGCATGTTAATTTGGCAATATACCAGAAACAAAAGAGATTCCACTCCCTCAATGCCCTATTGTTGCATGGCCACACACGTCTCAAGCAGATCAACACCCAGTATCTCGGTAGCAGTCATGATGCATTCATTCTGAGGCAGTCCACTATGCCAGCTATATTTCTGCCACCATGGCAAACCAAAGGGTGGTTTACTCTGAGGAATGGATATCCAGTGATGACCTAGCTGAACACACTGATTTTTATCCCATTTGCACAAGTGGGGCAAGCTGAACTAAAATGCTTTCACCGCCTGCACTGCTCTGGAGGAGACCTCCAGTGCAGTGCACAGCAGAGTGGGTATCAAGATTTGCGGTGATCTGCTGCAGGCGACCAGCTATCAGGCAAGAAGATGAGGATCAGAACCACAAGCAGGAGGAGAAGGAGAAGGAGGAACAGAAGGAGGCCGATGACAATATGAAAGGAGGATGAGGAAGAGGAAAGGAAGTGGCAACCTGGATAGCAACTTTCTATCTGGTTTGCATGTGGAAAAACTAATTCGAGGGAGATATCTGTAAACTGCAACCCCAATTCACCAATCACCAACAATCCCACTTTCCTTTATCTTCTCTGTCACATTTATTTTTTGCCACGAGAAAATAAAAGTCACCAAAAATAAATGTTCCAAACCAAATTTAGAAATGTAATCATGCCATAATGAATGCAAACAGAAACTAATCATCCTTGTGAATTCCCTTAGTACCTGTTTTCCATGTACCTTTACCTATCCTAGTGTTCCTATACGGCATTACCCAGTGGTTGTAGCACGGCTGGTGGATGGGCAGATTCTTGTGGAGGCAATGAGGGTCTCGGCTGCTAGATGGAGAGCTGGCAAGATCTGTGTCGCCTCTTTTTGAGAAGACCCGCCGTATTTTTCCCCCACTCAGGCACTAAATAGACCAGCAACAGACCTTTCCCCAGGATCAAGGACCCCAGGGTTGGAGGTCCCAGCCACTGAAAGCTGCTGGCCAATCAGAGCCGCACCACTGGTGAGGTGGCGGCTGCTGCCAGTTCTAAACCCACTCAAGGCCTCAGATTGAGGGGGGGCCCAAGCCCTGGTGAGTGATGGCAGGAAGGGAGTTGTGGGAAAGGGGTTGAGGCTGGGGGCTGGGGAACTGCAGCAAGATGAGTGGGTGGTTCACAGCAGGACCTACATCCTGATGCTGGCACCTTGATCAGACAGAGTGAGGGACCCCCTTCCCCTTCCACCTCCCCTCACCAGCACGGGGGCCCATAAGCAAACTCGCCAGGGTTCATCGCATGACAAATCCCCTGGCCGCCTCTGGGTTAATACCAGCTGCAGTGGGATGAGGCCCTTAAGTCGGCATCAATTGCCTCAATTAGCGACTGAGTGGGAAGGCCGTCCACAGGCCTTCCTGTTATGGACTTCATTGGGGCGGAGGTAGGAAGGCAGTGGGGTCCCCACCCGCCCATCTGCCCGCACCACCAAACTCACCACAAGGGAGGGTGCAAGATTCTACCCAGATGCCGAAAGATCATCAAATGTTAACTCTGCTTCTCTCTCCACAGATGCTGCATGACCTGAACATTCCCAGCATTTTCTATTTTGATTTCAAATTTCCAGAATCCACAGTATTTTACTTTTGTCTAACTAAGCTGACTTGTCTTATTGAAGAGAGAACGAAAATACGACCTAGCAATTTTCAAAGGCAGAAGTGCAAAAATTACTTGGGTGAGGATGGTAATATCACAATTTCCTCAGCTCGTAAGCTTGTTGCAAAATTTATATAATTTTGTTTAATATACAGTTTTTTTGCATAAAAGGTTCATAACAAAGACTTAGCATACAAATTATTAAAGATGTTTAAGGAGGTAGTCTGCAATTTTGCAGCACTCCCATAATGTGTACACCTTGTTTAATTGAAATGTGTATTAGAAGTAATTCTGACATTGGTAATCATGGTAATTGCTGCATTATGAAAGAATGGAGATACATAACTCAGGTACACATCAGATAAAGAAAAGTTGGTAGAATATAATTTTTGTTTATACAAGTTTCACTTTTATATGTCAATGTGATCATAATGAGAAGCTCCACCTTAAACCACAAATTCATAAATAATTTAAGAGAATCTCAATTGAATAGGACCAAAGTTACAGCATTACAATTGGGAACAAACTGAAGTTACACATGAATCTTTATTGATTGTTAATGTTGTAACAGTACGTCTCACTGATAGAATTTATTTTGGCTATGCTACTGAGAATGCGCAGATAGCTATGCAGTTGTTTTACATTTTACATGTTAAAAAATCAAGGGAATAACTAACTCAACAATGTGAAGTCACCTATTATATTTAAGATGAAACATTAAATAATTTTGTCAAGCTGAGTTAGTTACTTTCTTGATTCAATCTGCAAATAAGAGGAAGAGGCCATTCAGCCCATCATGTTTGCACCAGCCAAAAAGAGAAAAAATAAGCTAGCTGTTCATTTTAATGCCACTTTCCAGCACCTGGTCCATAGCCTTCCAGGTTACAGCACTTCAGATGCAGATCCAGGTACCTTTTAAATGAGTTGAGCATTTCAGCCTCAACCACCAACTTAGGCTGTGAATTCCAGATGCCCACCACCCTCTGGGTCAAAACGTTTTTCCTCATGTCCTCTCCACTCTTTCTCACAATCCCCATAAATCTATGCCCCCTGGTTATTGACCACTCAGCTAGAGGAAGCAAGTCTTTCCTGTTTACCCTATCTAGACCCCTCATAATTCTGCACACCTCAATTAGGTCACCCCTTAGCCTCCTCTGTTCCAAATAAAACAACCCTAGCCTATCCAATATCTCCTCATAGCTGCAAGTTTCAAGCCCTGGCAACATTCTTGTAATGCACTCTCTCCAGAGCAATTATGTCCTTCCTATAATGTGGTGACCAGAACTGTACACAAAATTCCAGCTGTAGCCTAACCAGCGTTTTATACAGTTCCCTACAATACATCCCTGCTTTTGTATTCAATATCTTGCCCAATAAAGGAAAGCATTCCATACGCTTTCTTGACCACCTTGTCCACCTGTCCTGCCACCTTCACGGACCTGTGGACATGCACTCCAAGCTCTCTCACTTCCTCAACTGCTCTCAATATCATCCCATTTATTGAGTATTCCCTTGCTTTGTTTGCCCTCCCCAACTGCATTATCTCAGGCTTTTCGGATTGAATTCCATTTGCCACTTCTCCGCCCACTCAACCAAACCATTGATATCATTCTGGAGTCGACAGCTATCCTCTTCACTATCAACTACATGGCCAATTTTTGTGTCATCTGCAAATTTCCCAATCATGCCTCCCACATTTAAGTCAAAATCATTAATATATACAACAAACAGCAAGGGACCCAACACTGGGCCCTGGGGAACACCGCTGGAAACTGTTTTCCATTCGTAAAAACATCCATCGACCATTACCCTTTGTTTCCTGTCACTGAGCCAATTTTGGATCCAACCTGTAATCTTCCCCTTTATCCCCTGAGATCTCACTTTCCTGACCAGTCTGCCATGTGGGACCTTGTCAAATGCCTTACTGAAATTCATGTAGACAACTAGAGGCAGGGCAGCTCAGTCCCATGTTATGTACCGCCTGCAACATGTGGGAAGTCCTAGGCACTCCTTGCACTCTGACCAACCACATGTGCAGGAAGTGCCACCAGCTTCAGCTACTTGAGCTCTGAGTTTCAGAGCTTGAGTGGCAGCTGGAGGCAGCGAGGTGCATCTGCGAGGCTGAGAGTTTCGTGGATAGCATGTTTTTAGACGTGGTCACCCCATAGCTAACGGAAGTGAAGGCAGAGAGGGAATGGGTGACTATCAGTCAAAAGAAAAGTGTCAGGCAGGCAGTCAGAAAATCCCCAGGGTGCATCTCACTCGAGAACTGTTTTTCTGTGTTGGAAAACGGTGAGAGTGATCATTCCTCTGGGGACCGCAGCCACACTGATGGCATTGTGAGTGGCTCAGCTGCACAGGGCGGGGAGGAAAAAAAGGGGAAGAGCAACAGTGGCAGGACACTCGATAGTAAGGAGAGCAGACAGGCGTTTCTCCGGCCGTAGACGTGACTCCAGGATGGTATGTTGCCTCCCTGGTGCCAGGGTCAAGGATGTCACTGAACGGCTACAGGGCATTCTAAAGGGGGAGGGCAAACTGACAGAGATCGTGGTACATATTGATACCAACGACATAGGTAGAAAGAGGGATGAGGTCCTGCAAGTAGAATTTAGGGAGCTAGGAAACAGATTAAAAAAACAGGACCTCAAAGATAGTAATCTCTGGATTACTTCCGGTGCCACGCGCTAGTGAGTATAGAAATAGGAGGTTAGTCCAGGTGAATGCGTGGCTGGAGAGATGGTGCAGATAGGAGGGCTTTAGATTTCTGGGGCACTGGGACCGTTTCTGTGGGCAGTGGGACAAGGACAAGGTGGACGGGTTGCACCTGAGCCAGAATGTGACCAACATCCTTGCGGGGAGGTTTGCTAGTGCTGTTGGAGAGGTGTTAAACTAACTTGGCAGGGGGATGGGATCCTGAGAGGGGCACTGGCAATAATTTTCAATACCTCTCTGGCCACAGGAGAGGTGCCAGAGGACTGGAGGACAGCCAATGTGGGACTGTTATTCAAGAAGGGAGAAAAAGATAAACCAGGGAACTGCAGGCCTATCAGTCTAACCTCAGTGGTGGGGAAGGTATTGGAAGCAATTCTGAGGGACAGAATTAATCTACACTTGGAGAGGCAAGGATTAATCAAGGACAGTCAGCATGGTTTTGGTAAGGGAAGATCATGTCTGACCAATTTGATTGAATTTTTCGAAAAGGTGGCCAGGTGTGTAGATGTGTGCATTTGACGTTGTCGACTTGAACTTCAGCAAGGCTTTTGATAATGTCCTGCATGGGAGACTGATAACGAAGGTAAGAGCCCATGAGATCCAAGGCAATTTGGCAAATTAGATCCAGAATTGGCTGAGTGGCAGGAAGCAGAGGGTGATGGTCGAGGGGTGTTTTTGTGACTGGATGCCTGTGTCCAGTGGGGTTCCACAGGGATCAGTGTTGGGTCCTTTGCTGTTTGTGATATATATAAACGATTTAGACTTGAATGTAGGAGGGTTGATCAGTAAGTTTGTGGATGACACGAAAATTGGTGGGTTGGTAAATAGTGTGGAGGATAGCCTTAGATTACAGGAGGATATAGACGGGCTGGTCAGATGGGATGATCACTGGCAAATGGAATTTAATCCGGATAAATGTGAGGTGATGCACTTGGACAGGACAAACAAGGCATGGGAATACACGATGAACGGTAGGATCCTGGGAAGTACCGAGGATCAGATGGACTTTGGTGTGCATGTCCACCGGTCCCTTAGGGTAGCGGGACAGGTAGATAAGGTGGTTAAGAAGGCATATGGGATACTTGCCTTTATTAGCCGATGTATAGAATATAAGAGCAGGGAGGTTATGCTGGAACTATATAAAATGCTGGTTAGGCCACAGCTAGAGTATTGCATGCAGTTCTGGAATCCGCATTATAGGAAGGATATGGTTGCACTAGAGAGAGTGCAGAGGAGATTTACCAGGATGTTGCCTGGGCTGGAGAGTTTTAGATATGAGGAGAGATTGGATAGACTGGGGTTATTTTCCCTGGAGCAGAGGAGATTGAGGGAGGACATGATTGAGGTTTTTAAAATTTTAGAGGCATAGATAGGGTAGACAGGAAGGAACTTTTCCCCTTGGTGGAGGGATCAATAACCAGGGGGCATCGATTTAAGGTAAGGGGCAGGAGGTACAGAGGGGATGTGAGGAAGGATTTTTTCACCTAGAGGGTGGTGGGGATCTGGAACTCACTGCCTGAAAGGGTGGTAGAGTCAGAAACCCTCATAACACTTAAGAAGTATTTGGATGTACACTTGCGAGGCCATGGCGTACAAGGCTATGGGCCTGGTGCTGGAAAATGGGATTAGAATAGTTAGGTACTTGTTTGACCAGCGCAGACTCGATGGGCCGAAGGGCCTTTTTCAGTGCTGTAGGCCTCTATGACTCTATGACTAACATCCACTGCACTACCCTCATTAATCCTCCTTGTTACTTCCCAAAAAATTCTATACAGTTATTAAGACACGATCTTCCCCTAATACCATGCTAACTATCCCTGATCAATTCTTGCCTTTCTAAGTGACAGTTTATTCTGTCTCTCAGAATTGTTTCCAATAAGTGACACACCACCGAAGTCAGGCTGACCGGCCTATAATTTTTTCGTCTATCCCTTACACCCTTTTTAAATAATGGTACAATGCTCGTGGGCCTCCAATTCTCTGGGACCTCACCTGTATCTAGTGAGGGTTGGAAAATGATTCTCAGAGCATCCGTTATTCCTTCCCTGGCTTCCTTCAACAGCCTCGGATTCAATCCATCTGGCCCTGGTGATTTTACCACCTCCCAGGATGCCAGTCCCTCCAATAACTTCCTCTCTCACTATGCTTAGAGTGTGAGAGGAGGACCCTGGGACAGGCAGTCAGCAGCAGCTAGAGGAGAGTGCAAGAGGAGGATCCTGAGCAGGCAGTCAGCAGCACCTAGTGGAGAGTGCAAGAGGAGGACTCTGGGACAGGCAGTCAGCAACACCTAGAGGAGAGTGCGAGAGGAGGACCCTGGGGCAGGCAGTCAGCAGCAAGTAGAGGAGAGTGCAAGAGGAAGACCCTGGGACAGGCAGTGGGCAGCACCTAGCACCTAACAGCACAGGAGAAACATAAGTTCATTGGCTGGTGAGAAACTCGTTACAAAGTGCCATCGAGTAGCTAAGAATTAGAAAAACACATTCTTTTTAAGAGAATGGGCTCCTTACATTTAAGTAAGAAACACAAGCAATAGGGAATAACGTTAAGTCGAGGTCAGGTAAAATAAAGTTGCATAAGTAAACCAAAGTAAAATAAAGTTAATGCAAGGGAAGTAAATTGATGCCATGGCAGGACAGTTCGGTTGTGTGGGAGTGTATGTCTTGTAATATGTGGGAAGTTGTGGACACTATCAGTCTCCTAGACGACCACATGTGCAGGAAGTTGCAGAACTTTGAGCTGGGTTTTGGAGTTCGAGCGGTGGCTGGAGTCACGGTGGTGCATCCGCGAGGCTGAGATCTACATGGATAGCACATTCAGATAGGTGGTCACACCGCAGCTTCGGAGCCTGAAGGCAGAAAGGGAATGGGTGACTGCCAGGCAGTCCAAGGAAATTAGGCAGGTAGTGCAGGAGTCCCCTGGGGTCCCGCTCACCAATTGGTTTTCCGTTTTGGATACTGGTGAAGGCGTTGGTCCCGCAGGGGAGTGCAGTCAGAAGCAAGTTTGTGGCACCACACGCAGCTCTCTGTAAAGGAAGGGAGAAAGAAAGAAGAGGGGAAGAGCAGTAGTAATAGAGGATTCATTCATTCGGGGAACAGACAGGCGTTTCTGTGTCTGTAGATGTGACGCCAGGGTGGTATGTTGCCTTCCTGGTGCCAGGGTCAAGGATGTTATGGAACGGCTGCTGGACATTCTTTTGGGGGAGGGTGATCAGCCAGAGGTCGTGGTCCACGTTGGTACCAATAACTTAGGTAGGAAAAGGGATGAGGTCCTGAAAGCAGACATTAGGGAGCGAGGGGTAAGAATGAAAAGCAGGATCTCTAAAGCCGTAATCTCAGGATTACTCTCAGTCCCACATTCAAGCGAGTATAGGAGAATCGAGCGAATAAACACGTGGCTGGAAAGTGGTGCAGGAGGGAGGGCATTAGATTTGAGGCATTGGGATCAGTTCTGCGGAAGGTGGGACCTGTACAAGCCAGATGGTCTACACCTGAACAGGACTGGGGCGAATATCCTCGCAGGGGGATTTGCTAGTGCTGTTGGGGGGGTGGGGGAGTTTAATCTAGATTGGCAGGGGGATGGGAACTTGAGGCAAATTCAGAGCAGGGAACGGGAGATGGAGAATTAATGAGTGATTCTGAAAGACAGAAGCAGCACAGGTTAAGAAGTGTACAGCACAGGAATTTGGCAGTGTTAAAAGGAATGTATGTAAATGCAAGGAGCATAGTAAATAAAGCCGATGAGCTGAGGGCACAGATAGACACATGGCAGCATGACATTATCGCTATAACAGAAACTTGGCTAAAGGAGGGGCAAAAATGGCCACTCAGCATCTCTGGATATAGAGTGTTCAGGCAGGATAGGGAGGGGGATAAAAAATGTGAGCGTGTAGCATTATTGGTGAAAGAATCAATTAAAACTGTGAGGTAGGATGATATATTAAATGAAGCATCAAATGAGGCCATATGGGTTGAGGTCAGAAATAAAAAAGGGGCAGCCACACTGCTAGGAGCGTACTAAAGACCTCCAAATAGTGGAAGGGAGTTAGAAGTGCAAAATTGTGGACAGATTTCTAAGTGCAAAAAATAATAGGGCAGTAATCGTTGGGGACTTCAACTACCCTAATATCAATTGAGATACAAACAGTGTGAAGGGCACAGAGGGCACAAAATTCTTGAAGTGCATTCAAGAGAACTTGTATAGGCAGCACGTAACAAGCCTAATGAGAGGGGGCGCAATTCTAGATTTAGGGCAGAATTTTCCCAGAATTGCACTAAGTGTGCTAGCGGGCGGATAAAATGGAGTCCTACCGGCCGAGGAAAAGGCGGGTTTTCATGCCGTATCGTCCCGAGACTGCCTCACTATTTATTCACTTCTGCGAAACACACCGTTTCCATGGCGGGCGGGGTCTCATTTGCCCCCCCCCCGCCAACACCCCGCTGTTGCATCACGCCGGCCGCCATCTTTAAAAGGCAGCCACCAGCAGCTGCCCAGGAGACATGGCCAACAAAGGAAAAAAAACTGCAGCCCCCCACTACAACGGCGGGTCCCTTGAGCAACTGCTGGATACCGTGGAGGTCCCCTGGGATGTGCTCTACCCCTGCTCTGGCTGGAGAATGAGCAGCAAAATCACCAACCCGGCTTGGGAGGCAGTGGCAGCGGTGGTCAGTGCATACGCCCTGCAGAGGAGGACAGTCACCCAGTGCCACAAAAGGATCAATGATCTCCTTTGTTCCGCCAGGGTAAATCACTCTTCTCATCACTCCCAACTCGCACACTCACAAACCCATCACGCATCCACAGGACCCTCGCTCACTGCCAGTGCAAGGGACATCACCATTCACTCTCTCACACACACAGTTATTGTCCTCATCCCATCCATGGGACCACTCACCATCCACACAGGCCAGGCATATTTAACATCTGGCCCGGCAGGCGGCCTGATACACATGCACCCTATCTCTATCCATGCAGGACAAACTGGCTCACAACAGGAGGGAAAGGTTGCTGACAGGTGGAAGGATGCCGGAGATCAAAGTTCTGACAGAATTTGAAAACAGAGCTATCCAGCTGCCGATGATGACCAGGACCTGTGCAGACGGTGAGATCGGCACTGCTCTGTCAAGTGAGGATCCAGCAGTGCAACATCCATCAGACAACCATGCCGTGAGTGATGTGTCCTCTTTCACAGGCCATTGCCATGCACTAATTATCTCCCCTTACTTTTCCAGACACATCTGCCAAACAGCTGACACAGTCCATGACCCAGAGCCTCCAATCCAGTCCCAAAGAAAACTCTGAAGAGGAATCTGAAGGTACCCTCCCTGAAGTCCCATCACAGCGCTCACCCACACCCTCCACCAGCACAGAGATACACACCTCGGCGGCGTGTAGCTTTAGAGTAACTTCGGGATCACAATCTGGCGAGCACATCACACTTTCTGATCCACAGCAGACAAAGGTAGGGACTTCCCAGGTCCCTGGCACTTGGAGGGCTGCTGGAGGCCAGAGCGTTGCTGAGTCCGAGTCAGATGACGAGTTTCTGGACTTGGTCATGTCACAGTTGCTGGAGCTGCAAAGTCAAGCTCGGGAACATCAGGAAGGGATGTCTGCTACACTCCTCAGATTGCAAGGCACAATGGAGGAGTCCATCCGTCTTCAGGCTGAGGTGATAGTGCCGGCATTATAACACACCAAGGTCAACACTGGCAGGATGGCGGCCGCCATGGAGGCCTTGGTCCAGGACGTCACTCCTGCACTGCTGCGCAGGCTTAACTCCATCGCTGATGTCATAGCTGGCCTCCAACAGTGTGTACGCGAGAGGAATGCTGGACAGCTCGACCTCACTCCAGCTACCCCTTCCACTCACAGAGTCAGACAGGGGCTCTCGGGCACCCATAGGGAGGAGGATCAGCAGGTGTACACTGCAGGGCCATCCACCCAGGTGACCCTGGGAGTGACCGGCCCATCTGACTCCCCTCTTCCTGTGACCTCCGCAGATCCAGCTTCACAGGCCGAGGAGGGTGCCACAGCCACACAGCAGGACCCTGAAAGAAGGCCGGAGGCCCAAAGACATCACAGACAGGGCGTAACAGTCAGCAGGCTGCCTCCACCTCCGCTGTGGATGTCCGGGGAGCACCGAGACGTAGTGGCAGGGTTAGGAAAGTTAGGTAAAAGTAGTTGCACAGCTTGGCCATGGGTGTTGATCACTTGTACATACTGTTCACTATTGTCAATAAACTCCTAAGATGTCTCCCTGCCTGTGGCTCCTTGTTCTGATGAAAACTGCTCTTGACACTCAGATATGAACCTTTTTGCACAAGTTGATAGGCAGGTGTCTCAGTCCAGGGTCTCTTCACTGTGCAGCCTTCAGACCACAGTGATGGTCCAGACTCTCACTCCCTGCAAACGTTACTGATGCCTGCACCTCGGCAATGCTGGTCATTGCTGCCAGAATGTAGTGGGCAGGTGCCACAGAGTTCTCTCATACTCTCTCTGTGCTCTCAGCACCTTTAAGGTGGGGCTGGCCCCCATCATAGAAACATAGAAAAGTTACAGCACAGAAGGAGGCCATTTGGCCCATCTTGTCCATGCCAGCCCGAGGACACCCAGGTGCCATTTCTAATCCCACCTTCCTGCACCCGGCCCATAGCCCTGCAGCTTACAGCACTTTAGGTGCAGATCCAGGTACTTTTTAAAATAGTTTAGATTTTCTGCCTCCACCACCAACTTGGGCAGCGAGTTCCAGACACCCACTACCTTCTGCATAAAAAAGTTCTTCCTCATGTCCCCCCTACACCTTCTGCCACTTATCTTGAATCTATGTCCCCTGGTTCTAGAATTCTCCACCAAGGGAAACAATTTTATCCTATCCACTCTATCTATTCCCCTCATAATTTTGTACACCTCAATCAAGTCACCTCTCAGCCTTCTTTGTTCTAAGGAAAATAACCCTAACCTATCCAATCTCTCCTCATAGCTACACTTTTCTAACCCTGGCAACATTCTTGTAAACCTCCTCTACACTCTCTCCAGAGCTATTATGTCCTTCCTGTAATTTGGTGACCAGAACTGCACACAATACTCCAGTTGTGGCCTTACCAGTGTTTTATACAATTCCAACATTATGTCCTTACTTTTATATACTATACCTCTGCCAATGAAGGAGAGCATTCCATATGCCTTCTTTACAACCTTGTCTACTTGAACTGCTGCCTTCAGGGACCTGTGTACTTGTACGCCAAGATCTCTCACTTCATCTACCCCTCTTAGTATATTCCCATTTATTGTGTAATCCCTGTAATTGTTTGACCTCCCTAAATGTATGACCTTACACTTCTCTATGTTAAAATCCATCTGCCACTTTACTGCCCACTCCACCAACCCATCTATATCGTTTTGGAGATTTTGGCTATCCTCTACACTATCCACCACTCAGCCAATCTTTGTGTCATCTGCAAATTTCCCAATCCTGCCCCCAACGTTCACGTCCAAATCGTTAATATATAACACAAACAGCAAGGGTCCCAACACCGAACCCTGTGGAACACCACTTGAGACAACTTTCCATTCGCAAGGGCATCCATCGACCATTACCCTTTGTTTCCTGTTACAAAGCCAACCTTTTATCCAGTTTGCCACATTACCCTGAATCCCATGAGCTTTTACTTTCCTGACCAATCTGCCATATGCCTTGTCAAATGCCTTGCTAAAATCCATGTACACAACATCCACTGCACTACCTTCATCAACCCTTCTTGTCACTTCCTCAAAGAATTCAATCAAATTTGTGAGGCAAGACCTTCTTTTAACAAATCCATGCTGACCATTCTTGACTAGTCCATGCCTTTCTACATGACAGTTAATCCTATCTCAGGATTGATTCTACTAATTTACTCACCACCGATGTTAGACTAACTGGCCTATAATTGTTTGGCATTTCCTTTGATCCCTTTTTAAACAATGGAACTACGTTTGCATTTCTCCAGTCCTCTGGTACCTCCCCTGTATCTAGTGAAGATTGGAAAATAATCCTCAGAGCATCTGCTATCCCCTCCCTGACTTCCTTCAGCAGCCTCGGAAACAATCCATCTGGCCCTGGTGACTTCTCAACTTTCAAGGATTTCAACCCTTCAAGTACTTCCTCTCTCTTTATGACTATCCCGTCCAATATCTCACAGTGTTCCTCCTGGGCTACTATATCTACATCCTCCCTTTCCTTTGTAAACACGGAGACAAAATATTCATTCAAAACCCTTCCCACAGCCTCTGCATCTACACACAAGTTTCCATCTTCATCTTCATCATCCACTTTTTCCTTAACTAACCTTTTAGCATGAATGTATTGGTAAAGCATCTTTGGGTTATCTTTAACTTTACTTGCTAATCTTTTTTCATGTCCTCTCTTTGATTTCCTTATTTCCTTTTTTACTTTGTCCCTGCACTTCCTATAGTCGTCTAGGCTATCTGCAGTGCTTAGTTCTTTGTGCCTATCGTACGCTTTCTTTTTCTGTTT
The DNA here is from genome assembly GCF_964194155.1 of Cetorhinus maximus. NCBI lineage: Eukaryota > Metazoa > Chordata > Chondrichthyes > Lamniformes > Cetorhinidae > Cetorhinus > Cetorhinus maximus. Next base: position 87,837,905 of record NC_135879.1, read on the forward strand.
GATCTTCCCCTCTATTCCTCTAGACAACCAGGGGGGGTCTAGATTTGGCAGTACCACTCTTATTTTTATAGGGGACATGTCTACTTTGTACAATTAGGATCTCACTTTTTAGTGCTTCCCACTGGTTTTCCACTGTTTTATCCTCCAGCAGTGCTGTCCAGTCCACCTCAGCCAAGTCCCGTCTCATTTCTGCAAAATTTGCCTTCCCCCAGTTCAAGACTTTTACTCCTGCCTTATCTCTGTCCTTTTCCATGCTAAATCTAACTGAATTGTGATCACTGTCCCCGATATGGTCGCCAACTGTCACTTCACCCGCTTGCCCTTCTTCGTTCCCGAAGGCTAGGTCTAGAATTGCATCTCCTCTTGTTGGGTTTGTCAGTAATTGGTTGAAAAAATTTTCCTGGACACACTGGATAAATTTTTCTCTCTCAGTGCCCCTTATATTGTTTGAATCCCAGTTGATATTAGGATAGTTGAAGTCTCCTACTATTATTGCCCTCTTGTTCTTACAAGCAGAAATTTGCCTACATATTTGTTCTTCTATCTCCCTTTCACTATTTGGGGGTCTGTTGTTTACTCCCAGTAGTGTGACTGCCCCTTTTTTATTTCTAAACTCAATCCATAAAGCCTCGTTTGTTGACCCATTTAGTATATCATACCTCTCACAACTGGAATTGATTCTTTAACCATTAGTGCTACCCCCCTCCTTTTTTATCTCCTACTCTATCGTGTCTGAAGACTCTATAACCAGGGACTCTATCACACCAGCATGTGCAACCAGTGATGCTGTGCACCAGCTCCTGAAGGGTTGAGGTCCGAATGCGGACACAGCACAAGATGCATCTAAAGTTTCATGGCTGCGTCTCTGAGATGACCCTGATCATGGAGCGCAAGTGAGCTGCCCTCGGCCAGACAGGAGTCAGAAATTCTCAGAGGCTTCGTGAAGATCTATGGAGTGTCCTCACTGTATGTTGTCATCATCCTCCTGCGATCGAGCGACTATTAGGGCCTCCACTGCATCTCCATGACAGGAGCATTCTCACAGAGGGTTTTGGCGCTGCCATAAGCGAAAGTGGAGTGAAGCACTCACAACTGCGAGGTGGGGATCTATGGGGACACCTCACTGCATGTCATCATCACCCGGCAGCAATGAGGGCTTCCCGAGTTCGCCTGCTTCGTCTAGCCAGTGCGAGAGCCTCATCCCCATCATCATCACCACTGAGGGCCCCCTCACCCTCATCGGCATCCATCTCATCCAAGGAGAACTCCAGCTCCTAAGTCAGCTCCTCACTCTGTTGGAACACCAGGATGTAAAGGGCGCAGCAGATGACGACAATGTGTGACGCCCTCTGCGGACTGTATTGCAGGGCACCACCAGACTGGTCCAGGTACTAGAACCGTATCTTCAGCATCCTGATAGTCTGCCCCACCAAGTTGTGAGTTGCTGCACGAGCCTCATTATAGTGTCACTTTGCTGCAGTCTGAGGTCACCGCATGGGTATCATCAGTCACGGCCTCTGCAGGTAGCCCTTGTCCCCAAGTAGCCAACCCTGCAGCCTCTGTGGTCCTGGAAGACTGCAGGGATCTGCGAGCGACTCAGGATGTAGACGTCGTGCACGTACCTGCAGGATGTGTTTCTGGTGGTCGCTCATGAGCTGCATGTTCAGTGAGTGGAGGCCCTTGCGGTTGATGAAGTCCGCCGTGTGTAGGGACAGAGAACTGAGTGCCACATGAGTGCAGTCAATCACACCCTGCACCTGTGGGAATCCTGAGATCAGGGCGAATCCAATGGCCCTTGCATCCTGGCTGTCCCGGTCCTGGACGAAATGCACAAAGTTGTGTGCCATGGAAAAGATGGCATCCATGACCTCAGGGATACATCTGTGGGTGACGGATAGTGAAATCCTACAGGGGGCACCTGTGGAGCCCTGAAAGTAGCCACTGGCATAGAACTTGAGCACCACGGTCACTTTCACAGCCACTGGCAGTGGATGCCCTCCATGTCTCCTTGGCGCCAAGTCCTGCAGTAAGTGGCAGATATGAGCCGTCAGGTCCCTAGACATGCACAGTCATTGGTGACACTGGTTCTCAGTCATCTGCAGGAATGGCAAGCAGTGCCTATAGACCCTGGGTGTCGCTAGGCACCGACAAGCCACGGCTCGCTTTCGTTCCTGGGCAGCATGTGCAGGAGCCACTGCTGCCCCTTCTTTATGAGGTTGCTGCTCCGGCCTTTGCACAGCCAGGAGCCTCAGTCACTCTCTCCTCAGTCTTCTATGGTTTCTGTAAGCCATCAGGCGTATAGCTAGGTCACCAGGATCCATGATCCTGATGTGGTCCTCCTGCAGCATGAAAGAGAGAGAGACGTGATTATCATGGCTGTACTTAGCACCTTTCCTGGCCCTGTGTGACTACCCCTTAACGCTTCCCGGGGAGTGCTGGTCACCCCTCGGATGCTCAGAGATGAGTGCGCTGCATGGCTGCCCTGTAAACCTGCGACATGGGGGGACACTGGTCCAAACCAGGATGCTGAGATTGCAAGAGGCTGTGAGCGCCTCCAGCAGTGACTGCTACATGGCCAGCATTGGTGAGGAGATTGCACAATGTGTGCAGTCCAACTGCTCTGCGATCCAATAAAGTGGTGGCGGACTCGAAGTCTGTTCTTGGGGTGTGGGGCACTTGGTGGCCCTTTGGTGCCTCTGCGTTGCTTGCATGGGCAGGCAGGCGAGGAGCCCGACCCCATTCATATCACTGTGGCTGCGCCTGATCTGTCTCATTAGGTGTCCCTAATGCGTGGCCACTTCCCTCGCTTACCCTGACCCCCGCCTGGATTGCCTGTGTGTAGGATACAGTATCCGGTCAGCACGTAACACCTCCCCCTCCCCCCCACCGATCACGGTCACCTCCGAGGCTAGTCAGCACTTTCCCCCGGACACCACCCCCACCCCACCGCCTCAGCAGTTGCTTCCGAGGCTGGCCAGCACTTGCCCCTGCCCCCTCTCCACCCCCCCCCCCCCCCCCCCCCCCCCCACCCCCGATGCCTGTAAACAACAGGTGAGCTGTGGAGAACGTTGCTGCTCACTCACCTCAGTTTCTCCAAAGTGAAGGCCGCCAAGTGAACATCGCCTGCGTGCTGCTGTGAAACACATCGGGGTGCTTTCCCACCAACATGGACGCACAATACGGCAGGGGTCCATGAGCCTGGCAGGATGGCCTTTTAATTCTATGCTGATGTATTACAATTCGCTCCCCACCGACCGATGGCAGGAAACGCGGCCCGCCATCGGCGAACTGAGAGGACGATCGTGACCTGCCTTCACGCTGTCATGAAGCAGGTCACGCCATATTTCCTGCGCTCGCCACCTATCACGCCCGCTGCCAGCGGGCTCGGAAAATTCCGCCCTTAGTCTTAGGAAAGGAAGCAGAACAAGAGGATGAAGTAGCAGTGGGGGACCATTTTGGAGATAGTGACCATAATATAGTTAGATTTAGCGTCATTATGGAAAAGGACATAGATAGAACAGGAGTAAAAATTCTAAATTGGGGCAAGACAATTTTTACAAAGTTGAGAGGTGAGCTGGCGAATGTGGACTGGATACAGCTATTAGAAGGAAAAACTGTCAAATCAGTGGGAGGTATTCAAAGGCAAGATTCTACGGGCACAGTGTAGACATGTCTCCACAAAGAAAAAAAGAGTGGTACTGCCAAATCTAGAGCCCCCTGGTTATCCAGGAGCATACAGGCCAAGATAAAGCAGAAAAAGAAAGCTTATGATAGTCACAAAAGACTTAATACTGTAGAAAGCGTAGAGGAGTATAGAAAGTACAGGGGTGAAGTAAAAATGGAAATTAGGAAAGCAAAGAGAGGATATGAAAAAATATTGGTAGGTAAAATCAAAGAAAATCAGTACATTTACCAGTACATTAAGAGCAAGAGAATAACTGAGGTAAAGGTAGGGCCTATCAGGGGTGTACACAGTAACTTCTGGGTTGATGTAGAACATGTGGGCAGGGTTCTCAATGAGTACTTTGTCTCCGTCTTCACTAAGAGAGGGATGATGCAGACATTCTAGTTAAAGAGGAGTGTGAAATATTGGATACAATAAGCATAGTAAGAGGAAGGAACTAAATAGCAATCCAAATATTGACAGCTAGCAACATCTTCACTTTCACCACTAACACAATAATGTGACAGTCACATAGTTCTATATAACTTCTGAGGGTCGCCACCTTTATAAATTAAGAGTATATTTTTATCTCAATTGTATAATATGGTATTGCAGCTAGGCACACAGGATCATGCCGACCTTCACTAAGTTTTCATATAATTTTGCAAGTATCTTTGCATTTTGGGCTTTTTGCATATTCTTTTCATTGATAGGTTTTATATATATGTAAATATATAAACATTGAATTCACAAAAATTTGAAAAATCACAGGCTACAGCACTGAGACAGAGAGGTTATCTAGGACAATGCTGGGATATATTGCATCATATCTGATTTGTTATATACCCAGATCAGGTGCTTACTTAATGCTGTCTTTGCAAAATGGAACAATCAATATCTTTAAAAAAGACTCAGTTACTTACATCACATTGGAATGGTTTTTCTCCTGTATGGGTCCTCATATGTTCATCTAGGCCCCTTTTTTGACTAAAAGCCTTGTTACATTCCGAGCATTGGTAAGGTTTTTCCTGGGGAATCGACAATAGAAAAAGTGAAAGTGAGACAATGCAGAAACCCAGAAATTACTGAAGACAAATTTGGTGCTGGGAAGTGTGTGTGTTTTTTCCCTTGGAGGGATTCAGCCAGTGAAAAATATCAACTTGATTGCAAAGGCCTCAGTAAAGGCTGAGAAAATCAACTCCTCCAGGTTTTCTTATCGTCACCCATCAGTAATTTAATAAAACAGTTATGTCTGTCATTGGAGGAATTTCTTCAGTTTATCCTGTTCTGTGTAACACCATAGATTAGATTAAACAGAAAAAGGGATATTTACCTGTTTTACACATGCACTTAATTAACTTTAAATTCCAAGGAAATGCATATTTATTTGTGGTTTCAAATTCTACTCAAAATCCCAAGGAAATGCATATTTATTTATGGTTTCAAATTCTACTCATTCAAAGTACAAACTTAAATAAATGGCTATCTTGTTAGTAGCATAGACGCACAGAAATTTGAAATGACATAGTCACAAAGACCCTATAATATTGGGGGGGTGGGGGGGGGTGGTGGTTCCTGGCTTCCCGAATCATTATTCAGTGACCACTGCTAGAAGTGCATATGTGAAGACTTTGGGCAAGGACAGCATTAAGACCTCATCCATGTTAAGTAGACTGCCATCATTCATTACCTAAGCTCACAAATGACAACTTCTACTTGATAGCAGAAGGCACCTGGCAGGTGTGGAACCATACCCAGGTAAAGAGATAACGCTCACAGCAGGAAAATGTAGAAAACTGGGAGAAACAGAGGAACTAGTTGAAATGAAACAGATGTAAATACAAAGGCCTAAATTTAAAAAAATATTTTGCCCAAGGCATAACATGTAATTATGGAGCCACATGGTAAACCTGGAGCGTGCCGTGAATGCAGCACACTAAAACAAATATGTTATCCAGAAGCCCAATACTCCCAAGGGGCATATCGAGATATTAATATACTGGTTGCATAGCCTAATTCTAACTGAGTCATATTTGAACCAGTCTCTGATTTCAACAAAGACTTTCAAGAAATTTTAATTTCATAATGTCTGCATAAAACATCAGAGTATATGGAGCTTTCAGCATATTGAAGCATATGAAGACTTTCAGCAGAAATAGCTGCTTGATTTTTGGTTTCAAAAATTATAAAGTAGATGCTGTGTTTGAGCAGAAACATAAAGCAAACCTGTCACCATGAATTAGCGACCTAACTCTACTTAGACAACACCAGAACAGCTGTGTAGAGAAAACAAAACATGCTACAGATTGACACCAAAAAATGAAAGCTGAGCACACTTAGTTAATCTTGGAATGAAAATTTCCATTTCGTTAACCTTGGTGTATTTGCCACTATAGAGATTGAGTAGGGAGGTCTTGTGCCACAGTGGTAGCATCCCTACTTCGGGGTCTGAAGCTCAGGCTCAAGTCCCACTTCAGAACTTAATGGTCATGGAACATATGTTCATAACATGGCCATACACATTGCTTATCAGCCTGTAAATCCTTCCAAAATGCCTGATGGCAGGTGGTAAGAGTGAAGAGTTTCCTGGTCAGCCATAGTACAGAAGGCAACAGCAAACCACTGCAGTACTTTGCCAAGCATCATGGACCAATCCAATGGAAGTTCATGGTCGCAATGCCAATGGGTATGATCGTATAGCCATTACAGAGACATGGTTACAAGGAGATCAAAGCTGGGAACTAAATATTCAGCGGTATGTGGCTTTTCGAAAGGACAGGCAGGGAGGAAAGGGTGGCGGGGTAGCTTTGTTAGTACAAGATGGAATAAGTATGATAGCAAGAAATGATCTTGGATTGGAAGATGTAGAATCCATATTGGCGGAGGTCAGAAATGACAAGGGGAAGGCGACAGTGATGGGAATAGTCTATAGGCCCCCTAACAGTAGATATACTGTAGGACAGAGAACAAATCAGGATATAATGAGGGCATGTAAAAAAGGCAGTCCATTAATCATGGGTGACTTTAATCTTCATGTAGGTTGGGAAAATCAAATTGGCAGAGGTAGCCACAAGCAAGGATTTATAGGGCAGAATTTTTCATCCCGTGGGCAGGCTCGCACCCGACCCGAACGGGAGTAAAATAGCACACGATGACATTGGGTGAGCCCTCCATTAATTAACAGGCCACATAATGCCCTTAACGGTCCAACTAAGTGTGATTTTTCCTTGCCCGTGCAAATTTCTCCTCATCGCATGGGCAAAATGGGAGGTGGGTAGCCGACATTTTCACAAACCTCATCCAAGGGCGGGATAAAAAAGGTTAGCAGCATTGCCAGTGAGAGCAGTTTTGGAGATAGTTTGCAGCTGGTTGCTTATTGGTACTTGGTATCTTCACCTCTATTTGGGGCTTCATTTTTATCATTTCCAGGTCTCACTGCTGTCTGCCAGGCCCCTGGAGGATTCAGACTGTGTGGACCTTTCCAGGTATCAGACAGCCTTCTTTTACCCTGGTAATGGGGATTGTGGTCCCTGCTGGTGGCACCTCCTCTAATAAGGGAGAGAGGGGCAGAAGGAAGAGGACCATGTGTCCCTATGCAGCTTTCAGGGGAGAGGCCTGTGAGAGAAGTGCAGGCACAAGCGGCACAGGGTCAGCAGGAAGTCCAAGGTGGAAGGGGCCACAGAGATGCCACAATCCTACTGCCAGGGTTTACAGGCAGCAATGCAGCTACCTCAATATGTCTGAGGTGCAGTGCCGAAGGAGGCTCTGCCTCTCAAGGGAGACCGTAACCTCAGTTTGTCAGATGATTGGGCCTGAGATCAGCTCTGACTGTGTGGGTGGAAACCTCATGTCAGTGGCTCTGAAGGTCACAGTGGCCCTCAACTTCTATGCCTCCAGCTCTTTCCAGGACTCAGTGGGGAATTTGTGTGGAGTCTCCCAATCAGCGGTCCACAGTTGCATCAAGCTGGTGACAGGTGGGTACTGACATTTATTCTTTACCGTATGGACGAGGCCAGCCAGGTTGAGCAAGCCAGAGGCTTTGCAGCAATTACTGGATTCCTCTGCATCCAGGGTGCCATCGGCTGCACACACGTGGCCATCAAGGCACCAGCGGGTCTGCTGGGTGCCTCCATCAACAGTAATGGATTCCACTTCATGTACATGCAGATAGTGTGAGACCACAGGATGCAGATTCTGCAAGTCTGTGCAAGATGCCCTGGCAGCTCCCATGATGTGTACATCCTAAGACACTCCCAGGTGCCAAGACTCTTCAGTGCTTCAGCCCGATTGGATGGATGGCTGCTGGATGACAAGGGCTATCCATGGAAGAGGTGGCTCATGACTCCTCTCCACCACCCAAGAAGAGGCAGAGAAGCATTACAATACGAGTCAATCCTCCACAAGGGAGGTGATAGAGAGAACCAAAGGGTCTTCTGAAGATGCGCTTCCGATGCCTGGACCGTTCAGAAGGAGCACTACAATATTCCCCAGAGCGGGTGTCACTGATAGTGGTTGAATGCTGCACTCTCCACAATCTGGCACAGGCAAGGGGGGGACCCACTGGAGGAAGAGGGTCTTGACGCAGCTCCACAGGTCACAGAGGATGTATCCAGTAGTGAGTCAGGAGAGGAGCACGGTGAAGAGAACGCAGAGGGTGTGGAGGCAGGCCTCAGTAACCTCCAGGGAGGCAGGGACACCTTGATCCAACGCTCCTTCAGCTAGGCTACCAAAGATCAGCTTCAGACACATGTCAGGGCTGCTGCCTCCATCCCGGATGTCAGAAAGAACACAAAGAACACTCAGTGCCTGTGCAATGAAGTTCAGAACCATTTGCATCCAGCATTACATACTGGCATTCCCCGCACCAAATAAAAAGGTAAAGCATACTCAGGCCATGATGACAAAAACATAATTTATCTCATTTTGACAATTCCAAATGATTTACATAAACTTCTCTGGTCTTCATTCCCAGGCCAGTATACATAAATTCAACATAAATGAACACAAAATCACTTGTGACCTGTCTCTCTTGTGCTCATGGTGCTTTTAAATTACATTTGCGGGGTCTGCGTCTTGGTGCTCCCCACTTACTGGCACTGGAGGCAGCCTGCTGATTCTGCTGTCTTGTTGACCTTGATGACCTTGGCAGTCGTCCTCTGGCAGTGAGGCCTGTGCTGGCCCCGCCTGGTAGGGAGTGGCCAGTGCCACGGCTGGCATCTCCCCAGTTGCCATAGCCTCATCAGATGCCACGGTCACTGGCAGAGGGGCAGAGAAGCTGCTGCTGTCATCCAGAGCGCCCTGACAGTATCCCGCAGGGATAACAGGCAGCTTGTGTGCCAACATGAGGTCGCTCCAGACCTCCCTGCTCAACGCTGATGGACGGGCACCTAGCTGGGATACTGGGTGCCTCATCTATCTCCCACACTGACACTGACAACCTGAGCTTAATGCCTATGTGAGGGCTTGCAGGTCCAAGCGCATCCCCAGGAATCCCTCATTCCGTCCTGGAGCTGCCTCTCCATGAGAGTCGCCTCTGTCAATGGAGGAAGCAGTGTGCTCGGCCATGAAGGTCAATGCAGCGCTCATGCTCCACATGGTCTCCTCCATCACGGAGACTGTGGCACACAGACCCTAATGGATCTCTGCCAGGTCCTCCCGCACATCTCGCTGGACATCCAGCACCTGCCGCTTAATAGATGACTCCAGGGGCTCATCATCAGCCTTCAACTGATCATCGACCTGGTCCCCAGCAGCCCTCTGACTGCCAGTGCCCTGGGCACTCGCGACCTCCGCCTGCACCTCAAGCAACTGTGAAGCGCCCTCACCAATGGGCACCGAGATACTAGCCGCCGGTATAATGCCCACCAGGGTGCTGATATCTGTGCCGATGCCTGCTTCAGAGAGCAGGTGTAGCGCAGGTGAAAATGACACCTGGTGGTCCTCCAGTGTCAGGGTGGCCCTTCAGGGTCTGAAGATCTGACACCTGCTGGCGAACCTAAAAGGGAGAAGAAGGTCATGCCACTAGCTAAAGTTGTCACACTGTCACTGTGCATACCAGGTACCCTGGTGAGACAATGAAGATCTGCATCATGGTGCCAATGATCAATGGGGACTCCAGGTTCAAGGCTCCCATCAATGAGGAGACGACACGAGAATGGTTGTACAATCTGAAAGTCTCATCTCTGTGTACTGCGCTTTTACCTTTGTCTGGCACCCCCACCTCTCCAAGCCCGGGAGCGTGCTGGCTCTCCGGCTCCGGGGCATTTTGCTCGAACCGGGAGAGAAGGTTGAGCGGGCCTGCGGCTTGGCTTCTCCTGAAAAGACAGAGGAGCATTGATTAGTCCACTCTCTACCTGCAGCTCCATTGCAGCCTGGCCAACCCCGCCTGATGAACACCTTGGAGGGCACATCCGAGTTGTGGGCTTCGAGCCACAAGGCACTCAGTCCGAGCAGCCAGGGCTCACCCCCTTGGCCAGCTCAGGCATCATTGACAGTTGACACTCAGACTCGAGCACCCCTGAGGTCCATGGGGGACGGCTACACCTAAACACTTCTAAACACTGATCGATTCCAACACAGTACTCACCCTTCCTGAGTGCAGCAGGTCACTGATGCGCTTCCAGCACGGCACCCATGTGTGCCGCACAACAACATGGCTCCTCACCAGGGCTTCCATCTACTCCATGCCCGCTTGGTGAGGTGCAGTGGCCTCCACCTCCCATCTCTGGGGACAAGGGTGCCTTTCCTGGCAGCCACCTCCTCCAGGAGGACAGCGAGGCACTCATCAGAAAGTTGGGGGGACGGGTGCCCAACCGACCTGCCCTCCTGTCTGGTGTTTGCTGCCGCACTCAAGTCCATCTTTACAACGGCAGACAGACGTCCTCCCCGGCAGCCTTTCTGGGGCTGCCTGGGCTGTTTTTAAGCCAGCTGCCGGGTCGCCATTGGACCCGGCGGCTGACAGGCCAAGGCCCCTGCTCGGCCCTTCCCGCCCAGTGCCGATCCTTGTAGTTGGGACCCGATCACGGGCAGTGGGCGGTTTCGCGGCTGCTCCTGGGCCTGCCTGCCGTGCCCGCCTGGCGAGGGGAAAATCGTGCCCATAGAGTGTGTTTGGGACAGTTTCCTAGGACAATATGTTGTGGATCCGACCAGGGGTCAGGCTATTTTGGATCTGGTAATGTGCAATGAGGCAGGTTTAATACATGATCTCTAAGGCCAGAATAATGCCATCAGCGTGCGGGCGCATGCGTCCCAACGTCATCGCACGTCATTTCGATATTGTGTTCAGCGGGCATGCTCCGGAGGCAGCTGCGTGCCCACCAAACTGTCAAAGGCATATTAAGGCCATGCCTATTAAGGCCATTAAGAAAGTTAACATTATTAACACTACTGACTGTCCAACCTTAAGGCTGAGAAGTGCCCAAGCAGCCAAGCATCCACGGACAGGATGAGGCTTCCTTAAGGTTTTATAAAATGAATAAATAAATTTGGTAAATTTGACAAACATGTTACATGAGGGGATATGTTTAAACAATTTTTTACTTGAATTTTTAAAAACTTTTATTGCCCAGTCAATTTCCCTGAGGCGATTGCTGTGCTCTTTCGCGCGCATGCAGGAAAGAGCTCAGGCCCCGACTCTCCCTCCTCCCTGCACAGGTAGCACTGAGCGCTACGGCTCCGCACCCACCCCTGCCCACTCCCACCCAGCCCACCCAACATAGGTAAGATTTAGCCCTAAGTAAAAGATCTCCTAGGAAACAGTGACCATAACATGATAGAATTTAGCATTCAGCTTGAGGGAGAGAAATTTGCGTCGGAAACAACTGTGCTAAACTCAAATAAGGGCAATTACAAAAGAATGAGGGCAGAGTTGGCTGGAGTAGACTGGGAAATGAGTTTAGCAGAAACGAAGGTTGATGAATAATGGCAGATGTTTAAGAAAATAGTTCATGACACACAACAAATGTGTATCTAAGTGAGGAAGAAGGATTCTAGGAAGGGGTTAAACCAACCATGGTTAACCAAGTCAACGGTGGTATCAAATTGAAAGAAAAAACATACAGTGTGGCAAAGATTTGTGGTAAACCAGAGGATTGGGAAAGCTTTAAAAACCAACAAAAGACCAAAAAATAAATAAAGAGGGAGAAAATAAACTTTGAGGGTAAACTAGCAAGTAATATACAAATGACAGCAAGAGCCTCCTTAAATATATAAAAAGGAAGAGAGAGGCCAAAGTGAACACAGGCCCCTTAGAGAATGAGGCTGCGGAAATAATAATGGGGAACAGGAAATGGCAGAGGAGTTGAATAAATACTTTGCATCAGTCTTCACTGTAGAAGACACTAATAGCATTCCAAAAATACTAAATAAACAAGGAGCAAAAGGAGGCTGGGGAGGAAAGAAATACAATAACCATCATCAGGAAAAAAGTATTAGTGAAACTAATGGGGCTAAAGGCTGATAAGTCTCCTGGACCTGGTGGGTTGCATCCTAGGATATTAAAGGAAGTAACTACAGAGATAGTGGATGCACTGATAGTAATCTTCCAAGAAGCCTTAGATACTGGAAAAGTCCCAGAGGATTGGAAAACTGCCAATATAACACCCTTGTTCAGAAAGGGAGGGAGACAAAAAACAGGTAACTATGGGCCAGAGAGCGTAACATCTGTCATTAGGAAAATGTAAGAGTCCATTATAAAGGATGTAATAGCAGAGTATTTAGAAAATACATAATATAATCAGAGTCAGCATGGCTTCATGAAGGGGAAATCATGTCTGACAAATTTATTAGAATTCTTTGAGGAGGTAATAAGCAGGATAAATAAAGGGGAACCAGTAGATGTAATATATTTGTATTTCCAAAAGGCGTTCGATAAGGTACTGCACATAAGGCTACTGAATAAAATATGAGCCCACGGTGTTTGGGGTAGTATATTAGCATGGATAGAGGATTGGCTAAATAATAGAAGACAGAGTTGGGATAAGGGGGCATTTTCAGGATGGTAACCTGTAACTAGTGGAGTGCCACAGGGATCAGTGCTGGGGCCACGATTATTTATATATATTAATGATTTGGATGAGGGGAGTAAATGTACTACCACCAACTTTGTGGATGACACAAAAATAAGTGAGAAGACAAGTGGTGAGGATGACACAAGGAATCTACAGAGGGATATAGACAGGTTAAGTGAGTGGGCAAAAACTTGGCAGATGGAATATAATGTAGGGAAATGTGAGGTTATGCACTTTGGCAGGAAGAATCGAGGAGCTGAATATTATTTAAATGGAGAAAGACTGTAGAAAGCTACAGCACAGAAGGCTTTGTGGGTCCTCACGTATGAATCACAAAAAGCTAGCATACAAGTTCAACAGGTAATAGGGAAGGCAAATAGAATGTTTCAAAGGGAATGGAGCATAAAAATAGGGAAGTCTTGCTAAAATTATACAAGGCCATGCCTAGAATAATGTGAACAGATTTGGTGCCCTGATCTAAGGAATGATATACTGGCATTGCAGGCATTCCAGAGAAGGTTCACTAGGTTGATCATGGGTATGGAGGGATTTTCTTATGAGGAGAGGTTGAGTAGGTTAGGACTGTACTCATTGGAGTTTAGAAGAATGAGAGGCGACCTTATTGAAATGTATAAGATTCTTAAGGAACTTGACAGGGTAGATGCTGAGAGGTTGTTTCTCCTTGTAGGAGAGTCTAGGACCAGAGGATAGAATCTCAGAGTAAGAGGTCACTCATTTAAAACAGAGATGAGGAAGAGTACCTTCTCTCAGAGGGTAGTGAATCTGTGGATGCTGGGTTGTTAAGTATATTCAAGGCTGAAATGTACAGATTTTTAATCAGTAAGGGATTTAAGGGTTATTGGGAAAAGGCAGGAAAGTGGAATTGAGGATTATCAGATCAGCCATGATCTCATTCAGTGGAAGAGCAGACTCGATGGGCTGACCTTCTGCTCCTATGTCTTATGGCCCTCTTATGGTACCTGAATGAGGGGGAGTGTTTGAGTATGGTTCCACTGGTGCCATTACCCCCAGCGAGGCTGGATTGGCTGTGTTACAGACAGGGGAGAGATGAAGGGATGATTGTTAATTTCAATAATCGTATGTTGAGGAAGAATGACTCTGAAGCTAGCCTGTACCTCAAAACAGGTTTATTTCCAAGATAGCAAAGCAAAGTCACAGACTCTCCCAGTTCCTCCCAGACACTCAGTGTCTGATTCCCTAATCCCCAATTGGGGGCAGCTGTGCTTAATTACCAATTTAAAGCATGCATTTAATTGCAACAAAAATTCAACATTAACAATGGTTCCACCTTTTCCCACCTCTTGACTGACCGAAGATATATCTTTTAACCCCTTGTGTGCTTTAACTGCCAACAGACAAATAACAGGTTTTCTTGTTAAGTTTTCAAAAAGATAAGCGTTTATTATTCAACACCCGAATGTATAAGCAACCACACCCACTGGCGCACACACGAACACAAATGTTGAGGAAGAGATTGTGATTGCAAAAAGTAGGATGCACTTAGTCTAAAAAGTTCGAAAGTTCTCTGTCACACTTGCTTTTCCTGAGATGAAGTCTTGAAACATTGCAGGCCCTTATTTTGGTTCACAGAAGAATAGAGTCTGGAAGTTTAGGAAGTCAAATTTGCTGTGGTTTATTGCTTGCAGAAGCAGATTTCATTTGTTGCACTCCAGTCAAGGTGCAATCAAAGCCCTATAGTGAAAACCTGGTTCAGTTCTCCAGCAGTATTGTGAAAACAGTTTCTGTAATTATTTGGAGGGCAGCCATTAAGCACAGGAAGGGTCTGTTGCATTTCAATGACTCCTCAAAGGTATGTGCATAAGTTTGTTTGCATTTTAATGACTTGTCCAGGCATGAAGGTTAGCTCAGAGGTCTCCTGTAATTCCATGTGTATTGACAGGAAAGAAAAGGTCACCTGACCTCTCAATTCCATTTTGATTTAACGTAAAGTGTCTATTCTCCATTTTGTTTTAAAGTGTGCATTTCGAATTTATACTCCATAAGTCCATATTGTGTGAATGTGACAGCTGAATGAATCAAATAGCATGTTCCTTCAGCTATCTGTAATAGGCAGAGTACAGACTGGAGTACAGGCCATACTCAATCAGCCCACATGCAACAGCAAATATTGTTCTGCAAGAGGTGTTGAAGAGAGAGTCTGTGACAGACAGCATACTGCAGAATGTAAGCCAATACCTAAAAACCGAGTGGCCTTGTGAAATAGAGGAAGTACTGGTCCTGTACTACAGAGCACACAATTAACTTATGCTGTTTGATGACAACTTTCAATAAAAATCCTGTTCAGACATATAACCTGGAGTGTGTCATCTCTGCATATCTCCGAGGCATAAAACACAACAAATGCCTACCTGGGTTTCCCCAGGACAGTCTGCACCACAGGCCACTAACTGTCTGGCCAATGTGGTATTCTCAGAGGATATAGGTCCTTACAGGTGTATCCTCTGCATATGCCATCACATGTATAATTGGTACGATATTGAGACACAGCTCAATCAAATGGTTTGACACCAGGATCCTAAATTTGGACAATGCAGACCCTGGAAGCACCTGCATTGTCCACTCGAGGAAAAAGAATTTATGCAGCAAGATAGGCCCTGCAGTAACATTATTAAAGAGCCTGTCACTCTGATTGCAGGCAAGTCAATTTTTTGAACTTTCTCTATTGGAAAGTATATGAAAGTACTCAGGACTGTATTTGGAGGTATTTCAGTTTCTGCATTTATCAGAGTGTATTGTTGCATCCTTACAGAAATGGCAGAGACATAGGTGACCTGTCCACACAAAGGCTGCAACAGGTATGTTGGAAGCAGTGGCAGTTTCTTTGAGTCTGCAGCACAACAGGGAGATTGAGCAGAGGTTGCAAAGAGTGCAAGTTCTGCATCTTGTTCTCAGGCATGCTGGAAACAGTCTCCTCCATGCTCCTCAACAGGAGGCTGTCTGGCCAGCCATTTCATCATCTTACTGTGCATGTCCATTCAGCAGTCTCGTGCATGCTGCCCCATCAAAGTCCTCATCTGAATACACTGCAGCAGTATTTGTCTGCCATTTCACCTTCCAGTGAGCTGGCAAACAAACCATACTTTCACCCTAGCCTGGTGAATCACCATATGCTGATCCCAATTCTATGCTAGTTTCCAAAGTAACTGCAATGCCAGTGCCTGAGCTGGTGGCTGCACGTGTCAGATTAAGTGGCAGAGCTGCACCATCAATGCTTTGCTGTTGCTCTTTCCCACTCCTGAGGCTGTTGATGCTGGGCAGGCAGCAGTTCTTGAGTGCCTGAAAGCAGGAACTCAGTCAGGGAGGGTTGCTGTGAGGAGAAGGGAGTGGGTTGGGAAGCAAAATGTCCATGGTCACACCATTAGCAGCTTGTCCATGATGTCAGATAGCAGGATGAGGGTGCCCTGGGAGTTGAAAAGGGGCATAAGTCAGGAAGATGCTGTTATCCTCAATATTCTCAGTGACACTGGATGCCACAGGCCCTGTTGTAGCTGTTCCCATGATGCAGAGAACCATCTACTCCATAGGACTCGGGAGGCGCAGGAATCCTCACACTCAGCCAGCCAGCTCTTTACACACCTATTGTGTGCCATCTTACCTGCAATAGAGAATGCCATGGGCTATGTATTACCGTGTTTGGGTAATGCCCCAGCCTGGGCTGAATAGCTGAAGTATGTGGAAAGAGTGGGAGGTAGGTGTGAGGTCAGCAGCAGTGGTAGATGTGTGAGGGTGAGGTGGAATATCTCAATGCTAGGGCATGAGTTCTGCATGTCAGTGAGTGCTGCTGGATGAGTGATGGAAGTGTGTTGCATTGAGCAGCGTAAGGATTGGGGTGTGAGGGGTTGGGGCTGTCACGCATTCACTAGCCGTGATCACCCATATGAGGTCATGAGACTCCTTGTGGCCCTGCTGATAAGTCCTCAGGTCCAGACTCTGGAAGCTGACCTTCCTGGCCACCTGCTCCATCTCCCTTTTGAGGATTGCCCCTGTCCCCCTCCCCTCCACCTCAGGACTATGGTATCTCTCCTTCCCACTTGCACAACTAATGCCGCCAATGCCCCATCAGTTATTCTCGATCCCTGTCTGCCCTGGTGTTCTGTTTACAAGAATTTGCATCGCAGCATTCTTTTCCTGACGCTTCCCTTTCAGAGGCAGCCTGCCTTTAAGAGCGAGCAGGCTGCCTGTTCCATGTGGTCTGAACAATGCTGCCAGGACTTCCTGTGGTGTGAAGAGCCTGCTGAATGAACAGGAGAACAGCAACATTGGAGCTGTACCAGCTAATGCTGAAATCGTTCAGATAAGATGGGTATATGAATTTTGCATCTTACTAGCCTCAAACGAATGGTCATGGGCAGGTGGCAAAATGAAGCCTCTTAGCCCAAAAATCGAGCAGACAAATTTATAGCCCTCTATCTTGTTTTAGGTTTAAAAGGCAAACAGTGTTTCTTGAACAATAATGAATAAGCAAATAAATGTCATAAACCTGGCAGAATTTTTCACAAATCTTTGTAAGAAAATAATTAGCACTCTAAATTAAATATAATTAATCTTGTGTAGTAATTCTTCTCTTTTCTCATCAATTATTGAGTAAACAACCTTAATATCCTTTGAGAGAGAGAGAGAGATACATTCTGAGGTTTTGTAGAACCAGAGCTGTTGAGGTTAGAATTTTTGAAATAATACAGGAAAACTGCAAATGCTGGAAATACATAGAAGATCCATTAGCTTTTGAAAAATTGTTTTAACCTCTTGAGTGCAAACCCAGAACTGTTCTTTTCAACCAAAGCTGATGGAGGTACTATGTTTTTTATGTATTTTCTATTTTTTTTATTTCAAGTACCATAACAGAAATCGTCCTCCTCCACTTAGTTTAATGTAGAGAAATTAAACTATTGATCATACAGTAGTGTAAAAGGAACACAACATCAGGTTCTATTTCTACTTGAGGTCGTCAGAAAACTCAACCTCTAATTGGAATGATTACATAAAATAGGTCCAGATAATATTACAGTTTAAGATTACACAGTGTGAAACAAAGGTGGTAAAAAAATGAATAACATAGGCACAAATCTTTTGGTCTTTGGATTGTTGGAGGTCAGACAAACATCAGGAAATGCTGGAAAAGCTCAGCAGGTCTGACAGCATCTGTGGAGAGAGAAACAGAGTTAACGTTTCAAGCCCGTATGACCCTTCTTCAGAGCTGAAGCTCTGAAGCAGCCAGTGGCCCAGCATTGCCGCTGACCAGAAGATCTAGGCCATAAACTGGCTGCACTCACTGGGATCTTCTGCAAGTGCAGATCACTCACAGATGTGAAAGATCTGTCATCAATTTGAGAATGTATTCTGAAGTTAACAATGGAAAATTTCCTTCACAGCTTGTATGGAAACATTTGGAGTCAGGGGAACGCAGTATGGTCAAGTAAATGTCTCTGCTAGAAAGGAATTCTGACCCAACTACAGTTTCTGCTTTCTCAGAATCTGTTGTGCATGCCTGCAAGTGGCTACCCTTACCATAACAGAAAAATCTACTGGTGTTTGCCACCTCACAACACTGGATAGTACAGTACAATTCTAGAAGATTAAAATGTGAGAGTTGTACCACGAGAGTGAAGGTAGACAAGCTAACAACTATGCTGGCTAAACCAGCAGCACTGAGGGGAGGCTAAAGGCCCCGAAATCGTGCATATAATTTGCAGAAAACAGAGGGATGTAACACTACCATGGGCTCATCAATAAGGCCAGGACAATATATTGCACCCACAGCTCCCACCACTGGCAAAAAGAAACAATTAAAATGCTAACAAGTGATAGGACAGAAAGTAGAAATGTAGCTACAGCTAGCCCTAGGGTTAACTATAGTTAGCACTTCGAGTGGGAATGCTTTTACAGGGATGGCTACTTACCCCCAAATGACTCACACACATACATGTACACAAATGTGCATGCACACACACAGCAGCCTCTTTCCTTTTCATTTTGCATATTTTGAATGCGTGAACCTGTCATCAACATTAACACTTTCATCTTCATTTGGGATACATAAGGGTAACTGTACATTTAATCAGGACAAAGATTGTCCAATTAATAGCTGCCTTTTCAAGGATCTGAGTTACTTGAATGCAAGGAAAGATAAGCTTCTTCCATCTCTGGGCTTTTTAAATCCAGCTATCTTATTTGCAAGACAAAGTCTGCCCGACATTGATTACATCTGAATTTTCAAGCTGTGACCTTTAGTAAGAAAATAATAGCACACCCCTAGTGTATTTCTTTGCTGTTATCACATCTACTATTGCACAACTGAAGTTTTTTTTTTCTGAGGTTGATTTATTTTGCCTGTTTAGAATTAGTCTAATTAAATTATAATCATTTCATCCATTCATTTTGTATTTTGAGAAATGTAATGTGATCACTCTGATGAGGTGTACTGTATCATTAACAATAGACCAAGCTAACATATATGATCCATACACATTTAAAATAAATTGCAACTCTACTCCAAAAACATTAACTTTTAAGATATTCTTGCAGGTCAAAGAGTTTGATATTGTGAAAGTTTATCCTTTATCTGATCACTAAATTAAATTAATTGCAAAAAAAGTTCAAGCTCCATTTCCCCATACTCAAACAGAAGAACAGGAAAAAGAGAAACAAAAACTATGAAAAGAGAATGTAGGAAAATAAAAAATGCAGATAGAGGAGAAAAAAGGTAAAAGTTATTATAAAAGGAAATATAGAGTTTAACAACAG
Source organism: Cetorhinus maximus (assembly GCF_964194155.1). NCBI lineage: Eukaryota > Metazoa > Chordata > Chondrichthyes > Lamniformes > Cetorhinidae > Cetorhinus > Cetorhinus maximus. The sequence goes on from NC_135879.1 coordinate 87,857,363, forward strand.
AAATTAGACTTCTTAGAAAAAAACACGGCAGCCAATTTGTATAGAACAAGCTTTCACAAAAAGCCAATTCAGTTAGTGTGATTTTTGGTGGCATGGGTTGAGGGAGGAATGTTGGTCAGGTTACCAGAATAAATCCCTGTTCTTCAATAAATGTCTCAGTTTAACATTTCATCTGAAGGGCAGCGTTCTCTCAGTATTGCAAGGTACTACTGCACAGATTAGCACTGAAGTCTTGGAACAGGATTTGAACTCTCAGCCTTCTGATTTGGAGGTAGGAGCAACATCAGCTGAGCCAAACTCACAGCTCAGGAATAGGAACTGAAAAAACGCAAAATTAAAACATACAGATCATAAATTAAACACAAAGGAAAGATAAGTAAACAATATTAGAAATCGGAAATCTACAACAAGGAATCAAAATGATAAAAGAAGCAAAAAATAAATAGCAAAAAATCAAAATATCCAATAAAATAAAAAAAAATTAGGAATAGCATGAACAGACTATTGACAATAATATTTTAAATTATTTTAAAATTAAAAGGAAATTGATTCAATAATTCAAAAACAGTACTACCTGGCAGGGGTTAAACATTCTGAATCGGGCTAAGTAGTGAGGAAAAGAGAGCAAGAAGCAGCAGTAAGTGAAAACTAAGTGTGATACAAACTCAAAGCAGGATCACCTTGCTGATTTGTTTAGCATTGCTCCCACTTGCAAGGAAAAGAAAATTAACAGCTGAATCTTTAAAAAAAGCGTGCAAGCAGAACACCACCTGCATCAAATAGCTGAGGTGGAAGATCACTCACTTTTATTTTGTTTTTTTGAAAATAATGGAGATTTTACATGCTGTTTCGTATGTGCCCAATGTCATCAATGATGTCCCAACACACATAAAAAATCTGCAATTGTGAGCAAATGATAATCTTAAGCAGAGTCCAGAGTTAGTTTTGAATTATTGGTACACATACAATACAAACATTAATCCAGGATAACCCATTCACAACTAGAATGCATCCAATCACTATATATTATTTTTCATTTTATTGATACATATTTCAAGTATACATATCTTTTATGCAATAATGGTCCAAGTGTCCCTGGAAAAATGGCTCTCTCATAACACACACCATTATTAACCTGCAAATCAGTCAACATGTTCAAGTGAAGAAGTGGTGCGTCAAGAACTATAAATCTCCATAATTTACTGTTCTATTTATGTTATTTGCCTTGCAAAATGGCAGCTCTCCCTTAACATCCCACTATTTAAAATAAACTTGCTGGATTTGTACATCAAACATCCAGAAGGCATTTGAAAAGTGCCACATTATCGCGGAAAATAAAAGCTCATGGTATAGGGGGTAACATATTAGCATAGATAGAAGATTGGCTGCCTAACAGGAAGCAGAGGGTAGGCATAAATGGGCCTGTTTCGGTTGGCAAGATGTAATGAGTGGTGTGCCATACGGATCAGTGCTGGGACCTCAACTGTTTACAATTTATGTAAATGACTTAGATGAAGGGATTGAAGGGATGGTTGCCAAATTTGCTGATGACACAAAGATAGGTAGGAAAGTAAGTTGTGAAGAGGACATAAGGATGCTACAAACAGAGAAAGATAGATTAAGTGAGTGGGCAAAGATCTGGCAGATGGAGTATAATGTGGGAAAATGTGAAATTGTCCATTTTGGCAGGAAGAAAAAAAGAGAAGCATATCATCTAAATGGAGAAAGATTGCAGAGTTCTGAGATACAGAGGGATCTGGATGTCCTAGTGCACGAATCACAAAAGGCTAGCCTGCAAGTACAGCAAGTAATTAGGAAGGCTAATAGAATGTTATCATTTATTGCAAGGGGAATTGAATACAAAAGTAGGGAGGTTATGCTTCAGTTGTACAGGGCACTAGTGAGATCACATTTGGAGTACTGTGTATTCTCCTTATTTAAGGAAGGATGTAAATGCATTGGAAGCAATTCAGGGAAAGTTTGCCAGGCTAATACCTGGAATGGGTGGGTTTCTTATGAGGAAAGGTTGGACAGACTAGGTTTTATCCACTGGAGTTTAGAAGAGTAAGAGGCAATTTGATTGAAACATAAGATCCTGTGGAGTCTTGACAGGGTGCATGTGGAGAGGATGTTTCCTCTTGTGGAAGAATCTAGAACTAGGGGCCACTGTTTAAAAATAAGGGGTCACCCATTTAAAACAAAGATGAGGCAAACTTTTTTTTTGGTCTTTGGAACTCTCTTCCTGAAAGTTGGTGGAAGCAGAGTCTTTGAACATTTTTAAGGCAGAGATGGATGCATTCTTGGTAAGCAAGGGAGTGATAGGTTATCAGCGGTAGGTGGGATGCAGATTTCTGGTTACTATCAGATCAGCCATGATCTTATTAAATGGTGGAGGAGGCTCAAGGGACTGAATTGCCTACTGCTGCTCCTTGTTCCTATGTCTAATAAACTTTCCCCAGAAGGTTAGGGCTCATACCTTACAGCACAAATACTCTTTTAATGTGTTATGATCCTGGATGAGCCCTCAATTTTGTTACAATACCAGAGAGGGCCAGTAACTTTTAAAAAAAAAAACTTAAAATCAGTTATTCACTAAAAGAATAAAGCCACAGGATTCCACAGTTTAAAACAGAAGAAGTTTTACCACGTAAGAGTCAAAGTAAACACTAAATACTATCTTAGGTAACTGCCTACACTCTAACTTCCACAATCAACATAAGTTAAACATGAATTAGCAGGCAAATTGTGGTAAATACACATTAAATGGCAGATACAACTAAGATTCTACGAATTGGTTCGGGAGACAACTCAGCATATTTGACATCAGTCTCGGTCATTTTTGAGATGAAGCAGTCTAACATGCTTCCTTTCCTCATTTCGTAATAGGGAGAGTGCAGGCTGGACATATTAATCTCAAAGGTTATTCCAAATGTACATTAACTTTTTAATTTCTGGTAGCTGTTTATAACAAAAATTCAGCTTGATCAATATACTTAAGAAATTGTGATATTGAGAAGTCCACTAATGGGTTTTTTGCTACTGTTTACTGCAAGCCTACCTTCACCAGTTAATATTCACATTGGGATTCATATAGCTCCACAAGCTATAAGGTTGGCTTTATCAACAATCTTGTTGGTAGGGCCTAAGTCATTTGCTCACCTTGCAAGCTTGAAGCAGAAATAGAGCACATCAAAGCTATCTTGCCAGACAATAGCTATCCTGATCAGGTCATTGTTCACTGTGTATTGCACAAAATCACAAATGTGACAAAGACCACCACTTTCAGATCTGAAAAGTTCCCAGTTTACCTTACATTACCCTGGAAAGGCAAAGTATCACAAAAATTTGAATAACAGGTTAAGCAAGCTGTTTCACGCTGCTATTACACAGTGGCTACACGAGTGGCATTTTCCACTAACAGGATGCGGTCATTAATCCAAAAAGACATTTTGCCTACCACACAATTCAGCAACGTCATGCATGGATTTCAGTGCCGGTGCGATGGCAGGTACTTACATCTCAGCGATTGGATGATTAATCAAATAGCATGTTCCTTTGGTATTTCGTAATAGGGAGAGTGCAGGCTGTAGTCAACCAGCCCACAGCTGCAAAACTCAAAACAAAACGTCTGCTGTTAGATGTGATTCTGCAATTGCGCAGCACTTGCTGAACAATCCTAAGTGTGCTGTTAATTACACTAACAACCAATTTAGTGCTCAGTTGAGCTTGTAATGTGGCTCATTTACGCTTGCTAGAAGCAGCATACATTCATACGCAGGGACCCATTCTCTGCAAACAAAAGGAATATTTTCAAGCCTTGTGTCTTTTTTGAATTATCCGGGAGCTTGGAGAATCTATAATTCCCTGTTGCTTTCCCTATGACAATCCCTCGAACAATCAGGGCTTACTTGCCAACCAACTAGCAGCCTTTTCTCCTGTAGGATAAATTGTTGTGATTATTTGAAATTTTGTATTCTTGCATTTGTCTTGATGAGTGCAAGACAAAAAGTTTTGGCAACATGTCTGTTTTCAGCAATTTTCCTTTTTATTTTGCAACAATTTAGTATTCTCTCAGTCGAGTTTTTTGTACTTACCTTTTTCTTTCCTTTCTGTTCTTGGCCTGAGCATCGTTAAATTGTGGTCGCTATTTTCCAAACGTTTCCTTAATTTTAGATTGTCTGCTTGCTATACCAGTACTCTATTTTAAGTAAGTTTTTCCAATCAATATTCTGTAGCTGTGAAATCTGCTAATCTACAAAATCATGTACTACCATGTTGTTATTCTGGCCTTAGCTGTGATAACAAACTTAAGTCTAAAGATACAGAGGTCATTAGATCATAAGTGTTCTCCCATCTTCAAGTCACTAACCTGAGATACAATTACTTGTTTAAATGACACATTTTTAAGGTAGACACTGGCTTCAGTTTCTTGAGGAAGTGTTTATTCAATACTAAAACAGATGTGTATAATAAAATGCATAGAAACAGTGTCTTTCCATTTAACCATTTTAAGTTGGTTCCAAGTCCCAAGACAATATATACTTACATGACTAATGCATGCATTCCTTCAAAATATCAGAATGCTGTCTAGAGGATAATTGCTCTTCTTCTACCAAGTGCATCCAAGAATAACACAAATTGTGAACAGGAATTAGGAACTTTGGAAACTAAAATCAAGAGTAGACCATTCATCCCCTAGAGCCTCTTCTGTTATTAAATGAGATCATGGCTGATCTGTATCCTAACTCCATCCACCCACTTTGGCTCCATATCCCTTTATATAATTAGCTTGCAAAAATCTTATCAATCTCAAATTTAAATTTTTAATTGAACCGTCATCTAATACCTTTTGTGGGAGAGAGAGCCACACTTTTGAAGAAATGCTTCTTCTCTCCTGATGGTTGGCTCTGATTTCATGGTCATGTTCCCTTGTCTTAAACCTTTGCAGAAAAAGTTGTTATCTACCCATCAATAACTTTCAAAGTCCTAAAAAAGCTCAATCAAATCAGCCCTTAACTTTTGACATTCCAGGGAATAGAAGCCTAGTTTATGTAATCTCTCCTCATAATCTAACCCTTGGAGTTCTGGTAACATCTGGTAAATCTGTGCTTCACCCCTTCCTAGACCAATAAGTCCTCTTGAAGGTGTGGTGTCCAGAGCTGGACACAGTGCTCCAGATGTGGTCTAATCAGGGCTTTGCATAGTTGCAGCAAAACTTTCCTTGCTTTACATTCTCGCCCTCTAGTTAAAAAGACCATCATTCCATTAGCCTTTTTGTTAGACCTGTTAAAATTGATCTCTTTCAAATTTCCAAATTTAGCTGCACAAAACTTTAATTTCTGATCCTTTTTGTTAGTGTAATTGTTACATTGGAGCTGATTTTGACTCTAATGGGATTTGAATGAGTATTGAGTATGACAGAGAAAAAATTCTTCCTAGATCATCTCTGAAGAAGTATAAGAAAAATCTGCTGTATTTGACTAACATGCATGCATTACATCTCTTTGGATAACCATACCATATTTACTTGTTAGCTTGCTCCTCATCTTTCTTTACTACCTGTAGAATTTAACAAAGCATATTCTCAATTCAAATTTGCTATAAATCCCTAGTAAGAAATGAAGAAAATATGGACTATAAAACAGGCATTTCATTGATTTGGTCTGTTTTTGTTGTAGATAATGCAACCACATACTCTACCCCAAAAACTTAATCCTTTGAGGGTAAGTCCTGTAAGGTTTTAACTTGATTGCCAAAAATGTACAACCAACATTATACATCACTGGGGAGAATTTTCTCCCTGTCGGGGAGGCTGAGCAGGAGTGGGCGCAGAGCTGCCTCAGGGAGTTTAATGTCACTGTGAAAATCTGAAAGAAAGATTTTTAAAAATTATTCGGACATGTCCCCTCATGTGACAGTGTCACATGAGCTGGGACCTGTCAAAGAATTTTAACAAAAAATTTTATTTGATTTTTAAACCCTTCATGAAACGGTTTCATGATAAATGCAAAGGCTGCCTGGGCTCTTTGCCTGCCCGCCGAACTTAAGGTTGGACGGGCAGTCCAGACAATTAGTTTAACTAGCTGTTAAATGGCCTTAATAGGCCTTTGACAGTTTGGTGTGCGCGCAGCCGACTCTGGTGCATGCCCGCCGAACTGAAGATCAGAATGACGCGCGGTGACGTCAGGACGCACGCCCGGTGTCACCGCATGTCGTTTTACGCGTCAGCGAGCGGAACCCGCCCCCGCACGCCGACCAGAAGATTTAGGCCACTGTTTTCCTTGGATGATATTCAACATCCTAGCAACACAGGAATTACTGAGTTCCATCTATTGTTTAATCATTTTTATCGATAGTTGTACATAGAGGACTGGAAAATCCTCAGTCCCAATGCCAGATTCCCAGATGAAGTGATGTGTAAGAAGTCCAGTAAAACTCAAAATTGGGGTAGTAATGCCAGATCTCTGCCCAAGAACTTCAGCATTCCAATTTGTGCATGAACTTTGTGCAAGAAGAACTTGCGCCAACAGAGCAGAGACAAGATATTGCAGCCCCACAATTTTTAGCCCATAACTCCCTTTTGCTAACTAGATATTTTACCGATTCTTTTTTTTTTAAAAGTCAATTAACTCTATTAATTACTTTTGTTGGAAGTATATATAACCTTTTGGGAAAATAAATGGTTAAAATCTTTAGACTCACTTGAGGCTTATTCATTTTGAAACCGATTACTTTGGTGCTCATAGCTCAAATTCAATCATTTATTATTTAGATTAGTCATACCTCTCGCCATTTAAAGACCTGCATTCTGTTTCCTCTCAATCTTATTTTCTCTGATAAAACTAAGTTCAGTTCCGTTAATTTCCTTGACTAAAGCCCTGAAATAAACCTGAAAACTCTTCTATAAAACTGCTCCAATGCAAGTATAACATTTGGTACATCAGCCACTGAGAACTGCACATGATACTCCACTTGTTGCATTCCAGTGATCTGCACAAGATTTGTTTGCATTTAAGTCAAATGCCATCCTAAAATTTAGTAAGCCTTGTTAATTGTAGTTGAGTGGAAGTTCTCAGGAAGTGGTCACTAATCACATTGGCACCTTTAATCAACTCCCTTTCATGGCGTACACAGCCTCCATATTTTGTCACAATATTTATATTTACATTAACATTCATCTGCCATTCCTTAACTTATTCATTTTGTTGGTTCATATCCATTTCAGTGATGTTAATCTTCCTTATGGGCAGATTTTAACTGTCAGTGAGGAGTAGGGTGGGCAGGGGCCAAGGCAGACAACAAATCATCCTGATCCTTCTGGCCCATAAGCAAAAGGAAAAAAAAGATAATTAACTTAGGTTTCTGGGCCACTTTTGGCTCCAGCTCCTCTTACTGTCAGATTGACCTAGTGAGAAAGCCATTATTATTAAAATTGCAATTGAGCTACAATGATGGGGAAAAAAAGCCTGATTTACATGTTTTAAGAAGGGCCCTATGCCTTCCGGTGGGTGTCCCTCTTTACTGCAGGAATACAATGGGATGGGTGTGGTAAGTTACTGTGGCCAGTTTACACCAGGTGGACAGGATTAAAATTGGTCCTTAAATTTGTGTTATCAGAATATTTTTATATCATTATAAAACATGTACTATATTATTTGACAATTCATCACATTGATATGTCTCAAAGTACTAATACAATATATAGCTTTCAAGTGCAGTAGCTGTTGATATGTAAATAGACCCAGTAGCCATTTTATTACAGCAGCTTCACAGAAATAACACCAACTTCTTTTGATGTAGCGCCTTTAACAAACAAAAGCGTCATAAAGGTTTAATCAGACAAAAATGGATGCAGAGACAATGAAGTATAGAAGGGGTAAGCAAAGGCTTGGTCAGAGAAGTGGAGATACTGAAGGATCATTTCATGATGCAATTCACCATACAAATATACCATTAATTTAATAAGTGTCTACTGCAGTTCTAATGGCTGAATAGAAATCTACTCTATTCACGGAAGGCTAGGATCAACTTGTCATTGGCTGCAAAAGCATGAACTTTTGATAAGAACCATTTGGGGAAAATTATCACAATAAATATATTGTAATGGTGCGAGTATTTCATTGGTATCAGGAACCAGACAAATAAAAAGCACCAAATCTTAACCATTGAATCTTTCTTTTTCTCTTCCACTGGGAAATAACCTATTCCCAGATGCCTGCCAGTGCTGCTAGGTGACAAAGAACCACCCTCTTAGGACATCTTGTTTCCTGAAAAGGTGGAGTATCCATCATTTCTCTCTTTGTATTTAATGTCGGAAACATAATTGTGAAGCCAAAATATTGTATGACACAATGGGTTAAGCACACAGTGAGTTACCCGTCAGTCCATTAATTAATCCACTGGCTGTGCAATTGTACATTAATCTACTGCACTATATTGCCATCACGTATGGCTTTCCTTCTTTTCCTCCTTCAACTTCCTCTCTAATTTTATCTCTCTGTTTATCTATTTTCTCCCAAAGGAAGACACTTGTGCTTAGGGTAAATGGCTCCTCTCAACAATTTCGAGTAAGGGCTTATTCTTCATATATGCCCTTGAACAACATGAACTGCAAAATCATAGAAAAGCTCAATCCTTGTACTTCCTATTATCCAAATGAGACACTTCATGCAGGAATAGCTGAATTAGGAGCAGAAAATCTGTCTCATTTTATTTTCACGTACGCATTTGTCAACAAGGTTAAAAAAAATGGACGAACTATAAAAAGGTACAGGGAGCATTAAAAAATATCACAACATAATAGCCATTTTTTTCTGGGACATTGTCCCTCTAAGTTATAATGTAAAATAGGCAAATATGGCCACTTCAGGTTTATTCATTGGGACCTGAATGTGATTCAATAATCTTAGGAGTTTCTGTGTCTTAACAAAATACCATTTGAGGCATCCAGCACTACAAATTTTGTATCTGGTGGCTGGTGTCTGCTGAAACCTCAGAAACAAAGGTAAAACATTTTTATTTTTAAAGAAAATTATTGACCTCTGATAGATCAATGGGTCTATGAGGTAAGGAGATAATTCCAACAACTCAAGCTGGAGGGAGAGAGGAATCTGAAACCTGGTGGTCTGATGGTGCATGTTTATTCAATCTGGCAGTTTAGTAATGGTTCGTTGTGTTCTGTTTCTTGGGTAGCCTAGAGCCAGTGTAACATTACTTTCACACAAGGCCTCGTTTTGGGCACACTGAATTTGTAGCAGCTCAAATCCTCATCCTATTTTTTTCCCCCAATAGTACAGTTATCCTAATCAGAATTTTATTGTACCCATTCTGATAGGGAAGCCAGTACTGGAACAATTCCAGCCAGACACATTTTATCAAAGGATGTATCTAATAGTACAAAAACTAACCTTCACAGTGTGGCAAAAATTAAGCTCTTACTGAGATTAGAAAGATCAGTAGTTAAAAGAAAATAAAGTCTTGCAGAGGCCAAAAGGAACATTTGTTTGGACTAGCAGCCCCCTGTAGGTGTCATGTAATGGCCCTGATTAGTGTGGCAGGTAGGTAATCCCCCTTCTTCTGGGTCACAAACAGGCTTGTTAAACTCTCCAGCTGTGCCAACAGAAGACTCAGACCATGTGTCGTCAAAATACAATGCCTGATTTTTTTCCCCCTCTCCTGTGGCAACAGTTACTTTTCTCTTAAAAAAAAACACAGAAATCAGGATACATTAATTCCAAGGTCAAAAAGTCATCTTTAGTCTTCAGAAAAGCAGCGTAAATTGTCAGCAACCATTGACACACGGACTGCTATCATGTATCGTGTTTTTGTTTTAACAGTTAATATTCTGAGCCTTGCAGGAAGTGGGAGCTCATAAATGGCAGCAATGCTCTAGTGTTGCTTTCAGAAATGCCTGCAACATGAACGTAACAACCCTTGCTGAGAAAAGTGACTACTTCACACAGAACACAGCTGGCAAAGTTAATGGGGGTCAGATTTCATAGCAGCATGTGCATAGTTTTAAAAGATTTAAAACAAAATGGCAGTAGAATGTAATTACATTTAGTTTTAATTGTTTCTCACAAACCACACACTACTGGTTCCTGGTACTGGTCTCCCTTCCCTAATAAAAGGCATTGTAATTAGAAATACAACTGTATTTTCTTCTGATTCAAAGTCTGGAAAAGGCTAATTGTCTTTCAGTAGATGCAAATTAATCACCTTTAGCATATCCTGGAGCTTTCCCTTGTGCTGGTGTAAGGACAACCAAACCAAGATAAAAGTACCACCGGTGACATTTCAGATAAAAGCATTTATATCCTGCATATCTTTATTCAAGGTGAGGATGCAATGACATACAAAGATGTAAAGCAAAGATTGAAATGTGCACTGAAAGCAAAATACTGAGGATGCTGGACATCTGAAATAAAAACAGAAAGTTCTGGAAAAACTCAGCATTTCTGACAGCATCTGTGGAGAGAGAAAGAGAGTTAACTTTTCAAGTTCTACATGAGCCAACAGCAGGGTTCAGAAGCCCATAGGGAAAATTCTACCCATGGGATTGGTTGCCTTGCTGCATAAGGACATTGTTCTTATTGTCTTCAGGAATCAAACCTTGGCCAAAAGGATGTAAATTCTCCGCTCTTTGATGACTATTAAGGTTTCCACGGGAAAGATGTTTGGTCAGGTTAAACTGAGGCTAACCACCCAAGTCTGCACTGTAAATATAGACTGCATCTTTCTAGATTAAGATGTAAAAATCTGGGAACACGGGAACAGCCTTTGCACCCAGGTTCCACATGCTGAATTGATGGCCTCAGCCATGCCACAGTAGGGAGCTGTCAAACAGAGGTCAGACAATTCTCTACAAAGAGGAAAGAATATTTAAGGGGAGTCACCTTCGGGCACATCTGATTTCAGCCAGTCAAGAAGGGACAGGAGGAAAGATGCTTTAATAAAGGCCCAAAAAAGTGGAAGCCCAGAAGCCATTTTGAAAAAAAAATAATTAGCAGGCTACTGAGTTGCTGAAGGGGAAATTGACTGCAATTTTATGTTGGCCCACTCCATTTTTCAATAGTCATATGGGAAAAATGTTGGGAGTGATTTATACCAGGTAATGAGGAGAGGACACAAAGATGGATGAATAGGCCCGCATGAAGCAGCAGAGTCTACTGGTGAAGGTGGCAGTGTTTGACTGTTAGTAAATTTTATTTCTTCAGTTTTTATATGCCATTACAAATTAGGAGAGAGAGTGTGAATGGGGCCTGGAGACAGGGCTACTCTGAAAGGTGGGAACTCCAGCAGAGGAACTAGAGATCATTGTCCCCATGAGGATTGTGCACTCTGGAGAAGGCTCCTCCATTGAGGAGGAAATGAAGAGAAGGAGACAGAAGAGACCAGGAGTGGAATCGTTACAGATTTGCACTAAGTGCGGTAGTGGACGGGCTGGTCGCAATGGCAGCTTTTCATGCCGTATCATCTCAAACCCACCGCATTAATTATGTATTACTGGGATACATGCCGTTTTGATGGCGGGTGGGCTCTGATTTGCCTGCCATGCCGTCCCCTCGTGGCTTCATCAAGCTAGGCACCACATTTAAAGTACAGTAGTGCTCAGTGCTTCCAGCCCAGGACTGCAGCAAATAAGACATGGCCCCGAAAGACAAGACTGCAGCCCTCGAGCGTCTTTTGGGCACCGTGGAGGCCTGCTGTGATGTCCTCTACCCGGGTTCTGGCTGTAGGAGGGGCAATTACATTACTTTTCTAACTCGGTAGGCAATGGCAGTGGTGATCAGTGCCAATGCTGCACAGAAGAGGTTGGCCATCCAAAATAGATACAGCTTGAATGATCTCATCTGTGCAGACAGTGTAAGGCAACCATCTCATCACTCTAAACTCTCACACTCAAGCCCATCGCACATTCACTGGCATCTCACTCACTGCCAGCTCAAGGGACATCACCACCCATTCTCATACACACACCCTCACATGTCCATCTGGCCTCATCCCATCTGGAGACTGCCTCCTCAACCCTCACCATCTTGAGGCTACTTGTCCAGATCAACAGGTGCCCTCACACACACCCTGGGATACCCTCCTTCCCCAGTACAGCTCTTCTCCTGTAGCCTCTTCCCTTGTCTGAGGCCACTTCTCCCCCTTCACCAAGCAGAACTTTACCCCGCGGCAATTGAAAAGTCACCCACATATGGCTGATCTGGTAGGTAGAGACCTACCCATGAGCCCCACTAAAAGTGATGTGGTGCTGCCTGTGAAGCCTGGCACTGATGACTGCGAGTGCTGACTGAAGCAAGGTAGGCAAACAAATCTTGAAGCTCCAAACAAAGTGCATGCCTTATATATGCTGTTGTGAAACATGTTGGCGTGTCTTCCCGCCGGCATGGGCGGATGATCCAATGTGGGGGCTCAGTCCGGTGGACTGGCCTTATAATGATGTGCTGATGTATTACAATGAAGTCCCTGATGGCGGATGGAGCGGATGATCGCAAATTGGTTTCATGACGTCATGAAATTGATTTTTGACCATCTCGCCATATTGTCCGCTCACCTCACTGAACACGCCCGACGCCGGCGGGCATGGAAAATCCCGGCCCAGATGTCCAGGGTCAGGTGAACTCTGCGGTGCTAGCAGGTGAGGGACTGGCTGCTATACAAGGGCCAGAACAAAGGCAGGCAACAGCAGCAAATCTGTGGTAGGAGAACACACTATCCTGCATAGAGAGTCCACAGGCAAAGCATAAATTACCTTCAGCTCTCAGGGGACCAGTGTCTTCGCAGACTGCGTCTCTCCATGGAGACAGTGTGAATTGCTGGCTGGGGAGATCAGTTCAAATTATCTTGGTAGCCACCCCATGCCTGTCGCTCTCATGATGACTGTGGCCTTGAATTTTTATGCTCTGGGGTCATACCCAGAAGTCCAGAGACCTTTGCGGCATATCTGAGCTTCAGATCACCATTGCATAAAGGCAAAACAAAAATAAAAATACCTGGAAAAACTCAGCAGGTCTGGCAGCATCTGCGGAGAGGAATACAGTTAACATTTCGAGTCCGTATGACTCTTCAACAGAACTAAGGAAAAATAATAAGTAAAAATTTCTATTTTTACTTAGTTCTGTTGAAGAGTCATACGGACTCGAAACGTTAACTGTGTTCCTCTCCGCAGATCCTGCCAGACCTGCTGAGTTTTTCCAGGTATTTTTATTTTTGTTTTGGATTTCCAGCATCCACAGTTTTTTGCTTTTATCCTATTGCATAAAGGCAGTTGGGGATGCAATGCTTAGGCAAGCAAATGACTTCATCTATTTCACCACCAATGACGTTAGTCAGGCTGAGAGAGCCAGAGGCATTGTGTGTATTGCTGGATTCTGCAAAGTTCAAGGTGTGATAGATTGCATGCATGTGGCCATCAAAGCTCCATCAGGCCAGAATGGGGCATTTATATACTGTAAAAGTTTTCATTCCATCAATGTCCAACTTGTATGTGACCATTGTCAAAGGGTCATACAGGTGTATCTGCTCATTATCCTGGAAGTAGTCACGACTCATACATCCATAGGCGCTCCAAGGTGCTACGGATTTTCTGTTCACCAGAGTCATTGCAGGGCTGGTTTCTTGGAGACAAGAGATATTCACTGAAAATTTGGTGTATGTCCTGGGTGAGAGATACAGGCTGAGATGTGTTACAGTGAGAGTCACAGAGCACTGGTCTACTCGATGTGTGATTTTGACGCTTGGACCATGCAGGTGGCTCTTTGCAATATTCTCCGGCTTGTCTCTCACTAATTGCCATGGTCTGTTGTGGCTTACACAACCTGGTGCTCCAGAGAGGGGAGGCCGTGGCAGAGATGATCTATTGCAGCGAGCCAGCTCCTCTGACGACGAGCCTGACGATAAGCAGGAAGTCTTGATTAAACCAAAGGGCCATCCATAATCTGAGTCCCACCATATGGCCTGGCAGCTGCTAGAGGTGGTGAGAATTCAAAGCAGCGAGTGCTGGAAATAGTCAGGTGGTCTTTCAGCCCCTGTGAAAGGACAAAGAGAGTTAAAGGGTAGAATTTTTCCTAAGAAGGGGAATGGGACAGGTGTGCTCAGGTGTTATTTCCCCCCTGGAAAGGGTCCTGCATGAGATATGGTTGACACAACAGTCCACAGAATGGAAAAAAACATGCTCTCACCTGCTGCTGCTCCACTGGGCAGAATTTTTCCCTCGTTGGGTGGGCTCGGGAGCAGCTGCAAAACCGGCCGCTGCCCACGATTGAGCCCTGACTGCGATCTCATGCTGGCAGGCCACGCGGCTCCACACTAGCTGGGAAGGGCTGAGCAGGGGCAGCCAGTTTAAAAGTGGCCCAGGCAGCCCCAGGGAAGGAAGTCTGTCTGCCGTTGCAAGGATGGATTCGATGAGTCTACAAACGCCAGGCGGCAGGGGCAGGTCGGGTGATCACTCAGCCCTCCTCTTTTCTGATTAGTGCCTCGCTGTCCTCCTGGAGGAGGAGGTGACTGCCAGGAGGGCGAACCCTGTCCCTGGGGATGGGAAGAGGTGGCAGCCCTGGTGAGCAGCCATGACATGGTGTGGTGCGCACATTGGTGCAGTGCCAGAAGCGCCTCAATGACCTGTTGCGCTCAGGAAGGGTGAGTATCGTGTTGGCACGTGTCAGTGTGCAGACGTGTAAAGATGTGGCCGTCCCCCCATGGACCTCAAGGGTGCTCGAGTCTGGGTGCCAACTGTCAATGATGCCGGAGATGGCCAAGGGGGTGAGCCCTGGCTGCTTGGACTGAGTACCTTGTGGTTCGAGGGCCATGACTCGGATGTGCCCTGTGAAGTGTTCCTCAGTTGGGGTTGGCCAGGCTGCAATGGCGCTGCAGGTGGAAAGTGGACTAATCGATGCTGCTGTCCTTTCAGGAGAAGACAAGCCATAACCAAGCTGAGAGCACACGTACAGGCGGAGGTCCGCCCAACCTGCTGCTGCTCTCCCGGCTCGAGCAAAATGCCCTGGGGTTGGAGAGCTGGCACTCTACCCATGCAACCGGGCGTGGAGAGGCCGGGGTGCTAGACAAAGGTCAGAGTGCCATGCACAGAGGTGAGACTTTTGGAATGTGCAACCATTCTAGCGTAGTCTTCTCATTGATGGGAGCCTCAAGCCTGAAGTTCCCATTGATCATTGGAAGATGAGGGCACCATGATGCAGATTTTCATTGTCTCCCTGGCATGCACAGTGACAGCGTGATAACTTTAACCAATGAAATGTCCTTCTTCTCCCTCTTAGGCTCGCCAGCAGGTGTCTGATCTGCAAACCCCAAAGGGTCAGCCAGGACACTGGAGGACCACCAGGCGTCACTTTCACCTGCGTCACTCCCACTCTCGGAAGCAGATACCAGCACCTTGGTGGGTGTTAGAGTAGTGACTGATATCTCAGTGCACATTGGTGGGGGCACTTCACAGTCACTTGAGGTGCAGGCAGAGGCAGAGAGTGCCCAGGGTGCCGGCAGTCAGGGGGCTGCGGTGGAACAGGACGATGCTCAATCGAAGGCTGATGATGAACTCTGGAGTCGTCCATTAGGCGGCAGATGCTGGATGTCCAACGAGATGTGCGGGAGGATCTGGCGGAGATCCATGAGGGTCTGTGTGCCATGGTCTCCGTGATGGAGGAGTCCATGCGGAGCGTGAGCACTGCGTTGACCATCATGGGCGAGTGCACTGCCTCCTCCATTGAGAGAGTGGCGACTATTATGGAGCGGCAGCTCCAGGGACAGAATCAGGGGTTCCTGGGGTTGCGCTCGGACCTGCAAGCCCTCACACAAGCACTAACCTCAGGTGGTCAGCGCCAGTGTGGGAAATGGATGAGGCACCCAGTATCCCAGCTAGGAGTCTGTACATCAATAGTGAGCAGGGACGTCCAGAGCGACCTTGTGTTGGTGCACGAGCTGCCTGTTATCTCTGCGGGCTCCTCTCAGGGCGCTCCAGATGATGGCAGCAGCTCCTCTGCCCCTCCACCAGTGACCGACGTTTCTGATGAGGCTGTGATGACTGGGGAGATGCCAGCCATGGCACTGACTGCTACCTCCCAGGCAGGGCCAGCACAGGCTCCACTGGCCAGAGGACGACCACCAAGATCATCAAGGCCAACAAGACACCAGAGTCTCCAATGCTGGTGCCAGCGAGGGGGGGGCACCAAGACATAGCACCCGCAAACGTAAGTTCAAGGCACCATGAGCACAAGAGGGACAGGTCACAGGTGATTTAATGTTCATTTATGTTTACTTTATCTATACTGGTCTAGGAATAAAGGCCAGAGAGGTCTGTGTAAATATTTCAGAATTGTCCACACGAGATAAATTTTGTTTTTGACGCTTCACCTTTTTACTTTATTGGTGTAGGGAATGCCAGTATGTAATGCTGGATGCAAATGGCTCTGAACTTTATTGCACAGGCACTGAGTGTTCTTTGTGTTCAAATAAAAGGGTCCTTTCACACATCCGGGATGGAGGAGGCAGCCCTGGCATGAGGTGGAAGCAGATCTATGGCAGCCTAGCTGAAGGGGCGTTGGATCAAGGCTTCCCTGGTGTCCCTGCCTCCCTGGAGGTTACTGAGATCTGTCTGCATGCCATCAGCATTCACCTCACCGTGCTCTTCTTCTAAATCATTACTGGACTCATCATCTGTGGCCTGTGCAGCTGCGTCAAGATCCCCTACCTCCAGTGGGGCCACCCTTACTAGTGCCAGATTGTGGAGAGCGCAGCATGCAAACATGATCAGTGACACCCGCTCTGGGGGTGGGGGTATTGCAGTGCACCCCTTGAACGGTCCAGGCATCAGAAGCACATCTTGAGAAGACCAATGGTCCTCTCTACCACTGCCCTTGTGAAGGCATAACTCGTATTGTAACACTTCTCTGCCTCTGTTCTTGGGTGGCAGAGAGGCGTCATGAGCCACTTCTTCCACAGATAGCCTTGTCACCCAGCAGACAACCATCCAGTTGGGCTGGAATACTGAGAGCCTCGGCACCTGGGAGTGTCTGAGGATGTAGGTGTCATGGGAGCTGCCTGGGTACCTTGCACAGACTTGCAGAATCTTCATCCTGTGATCACACACTATCTGCACGTTCATGGAGTGGAAGCCCTTCCTGTTGACGAAGGCACCGGGCTCACCTGCTGGCACCTTGATGGCCACATGTGTGCAGTCAATGGCACCCTGGACGTGGGGTAACCCAGAAATCGTTGCAGAGTCTCTAGCTCGCTCAGCCTAGCTAGCCTCATCTGTACGGTAAAGAATAAATGTCAGTACCCACCTGAACAGGGCTTCTGTCACCAGCTTGATGCAACTGTGGACAGATGATTGGGAGGCTCCATACAGAACCCTCACTGAGGCCTGGAAAGAGCTGGAGGCATAGAAGTTGAGGGCCACTGTGACCTTCAGAACCACTGGCATGGGGTTTCCACCCACATAGTCAGAGCTGATCTTAGGGCCGATCATCTGACAGATGTAGGTCACTGTCTCCCTTGAGAGGCTGAGCCTCCTTCGGTATTGCACCTCAGACATATTGAGGTAGCTGCATCGCCACCTATACACCCTGGCAGTAGGATAGTGCTGTCTTCAGCAGCCCCTTCCGCCTTGGTCTACCTACTGGCCCTGCGCCTCTTGTGCCTGCACCTCTCCTCCCGCAGGTCCCTCCCCTGGAAGCTGCATAGGGACACCTGGCCTCCTCTCCCTTCTGCCCCTCTCTTCCTCCCCAGAGGAGGTGCCTCGAGTGGAGACCACAATCCTCATTACCAAGGTTACAGAAGGCCTTCTGATACCTGGAGGGGTCCACACAGTCTAAATCCTCCAGGGGCCTGGCAGACAGCAATGAGTCCTGAATTGAGGCCTGGAAATGCTAAGAATGAAGCCCCAAACAGAGATGAAGCTGCCAAGTACCAATAAGCAACCAGCTGCAAACTATCTCTAAAATGCTCGCTATCCACACTGGCAATGCTGCTGACCCTTTTTATCCCGCCCTTGATGAGGTTTGTGAAAATGTCAGTTGGCCACCTGCCTGTTTTGCCCGTGCGACGAACAGAAAATCGCACAGGCAAGATAAAATCACAGGTCAATTGGACTGTTAAGGGCCTTAAGTGGCCTGTTAATTAATGGCGGGCACCGCTCCGGCACCCGCACGCGCCCAAGCGAAATATCACACGAGTGCGCGATGACTTTGGGACGCTCACCCGACAGCATCGCACGAAATTTTACTCCCGTTCAGGTCGGGCGTGCGCCCGCCTGATAAGGGAAAAATTCTGCCCACTGGTTCAGTGTCCACTACAGGTGCTTCTTTCTTCAAAGCGTGCTTACAGCAAACGTGGATTTCTCATGAAGCTGCCACCGACCAAATGCCAGCATGCCTTTAAATTGGTGGCTGTGTCTGAATTACGGTTCGTAGCCTAACCCTGCTCCCCTAAACGTCCTGCCCTACACACCTGAAGAGTCTCCCTTCGCTTGTCAGCTGCCAATTGCTGAACGGCAAGGGCGGAAGCAAGTGGACCGTGCACTTCCCCTTAAGTGACCCTTATCCACTGAAAACCATAAAATCCAGCTGATAGTCCAGGCAAAATCATATTTATTTTTTCTGTTCAATTCTTATCCTGTTAAATGGGCTTGTACAATTTTGTGCCAATGTGTCACATCATTAATCTAGTGGGAGAGGGAGCAGTACGTGCCCTTATATGAATTATATTGGTGAAATTATATGAATTTCTGCAGAGGCTTCTCAATCCTTCACCGCAATTTCAGTGGAAGATCAGTAGAAACCCCACAGAAAAGTCGTAAACTGATGCTTTCGCTGCTTCTTTGGAGTTCCTGTAAATGAAATGAAATTATAGTGGGAGATTGAAGAATTTCTGCAGAAATGCTACTCTGCAGTCACTGCAAGCTTACTACAGATGGACCATGCCATTAGAGAGCCAGCAAAAATATAACTTGCGCTAAAATGTACATAAAATGGAAGTTCACATGGAAAATACTCTTCTGCATGCAACTTATATAAGAAAAAATAAGCTACAGGAGACAATTAGGAAAATCCCCATGGAAATTCAGGATCAGGTTCTAGAGTTTCACTTGAGGGCTGTAGAATTTGATGAATGTCACTACAGCATTAGCCTTTCTGAACTGCATTTGATGTCTTGTCGATTTAATCACACCATTTCCCTATTGTCAAAAAATGAGCATATGGCCCACGATTTAAGAATGTACATTTTGTTTAACTAGTTAGTAAACTTGGCTACACATTTTTAATAGACTTTAACCTCATGAAGATAACAACAAGATACTGCGGATGCTGGGAATCTGAAACAAAAACAGAAAATGCTGGAAAAAACTCAGCAGGTCTAACAGCATCTGGGGGAGAGAAACAGAGTTGACGTTTCGTGTGTATGACCCTTCTCAAGAGCTAAAGAGAAGTAGAAATGAGATGAAATTTATACTGTTTAAGGGGGGTGGAGCAGGTGAAGCTGGATAGAAGGACAGCAATAGGTGGAGGACAAAGGAGAGATTGACAAAGATGTCATGAACAAAAGGACAAAGTGAGTGTTAATGGTAGTGGTAAGGACGAACAAAGGTGCCGATAGTGGCAAAGGTAAGAAAGCAGAATGTGTTAGTAGCAGAACAAGGATAAGTACTCTGAAAAGAACATGAACAAGTAACAGGCGGCCCTTGTGGGGTGGGGGAGGGGCTGTGGTGGGGGAAAAAGGATGGAAAATGGGTAGAAAAATGGGGATAAAACAATGAATAAAAATAAAGATGTGGATTAAAAACAAGAATGAATTTTTTAAAAAGGGATGAAGAAGGGGATGAAGATGGAGGAGAGTTCATGGCCTGAAGTTGTTGAAGAGAGTTCATGGTCTGAACTCTCTTTACAGCCTTCCAGAATTAATATTGAGTTCAACATTGGGTAAAGCATTTGTCATGGTTGTGTGCGCAAGATGTGAGATGTGGTAGTGAGGCTTGTATGTGAGGATGAGGTGAAGCTATGGGTGGGATTTTCCAGCCCTGCCTGTCGCTGGGATCATCCAATCCTACTGAAAGTCAACGGACTCTTGGCTGGGCTGCCGAATCTCCCACGGCTGGTCCCGCCATGACAGGGCCGGAAAATCCCGGCCTATGAATACTAGATACAAGTCATGGTCGATAAAGAATATTGTTAGGCGAGTGAAAAGTGTGTGGTGAATGGAACAGTGTGGTTAGGCTAGTGTTTCATTTCAAAGGATATGGCATGTGAAGATGCGTTCACTGAGCTTGACCACTTAAATGAAGCAATTAAATTTGTCCCTGTATTGTATCCAAGTGGTTGGGGCTGGACTTCTTGTATTATTCGCAATGTATAAATGCTCCCACTACCTTCTCAGCGTCCATCTGGGGGATCTCCTGACCCATTCTGGGTAGAGAACCTCTCTCTTCCTGTCCACCTTCTGCACCATGGTCTCCAGTGCTACATCAGAGAACCTTGGAGAATGCTCTTTGTGCTGCTGCACATTTACACCGTCCTCCTGCTCAAAGACTTTGGCGGTATTTTATGTCCTCCTCCCCCATGATGAGTTTGGAGGTGGGGAAGGCATTTAATCAGATGGGATGTGGTGGGTGAGGACCCCACCATCTTTCCACTCCACCCTGATTAAGTCTGTGACGAGAAAGGCCAGTTAGGTGCCTCACCCCAGTGCTGTTGAGAGGATCCCTCATTTAAAGGTACTTGGTGCCTGATTAAAGGGCCCACTGAAAGCCTCTCCCTAGCCCTTACTGCCAAATCCCCTACGCCTTCTCCTCTGCAACACTGGCCCCCATCACTTACCTCTGGCCAGGGCCTCCACTGGGTATATTTCATGCAGCAGCCAACTGCCTCCCTGATGGTGCTGCTGAGCAAAAGAACTACTGGCCTCTGATTGGCCAGCAGCTCTCAGTGGGCGGGATATCCCACCCCAGGGATCCTGACCCCATGGAAGGCCCGCCGATGACCTGTTAATTTCCCAATTAGCTTGTAATTCAGCAGGCCTTCCCCAAAGGAGGAAATATTGGTCTCTCGCCAGCTCTCCAACCGGCAACCAAGACCCTCATCACCTCCATAAAATTCACCCGACTCTTCCAGCACTGGCTGCAGCCAGAATGTACTACCCCTTTGAGACATGTAGGCAAGATTTAAATGGTGCTAGTCTCATTCGAACTTTGGCCTCCTGCTGAGCCTTGCAGCCAAACAACAGTGAGTTTCAAGCTAGGTTTCCTGCTACTATTATAATAAACAGGCAGCACAAACTTTACCTACTGCCTGCAGCAGAATGAACAGGCGCAGGTTAATTGTGCATTGTTATCCCCCGTGCTGCTTTGGGCCACCCAATTTTTCCCCCACTATCATTATTCTTTGGCAGCTTCACCTTCATCTATGTACATTCTTCCTTTCTCTAACCCCAAATACACTTCCATTTGTCTCCTCTGCTAAAGCCCTTTCCAAGAAGTTCAGTTACTTATTTTGTGCCAAACCATCTTTTCCTTTTAAAAGTTCTTAACGCAATGAAGCAGAATCCATCTCAGACTTGAAGGCTGTAACTATTTCTAGGGAGCTTCTTCTAGCACATGTCCTGCATTCTTAGACAGGATACAAGGAAAAAGCCTGTCATGTGATAGACAATCCCCGCTCACCTCTAGCTATCAATATATCCCTTCACTTCAGCATTGCAACCATTTTTCAATGTGAATGTTACAATATTTTAATACTGTCTAACCATGGATTGTTGCCGCTCTTGATTTTCAGACCATGCTTCGGGGTGAGTCTCAGCTCCCTACAACTCGAGCTTTGTCTTGTAAATAACATATCTGGAAAATGAAGGGCAAACCCTGCCTGGTAATTATTTTTAGCTACTGGATTTAATTATTGGGTTAAGATCTCACTTTGATCTTCAAAGGTTATAATGCATCACATAAGAGTTTGTTTTAAGTTTGAAATATAAATGAATTCATTTCACAAAGGATGAACGAGCATATTCAACAATATGGGCCAGAATATCCGTGGAGTGGCAGCCACAGGCGGATTGCCACTCCGCTCCTTTTTACTTACCTTGATTGGGAGCTGCACGTTTCTCACCCGATCGTCTGACCTGGGCCTGGTGTGCAGCGCAGCAGCTCCAGAGTCCCTCCAGTGCAAGGCAGCAGCGTCGGGGAAAGTGAAGCCATGCGCCCTTTTTACAGCACTAGCTGCTGTGTAAACCAGGTAAGTTTAAAGGTCCCAGCCATTTTGAGAAGCCAGGGAGAAGCTAAGTGTGTAAGGTAAGTGGGTGAGGGGTTTGGCAGGGGGAGGTGGGTGGTGTTGGGGGTTCAAGGGAGGTGGTCAGGAGCTCAGGGGATGGGGTGGTCGGAGGGTGGTTGAGGGAGGGTTGGGGTTGGTGGGTAGTCAAGGCTGTTGGCAGGTAGTCAAGGCGGTTGGCAGGGTAGTCAGGGGTGGGGAGGGTGGTTGGGGGGAGGGGGGCTGGGGGTAACCAGTGGGCATTGGGGGGGGTGGTAGGGGCGTGGTCGATGGGGTGGTGGTTAGCCAGGGAGATAGCTGGGGGTCGGGGCGTCTGCACCATTGTTATCCAGGAGCTAAAAGTGGTTTTAATCCTTCCAACTTTTCCTGTGTAGCTATTCTGCTAAGAGGGTCGGAACTATCTGATGTCTTTGATTTAAATCGGAGTATCAGATGGTTCCCTGCGCAGGGTAATTGCCTATCAGGCGTTTAAACTTCCTGGACAACTGCTGTGCAGTCCTTGCCTGGAGACTTCCTGGGGATCCCCAGCACATTTTCCAGGGTATCTCTGGAGAACGGAAGTTCTGTACCTATATGAAGTAATTAGATGCTTACAGTAGGCAACCTGCCATCCACTTCCTAGGGTGGACAAAGTAATAAATGCTTGAAATTATAAGGACCAAGTTAATCTTCTCTCAATGATGTTTTAATTATACAATCCCTTTCTTCCTTTGAACAACATCAACACACTGGTTGATTTGTTGCTTCTCTGAGACTTAAAACTGTCTCCTCTCATGGGTTTTGCCAAAAGCCCCACATTTTAACCAGAAGATTTATCATTTTATATCTCTACAACGGAACTTCCCAAAAGCCAGTGGAAATTCTACCCTACTGCTCTCACAAGGTCAAAAAGGACTGTCAGTCAAATACAAATGGAATCAATCGCACTTTGTTTACATTTGATTTAACACTCTTTAAGCTTGTAATCCATAAATCTGCAGTATTGTATTGGAACACGGTGGAATTTATATATTTGCGCCCACAGGAGCATGCAATCAGGACATAAAAGATTAAGGAAACTCAGGCGCACGTGTGCACGCATTTACGGTCTACCTGAATTTCTTTGCTCTTTGATGCCTGTCTATTGGTCTGTATGTTCAGACACATTCCAGCTCATCATAATGGTGCTGCTCTCACACCAAATTTCCTTAATTTTTCACCCACTTTAAACCATGGTAAATGAAGCCTATAATTTTAGGCACAGCAGGAAACAAATTGAGTTTTTTTGATTATCCTGACTGAGACCTCCGCTGTACTGTTTCATTGAACGTTATCTTTTTTGCATCAGTGCAAGCCACATTAAAAATTGAAAAGCTTCCACAATTACATGTTCTCAAACATGCTGTGCCTAATGTGTGTGAATGATGGTTCAATTGCTTAAAACTTTGACATTACAACTTGGTATATCCAAGCTTCTAAATGACACTAATTTAGGAGGCATAGCAAGTTGTATACAAGTTACATCGGGTCATAGATAGACTAAGTGAGTGGGCAACTCTATGGCAGGTGGGGTTCAATGTGGAAAAACATGAGGCCATTCACTTCAGATCTGAGAAAGACAAATTTCTGTAATGGAGAGATCTGGGGCAGAACTGTTACCTCAGCGGGCAGGCGCGTGCCCGACCCGCTCGAGCGTAAAATGACGTGCGTTGACATCGGGCAAGCGTCCTGACGTCAATGCGCAGTCTCGTGATATTTCGTTGGACGGGCACGCGCTGGGGCCAGCAGCACGCCTGCTGACAATTAATAGGCCTGTTAAGGCCATTAAAAAGATAATTGAATGAAATTTTTTGCTACCCGCTGCAGGTGAAAAACCCAAGTGGCCTTTGCACTTTTCAGGAAACCTCGCCATGGGCAGGATGAGGTTTCCAATAGCAAATAAAATTTTAAAAATTTAATTAGTAACAGAGTCACATGAGGGGACATGTTTTATAACATTTTATAAACCTTTATTGCTTTTTTGTAAAACTGTTCATCTCCCTGAGGCAGCTCTGTGCCTCAGGGAGATTTTCAAACACACACTCATGCGCATGCTCATGCATGAAGTTCCCCGATCGCCCCGCTTGCCCTCCTCCTCCCCCCACACAGGCAGCGCTGAGCACTGCAGCGCATGTTTCACGCTGGGTAGGCCTTAATTGGTCCGCCAGTGTGAAATCGCGGTCCGGCCCCAATCACAGGTGGCGGTCGGCTTCCTGCCCACTCCCGCCCGCCCCTGCCAAGCCCGCCCGACAAGGGCTAAATTCTGTTCCTGGAGCTGTGGAGGAGCAAAAGGGTTTCCATGTTTAGGTACACAAATCTCTAAAAGCTAATGCACAGGTAAAAAAGTAATCCAAAAGGAAAACGGCACCAGAAAATGCTGGAAATACTCACCAGATCTGGCAGCAGCTGTGGAGGTAAAAACAGTTAATAGCCTGAATTTTCCCAACCCCCGGAGGTAGAAGTGGGGGAGTGGTGAAGAGGCAAGGAAAATTCAATTAACTCATATCAAGTTGGCTCTGCTACATGTCCCCATACTTGTGCACTACTCCCAGACCTGGGCTCCCAGCAACGACAGCTACCCGCCCAGCAGTGGCAGGTTGCCAATTCAAGCACTTAATATACAATCCAGAAAAATCAAAAACATTTTATCTGTAAAGATTTTCTATTAGCACTGTAATTACATATCTGCCTGTGTAAATGCCCTTTGCTCTTGGAGGGAAGGACTGTGGAGAATGAGAAATATCTGTGTCTTGAAAACCAAACAACTGGGGTAGTTGCTGAACTGCATTTTTGCAGTAAAGAACTCTGATAAATTTCCACATACACACCATTCAGTCATAGCCATCAAAATAGTTGCCAAGTCTTCAGAAGTTGATTCTAAGTTTTGCTGTTGTATGCTGTAGAAAATAAGTTACTCTCCTACTCAGCGGTGGCATGCAGCACAGCACATTGGAGCCTCAATGCCACAAAAGTTGTGGTCTCAGCCACTATCAAGTGAGGATCTGTTTAATGGATATTCAATACCTCCACTTGCAGGGAGAGTTATCACTGAAATGCTTTCCCTTGCCTCCTGACAGATTTCTCACACTGGTCTCTCCTGGGAGTTGGGGTGAGTTACCTGGCTGCTTCCAGGCAATGCTCGTCTGGGTGGACCAAGTAGACTGGGAAAGAGGTTGAGAGGTCTTATCATGCTCACAAAAATAACTGATAACGTGAATACAAAAATAAAAATCCTCCTGTAGCTAACTTAAAAAAAATTTGTATATAATCAGAACATCTGGGACACTTAGAATAAGGACCCGGCAAATTTACCAGGGGGAGCAAAGTCTGAACAGACAGTGTGCAGGCCATTCGAATACTATTTTGTATATTCTGCACATATTTTCACCTGAAAAATACATGCCTGCTTCTGGTTTTAGGAGGCAGCATGAGAGGCAGGGGAGTAATCCACTCACGGGATGTGGTTGGCCTTTAAATATTATAATGAGGTCCAGCACCTTCATTTTAGCAATCATTCTATTTCTAATCTCATGTTGGCTGAATTTCCCATGCCTCAGGGAACCTGGCAGGTGAAAGGAGGCAGTAAGGTCTGCTATGTGCTAAGTTAGTTGTAGAAAACTTTTATGTGGGAATGTGAGCCAACGAGGCCAGAACAGCAGCAGTCAGACAGGAACCATGGTCATATTTCTCTAGAATCTTGTGGCACCTTTTATCATTTTGCATTCCAACTGGAGCATAAACACTGATTCCAATGAGTACCCTGTCGTACATATTAGCAGTAAATTTGATATCAAGCGGGCTATTAGGTTGTAGCCAAATCTTGTCATATTATTGGTCTCTCAATTTTGTAACTATTGTTTCCTCTGAGTTCCACTGAAGCTATATTCTTACTTTTGCAAAATTTGTAATCATTCCCATCGCCTTGCTGCAGCAGCTTATTGCAGGATACCTAGTCATTTGGTGGCACAGTGTAATGACCATGTCTGCAAAAATGTGAAGTTACTCATGGCTAGGAAATAGTTCTAACAGCTGAATTATATATGTAGATATAACCAGCAAAAAAGAGAGAGAATCAGGGTAGTTTCACCTTAAAAGCTTTGAAAATTAACAGTGAAGTTTTGGTTCAAAATTACTAACTTTACCTGTAATCTGCATTGCAGCAGTTGTTTTCACTATTCAGAAGGAAGAAAGAAGGAAGAAACATGATCTCCTCTTACCCGTGTGTGTGTTCTAATATGCATCTTTAATCCGTCATTCTTGCTGAAAGCTTTGTCACAGTAGGGACACTGGTAGGGGCGCTCACCTGCAAACAAGACAGATAACCATCAGTGAAGCAGAGAACAGAGCACAGAATGACAGAAAAGAAGGGAGCTGCTGCCTTGCGGCACATCAAGGGAGCACAGCATGGCCAGATGAACACTTTCTCCTCTGGTTTTAACTTTTTTTTTGATCAAACAGGGAGATCAGAGCTTTGGATAAACTGTGCATAAAGAAAGGTTTCCCTCAGTCACTTGAAGACTGGATCAAAGTTCCACTCTGAACTGTTTGATCTTTGCTAACAAGGTACAACTCCACACATAGATCTTTTATTTATAAAAAGCATATAAGGCAACAGTGACCTAATGAATGTACAGATCATTCCTATTATTATATATTTAATATTAACTGCCAGCCAAAATGGACTCCAACATTATGTTTAGATACCAAAGTAAAGTTTTACTTTGATGTATGTTAAAGTTAAATTTTAAAGTTTTCAAAAGCAAAGTTTAAAAGTCACTAAACTCCAAAAATGTAGAATACACCCAGTGTATACAATATACAACACAAAGTAAAATGAATATTGCTTCCCTGAACCCTCATCGTTTTTCCCCAAGGCATCTTATTGTGTTACCAATGCCATTTAACTGAATGCCTGATGCAAATATTTCTTTGTAAGTAATAGCAATTAGAATCCAAAAATAAATTATGTATCTTTTATGTTCATTCCTGACAATGAACTTTCGCTGCTTGCTCTTTTTCAGTTTCTATTCCTGTTGCCTGGATTATAAATTATACTACAGTTAAACTCGCACTGAGTACTCAGTCACTTTCTGAAATTTTTTATTTTTTAGAAAATGACACAATCTTCAATTTCAATGGTTTACTTTTCAGAACATTTTCCGTCACTACTAAAAGACCATAAGACCATAAGACATAGGAGCAGGAATTAGGCCATTCGGCCCATCGAGTCTGCTCCGCCATTCAAAAAGGACCCAAAATATTCTGGAACAAAATAATCTTTCTAATGCTCTATGTATGGTTCTGATAATTAGTAAAATATTGTGAAAATCAAGTTAAGCATCCAAATGCAGTTAGTTTCCAACTGTATTTAATCAGAAATTTGAAATATCAAACTTGACCAGCTGGTCAAATATTTAGGCTTAATATTTTAATACTGTTCTCCTTTATGCTTGCTGATGTATATATGTAATTGAAAGCGGCCCTGAAAAGGTGACCCATTGTACTGCCACATAAAGCAACAAACAGTGGTGAGAATGTTAAAAGATACCAAAAGAACAGACACATACAGAAAATGCATTAATGTATTTCCACAGAATACTAGAGTCCAATGTTTGTAACATATTTGCATTTACATGTCTGTACCTGCGTATCTACCTGTGATTATGGAATACTTTTTTAAACAAAAGTTAAATTATTTCAAATATAGCTATTATTATTATTTATGGCTTCAACAAGCCCTTGATAAAGTTAAATTGGGTTTTATTCATGTACATCAATTCAATATAAAGCACCTTCTTAGTTCAATCTCAGAGTCTCTACTTATCCCTGCCTTTACTACACCTAAAACAATTAGAAGCAAGGTAACTGAAGATGATGGCATACGATAAAAACATTTATCCCTACATCTGTTATCACACAAATTTTGTTTATGTACACTGCAGAGAGATAATTTATCACACCAAATTCCATTCAGTATATACAATAAAGCCATGGCTCCTTCAAGGCAATATATCAAATAAAATAAGCAGCATGACTGGAAGTTATCTGCTAAAATCTTACTTTGTTCTCTACCTTTGATAAGAAAGCCAAGTAGTTTTAAAAAATGTATACGATGAGCGAATTAGAGATGATATGAAAATCAAAAAAAACCATCAAGAGAGATGGAGAGAAATAGAGAAGGGGTGACAGAGCGAGAGGCAGATGGAATTACTCAAACAAAAACACGATTAGTGGACCTGTGTTGTCCTGATTACTGTTTGATTTATTCAGTTCTTGAAGTGAAACAGAGAGGAAGTATTTTTCTTCCATGAGAGATGAAAAAAAAAGACTAATACCAAGACGCCAGTGCGTAAAACGTCAACATTAACAGGAAAACAAATAATTATTTTGAAAGATACAAGGAATCAAAAGGAGTGAAGACTAAGCCATGTAAACCTCACATTATGTTAAACTACAATATGCATAGAAGGGATATGAAACTGGTGAAATGTGGCCAGCAATGTAAGGCTATTTTTGTAAAGTGATAGATAAAACTGTGTGTCAAAGACCAAATAGTTTCTTTCATGGACTAATTGGATGGAAATATTATGGGGTATCAGGAAATGGCTGATGTGTTAAATACATTTTTCACATCAGTCTTCATAAATGAAGAGCTCAGACAAATTCCAGATCCAGCTAAATGGATTTTGGAATCTATAACATCTGCAGAGGTCAGTAAAGCATGTGTTGTGAAGAAACTCAAGCAATTAAATATTTATAAGCAGCAGAACCAGATGGTATACACCTTACAATCCTCCAGGAAATAAAAGGTGAGGTTCTATTTCATGTTTAGAAGTTCCACAAGCACAGAAATTGCACCTGAGGATTATAAGATGGATATGGATCAGGGAATCATTAGTCTAATAATGGCAATGTGGAAATACTCAAAATAATTTCATTGGATCTCATCAGTGCCCATTTATATATAGTTATAGAAATAATAGATCATGCCTCATAAACCTACCAGAATTCAAAGAGGAAGTAACAAAATTAACAGATCAAAAATATCCTGTTAATATGTAATCACAACAATTCTCTATGTGAAGCTTCCAACAAAGATTAAGATTCATCTAATAAATGGCA
This sequence comes from Cetorhinus maximus, assembly GCF_964194155.1. Taxonomy (NCBI): domain Eukaryota; kingdom Metazoa; phylum Chordata; class Chondrichthyes; order Lamniformes; family Cetorhinidae; genus Cetorhinus; species Cetorhinus maximus. The sequence goes on from NC_135879.1 coordinate 87,886,774, forward strand.
CATTAAATAGCTGAATTGGGAACCGGCTTGGCAAAAATGGTTCTCTTCAGATTAAGGTTAAGGCAGTGGGTCATAAAGTCAAATTGGTCTCAGTTTTGATTCCTTGTGTATGTTGAGTTATCTGATCTCAGTTAGGATATTGGTAGAGGCACAACAACAGGTCTCAGCATCATTGGATTATGGGGAGGGGGAAAGAAAATTTGCTAGGGTTCCTCTTTCTAATAACTACCTAGCAACTCCTATTAGAAATACAATTGCATGGAAGTCATGTGGAGGCAGGGATAGGTTGGTTGCAATTGCCTCCGGTCATTGAATAAACAGTTCACACTCATTGCTTAGGCTTATACGTGAAAAATAGCCATTTGGGCAATGTACCTGCAGCTAAATTCTGCCCATGGAACTATAACCCAACAATGAGTTATTGCCTTGAGGTGAGGGTAGAAAAGGCAAAGCAAGAGGAGAAGAAAACTTGCAGAAAAGGGAAAAGGCCTTTTTAAGACAAAAGGAAAGCAGAACGAACGTGACATTACAATTAAGCTCCATCTACATAACAACAGTTACTACATGACAAAAAGTTATGCATTCAATTGAGACATTTCAACATGATAAAATACCACATAAAGCTCCACCACAATTTGTTCTGGGTCCCCTACCATCTACACTTTTCAACAGCAATATTGTGGGACATACTTATAATATTACAAAAAGTGCTGATGGCACCAATATGTGGCCTGGTGATTAGAATAAGCAAAGTTTATATGAGTCAAACAAACCGAATAGAGTAAGTGCTGGGCTAAGGAAAGGCAGATGGATTTCAAAATGATTAAGTAAAGGGAATCCATGCTGGTTCAGGAAATATGAACCATGTGTACATAGTGGATGGATCCTATTTAAATGGGCCAGTTAATTGTGGAACTGGGCAAAGCTCAGTTGTACAGAGATACATCAACAGGTAACTCTCTTTGGGAGTATGGCATTAATATTTTTCTACAGTGTCTCATCTTTCATAGGGAGGGAAGAAACCAAACAGAGTGTATCATGTGGGCTGGTCACATGAAAGAGATTACATTATGTTAATTTTAGGTTTTGGTCAAGTGTGATATTAGTACACAAAACTTTTAAACTCGAACCCAACCCACCTTGAAGTCACCCACTTGTGTTTTAATGGACAGGCCACCAACCCGTCCCCAGGAGACAGGTTGTTCATTTAAATATTTTAATGAGGCTGTATGCCTCAGGTTGTATCTGTGTTTCAGGTTTATTCTTGGTTGATGGGGTTTCCCAAGCCTAGGAAATCCAGCATCTAAAGAGAGGTGGGGACTGCTATATGGAACAGGTGTTTTTCCAGCACTTACTTGTGTGAGCTAGGAGGAGCAGGGGTGTTTCTCCCTCACCCCACATGCCAGCAAACCCATTTCTCTGTCCACACAATTGGAATTCCTCCCCTGATCAAAGGCGTCCCAGCCTCCCTCAATCGGCCTCCCCCATCTCGGCTACTGATCTCTCTCCGTGATAAACCACCTATCCTCCAAGCCACAATATACCAACCTCCCTCCTCAAGATATCCAAAAAAACCTACCTGCTCCTGGCCAATGGCCTCTTCCACAGTGTTCTCTGCCTGTCAGAAAGCCAAAACTGTTAATTGGGCAAAATAAAATATGCATGTTGGTGGACTTAAAATTGCAAATATTGGGCCCAAAGTCTTTATTGTTTCCAGACATTATTTCGTAGGAAGTTCATGGACAGGATTTTTAGTTCAGCGGGCGCTCATGATCAGCGAGCCCTGGAGCCGCCAGTGAACGGAATGTTAATTCACGCTGGCTGGCCAATTAACGACCAGCCAGAGAGAAAGGTGCGCTGAAAGGCTCAGCGCTGCCACGGTAGGGGTGGGATGAGGGTGAGCGCTGAAGTCAGTGCTGGTGCGGGGCAGCGTGGAATGGAAGCTCCCTGAAGGCAGAGAGATGTCTCAGGGAGTTGAAGAATTTAAATGCAAAAAATAAAGATTTTAAAATCCGTAAAAAAAATGCCCACATATCAGAATCAGTCATCTGGGCATTTACATGATGAAAATTCTGTCCATACATTTCTTTTTATATTTAATAACAGAAACCTCATCCTGCCTGTGGATAAGGCTTCCTGAAAGATGCAAAGGCCGCCTGGCCGATTCGCCCACCTGCCAACCGTAACTTTATACGGGCAACGAAAAATCTCCGTTAATTGCGGCGTTAATGGGCTTAATCACCCTCTTACTTGATGGCGGACACACTTCCAAGTTCCCCACAGCACCTTCGGGGTACGCCACCCGCCTCCTCCCCAGTTATACTGCCCTGAAGCTTGGAAATTATGGCCCATGATATCCTGCCTGATTTTGCAGCAGACTGTAAATACTTGTTCCAGAATTTTAAACCCCAAGGAATCTTGATATTGTTGAAAACTAAGAACAAAGGCATTTTAAAAAAGAAAACAAACCATGCAGCTCCAACTAACTGTCACCTTAATCCTCATAAGAAATAATTGACCATCTTTTTAATGAGAAACCTCTAAGAATTACATTTGATTAACGATGCATTCGATGAAAATGATGTGAAATCTTTCAACAGTGACAACCAACTGTATAACCACCTAATAAATGCAAAACCTGCCATGTCTAATTGTATAAAAATTCACAATTTCCCTTAATTCATTACTACATTAATGTATTTGGTTTAGATGCAACTGTGAAAATTTTTAGTTTATCATTAATCCCTGTCTGAAACTCAATGGCATACAGGTGAGATATCTGTACGCAAACTCTTGCCCCTTACTCCTGGAATGTTGTGTGGATTGTGCTGTAATTACACCAATGTGATTCTCCCCACAACATATTCAATGTTATTTCTCCCTTTGAGGCTCCTTTCACGCAAGTATGAAGTAAAGAAGTAACGACAATTTTACTGATTGTCAATAACAACGTATATAAGAAAGGCAAACCATTGAAACTCATCCCTCTACTATCCTGTCTTCCCCATTTTAACATCTACTTGCCATTTTAAATGTCCCAAATGTTTCTGTCTCTCATCAGCCTGACTGGGAACTTCTCCAAACATTTATAATTCTTTGAGTAAACAATTTGCTCCCAATATCTGTTTTAAATTTACTCTTCACTATTTAAATTTATGCCTCTGGTTCTCCTTCCTGACTCACTTTGAAGTTTAGGTACATATGAGTTCTTAGAAAACCAAGATTGTGTGAGGGCTTGGCATGGGTGAGCAGTAAATCAGGAACAGGTTGATGGTAAACACTTCCTGGCATGCAATTGTGAGTCATCTAGCTGGTCCCTATTACTATGTGGTGGTCTTACCTTGAGAGTTTCCTTAAAATATGCCATTTTCTCTCCCATCTGTCCCCATGCTCAGCAGTCGCTATTATACGGCATTGAGCCTTGCTGCCATCTCCTGCATGCTCCCATTCTAAACGATCAGACTGGTGGGGAGGGACCACTACACAACTTGTCCACAGGTTCCATTTCATGCCCCCTTATAACTTTTGGAAATTTTGATAAGTATTTAAGCGACTAACAAAGGCTTCAAAATTTTTTGATCCCCTTTATTGTCCATCCACCTTAAAGGGCAGAAGGTTTAGGTCGGTGAACGGGCACAATCAGCGGGTCCGGGGTCGGCCAGGGAACAGACCGCCGACCATGATCGGCCCCCAACCACAATTTCACGCTGGCTGGCTAATTAATGGCCAGCCAGTGTGAAGCGTGCGCTGAGAAGCTCAGCGCTGCCGGGGTGAGCGCGGAAGGAAGGTGGGCACTGACGTCAGTGTGGGCGCAGGCAAGCTCTGATAGAAACCTCCCTGAAGGCAGAGAGCTGCCTGAGGGAGCTGAAGACCTGAAAAGCATTAAATAAAATTTTTAAAAATCAGGAAAAAAATGTCCAAGTATCACAATCAGTCGTCTGAACATATTCATGATAAAAACATTGTCCATGGATTTTTCTTTTTCTTTCATTTAATAACGGAAACCTCATCCCACCCTTAGATGAGAATTCATGAAAAATGCAAAGGCTGCTTGGCCGATTCACCTGTCCACCTGTAAGGTTGGACGGACCATGAAAACTCAGAGACAATTGCACCTTTAATAACCTTAATTTCCCTCTTAATTGTTGGCGGACGCACTTCCGACTTTTGCGTGCACCCGCCAACCGAAATATCAGGTGAGATGACATTGGGACACTTGCCCATCATCTTGCGTGATTTCGCTTCTGATCAGGTTGGGCACACGCCTGCCCAATCAGCATAAATTCTACACAGTGCGTGCCTGCTGTATTTTCATCCCGAAGTGGTACGCATGGGCTGGAGTTGTGGGCACAGGCTGGAGCCTGGGCCATTGCCTCCTGAGGCAGCAATGGAAGCAGGTGGATGGCAAGGCCAGCAGGTTAGGAGGTCTGCCTCCGCTTACTGGGACAGTGGCCCAGTTGTATTCATGGTTGCTTGGCCCTCCAGCACTCACCCACCCCCCCCCCCATTCCCTCCCCATGCCATCTGATATCTCCCATATCCCCATCATGCCCTGTCATGCATCATCCCATCAGGCTCCCTCATGTCTTCCATCATGTCCCTCATATCTCCTGTGTACTCATAACTCGCAGCTCCCCACAGAGCTGAATGCATTAGTCAGTCTGGAGCTCAGTCAAGCATTCATAATGAAGCAATCTGCCAAATCAGATGTCAAGCCTGCTCTTGTTCATACAGTTGCCAGATGTCCTCACTATGAATGCTTAGTTGAGCTCCAAAAATGACTAATGCATTCAGCTTTGTTTGATTGGCAGTTTTATTCATTTGTAGTAACTTTATCTTTCCTTGAAGCAGTATTTCAATTCCTGTTTCTGGAGCCCAGGAAAGGCTCCATGTTGGCCAGTTAAGTGCCTGATATTCACTCAATTCTGATGGACCTTCCCAAACACAGGTTCCTGCAAGTTCTCCAGCTGGTGAGCAAAATCCCTGCGCCCAATATTAAATTCCACCTTACATCTCCTGCAAAAACCTGACCTGGCTCCATCAAAATTGTGCGAGGGGGCTCGGGGTTCACTACCGTCACCCTGATTGCCTGCTGGCATAAATTGCCGGAAACAGGAATGGTGGTGAGGATCCCAGAATTGTGCACCACCAACCATTTTTAAAGTCCTTCCACCTCCCTTCTGATCCAGACAGAGGCATGAAAATCTGACCCATTGGGTGATGACTAATACTGATCACAGTATAGCATATTTATAATCTATGTGATATTTTCCTGAGTCTGTAACTAGGCATGCTGACCACAGTGAATATTGGAACAAAGAGTATGTTAGAGTACAGGCCTGTAAAAAGGCCAATCCAATTTCCTCTATTTAAATTAAAGGAGGAAAATTAGGTGGCTTCTTTATAGGCATGAACTCTAACTTGCCCAGTTTTCCAATATATTCTAGAATTCCCGACAATTCAATGTGCTGTATACATACCCAGGAAATTCTCCACTTTTTTCTCCAATGATGTCTCATCTATGGAAGTTATGCTGTGTGATGATGCAAAAACTCTGTAGACTACTATTCAGGTGATGTACACCAATTTTTCATTTTAACTTAACATTGAACGTTATAGGTCCACAACTCCCATTCCATTTTCCAACTCTGAAAAATCAATCCCATTTATGTATACTTATGGTGCATTTTTTCACCACTGCACATTGCTCAATATTTCTTGATTTTAGACTTGTCATTTTTCATTGTTCCTTCCATGTCTACTATTCTCTCTCATTTAGTTCTGCAATCACATTTAACAAGCATACAATTGGGGTTTGAGTATCCAAATCATTTATGTAATTTAGAAAACAACAGGTGTTGCAGCACTAAATCCTGTGGGATATCATTCAAAGCAACCCATTCCCAAAACCTAACATTACACACCTCACATATACTTTGTATTTCCCTGTTTCTTCCCATTTATTTCTACATGCTGTTTTCTTCCACTTGGCACGATAAAGTAGTGTTTCCCTTAGGAGGAGGAGGATTGAAAGGAAAATGTGCCCCTTCTATTGGCATTACCTATGTGTGAGAGAGTAATGCCCTGGAAACAAATTACCTGGCCATTACTCCTCAGTCAAGAGAGCAGGTTTTTAAAGGGAAGGAGCCCAAGAAGTGAAAAAGGGAAGTAAAAAGCCAAAAGCAATAAAGAAGCAAATAAAACAATATTCAATATATACTGTGCACAATATATTCTCTCATACTATGGGGAAAGTAAGCAATGGGTTAATTGCACTTATGAGTGTTGTGCAAGAATAAACAAGCATACAAACTTTTCCAATTGGGAGTCTTGGGTTAGGCAAAACTCCCCATCTCCCCCCAAAGGAGCGACAATATGTTGTTTTAAAGTATTCCTGCCCCACTGGGCCAGATGTTCTAATGGCCATGGTTAATGGTGTGGCTGCCTGCCGCTATTATTCAAATGACTACCATCCCCAGGGTTTTTGTTGGGGTCAGGATGAGGGCAGACAGGAGTAGACCATAGGTTCCTGACTTGCCTGGTCACTGTGGCAACATGGAGCTGCTGTTGACTCCCAACCTTTAAAATCTATCAAGCCTGGTTACAGGTGATCTTTTGTTCCATCCACATGCCATGCATCCATTGTGTTTGATCATTTCAAAACCCCAATCTGTGTAGAGTCACAGGCCAAGCAAATAAAGAGACCGCATTGTCTCAAACACACAAGTTTTCCATTTTAAATTTATATGTATCACAAATCACTAATAATTGCACCCAGAAGTCTGCTGCTGCCAATGGACTCAAATGGTGGTGCAAGATTCCAGGACTGGCAGTATGAGATTCAATTTGAACTAAATGAACAAGTCTCACATCTGCTGAAACTTAACACTGGCTCTCCTGTGACCTCTGGGGTCCCTAATCACGGCAGTCACCCTTCAGACACCAAAGAACCTGCTGGTGCTAAAGCTGCTAATGGGTCCACGCGCACTTTTAAGTTCAGTTTCATTTTTCTTTAATGTTACGTTTTGGGCCACTGAATAAGTGATGACAGCTGAAAACAGCCACACTCTTGTCCCCACAGTTATGATTTTGCCAGTAGTGGTCTGAAAGCTATTAGGGCTGCCTATTAGTAATTAATTGCAGCTTTAGTGCTTGCTGATAAATGTACCACTGCTGAGGTTGAGCACAGGTTGGAAGAGGTAGATACTGAAATGTGAGATGGCTACTTTTAGCCTCAGTTACACAACCAAACATCAGCATGCCTGAAAATACAATGGCAGCCAATTACTTTGGTGTGAGATTGCATAACGTTCATCCTTCCATATCAAAGGAAGAGCCAGAACATCATACCATATTTTTGCAGCAATACCTGGCTGATACCTGGCTGATAAACAACACAATGGCCATCACATGACAGCCCTAAGGGCTGCCACTCTTTTGTCCAGATGATCCAAATCTAACAGCAATATCCCAGTAGCCCACCCAGTGTCAGTGCTCCCCTGTATTGATAAGCACTTATGTTAATAGATCACCAGCTGTGGCTCAGTAGTAGCACCTGCCTGACTGAGAAGAGTTCAAGTCCCACTCCAGTGACTTGAGCACATAATCTAGTGCAGTACTGAGGGAATGTGGTGCTGCAGGAGGTGTCAGCTTTCAGATGAGATGTGAAATTAAGGCTCCATTTGTTCATCTTCCCCATCTGGAATTGCAGCATTCAGTGGGCAAATTCCTGCACAGCACAGCCAAGATCAGGCACACAGCAGAGTAGAGCTTCACAGTATAATGTATCAGTGCTCTAACTGGTGACACTGTCATGTCAGCATAGTGTTCAATATTCACCTTCAATGCTACAAGCACAAAGTTGTAACTCAAGGGCAGAATTTTTCTGTCGGCATGCGGGGGGTGGGATCCGCACTCCAACATGTAATATGACGCGCGGTGACTTCGGGTGCGCATCCCAACATCACTGCACGCCATCGCGATACTTCGGTGGGCGCGCACGCAATGATGTTCATTGCGTGACCGCCATTAATTAATGGGCCACTTAAGGTCCTTGAGGCTCTAACTGACCGGGATTTTAAGGCACCCGTGCGATTTTCAGCTCGTCGCATGGGCGCAACAGGCAGGCAGGTATTAGAAATTTGCATGTAGCTCATCCACGGGCGGGAGAAGAGGGCTCAGTGGGTTCGCAAATCCAGACATTTAAAAGTTACTGCTCAGAAGTTAGTGAAACTTGCCTGTGTGAGGTGGGAAAGTTGAAAATGCATAGCAGCTGCTTGGACTGGACTCATAGCCTTCAGGTCAGCACTTATCAGTGAGGATTTGTTTTGGGACCTGTAGGTTTCAGGAAGCCTCCCCGAGCCTGGGAATGGGAGGTAATCTCTCCACTGGAGGCACCTCATCTGAGGAGGAAGGGGGGGCTAGAAGGGGGAGGAGGCCACGAGTGCACATTCAGCCTGCAGGGGAGCCACCTTTGGGAGGAGAGGCGCAGGCACAAGGCGCGCAGGGCCAGGAGATAGTCCATGGCGCAAGGGGCCACAGAAGATGCCACTATCCTGCTGCCAGGGTATACAGGCGGTGAAGCAGCTACCTCAATATGTCAGAGGTGCAATGCTGAAGGAGGCTCCGACTGTCAAGGGAAACAGTCAACTACATCTGTCAGATGATTGGGCCTGAGATCTCCGCTAACTGTGTGGATGGACACCGTATGCCAGTGGCTCTAAAGGTCACAGCTGCCCTCAACTTCTATGCCTCCGGCTCTTTCCAGGGGTAGGTGGGTGATCTTTGCGGTGTCTCCCAATCAGCTGCCCTCACTTGTGTCAAGCAGGTCACAAATGCTCTGTTCTGGCATGCATTGACCTTCATCCACTACTGCTGGGACAAGGCCAGCCAGACAGAGCGAGCCAGAGGCTTCACGGCCATTGCTGGCTTCCTCCGCGTCAAGGGTGCAATAGACTGCACACATGTGGCCAACAAGGCGCCAGCAGGTGAGCCCGGTGCCTTAGTCAACAGGAAGGGCTTCCACTCCATGAATGTGCAGATAGTGTGTGATCACAGGATGCCGATTCTGCAAGTCTGTGCAAGGTACCCAAGCAGCTCCCATGACGCCTACATCCTCAGACACTCCCAGGTGCCGGGGCTCTTCAGCGCTCCAGCCCAGCTTGATGGATGGCTGCTGGGTGACAAGGGCTATCCCCTCAGAAGGTAGCTCATGACGCCTCTCCGCTATCTAAGAACAGAAGCTGAGCAGCGGTATAATCAAAGTCACGCCTCCACAAGGGCTGTGGTGGAGAGAGCCATTGGTCTTCTCAAAATGTGCTTCAGATGCCTGGACCATTTTGGGGCACACTCCAGTACCCCCCAGATTGAGTGTTGGTGATAATGGTTGCATGCTGTGCTCTCCACAATCTTGCGCTGCAAAGGGGGGATGCAGTGGGCGAAGTAATGTAGATGGAGTGGCTGCGGCTGAGCACGATGAGTCCAGCAGTGAGTCCGAGGATGAGAACGCACAGGGAAATGATGAGGGGGCACATGCTGACCCGGGCATACTCTAGGGAGGCAGGGATACCCGGACGCTCTAATCCAAGGAACCTTTAGCTAGCACAGCACATATGGATCTCCAACACAAGCCTGGTCTGTAGCCTCCATCCTGTCTGGGTAGGAGCGTTGACGATGGGCCCAGTCAATAAATGTAAATGACACAAATCACTCATCAAACCTCAGGAATCCATGCACCTGCCCAAGAGGCACCTCCAGCCATTTTAGACGACATAAATTTAATACTGTAACAAAAGTCTCTTGACATAAGAAATAAAATGGTGTTGCACTTCGCAATCAGAAGGAACTCATAGGGGGGTCAACAAAAAACCACCAGTGATGAACCCGGGTTGTGCCTAAGGTGCCTTCATTTTACGTTTGCGGGTGCTACATCTTTGCGGTGCCCCCTCGCTGGCACTGGCATCTGAGACAGCCTGCTCTCCCTGATGTCCTGTTGGCCTTGATGACCTTGGCGGACGTCCTCTGGCCCGTTGAGCCTGTACTGGCTTTGCCTGGGAGGGAGCGGCCAGTTCCACAGCTGGCATCTCCCCAGTCATCGCAGCCTCATTGGGTGCCGCGGTCACTGGCAGAGAGGCAGAGGAGCTACCGGCCTCATCCGGAGCGACCCGAGAGGCGCCAACAGAGACAACAGGCAGCTGCTCCGCCGACGTGATGTCCATTCGGCCCTCCCTGCTCACCGTAGATGGATGGGCACTGAGGTGGGATACCTGGTGCCCAAACCACTGCCCACACAGGCACTGACCACCGGAGGTCAATGCTGCTGTGAGGGGTTGCAGGTCCGAACGCAACCCCAGGAACCCCTGATCCTGTCCCTGGAGCTGCCTCTCTATGACAGTCACCACTCTCTCCATGGAGGAAGCTTGGCGCTCAACCATGAGGCTCATTGCATTGGCAATAGTCTGTGTAGACTCCTCTACCACTGACACCAAGCCAAGCACAGCCTCATGTATCTCCACCAGATGGTCCCACACACCCGGCCGCATCTCATCAGTTGGCTGTATCACCGACGACTCGAGAGGCTCATCATCATCGATGGACTGAGCATGTGCCTGGGCCGCTGCAGTCCTCTGGCTGCATGGGCACACTCTGTCTCTGCCAACTCCTCCAGCGACTGTGAAGTGCTCTCACCACTGTGACCTGCGACATCAACCAAAGATATGATGCCCACCGAGGTGCCAGTATCTGCGCTGGTGCCTGCCTGGCAGAGACGGTGCGACGCTTCTGATGGTGCAACTTCATGCCCCTCAGGTGTCAGAGGGGGTCCCTGCTGCTCTGGGTCCCGGCCCTGCACCGCTGATGCTGAAAGGAAGAGTAAGGACATTCGATCAGTTAGCCTGCGGGCAACGTCAACGTACATGCCTGTCCCCTGGATCATCGTGTGCTCATTATTCCACACGCAATGGGCAAACCATGTTGGTTACGTCACTCACTCAACAATCAGCACTGCCATGGATGTTGGGAGACTACTGGTGATGTGAGTGCTGGCCATTCATACCTGCCCATAGAATCCCAGCCTCTCTGGCTCCGGTGGACTTGGGTGCATGGCGCCTCTCCAGGTTGAGGGCAGCAAAATCTGGCCTGGCCCACTGCCAGTCCTCAGGCGCTCGGCGCTGTTATGAGAATTCTTCTCCTGGAAATGAAAAAATAGCATTGATAAGTGATACTTGTACCATCAATCTCCTCGCGGCCGGCACACCTCAAGCCCAGTTGCCCATTGCAGGGGTCCCGTGCATCCTTCCCCCGCTACCGGTCAGCATTCACACAAATATGCCAGGTCAGTCCCCCGCCAAACTGTCAAAGGCTTATTAAGGCCATTTAAAAAGCCAATAAAGGAATTAGCTGAGCTGCCCATCCAACCTTAAGGTTGGCGGGCAGGCAAAGAGCCCAGGCGGCCTTCGCATTTTTCATGGTACCTCATCCACAGGCGGGATGAGGTTTCATGAACGTTTTAAGTGTTTGAAAAATTTTTAATAAAATTAATGGACATGTCCTAGCTCATGGGACAGTTTCACACGAGGGAACACGTCCTTAAATTTTTTTTTACCTTTATTCAATGTTTTATAGGTGAAAGTAATCTCCAAGGAACCTCTGTGCCTCAGGAAGATTTCTGCACTCATTCGCACGCAACTGTGAAAGAGCGCACTCCCTGACTAAGGCAGCCCAGGCCTGCGTCATGCTGGGCGGGCCTTAATTGGCCCGCCCACATAAAATGGCGGCGTCCAGCCGATCAGCTGCATGCCCACCCCCGGACAACACCCCCCAATGAGGAGAAAATTCTCCCCCTGGAATGAGTGGGTTGTCTCCGGAGGAAAGGTTGAGCAGGCTGGGCTTGTTTCCATTGGAGTTTAAAAGTGTGAGGAGTGACTTGATTGAAGTACATAAGATCCTGAATGTTCATGACAAGATGGATGTGGAAAGGATGCTTCCTCTTGTGGATGAGTCCAGAACTAGGGCACACTGTTTTAAAATTAGGGGTCCCCCTTAAAGGACAGAGATGGGGAGATTTTTGTCTCGGAGGTTGTGCGACTTTGGAACTCGCTGCCTCAGAAGGCAGTGGAAGTGGGATCACTCAATACTTTTAAGGCAGAGATAGATAGATTCTTGTTAGGCAAGGAAATCAAAAGTTATTGGGGGTAGATGGGAATGTAGAACTCGAAGCACAAACAGATCAGCCATGATCTTATTGAATGGCAGAGCAGGCTCGAGGGGCTGGATGGCCTACTTCTGCTCCTATTTCGTATGTTCGTAGAATTCCCAGCCTCTGATCTGCTCTTGTGGCCACAGTATTTATATGGCTGGTCCAGTTCAGTTTCTGGCTAATGGTAACTCCCCCAGGATGTTGAGAGTGGGGGATTCAGCAATGGTAATGCCATTGAATGCCATGAGGAGATGGTTAGAATCTCTCTTTTTGGAGATGGTCATTTCCTGGCACTTATGTGATACAAATGTAACTTGCCACATATCAGCTGAAGCCTCAATGTTGTCCAGCTCTTCCTGCATATGGAAACGGACTACTTTGGCATCTACGGAATCACAAATGGTTCTGAACAATATGCAATCATTAGCAAAAATTCCCACTTCTCACCTTATGATGGAGGGAAGGTCATTGATGAAACAGCTGAAGATGGTTGGGCCAAGCACAATTTACAAAATCTGATTTCTGTAGATGTCACATGTTAGTAAACCTGTCGGAATTAGAAGCTGCAACATCAAAGTTGTGTTTTGCAGAGGAGTTGATTGATGAATGTTCACAGGAAATTTGCTGTGGTATATTTTTGAAACACGCCTAATGTTCACGTTTCTCACATGTTCTTTCAGGTACTTAAATGCAGTCCTAAGGGGTTAAGTGTTTTACTGCAATATCTTCCAAGAGGTTGGGGGGTTGTTTCTTTCATGAACAAAAGATAAGCAACATCAGATTTAAAATAAAAATCAAAGACATGCATTCCTCAGATAAAATATAACACAGCACACAGAAAAAAGACAGTCTTAACCTTACAAAGTCTATTTAAAATTAATCCTTCATTTATCTCTGTTGGAACAAATACAGTTGGCAATCCCACCCACTTCATTGGTAAAAATATAATCAAAGACAACATTTGGATACATCTTCTACAACATAAATAACTTATTATGTGCACCTTCACTTTTCATGTGGTCCATTTGTTAAAATCGAAGAGTGTGAAGAAATTAAATTTTACTTTTTGATCTGTATTTAAGTACTTGAAAGAACGTGGGAGAAACGTGAACATTAGGCATGTTCCAAAAATATACCACAGCAAGTTTCCTGTAAACATTCATCTTTCCAACTCCTCTACAAAACACAACTTTGATTTTTTTTTTCCCAGCCTACGGAAGATTGCACCTATAAATCTCTGGGAATTATTGGCAAAGCCTTGATCAGAGTCCACATGTTCAAGGTATGGAATCTCTGTATGCCTTCCAAAAACCACCCCAGGCTTTGATGCCTTGTTTTCGGAAGAATTCAAGGTTACGAAGATCTCAAGACTTGACTCTACTGATTAGTTGATAGCTACATTATCCTTTCCTCAATTATGAAACACGTTTATAATAGATTGTAATGGAGATGTACAGGAAATACATTTTTTTAAAAACTTATTAAGCACCGATTTCCTCAATAGCTCTGAAGATTGACTGAACTCTCTCCTGTCGTCATCCCATGCCTTTATAGTGTCCGGATGCTATGAAAAACAAGTTCTCAAGTGCTGTGGCTGTGTGGGGTGGTTGGGGGAGGGAGTGGGGGTGGTGGTGTACTGGCCATACATTAAGAGCAGAGAAAATAAATAAAGCATGATATGAAAAGTCATGATATTTCCATTATGAAACGTGTCATAAGAACATAAGAAATAGGAACAGGAGTAGACCATTCGGCCCCTCAAGCCTGCTCCGCCATTCAATAAGATCATGGCTTATCTTCTTGTGTTTCAATTTCCACATTCCCATTTACGCCCGATAACCTTTGATTCCCTTGCTTAACAAGCATCTATCTACCTCTGCCTTAAAAATATTCAATGACTCCGCCTCCACCATCTTCTGAGGCAGAGAATTCCAAAGCCACACAACCCTCAGAGAAAAAAATTCTCCTCATCTGTGTCCTAAAAGGGTGTCCCCTAATTTTAAAACAGTGCCCCCTAGTTCTGGATTCACCCATAAGAGGAAACATCCTTTCGATGTCCACCTTCTCAAGGCCGTTCAGGATCTTGTATACTTCAATCAAATCACCCCTCACTCTTCTAAACTCCAGCGGAAACAATTCTGTCCAACCTTTCCTCATAAGACAAACTACTCTTTCCAGATATCAATCTAATAAACCTCCTTTGAACCACCTCCAATGCATTTACATCCTTCCTTAAATAAGGAGTCCAAAACTGCACACAGTATTTGAGATGCAGTCTCACCAATGCCCTGTATAACAGAAGCATAACATCCTTACTTTTATGTTCAATCCTTCTCATAATAAAGGATGGCATTCCATTAGCCTTCTTAATTACTTGCTGTATCTGCATACTAACTTCTTGTGACTCATATACTAGAACACCTAGATCCCTCTGCACCTCAGAATTATGCAGCCATTCTCCATTTAAGTAATACTCTGCTTCTTTGTTCTTCCTGCCAAAGTGAACAACTTCACATTTTCCCACATTAAACTCCATTTGCCAGATCTTTGCCCAACTCACTCAACCTCTATATCCAACTGCAACCTCATGTCCTCTTCACAACATGCTCTCCTACCTATCTTTGTGTCGTCTGCAAATTTAGCTACCATTCTTCACTCCTTGCATCTAAGTCATTGATGTAAATTGTAAAAAGTTGAGGCCCCAATACAAACCCCTGTGGGATTCCACAGATTGACATCCTGCCAATCAGAAAAAGATCCATTTATGCAAAACAAGACAGCAGTGATAATATTTTAAACTTTAACTTCAGTATTAATTACAAAATGCTACATTGTCCCTTAATGATTGTATCCCAGCCCCTTAGTGCAAGACACAGTTTTAGCTTAGTTCAGCTGTGTTAAACTTGAATACCCTGTGCTTCATGAAGCATGTCACACATATTTGCAAACTTTTTCTGCCATGTGTAGTGGCTAACATAGTGAAGATTACACTAAGTAACTAATGTACTTCAGCGGCAACTGATGAATGGAAAAAAAGATCAATGCTGTCTAATTCCTTCATCCATCACAACCTTAATTAGACACTAGATCAGTCTGACTAGTTCATAGTATTTCTGTACATTATTATTAACTGGTGCAGGCCATGGGCATACACTTCAATATCCAGGTCTAAGCATTATGCATAGATCTTTATGCACTAAATTGAATTCAATTGTGTTACAATACCTATTTTAATGCATGCTATTTCCCCCACTATTTATACACTTATAAGGAGCAGATATGAGATATGCTGCAAATAAACAACTTCTTGGAAAACTGCTATTTTCCATTTACATTAATATGAGTTTAAGCCTGCACAAAAGAGCTATATATAATATTTGTACTGGTTAGAACACAAATTAGCATTTGCAATAGACTGATGAGACGTAGACTCCATAATTTCATGTAGCCCTGTTTATGCATTTAACAAACGATCTTCCAACGTAATTACTGGGGTCTATGAGCCTTTTTAATTATACTTATTGTATTTATACTTAATAACAGACATTCTTTAGCATTACTCATGGCAAATCAAAGGATGTGCTGTTTTATCACATCTATTATATCATCAGGGTCACTAATTTAGTAATTAAATAAAGTAAATTGCGATTTTATTTTGTAAATGCTGTTGATATTTTCAGGCTTGAATTCCATGATAGCAGGTATATTTGTATATAAAGATGGATTTTTGTGTTTATTGCCTGGACATAAAGCATCACTCAAAGATGAAAATTAGGTGGGGTGCATCATGCATTTGTAACATAACCCACCCCATTTTCCTTCTGGTGTGTGTGTGTGCCTTCTGCAATTTATCCTAGTGCTGCCCAAGTTAGTGTCTTTCTGGAGGTGTTAACACTTTTGTTTTCAAATTTTCCAGATTTTGGGGTTTTTAGTGACCATGTTGGCCCTTTCTGCTACCTCCTTCCATGAAGGGAACATTCTCTTCTGTGACAAGAGTGTCCCCACTATCCCACAGAGAACAATTTTCGTTCCCAGGAATTGCTTCCGGGGGAGGATCTGTTATTCTTTTTTCCATGAGGTGTTATAACAATCGACGAGTTTCAGCAATAATTTAGGCATGGACAAAACATGAGCTGCTTTCTTTGAAATGAAAGTACCCCTTTGTTTCTGCTTGACAAAAATCTTACCCCTCAATCAATAAGTTCAAAACAGCAAGACAAATTTGGGTGAGAACTCATGGTATATATTTAAATTAGTCAACTGCAAAAGATCTCAAGGTCAGTCTTTCTCAAATTTATCAATTACTGCAATCTCTCATATCCAGATTAGCCTATTAAAGGTACTCGCCACTTTCATGAAAAAATGTTTACTAAACATAAAACTCAACAGAACAAATTATTTCTTCCATGTTCCCAGTTCTTCTTCATTTTGCCGCATTATAAATTTGACTAAATATAGTTCTAATGTAGGCAAATTCCATATGTATATGCAAACAAATTTTCCTTAAAGGAATGTGTGCATCAGTTGAGGCTCATTTATCACAATACCGAAAAATCATATATTATAATCCTCTGTTCTTTATAAAAGAGGGATATCGATTTTGGAGAATTTAAGAAGTGGTTGGTCCCTCGATTGCTATTTTCTTGTAAATCTGATCAGTGTACAAGGGTAACATATAGGTGTTACTAAGACCAGAGCATCACATGCAATGCATTATTACTATTTAACCGATTTATATTTATTTTTTTAAAAGACCTACATCCACAAAACAACAGAAAGAGAAAAACACAAAATAGAGATGGATAAATTCCTTAAACTAATCAGTGTTGCTTAAAACTCTTCTCAGCACTCAGGTCACAAGACAGCTTTGATGATGAATTTATTAGCTTATTTGGTTCTGGCTTATGAGTCTCTGTGTGCCAAGCTGCATGTACTATTACTATACCTTTTTATTATTGTTCAGCTGGTCCCAAGTTCTGTTCTGAAATAAAATTAAGTCCATGTGGCATGTTACAGAGTAAGTATGCCCTGTGTTGCCATGTACTAGTTTCAGAAGAAACAAGAGCCCCAAGAGTTGGAATTGCTCTGTTTTTGCTGCCTATCAGCAAATTTATAGCCAGTGGTTAAAACTATATGGCAAGAGCTTGCCATGTTTCAATATTATTTCTGAGCTGCATGTCTCATCGGCTTTCCTTAACTAGAAGGAGCAAGCATGGGTCAAAGGGTCATAAGCAGTGAAAATATGCAAATATATATGCTAATGTGAAGACCTCCACTTTCAGCTAGCAAAGGAAATGGAGGTGTAAGTGTTGCTCCATGGTCACATTCCTGCATCGACGACCTGTTATATCTCAGACACTGGAATACATATCCAAAAACAAACGTGAGAAAATTTATTAGGTTTGTCAAGATATCTGGTGAAGCAGATTTTCTTAGTGTCCAGAGTATTATGCATGTTAAATCATGCTTCCTGTCTTCAGAGCTCTTTGAAAAATGAGAAAAATCGCCATACTCTACACAACACTAGAGACGAATTAAGAGAGAGCCCATATATCTAAGCAGCATCAAACAACTCAAAATAATTCCTGTTTGTAGTCTTGAATCCTGTACACAGGGTTTAATGCCCCCATTGTATTACATTTCCATCTGTGTGGTGCAAATTTTTACTCCACTTCAACATCAAACATGAAGCTTAATGCTGCTCGCTTCTCAGAAACTGTTCCTTTGGTGTAGATTGTAAGGCCATTTTAGAAGGGATGGCCTCACTCCACAAATACTTTAGAGTATTCAGCTGGTCTGCTGTTACATTTTCTAATGTTAGAAACTAACCAAATAATGCACTAATACTGTTCTAACTTCACGAAGTTCATTGGTGACTGGAGGCTGGTCAGCAGTGCATGCAGGAATTTAAGTAGGCACAGCAAAGCTCTGCTTTCCTCAATTTTAGTGCAGTGTGATGAGATACAAGCTCAGCTATCCACTTGTAGCAATCTTGAAACACACCACATTAATACTTAGCAAAGTGGAATGGTTCTACAAAGTACCCTCTCCCCTGAGCTTTGCATACCTGGAGCACAGACTTGTAAACTTACTGCAGGTATGACCAAAGCACAGGCAACATAATATAAGATGACAGCAAAGAAGGGCTCTTCAAAACACAAATCCAAACATCTATCAATATATGTTCATTGGTTCAAGGAGACATTATTACTGGAGTGCAATGGTTGATCCAGGGTTAGCTCATCCTCTTTTCAATGAAAGAAGGTTCAAGTAGCTTTTTGCTGATGTGCGATTTGAATTTTTTTTAAACCTAAGTTGTTTGGCAAGAAGAGAAAGTGTGTACTTAATGGGCTGGAACTTATTCCAAATAAGTACAATCTAAATCTATTCAGCTTCATTTTTCCATATTATTAGAAAATTTTTGCCTTCCCATGAATTTTAACTTCTTGAAGAAAATAATTTATGGCTAGCAAACCTTGGAAGAAGCAGCACCGCTGTTTCTATACCAATCACAATCCAGCTTTGCTGCATTGTTGGTGGGTTTGGAATTTAATATTTGTGAAAGCCAGTCTTAATAATGTATGCATTATTTCCTAGACAGTCAAGAACACATGGATATTACAATGAACTGGACAGATCAGTGAGATGCTCCACTCCAGCAAAATCTGGGCCATTTAAATGTTCAAGCTTTAGAATAGTACACTTTCTCATCCCCAGTATCAGAATCATGCACTCCTATTTTAGCTAAAGCACCGTCAGCTGAAGACTGAAGCTGTTTCTACTCTGCCATAATAACGGGCCTAACCTTCCTGAAAAATTAAAATAATAGTGTTAACAATGTATGCTATTGTTAATGTGCAAATTGGCCAGCAAGTTCAGGGGTTAAGAAATATGGCACAAGTTTTGAGTCTCCAGAACTCACTGGTTTATTTTTCCCACTTCGCCATTTGCATTGCACAAATGGCATCTCAACCTTAGCCTCCCCATTATTTTTAAGAACTTGCTGGATTTGTACATTAATTGTCCATATAACTCATTACAGAAAGTTAGGGATAGAACTATCTTTTTTAAAATTGTGATAATTGTTAATGCAATTCCAATCAGCCTCTTTGACCCAGAAAAGGAACAATTTAAACTGTCCAATCTAATTCCAGCACGTAGTTAATTGTGGTTAGGGATTTTAAAAATCTTCTTCTCCATGGGTAGGGAAAGGAGGCTGGTCCCAAATCCACCCCAGTTGGAACAGGGATCAAACCCTGTTGTGTTGGCACCAATCTGGTCCATACCGGCCATCCAGCCATCTGAGTCAACCGCTCCCCCCAAGGAGTCCGAGTTGCTGTGGCAACATACACTTATAGATGCATATTGTAGCCTGAAGCTGTGAATAGTGATGGTAGGGCCTCCACTTTATTTTTAAAATACCAAACTAAAAAAAAAATGTTTCTTTTCATTCACAATCCATTTTTTTATTTCCCTCTCTTTTGGACCCGATTTCATTCTTTCTTAATTTTAAATCTCACTGGTTATGGAGAAACACCACAAGTTCTGCCATTCCCTAAGATTCCAGATGCCCCATTGCTCTCTCCGCAGAATTATGAGCTTACACTTCCAGCAAGTTACAACACAAGAAATTTTGAGCTGAAAAGTGCAAACAAAATGTCTAATGGCACACGCCATGGGATACTCTGTTCAGCAAGATCTGGCCCAATGTGTATTAGGTTCAATCTCTAAAAGGAAGCCACAACTGTACCAGCACAGTATTTCTGAACTAGTTTCCAATGGTCATGTGGAGTCCATTTAGCTCTAATTGATGCCAGTTTTTGGCACATATTTGCTAGGAACTAGGCTGGGATTTCCAAGGCTAATTTAACATAATCATTAAAGCCAATAAATAGGAAACTTGTAACCCTCGAGTCTGTGTGAAATTATAACTCAAGTTCCAGAAATGAAATGATGGTTGCCAACCCAATGCAACACCAGGTCCCCAGATTGCGGCCTTTATTTTGATCTACATAGGTTCTGATTCTATTTCCCACTTAGCACCCCCAATATCATCCTGCAGCTGTTGTCTATTTGTAGGATTGGTCAATAGCCAAGTATTGTATTTATTTGATTAGAAACCATAAGAAAATAAATTATTCTCTTTGAGGAGAACAACAAATATGATTTATATATTAGGAATGTGCATGATGAGGAAGGGTTAAACAAATCAAGTTTGTTCCATTTGGAAAGGAAAAGAAGTCCAGTTGATTTAAATAAAATTTCCATGATTATGAAAGGAATTGGTAAAATCGATCTGGGCAAATTGGTCACTGTAATAGTGCATTCAAATGTGACTGGACACATATTTGTTAAGTGCCTATATTGGGAATTCACATAGTTTCCATGATTTTGTATCCAATATGGACAGAAAATTAACAGGGACTTTTGTGGGGGGCAGTGGTGCAACACGTGCCTGAACCCCTGATATGCCTCCACTATACATGGAACTGCAGTGGGAGTGGCAAGTGGGCTAAATTTATTTTGATAAGGGAAAAATTACAATTGACAAGCAATGCTTCCATTATTTTTGATATTCCTATCATTTCACCTCAAAAAAGGTGTTTATTTATATTCAGGAATTTCTAGCTTGCCAGACAGAGATTCCAATGCTAAGATCCTGTCAATGAAGCACCTGTTACTCATGTAAGGCACTGCTTCAAGACACAATTGTAGACTCAAAAACTGAACATCATCATGTTTAAAAAGAACTGAAATCTAGCATGTTTTCACTCATCTTCTGTCAAATGAATGCCTCACATTGTTAGAACTGGCCTAACAGCTCAACGCAGCATACAAATGCAGCTGCTGGTTGTCTCTGTAATCTTCACTTCTTAATTGCTGAAAAAAAGACATCTCACCAATCCCTGTCACTTAAAGGAGCTCATTTCCAAATATACGCACAGCTTAAAATTAAAACATGATCTCTATCATGTTCTTTTGTCAGGACACTCAGTGGTACGTCTTAGCTGAAACGTTTGTAACAAAGTTTCTTCTTAGAATTGCAAATTTACAAATTATTTTAACTATAAATTAAACTATAAGTTCTACTATTGTAAAACACAGTTAAGTAGATGGTACCTTCACTTGGCCAAGACAGAAGAATGGTTTGATTGATCAGATTAATGAGACTAGGGTAAGCCACTCTATCAAAGGAAATTCCTCATACCTTTTGTAGCAGGATTTAACATTCGCATCAGTCAGTAAATCGTCAGAAAGAAGACATCCAGCTGCCTAAGATTTTCAGGTATAGGTTTGAAGTATCCCTGGAGAGGTTTAATTGTCCCACTCTGGGAATTTGGAATACTTAACATATTTCCAGACTGGACCGTTTTGGTTCTGCCACAGATTCACCCTCAGCAGACTGAAGTCTGCAATGTCTTAGCATTTATAAATCCGAAAAATTTTTACTCCTCTACCCATATATTTTATCACACTGCTTCACTTCATTTTCTGTATGTCACACATACATCCACCATATCCAAGTAGAGTCCTTTGAAAAATACACTGTCAAAAGAATGTTGGGCACATCAGGGTTTTTTTTCCAACGTGTTGGTCTGATGTACTGCTCATTTGTTATTTCGTTATTAATAATAATGAGCCTTTTCATGGAATTGCTGAGTATGCTAATCAATTCTTGAAGGAACATTCCTGCATACCTTCAATCAAGAATATATAAATTTTAAGATCAGAAAACAGATAGCTCTATATTATAAATAAAAATAGCTAATGTGCGATTCAAGTTAAACAACTGAAAGCTAAAATAGTCTCTGGTTATTTGTGGGGGCAGAAATGGTGGCGTAGTGTTAATGTCACTGGACTAGTAATCCAGAAGTCCAGGATAATCCTCTGGGGACACAGGTTCAAATCCCACTGTAGCAGCTGGTGGAATAATTAATTTCAATTAAGAAAATTTTGAAATTGAAAGCTAGTCTCAATAATAGTGACCATGAAATTGTCACATCCTAAAAAAAACAACCATCTGGTTCACTAATAGGGAAGGAAATCTGCCATGATGGCCTGTGTGAGACTCCAGATCCACAGTAATACGGTAGACTCTTAACTGCCCTCTGAAATGGCCTAGCAAGCCACTCAGTTCAAGGGCAATCAGGGATGGGCAAAGAATGCTGGCCTTTCCAGCAACATCTGCATCCCATGGGAGAATAAATAAAAAAGTATTTCAGGAGGAAATGGGGGAGGCAGTAGCACAGTGGTATTGTCGCCAGACTAATAATTGAGAGAATCAGTGTAATGCTCTGAGGACCTGGGTTAAAATCCCACCATGGCAGATGCTATAATTTAAATTCAATAAAATAATCTGGAATTAGAAGTCTAATGATGTTGATTGTCGTAAAACTTCATCTGGTTCAGTAATGTCCTTTAGGGAAGGAAATCTGCTGTCCTTACCTGGCCCACAGCAATGTAGTTGACTCTGAAATGGCCTTACAAGCTCCTCAGTTCTCAAGGGCAATTAGGGATGAGCAATAAAGTGCTGGCCTAGCCCATCCCATGAGCGATTTTTAAAAAAATATGGCGGACATTGTATTGTCTATTTCATTACTACAGGGTAAATGTTAAAATTGGATTTAAATAAGCTTTCAGGTTATAGAAACTGCCTTTTAGCCATGGTCACAATTCAAAAACCTTGACACGAAAGGCTGAATTGTAACTAATATATCACAGGATGACATAATAACAAAGCACATAAAAAGTACTTACCAACTAATTTACACTTAGTTTTGCCAGCATAGTCATTCCACTGGGCACCCAACCTGGTAGTAATATTCAAAAGCGTGTCAGATTGCATCTGATTTAAATTTATTCTTTCACGGGATGTGGGCTTTTCTGGCTAGGCCAGCATTTATTGGCCATCCCGAATTGCCACTGTGGTAGTGATGGTGAGCCGCCTTCATGAACCACTGGAGTCCAGGTGGTGTAGGTGTACACAGTGCTGTTCAGAAGGGAGTTTCGGGATTTTGACCCAGCAACAGTGTAGCAATGGCAATATAGTTCCAAGTCAGGATAATGCATGGCTTTGGGGAACTTGCAGGTGGTGGTGTTCACATGCATCTGCTGCCCTTGTTCCTCTAGGTGGTGGAGGTCACAGACTTGGAAGGTGCAGCTGATGGAGCAGTGGTGAGTTGCTGCAGTGCATCTTGTACATGGTACACGTTATCACTGAGCATAATGGTGGAGGGAGTGAATGTTTAAGGTGGTGGATGCGGTGCTAATCAAGCAGACTGCTTTGTCCTGGATGGAGTCGACCTTCTAAAGTGTTGTTGGAGCTGCACTCATTCAGGCAAATGGAGAATATTCCATCACACTCCTGACTTGTGCCTTGTAGATGGTGGACAGGCTTTGGGGAGTCAGGAGGTGAGTTACTCACTGCAGAATTCTGAGCCTCTGACCTGCTCCTTTGGCCACAGAATTTATATGGCTAGTTCAGTTCAGGTTCTGGTCAATGGTAACCCTCAAGATGTTGATAGTGGAGGATTTAGCGATGGTAATGCTACTGAATGTCAAGGGGCGATGGTTAGATTCTCTCTTGTTGGAGATGGTCATTGCCTGGCACATGTGTGGCACGAATGTTACTTGCCACTTGTCAGCGCAAGCCTAGACATTGTCCAGGTCTTGCTGCATTTGGACATGGACTGCTTCAGTATCTGTGGAGTCGCGAATGATGCTGAACATAGTGCAGTCATCTGTTAACATCTCCACTTCTGATTTTATGAAAGGAAAGTCATTAATGGAGCAACTGAAGATGGTTGGGCCTAGGACGCTACCCTGAGGAACTCCTGCGGCGATGCCCTGAAACTGAGATGACTGACCTCCAACAACCACAATCATCTTTCTTTGTGCTAGGTATGACTCCAACCAACATAGATTCCACCCCCCTCCCCCCCCCCGATTTCCAATGACTCCAGTTTTGTTATTAATGATTTAATTGGAAAGAGCCTGCAGAATGCAGCAGCACAGAGGGGTCTGGGTCTACTTGTGCATGAATCACAAAATTTTGCATGCAGGTACAGCAAGTAATTAGGAAGTCAACTGGAATTTTGGCCTTTATTCTAAGGGGGTTAAAATAAAAAATAGTGAAGTCTTGCTACAACTGTACAGGGCATTGGCAAGACTGCCCCTGGAGTAGTATTACAGATTTGGCCTCCTTATTCAAGGAGGGATATATCTGCATTGGAACTAGTCAGAGAAGGTTCACTAGCCTGATTCCTGGGATGAAGTCGTTGTCTTATGAGGAAAGGTTAGACAGATTGGGTCTATACTCATTGGAGTTTAGAAGAATGAGAGGTGATCTTACTGAAGCATAAAATTCTGAGTGGGGATTTGATAGGGTAGTACCTGGGAGAACATTTCCTCTCATGGGGGAATCTAGACCTGGGGTTCTCCCATCTCAGATGGAGCTGAGGAGGAATTTCTTCTCAGATCTTTGGAATCTTTGGAATTCTCTTCCATAGACAGCAGTGGAGGCTGGGTCAAATAAGGTTGCCAACTCTCCCAGAATGGCTGGGACTGCTCCAGAATCAGCCTCAATCTCCCAGTAGCTAAGCAAAGCACACAGCTCCCAGCAACTGCAGCCAGGACTGGCCGCCAGCCAATCACAGCCTGGGCTCACGTACCACCTGACATTCCCTATGTCAAGGACAAGCCACCAGCCAATTATAGCCCAGGCTTGTGTACCACCTGACCTGACACTTCTGCTGATGTCTCCCGGAATATGTCCAGCCAGAGTTGGCAACATTCATCCACTGAATATATTCAAGGCTGAGTTAGACAGGTTTTTGATCAACAAGGGAGTCAAGGGTTATGGTGGGCAGACAGAAATGATCATAATCAGATCAACCATGATCTTATTGAATGGCAGAACAGGCTTGATGGACCGAATGGCCTACTCATGCTCCTGTTTCTTATCAACTTCTGACCTTATACTAAATTGAAAGAACATAACTGATCTTGTTTTCCTGGGTATGAAAGAAAACTAAGGATGTTATTACATCAACTAAAGGGTTAATGGAAAAGAGGACAGTGGACAACTGTGGTGCAATGCAAAGATTGTGCAGTTATGTTGAGAATCAGAAGGACCTAAAAGTCTGCATCAAAGCGGTGTACAGAATTATGAGGGGAATAGATAGAGCGGGCAGGATAAAAATGTTTCCCTTGATGGAGAATTCTAGAACCGGGGACATAGACTCAAGATAAGTGGCGGATGGTGTAGGGGGGACATGAGGAAGAACTTTTTTATGTAGAGGGTAGTGGGTGCCTGGAATTCGCTGCCCAAGTTGGTGGTAGAGGCAGAAACTTTAAACTCTTTTAAAAAGTACCTGGATCTGCACCTAAAGTGCTGTAAGCTGCAGGGTTATGGGCCGGGTGCAGGAAGGTGGGATTAGAAAGGGCACCTGGGTGTCCTCGGGCTGGCATGGACAAGGTGGGCTGAATGGCCTCCTTCTGTGCTGTAACTTTTCTATGGTTCTATGGTTCTAGGGCATGAACAGATATAAAGAACAGGTTACAACTGAACTCTGTGTGTGACAGAGATACTGGGCTGAATTTTAACCTAAAATAGCGAGCAGGTTTGGGTTGGTGTGGGGTGGTGGAGGGTGGTTAAAGTCTGAAAAATTGGTTTCTGACCAAAACTCGTCTTATTTCCAGTTTTATTGAGGACAGAAGCAGATGGGCAACCAATCGATTCTAAGGAGGAATGTTGGAACTTTAAATGTGATCATGAGGCTGCAAGTCTCATTGTCATTCAAGATTTAATTATGGTTAGTTGGGTTTCCCCAAGTGTCGGGAAACCAAGCAGCTTCATCGAAGGATGCACTTGGTGGATTAAGAAGCTTAATGTCTTCACACCCTCCCTCTGAATCCAGGTGCCAGCCTGATGAGCCTCTGCAATCAAGAACCGATCCCCCTCCCCATGCCCTCTCCTGACTGAAGCCTTTGATCACATCCACCATTAGGTCTCTGAACTCATCCCCTCCCCCACCCTCCAGGCCCCAGATCTGGAACCCAGTCGATGGGACCATACCTCCTTTGCCCCATTCCTTCTCTTCCCTGATTAACAACTCCCCCTCCTCTCCCCAATCGATCCTCCCTCCTCCTCCCCCCATTCTCCATCCCCAATCGACCACCTCCCCAATTGACCCCCAACCTCTTTTCCCCATCCCTCCCGACCAACTTTCCTCTTGTTAGGGCCTCCCCACACAATTGACAATCCTCCTAAACTCCCATTCCCGATCCTCCCTCCCCTTCCCTGGTCGACACCAGCCCTCTTCCCCCCACCCCACTTCACTGACCAGCTGCCTATCTGGCAGAAGGCTTAGCCTGTCAATCACTGATTGGAGAATTAAAACTCCACAGCATGTGGGGGATTCAGAGTTTGCAGGCCGTCCATGACTTTCTGACTGACACTCTCTTGATACTGAACTGACAACATTAAGTGGTGCTGCGTACAATAAAATTGTTAATATTAACATAAATTAGAATATTGTCTAGTTAGAGTAAGGAAACTTAAAATAGATTGGGCTGCTTTCCCAGGTGAAAAGTACACTAGGGTACTTCATGGCCACTCAATGTCTCTAAGTGTTTTACAACCAACAAAGTACTTTTGAGGTGTAGTCACTATTATAATGTAGGAAACACGGTAGTTAATTTGCACTCAGGATACTTGCACAAACAGCAATGCAATAATGACTAGATAAACTTTTTTTTGTAAATTGATTGAGGGATGAATATTGACCAGGACATCAGGAATAATTCCTCTGCTCTTCTTTGAAATAGTGCCATGGGATTTTTGCATCCACCCAGATAGATAAGGTCGATTTAACATCTCATCCAAAAGATGGCACCTCCGACAGTGCAGTGCTCCCCTCAGTATGGCACTGGAGTGTGAACGTTGATTTTTGTGCTCAAGCCCTGGAATGGTCTTGAACCAGAACCCTGTGACTCACAACTGATCCATGGCTAACACAAGCTTCTGGAACATAGCTGAACAGAGCTTCTGGAAGAGGTCAGGTTTTACAAATTTGACTCATTGTTTGAATTAGTCACCAGGTTAGAAAGCCTTTGGTAGAATATCTTACAAAAGATGCTCCAGAAGATGGAATCTTGAGGAATAAGTGGTAACCTGCTGTGGTGGATTAAGCATTGGCTGAATGGTTCTAGGTAGAAAGTTGTTGTCAATGGATTTGAATCTGCGTGAAGAGCGGTACCAGTGGTGTTCCTCAGGTAGCAAACTTAGGGCCTGTCTTTACCATCTTTATCACTGACCTGGATGTCAGAGCTGGGGAAATGATTTGCAAGTTTGTGGATGATACTAAGTGGTATGTTATGTTAGGACTGAAGAGGATGGTCAACTAAAGCAAGCACATCTCAATGCATTGGGAGAATGGGCCTGTGTTTGGCAAATAAGTTCCAACTTAAAGAAGTATAGTATTCTGCATCTGTGCAAGTCTATTGCTAAATACATAACAATAATACAATGATGCTGTTAATGTCAGAAAATGTCCCAGGGCACTTCAGGGGAAATAATTATAAAACAAAGTTTGATGCCAAGCCATATAAAGTAATATTAAGACAGTGACCAAAAGCTTGATTAAAGGAATACATTTTAACGAGTAAATTAAAGGAGGAGAGAAAGGTAGAGAGGCTAAGAGCTTTAGAGAGACAATTCCAGAGCTTGAGGTCCAGGCTGCAGAAAGTATGGCTGCCAAAGACATGGCGAGCAATGGCCATGAAATCAAAATTGGGGATGCACAAAAGACCAGAGTTAGAGGTGTACAGAGATTTCAAAAGGTTTTAGAATGCTACAGGGATAACAAAGTGCAAGGTCATGGAGGGATTTGAACAATGATATTTTTAAAAATCATAGCCATTGCTGGGCAGGGAGCCAATGTAGATCAGTTGGCACAAGGGCAATAGGTGAATGGGATTTGGTACAAGTTAGGACGCAGGCAGCAGAATTTTGGATTAGCTCAAATTTATGAAGTCTACAGGCACTGAAGACATTGAAGCCCATGGTGAAAGATAAAGATTTGAGTGTTAAAGTCTATCACTCTAAAGGTCAATGACAATGCCATGAAGCTATAGCTAAAGCAAACAGGATTCTCGGATGTATTCACAGGACAACTCACTACAAAACCAAATATACTATTTTGTCATTGCACGGGATCTTGCTTAGGCCTAATTTAGAATACAGTTTCTAGTTTTTCTCTCTTTACATGGTGGAGGATTTTGAGACTTTAGAAAGGCTGGAGACTGGCACAAATGCAATTCTCAGATTATAATAGATTAGTTACTGAATTAAGCTCAAAGGCTTTGGTCTGTATACTACAGAAAAGCGTAGCACCAGGGCGATTTGATAGGTTTATAAAATAATAAAGTGATGAGATGGGTGCTTATATGAACCAATTACATTAAGTGGATAAAAGTGCAGGACTATGTTGGATGTTAATTGGTTCTTCTTTTCAGCAAATAGTGGATCTGTGAAACAGGTTGCCAGCTCATATAGTGAACACCCATTCGATGTATTCCTTCAAGGTGAAGCAGGACCTGTTTCTGGCTAAGGTGTGATCATTCTTTTAGTGGAGGTAGTTATCTTAGCACACAAATTAGGGTCAACGAGATCTTCTGATTTGTTTCTTGACTAAAGGGTCAATGAGAAATTTTATAGGTTTTTTCTCCCCAGTTAGCTGACCTGAATTTTTATCTGGATTTCTGCCTCTCCCAGGAGATTGCATGGCCCTAGGTGGGCAGGGAGTGTCTGTACTGTTATGCATAAGACATTTCAACTACATTAAGTCCCTGCCTAATATTGTAACTACATTCCTGAAAAATGAAACTTTAAATAAAACAAC
This sequence comes from Cetorhinus maximus, assembly GCF_964194155.1. Classification (NCBI taxonomy): domain Eukaryota; kingdom Metazoa; phylum Chordata; class Chondrichthyes; order Lamniformes; family Cetorhinidae; genus Cetorhinus; species Cetorhinus maximus. The sequence continues at coordinate 87,915,874 of NC_135879.1, forward strand.
ATTAAGGGAATCAGGTTTTCCCATTATAATCAATGTAAAAGCTGTAGTTAGGTTCTGGAGGACCTTTCACATCAGGAGTAAATAAAACATTATACCATGTAAGTTAAAATACTTTATATCGCTAAGTTCCTATATTCGTAAATGAAATAACATTTAAAATAAATTTTAAAATAAAGAAATATTCTACCTCTTTCTACTTACCTCCAGCTTGCCGCCTTTCCTGCTCCCTGGCCCTTCTGGCTGCCGCCGATCATGTTCACCAAACCTCCCTCTCCTGATTTCCTCTCCTGAACCCTTGCTGTGAGAAAGGGCCCGCAAGATGATCACTGAGAGGCAGGAAGATCAGCTTCGGGTTGTTGGGGCTGGTGAACTGCAAGCTGGATAAGTTGGGAGAGGCAGGGTTGGCTTGAGGGAAGGTCACCAGCAACTGGGAGGGTCAGTGAGAGGCGGAATCAGTAGCAACTGGTTTGGCGAGAGGGGTGATCGGCAGGACTGGGAGGGTCAAGGAGTGGGAAAGGGTGCTCTAAAATGGCACCGATCTTATGTGACTCTACATCAGACCCGATGTGAAACAATGTTAATACAAAACTCCCGACGCTAAACCCCAATACGGGCCCTATTAACTGACCAATGTTAAAGCGCAATGACTTAAAACAGGGACTTACTGTATATGGGACAAAGTAGATGGACCACTTGGTCATTTAATATGTCATTTTTATATGTTCACAATACAAATTTGGTAATGGGAGCTAATGCCCTTCTCTCTCCTTATCCTTTCATATTATTTCTTCACAAAATAACAAGAGTCACGTTTAGTCCCAAATATATCACTGAATATTTGTTTTGCAAACTTCGTGTCCAGTCACACATCACTTCTCATCCAGACATCTGCCAGGAACGGTCAGCAGGTAAAATTCACTCACATCAATGACACGCTGGCCTTAATTTTCTGCAGCTAACAGGTTATAGAAAACTGTTGCTTCACTAGGTTCCAGTCGACCTTCAGACTGCTACTATCATTTGAAAGGCCTGAGTTTGACTGATGGACTGCAGAGATGCCAGATCTAGATCTGATCTTTCCTTCTCTCCTTTGTGCACATGCTCAGTCACTTACCCCAAAACAACCCTAATTTCTGGGTAATGTTTTTGCTTTTTTCCTCACATAAGGGGAAAAATAAAATTTTCTCCCCCCACTGCCCCCTGCACCCACCCCCCTCCGCCCCCAAGAGTCACTCATTACAGATGAAGAGGTTTAGGAGACATATGCCAGTCATTAAACAATTATACAAAATCTGCACATAAAAGATTAAAGAGCATCTTTTTTTCTAAATTTCATCTTTCAAAACAGCAGGGCTTGATCGAGCCACTCCCCAGAGGCTGGCAGCTGTGAATACCCAACAAACCAGGTCAAAGAGAAGGCTAATCTCTTGCAGATATAGATAATGTCAAGCAGCTTGTTGGCAGTTGGGATCACAGGAGAGACATGGGAGACCTACCCCTGACAGAAATCTCACATTGTTTTCATTTCTTTCTCTTTTTTTTCTTCACCTACTGATAAACTGGAGGTAGACAAGATTACTTCAAAGGACCTGGCTGTCTCTGCACAAAAAAGGGTGGCTATAGATGTCTCAGAGCATGCTCAGTTTGAAGCACATCCACAGCTATTTAATGCAGTGACAAAAATGCATAGTGTTTTATATCGTTTGATTCTCACTGTTGACATTTACTCCAGCAGGACAAATTTGGCAACAATGGATCTGCATATTAAGATTTGCACAAGTACGGTTGCTCAGTCATGAATGGAGCTTTAAAACCATTGGTAACTCGCAATTTGCTGGCATATGCAGTTTATCGTGAGATCACTTTTTTTTGAGTCGGGTGGGAGGAAGCTCATGTGGAGCATCAACATACAAGAAGGCTGCTCAAAAATAATTATATAGATTTTAAAAAGTGAGGGATGAAGAAAATTCTCTATTTTGTCCCCACTATAAGTTATACATATAATTCAGTTTGCCTACACTCATGTTTCTACAGTAAAAAAGCACAAAAGCTATACCTAGACCTCTTGTTATGACCACAGCTGGTGTTAATTGCTGCGCAAACCAAATCCGAGGGGGAAACTTAGCTTACGGGCCATACCTATTTCTTTGTATTCTGAAAATGAGAAGACGACATATTAAGAGGTTCAGTAACATTTTTAAATTTTAAAATCCCAAAAAGTAAAATTTTATTAACAAAAATAAAAGAAAACTTAAGCACACAAGATTATAGCTATACAATTAAGATTAGTCTTACAAAACTTTCCCCAAAGCCTCGCTACTTGGTCAAACCAACAAGTAAACACCTTCCAGGCAACACTCCCTTATAGATGTTTACTATGAAATCCAGTAATATTACACAAAGCAAACTGCTGTAGCCTCAATAAAGGTGTACCACATGTCCTTTATCCTCTTTCACTCTGCAGTGGAATCCACTTCAGAATAAGACTGCTTGTTGCAGCCCAAGACTTTTCTGGCTTGACTGGATGGGTGGATCAGGCTGCATTCTTTCCCAGCCCAGAGCTCCAGCTATAGTTCAACAGCTCTAGCTATTTCCAGCCATCTCTATAGCTCCAGTTCAACAGCAACTCTAAAATGCCCTTTTCCCCTTTTCATCTCAGTTCCATTGTTCTCAGACCTCTTTTAAAACTCGAACCCTTCCAAATATAAGATCTTTCAAGTTTCCATCTTGTCTTTGCTTTCGGATTAATAAAATATACCCCCACTACAGTTTACCTATGGAACTCCTGCAAGATGCAAACATATTTCTTGTTACCTCTGACTCCCCTTTGACATTCAAACAAACTCTCAACTTATCTAAAAATGCAAATGTTAGATCTAACCTATTTATTGCCTGGAAGGTGTTCACTTGTTGGTTTGACCAAGCAGAGAAGCTTTGGGGAAAGTTTTGTAAGACAAACCTTAATTGTATAACTATAATCTTGTGTGAAGTTTTCTTTTATTTTTGTTAATAAAATTTTACTTGCACCTCAAACTTAACACCACTATACCTTTTCAAGTTTCAAACTCCCCAGAAAACCTGACTCCTATCAATCTCTTGCCCAGCTTAAATAAATCTCACATACAGACAACTATCCTTCTTTACAGAATAACACAATATTTCCTAAAATATTTTTTTAAAAATCCATTCACACAATTTATCAGGAAGCACAAACTACTATTCTAATTCTGAATTACATCTAACTACGGAACATGTTTCAGCCTTTGCTCAGTGATCTCTCTTTTCATAGATATAAGAAGTCAGTTGCAAACCTTCCCACTCATGTTAGAATTCCACTGCTCAGAGCTACCACACCAACAGCAAGAAACTGGGAGATGAAAAAAAACCTTTCAACTTTAGCAGTACTGTTGAAGACTCTAATTCATGGGGCAGAATCTTCTGTTCAACATGCGGGGACGGGCCCCACACGCTGACAAATAAAATGACACACCGTGATGTCGGGCGTGCGACCCGACGTCACCGAGCATCATTCTGAGCTTTCATTCGGTGGGTGCGCACTGGAGTCGGCTGCGCACCCGCCGAACTGTCAAAGATCTGTTAAGGCCATTATTAAAGTAATTAACCCAAGTAATTAAAATTTTATTAACAAAACAAAAATTTAAAAAAACTTAAGCACACAAGATTACAGTTATACAATTAAGGTTAGTCTTACAAAATGTTCCCCAAAGCCTCGCTACTTGGTCAAACCAACAAGTAAACACCTTCCAGGCAATAAATAGGTTAGATCTAATATTTGTATTACATCTGACAGGGCTGCTCAACCTTAAGGTTGGTGGGCAGGCGAAGAGCCCTGGCGGCCTTCGCATTTTTCATGAAACCTCATCCATAGGCGGGATGAGGTTTCGTGAAGAGTTTATAACATTAATAAAAATGTTTTAAACATTTCATAAACATGTCCCAGCTTATGTGACGCTGTCACTTGAGGGGACATGTGTAAATGATTTTCAACTTTATTTTAAACTTTAAATCTGAAGTTAGTCTCCCTGAGGCAGCTCCGTGCTGGAGATTTCTGCAATCTTTCACGCATGCGCAGGCCCCAACTCTCCCTCCTCCCGCTGTCCACGCAGGTAGCGCTGAGCGCTACCGGGCACATGTCACGATGGGCAGGTCTTAATTGGCACGCCCATGTAAAATGGCAGCACGCAGCCGATCGCGGGCGGCCCATCCAATGAGGAGAAAATTCTCCCCATGATTTTTGAACGCCAGTTCTGTCTGCCATTTGAGCTCCATATAAGGAAAAGCCATCTCTTCACTCAGAAGTGCATTTCTATTTCCACCAGTAACTAAGCGGCAACAACACTTATATAAGCAGCTTCTTTACTTAGGCTTCCAGGATAAATGAGGAACCATGAATCTGTCAGAATTTCAGGGAAACTACAATTCGGAATTCATCCCAGCTCCAACACTGTTGGGGCTATTTGGGTCCAAAGGATTATGTTGGGGGGAGGGGGGGATGGTGTCACATGGGGGAGGGAAGGGAAAGTCGAATACCTTGGGGGTGGGGGAGAATGACTGTTATGAGCCCGGATCACAGGCAAGCTGTTGGGTCCAGTGACTAAGTGTGGAGGCACCTACCTCCTGAATCCACCAATACCTCATCAAGGGAGACCCAGCCAACAGCAGTAGAAGTCCAAAATCTACAAGACTCAGCCTCATTATCATACTTAAAGCTGCCATCCACCTACTCGAAAGGGATTTCTGGCACTTTAAGACCCCTACCTGACCCAAGCCCACCTGTTTTTTTTCCAGTTAAAATTTGGCTTTTTATATTTAAATACTGACACCTACAATTACTAATAAATTTTGGAACCAGTTGCATGAAATAAACTACATCTTTTCTAAACAAAAGCATTAATACTGGTAATGTCTCAAAGTTTGCTGATGACATAAAGCTAGGTTGCAAAATAAGGTGTGAGGAGTATGCAAAGAGGCTACAGAGGGATAAAGAACTGTTAAGTGATTTGACAGGAAGATATCAGATGGAATATGTAAAGAAATGTGAAATTATCCACTTTCATGGGAGAAATGGAAAAGCAGAATATTTTGTAAAAGTTTTGTTGGTATTCAGAGAAGTTTGGGTATCCTTCAACACCGATCATATAAAGTTAGCATGCAGATACAGGAAACAATTAGGAAGACAAATTGTATGTCAGCTTATATTCGCAAGTATTATATTGAATAAGTCTTGATGCAATAATATAGGGCTTTGTTAAGACATCTTGAGCGCTACCTACAGTTTTGGTCTCTGTACCCAAGGAAGGATATGGGGGGGGTGCAACAATGGTTCACTAGACTGAATTCTGTGATGAGGAGAAAATGAGCACAATGAGCCTATATTCTCTGAAGTTTTGAAGAATGAAAGGTGATCTTATTGAAATGTTTCAAATTCTTAGAAAGGTTGGCAAGATAGATGCTGAGTGGCTGTTTCCTCGGGCTGGAAAATCTAGAACTAGGGCACACAATCTCAAGATAAGGGGTTGGCCATTTAGGACTGAGGGGGCTGTGAATTTTCAGAATTCTCTACCCTAGAGGGCTATGGATGCTAGGTCCAATAAATTCAAGACTGAGTTTGCCAGATTCTTGGGCACGAAGGGACATGGGGATAGGGTGGGAAAGTGAAGTTAATGTAGAAGTTCGGCCATGATCTTTTTAAGTGACATAGTAGGCTCATGGGGCCATTTGGCCTACTCCTGCTCCCATTTCTTATATTTTTATCTATGGGCTACTTAGGTAAAGCAAACTGCTACAGTGTAGATTCAGTGATAATTTAATCAGGTCCATTCCCTGATTCACTTTCTCCCTGTGAATTTACATTTTACTTTTTACAGTCTATCGTTCTTCTTTCTGTCTCTTCTCAATTCCCTCTTAACTTCTCAGTTCCTCGCTTTCTTGCCATTCTTTGCAGTTCTTAATACCATCCATTTCATGAGATCCATCACCATGTGGTATTTCCTCTTTTAATCCTACAGTTTGAGAGTGTTACCTTCAATTACATGCAGTTTTGTAACAGTCTGTTTCATTAAAGATAACCTTAGAAATGAAGAGAGACTTTTGGATTGCCACCTGAGCAAACAACGGAAATGAAATTCAAGCTATTGTCTTAATGGGTGGCCAATCCACAGATCAGTTTTAGACTGAAGCAGCAAGTTGGAAACGTAACTAATCAACCTCCCTCTGTGGCTTCTCTCTGCCTGTTCACTACAATGTGATTTTTTTTTTAGAAATCCAATTTATTCTTAAGGTGAAAACAAAAATCACGATTTAATCCGGAGGTATTTATAAGCCACAGCGTGGCCATTAGTTTTGGACAGCTCCCAGAATATTCAAAAAACATTCTGCTCTGATTCCGGTCATAAACAGTAACACATTAACAAGACTCAAAGGAGTAAAGAACAGAAACTTTTTTTACCCCCAACTGAATATCGGATACGTGTGAACAAAGGAAATGGAGCATGAGCTGATTAACTCCAGTAAAATATCCTGTTGGAAATGGAAGCTTTTGTTTATGGCAATGTCTGTAGAGGAGATGATCAGATACTCCATAAGGCATGTTGGCTCCTGTACATTAGACAAGAGAATATGGGGTGGCAATGGAGACGTGAGATTGAGCACTTATGCAGAACTTTTCCTCAGGAGATTGAATAAGTGAGATAGAGTCCATGCTAAGGTTAAGCAATATATGGTGAATGGAAAGATTAGGATAGATGAGCAGCACATACTTCTCTTTTGTTCTCATGTCAAGTGCCAGATAAGCATCGAGCTGCAGCACACTCTGCATTCTATAATTTATCAGATTTAGGGCAGAATCTTGTAGAGGTGACGGGCATCTCAGCTGCTAGCTGAAGAGCTGACGAGACCTGCGCATCACCTCTTTTTGGGAACGCCTGCCACATCATGTGCCAATCAGGCAATTGACAGGCCAACAGCGGGCCTTCCCCCGTGATCAACCCCCATCCCCACCCCACCACACTTTGAAGGTGGTGGATGCTGCCAATGCGACACCCACCCAAGGCCAAGAATCATCGCTGAATCCCTGGCCAATGTTGGGAGATGGCAGGAGGCAGATCGAGGGGGAGGGGAGGGGTGGGGAAAGGTGTCAGCAGCAAGGGTAGGGGGGTGGGGGGGGGGGGGGGGGGGGGGGGGAATGAGGGAGACTCCTACCACCAGCAGTCAGCAACCAATCCCGCACGGGCTTGCTTGTCATGCTCCACACATGGCAAGACCCCACCCGCTGCTGGGCTAATGCCAGCAGTGGGGGAATGAGGCCAGTAAGTGTGCATTAATTGTCCACTTAGGGGTCTCAATTGGAGGCAAGAAAGGAAGACCATCCAATGGCCTTCCTACTCCGAAATTCATCGTGTGGAGGTGGGAAGGTTACAGGGTTCCCACTTACCACCATCCCCCGCCTATTAAATGCTCCCAGTCACCAAACTCGCCTAAGTGAGGGCACAAGATTCCACCAATAGGCCCAGATTTTTGCAAAGTCACAACGACTTCAGAGCCATTTAAAAAAGGCAGTCAGGACCTGATTTAGGATTTCTGCCCCTGTACCTGGCTCCCCCAATTTTTGCTAGCGCAGGATTAAGGTGCTGGTAGTGAGCCCGCACCCTGCACTTCAACTCAGCTGGCTCAATTATAGAGATGGACATCTCCTAGCCCCCTGCAATTTTCATGGAATCGGGCCAATTTCTCCATGATTTGGTTCACAACCCCTCAGAGAGGTGTGAACTATAGTCTGGATTTGGGAATTGTTAGAAAAGGAAGTTTAAAAGGTCTTACCCATACCAGATCTCCCATGCCCCTCCTTTCCGATTCATGTCCCCCATCCACCTCCCATGGCCCCTTATAGCCCTAATGCCACCTCAAGCACCAACCATCCCAAAAGGCACCTTATATCCCCTACGCTAACTCAAGGCCCTTCTGTGCCCATTCATCCAGTATACGCTATGTACAGAATGAATGAATCACACAGTAGCAATGGCATGCGTTGAACTGCTCAGAAGAAAATAAATACCCATCCACAAATCTTCCACTGGAAAAAAAACTTCTGTTCCTACAATTCTATAAAACGTCAGTCAGAAACTTGAGTACCAATAACAGAAGCTTCAAACATCTCATACCTCAATCTTGTGCGAATAAACATTGAGACTGAGCTGACTATAACCACTTAAAAATGTCAATCAAGCAAATTCAACACTTCTCTCCAATTGTCAAAATAGAACCCCCTGCTGAGATAATCTCTTTGATTCTGAGCTCTCAGCCAAGCATGCATAATGAGGCCATCTAGTTCTACTGAAAGAGTTCTTAAACTCATTATGTATGAGAGCTGAGTCCCAGAAACTCTCAAACCATAGGCAGCCCTGGGACTAGTGGCCACTCGACTCTGTACCCAGGGCAGCAGAGGAGTTCAGCAGCATCCAGGACGACTGGTAAGCCCTCTTTAGGGCAGCACTGCCCATGCTTTTTGAGGGAGGGGGTTTAAAAAAAGTACCCTATATATTGCATGACCTACAAACGTCTGGCTAGCTTATCACAGCTGGCAGATCATCCATTAATCAGTCAAATACACCAAAATCAAAGAAACAAAATCAATTTATCATTGGAGCTTGGTATGTCTGGACCCTGCTGGACAGAAAGGACACAACAAGACCTCAAAGGAGAACAGCTTTTATATTCAAAGAACTAGCACGCTATCACATCAACATTGCGGTATTGAGTGAGACAAGGCTCACTGAAGGAAGATAGAGGTGGCTACACTTTTTTCTGGAAGGGAAAAATGGAGAGTGAGGACAGATACATGGTGCAGGATTCGCGATCAATCATCTTTTATGAAAGACATTACTACACTTCCTGTTGGAATCAACAAGCGCCTCACGACGTTGCGTTTTCCATTCGACCGAACACACCATTTGACCATCAGTGCCTACGCATCAACTCTCAACAGCCCCAAGGACATGAAAGAACAGATCTACGGGGATCTGGATCAACTCATTATGTCCATGTCTGTCAGTGATAAGCTCGTGGTCCTCGGAGACTTCAATGTCCATGTGGGGAATGTCAGAGATAACTGGAAAGGAATTCTGGATAATCATGGGGTCAGAAAATTTAACAGCAATGGACTGTTACTTCCGAGCAAATGGGCTGAGCACAACCTTAGCATTACTAACACAACGTTCAGGCAAGCTGATAAGTGCAAGACGATTTGGATACATCCAAGGTCGAAGCAGTGGCACATGATTGACTACATCATTGTGCATCAGAGGGATCTCCAGGATGTATGAATTACCCATGCAATGCGAGATGCAGAATGTTGGACAGATCACAGACTAATCAGAGCAATTCTCAACTTGTGAATTGCTCCAACTCAGCGGAAGTGGCCAAAAGTCGTCACAGTTCTTCCAATATGGCTAAACTGAGTAATATCGGTTAACTGAGCTACAACCAGTTTCAAAACACATGATCAAAAACTCAAAGCTAGCAGCCCACTAAGTTGGAGACTGTATCGAGAAGTGGAGCAAATTTAAAGACATTGTCATTGAAATAGCAAACACTGTTCTTGGGCCAAAGAAGTGACTATATCAGGATTGGTTTGATGAAAATGACAAAAACATCCCTCAAATCTTGCAGACCAAAAATTGACCATATATGGAGTGGCAGAACGATCCAACCTCAACCGCCAAAAGAGACAAGTTTTGACACCTGAAAAGCAAAGTTCAGAGAGAGCTGCGTGTGATGCAAGACAGATGGCAGGAAAGGAAAGCTGAAGAATTGCAGAATCCCTTAACTCAAAAAAGTTCTTCAGTTCTATCAAATTTGTATATGGACCTTCTAGGACAGGCTCCACAACATTACTCTCCACCAATGGGTCACCCTTGATCAAAAATCAGGCAGAAATAAGAGACAGATGGGCAGAACACTTCAGCAGCTTGCTGAACAGACAATTTACCGTCAACCCCACAATCCTCAACCAGATTCCTCAGCGACCAATCCTTGATGAGCTTGATTGCCTCCTTTTGTTGATAAGCTCAAGAAAGCCATTAAGCAGATGAACTCAGGCAAGGCTTCAGGAAATTTTCAAAGCGGCAGGCCCTGACGCAATGGAGGTCTTCCATGTTATATCTTGTGCATTTGGAATGAAGAAAAGATGCCAAATGACTTTCGCAATGCCACAATTGTTGCTCCCTTTATGAAAATAAAGGAAGCAGATTGTGACAACTACAGAGACATCTCACTTCTGGAAAGCAGGAAAGATATTTGCTCGCATCATCCAGGATAGACCTATCATTGTGGCAGGAACAAATCTACCTGAGGCTCAGTGTGGCTTTCGACCAGGTCACAGCACAGTGGATATGATGTTCACTCTGAGACAAATCCAAGAAAAATGCCTCAAGCAGAACACGGCCCTTTACTTCATTTTCATTGACTTCACAAAGGCCTTTGACACAGTCAGGACAATCCTGGAATGGTGTAGTTTCCCAAAGAACATCTGTCAATATCATAGAGCAGTTCCACAATGGCATGACAGGCCAGGTCCTTTTAAATGGTGAATCATCAGCTTCCTTTGAGATCTCAAATGAATGAATCAGGGCTGCATTCTAGCACCAGTCCTCTTTAACCTGTTCTTTACCGCTGTCCTTAGCCATGCTGTCAAAGATCTCGAAGAGGGAACGCATCTCCAATATCATCTTGGCGGCTCATCTTTAACCTACGAAATCTCAGTGCAAAAAGCAAAACTTCTGAGAAACTCCTCCAGAAAGTCCTTTTCAGTGATGCTTGTGCCTTAATGGCTCACAAAATGAGATTTGCAGATCATGCCACATTCCAGCATTGTTCAACCAGACATCTCCATCGATGATGCAAAGCTGAAGAATGTTGATAGCCTCAAATACCTTGGAACCACTATCTCCAACAATAGTTTGCTGGATAATAAGATATCAGCTAGAATCAATGAGACGAGCCAGGTCCTCAGAAGGTTTCGCGCCAGAGTGGTAAACCACTACAGCATTAGACTGTCCATGAAGATCAAGATGTGCAACGCTCCTGTCATTATTTCCCACCTCTATGTCTGAGAGTCCCAGACTTTATACTGCAAACCACACAAAGCAGCTGGAACAACTTCACATGCGGGCACTTCGCTCCATCCTCAGCATCCGCTGGCGAGACCGGATCACAAACCTCGAAATCTTAGACCAAGCCCAGACAACAAGTATGGAGGCAATACTGCTGACAGCCCAATTGCACTGCGTACGGCATGTAATTAGAATGGAGGACCATTGCATTCCAACACAGCTGCTGTAAGGAGAGTTAGCATCTGGCAAAAGAAACTAAGGTCGGCTGTGCAAGCGCAACACAGGCATGCTTAAGGGAAATCTGAAGTGGTGTGGCATCAAGCCTAATGAGCTGGAAGAATCAGTGCGAGAAGGAACTCGCTGGAGGGCCCTGATCCATACAGTTTCTGTCACTTTTGAAAAGGGTTGACGTCAACATCTTATTGCTGTCCATGAACAATGTCATAGAGCAGCACCTGTCCATGTCCCAACATATGAGCTCCAATGCCCCAACTATTTCCAATTCTGTGCATCCAGACTGGGACTATATAAACATCTCCGTGATCACTGTTGATGAGTCTGCACATCCATCATCTTCTTTGAACTTGAAGGACAACCACCATCTTCAGTCAGTTGTTCTTTCTCTGATTCATTTGTCAGTGCCTCAGTGTTTATTTGCACAATGCTGAGAGGTGTGAGGTTTTTGAAGCTTCTGTTATTTATACTTTAATGGTCTGTCCGATTGACATTTTATAGGTTTGTAGGATCAGCAGTTTTTTTCAAAGGAAGATTTGTGAATGAGGGCCTTTTTTCTGACCAGTTCCGCATGTGCCATTGTTACTACATGACTCAGTGGTTCTGCACATAGAGGGGAATTTTCATGTTGACGTGCGGGGGCAGGCCCCGCACATCAACGCACAACGTGGTGCATGGTGACGTCGGGCGTGTGTCACGACATCACTGCGCATAATTCCGATCTTTCGTTCGGCGGGCGGGCACCCGAGGCAGCTGTGCATCCGCCAAACTGTCAAAGGCCTGTTAAGGCCATTAAGCAAACCAATCAAACTAATTTTCAATGCTTCCCGTCCAACCTTAAGGTTGGCGGGCAGGTGAAGAGCCCAAGTGGTCTTCACGCTTTACATGGGCGGGATGAGGTTTCATGAAGGTTTTATTAAATTAACAAATATTTTTCACACAATTCATAAACATGTCCCAGCTCATGTGACACTGTCACATGAGGGGACATGTCTAAATAATTTTATCCTTTCTTTATTTCAAATTTTCATTTTGAACTTAATCTGTCTGAGGCAGCTCCGTGCCTCAAGGAGATTGCTGTGTTCTTTCACGTGCATGCGCAAGAGCGCACAGGCCCCGACTCTCCCTCCTCCACCCACCTGCACAGGTAGCGCTGAGCGCTACCGGGCGCGCGTCAAGCCGGGTGGGCCATAATTGGCCTGCCTGCGTAAAATAGTGGCGCGCAGCCAATGATCAGTTCTGCGCCCACTCCCGGCCGACAGGGAGAAAATTCTCCCCATAGTGTATAATGGGTGGTGGGCATGGAAATGACATCAGTTATCATGGGTTGGCATGGAGGGTATGAGGGGCCAAGGGGGTATGGATGGGGCTCAAGTTGGCATGGGAGCTATAAGGGGCCATGGGATGGGTGTGGGGGCGGCCAAGAGTTGGCATGGGGCTGAGGTCTAGATGGCTTAACAGCCTTTAATACAACTGGGACAAATTCTCAGGAAACCAAGGTGGGCCTTCTAACCAGCCCGCCTTGCCACTCAGCCACCCCTGTGACTGCCTATGCTCTGCTTCCGAGGTCAGTCAGCCTGACTCTTTTCCACCCCAGTCTGGTAGCGAAAATTGTGGCATTCACAGGCCTTTCTACCAAGATGGGTCTGGCAAATCGGGAAATTTCCCAACTCAAACTACCTGCTTTGGTAGCAAAATTCCAGGCCACAGTCTTTGCCAGGTGATTCTAACAGTCTCTCTAGACACCGTACTCTGAAAGGACGTTGGCAACCAGAGACTTTGGATTTTGCCCATGGTTATGCTTGGCAAGGTACTGCAGTGGTTTGCTGTTGCCTTCTGCAGATGGCTGACCATGAAACTAACAATCTTAAAGGAGGGAGATAAAACATGACCAATGCAAGCCCTAAATATGAAAGTAAAATAATAGGACAAAAAAAAGTTGTGACCTTGTCATACTTCTATATTCTAAAATGTATTTGCTGTTCAATCCTTATTAAATCAATTATTAAAGAGCCAACATACCATTATCCTCATATTTATTATTACATTTTATTTTTGACAATAAGTACTGTTTTCATGTACTTTAAAGAACACAAATGTCAGAAAGCATAAGCAGGGGAAAAATGTTAAAATACAACAAAAAGACAGTTATATCACGTGCAACACCAAATACTTGTAGTCTCTGTGGATAACAGAGCAGCCTTCAGATTTTACATTTATAAATTTATCCGCTTTCCTCCTGAAGGCACAATTCAAGAGAGCCAGCCAGTCACCTTCCACTACCTCATCCAAGTAGTCATTTTTGTCTGTGAGCCAACACTGCTTGATGCCAAGCCAGTTAATCATGGAAAGCATCAACTGAACATGAACCTGTCTTCATGCACATGGAATTTCCAACAAGGCCAACAATAGTCGTCGGGAACATACTCTTACCACCAATCCTCACAGCAAATAATGGTTGATCAAGGAACATGATAATTTATTTGAGGTCGGAAAAGACCATCAGTTCATTCAGCCTGCCAATCAAGTTTCCTTTCTTTTCTTTACTATATCGCTATATCATTCATAAAATTTAATATTAAAATCCTTTTTATATGATAGGAATTTGTCCAATCTCCTTTTAAAGTTTCTGGTTTTCTTCCTTTTTTGCTGAGCCAGATAAGTAAGAGCCATTACGACATCACTTTCATGTGGTCACTTCCACTTGCCAAACAACAAAGGACCAAATGCATATATGGCAATCATGAGACTATATTCCATTGTTCACTAACTAGTAAACTAGATAGTGAGACGCTGCATATGTGCCTTTACTAACAGACAACATTGGTTAACAGTGAGGCTGAGTGTCTTGGGCTACAGAAAGATATAGACAGGATGGTCAAATGGGCAGATAAGTGGCAGATGGAATTTAACCCTGAAAAGTGTGAGGTGATACACTTTGGAAGGAGTAATTTGACAAGGAAGTATTCAATGAACTGCATGACACTAGGAAGTTCTGAGGAACAAAGGGACCTTGGCATGTATGTCCATAGATCTCTGAAGGCGGAGGGGCATGTTAGTGGGGTGGTGAAAAAGGCATATGGGACACTTGCCTTTATCAATCGGAGCATAGATTACAAAAGTAGGGAGATCATGTTGGAGTTGTATAGAACCTTAGTGAGGCCACAGCTGGAGTACTGTGTTCAGTTCTGGTCGCCACATTATAGGAAGGATGTGATTGCACTGGAGGGGGTGCACAGGAGATTCAACAGGATATTGCCTGGGATGAAACATTTAAGTTATGAAGAGAGGTTAGATAGACTTGGGTTGTTTTCATTGGAGCAGAGAAGACTGAGGGACGACCTGACCGAGGTGTACAAGATTATGAGGGGCATGGACAGGGTGGATAGGGAGCAGCTGTTCCCCTTAGTTGAAGGGTCAGTCATGAGGGGACATAAGTACAAGGTGAGGGGCAGGAGGCTTAAGGGGGATGTGAGGAAAAACTTTTTTACCCAGGGGGTGGTGACGGTCTGGAATGCGCTGCCTAGGAGGGTGGTGGAGGCGGGTTGCCTCACATCCTTTAAAAAGTACCTGGATGAGCACTTGGCACGTCATAACATTCAAGGCAATGGGCCAAGTGCTGGTAAATGGGATTAGGTAGGTAGGTCAGGTATTTTTCACGTGTCGGTGCAGACTTGATGGGCCGAAGGGCCTCTTGTGCACTCTGTGATTCTGTGATACCAAGCAGACAGATTCAATATATATATATTAAAAGACTGTATAACTCATCTTCACTAATTTACCAACAGAATTTAGCCACGTGAAGCATCAGTTTCTCCATTATTGTAACAGCAGGAAAGTTTGCAAATTGTGGTAACTTACCCAAACACTTAAGCTGAGGCCTGGATTTTTGTGGAGTCCGAACAACTCTGGAATGATTTACAAATGGCGGGCAGGATTCCTGCCCCCATTCCCAGTAACCTCCCATGTTTGCTGGCATGGGATAAGCATGTGAGTGGTGAGTCCAGACCCTGCACTCCTAAACTGGCCTGTTCCAGGGTCAGGTATCTCCTAACCCACCCCTGCAATTTTCATGGAGTCAAGCTAGCTTCTCCATGATGTGTGGCTCACAGATCTGAGAGGAGTAGTGAACCATAGTCTGGATTCAGGAACCTTTTAAAAGGTATGTTCAAAAGGTCTCACCCATGCAGGCCAATGTCAACTTATAGCTCTTCTATGCCCATTCGCCCACCTCCCGTGGCCCCTTATAGCCTACATGCCCTTCCATACCCATTCGCCCACTGTACACTTCTACAAAACCCCTTAATGTTCAGCTCAGAGGTTGGAAACTTCAACACCTGACAGAACTTGGACTTTCTGCACATGTGACAGGCCGGGAGCAGGCTGCACATACGCAGTTCTGCGTCTTTATGTTCTTCGGGCCCAGGACAAGCCCTGCGCACCAAAGAAAAAAGGAGGGCACGAGAAACTTAGGTCAGGCGACCGGGTGCGGAGTGCCATAGCCGGCAAGTGTCCCAGGCAGGGGACAGAGACAGGGGACAGGGAGAGGTCCAAAAGAAAGCCCCAGGTAGGAGACAGAAGTAGGCCCCAGTTAAGTTCAGTTAAAGGAAAGGAGCAGAGAAACAGGCTCCAAGTTAGAGTAAGGACTGCAGGGAGCAGACTTTAAATAAAGAGGGCTCAAGAGAAGGTAATTGAAGGGGGTTGTTGGGGCAAGGTTACCCCTTTGGAGCAGTAGCGCTCTGCTCAACACAGCTGAAGATCTGAAGCTGTGTATGTAATTTAGTGTTTGAGTACCTGCTTGGGAATACAGGGGATCGAGATTGAAACCCAGCTAAGACAAGATCGAAGCCTTGCAAGGTGGGCCCGTAGTTGATGCCATCTGAGTTCACAATTGAAGAGGGCTCAAGTGAAGCCCTGAAGATCCAAGAAGCTAGCCAAAGGTTGGTAACTCCATGCTGTGGGCTATTGGGGCAAAGGTACCCCTTTGGAGCAATAATGTCTGTTTGGCGTGGCTGAAGAGCTGGAATTGTGCTTGTAAGTAAGTTGATGCTTGAGCGTATACGCGGGAATTCAGGAGAACGGAATCTCAGGAGACGAGATTAAAACCGTGAGGTTGGTTGAAGTCTTCCAAGTTGGAGCGACTTTTGGAGAGAATTCCAAGGTGAGATCTTCAAAAGTGAAGATTAAAAACCCTCCTAAGGGAGACGGAGTTTCAGTGAATGGGTTGACTCAGTGTTACGGACATCTGGATGGGTTGTTGAGAAATCCGTGGAATCTGTTTTCATTGCATTTGGCATTTATTGGGCAGTGTGGTGTGTTCAAACCACAGTTTGCCTATTATGTATCTCATAGTAATCCAGAATGTTATAGTATAAGATAGATATTGCAAATAATTGGCCACTTAAGGGCCTCAATATGGCAAGGGTGGGCTTCCTGTCTGAGGCCTTGCCCACCCCAGCGTAAAATCATTGCATGGTCAGGGTAGACAGGAACCCAAAGAGAAACCTGTCCCTTCAATTTCACGCTCTCACCATCCCCACCCCAACCCCTGGCCTAAAAACCGCCAGCAGGGGAGCATAAAATTCAGGTCAGAAGTTCGCTCCAGCTGCCAAAACAAACTCCCACACAAACAGTCCTTTTGAGCCTGAGCTCTCAGACAAGCCACATTATGCGCGCTTAGCCGAGAACCCAGACTTAAAAGGATTATCTGAGTGGAAGTTCATTTTGACAGCTGGAGAGAACGGTGGGGAAAACTGCTGATTTTTCTTGATTGCCATCTTTAAGTGGTTACAATGGTATTTTTCTGTGATATCTTTTGTCAATGTCTCAATTTTTACTTGCACAAGATTGAGAAATATGAAGTGTTTGAAGCCTCTGTTATTGGTCTCTTTGATTGGCACTTTTATGGAGTTATAAAAACAGTTTTTTTTTCAAAATAAGATTTAATTTTTCTTTTTAAAACAGTTCCACACTTCCCATTGTCACTATAAGCTTCATTGCTTCTGTATATAGTATATGCTGGTGAATGCATGTAAGGGCCATGAGTTGGCATGGAGGGCATAAGGGACCATGGGGGTGGGCAGGGACCATAAGCTGGCATGGAGGTAGCATGGGAAGTAGATGGGGGTGAGGGGGTGTGAGGAGTGAAGGATAGAGTGCTTAAAATGCCACAATACAACTGGGATCAAGTGCCATAACACCAAACCAGGCATTTTAACCAGCCCATCCTCCTCCATGGCTGCCTATGCTCCGCTTCCAGGGGGTAGCACACCCGACTCTACCTCGCCCCTGGAAATTTCCCCACTCAAGCTACTCACCTTGGCAGCAAAATTCCATGCCTGAGTCCCAGCAAAGTTCCATTCATAGCTTGTAAACGGACAGTACAACTTGAACCTGAATGTCAGAGACAGTCTTACTCCTAACCAGTTCCAACTAATGCCTTGTG
Source organism: Cetorhinus maximus (assembly GCF_964194155.1). NCBI lineage: Eukaryota > Metazoa > Chordata > Chondrichthyes > Lamniformes > Cetorhinidae > Cetorhinus > Cetorhinus maximus. The sequence continues at coordinate 87,933,682 of NC_135879.1, forward strand.
GAGGTAAGTATGATAATGTAAAAACTGGCATTAAGCAAGCACAAATATAGTGCCGTCAATAGGATAATAATGAGTGAGCTGCTGTCTTCTGTCCTGGTGCCTCATTCTCAGGTTCTCTTGCCTCTGCTGCTGCTCTTCCTCTTCCATTATTGGGCAGAATAGGTATTTGACCATTGGGAAGGACACTACAGCCTCTGAATACATGGGAAGAGTTGTGGGGTGGTGTGGAGGTTGGGTCTGAAGAATTTCAAGAGCACTTAGAAAATTAGTATTAATCTCTAGAAATCGCAGTTGCCCCAATATCAGATGGCTTTGAGCTGTTAAATCATGCCAGTTTATCACTGGTGTGCATACAGGAAATTAACATGAACTGGTCATTTGCATGTGGGCAGAGCTATACAAATTATTTGCTGAGGGTTTGACAGATGCATCTGGGAGGCTGGGCAAATGATTGAGGAAATTCCTCTGTAGTGATGTTTTGGTGTAAGATTACCGTAAATGGTTGCTAATGAATTTCCTGAGAAAAAACACTGCTTGTTGCTCTTACACTGTGATAATGCTGAAATTTTCCAGGAAATTCTTGGACAGTTATTTCCAGTTGTTTCTAGATATGTGCATTACAAATCTTACTCTCAGCTTTTTCCAATAATTTATTACAGAAGCATTGACATTTGTACTGATCCACGCACACACACACACACACACACACACACACACACACAGTTACATATACTGATCTATCAAATATTTGCAGGGTGTTGTAGATATTCGCCACCCTTAAAGGCCACATAATAATATGCACGCCATTCTCTGGTTTGTCAGTCGAATCCCATTTGAGACTTGCAGACCTGATTTATGCTGTTCACTCCTGTCTCACTTTCTACCCAAGAAGTCTATAACATGCATCCGAATTATAACATTAAAATTGAATTTAAAATATTGACTGCCTAAGTACTTTTAAAAATTCCCATTGCATTTGGCTGCAGTTCTACTGCAGTGCATGTTTAGCTGAAATGATCTCTGGGCGAATGTCTTACCTATAAAGCAGAACATTTCTGATGTAGACATCCGAGTTCTATGCAAAAACACAATGAACAGAGAGGATAAATTTTCCCATGACAAATACAAATGTTTTATTCATATATTTTATCCTTGGTTAAACCTTCTAAGGAGCACTGTTCAAGATCTGCAGTCAATACAAGAGAGAAAAAAAATGAACAGAACAAAGCCAATCTTATGTCTCTGGCCCCATACTGGGTTCAAGAATGTTATCGTATTTTCTGCAATACAATTAGACATGGAACTTCTGAAGTCACTCATATTTTTGGTGCCTGATGTCATTCTATTTAGAAACACTAAGTTGGACACGTAAACAGCTTTCATCTCAGCAGCTGCTTGTGGTTGATGGCCATGATACAGTTTAGGTAAATTAGATTAAATACACATGTTGAATGGGGGGAATTTGTAAAAGCGGATGCAGCCTGAGTCAGTCTTAATAGCTATGCATGAAGAGCTGACACATATTAACATTTTAAGAATGACTTGCAAATGTGCACTATTATTTAGCAAATTTTGACGGATTAAAATTAAATCCCAAGAGCAATTGCTTGTAAATATTTTTTGATAGAAAAAATTCACATAAATTTTTAATTCTCTACTCTGATAAACATTTAATAGTTGACTGGAATTTTACATTCATTTTGAAATAAATATGTAAATTGATTTAAATTGTATTACAAGGTATTCACACTGGAATCATGAGAGATTGTAGAGTATTATTGTGGGTATCATTTGCAAGGTACCCACATTAATACTACTTTACAGCTAAGTCCTTTGAAATCCAATCTGACTGGCAGGGGGTAAAGTAGTTTGACTTACAGCCAACACACTGGCATCCTTTGACACTCACAAAGGGAAGTCAACATCTAAATATGTTTACACTGGCATAATACCAATGATGTGGCAAGTGTAAAGACAATAGTTAAATTGATCTAATACCAGTATGGGAGGGTGAAGAGTTTACACAGATGGGACAGCTCCAGAATGGAGTGCATGTAGTACCAGTAACATATTTTATTTATATCTGGCTTATACTGAATATTACAACATATGAAAAGTCATAAAAAAGAAAAGTTAATTTGGCATGTCAAAATTAATTTATTTTGCGCAATAACTAATTCTTTGTGGCATCTAGTTGAATTTTGATTAGCCCTAATGTTTTTGCCTTTACAAACCTCGCTCAGTTGATTATTCGAAATATTTATCACTCTGAATGGAGATTTATTTTCCCCATGCTTTCTGTTAACTCACTTACTTTTCACCCATTTATGTCTTATGATCTTGCTTTCCTGATTTATATTTTTAAATAATAACCTTATCTATATTATTTAATAGTTTATGCACTTTGAGGTCCACCTTAATTGCCTTCATTTGAGATTATAAAGCTTAAAAATCTCCTTTGCCCTTACAATCAGTCTTGTTGATCTTTTTTAACCCCTATTATAAATGCATATTTTTGTGACAAAACCTGGGCATGGTTCCACTATTGTCTGACCAGTGCATTGCAAAACTTTACCATAACTCCAGTAGACTTATACCAGCATATATTCTGCATTTATGCTCCCAACATGGAGCCTTGCAAGCTGAGCATTAAGCTATTAAGATATGAATTTGGACACCGAGATTAGTGGACAGAAAATTTCTTGTAGCTCAGTTACCTCTGATAATTTCTGATAACTGCTCGCAGTTCACAATGCTTTCCACCAGGAGCAGCATTTTATAAAACCTACCTCAATGATTGGCACATGCCATATGCTCCTCATTCCCTGGATTTCCTCGGCATGCTAAACCTAGATAATTATAGAAGGTTTACAGCACAGAAGGTGGTAATTTGGACCATCGTGTCTATGCAACCAAAATATAACTATCCAGCCTACCTCCACTTTCCCGCTCTTGGTCCGTAGCCTTGTAGGTTATGGGATTTCAAAAGCATATTCAGATATTTTAAAAAATGCAATGATGGTTTCTGCTTCTACTACTTTTTCTCGCAATGAGCTCAAAATCCCTAACACCCTATTAACGAAAAAGGTTTTTCTCAATTCCCTTCTAATCTTTTGATACGACATGGCAGGTGATATTTGCCAGGCTGGCCAAATCCCAAAGGGAAACTGGGTCATGCTACCACAACAATTTTGCAATTTATATTTATTTCGAGAAGGTTTGTGCACTGAAGTCAGAAGTGATGAGTCCACTCCCAACTTTTGAGATTTTAAAGATTAAATTAAAATATTTATTAGCTAAAAAGAAAAAGTAAACAGACAAGACTACAGCTACACAGTTACATTTAGTTTTATAACAGTTGTCACAAGACTTCTATTTAATTAGACTTCTGACTACACACCCCTTCCTGGCAATAGTCCAAATAGATTCTTAATCTATAAAACATCCAGCAATATTACTACAAGCACCCACTGTTGTTGTAAGGGAGGGATTTCACAGCTTCTTTCTCCCTTTCACATGAGAATAGAACCCCAAAGGCTTGTAACAAAGCCTCGGTTACTGGAACAGGAAACTCCCCCAGGGTGGCTAGAGGCTTTTCCCACAGGTCTGTTTCACACAGTGCATCTTTCAAGATCTCACATGGCCACTCCCCACACAGCTTCTTAAAATATATTTCCTCCCTTTTGACCTACGAATCCCATTGTTTCAAACTTTCTTTGGAAGTTACTTTCCCCAGAATACAAAAATTTTCATGTTATCATTATGGCCAGCACTTTTGGGTAATAACTTTGCCTTAGTTATCTTGCCAGTTGTAAACATCTTATCATGTCCCTTTGAAAATCAAACAACCTCTCAACTTATCTAAAAATGCAAATTCCATTCACACTGTATCTGTTAAGGCTTCATCCTAGCTTACTCATCTCCATTTCAAATGCCTGTTTTACACCTAACCACTTTTGATGATTCCAATCTTGCAGTCTGAATATCTGCAGTTTAATTAAACTAGACACACACACAAACATACATACAGTCCCCATACAAGTATGCTTTAAAGTATCCCACAGCAATATTAGGGAAAAAATGATCTTTCCTTTACATCTTTTGTCAACTATTTTAAATCTATGTATTTGGTTATTGATTTCTCTGCTATCGGAAATAAGTCTTTTTTCTCCATTCTATTTAGGCTCTTCATAATTTTATATACCTCAATCAACTCCCTCCCCTCAGCCTTTTCTGTTCCAGCCTATCCAATCTTTGTTCATAGTTAAAATTCACCATTCCTGGCAACACCCAAGTGCAATGAGAGAAACATTAACCATTAGCATCCACAATGTAAAATCCGTTCAGTGAATATTAAGGTCTTACAATTTTTTTGCTCTGGTGTAAAATGGTGTTAAATGTAATTTGTTGTGCTACAGCCAAACTGCATATCCCAACAAAATGTTTTTGCAAATCTCCTGATATATCCTCTACACAGTTTTTCTTACTTTTCTATTGGATATGAAAATTAAGTTTGTTGACAAGTCATTTTTTTCCCTTTATTTTTGTTTGATCATGGGCTGTGGTCATTGCTGGCAAGGCCAGCATTTATTGCACATCCATAATTGTCCTCGAGGAGGATATGCAGGATTGAAATTAATGGAGTCCAAGCAATGAGCTCATGCAACTCCAATCAACACTTCTTGCTAGCCAAGCATGACTTCTCTCACAAGTGGACTCTTTTTTATTTTCACATGAAAATTACAACATTATTTTTAATATTTCCTCACCTTCAGGCCCAAATACACATTATAAAGTAGGTTTTATTAGAACAAAGTAATGCTTCAGTCATTTTTGTCATGATGTTAGTACTGGAACTTTCATCCATACCAAAATTAGAAGGTGTGGCGCCATTTTACCAACTTCTGCGACGATGGTGCCATTCAAAGGGCGGAGTAGAGGGATAGGAAGTGGTGGTGGATTCCAAGGCCAAAAGCCATTGAGTGAAGCCACAGAAGATGGGCATTGACTTGATCTTGAAACACAGGGAAAAGACCTGAAGTTGGGAGAGATTAGTATCAGGGCTTGAAGCTGGAAAATAGGGCTGGATGGAGGATTATGGAACTATGGTAGCAGTTCCATCCATATTTTGTTTATGATTGGTCCTTTTTGCAACTAACAGATCAGAAATCACATCACAAAATTGTTTATGGGATCTGATTACATGGTTCCTAGTACTAGAATCCGAAGTGTTATGTAGAAAGAGCAGAAGTCCCTGAGATCAGATTGAAAGAAACCACACTGCAATCTACATCTCTACAATCATTCATCCTGCATTATTATTGACATAACAATTTCAGTAAAAGTAGAAATAACCTGATGGTGAGGATGTGGGAAACACAAGATGTTTGAACCATGTGCAACATCCAGAAAGTGCACTTATTTCAGAGACAGATGCTTACAGGCAGCATGTCCCCATTTGGTCCAAATTTTAACTACTTCCAACCTGGCAGAAACTGCGAGGAGGTGGCAGTTGAAGTAAAATAAGTCACTCATTCCCACTGGTCCTGCTTCCTCCTGGTTTTTTTGAGCAGGCAAGCAGGGAGGAAGCAGCTCATCAGAACATGATCTGGAATTTCAACCCGAGGCCTGAGGTTGGCCAGTGCTAGCTTCCATGTGAGGCAACACATGTCATGACCCAAACTCTGGCCAGAAGAGGCCAGAATGTATTAACTTTATTTTTTTTCCGATTTATTTTGTGCGCCAGAAGGGACAGGAGCTCCAGTCTCTCAGTTTCCCCCATCCTCCAAGATCACAACCCTGAACTCTTAGTGTCCAATTCCCTCTCGCCAACCCTCAGATGGCTGCATCTCCCAATCTCCGAAATGCTGCTTCTGTACTTCTAATCATGGTCCCAAGCTTTCTCCACAAGAAACTGCCAAGGGCCCTCCTCATGAGTTCCTGGCTGTGACCTTAGGCTGCTTGTGTGTGTGCCTGCCCGCCAGCCATACAGTCAATCTGGCTGGCTGTCAGGCAGGAATCTGCAGCAGATTATTAAAATAAGACCCTATCATTAAGCTCAGCAGGGCCTCCACGTCTCCTGCCAGGCTTTCCCTGCATTGCCACACTCCACACACCCTCCCATTAATCTTCGAGCCTTTGTTTCTGCAAAGATTTTATGCTAGTAACCTACTTGAGTATGCAAGAAAGCTTATTGTTCTTTAGGGAGGCACAATGCAATGGTGAGCATTGAAAGTGATGCACCCAATGACCATAAAACAAACCGGGTCCTTAACGTTAGGTTAGTAAACCAGTATCATATTCCATTTTCAATTGACCAAATCAAAGCAATGCAGTAATTCTAAATATTACTGATCAAATGTAGTACCATACCTAAGAAATATAGAAGATCAGTGCTCCTCTAAATTAAAGCAAGCATATTCTCACTTTTGGGTCTTATTGCCCCACACACTTGTTTCCAGATTTGCATTCTACCAGGGATTCTCAGTTGGGGTTCCATGGTCCTCGGGGTATACAAACAGGTTTCAAGTTGTCTATCAAATCAGCATTTGTCAAGAATAAAATCTTTAAAATCCCGTTGTGCAGTAAAAATTGTATTATGCTATTCCTGGCATGCACTGGGAGTACACTTCATGACAGTGCACACTCCCAGCATGATGCGAAGCTCAAGATGAGAAAGAGAAGTTTAAAAAGAAAGTGCTTCTGTCACCATCACTGATGGTGGGGGAAAGCTTGTGCCCCCTCTCCTCCCTCAGATCCATTAGTGACAATTGGCAGCAGTTTCCCTCCCAGCAAGGCCTGCGACCTGCACTCTCCTGGCCACAATGTTGAAATCAGATAAATGGAACAAATCAGTGGGCTTTGATGTTCGGTGTGTGGGGTGCTACAGACAGGGGAGAAAGGCAAAACTCAACTCCTTTATTTTCTCACCGTCTGTAAGCAGAGGTGTTTTAATTTTTGAAATAGGATGTGGCATGTTTCCCAAATCCTCTGTTTGTGAGGTCAATTTTTAAAAGTGACTTGCAGAAAACTCTCTTTAGGGTTAGGTCAGTATAGCTTATTCAGGCATTTAAACCCAGGGAATAGTCGCAACTTCTCACACACACACAAGAACACAGTAAGACGATAGGAGGAGTTTTTACAACTATGAATAACTTAAAAGAAAAAAGCACCACAAATGTGGATATCAGTTCACGTAATTGCCAGAGTACAGAAAGTCAGAGTCCAGTGAGGCTTCCTTCACAGAGGAGCTACAGTTCAGCGAGCTGAAGCAGGATTTTGCAGAATTCTTTTAAAGTTCATGGTGATACAGTGAGATAAGGTCACTGGACAGAGACTTGGTCCACTCAGCAGATGATGTCGGAATTTTCCGGAGAAACAGACTCCGCGGAGGCTTAGGCTTGATACAGGCTGTTGGTCAGCCTAGAGTCCTGCTTTGATGTTTGCAGGCCGGAGTTTAAACAGCAGACTGAGTTGCAAATCTTGAAATGTAATATTAAAACTTTCCAAAGGTCAGGAGCTTAGGTCATGTGACATTGCCCATTAATGAGTCAGTTGCAGGCTAACAAGCAGTTTCTACGGGCAGAATTTTCTGGCTGATGTGCGGGTGGCGGAGCCCGCACGTCAGCGCTTAAAATGTCACGTGCTGATATCGCGCGAGCGTCCTCACGTCAGTGCGCGGCATCACGATATTTCGGTCGGCGGGCGCACTCAGCAGCGCTCGCCCGCCATTAATTGAAGGCATTATGGCCCTTAACTTGCCAATTGTCGAGGATTTTGAGGGGCCCGTGCGAACTTCAGCCAGATTTTTTAATACAACTCATGCAATGTCGGGATATGTGGACTCAGAGGGGTTATTCATGTTTTCCACAAAGTTTTAATTGCAAAAAGTGTTTAAAAGTTGCCTGTTTGATTGTTAGCAGTTCTCATCGATTTCCAAGAGCTTTTTGTGTACTTTGAAACCAGTCTGCAGGCAGTAATCTTTCTCGGGCCTGCAGCTTTCCGGGGGCCTCCATTTAGCCTGGGAGTATGGATTCGGACATCTCCACTGGAGGCAGCTCCTCTGAGGAGGAAGGGAGGGATAGAATAATGAGGAGGCCAGGACTGGACAATCAGCCTCCAGGGGGCCACCTTTGGGAGGCCAGGCGCAGGCACAAGGGGCGCAGGGCCAAGAGGTTGTCCAAGGTGGAAGGGGCCGCAGAAGATGCCACTATCCTGCTGCCAGGATATACAGGCGGCAAAGCAGCTACCTCCATATGACTGAGGTGCAGTGCCTGAAGGAGGCTCCGATTCTCAAGGGAGACAGTCAACTATATCTGTCAGATGATTGGCCCTGAGATCTCCCCTAACTGTGTGGGTGGACACCCCATGCCAGTGGCTCTGAAGCTCACAGTTGCCCTCAACTTCTATGCCTCTGGCTCCTTCCAGGGCTCGGTGGGTGATCTTTGCGGTGTCTCCCAATCAGCTGTCCACACTTGTGTCAAGCAGGTTACAGACGCTCTGGTGAGACGGGCATTGACCTTCATCCACTTCCGCTGAGACCAGGCAAGTCAGGCACAGCGAGCCAGAGGCTTCGCAGCCATTGCTGGCTTCCCCCGCGTCCAGGGTGCTATAGACTGCACAAATGTGGCCATCAAGGCGCCAGCAGGTGAGCCCGGTGCCTTCGTCAACAGGAAGGACTTCTACTCCATGAACGTGCAGATAGTGTGTGATCACAGGATGCTGATTCTACAAGTCTGTGCAAGGTACCCAGGCAGCTCCCACAATGCCTACATACTCAGACACTCACAGGTGCCGGGGCTCTTCAGTGCTCCAGCCCAGCTGGATGGATGGCTGCTGGGTGACAAGGGCTATCCCCTCAGAAGGTGGCTCATGACGCCTCTCCACCGTCCAAGAACAGAAGCTGAGCAGTGATACAATAGGAGCCAGGGCACCACAAGGACTGTGGTGGAGAGAACCATCGGTCTTCTCAAGATGCGTTTCCATTGCCTGGACAGCTCAAGGGGTGCACTTCAGTAACCCCCAGATCGTGTCTCAGTGATAGTGGTAGCATGCTGCGCTCAGCACAATCTTGCACTGGAAAGGGGGGATGCAGTTGACGATGAAGACCTTGACGCAGTGGATGAGGCTGCACATGATGAATCCAGCAGTGGCTCAGAGGATGAGGAAGCACAGGGCGATGATGAGGGGCAGCACACCAACCCGCTACTACACCAAGGAGGCAGGGACAACTGGGCCACTTTAATCCAACAAACCTTCAGCTAGCTCCACACACATGGATCTGCAGGACCAGCATTGCCTGGTGCTTCCACACGCAGCACTTAGGTGCTACATCTTCCACCTCATCAGCTGCAACTAAGGGCTTAGTACAGAAACATCAATGTCCACTCAAACACTCATGAGATGTCTGTGAAACATACAAATGCAGCACAAGGGAAACACCCTCAGCTATGGTCAGAAAAGTGGTCTTTATTCTGTCCAACATAAAACAGAAACGTAAGTATTTGTTCCCTAATCTAAGGCTAACCCAAATCACCAGTGACATACCCGTGGAGTGCCGAACATGCCTTATGCTTACGTTTGCGGGTGCTACGTCTAGGTGCCGCCCCATCGCTCGGAGTGGCTTGTGAGACAGCCTGCTGACTCTGCTGTCTGTTGGCCTCGATGACCTTGGCGGGCGTCCTCTGGCCCATGGAGCCTGTGATGGCCCCGCCTGGGAGGGAGTGGCCAGTTCCAGAACTGGCACCTCCCCAGTTGTCGCAACCTCAACGGATGCACTAGCAGTGGGGCAGAGGAGCTGCTGCCCTCACCTGGAGCGCTCTGAGAGGAACTCGCAGAGACGACAGGCAGCTGCTGCGCCAACGTGAGGTCACATTGGACCTCCCTGCTCACCCCAGATGGATGGGCACCGAGCGCCAACAATTGGTGCCCAGAACATTTCCCACATTGGGAATGACCACCTGTGGCCATTAACGCTGTGAGGGCTTGAAGGTCAGAGCGTAACCCAATCAGATGAGTCTCCATCTGATCAAAGCCCCTCTCCATGAGAGTCGCCGATCTCTCAGTGGAGGAAGCCTGAAGCTCTGTCCTGAGGTTCATGCCTTTACTTACACTCTGCCTGGACTCCTCCATCGCAGAGACCAACTGAAGCATACCCTCATGCAACCCTGCCAGATGCAAATGCGATTCCTGCCGCTTGCCCTGCAGCTGCTGCCTTGGTGACAACTCCAGAGGCACATCATCAGTGCCGGACTCAGCATGTGCCTGGTTCCCTGCAGCCCTCCGGCTGCTGGCGCCATCAGCACTCTCTGTCCCTGCCATCTCCTCCAGCGATTGTGAAGTGCCCTCTCCACTGTGACCCAGGACATTAGCCGACATTAAATTCCCCACCCAAGTATTTGTGTCTGCGCTGGTGCCTGGCTGACTGAAATGATGTACCGCAAGTTGCAAGTCTTGGCCCTCAGTTGTGGAGGGAGGGCTCCAGTGTCTTTGGACGCGGCCATGAGGTAGTGATGCTGAAGTTAACAACAAGGACAGTGCATCAGTTAGCGTACAGTCAGTTAAACCTTTCATCCCTTTCCCCTCAAGCCTCATAAGTCACTCGCCCTTCAAGACCCTCAGGAGAAGAACATTGGTGGGGTGGAAAAGAGCCAAGAGGAGGCCCAAACATTAGACGTGCATACTGACAGGCAGGTCTGATGGCCTCAGGAATGCCACATGGCATGTTATGTGTCATTGGAGTGGGGAGAGTGCAGGGGTACCTGACCAGGATGCATGCTGGCCTGGATAATTGTGGGGCTGAGGAAACATCGCAAATACTTGTGACCTTTGCCGTGGAGCACAGGAGATTGACAGGTCACATAATTGGCCTTCATTCAGTTAGGAGGGGCATAGGCCGGGTGTGCAGAAGGCAACATTTCCCCTTGGCGCAGGGATGAGTAACCTGGTGGCATTTATTTAAGTTGAGTGCCATGAGGTTCACAGCTGAGGTGCTGAGGACCTTTTGGACAGAGTAATGTGGGGCGACTGGCTGAAAGGATGGTGGAGGTTCCAAACCCCCTAAGATGCTATAAGTCTTTGGCTGTGCAGCAGTGATGCCATGGCATGTTAGGCCATGGGGATAGTGGTCACAAATGGGATAAGGTGACTTTGGAAGGTGATGGAGATGCGCATACTCAAGGGGACGAGGGGCCTTTGTGTATGACCCACATGTCAAAGTGTCTCAGTCTGTGAATGAGCAGTGTTGTAGCATTAACGATTGCAGCAACCATCAGTGCTTTGGATGGTGGGCAGACAGAGTGGATGGGACTGTGGACCTCAAATACCTGGCCGCTGCACCCCAGCCTCGCCGCCACCTGCCGCCCTGGCCGCCTGCCTCCTCCCCAGCTCCATGGCCTGCTCCTCAAAGGGTGTGAGGCACTGGAGCAGGGGGTGCCCACCTCCAGTCCTCTGGTGCTCCCTCTGATTGTGCTCAGTTTTTGCCTGCAGAACAGAGAAGAGGATTTATTGGGGCTTATCGCTCATGTACTCTGCACGCGCACGCCGCACCCCAACCACAGTGGTCCATCTGAGGCCTCCAGCGGCTCCTGTCCACACTACTGGTGAACAGTCTCCAGAAGATAGTACGGCTGCTCCCAACCCCCTCCCCCAATGGCCACCTTGGACACATTCGACGTCCATCACTAAAATAGCACACGGGTCTTAGCGCCCATAGCAAGGAGGCACAACTAGGTGCAGCGCCGAGGCCAGCAGATGGGTCTTGGCCACGACACCTTGAGGCTCCCCTTCCACCATCTCATCACCATCAATATGACATGTGTTGGAGTTCTGAGTATGTGTCTAGCTGTCTCCCCTGCAGGTTGCCCTCAGACTACTCAAATGTGACAAACACCAACATATGCTGCAGGGAAAACCCATCTTCTCCTCAACCACTAAGGCTGATGTAAGCATGGTCACTATCCGTTTGCCCACCCAGCGTGTGCCAAATGCCCAATGCAGTAACGACAACAAGATATGGAGGGGGGGGGGGGGGGGCCCTCAAAGGTTAAGGCTACCTGCTAGGTCAAATGGCCAAGACAGACATGGTACTCACCCTTCCAGAGCGCAGCAGATCATTGAATCTCTTGCAGAACTGCGTGCCTGTGCGCCGTACATTATCATGGGCGCTTACAGCGTCACCCACCTCCTCCCACGCCTACCTGGTGACATGGGGGGCCCTCCTCCTCCCATCCTCTGGATACAATACATCCCGATGGCTGGACACCTCTTGGAGGAGGACAGCATGGCATGCATCAGAGAAGCAAGGAGCACACTGGCACCACCACCCCCCTCTGGCCTCTCCAGCAGCCTGCCCCCCCTCCTCCTGCTCATGCTCCTGTCCTGTGACAGCTGCGTCTCTCTCTCTCCGAGTGGCCATGGTGCACTGCCTCAAGCAGGCTGCCTAGCCACTCTTTATTCAGACTGCCAGTTCCCCATTGGAACCGGCAGTCTGAGCACGCCCGCCTCCGCGACTATTTTCCCGTTCTCCATGGGAGTCGCTAACCCGTTGGACGGGCCTTAATTGGCCCGACCGCGGAAAATGGCAGTGCGGCCCGTTTCGGCGGTGGCAATCAGCCGCCCGCCCGTCAAGGGCAAAATTCTGGCCTATGTCTCTGGTCAAAATCCACTGTTTACCTTGGAGATAAATGGGTGGCTTTTAGTGCCTCTGCAGGTATAATGAGTTTCAATGGCTTCCCCTTTGTCATAGGACCAGACTGGGGAGACTGATCATCTGCTGGTCCCTAAGTTTGTTGATTATAATGTATCCTCACAATGAGAGGTGCGAGATGCCACAAGGATGAGGGTTGAGCTTGTGTCATGTAACTGCTGTTGGAAAATTTCCAGAAACTGTAGCCAACTTCAGAATCATGTGACCTGTACAGCTATCTTTTGGTTCAGCAAAGTCCACTTTTCAAATAAGCAAAAGGATAAGATTTGAATAGAAGTATATGATCTCTTTCATGTCTTGGGACATGACAGGGGTAATGGGCCAAGAATTAACCAAAGGCTTTCAGCGAATATTAGGCTGATTTCATCATTTGCTCTTTATACGACTGACTACAGCTTGTCCGAGAGAGTTGCTAATGAGCCAAGCGTGGCATGGACAGCTGATCAAATTGCTTGCTGGTACCACTGCTGGGAGCTCACGGTCCCAGGTCTAAGTTACAGGAATAGCACTCTTGCAAGGTGTGGATGGCCTTGAACATTGAATGTTTTTATATATTATAAACATCATGTTGTTTTGAGGAGTGAGCCTGGAGTTTAGGTACACATTGCTTATGGTGATCCATCTGATTTTATGTTGTGGGATCTTGCTGTGTGTGAATTTGCTGTTGGCTTTTACCAGGTCAGAGGAGCAACTCTGTACTCGCAACAAGTGTCACATTAAGTAAGCAAAACAAAAATAATACATATACTTTTAATTGTATAACTAATTTTTCCACAGGAAAAATACTTCTGGTGTTCTCGAGAGGTCTGTGGAACTGTTATAACATGGGAGGGGGTTCCCTCAGAGTGCAAAATGATTGAGAACCCGTTCTGCCATATCCACACATAAAAACAAAAACTCAGATTTGTTATAACTGTTTCATTATCTGGTCAAATGGACTGTCATATTATTCTTACCAGAATGCTGGAATGGAATTCATCACTCAGCTGATAGCTGCAAATTCAGATCAGTCTGATTTTCCCCACTAATAATAAGATGCATCTGTTTTCCAATTGCCATTTCCCCCTAATAGTTAAACCAACGTTGGAAGTGGGTTGTTTGGGACTTACTGCAAGCTCATGGCCACACATTCCATCATGCAGCATGTCAAACAGCAGCTTATTGTGCTCCCATGCTCTTAAGTAAAGCCAGTGTTTAACTTAGGTGAATCTCCCCAATTCTGCTCAACATGTACCTGTGTGGCTTCGAATGTGCACACGTAATGTTCCATTGCTGGCAAATTTCTGGCCACAATATGGACAAATCTTCTCCTTCTCTCCAGTATGTGTCTGAAAGACAAAAGGTATGCAGCATTCAGTTCAAATGGCATTCTACGAACATGCTGCAGCAAGCACTGGCTGATAGGGGACAAATCTGATGTTAGTTTTTCTGCATTTTGATATTTCATTTGCCTGCAGTATTTACATCATCAGCTTAATCAACCTTTGTAGTTTGCAGCACAAACATGAAACAACACTAAATATGAACTAATGCTGGGATGAGGAATTGATATGGCCTCCTCCTGAGGCACACCATTACAGATGCCAATCTTCAACCGAAGTGTAGCAGCATCCAAAATAAAAATCAACGGGGTTAAATGAGTTGTGATGTCAAAAATACAGTGGCAATTTCAATTTTTCTCATAAGATATGCAAAATAATTCACAACTGTAATGTCATTTCAACCGGAACCTAATTTCTGAGCCTCATAACAAAGATGTACATCCAGAAGTGCTTATTACACAAACAGCAGTTTCTTCTTTCTCAGACCAAACATATTTGCTCCAATTTTACTCTGCTATAGATGACAGATTTGAGACAAATTGATTGCATATACAATAATGCACCTAAATATGATAACATATTGGCAGGATACACCTATAAAATGTCAGTAAATGATTAGAAATAAACCTTCTGAATTTGATTCTAACAAAAAGTTTCTCTAAATGCATTTTTCTTCACTGTGGCTTCCCTATACAGTATTTTTGAACCCTCTCTGCCCCAACCAAATGTCACCACAAAAACCAGATGCTTTGGCTTCAGGACCCGGATGCAAGGAGTAAATGAGGGTCCCGAGCTCGCACTTTCGGACAGTGAGACCGGCTCAGCAATCTTCCACATGGCAGCGTCCTAATTGGCCACCTTCACATTCACCATCCTATTAAGGACAGCAGGCAGGCTTTCGATACTGCAGTCCAAATCTAAGACCTGCAGCTCTTGGGAGTTGGTAGCCTCACCGGGTGAGTTGGGCGCTGTTGAGGCAGATTACAGACCACAAGGGCACCTCAACATAGAGGTGCCCTCGCTGGGCTGCACAGCAGCAAAGAAGTAAACAGAATCTATGCTGGCAGGTCCAGTGGACTGGAGGGGAAACCTCTCCACTGGATCCAGATTGGCCACAAATACTACCTTTCATTCTTGCAGCCCCATCAATGGGGCTTGGGCTCCAATGACCCCCTGGTCTGTCACAGGGGAGGGCCACTTCCATTCAACTGGCAGCCTCCATCGGCAGCAAAATGATGGCGAGACTGCAGAATCACCCCTTGTTAGGGTGTTAACCAGAATAATTGGCTGCCTGTCTCCAATCTGCTTCATAGCCTGCCCTTGGGAAAGTTCTTCAGTGGCAGAAATGCATCAGGGATCCATCCCGATGTGGCTTCCTCACCTCCAAGCCCATTATCACAGGACTGGGAAAATTCGGCATTTCAGTCAATATTTTCCCCTTCTACTTCAAGATTTCCAGCCTATTGGCACATCTAACATTCCATCAAAATTGTGGGTATAAAACAGGAGTTCTGCTGGGTGAAGCCAGCCCTCCAACCCTGCCGCCTTGTCACATCACAAGCCTTGTATGGCGTAAATGATATTTTCATATACCCCAGCCTAACAGAAATTACATTTGGAACATCTTCAGCATGAAGATCTGGGGCAGGATTTTCCCTTCGTCGGGCCTGGGAGCAGCCATGAAACAGACCGCCACCCATGATTGGGCCCCAACTGCAATTTCACCAATTAATGGTCAGCCAACGTGAAACATGTGCTGGTAACCTCAGTGCTGCCAAGGTGGGGGCGGGAGGAGCGCGAGCGCTGAAGTCTGCACATGCGCGGGTGAGAGGGCACTTAAAGCTCCCTGAAGGCACAGCTGCCTCAGGGGGCTGAAGAATTTTACAATGAAAAATAGAAATTTTAAAAATAAGGGAAACGTGTCCCCACATGTGACTCAGTCACATGAACATAATAAAAATGATGTTTAAAAATGTTCATTGTTTTTTTAAATTATTGTTGGGAACTACATCCCGCCTGTGGATGAGGATTCCTAAAAAGCGTAAAGGCTATCTGGCGTATTCGTCCGCCCGTCAACCGTAAGGTTGGACGGGCAGCGAAAAATACAAATTACTTGTTGGTTTAATGGCCTTAATAGGCCTATTAATTGTCGGCGGGCGCGCTGCCAACTCTCGCGTGCACCCGCCAACCGAAATGTGCGATAACGTTGGGACGCTCACCTGACATCATCGCACACTATTTTACTCCCGATCAGGTCAGGTGTGCGCCCACCCGTGAGACGCAAAATTTTGCCCCTGGTGTTGGTAGGTCTCACTTGATTTTCCCCTTCCACTTATTTCCGCAATATACCCAAGGCCTTAAAGAAACTAATATTTATTGTATTATGGTGAGGACGGTGGAAGGTCAAGGTCGGAATGTTACAGCCCTGTCTTGACGGGGGTGGGGGGGGGGGGTGGGGGGTGGGGGTGTGTGTGGTGGTGTGTGTGTGTGTGGCCGTAAAATACAGCCAATTGTTCAGCAGTCCACTGACTTTGGTAGTACTGTAAAATCCCATTGGCATAAGATTCCGCTCCACAAGTGTTAGAGTATTTTAAGGATTGTTACTTTGGCTTGGAGCTTGGTTTGTTGGATTATTAAAAAGCGTAACTATTAAACATTTGGCTTCAGGAGCTAGTTTCAAGTCAAGACTTCAACTAAGGTGGTGAATTCATAGAGGGCTAGTTTAAAAGAAGTTCCATTTACCTTGGCATTTTTATTGTCATCTTCATGGAAACGGAAATACTACTCATTCCTAATAGCAAATGAAATCTGACACATAATTCATTTTTAATGACCCCTGAAGCTACAGATGCTAAGAGAGTTCCAACATTATGTGAGCAGTGCAGGGCATGTAAATCATATCGTTCAAAACGGAAATATTGTACAAATTTAAGCTTTTGGATTTATGTTTGTTATAAGAATTATTTGTTTAAAAATACATTTCAATTTGTAGATTTCAGTTTAAAAAAGCTGCCAAATCTCTCTTCTAAGTATTAATTAACCTACGAACATACAAATTAGGAGCAGGCGTAGACCACTCGGCCCCGCGAGCCTGCTCCGCAATTCAAGATTATGGCTGATCTGATTGCAACCTCAACCCTACATCCCTGCCTACCCCTGATAACCTTTCAACCCCTTGTTAATCAAGAATCTATCTAGCTCTGCCGTAAAAATATTCAAAGACTCTGCTTCCACTGCCTTTTCCGGGAGAGAGTTCCAAAGACTCTCGACCTGCTGAGAGAAAAAAATTCTCCTCATCTGTCTTAAATGAGCAACCCTTTATTTTTAAATAGTGACCCCTAGTTCTAGATTCTCCCACAACAGGAAACATCCTCTCCACATCCACCCTGTCAAGACTGCTCAGGATCTTAAAGGTTTCAATCAAATCTCCTCTTACTCTTCTAAACTCCAGTGGATACAAACCTAATCTGTCCAACCTTTCCTCAGAAGACAACCTGCCTGATATTAGTCTAGTAAACCTTCTCTGAACTGCTTCTAACCCATTTACATCTTTCCTTAAATAAGGAGACCAATACTGTGCATAATACTCCAGATGTGGTCTGACCAGTGCCTTGTACAACTGAAGCATTACTTCCTTACTTTTATAATCAATTCCCCTCACAATAAATGATAACATTCTATTATCTTTCCTAATTACTTGCTGTACCTGCAAACTAGCCTTTTGTGATTCATGCACTAGGACACCCAGGCCCCTCTGAATCTCAGAGCTCTGTATTCTCTCACCGTTTAGATAATAAACTTCTTTTTTATTCTTCCTGCCAAAATGGACAATTTCACATTTGCCCACATTATACTCCATTTGTCAGATCTTTGCCCACTCACTTAACCTATGTCCCTTTGTAGCCTCCTTATGTCCTCTTCACAATTTACTTTCCTACCTATCTGTATGTCATCAGCAAATTTAGCAACCATTCCTTTGGTTCCTTCATTCAAGTCATTTATATAAATTTTAAGAAGTTTTGAGGTCCCAGCACTGATCCCTGTGGCACACCACACATCACATCCTGCCAACCAGGAAAAGGCCCATTTATGCCAACTCTCTGCTTCCTGTTAACCAGAGAATCTTCTATCCATGCCAATATATCAACCCCTACACCATGAGCTTTTATTTTCCAAAACAACCTTTGATGTGACACTTTATCAAATGCCTTCTGGAAATCTAAGTACAGTCCATCCATTGGTTCCCCTTTATCCACAGCACATGTGACTCCTTCAAAGAGCTCCAATGAATTGGTTAACTATGATTTCCCTTTCACAAAACCATGTTAACTCTGCCTGGTTGCCTTGAATTTTTCTAAGTGCCCTGCTATAACATCTTTAATAATAGCTTCTAATATTTCCATGAATTTAATGCACATTCACACTGAAGAGATTTGTGAAAAAAACACTTCTCACCAAAAATTCAGTAAAGCAGACTGTCATTGTATAACATGTAAATATTATATCCACTTGAACTCTTAAAAACACTTAGAAGTGCAATTGTAAATTTGTAATTGCCCTCAAGATGATGGTGGTGAGCCGCCTTCTTGATCCACTGCAGCTGATGTGCTGTAGGTACACCAACAGTGCTGTTAGGGAGGGAGTTCCAGGATTTTGACCTGGAGAACTAACAGAGAAGGAACAGAGATATAGTTCCAAGTCAGAATGCTGTCTGGCTTCAAAGGAAACCTGCAGCTAGTGTTGCTCCCATGTGTCTGCTGCCCTTGTCTTTCTGGGTGGTAGAGGTCACGGGTTTGGAAGATGCTGTCGAAGGAGTTAGCAAGTTGCTGCAATGCATTTGTAGGTGATACATTCTGTCATCACGGTACTCTGGTGGCGAAGGGAGGGAATGGTTAAGGTGGTGAACGGGATGCTGATGGATGTGTTGGAAATAGAGGCCAGCTTGACTTCCAACTTAAAACATGAACTTTTGGATAAGCTAATACAATGTGAACTCCCCTCCTTCAAGTGCCTGTTTCTGTACTGCGACACGAAGTTAAGATTCTATGGAGCAAAGAAGCATTCACATTATGTCCGATAAAGTCTCAGCTAAAAGACTCAGAAAAAAAAAGAGTATAAGATTTCAGGTTCTTAATTATTTTTAAAACAAGTGAAAGCATGGTGTATTGCTACCTGTGGGATTGTTTCATTTCCACATAATTATAAATCTTGCAAAGAAATTCAAAGAATTCTAGCCTTAATGACGAGGTCAGGCAAAGTGGTGCTTTCCACCAGGCTGCCAGGAGGGCATGAGGTCAACCTGTGCTACCTGTTAATGGTAACCTGCAAAAAGGTCACTGCTCACTCTGTGGCTTATCATACCCATTCATGGCATGCAAAATAATGCAATTTTCAAATCAGAGAAAAAAATGAGTCTGCCTATGGAAACTGCGCTTTTCTACATGAGTTAAAAGAATTGGAAGAGTGCCCAAATTACTAAATGATGGATCATTTTGTATTTGCCTTTGGTAGTGAAGGTGTTAGGAACAATTTGACATGATCGGTTAATAATATCACACAAATGTCCCATTTCAAGTGTGATTTTTACAAAGCACTATAATTAGCATAGTCATAGTTAGATGGTCACTGTTCAATTATATTTATTTTCTGAATTACAGTTTCTAATCAATTTACACATAAAATTGCTGTAAATTGAGAGTACGCAGCAAGTTGGGGTATCTTGTTTCCCCCATTTTTAATTCTTAACCAGTCTCTCCTCCCCCTGATCATCTCCCGCCCATCGCATGGGTTGGTGAGAGGGGGTGAGGGGGTTAATACGCCCAACGAACCCCCCACCCCATCACTACCACAAGGATTGGAGACCAAAGCAAATATTGATGTACTTTTTTCCCTCCACAATAACTTTGTCTGAACAACAGTGACAGCGGGTGAAGTGAACTGTTGCATGGGTTTACTTGTTAGAAAACAAAGATTCTGCAGGAGGGGAAAACAATACTTTGTTTCAAATTGTGCCTTATGACATCTTGAACCAATATACATATTCAAAATGAAGTACCTTTTTGACTGCAATGGCTACCATATTGGTAAACATGACTGCTAATTCACAATATTCTACAAACAAGGCGGTGGTGAAAAAATAGCCAGTCTATTTTTTATGACAGTACTGGTTGAGGGAAGGCTATTTGCAATTAATGATTCAGCTATTTACACTAAACTGTGCCAGCATATTATGACATCAATTTGAACCATCAGATGACACCTTTGGCTTCTTATCTGACGGATGACACCTCTGGTGTTGTAGCAGTTCCTCGGTTTCATATCAAAGCATAGCCTAGACTATGTGCTTGAGTCCTGTTTTGGGGTTTAAAACCATAATCGATGGACCAAGAAGCAAAAGCACTGCTGATTGAGCTGAATGGCATTCAGATAGTGGATTTGAAGGAAGCAGAATGCAATGACCAGTTTATTAATATTCCATTCTTCACTTAAGACCTTAACTGGGTAGGCGATCTAACAGGAAACAGAGTCCAGGTAAATAGGTCATTTTCAGGTTGTCGAACTGTGACAAGTGTATTGCCACAGGGATCAGTGTGGGGGCCTCAACCATTTATATTCTATGTTAATGACTTGGATGACGGGAGCAAGTGTATTGTAGCCAGATTTGCTGGCAATACAATGGTAGGTAGAAAAGCAAGTTGTGAGTAGGCAAAGATTTGGCAGGTGGAGTATAACATAGGAAAATGACAGGTTGTTCACTTGGGCAGGAAGAATAGAAAAGCAGAATATTATTTAAATGGAAACACGCTGCAGAATGCTGCAGTGCAAAGGATCTTTTTGTCCTGGTACATGAATCACAAAAAATTAGCAAATAGGGACAGGTAGAGCAAGTAATTAGGAAGGTAAATGGAATGTTAGCCTTTATTGCAAGGGATTTGGACTATAAAAGTAGTGAAATCTTGCTACAATTGTACAGGGCATTGGTGAGACTGCACCTAGAGTACTGTATATAGTTTTGGTCTCCTTAAATAAGGAGAGGTATACTTACATTGCGGGCAGTTGAGAGAAGGTTCTTTTGGTTGATTCCTGGGATGAAGGGGTTGTCTTTTGAGGAAAGGCTGAACAAGTTGGGCCTGTACTCATTGTAGTTTAGAAGAATAAGGGGTGATCTTATTGAAACGTACAAGATTCTGAGGGGGCTTGACACAGTAGATGCTGGGAGCATGTTTGCTCTAGTGGGGGCATCTAGAACTAGGAGGCACAGTTTAAAAATAAGGGGTCTTCTATTTAAGGCAGAGATGAGGAGGAATGTTTTTTCTCTCAGACGGTCATTAGTCTTTGGATTTCTGTACCACAGAAAGCAGTGGAGGCTGGGGCATTGAAAATATTCAAGGCTGAGTTCGACAGATTTTTGATCTATAAGGGGGTCAAGGGTTATGTGTGGGTAGGCAGGAAAGTGGAGTTAAGGACATAATCAGATCAGCCGTTATTTTGTTAAATGGCAGAGCAGGCTTAGGGAGCCAAATGGCCTACTCCCCACCCTATTTATGATCAAAGTTCTATTTGCCTGTTCAGGTGGTTCAAGTAGATGTGAAAGATCCCATATCATTACTCAAAGAGGGCCAAAAAGTTCTCCGAGTGACATGGCTAATATTCTGCCTTTAAAAAAACAGCACCAAAATACAGATTAAATAATCACTCATTTCACTGCTGTTTATGCGAGGTTGCTGATGCAGACATGGTTGCCACTTTTGCTAACGTAACAAAAACTGCACTTCAGAAGTAATAAATTGAATAAATTAGGTAAAGCAATTTGATAACCCTCAATAATAAGAGATTATATAACTGCAAGTTTCTTTTTCTTAACAGTTTGCTATAACCGTTGCAAAACAAAACCTATCTACACAGCTCTTGGCAATGAAGCTACCAGTGTTTATTACCACCTCTGAACTAAGTGACCAGCCCTGGACCTCACCTAAGCCCATACACACATGCCAAAATAAAACATTTTTTTTGTAAGGCCAAAAATGTCCTTAAATAATCTTTAAAACATAGTAAGAAATAGCAATAATGAACTTTGCTAGGTTGTAGTTAATAATAGGCTATTTAATTGGAAGGATCTTTCCCCTGGCAGGGGTTTCTAGAATCAGGGGGCACAGTCTCAGAAGGAGTAGGCTATTTAGGACTGAGATGCGGAGGAATTTTTTCAGAGTGGTAAATCTTTGGAATTCTCAAGATAGAGATGGATAGATTTCAAAGGATATGGGGATAGTGGGGGAAAACTGCACTGAGGTAAAAGATCAACCATGATCTAGCTGACGGTGGAACAGGCTCGAGGGGCTGAATGGCCTACTCCTGCACCTGTTTCCTGTGCTTCTACGTTCCTATGAATGCAGTTCAGCTACGTGTCCCCAATTACAACTTAGTTTATCCCTCTGATTATTGAAGTGTGATGGACCTCCTCTTTTCATTCCAAGTTTAGACATCATTAAACATGATGCAAAAAAATATTTTCTGCAACAAAGCTGTATTTCCAAGTACAAATTAAATCACTTCCAACATTTGCTGAATTTTACACAGATCTGGAAAATACAAAGCTATTAAACACTGCTGCACCAAACAGTAGTTAATAAATCCACAAGAATATGACAGCAACACAAAAATCTGAGAAACTAGGTTAATTTGGAGACAACATTTTTCAATTCTGTGTATAAAGCTTATTGTGGCTAAGATTATTCACCCATGTCAGATACACTGTTGACTCAGGCTAACACACAGATGAAAGTGGTGGGTGGTGTTTAATCCAAAAGATCTGCAGCGTGGCTTACTCTTATCTCCAAGAATCACTACTGAGTTTCTCGGTTCAACAGCTTTAATCTGACTAAAGAAAATGTTGCAGCAGCCTGCCTTGTTCTAATATCTAAAGATTTAACACCAAACCTTTGTGTTTCTTTTTGTTTCAAATTTCTTCAACAAATCAACCACAGGTTAATTCATTTGGATGCATATTTTATTTACTTAATTCATGTCACTAATGTGCTTGATTTTTCTGCTTTATGTCCATCTTTTCCATATTAAATGTGACAGATTTGTCACCTGTAAGTTCATTTACTCGAGTGTGAGAGCTGCCAGCAGGAATTGGGTTGGGTCAAAGCTGCCACCAGCATTCAGGTTCACAAGAGAATGCTGGCACATATGCCCTAAATCTGCCATTGTTTGCTGCCACATTATGATTGGTATCCTTAACATAAAACACAATTTTTGATCATACTATCTAATAGGACATCTATTATGGAGTCTGCAAAATTGAATTTACAAAATCTTTATTTGTCTTTTAACTAAGCTTGATGTGTTCCACAGTTGAATGAATAAGTTCACCATTTATGCTGGCTCTGTGCCAACGTAAATGCATGAGATGTGTCAAAGCAACATTATTACAAGTGGGTCTCAATAGGTTAATTTCCTTTCATTAAGCAGATTGAACATAAACTCCTCAATTTAAATGGAATTAAATATCCCTTTTGATTTGGGTGCATTATTTTATAAGATACGAGAGCAATTAAATCTTTATTCACGAAGAAAGTCACTAAAAGAATAGAATTGTTTACTTGTTGCTTTCTGTGGTGATCTCAGATAGCTCTCTTCATTTTTTTCCCTCTCCTGGTTGCTTTTACTTGATGCAGATCCCAATTATTTTCCCTCCTATCTCTAACTTCTCATTCTTAGAATTCAATGGGTTCATTCCCCACACTCTGTCAATCTCTTTTTCTTCCATGCATCTTTCTTTCCCCTTTTATTTTGTAATGCCTCCTTTGTTTTTTTCCATTATTTAAAAGCAACACCATTTTGCATTATGTGGGCAGTCAATAGTGGCACTAGTATTAAGATTCTTCCCAAAACAAACCAATTGATTTCCATACTCAGAGTATCTCCATCGCATGCCATGATCACAAAATAAGACATGAACCTTGAGTATACCTCTTCATTTAAATGATACTTATAATCTGAACAGATCATCTGAACTTTCCTGCTTTGTCAACCATTTACACACTTCAATCTTTTTTATTTTTAAAAATCTTTATTGTGCCCCCCTGTAACCTTCTCCATTCTAGTGGAAAAAAATCCTTGGCCTGAATCTTCTGGTTGGCGTGCGGGGGCGGGCCCTGCTTGCCGACGCATAAAATGACGCATGGTGATGTCGGCCGTGCATCCCGAGGTCACCGTGCGTCATTCCGATCTTCAGTTCGGCGGGCACGCACCAGAGTTGGCTGCGCGCCACCAAACTGTAAAAGGCCTATTAAGGCATTTAAATAGCATTTGAAGTAATTAACAGGGCTGCCTGTCCAAACTTAAGGTTGGCGGGCAGGCCAGGAGCCCAGGTGGCCTTCGCATTTTTCATGGAACCCCATCCACGGGCGGGATGAGGTTTCATGAAGGGTTTTTAAATGTAATAAAATTTTTTATTAAAATTCATTGACATGTCCCAGCTCACGTGACACTGTCACATGAGGGGACATGTCTGAATAATTTTTTTTTCTTTATTTCAGTTTTTCATTACCAACTTAATCTCCCTGAGGCATGGAGCTGCTTCAGGGAGATTTCTGCGCTCTTGCACGTGCACGCACGGACTAGCGCAGGCCTCGACTCTCCCTCCTCCCCCCACCTGCACAGGGAGCGCTCAGCGTTTCCGGGTGCGCATCACACTGGGCAGGCCTTAACAGGTCCGCCCACATAAAATGGCGGTGCGCAGCCAATTGTGGGCGGCGATCAGCTGCGCGCCTGCCTGGTCTCGTCTAGCCTGCCCAATGGGGAGAAAATTCTCCCCCTTAGCTTTTCAAGAATTTTCCCAAACCGTGTACCCCTTATCATTCTAGTGAATTTTGCTGTGTCCTTCCCATGACACAGCGTTAGTTTTCATATGCACACTGATGAAACTCAGCTCTATCTCACTACCACCTCTCTCATATCCTCTGCTGTTGCTATGCATGTCTATTTTGGAAGAGAGGTTCTATATATGTTCTTACTAAAACCATACAAGATATTGGTAGCAGTGGATTCCTGACAGCTTCAGCTGCCTGCCCAGTGTGATGCGCACCTGGAAACGCTGAGCGCTCCCTGTGCAGGTGGGGGGAGGAGGGAGAGTCGAGGCCTGCGCTAGTCCGTGCGTGCACGTGCAAGAGCGCAGAAATCTCCCTGAAGCAGCTCCATGCCTCAGGGAGATTAAGTTGGTAATGAAAAACTGAAATAAAGAAAAAAAAATTATTCAGACATGTCCCCTCATGTGACAGTGTCACGTGAGCTGGGACATGTCAATGAATTTTAATAAAAAATTTTATTACATTTAAAAACCCTTCATGAAACCTCATCCCGCCCGTGGATGGGGTTCCATGAAAAATGCGAAGGCCACCTGGGCTCCTGGCCTGCCCGCCAACCTTAAGTTTGGACAGGCAGCCCTGTTAATTACTTCAAATGCTATTTAAATGCCTTAATAGGCCTTTTACAGTTTGGTGGCGCGCAGCCAACTCTGGTGCGTGCCCGCCGAACTGAAGATCGGAATGACGCACGGTGACCTCGGGATGCACGGCCGACATCACCATGCGTCATTTTACGCATCGGCAAGCAGGGCCCACCCCCGCACGCCAACCAGAAGATTCAGGCCAAGGATTTTTTTCCACTAGAATGGAGAAGGTTACAGGGGGGCACAATAAAGATTTTTAAAAATAAAAAAGATTGAAGTGTGTAAATGGTTGACAAAGCAGGAAAGTTCAGTTGATCTGTTCAGATTATAAGTATCATTTAAATGAAGAGGTATACTCAAAGTTCATGTCTTATTTGTGAAATATGTTGAGTTGCTATTAAAATATAAACACATTCTTAATTATAAAATGTCACTAAAAGATTTAGATCACAAAAGCCACAAAAATCCAGCACTTGGATATGCTGCCAAAGCTCATGCAGTCATACAAATCCCAAATGCTTGTGCAGCCAGGCGAGTATCTGGGGTGTCTACTTTGCAGAGAAAGTTGCACATCCTTAACTGTGGTAAACGTGTTCTCTGCCCTAAAGCTAAAAGTAATGGTGTGAAGAGGAAATTTGTGCTTAGCAATGACAGAACTGAACATGGACATTTAAGGCCTCATGAATAATCTGGAAATTCTACAATTGTCTTTGAGCCATTTGACAGAAATATTGTGGAATACAGAACTAGATCCATTTTCTACATTTATACCAATTAGTTTGCTCATTAGCTATTTGAAAATCAAAAAATATTCACTGTTATGTGATTTCTGCCATTTTTCTCACTGCTGAACTCAAAATTGTATTCTCAAAATATACATTCCCTCGATTGTGTTACCTGTTTGTAAGTTACAAAGAAAATAATGCATTTCCTGTTTTATTTGTATCGAAAGAAATTTAGCCTCTTGGCTGCTATTTGATCTAATACCAAACATTTACGTAAACTCACTGCAGACCATGGAAAGAGGTAGTAGAATACCCCCTGTATTCATCCTTAGCTGAAAAACTTAAGCCTTTGTATGCAATAAATACATACGCTATATTATCACATCATAGGTTTATATGCAAAATTCTCTTGATATTTTTGGCAAGGCAAATCAAGAGTGTAGAACAACCCGTATCGAGACTGCACTGGACCTGATAAATCTGGAACTTGGCACTAGAAGTGAAAAATAATGATTTCTCAAACACTGACTTCAGTTTTCATTGCAAACACAAGAAAATCATCAAAAAGTAAGAAATATATGATAAATTATTTGCTGACAATTAAACCACACGCTAATTGGATGTTTCTCAATCACATATCTATTAGAAAAGGTTGACTTTTCAATAGAATATTGTTTTATGTAATGCAGTTAAGAATCAGCACTGCAATAGAACCAAAAAAGAACTATTGTCTTTGAATAATTTGGACAAAGTGGTTCATTATTAACTATAGTTCTGATTATTTAAATCTCTTAAAGCTGGATTCTAATAATTACAGACTTTGAATGCTAGGCATTTGTTTTCATTCCTCTGAAATACTGCCATTTCTCTCGTCTGTGTTGGCCACCTTTTCCACTCAGTAGAATTGTTATAACAGTCATCATCAACCAAATTTCATTCTTCATTGCCCACAATAACCACAGGGGTTGCATTCACTCACTCAAAGGATTTTTGACTATACAGCTGATACAGCCACCATAATGTAAATAAAAAAAGCAGTTTTAATTTATATAGCACATTCATGACCTCAGGACATCCCAAAGCACTTGGCAACCAATCAAGTACTTTTGAATTGTAGTCACTGTTGTAATTTAGGAAACACAGTGGCCAATTAGCACAAAACAATGCCCCACAAACATCAAAATGGTAATGACCAGATCATCTGTTTGGTAATGTTGGTTGAGGGATAAATATTGGCCAGGATACTGATGGGAACAACCCCGCTCTTCTTCAAAATAGTGCCATTGGGGGCTTCAGTTTAATGTTTGCCCCAGCTAATAGCACCTCCAGTATCAGCCCAGGTAACGGCCAGAATCTTCAGGGCGGCGAGCGGGGGTGGGCCCCACTTGCAAAATGACGCACGGTAACATCCGGCGTGCATTCCGACATCACCGCGCGTCATTCAGATCTTCAGTTCAGCGGGCACGCACTGGAGTCGGCTGCCCATCCATCAAATTGCCAAAGGCCTAATAAGGCCATTTAAATTCCAATTAAAATAATTAACTGAGCTGCCCATCCAGCTTTAAGGTTGGACGGGCAAGAGAAGAACCCAGGCGGCCTTCGCATTTATCATGAAATCTCATCCATGGGCAGGATGAGGCTTCATGAAAGTTTTTAAACTTTAATAAAAATTTTTAATAAAATTCATAGACATGTTCCAGCTCATGTGACACCGTCACATGAGGGGACGTCTTAAAAATTTTCTTTTCCTTTATTTAAATTTTTAAAAATCAAACTAATCTCCCTGAGGCAGCTCCATGCCTCGGAGATTTCTATGCTCTTTCACGTGCATGTGCAAAAGAGCGCAGGCCCCAACTCAGCCTACACCCCCCACTCACACAGGGAGCACTCAGCGCTTCTGGGCGCTCATCACGCTGGGCGGGCCTTAATTGGCCCTCCCCACACGTAAAATGGCAGCACGCAACTGATCGCCAGCGGCGATCAGCTGCATGTCCACCTGCGCCCGCTCCCACCCAACCCCTCCGGACGGGGAGAAAATTCTTCCCAATGTCTCAAGTGCCTGGAGTGGGGCTGGAACCCACAACCTTCTGATTCACAGATGAGAATGTTCCCAACTGAGCCACGGGTGGCAAAAATGTATGCAAATCAGTTAACCTGGTGGACCATCTTTACACTATCATTTTGACTGACATGAATTAAATGTTAAAATGACTGGTATATACAATCAATATTTACTTTTAAATTTCCTACCCCTTGAACCTTAACTCCAAAATCCCTAGCGCTGTTCAAATAGACAATCCTCAGAAGATTAGTTACATCCTAGAGACATCCGCAGCCCTTCCAGACAAATCTACACTGCAACATCATTGAAACTGTTGAAGCATTCATTGTCTCAGCACAGAATGTCAACAATGCTGCATGATTAATGATACCTAATGCTGAAACAATCACACTGCAGCAAATACAGGAGAAACATTTATTGGGGATATTTTCTGTATTTGTGTTGTGGAAAATCTGGAACTTTTAGAATAATGCATTTGTTTAACCATATATTATCAAATATGGCAGCTCGTAGAATCTTTAAAAAGACTACGGGTGGTATCTAATAGATGTGATGGGGGTGTGCCCACCAGCTGGAAAGCCAGTGAGAGCTCCACATCGCCTCTTTTTGGGAAGACCTACCTAATTATGTTCCATTCAAGCACTTAACTGCACAGTGGTGGGCCTTCCCCGGGATCAAGGGTTACCGGCTGAGTGCTACTGACCAATCAGAGGCCGACAGCGCTATGAAATGGCAACACCACCAGGGAAATGGTGGCTGCTGTCGGTACAACACCCACCCAAAGCTTAGCATTGTCGCTGGATCCCAGGTCAAAGGTGAGTGATGACAGGAGAGGGGTCACAGGGAAATGGGGGAGGGGGTGGCTCTCAGCAGGGCCCTTGTTCTTGATCTCGGGCCCCTCACTCAGGCACTGCGTGTCTTTGAAGGAGGGAAGCCCTGGGAGGCCCCAAACAACCCATACAGATTTGCTTGTTGTGCTCCCTGCATGGCAAGCCCCCACCACCGCCCACTATTAGGTTTATACCAGCGGCAGCTGGATGCACCATGCCCATGGGTGGTATCTTGTGCCCAACTCTCCATAGCTAGTTTGGTGGCAGGGGAGCATTTAATCAGGCGGGAGGGTGATGGGAACCCGCTGCCTTTCGGAATCCACTTTGATTAAGTCCATGGTGGGAAGGCCCATGAGGTCCTAAAGTGGGCACTTAGCGTCTATTTAAGGGCCACATCCTGCTGCCACTGTTATTAACCCAGAGGCGGGCATGGGGGGGCTCGCCATGCCGGGAGCATGGCGGGCAAGCTCGTGTTAGTTTGCTTGCAAGCTCCAAGGGAGGGTGTCCTTGGTTCTAAAGCACTCAGTACCTGATCGAGGGACCCAGCCTCAGGAAGGAACGGCGCCTACCATAGTCACCATCCGCCTTTGCTGCTGACCCACCTTCCCCATAACCTCTACCTTGTGAACACCCTCCCGTCAAAACTCACCCGTGGCCTGGGATTCCGCGACAATCCTTGGCCTTGGGTGGGTTTTACACTAGCAGCAGCTATCGCCTCCCTGGTGACACTGTCATCCAATAGATTGGCCAGCAGCTCTCGGCCAGGGGAACTTCTGTCCTTGATCACAAGGAAGGCCTGCTGCTGGCCTGTCAAGTGCCTGAGTGGAACAAGATACGGCGGACATTCTCTAAACGAGGTGAGGTATAGCTCCCCAGCCAGTGGCCAAAACCCCCGCTGCCTCCACAAGATTCTGGCCTATATTTGCACATTTCCTTGGCGATTTGAGCCACATTTTTTCCTTGTGGCTGACTACAAACCTCCGTACAGTGAAGACTGATTTTCTGGTGATAAGATTGTACTTTCCTCTTGTGATGTATTTAGACTAATATCAAGGCTATGTTTAAATGGGGTGTAGAGAGGTCCCTGTTACACCATGTCATTTTCTCAGCAAAATTGAGCAATACTTGCTGGGAATGTCATAAAAGACTGTCAATTATTTACTCTTTCCAGAAAAATCATAAATACGCATATAAACCATACATTTACAACTTTGCTACAAACAGCTCCCACTGTGACAGCAACCACCGCCCCGCCCCCCCACCATCTTCTCCCACCCCCCCCCACCCCCCACCATCTTCCCCCCACCCCCCCCCCACCACCCCCACTCCCCACCTTCTTCTCCCCACACCACCCCCCCACCCCCCCCGCCACCACATAAATGGTTAAGTGGCCAACAAAGGAAGAGGAATTATTTTCAATGTTATTACCTCCATACATTTAACTTACCCAGCAGCTTTTATTTTTGTTATTTTAACAGACAGCAACCACTCATTTTTAACAGATTATCACTGAAACAGTGCAAAGGAAATTAATATAAGGATTAATATCAACAACAGCATTCTGCCAACAGTGGAGGAGGAGGAGCTATAGGGAGTGCAGAAAGTTGACGAGAATGAGATAGGGCATGGTGATGAGGATCAGAATTACATAGTTTCCATCGGAGTGGTCATTTTCCAGCTTACTGCACAGGTTTACTGGAAGGACACCGACTATCCACTTAATACAGGCTCCCTAGACTTGGTCCTCTATGACCATCTGATGGACTTTCAAGCTGGCTGTGTTCAATAACACTTTTGCTGATGAGCTCATTGAGGGGTGCTGAGGAAATAAGTCAATATTTCTTAGAAATATCAATATTAAACTACAGCAAATGTTAAGGAGGGTGGAAAAGTCTATCAACAGCACCTCTAGTCTGGTTTTGCTTACTGCAACAACAGAGGTTTTATTTTTTTATTAAAGAGTGTGAAACAAAGTTGCTGAGAGTTTTAGGAGTATATTTTCTGACTAAACATGCAAATAGGAGCACCAGTAATGTTCTGCTATTAAATTTCCCTGTGCATGTTTTTTTAATTGTGTAACTTTAGGAACAGGAGGTGGCTATTCAGCTCCTCGAGGCTCATAGCTGATCAGCACCTCAACTCCATTTACCCTCCATTGCCCCATATCGCTTGAAACCCTGTCTAAAAAGAAAATCTATCTAGTTCAGTCTTGGAAGGTCTAATTGTCCCAAGATCCAGAGCTTTTTCAGGGAGCAAGTTCCAGATTTCGACTACCTTTCATGTGAAAATTATCTTAATTTATTTGTAAACATGCATGCACGGGTTCCCCTGTCGCTTTGATGGATGAGTGATTTATAAAAACTATTACCTAACCAGCAATAAAGCAGGTTTATAAAGACACACAGAGCTATTAGCTCCAGGTATTAATTGTTCATTCAGGTCAGAAAATAGATCCCCGAAAATGTTAGCATTCCACAACAATGATAAAGCGAGAGGGCTGGCAGTTATTTAACATTTCAATCAGTTTTTAATTGCATTTGCCAGGATAACAAGCCCTCGGAAACCGTACCTCTTCTTCAATTCCAGGGTTATAAAAGGACAGAGAGTGAGGATGTGATATCTGCTGGTGTAAAATGTGCAAAAAGTCTTCGGCCAGTGCTAGTACAGGAAAATTGGCCCTTATAATTTGGAGGATTATTGGCACTGCAAGATTAATACTGAAGCACTGTATGTTCCTTTTGTACTGGCTCCATGTGTATTCAAATCGTGCACAGGGCAATATTAACAGAGGGGCCTGACACTCCAGGCTTTTGTATTTTTTTTCTTTTGCAGTTTCTCATTTCACTTCACAGCATGGCATTTACAATTATTCTGAAGCAACTTCACATTTCGTTCACCTTTCACATCTTCTCAGAATCCCTCCAAAACGATTGTTCAGTATGAAATGAGTTGAAAGTTCATCCAGCATCTGACTGACCTCAGTGGCTAAAATTTACAAGCACTGGGCAAAGATCAGAATTCTCAGAGGCCACAACAGACATGGACAAGCTCTCAGCTCTAATGCATAAGATTTTCAAAGCATGTCACTGAATGGTTGGCACTAAAGCATATCTAAATTTAAATGCCACAAGTGTAGGGGAAATTAAATGTAATTGTGGGTAATGTTTGGACAGTCACCTGAGAAATTTAAATTGCTGCTTTCTCTTCTAATAGCACAGGGGGAGGCCATTCATCCCTTCACATCAGAACCAGGTCTCAAAGAGACACCATCCACCTTCAACATTCACTCCCTCCATCACCAAGACACAGTGGCAGCAGTGTGTACCATCTAGAAGATGCACTGCAGCAACTCGCCAAGTCTCCTTCGACAGCACCTTCCAAACCATGACCTCAACCAACTAGAGGACAAGGGCAGCAGGTAGATGGGAACACCACCACCTGCAAGTTCCCCTCCAAGCCACTCACCATCCTGACTTAGAACTATATCGCTGTTCTTTCACCTGGGTCAAAATCCTGGAACTCCCTCCTTAACATCACATGGACTGCAGTGGCTCAAGGCAGCAGCTCACCACCATCTTCTCAAGGGCAATTAAGGATGGGCAATAAATGCTGGTCTAGCCAGCGAAGCCCACATCCCGTGAAAGAATAAAAAAGAATTCCATTTAATTCCAGACCCTTGCCCTTTGCTTGTATCTTTTTCTATTATTTTTCCACTTGCATTTTAAAAGTTATCATAAACACTGCTACCACCACTTGATTCTGGGGCAAATGGTTTGAATTTAGTGCAGCCATTTTGAGGCCCAAGCCTGACTGACATGCTACTGGCGAACTGCAGACAAAAAAAAAATCTTGCTGCAGCTCGCTGGTCCTGCGAGGTTGGCTGCTACATTGAGCATTCCCGCAGCTTGGACAGGGTGGGGAGACTTCAAGTGGGAGAGCAGTAGGCCAGAGTTTTGCTGAGGGCCCAGGAGGAGTATTCTTGCTCCTGAGCACACCTTGAACTTGCATGGTCAGGCATAATAAAGGTGGAATACCCCGATACACTGAGTGACTTTTGGCCAATCAGGAGGCTGCCTTCAAGATTATCGCTGAGCCAGTCTCGCTGCCAGCAAGTGTAAGCTCAGGATCCCAACTTGGTCCCGATGCCAGGATGCCAAGCCTATGGTAAAATTCTGCACACACAGCAGGAGGGGGCAAGCTGTTTGGGGTTAGGTCTTAAAAGTCTTAATCGGTGATGTTGCAGGGGCAATGAAAAACATCTCCAGGGGCAAGAACTATACCCAGAAAGTGCCCTAAAGGGGATACACAGAAAATAGAGTAGGGAGAGGTTGAGACCCGGTGCAGCAACAACAGTTAAAACCTGCTGCTGCTTAACGGGGAAATGTCAGTGCTGCAGGAAGGAAGTAATCTGCCAGGGAAGGATGGCAGCCAATCGAAAAAGTGAGCCACAAACTTCAGGGAGACTGACCTGGAAGCCCTCCTAACTCAGATATGGGGCTGAAATTTCCCAGCCCCATGGTGGTGCACTTGGAGGATGGAGTGGGAGGCTGGGAAAATAGGGGGAGCCAGTGGGAACAACTTGTGTCCACCCTCTCAAGCCCCTTCGGAATCTTGTATGCTTCAATAAGATCACCTTTCATTCTTCTAAAGGCCAAAGCGTATAGGTCCAATTTACTGAGATTCTCATCTTAGGACAACCCTCTCATTTAGGGACCAATCTAGTGAATTTTCACTGTAGTGTCTCCAATGTAAATATATCTTTCTTAAATATGAAGACCAAAACTGCACACAGTACCCCAGGTGTCGTCACAGGAAAGCCCTGTACAATTGTAACAAGACTTCTTTATTCTTGTACTCTAACCACCTTGCAATAAAAGCCAACTTGCCATTTGCCTTCCTAATTGCTTGCTGCACCTACATGCTAACTTTGTGTTCCTTGTACAAGTGCAAACGAATCTCTCCGAACATCAACATTTACAAGTTTCACGCCTTTTAAAAATATTCTGCTTTTCTATTCCTACCATCAAAATGAATAACCTCACACTTCTCCACATTATACTCCATCTGCCATCTTGTTACCCACTCACTCAACCTGTCTACATCTCTTTGCAACCTCTACAAGTCCTCCGTACAGCTTAAATTTCCACTTAGCTTTGTATCATCAGCAAATTTAGATACATTGCTCTGTGTCTTATTCTCAGTCATTAATATAGGTTGTAAATAGCTGAAGCCCCAGCACTGATCCTTGTGGCACGCCATTAGTTTCACAGCCTGCCAACTTGAAAATTCCCCATCCATGCCTGCTCTTTGCTTCCTGTGTGTTAATCAACTCTCTATCCATGCTAGTACGTTACCCCCACAACTCCATGGGCCCTTAACTCACCTATTAACCTTTTGTGTGGCACCTTATTGAATACCTTTTGAAAATCCAGGTGTACTATATCCACTGATTCCCCTTTATCTACCTCACTAGTCACATCCTGAAAAAACTTTAATACATTTGTAAAACAGGATTTCCCTTTCGTAAAACCATGTTGACTTTGTCTGATCATTCTCTGATTTTCTAAGTGTGTTGTTAAGACTTCCTTAATAATAGATTCCAGCGCTTTCCCAACAACTGGAGTCAGGCTAACAGGCCTGTTGTTCCCTGTTTTCTCTTTCCCTCCTTTCTTGAATAACGGTGTTACATTCGCTAACTTCCAATCTGCTGGGACCATTCCTGAATCGAAGGAATTTTGGAAAATTATGGCCAGTACATCTTCTATCTCTGCAGCTACCTCTTATGTAATCCTAGGATTTGACCATCAGGTCCTGGGGATTTGTTGGATTTTAGTCCCTTGAGTCTCTCCAGTACTTTTTCTCTCTGATATTAACTCCTTAATTTCCTCACTCTTTTTAGTACCTAGGTTACACAAGAACAAGACGACAAGAAATAGGAGTAGGAGACAACATGGTTCATCGATCCTGCTCCACCATTCAATAGAGTCATGGCTGATCCAGGGCTTCAACTCCAGTTTCCTGACTGTTCCACATATCCCTTGATTCCCTGAGACACCAAAAATCTGTCTACATCAGCCTTAAGTATGTTCAACAATGGAGCATCCACAACTCTCTGGGGGTAGAGAATTCTAAAGATTAAGAATCCCTTGCATGAAGTAATTTCTCTTCATCTCAGCCCTAAATGATCGGCCCCTTATCCTGAGACAGTTCCCCCATGTTTTAGGTTCCCCAACCAGTTGAAACAATCTCTAATCTGACCAGGCAGTGACTGAAGAGAATCAGGTGAATAAGCAAGACGACAGCAATGATGAAGAAACACTGACGACAGACTCGTAGCCACCAGCTCAGATATTGACACTACGGGTACTTTACAGGAAAGCATAGAGACGGGATGTGAACAAAGTGAGATGCAGGGCATAAGTGGCCTGCAGCCTGGGCAAGGTAGCAGCTTGCTGGAGGGTGGGGTTGCACACAAGTTCTGCTGAAGAGGACTCAGATGGCCACTACAAACAGGCAGGCTAAAGAAGGCCGATGGTTATGGACAATTGTTATGACGCGGCAGATGATGTATGCCAGACGGACCAAATCCACAAAAGAAACTTGATTGCGCTATCACAACGGTTTTGCAATTTGTATTTCTTTCAAGATGCATGCACTGAATTCATGAGTAATAAATCCACCAAGACTTCTTTAGTTTTTTAAAAAACTAAATTAAAATATTCATTAACAAAAGAAAAGATTTCAAGCACAAACATAAGACTACAAATTACTACTATAATAACTCCTAAAATTCCAATTAACCTGACTCCCAGTTACACCCTTTTAAGGCAATGGTCCAAAAACAGGTTTTAGGTTTTAAACAGATCCAGGAAATTAACACAATACCCTGGACAGTGGAATTCCAATTGGCTTTTATCCAGCTTCAGTTTCAGTAGACAGCACAAATATGGGAGGCTTCATTAAGGAGACTTCATTAAGGCTACTTCACATACTTCTGTTAGATCTCTCAATGCCTTCTCCTTACACAAAGCCTCATTCTCCTTTATATATGTTTCTCTCTTTTTAATATGTAAATTCTATTGTTTCATATGTCTTTGAAATTGTATCTTCCTCACAATATAAAAACGTTCATGTTGCTACTATTTGTCAGTAGCCTTTGGGAAAAACAAACACATTCCTTAGCCTTGCTTATCTAGCTAATTGTAAACAGACTAAAATCCCTTTGAAATCCAAATCTCCTTTCATCTATCTAAAAATGCAAACTCCTTTCACACCTTACATGCGAAACCAGCATCCATGTTTACTCATTGGCATGTCAAGCACCTAGCTTCTTTTAATGAGTTAAAGCTTGCAGTCTACCTGAATCCAAATGTAATTAAATCACACACAGACAGACCTAACTATACTTACCCTCATAAACCTACAATAAAGCAGAAAAATATTATGAAAATGATTATATTCTCATGACACAATGAACATTTATGCATTGGCAGGCCTGCCAGGAAGCCTAAATGCAATGTAAAGGAACATGGAGAAATCCAGCACCAACTCTGCACAGGGCACTGCATAGAGCTTGGAGCCCATCTTCACATTTGCAGATCCAGTCATGATGCAGTGTCTGATGGCCAATGTCTCAGTTTCTATTCCAGCACAAACACTCTGGGTGCTGCAATGGAAGCTCAAACATCTGTCATACAAACTCAACTTGCTGCCATGCAAGTTCAGACCACTGCCATCAAGGCCTTGGATACCAGTGTTCAAAGGGGCTTGCAGAACATCATAGCAGTCTAGCAATCTGTATTGTTACAGATTGCTAAGATTGCTGAGCTGCCACCACCCACCCCCCTATCCCCCTGGGATACTGGCAGTGGCTCCATGGAACATGAACCTGCTGTCCTCACTCTGGGTTACAATATTCATCCTCCCATTCCTGCCACTGCACCAGTGCCTTGCTGTTGCCAACTATGCCACCACTGCCTTCCTTCAAAAAAAATTTCAGTCTCCCTCCCTCAGTATCCTTTTACCAGCCACTGGGGCACTAGGACAGATAAAGGTACCTGCAAGATAGGCGCTAAGAGAATGCACAGGTAAGACGTTGCTGTTGTTCGTCATGCTCAGCAAAAAATTACATCCTAAATACCAAATTCAGACATTACCCATGACAATCAAGACAAATGGTCTGTTTTGGTTTCAAGGTTTTACCCAATAATATTAAGGTCAAATAAAGAAAGATCTCTAATGCTGAAAGTTATACACGTGCACATGAAGGTATAAATAACAGCAAGAATACTTTTGCAGAAGATGCTTCACAACAATCAAAATTAATTATATTACTCAATCTATTCAAAATAACTTTTGATTTCCTTCAAACGGCATTTTGTCAAGCAATTAAAACAACCCCATTACAGAAGTATGCAATTGAAAATAGGCCCCAGTTTTCACAATTCGAAATATGTTGGATCCAATTCTGTTTTCAAAAAAGTCATTTTTTAAATATGATTGACATCCAAGAATTTGTTTTGTCTAAGCTGGTATATTCCTCTTTGTGTTCCATAGGCAAGTACAGAAGATTTTTAATATGCAGAAATAACTGACATCAAATTTAATACAATCTAACCTAATTTAGCATTTAAGGGAACTACTTCAGGCAATCAACAAGTTACCCACATGAATAGATGCACCTGATGGTTAGGGCTTGACTGGTGCTGATGGGCCTGCACCTGTAACCATGCATAACATTAATTACCTGGGCCTGGAGTTTCCATTACATTGAATTTGTTTAATCAGTGCCATCTATCAGAATCAGCCAAACCAGTGCATAAGAGTGAGGAATTTCAAGTGCATATTATGTCCAGCACAAATCAAGTTTCCGTGATTTTTTGCACCCACAAAACAGGCCACACCCTTGATCGGAAACTCACAATGGTGGTTAATTCATCAACTCTACCTGTCTGTGGGCTTTCAATAAGCCTCCTAAAATTAACCTTTGTGATTTATGTGCAAAGACACAAATAGACATATTTTAAAGGCTTTTAAATGTTCAAAGGAATTAGTTTACTAAGAAACTGACTACTGTACACCAATGAAACAAGTAAATGGTCCTGTATAGTTTTTTTAAAGTCATTTTCAGTTATTTAAAATCAGATGCTGAGAGGGGGTGGATTGGATATGCTTATTAAAAACATTTATCTTTTTGTGATACTCATTTCCAGCTGTATTCATAAAGCTGCACCAGGTTTTCATTCTTAAATATATCAAGGGATATTTTTTAATGCAATAAATAAAATTAATTAGGTTTAAATTGCTGCCCAATTGCACTGGCTCATTCAAGATTTTTCATTTTGTGATACGTAAATGATTTGAGAGGAAACTTGAGCAAAAAATTTCAAATCAGAAAACTTGTGCAATATTTTAGCGTAATTTACGACCAGAATGCCAACTGCTCCCAAAACAGAAACCTGCTGTTTATTGAACTGCCTGTTAAATGCTGGCTGTGGTGCTGCATAAGGAATAAGTAGGTAACATTATCCACATCTTACTTAAAGTCAGAAATAGTGCTGTTAAATGCTTTGCATCTTCTTCTTCTTAGGCAGTCCCTCAGGATAAAGAATGACTTGCTTCCACTCTGGTTCGATGGGTTTAGAGCTGGCTGAAAAATCTAACGTGAAATCTGCAGACTCTGCCACATGCAGGGCAGGTGGTGCTTGGAGGGTTAAGAAGATGGGTTGTTGGGAGCGCACTTTGATACCTCTATTTAGCCTCTGCATGTTCCCGATGAAGTCTCTCAATGTGCTCGGAGTCTTCCTGAGTGAACCTTCTCCATTTTGGTTGGTCACAGCCAGGGGCTCCCATGAGTTAGCAGGGATGTTTTGGCCTCATCAGGGATGCTTTGAGGACACTCTTAGTGTTTCTGTTGTCCTCATGGGAGTCTCCTGCCACAACCGAGATCCCAATAAAGTAGTTGCTCTGGGAGTCTGGTGTCAGGTATATGAGCGACATGTTCTGCTAAGCGGAGGTTTTTAGTGGACAGGTTGGCTCAGGAGAGGATGCTGCTGTTGAATCACCTTTCTTCCCACCGGATTTGAAGGGCCTTGTGTAGGCACCGCTGGTGGTACTTCTCCAATGCTTTGAGGTGTCTGCCTGTAGGTTGTCCAAGTCTCCGAAGCATATAGGAGCACGGGGATCTTTGAAAAAGATTAACTAAGCAAACTGGAGTCGTTGGCCCACAGATAGAAACTAATTACTTGAAAAATTAAACATGTCCTTCAAGTTAAAGTGGGTGAGGTTCGGAAATGCTTTTCAATTCAATTATGTGAAGCCAGATGTTACAGCCCAAGTATAATTTATATTTTGGGTCTGACAAACACTAATCAGTTCCCACTAAGTGGCGTAAACTATAAATCTCACACAGTTACAAAGAAGACAGAACAATAGGCAAATCATTTACAGAAAACTGCAACTGCCAGTGGGAAGTAAAGGATTTATTAAAAACCTTTAGCTATCAGGCAAAGTCATGCAGAGATCTGATAATTCTGAAACAGTCTAGATGCAGACATACTACAGCATGGGGCTCCTGAAACAAATAAGGACACCACCCTTCTTATGACACAGTATCACAGTATGTTCACAGTGTTGAAGGAGGCCATTTGGCCCATCAAGTCTGCACTGGCTCTCTGAAAGAGCATTCCACCTAGTCCCACTCCCCTGCCTTATCTTTGTGACCTTGCACATTCTCTCTTTTCAGGTAACAATCCAATTCCCTTTTGAATACCTCGATCAAACCCGCTTCCATCACACTTTCAGGAAGTGTGTTCCAGACTCCAACCACCTTCATTTACTCCTTTTGCCAATTATTTTGAATCTGTGCCCTCTTTTTCTTGATGTTCTCTTGAGTGGGAACAGTTTCTCACTATTTACCCTGTCCATACCTCTCAGGATCTTGAATACATTTATCTAGTCTCTTCTCAACCTTCTTTTCTCCAAGGAAAACAGTACCAACCTCTCCAATCTATCCTCATAGCTACAGTTCTTTATCCCTGGAATCATTCTTGTGAATCTCCTCTGCACTCTCTTCAATGCCTCCACATCCTTCCTCAAGTATAGTGCCCAGAACTGGATGCAGTACTCCAGCTGAGGCCTAACTTGTGTCTTGTACAAATTTAACATAACCTCCTTACTCTTATTCTCAATGCCCCAATTAATAAAGCCTAAGATACGATATGCTTTATTAACTGCTCTCTCAACATGCCCTGCCATCTTCAATGACCTATGTAAGTATATACGAGGTCCCTCTGTTCCTGCACCTCCTTTAGAGACTCTCCCTTTATTTTGTACTGTCTCACCACATCTTTCCTGAATCACCTCACAATTCTCTGCATTGAACTTCATCTGCCACTTGTCTGCCTAATCCACCAATGTGTCTATGTCCTTTTGGAGTTCAAGACTATCCCCATCACAGCTGACATTTCCAATCTTCGTATCATCTGCAAATTTTGAAATCATGCCCTGCACACCACAGTCTAGGTCATTAACATATATCAGGAAGAGCAAGGGTTCCAACACTGATTCCTGAGGAACTCCACTACAAACCTTCCACCAATCTGAAAAACAACCATTTATCACTACTCTCCGCTTCCTGTCACTCAGACAATTTCTTATCCAAATGCTTACTTGCCCTTTTATTCCATGACCTAGAATTTTGCTCAAGTCTGTTGTGTGGCACTGTATCAAATTACTTTTGAAAATCCATATACACCACATCAACAGTGTTTCCTTTATCAACCTTCCCTCTGTTACCTCCTCCAGCAAGTTAATTAAACATGATCGTCCCTTGATGAACCCATGCTGGCTTTCCTTATTTTTCCTGCGCTTGTCTAGCTGATTGTTAATTTTATCCTGTACTATAGTTTCCAGAAGTTTCCCTACCACTGAGGTCAAACTGACTGGCCTGTAGTTGCCAGCTTTATCCTTGCACCGCTTTTTGAACAAGGGTGTAACATTCACATTTTTCCAGTCCTCTGGCACCTTCCCTGTGTCGAAGGAAAACTGGAAAATTATCAGCAGTGCCTCCATAATTTCCACTCTCAGTTCCCTCAGTGCCCTTGGGTGCAGCTCATTCGATCCTGGTGCTTTATCTCTTTTAAATAAAGATGGCTTTTCCAACACCTCCTTCCTCTCGTTCATAAGTTCCTCTAGTGTACCAGTTACCTCCTCTCTCGCCTTGGCCTGGGTAGCAAGTTGTTCCTTTGCAAAGACAGATGTAAAGTACTCGCTCAACACCTTCGCTATTTCTCCAACGTCCACATGCAAGTCCCCTTTTTTGTCCCTATTCTTTCTTTTACCACCCTTTTATTATTTACATGCTTACAGAAGATTCCCTTGGGATTCCCTTTTATGTTTGCTGCCGGCCTCTTTTCATGCTCCTTCCTTGCTTTTATTAGTTTCTTCACTTCCCCTCTAGTCCTTCTATATTCAGCCTGATTCTCTATTGCATTTTCTGCCTGACATCTGTCACATGCATACTTCTTCCTTTTCATTTTTACCTCTTTCATCATCCAGGGTGCTCTGGATTTATTTTTCCTACCTTTCCCCTTCAAGGGAATATTCCTTGACATTGCCTGCAATACTTTTTCTTTGAAGGTGGCCCATTGTTCTGCCACTGTCTTTTCTGCCAATAGTGGATTCCAACTCACTCCACTCGGATGCATTCTCAGCCCTTCGAAGTTGGCTTTCTCTCAATTAATTATCCCTGCCCTGGATTGTTCTCTGTCCTTTTCCATGATTAACCCAAGCCTTATGATACAATGGTCACTGTCCTTAAAATGCTCTTTCACTGATATTTGGTCAACTTGGGCCAACTCATTCCTCAGAACCAAGTCCAAAAGTGCATGTCCTATCGTTGGGCTGGAAACATATTGTTGCAGAAAATTATCTTGAACATATTTCAAGAACACTCGCCCCTCTTGTCCTTTTGTGCTATTCGTATGCCAGTCTATATTTGGATAATTGAAGTCCCCCATTATGATTACTCTATAACTTTTGCATCTCTCTGTAATTTCTTTGCAAATTTGTTTCTCGACATCCCTTCCACTAATTGGTGGCTTATATACTACAACAATCAATGTTATTGCATTTTCCCATTCCTTACCTCTAGCCAGAGAGATTCTGTCCTCGACACCTCCGGGAACATCCTCTCTCTCCAGTACTGTAATGCCATCTTTAGCCAAAAATCCCACTCCCCACCCCCGCCTTTTTTTCCTTTCCTGTCTCTTTTAAACACCTTGTATCCAGGAATATTTAACGCCCAGTCCTGCCCTTCTTTGAGCCAGGTCTCTGTTACAGCAATATCATAATTCCATTTGTCAACCTGTACCTGCGATTCACCAATCTTATTAATCTCACTCCGTACATTCACATACATCATATTAGCCCTGATTTAGGCTTTTTTACTTTCCCACTTATTCTGACCCCATCTAACGAATTACTTTTGCCTACTCTAATTCTATCGAACTCTCCAAGTATTCTATCTACCTTGGTGCAACTCTGATATATCCTCATTATCAATTGATATTTCACTACTTCCCACTGCCAGTTTTTCTCCTCTGCACTCGGAATTCCCCCCCAGGTTCTCATCCCCCTGCCAATCTAGTTTAAGCCCTCCCCAACAGCACTTGCAAACCTCCTCCCGAGGACACTAGTCCCAGTCCTGTTAAGGTGTAACCTGTCCTTCTTGTACAGGTCCCACCTGCCCCAGAACCGATCCCAATGCCTCAGAAATATAAAGCCCTCCCTCCTACTCCTTTCTCCAGCCACATGTTGAACTGCTCAATCTTCTTATTCTTATGTCCACGAGCACATGGCACTGGGAGTAATCCTGAGATTACTGCTCTTGAGGTCCTGCTTTTTACTTCACTTCCCAACTCCCTAAAGTCTGCTTTCAGGACCTCATCCCTTTTCCCAGCTATGTCAAAAATCCCAACATGGACCATGATCACTGGCTGTTCACCCTCCCCTCCAAAAAATTGCCCTACAGCCACTCTGTGACATCCTTGAGCACCAGGGAGTCACTTCTATGGCCACCGAAACGCCTGTCTGCTCCCTGAACAATGGAATCCCCTACAATAACAGCACTTCCACTCTTCCTCCTCCCCTCTCGCGCAGCTGAGCCACCTGTGGTACCACAGACTTGGGTCTTGCTGCACTCCTCTGAGGAACCATCTCGCTCACCAGTATCCAAAATGGAAAAGCTGTTAGAGAGCAAGATTCCTGCACTACCTGCCTGTTTCTCTCAGATACTCTGACAGTCACTCATTCCCTCTCTGCCCCTGTACTACTTAGCTGCAGTGTGACCACCTCTCTAAACGTGTTATCCACGTAATCCTCAGCACCATTGTGACTCCAGCCACTGCTCAAGCTCTGCAACTCAGAGCTCAGGTTTCTGAGGCTGGTGACACTTCCTGCAGATGTAGTCATGGAGGTCACTTTGTGCCTGCACGACTTCCCACATCCCACAAGATGCACTTTCCAAATGGCCGGGCTGCCATAGAAAGCATTTACTACAGTATTTACTAATTTATTTAATTTAGAATAATTCCTATGTATACTACAATTTACTGTGCTTATCTCAGTCTCGCCCCTTCTCACACACTTAACTCTCCGGCTCTGTTCTCAGTCTCGCCCCTTCTCGTGCTCTTTTAAATCTCTGGCTCTGCTCTGACATGATCAGATGAAGAAGTGCTCTGCTTACTTTGTATGAGCTGATTGCTACTGCTGTCAGACAAACTCGGAGAATTTTGAGTCTTGCCTGTTCAAAAACACATCACAAATTGTTTTAATGAGGATAATGTGCCTGAGTGACAAGTTAGGTATCTTGCATCATAGGAAGGTTGGTCATAAGAAGGATAAGTTTATGCTATACTTCCTAAGATTTGTTTTGCCAAGTATAAGTCTACGATAATCTACTGGGAAGTGAGTGATGAGTCTTAATTCTGTGTGTTATGTGGGTGGTATATACATCTGATCTGTGGCAACTTATCAGTGAAGGGATCTTTCTGTGTTTCATGAGAAGCTCACACATTGTGAAGCTCAAAAATATTGCAAAAACCA
The DNA here is from genome assembly GCF_964194155.1 of Cetorhinus maximus. Taxonomy (NCBI): domain Eukaryota; kingdom Metazoa; phylum Chordata; class Chondrichthyes; order Lamniformes; family Cetorhinidae; genus Cetorhinus; species Cetorhinus maximus. The sequence continues at coordinate 87,977,887 of NC_135879.1, forward strand.
AAATACCTGAGAACTGATTCCTAAAATACTAAATTGGCTCATGCATCTCATCATTATGATCTTGAATGTCTCTCAGGTAAAGCAGCTCAATGATGCAGCATGCAGCAGCTACAATCTGGAGCTCTCTCCTTTCTCCAGGTCAGAACAATCTGTGCTTACTTTATCCTGTGGTCTACATAATCAGTGAGCTGATACGCTTTCTTGTTTAACAATGCTATATTTCATCACAAAGATCTGGCCATCCTTTAAATTAGGTAGTTACTGATGTTGGTATCACTGATTTGCCACACAGAGACATTAACTTACTAATCTTTCCTCTGCCTGTGATGTGATGTAGAGGTCTTTAAAATTATGAAAGGTTTTCATTGAATAGATACACAGGGCAGTATTTAATGCAGGTGACAGGGCTCTTGCCTGGTAGCTGGAAAGCTGACAAGAACACTACATCGCTTCCTTTGGGCAAGACCTGCCATATTAACTGCTAATCAGGCATGTAGGTGTCTACCAGCGGGCCTTCTCAGGATCCAGGACCCCAGGGCTTAAGTACCGTCCCTGAGAGCTGCCACTCAATCAGAGGCTGGCAGTTTTCCACTGCAGGCAGCCCCAGCAGGAGTGGTGGCAGCTGCTGGCAATTCACCTACCCGAGGCCCAGGGTCAGCGATGGACCCTGGTCGTAGGTGGGTGACTGCATGATAGGGGTTTTAGGGCTGGGGATTGTGGGACAGGGGCAGGGGGGTGGGTCAGAAGCAAGAGCAAGGGGGTGGCTCTTAATCAGCCCCCACGTCCCAAAGACAGATTCACCAGTTCTTATTAATGCACTAAGCTGGTTGGTCAATCATTTCCTAGAGTATTTATTGGCAACACTGTCAACCCATGATTTTCCTGCCACAGTATTTTTTTTTACACAGGTAAGCATATTTATTCAAAAGAATAGCCAGGCAACCTGCCATTACTAACCTGTGACCTGGGTCTTTTGCTGATCCTGAGCCTTGGTTGGGTGCATTACCAGCAGCAGCCACTGCTCCCCTGCTGGCGCTGCCTGCAATGACATCTCCTGGCCTCTGAGTGGCCAACAGTTCTCAGTGGGGTGGGATTTCTGCCATCAGGGTCTTTGATTCTGGGGAAGGCGTGCCTCTGACCAGTTAAGTGCCTGATACTTTGGGCCTTCCCAAAAGGAGGTGACACGGGCTGTGACACCAGCTTGCGAGACCCCCCCACCTCCATTAAATGTCTTCAGTTATAATAAATGGGAAAATTGCTCCATCATTTCCATTCTGGCTGATAATAATGGGGTCACTACACATTGTCATCATTAACAATCTCCTAAACTACTGGGACCAGAGCATTTGAAATTTTATTTGTTTTTTCTCATAATGGAACAGTACTAACATAATTACTGGAAGACATCACGTACCTTTTTATGACTCTTAAGCACAGAGGGAGTTACAAAGGCTTTGTCACATAGATCACATTTGTATTTCTTGTGCCCATCATGCACTACTTGAATGTGAACATTTAAAGTATCCTTCCTCTTGAACGTTGCATCACAGTGATCACATTTGAAAGTTCGTTCACCTGGATGATAACAGGAAAGATAAGTTGTTACATCCCACATGGACAAATAAATACAATTATCAGTTGAGCTAGGGAAAAAAGAAATAGCAAGGGAGGGAAAGACTGAACAAGAAAAGGTCAGAATAAAGCAAAAATGTGATCTGTATTTATGTAATGATCATCATGCCATTGGGGTATTGCAAAATACTTCACAGCCAATGGATTACTTCTGAAGTATGATAAAAATAGTCAATCAACACAAAGCAAGACTGCACAAGCAGCAAATGAGATAAACCATCAGTTAATCTGTTTCTGGTGCTGTGGGCTGAATGAGGAATGTTGGTCCCTTTAAGAACTTTCAGTTTTTATTAAACCATTGGATCTTTTATGCATACACGATCCAGCACAATGCACAAATGGACTCTGGCCCAATACCACATGCAAAGGTCAGCACTTCCAACAATGCAGCCCTCCTTTTGCAAGGGAGCTAATGAAGATCAAAAGTGTCCTGTCATTAGTTTTGGGGTCTTAGCCAGAATGCAGGCCAGGGTCCATAGGTAGGTGCCACTTTGCATGGAAAACACAGCACAGAAACACACCAATTGGCCCACCCAGTCTATGCTCCACTCAAGCCTCCTCCCATCCTTCCTCATTTAACTCCATCAGCATAACTCTGTATTCTCTTCTCCCTCACATTCTATTCATCTCAACTACTCAATGCAGTGGGCAGTGAGTTCTAACTACTCAATGCAGTGGGCAGTGAGTTCTACATTCTTCCCACTCTCAGGGTAAAGAAGAATCTTCTGAATTCCCTGTGTGGTTTCTTAATGACTATCTTATATTTATGGACTCTAGTTCTGCTATTCTCCACATGTGGAAACACACTTTGATTATTTTTAAAGACGTCTATTAGGTCATCCCTCAGCTTTCCCTTTTCAAGATAAAGGCAGACCCAGTTTGTTCCTCCTTTCCTGAGTGGTATCACCTTGCAGTTCTGGGATCATCCTTGAAAATCTTTTTGTACATTCTTCAGTGCCTCTATATCCTTTTTCAAAAGATGAAAACCAGAACTTGATAAGTCCCCTGGACCTGATGGGTTGAATCCTAGGATATTATAGGAAGTAGCTACAGAGATAGTGGATGCACTGGTAGTAAACTTCCCAAGAATTCTTAGATTCCCAGGAAAGTCCCAGAAGATTGGAAAACTGCCAATGTAATACCCTTATTCAAAAAGGGGAGACAGACCAAAACAGGTAACTATAGGCCAGTTAGCTTAACATCTGTCATGGGGAAAATATTAGGGTCTATGATAAAGGATGTAATAGCAGAACATTTAGAATTACATAATATAATCAAGCAGACTCAGCATGGTTTCATGAAGGGGAAATCATGCCTGACAAAACAGAGATGAGGAGGAATTTCTTCTCTCAGAAGGTAGTTAATCTGTGGAATTCTCTACCACAGAGGGCTGTAGAAGCTGGGTCATTAAGTACATTCAAGGCTGAGATAGACAGATTTTTAATCAGTAAGGGAATCCAGGGTTATGAGGAAAAGGCAGGAAAGTGGAGTTGAGGATTCTCAGATCAGCCATGATCTCATTAAATAGTGGAGCAGACTCGATGGGCCGAATGGCCTACTTATGCTCCTAGACTTATGGTCTTTACACATACTTCAAATATAGACTGACCAAGGTTCGATACAAACTTAAAGTAATTCTTTTAATTTTCACTTCTATCCTCTATAAATAAATCCTAGTGCTTGATTTGCTTTTTAATTGTTTTAAAAAAACCTTACTAATTTATTCCATTCAGCCTGAAATACCCACCACCCCTACTCCAGTCGGTGTGAAGACCAGTATGGGAATTCACTCTTGTGATGTCAGGGGCCACATTTGGGGCAAAGGGAGGTCTCATCCTAAACACAGCCTAAGAAAACCAATAGCAGAAACCAGGAGCGAGCATTGTTCTCAAGCCTTCCACCACACTTCCGATGGGCTTACGTGTCAAAGAGGCCTGCAGACTTTTGTGGCCTTAACAGTTCAAAGTTTTCAAGCCAAGATACTGAAGCTGTGGCACTTTTAAGTTTTAAAAGGCAGTACCAAAAAAGCAAAACACCAGGTAGAGTTACTGTGAAGGTAATTGCTCACTATTGTGTATCAGTAGATGTCTCTGTAAGGAGAAGGGAGTCCGAAACAAAGCCTTACACTCCTCACACTGGAATGGTCTCTCTTCCGAGTGTGTCTGTCAACAAAAGAGTTTGCATAAGTGAAGCAGCAACAGAATAGTGAAACACATTAAACTGAGGTGAATTAACCATTTTCTAAATATAAATCAAACAACAACTAATTAGATTTAGCTGCATTAAAAAAAATCACAAGTTCCACATTTGGGCACATACTCTTAAGCATGGCCAAAAAAACTTGAATTCAAAGCCTTATATGTGAAAAAGCAACTTGCATTTTTAACATAGCAAAATATCCCAAATCACTCCATACCGAGCTGGGGGACAGAGCTGGAGAGGAAAAAAAGCTGGAGCAGGTAACAAAGGCATGGCCAAAGAATTCTATTTTGAGCAGGCTTTCTAAGGTGGGGGAGTAAGATAATAAGATTATGAGAGTTAAGGCAGATCTGCTTGGATCTGATAACTGAAGGAATATCCTCAGTGGTAAAGCAGAAAGAAAGGACTGTACAGTAATGCCAAGAATTAATATTTCAACTAATGTTTGGTTGATGCAGGTTTTGTGACAGAGTGGGTAGCATACCTGCCTCTGAGCCAAAAGCTCCAGGTTCAAGTTCCACTCCAGGACGTAATGGCCACGGAAGGTGCATTCATAATGTGGAAAACAGGTTGATTATCTACCTGTAAACCCTTCCAATACACCTACAGCAGGCAGTAAGAGTAAGGAGAGACTCCTGGTTAGCCATGCTTTAGGTGGAGTGGCGCCGCTCAAGTTATAGTCTCTGGTGACAGGCTAATGACCTGTTCTAGGAAAAACTAGCTATGGAAACAGGCATGTGCTTCATCTGCCTCGTGCATTTCTAGGGCAGGAAGAGAATCAAGGAGAAGAAGAATGGTTGGTTAAGGTAAGGACTGAGGATGGGCATCGTTAATGGAGCTGGAAACAGGCTGTTGTGGTGGCAGGTATGATGTGGGTTGAAAGCTCAGCTCTGTGTCAAACAAAACACTGCTACTGTGCGTCATTGGGTTTAGTCTGAATGAGCATCCAAGGAGGGAGATGGAATAGGGGATGAGCAGAGAAACGGGTGCTTCAATCTTGCCAATGTTAGAATGGAGAAAGTCTTCATTTCAAACTTGCTTTCATTTGTTATTATAATTTTTGTTGCACCAATTGCTGTCCTGCATAGAGTGTGCTAACTGCTGTCATGCTACAGTACTGAGAAACCTCAGGTTTCATATAGAAGTTCTGGCAATGGATGCATACTCCCTGACTTCAGCACAGAGATGCTGATTAAAATCATAACTTTACAATATATACTACTCTTCCAGTTAGGCAGTTGTTGCAAGGAAAATGTTTTTTGCCCCTTTAACAGATTTGAACTCTCTGCCAAATGTGGTTTGGCCATGTCAAACTCTACCATTGTTCTCTTTCCATAGTCAAATCTTCGCAATACTCCGAGGCTGTCCTGACAGCAAAAATAATTCCAAACTCTTCATATCAACCAGAGGCAACCTTTAAACTCTACTCCCCATAGCTCCCATATAATGCATCCTCACCTCAACAAAAGTGTCTGAAATTGAGCTCCTCTAGGTTGTGTCTGTTTCTGATCATTCCACCCCCGCCCCCGCCAGGCTCTCAGCCTGCCTCTGCTTGCTCCTCCCCAAGTCCAGGCTCTGTATAGTTTTTCCACCATCTCACCAGGAGAGTTAGGGTTAAAATTTAGACTTAAAAATGTCAGGATATTGAAGCCATCCTCTCCATTCATACCAGAGGCTATCGTCCACAAAATTCCACGGAGGTGTGTATTTTTGGCGTATTTCTCAACCTCAAACTCAGCTTCCTCATCCACATCTGATCCATTACTAAAACCATTGTCTTGCCCTTCTGCAAGCATGTCCTTTATCAGTTTGTATTTCAACTTCTCAAAAGTTTTCTTTACCATTCCTCACCAACTACAACTTTTTCAGAAAGCCATAGGTTTCATACATGTGAACATACGAACCAACATACGAACTAGGAGCAGGAGTAGGCCACTCAGCCCCTCGAACCTGCTCCGTCATTCAATAAGGTCATTCTTGATCTGATTGTAACGTCCCACCTACCCCGATAACCTTTCACCTCCTTGTTTATCAAGGATCTATCTACCTTTGCCTTAAAAATATGCAGACTCTGCTTCCACAGACTTTTGAAGTAAGAGAATTCCAAAGACTCACGACCCTCAGAGAAAAAAAATCTCCACTCTCTGTCTTAAATGAGCGACCCCTTATGTTTAAATAGTAACCCCTAGTTCTAGATTCTCCCACAAGAGAAAACACCCCTTCCACATTGACCCCATCAAGACCCCTCAGGATATTAAAGGTTTCGACCAAGTCACCTCTTACTCTTCTGAACTCCAGTGGATACAAGCAAAAAACTGCGGATGCTGGAAATCCAAAATAAAAATAAAAATACCTGGAAAAACTCAGCATGTCTGGCAGCATCTGCGGAGAGGAAAACAGTTAACGTTTTGAGTCCGTATGACTCTTCAACAGAACTAAGTAAAAATAGAAAAGAGGTGAAATATAAGCTGGTTTAAGGGGGAGGGGGGTGGGACAGGTAGAGCTGGATAGAGGGCCAGTGATAGGTGGAGATAGCCAAAAGATGTCATAGACAAAAGGACAAAGAGGTGTTGAAGGTGATGATATTATCTAAGGAACATGCTAATTAAGGGTAGAAAGCAGGACAAGCAAGGTACAGATAGCCCTAGTGGGGGTGGGGTGGGGTGAAGGGAAGGGATCGAAATAGGCTAAAAGGTAGAAATAAAACAATGGATGGAAATACATTTAAAAATAATGGAAATAGGTGGGAAAAGAAGCTCAACGCAAACCGGAGGAACAGCACCTCATCTTCCGACTAGGCACTTTACAGCCTTCCAGACTGAATATTGAGTTCAACAATTTTAGATCATGAACTCTCTCTTCCATCCCCACCCCCTTTCCAATCCCCCCTTTTTTTTCCAATAACTTATATAGATTTTTCTTTTCCCACCTATTTCCATTATTTTTAAATGTGTTTCCATCCATTGTTTTATCTCTACCTTTTAGTCTATTTCGATCCCTTCCCTTCACCCCACCCACCCTCACTAGGGCTATCTGTACCTTGCTTGTCCTGCTTTCTACCCTTAATTAGCATATTCCTTAGATAATATCACCACCTTCAACACCTCTTTGTCCTTTTGTCTATGACATCTTTTGGCTATCTCCACCTATCACTGGCCCTCTATCCAGCTCTACCTGTCCCATCTTCCCGCCACCCCCTTAAACCAGCTTATATTTCACCTCTTTTCTATTTTTACTTAGTTCTGTTGAAGAGTCATACGGACTCGAAACGTTAACTGTTTTCCTCTCCGCAGATGCTGCCAGACATGCTGAGTTTTTCCAGGTATTTTTATTTTTGTTCCAGTGAATACAAGCCTAGCCTGTCCAATCTTTCCTCATATGACAACCCACCCATTCGTGGTATTAGTCTAGTAAACCTTTTCTATACTGCTTCTAACGCATTTACATCTTTCCTTAAATAAGGAGACCAGTACTGTACACAATACTCTAGATGTGGTCTCACCAGTGCCCTGTCCAACTGAAGTATAGCCTCTCTACTTTTGTAATCAATTCCCCTCACAATAAACAATAACATTCTATTAGCTTTCCTAATTACTTGCTATATCTACATTTTAGCCTTTTGTGATTCATGACCTAGGACAACCTAGAAACCCTCTGAATCTCAGAGCTCTGCAATCTTTCACCATTTGAGCAATATGCTTCTTTTTTATTCTTTATGCCAAAATGGACAATTTCACATTTGCACACATTATACTCCATTTGCCAGATCTTTTCCTATTCACTTAACCTATCTATGTCCCTTTATAGCTTCATCCTCAAACTTATAATGTCCTGAACTCATCCTGTTCTCTTCATGTTCCACTCACTTGAATTTATTCAAAGATCTTTGTTCTTACCTTCAAATCACTCCATGTTCTGTCCCCAGCCTACACATTTCAGCATGCATTCTCTGTTTATCCAGCACTGGTTGACTCCTGACTTATTGATTCCTCTGCTCTACCATCTTGTCAGGAAGATATAATAATTCTCATAATGTTATTTATTGGAATTTATTGTAAAATAGAGTAAGAGTGCGATGTGTCTATGTGTCTATAGGTATCTACGTGTGTGAGAGACTTAATTGAATTAGAGGCAGCTAGTCTGGCTGCTTTGATGTAATAGGAGAAGCTAGGTTTGAAATGTTAATTAGGTAAACATGGGGAAGTTTAGAAACATAGGTGTCAAGGAAATATTTGCATTTTTAAATAAATCAAAGATTACTGTAAAACTTAGGGCTATGAGAGATTTTTTTATTATCAGAATGATGAAGTCCAAAAACATAGTGGAACAAGGGAATTTGCATTCAAAGGGGAAAATATGTATAAACGAGTGAGGGCTCTGTGTAAGGGTAGGCAGTTTAAGATCCAACAAGTGTGAAAAGCCTGCAGACTGTATGTACCAAACTGTTCCCTCCAGAGACTGAAGTTAAGAGAACTCACTGTGAATTCGACTTGTTTGGGGTATCATGGTTCTTTGCCTGGATCTTTTAAAATCGGCGTATCTTACTGTTGCCTTAACGAGAGTGTAACTGGAGTTAGATTGATTAGGGGATTTAGAAGTGTCATAGTAGTAATTTGCACATCAATGTATGTATTTAAAAGGCTTAATTTAGTTTTGTACATCGATGTATATATTTAAGATGCTTAATTTAGTTTTATAAAAACCTCTTAAGACTCGGTGGTCTTATTACTGAATTCAAAGCCTGCATCGCGAAATATGCAAATTGAAAATTAGTTGTGACAGTTGTTTCAAGTTTCCCTCTGGGATTTGAACAACTCAGCATTTACCATCTGCTGTGTTATAACATATCTACAGTCTGAGCTATGACCCTTCTGCCCTCTGGAATTCCTTTCTAAAATACCTGCACTTTGCATCCTCACTTCCTACTTTCCAAAGATGCCTAAAATCCTTTACCTTGACCATGCTTTTTCCCACCTTTGAAGGTTTATTTCTCTGTTACCATCTATCTCTCTAATTGTTCTAATGTCTATTTTTGTCTATTACCCCATAAAGTGCTCCGATGCATGATAAAGTGTTAGCTTTAACTCAATAATAACATTATGCTCTCTGAATCTGAAGGACGTGGGTTCAAGCTCTAATCAATGATCTTCAATGCACCACCGCACTGTTTGAGATGCTGCCTTTCAAACGAAATGTTAAACATGGCTTCTTCTGCCCTCTCAGAAGAAGGACGAACAATTACATAGCCCCATTTAATGATGAACAGTGTAGTTTGCTTGCTGTCCTGGCCAACATTTAGCCCTCAAAACAGCAACTTTAAAAAAAACAGATTAACTGGTCATTATTTCATTGATGTTTGTGGGACCTTGCAGTACACAAATTGGCTGCTATGTTTCCTACACACCAGTAACTGCACATTAAAAGTGCTGCATTGGTTGTAAAGTGCTATGGCATATGCTGAGGATGTATACTAGCAAACACCCTGTAACAATCTACCACTCTTCTGCCTTTTCAGAAATGTGAAATATAGTGGTGCACAAACTTTTAGCAAATTGCTAAATTATGAATCTGAAATAAACTCAAAGTAAACAAGTATCAAAATGCATCATTGTGCCCAAGTTAGGATATTTTTAATTGTTTGATTTTTCCAAAATCATTTCAATTGCAATTTCTAAAAAATAAATCTAAACTGACCCTATTTTGTTTAAGATTTCGCATTATGCTCAGGTTGACTCAAGCTGTCATGTTATTTTGAAGCACAACAATCATGGATATAGTTTTCCTTAAAAGTATATATATAATTAGGTTCCCCTTGCTGTCCTGACTTGTGTTTTTTACCTCAGTATTTGCATGCTTCACTACGAGCATTTTGCTGTGTTCATAAATGGCAAAAAGCGGCAAGACCACCATGACCTGCTACATTGTACAGGATCCTTAGGGATGTTAGAATTTGATGACCAATCAAGTACCCAAATTTTCATCTTAAATGTATGTGACAACAATAACCTATTTATGTAACTGGAGATAAGTGCAACGAATATCAATGTCAGGGTCATTTAGTTTTTCTTGAGCTGGGAGGATGATTTACATCAGACCCAAGGTTAATGGTACTGGCAGACTTTGCAAATGAAGCAAGGTCTTGCATAAAAGTTTGGTGCCAAATCAAAAAGGTGTTAGCTCAACCAGAGATAATGTAGGTCCAATTATACTGTTGGCTTAAAGGAGGATGAAAAGTCAACCCAGTTAAATGTGGAAGCCAGATGAAACAAAAAAAACAAAGTAATTTTTAGAAGTGGCATGCAGCTGTTACAAGTCCAGCCTCACTAGCAGCTCACAGCTGGAACATGAACCATGCATTTTAGAGTAGGCAGCATGATAGTGTGGGGCATCTACTTGGTGCAATTGTCCCTAATCTTGGGAATGGAGTAATTTACAAAATCACAGGAAACACCCATGCTTGTGGATGCCAGAGTGATATGTTGTTCCTTTCAGAGGGGAGCTTGTAATCAAAATTGAAGAACGTTTTCTTTAGCCTCCAAATGGCTGCAATGGCAATCGATCCTTCTGGCAATCAACTGCAATTTCCTTTTTCAGCTTTGGGCCCAGTGAGGGTCCCACTTCTGCTTTCAGAAAATGTTGGCCCAACTGGGTCTATTGGATGCTCTGGGCAGAATTCCTCAGAAAACGATACCACAGGGGCTGATAGCCCTCCCACAAAATGCAATTGGTGGTGAATTTTGGGAGGGATAGAAACTGGAAAGATCGAAGTGTCAGCCCAATTCCTTGCCCCACCCCAACACCCCCCAACCATCCCCACCCCCCTCCCTCATCCTGGCTGCAATAATGACCCAATTGTGCCTCAAAGTGATGCACAATATCCAGGATATTAAATCAGCAATAAAGAAAAATGTAAAAGCTGAAAGTAAGTGATACCATAACAATGTTAGTTTCTTTCCCCGATGTATGTTTAAGGTTAAAATTGACCGCAGATGGCAATCTTGTGCAGCTGTACCCAATTAGCAAATTTTAGTCTAACGCCAGTTTGGCAATGCTGTATAAAAAGGCTTTTCTGCCAAATTCCACCAAACTGGCTGCAAAAATAGAATAGAAATTTTTATCGCTACTTTTCATGTAATTAATTGGGATATTTTTGTGTACTATTTTATCACATGGTTAATATGTTTTCAAATTCCTGTAATATGTTTTCAAATTCCTGTAATCTGCGGAAAATAAACAGGTCATAACTATTAACTGAGTGCACAGAGAATTGAATGTAAATACTTAACCTAGTGCACTTAGAATAGCTCACACAAGAATTATCTTCCAATTTCAGTCGTGATAAGTGAACCATCTGCTAATGTTTGCAGAAATAATGCAAACTATGAAATTGAAAAATATCATTTAAAGTTGCTCTCCTCTCATTTAATCTTGATCATAATACTCTCATTAGTTTGGAACAGTCAAGAGTCAACTACTCAAACATCAATACGACAGCTTGTTAGCCAGCTTAAGATGTTCCAGTTTGGTGCTTAGTCAGTTTCTCTCCTTCCCCAACATCTGCAACTAGTAGGACTCGCACCATGTGAACTAAAAGGAGCTGACAAAGGGATGAATTTTAACTTGCAGGAGGATGTGGGATTAGAAGTTGGTGTAGGGTTAAAAGCACCCAAATTGACAGTACACCGAGAAGCCAGCACTAACCCACATACTTACACATTTATCTGCAGCGTGTTGGACTGTGTGCTAGCAACGCCCGTGGGAGAGGTGGTTTGTCAATTTCAATATGTTAATGGCTAACTAATAAAAACACATTGAAACAGCTTTCTGAATTTAACTGCGGGCGCACATGCTTCAGGCGCTTCCTGGAACTTGCCAGTGAATGCAAGATGAGAACACTCACAAATGAGGGGTTTGAAGAACATGACAGGGAAATATGCTAATAAGTAGTGAGGCTTCACAGCTGGTTACTTACTCAATTGTGTGAAAGGCTTTGTTCACAGTACTTTTGTGCTGAGAGGTTACACAACTTTGGAGGTTACTACCACAACTTTTGAGGTTTAGACATCCGATTACCACTTTGGTGCAGTGATCTGTCACATCGGTATGGGGGCCGCATATACCATTTAACTTTGGACCTCAGATGAAAATCAAGATGACCAACAGCAGCAACTGTAGACCAGCAAGAACAGGAGCAGCAACAATCTGCTCCTCACACACCTGCCGCTCCACGTGGGACAAGGGGTGACTAGAGAGGCCCAGCTCAGAGGAGGTTATACCCACAACACAGGGTACAAACAGAGGATAAGTTTCCTTGAATTGTCGGACTGTCACTGTCTCACAGTCTTCCATCTGGCGGTGGCAGTCATTTGCAGCCTGCTAGAATGAGAGCTGCTATCAAGTACACCTGGGGGTCATAGTTTAGCAGTTGCTGGTGAAGTCATCGCCGCCTTCAAATTCTTTGCTTCTGGATCTTTCCAGGGCTACACTGGAGGCATTTGCTGGACCTTACAGTCGGTGCAAATTAATGCATAAGATAGATAACTGATAGCTTGTTCACCAGGACCCATAACAATGCTAACTTTATCACCAACGATGCAAGTCAGTTAGAGCGAGCAGATATTTGGGTTTGCAGCTCTGGCTTCACACAGGTGCAAAACATCACTGAATGCAGACATGATAAATAAGGCATCCCTAACTCACCCAGAAATGCTTGCCGACCACAAGGGCTTCCACGCTATCAACCTGGAGCTGGTGTGCAATCACAAAACAATCTTACGCAAGTGATACATGAGATTCCTGGGCAGCAATGATACTTTCAATTTGTGACTATCAGCCCTCCCTCATCTCTTTGCATCTCAAAGCAGAGTTACCAGCTCGTTTTTTTGGAGGCAAGGGATACCCACTTAAAATGTGGCTCTTGACATCTGCAAGGAAACCAACCAATGAGGCTCAGGAGCAATAAAATGTAAGCCATATGACAAAAAGAGCCATAATTGAGCAAGCCATCAGCATGGTGAAGATGTGATGCAGATACCTGGACAGATCGGGAGGTACCTTTCATACACACCAGCCAAAGCCTTCAGAATGGTCATGGTGTGCTGTGCTCTGCAAAACACTGCAGAGCAGCAAGGTTTGGACCTGCCTGATGAACAAGGTGCAGAGCACAGAATCTCTTCAGGGGGTTCCGAGGAGGAGTTAATGAAACATGGTGAGGCTCTGGCACCAGCAGAGGTGCATACTGCTGCCCAGGATACCCTCATTAATGAGAGGGAATGATAGCGTAGAGGTTATGTTATTGGACTAGTAATCCAGAGGTTTGGGCTAATAATCCAGAGGCTTGGGCTAATGCTTCCGCTGATCGTCATTTCAGATGAAGAATCAGCAGTCCTCCATGTTGAACATCGCTAGCAAGAAACAATGAGGATAGCAATGGCACAGGACTCCAATATCTATAACTACAGTGGCTAAATAGCACCACCACTGACCAAGCTGGCTCAGTCCTGAAGGACAGATCTGCCAGGCTGTGTATGCAGGTGGTGAGGACACCAATACCTGGGAAAAACCTGTTTGTCTTGACCTCAGCAATCTACTGTTACAGATACATTTCTCTACAATAGCTTCATCAGAGTGACCACCACATAGTCCTTGTGGAGGTGAGGTACCATCTTCATACAGGAGACCCCTTCCACTGTGCTAAATGGGATAGATTCAGAATAGATTCAGCAGATTGAAATTAGACATCCACGAGGCCATCAACAACGGCAGAAGTGCATTCTACCACAATCTTTAACCTCTTAGCCCAGCAAATCCCTCACTCTACCATGACCATCAAGCTAGGGGACCAATCTTGCTTCAATGTGGAGTATAGAAGACATGCCAGGAACAGCATCAGACATACCTAAAAATGAAGTGCCAACCTAACAAAGATACAACACAGTTCTACATGCATGCCAAAAAGCAGAAGCAGCATGTCATATATGCAGTTGATCTCAGCAATCAATGGATAAGGTCAAAGCTCTTCAATCCTGCCACATCCAGTCATGAATTGTGGTGGGCAAATAAACAACTAACGGGAAGAGGAAGCTCCACAAACATCCTCATCTTCAATGATGGCGGAGCCCAGCCCATCAGTGCTGAAGCATTTTCAATCATTTGTAGCCAGAAGTGCCAAGTGAATCCATCTATGCCTCCCGATGTTGCCATTATCACAGGTGCTAGTTTTTCAGTCAATTCAATTCACTCCACATTATGTCAAGAAACTACTGAATGCACTAGATATAAAGGCATGTGACCAAGCTTGGCACCAAGAAGCTCTAATAAAATTGAAGTCAATGGGAACTGGGGCGAAAACTCTCCACTTGCTGAAATCATACCTAACACAAATGAAAATGGTTGTAATTGTTGGAGGTCAATCATAACAGTCCCAGGACAACACTTCAGGAGTGCCTCAGGAAGGGGCCTAGGCCCAGCCATTTTCAACTGCTTCATCAACTACCTTCCCTCCATCATAAGGTCAGAAGTGGGAATGTCCTCTGATGATTGTAGAGTTCCAGTCCAGTTCAGCACCATTCACAGCTCCTCAGATACTGAAACAGTCCTTGCCCAAATGCAACAAGAGCTGGAGAACATTAAGGCTTGAGTTGATAAGTAGCAAGTAACATTTGTGCCACACTAGCGCCAGGCAATGACCATCTCCAGCAACAGAGAATCTAACCACTTCCTTTGACATTCAAATGGCATTACCACAGCTGAATCCCCCACCATTAACATCCAAGGGATTTACCTTTGACCAGAAACTTAACTGGACCAGCCATAAAAATCTGTGGCAGGTTAGAGGCTAGGAATTCTGCGGTGAGTGATTTGCCTCCCAGCTCCCAAAACTCTGTCCACCATCTACAAGGCACAAGTCAGGATTGTGATGGAATAGTCTCCACTTGCCTACATGCTTGCAACTCCAACAACACTCAAGAAGCTAGACATCATTCAGGACAAAGCAGCCCACTTGATTGGTATCCCATCCATCACCAGCAACATTCACTTTCTCGTCACCAGTGCACAGTGGCAGTGAGCAGCATCTACAAGAGGGACTGCAATAACTCAGCAAGGTCCCTTTGACAGCATCTTCCAAATCACAACCTTGATTACCTTAGAGGACAAGGATAGCAGGCAGATGGGGACACCACCACCTGCAAGTTCCAAAGTCATACACCACCCTGACTTGGAGATAATTCATTGTTCCTTCATCAACACTGGGTCCAGTTCCTGGAACTCCCTCCCTACCAGAAATGTGGATTGCAGCTGTTCACCACCACCTTCTCAAGGGCAAACAGGGGTAGACAATAAATAGTGGTCTTGCCCCAAGAATGAAAAAAAGAAGCACTTTGAGCAGAGCTCCTCACTTCCATGTTCCCTTACACCATCATCCCTCTCATGGCCCATCTGCACTTCCCTGCTAGCGATGAGCTGGAGAACACTTCACTGCAGATCAGTGATGCAATGAACAGCCAAGACTGGGTTATCATTCACGCTATTTAAGATGGCATTCAAAGTATGCATGCTGTTGGTTTCTTTTTTATTTATCCTTGGTATGTGAGAGTCACTGGCAAGGCCAGCACTTGTTGCCTATTTCCAGTTGCCCTTGAGAAGGTGATGGTGACCTACCTTCTTGAACCGCTGCAGTCCATGTGGTGTACTACACCCACAATGTTGTTAGAGATGTAGCTTCAGGATTTTGACCTAGCAACAGTGAAGGAATGGCAATATAGTTCCAAGTCAGGATGACTGGATGGAGAGCATTCGTTGAGGGTAGCAATGAGGCACAATGATGACATAACAGAAAGATGAAGGTGCGTTCCAGTGGTGGATGGACAGGTGGGGATGTGAGGAAGTGCACAGGCAGAGAAGGATGGGGCATCTGCAAAGTAAATTGAATCGAGGTATGATGTGCTGAAGTAGGTTTGAGAAGGCAGAGTGAGATGGTTGGTGATGATGCATACATTAGGGTGTAACTGAATGTGCCACTATATTCACCTTTCCTCTGTGCTCAGGTCATTAAACTACTTTCAGCATTGAATCAGAAAGCATAGCACCACAGTCCTGCTGCTGCCTCGCATCATGCAGTCCTTAAAATGAATCTTGAAATTACAGTAACATTTAAATGCTGAATGGTTGTAAATTTGTTATGGAAAGGTATAAATCATCAGTATCCAGACATATTCAACCCACCAACCTTGGCAGTCCAGGGCCAGATTTCCCAAGTTAGCAGACCAGCCTCTGCTTAAAGGGCCCAGTTACACCTAATTTTCGCTCCGGGTGTTTGGGATGGGATTAGAGTTAGCCCAACAACCACAGAAGCAGATTGCAGGCAGTCAAGGAGACGGGTGCATGCCAAGGTGGGCTGGTTAGAAGACTCACATTAGTTCTCTGGGGACTACATCCCAGTTGTTTTAGAAAATGTTAGGCCCTCTAGCCTTCACACTTCCTCACCTCCCACCCCACACCAATCTCCATGCTATCTCATGCCTCCCACCCACCCCATGCTCCCTCATAACCCCAAGCCACCTCCACAGCCACTCACCCTATATCTATTCTGGGTAGACCTCGGAAGCCATGTGGAGATGAAAAAAAATAAACTAAGCATATAATAGAGCTCTACTCATACACACTAGATACAGGAAAAAACAACTCATCAATGAAACCCAATCAAAGGTTTTAACTCCCCTTAAGTGTTAAATCTGCTTTAAAAACAAACTTTTATTCTATAACCACATCAAAGACAGCTTATCCTTTAATAGTCTCTTTAAACTGCCAATCAAAATGTGTTAAGTCAACAAAGAAGTCTATTGAAACTCCAGGGACAGATGGTAATGGTTTTTTTCCCCAACCTACACCAGATAGACTGTCATTCAAAGCAGTCAAACAGAGACTGTTTTTAAAATTCTTAATGGCAGCTTCAGCCTGTTTCTTTGCGCTTTTAAAGGGTTGGGGATTTTAATAACTTTAGACCATGACAGTTAAATTGCCAATTATCTGCCATTCACGAGCATTTATAGCTACTCTATAAATTTGCGACTCTCACATCGCAGGTTAAGGCCCTAGCAGTAGCGAAAATGGGGTCTGTTTGAAAATCAATAATAGTTTCAAATGGCCCTGCGGAATTCGAGTTCTCTGCCTGAGATTCATGCCCCACCTCTTCCCCCTGCCAGCAAAAGTAGAATGTGCTGGAAATGGGGGCGGGACTTTGACATGCAGGTTCCGCCCAGTTCACAACTCTGCGAAAATCCAGCCCTAGCCTTTGAAGCCAATACAATTCTGTCCTTATGTAGGAAAAAAATTCCAAGTATGCACCAGTAACATGGAACCTCACCTACCACAAGTGCTGCATGCTGTGACAAAAGTATAATAACTTTCATAATATTTTCCTGCTTTATTATGAAGTAGGTTTATGGGTGTGATTATAATTGGATCTATCCATGTGATTTAATTACATTTGGAGTCAAGTAGACTGCAAGCTTGAAATCATCAAAAGAAGCTAGGTGTAGGAATGTGCTTGAAATGCTAATGAGTAAACATGGATGCTGGCTTAGCATGTAAGGTGTGAGGGGAATTTGCATTTTTAGATAAATGAAGGGATTGTTGGATTTCAAAGGAATCTTAGTCTGTTTACAACTAGCCAAATAAGCAAGGCTAAGGAGTGTGCTTACTTTTCCCAAAGGTTACTGACAATATTGGCAACATGAAAGTTTTTATATTATGAGGAAGATACAGTTTCAATGACATATGGAATAATATCATTTACATATTAAAAGGGGAGAAACATATATAAAAGAGAATGAAAGGCTATGTGGAGAAAGCCATGGAAGATCTAACAGGAGTGTGTGAAAAAGCCTTCAAGAAGCCGCCAGCCATTTGTGCTTAAATCTGCTATGTAAAGTAACTGAAGTTGGAGAAAAACCATTTGGAATTCCACTGTCAAGTGGGTACTGTGTTAACCTGCTGGGTTTGTATTAAATCTAAAATCTGGCTACTTGGAAGCTGCTGAGACCAAACAGTAGATTTAGTTACTTGTAAGTTTTTAACTTCTAGTCAAAGTTTGGCTTTCTTGGGTTATTTTAATATTAAAAAATTAAAAGATAGTTTTCCATCTATATTAAAATGTGATGTCTAATTTCCAAGATCTGGAGTGCGATGGATGCATGCTAGATACGAGATGTACATAAATTTTAATGGCACTGCCTACAGGAAATTTGACAACATATCATTTCACAGGATTAAAGTTATTTAAGTGCCAGCCTTGGCTTAGTGAAAGCACACTTGCCTCCGAGTCAGAAGCTTGAACATGGTTCCCACTCCAGGGTAGGAATGTAATATACGCTGACACTTCTGTGCAGCATGCAGGGAGTGGGATGTCTTTCAGTTGAGATTTTAAACTGAGGCCCAAGTTTTGGAATTGAAGCAGTGGGGAGTAAGCCATCTGTGGCCAAGGTAATGACTGAGAGGAGTGCAGCTATCTGGTCAGAACATGCAGGTGGTTGTGCGGTGTGAGGGCATAGTGGGAGAAAGTACAGGAATCTGGGAGCAGTCGGGGGTTGTTGGGCTCTTGAAGCATTGAGGAGGAGAGTTCCGGCCAAGAATATACAACTGCATATTAAGCAAATTATTAAGTAAAGAGCAGCTAAATTAGTGAAGTAGTTTAAAATAAAAAAAGGCAATGAGAGAAAAGAGACACAATGAAATAAAGGGAGGGAATGGTATGAATCCAGGGAGAGGGATGTCTGCAGATTACATTTAAAAGTGTGAATGAAAGCAATAATGAAAATCCAGAAGAGTTCAAAGCTGTTAATATATTTAAAAATTAACAAGAGATCCAGGTGGAGCAAAATGGATCAGGGCAAGGATCAGGGCTGCAGGAAGGCAATGGAGACACTTTGGCCTCAATATTTACTCAGCCGGGAAAAGCACAGGGAGAGGGAGGACTTTCAGATGAGAAATCCGGAAGTAACATTTCCCGCATATCCTGCTGAATTTAACAGCAGAATTTCTTGTACATTTTTCAACAGGTTTCCTACACAACAATCAGTCAAACTGCCTGTATATTGGGATGAAGATCAATGGGGAGTGGATGTCATGCAAGTTGGACATTATGGAGGGATTCAGGCATGGGGATATGGGGAGGGAGGGAGCCACTTTGACATCATGGTGGATGGATGGTTGCAAAGATTTAATCACATTATGGTAAGCTTGTTGGGCCTGAAAGAAAGACTCCTGCTCCTCTCCTTGCCCCCAGCAATGCAACAAAAAACATTTACCTCATGAATTCAGCCCACCTCACCTCCTTTTCCATGTCTCAGTATTAAAAATAAAAGTTGAAATAAAATGGAGGCACTCAAATGCCTTAAAATACTTTAGCAACTGACCCGCATGCTGGGAACTGGTTGGTTGCCTGCCACAGACCTTGTGGATCTGCTGTACAATCCATTGATTTCCATTCCATTTATATTTTAATCCGAGTCCAGTTTCCTGTAAGTAACTCCTCTAATTTTTATTTGTATTAATTTTACTTCCTGTCAGTCAGGTGGGTTCTAATTTAATTTAAAACATACTTAATTTAATGCTGCCCTCACAGGCCTCAGGACTCTCCCTTTCGCACTTCCTTTCTCTCCCAGAGCTAGCCATCATTGCAAGGCCTTGGCATTCAAGTCATCTGGCCCACTGGCTGCTGTGTTTCCCTCCCTCCCTCTCCACCATCCATTCTATCCAGGCCTGAGCACCCTATCCATGCTTCAGGCCACATTTGCAGGCAGTTTGAGGATGTTAGGAGCGGCCAGGGAGCAAGGACCTGTGACCAGAGATACTTCTAAAGTACTAGGCCTTGAATAGGGCAGGGGTGAGGTTGCTTTCTTTTTATGTACAGTGCTTACTATATTTTACTTATAATGCTTAAGAACTGTTTTTTAAAAAAAATGTGGATTTCTCAACTTAAATGCTTGAAACTAGTGTTGGCATCATGGTGGTAAAGTTTGTGAAATTGAGGGAGGAGACATATCAGAGATGGAGCGGAGGAACATGGACTAAAGGGAAAGGGAGAAATGGGATGAGGGGGAGAGTCATCGAGACTGACTGGGGAACAAGGGAAATGGGAGGATATAGAAGGGTAGCAGAAAGCAATAAGAAAGGCATTAGGAGAAAGGGGTGATGAGGGGGGCAGGTATGAAGAGGATGGGAGCAGTGACAGAGGAGGCAACAGCAGTGGAATTGGTAAGGGGTGCTGCAACAACAATAGCTTACAATCATATAGATTCTTTAATAGGGTAAAATGCCCCAAGGCATTTCACAGGATCATTATCAAGAAATACAGAGCCATATAAGAAGATATTATGGCAAATGATCAAAGGCTTGGTCAAAAAGGTACGTTTTAAGGGCCATCTTAAAGGAGGAAAGCAATCTATAAAGGTTGAGAGGTTTAGGGAGGGAATTCCAGAGCTTAGGCCCTAAACAGCTGAAAGCACGGCCAACCTAAGGTAGAGCAATTAAAATCGGACTTGCACAGGGAGCAAAATTGGTGAAACACAGATATCTCACATGGTTGTAGGCTGCAGGAGGTTAGAGAGATAAAGAGAGAGGAAAGGTCACGGAGGGATTTGGAAACGAGGATGCGAATTTTCAAATCAAGGTGTTGACCAAACAGGGGCCAAAGCAGGTTAGAGAACAGTGGGTGAATGGGACTTGGTACACATCCTGTCCTAATTCGCACTATCAGAGAATTGTTGGTAAAGGTAAGGCATAGGGAAGGCAATGATGTGTGATGCTCTGGGAGAAAAGTCAGATAAGAAGCCTATGAGCAGAATTTTCTGCCTGTCGGGTGGGTAGGGCGGGCCGTGCGGGAGCGGGCAGGCACGGACCCGATCACCGCCCACGCTGCTATTTTACACAGGCGGACCACTCAGTGTGAAACTCGGCTCCCGAGGACAGTGGGGGTGGGCGGGCAGCGGCGGGACTGCTGCGACCACCGGGTCCAATGGTGTCCTGGCGGCCTGTTTAAAAGAGCACCTGCAGCCTTGCAAAGGCTGTCAAACACGGCCAGCAGAAGGGCTCTCCAGAGCACTGCTGGTGAGCAGGGCAGGCAGGAGGGTAGGGCAGGGCAGGGGACCACTGTGCCCCTCGTTTCTCAGACGACTGCCTTGCTGCCCTCCCCGAGGAGGTGGCAGCACGGTGGGAGGTCCTCGTAACCCAGGACAGGAGGGAGGCGGCCCTCCACATAACCAAACGTGCCTGGGAGGAGGTGGTGGAGGTGGTGAGCTCCCGCGACATGATGCAACGCACCTAGATCCAGCATCACAAGCGTTTCAACGACCTCTTGTGCTCAGGAAGGGTGAGTACCATGTTGGCATTGGTCACTTAACACAGCAGGTAGGCTTCCCCCCCCGCCGTCACCAAGTCTGAGTGTAGTGACTGCATTGAATCATTGACGGCATGTGTCCTTCACTGGGTGGGCCAGCGGATATTGCCCACGCCGAGTTCACCCTAAGAGGGTGGTGATGAGATGGGTTCTGCACCCGCAGCATGTAGTACAGTGACACCCACATGACTGTTTTGGGGGCAGCCTGGAGGATCTGCCCCTAGGCGCAGTGCTGGAACTCCAGGACATGTCAAAGTCAAAGTCAGGGTGATGAGATGCTGGGAGGGGAGCTTCAAGGTGGCATGGCAGATCTGCTGCCCTCTGCGCTCCAAGTGCTTGTGCCTCCTTGCTGTGGAAGGTTAGACGGTGTGGTGCCTAATGTGATGTAGGCAGCATTTGGCCAAGGGAGGGGGGTGGGGGGGGGGTGGGGGGAGGGTGGGCACAGGCCTGGCATCTTTGTGTGAGTGTTCAGCAGCAGCGGGGTGAGGAGGCACTGGAGCCCCACAATGTCCCACTCTGGTTGAGGTGGGCCGGCAGTGAAGAGATTCCAGGTACAATTAGCATTAATCAATGCTCTTCTCTCGTTTTCAGGAGAAGAATGCTCATAATGCCGCCGAGCGGGTGAGGACTGGCGGAGGGCCAGCCCAGTTGGCCATCATTTCCAGGTTCGAGCAGGAGGCCCTCAATCTGGAGAGGCGCCATGTGCCCAGGTCCACCGGTGTCGGTGAGGCTGGGGTGCCACGGGCAGGTGTGTTTGCCAGGCACTGATGTCACCATTAGTGTCCCAGCAGCCATGGCAGTGCTGAATGTTAAGTGATTGAAGTTTTCAACATAGCTTGACCATTGCTTATGAAAGGATGAAGCATAATGATCCAAGGGACAGGGATGCACATTGATATTGTCTCCACGTTAACTAATCAAATGTCCTTGTTCTTCCTTTCAGCATCAGCAGAGCAGGGCCATGAGGAGGAGCGGCAGAGGCCCCCTCTCACACCTGAGGGCTCAGAAGTCTCTGGCCCACCAGTGTCACACCATCCCTGCCAGGCAGGCACCAACACAGATACTAGCACCTCGGTGGGAATTAGCTCATCAGCTAATGTCCTGGGGCACGGCGGTGAAGGAATTTCACAGTCGTTGGAGGAGCTGGCGGAGACAGAGAGTGGCCAGGGCGCCAGCAGTCGGAAGACTGCAGGGGACCAGGTACATGCTCAGTCGGTGGCTGATAATGGGCCTCTGGAGTCGTTTGTGAGGCAGCAAACGCTGGAAGTCCAGCAGGGTGCGCGGGAGGATCTGGCAGAGAAACATGAGGCTATGCTTGGCTTGGTCTCTGTGCTGGAGGAGTCCATGCGGACCATCGCCGATGCAATAAGCCTCATGGCTGAGCGCCATGCTTCCTCCATGGAGAGAGTGGAGACTCTTGTGGAGAGGCTCCTCTAGGAGACCAATCAGGGCTTCCTGTGGATGCGCTCAGACCAGCAAGCCCTCACATCGGCATTGACCTCAGCTTATCAGTGCCAATGTGGGGGATGGTCTAGGCACCAAGTTTCCCAGCTCAGTGCCCATCCATCTACAGTGAGCAGGGTGGTCCGAAGCAACCTCATGTCAGTGCATCAGCTGCCTGTCGTCTCTGCGGGCTCCTCTCAGGGCGCTCCGGATGATGGCAGCAGCTCCTCCGTCCCTCTGCCAGTGACCGTTGCATCCAATGAGGCTGCAACGACTGGGGAGATGCCAGCTGTGGATCTGGCAGATCCCCTCCCAGGCAGGGCCAGCACAGGCTCCACAGGCCAGAGGACGTCCACCAAGGTCATCGAGGCCAACAGGATAGCACAGTGAGCAAGCTCTCTCAGATGTCAGTCCCAGCGAGAGAGGAGCACCTAGACATGGCACCCAAAAGCGGAAATTTAAGCCACCTTACGCACACCATGGGTTTCTCACGGCTTTTATGTTGCCCCTGATTAGTTGGTGTGCTGTTTAACACCTTTTGTCATTTTGTTTCCTTAAGTTCATCTTGTTATATCATTAAAATTAGACATGTGACCATGGCTGAGGGTGACTCTTTTCCACTGCAGGTGGTTGGTTACCCATGATGTTATGAGTGGGTTGTGTCACATTGAGCTTTATTGACAAGGCCCTTAGTTAACGTTCCTATCAAGGCAGATTTAGCATTTAGGTATTGAGTATAGAGTCTGCAGCACAGGCTTGTGTTGAAGGTCCATCTGTGGTGTGCTAGCTGAAGGAAGATGCCCAGGTCAGCATTTACCCCCTCAGCATTTCCCTGTGTGTGCTCATCCTCGGACTCACTGCAGCAACTGCATCTACATTTTCTTTGTCCACAGCATCGTCCCTTGCCAGCACAAGATTGTGAAGAGCGCAGCATGCAATCACTATCACCGAGACACGAATTGGGGGGTACTGGAGTGCGCCCCCTGAGCAGTCCAGGCATCAGAAGCGCATCTTGAGAAGACCGATGGTTCTCTCTACCACAGCCCTTGTGGAGGCCTGGCTCCTATTGTACCTTCTGCTCAGCTTCTGTTATTGGATAGCAGAGAGGAGTCCTGAGCCACCTTGTCACCCAGCAGCCATCCATCCAGCCGGGCCGGAGCACTGAAGAGCCCCGGCACCTGGGAGTGTCTGAGGATGTAGGTGTCGTGGGAGCTGCCTGGTCACCTTGCACAGACTTGTAGAATCAGCATCCTGTGATCACACACTAGCTGCACATTCATGGAGTGGAAGCCCTTCCTGTTGACGAAGACACCGGGCTCACCTGCTGGCGCCTTGATGGCCACATGTGTGCAGATTAAAGCACCCTGGATGCGGGGGAAGACAGCAATGAACAGAGCATCTATCACCTGCTTGATACAAGTGTAGACAGCTGATTGGGAGATACTGCAAAGATCACCGACCGAGCCCTGGAAGGAGCCAGAGGCATAGAAGTTGAGGGCAGCTGTGACTTTTACAGCCACCGGCATGGGGTGTCCACCCACACAGTTAGCGGAGATCTCAGGGCCTATCATCTGACAGATCAAGTTGACTGTCTCCCTTGACAGTCGGAGCCTCCTTCGGCACTGCACCTCAGACATATTGAGGTAGCTGCTTCGCTGCCTGTATACCCTGGCAGCAGGATAGTGGCGTCTTCTGCGGCCCCTTCTGCCTTGGACTTCCTGTTGGCCCTGCACCCCTTGTGCCTGTGCCTCTCCTCCCAAAGGTGGCTCCCCTAGAGGCTGAATGTGCACTCCTGGCCTCCTCCCCTTTCTAGCCCTCCCTTCCTCCTCAGAGGAGGTGCCTCCAGTGGAGAGCACAACTCCCATTCCCAGGCTAAGGGAAGGTTTCCTGAAACCTGCTGGCCCCAAAAAGGATCTTCACTGTAGCGTGCTGACCTGATGGTTGTGAGTCATGTCCAAGCAGCTGGTATGAGTTTTGAAGCATTTCTGCTCACACAGGCATGTATCAGTAATCTTCCAAATTAAATATCTGACTAAGCACATTCACGATCCCACTGACCCGTCTTATCCTGCCCGTGGATGAGGTTTATACAAATGTGTCCTACCCACCTGCCTGTTGCACCCATGTGACGACCTGAAAATCGCACGGGCCACGAAAAATCGCCATCAATTGGTGCCTCAAGGGCCTTAAGTGGCCCCTTAATTAATGGTGGACGCGCATCGGAGACCCATTGCCTGCCTGCCCACCAAAATATTGCGATGGCACGCCGTGAAGCTCGCCCAGTGTCACTGTGTGTCATTTTACGCGTTGGAGGCCCCCACACGCCAACTGGAAAGTTCTGCCCTATGTGTGCTTTTCTGTTGCTGTCAGCCAGATTTCTCCCCTCAGCCAGTTACTGGAGTTTCCTACAGCCCTGGTTGGATCTTTGTCCTGACTCATGATTCTAAACCTGGCCTACAGGCCTACCCAAATCCATTACCACACTTGCAGCCAGAAACTTGGCAAGTGGACTGCCACCCCAAAACAAACTTGCGGTCCTGACTGGATCCTTTCCTACTTGACAGCCCATTCAATAAATCTGTGCTTTGTGGGTTTGTACCAGAAAATAGTTATGGAAAATCCTTTACCTACTAGTTCACTAATATCCTTCAGTGAAGGAAAAATCTGGCATATGCATGACTCCTGACAAACACTAGATTCAGAAGTAGCTTACTTAGCTGACCTTGTTTAAAAAAACACAGATTGCGGGAGCTCTTGCACTGCCAGTTCAAAAGGCCTCAATTTCTAAGATCAACAGGGGATGGGCAATAAACCAATTTCCCAACATTGCCTACACACTGGAAACAAATACATAAAACAACATTGGCCTTCAGCCATAGTTGCAATCCTCCCATGACTGGCACCCTATAACCAGGGACACTCAGCTTCTGACCTCATTACAGATTTGGTTCAAAGATGGACAAAAGAGCTGAACTTCAGAGGTGAGGTGAGAGTGACTACAATTGACATCAAGGCAACCGAGTATGGCATCAGCATCAAAGAGCCCCAACAAAACTGGAGTCAATGGGAATCGGGGAAAAATGTCCACTGGTTGGCGTCATACCTAGCACAAAGAAAGATGGTTGTGGTTGTTGGAGGTCAATCATCTCAGGTCCAGTACATCACTGCAGGAGTTCTTCAGGGTAGTGTCCGAGACCCAACCATCTTTAGCTGCTTCATCAATGACCTTCTTTCCATCATAAGGTCAGAAGTAGGGATGTTCACTGATGATTGCACAATGTTCAGCATCATTTGTGACTCCTCAGATGCTGAAGCAGTCCATGTCCAAATGCAGCAAGACCTGGACAATATCCAGGCTTGGGCTGACAAGTGGCAAGTGACACTTGTGCCACACAAGTGCCAGGCAATGACCATCTCCAACAAGAGAGAATCTAACTATTGTCCCTTGATGTTCAATGGCATTACCATCGCTGAAGCCCTATTAACATCTGGGGGGCTTGACCAGAAACTGAACTGGGCTAGCCACATAAATACTGTGGGTAGAAGGGCAGGTCAGAGGCTAGGAATCCTGTGGCGAGTGACTCATCTCCTGACTCCCCAAAACCTGTCCACCATTTACAAGGCACAAGTCAGGAGTGTGATGGAATATTCCCCACTTGCCTGAATGAGTGCAACTCCAACAACACTCAAGAAGCTTGACACTATCCAGGACGAAGCAGTCTGCTTGACTGGCACCCCATCCACAAACATTCACTCCCTCCATCACTGATGCACAGTAGCAACAGTGTGTACCATCTACAAGATGCACTGCAGGAATTCACCAAGGCTCCTTAGACAGCACCTTCCAAACCCACGACCACTACCATCTAGTAGGAAAAGGGCAGCAGATAGGTGGGAACACCACCACCTGGAAGTTCCCCTCCAAGTCACTCATCATCCTGACTTGGAAATATATCGCCATTCCTTCACTGTCACTGGGTCAAAATCCTGGAACTCTCTCCCTAACAGCACTGTGGGTGTACCTTTACCATAGGTACTGCAGAGGTTCAAGGCGGCAGCTCACCACCGCATTCTCAAGCACAATAAGGGATGGGCAATAAATGTTGGCCTAGCCAGCGATGCCCACATCCCATAAAAAAAAGTGAATTAAAAAAAACCATGACCAAAGAGCTCTTAGAGTCGTCCTTCCTTTCTATACCATTCCAACTACCATCTCTCACCTGAAAGAGAGAAGCAAACAAAAAGAAACTGGCGGGAAGCAGTGGAGAGAAGATATAGAGACAGTTGTACATATGGCAGCGTGAAGAAACAGCCTGTAGCCAACAGACAGGAGGGAGCAGACCATATGCTGTGAGCAATGCCATGGGAGTTCCACATCAATTATCATTAAAAATCCTCTATACATGCACACTTGTTCCAAAACTTGTCACAATCTTTTGCCATGCTTTAACATTGAAATTTCCTATGTAAACAGGTACCTGTAACAACATAGTTGCAGATAATCTGCCACAATTGGCACTGTGGTGCCTCTTGCTCCCACCGTCCAGAGTAACTCCGTGCCACACCTCCAAACTGGCTGCCTATTGTGTGTTTTTATTTTAACATTTCCACAAAGGTTTAAAACTTTGAGAGTAATTTTAACCTAATGAACCTGATAGAGAATTAGCACAACCAGATTGGCCCTCCCATTTCTTTGACTTCAAAATAAATTGAAATTGGGCAGGGTCTGAATTAGGGACGAATCTGAGTGCATTAGTGTCCTAGCAGGCACTTTAGGTTAAAATTACCTTACCCCCACAAATTCAAAAATGTGTGCCTGGTCAGAATTTTTTTCTCTGAGGGTAGTGAGTCTTTGGAACTCTTCCTCAAAAGGCGGTGGAAGCAGAGTCTTTGAATATTTTTAAGGCAGAGCTAGATAGATTCTTGATAAGCAAGGGGGTGAAAGGTTATGGGGGCAGGCGGGAATGTGGAGTTGAGGTTACAATCAGATCAGCCATGCTCTTATTGAATGGTGGAGCAGGCTCGAGGGATCGAGTGGCCTACTCCTGCTCCTAATTTGTATGCTCGTGTATATATATCTGGTCATTGAGTATGGAGAAGCCAATTTACATTTTTAAAAATGTAATATAATAACTTCAGGCTATTTTAAAAGGAAGAAGCTATCCAAAGATCTTTATCTGAAGAAAGACAGGACAATCCTACTAGTGTCCTGACCAACATTTGCCCCTCACTAACATCACTAAAACCGATTAATCGTTCATTTATTTCACTGGTGGAGTCTTTGACATACACTAATTCGTTGCCATGTTGCCCTACATTACAATAGTCACTACACTTCAAAAGTTAATTAATTAGCTCTTGAAAGGTGCAAGCCATTTCTTGCTTTAGCTTGATTGTACAAACAATTGTCCCAAAATTAAGGCATTGTGAAGACTCCCAGAGAATTAGGCACTCACCTGGGTTATTCTATGGATAATATCAGTAGACTTTTGATAGCAAAAATATAAAATTCATTTGGATCATGGGTACAAATTACTAAGCCCAGAACCTGGGAAAATCAGCAGAGTTATCTCTCATTCTGTTGTTGCTAGTGAGTGCGAAAAATGACAAAAGTTGTTTGCCTGCTGAATAACATATTCGTCACCTTCCATATACATATGTGGACAACACACTGGATGGCCCTGCATTTGTTACCAGTGTTAACTGTGCGTCTCAAGATCTTATTGAAGGAGATGTCATGGTATTGTCATAGCATCTTTACTTAGCTTCTACATCCTAATGAAGTACTTTATGCCAGGGACAACGTGATACGTACCAGTGGAGCCCAGCAAGTACAGCTTGCACACAATTTTAGTTCATGAGTTATCTTTCCCTTCTCTTGCTGGTTCATATTTAGTGGGGCACCAAATCAACTGATACTGTACCCAATTTATTCATAGCTGTGCAAGTACAACAAATACTCTGCAGCAATGAAATGTCATGAAGGGTTATCAACACTCATACCTGCACTATGTGATTTTTAGAACATGCTGCACTTCAGATTCTATGAGCATGTTTTCTGCCTAGTAGATTTATTAACGCAAACATGAAGCACGCAAGTGGGGGCTTGGAAATGGATAGGAAATCTATTCTGCAGGAGCACCTGGAATTTACCCAAGTCCTTCATAAATACGTCTGCACAAATTTGTGAAATGTATTAATTTAAATATTTAAATCAATTTAAACTTAGGAAAACAAGACAGATTTCTCATCCATTTCAGATGGAATTGTACTGCATAGTCTGCTCATCCCTCTGAAGTGATTGTAAATGGTACCATGTAATGGAATTCTTAAAAGAGAAAGATAATTTTACAATTGTTTTCATTGAATTCTTTACATTTTCATTTTTCTAGTACCTTATTTTCTAGTACCTTAGGGCTGGCTTTTTTGTTTTGCAGCTTTATCCGTCAGAAAAAAATTATTCTGTCTTGATTGTATCACAGCTTATGGATATTACATACAATCAATCAAAAGTGGTCTAATATTGTCTGCAAAATTACCTTATAGCCGATTGTAATTGAAGCATTTTAGCACAAGCTGCAAAGTTGCATTGCAACCGTCAAGTTATTTGGTGGTGGTGATGATTTAAACCATTATAAATATAATATCTCATACCTTAAGAGGCCCAAGATGAAAGGGCACATGCCAAGGAGCTTAGCAAGCTCTAGACCTGGGCTGCGTTCACCCAACATTAAGCTTTCTATGTAAACCTTGAGGCACTCATGTCAGTGGCTGAGGAGGCTGCCATTACAGGCTTGAAGTCAGCAGGGAATAAGCTGTGGAACTATGCCATTTGTTACAAGGAGACCTTAGCCACCTTGAAGCACCGCCAGCTTCAATCCAGGTCACAACACCTTCAGCTTTTTTTTTTACTTCTTTATCCTTCCATACTAGCTTAAGGACCCATACAGTATCAACAATATGCTACCCTCACCTGTATCAAATAGGTGATTGATGCATTAGTTAGCATTGCCAACACTTCCAGGCCTTTTCTCACTAAACAGAAGAAGCAAGAGGTGACTTTGCAATGTCAGCACACTGCTACAATTTCCAAGTGATGGGGATCATTCATAGTCTTTATGTGGCCCTCCAACTAGGTTCCTACTCTTCACCACATGCTCCTCCCCAGTTGTTCAGTGTGTCTCAAGCAATACAACCTCAAATACACTAACTGCATTATTCAGGGTATTCAGGATTCACTCCAGATTCACTTTCACCCTCTTCCTCCATGCTCTTACATGCAAAATAACCAAGATTGCACCTTCTCAGAGCTCGTCTTTTCTGAGCTCTCCTCCTGTTCAAAGCTATTCTTTCATGCTCAGTCGCATCACATTGCTCAAGTAGAGAAATTGCCTTGATGTGTTCTATGTTGGAAGAACTTGAATATTGTAACAGACATGGGCTCAGTCTGCAGCCCATCCTTTTTTTTGCTAAATGCCCATGAATCATGCTGCTAGGTCCTGCTACAAAGAAATCCTTTGAAGACATTAATTTCCTAAGCTTTTAATTTGACATTATAGCTTGAATGTGTGACTTGCTAAGATATGGGTATTCAAGGTTAGCAAGGAAAGAGTGCCTGTGTGAGGACTCAGTAAATGTAGGACAACCCAACAGTCAACACTCAGTGTTGATACTTCGGTCATCGAGCAAAAAGCACTTTTAGGCAGCTTTCACTTTGGCATCTTCCCTAAGTTGCATTGATGCAGCACCTACAAATGGATGCAGAAGGAGTAACTTTTGCATCTCTTTCTAGACATTCCGTTGACCTTGGCAGCCACATCTTAAAATGTTACAATGCATCCGCAGAGGGCAAACACCAGGGAGTGCCAAATAGAGCCTCCTCATATTCGCTCATGCAGAAGCATTTCCACTTCCCAGCGATCAAAGAGAGCATTATTGTGCTGCATCATTCTACTATTTATCCACAAGTTCCATTTCCTGCCTCTGTATTTGTATTGTTAATCACTGCTTATTACAAGCTACTCTTTTTTTATCCCATATGACCTTTGGAAAGGCAGAAAAATAAAATCTAACCCACATGCAACTCCTTACTTTTAAGTGGCTGCATGCCTTTAATTCTGTTGCACAGCCTTTCAAGGGCTTAAGTAATACACTGGGCTGGATTTAGTATAGCCCGCTGGAGTGGGACCGGTGGCAGGCGGGCTCATACAATCATAAGGGAGAGGAGACCACACATCCCATTCCAGCCAACGGGAAAACTGACCCCCTTTAAGAGTCAGCGGGGGGGGGCTGATGCAGTGAACCCACCCGCTATCTAATTAGGCTTGTCACCGAGCCACTTGAAGGTCATTTAGTGGTGGCTCAGGCATTCTGTAAAACTTGCATGGTTTTCCCGTGCCTTCTGGTGTAGAAATGAATCAATCCTCCCTCTGGCAAATTCTTATTTATAACATAACTTTCCAGATTCTGCTTCCCCAATCAATCGTAGGGAGATGGAGGATGCACTCATGTGAGAATTGTAGCATTAGGGTGCAGCGGCTTCATTTGCACCAATCCTATAATTATAGTGTAAATGTTGATTACATTTAGGTTATGGGCTAACCTGAAACTGAAGCAAAGTAGAGACTTCCTGGAGCAAGAAGTCTCATTTCATTTCATTCAAGGCTGTATATTCAAATTACATTAAACAATTTTAGTACCAGTGTGAAGCTAAAACAGCTCTGCACTGACAATAAACTTGTAGTGTAAATGCATGCTACATTTGCTACACAGGAACCAACTGTTTGTTAGGTCTCTAAGTATTCAATTTACTCGTTCCTGATTACCTAACAGTCTGCCACCAATGCTTACAATTTTTCCCCTTGATGCTCTTTAGCTTTAACCAAAAGTACTCAATTCCCCACTTGCAACATGCTTTTTCTCAAATTATATGTAATTTCTCCCTATCAAATAATACTGATCTATCTTGTGACAGCTTGGCATACATAGTTGGTACTACTGTCATCTCTGAGACAGAAAAGTGAAGTGTGTTTAGACCAAATTTAACATGTGACCACATCATATAGATTGAAATTGCAGTGCAGGACTAAAGGAATGTTGCACTGAAGTGTGTGCGCGCTTGTCCAGGATGGTAAAGGTCACATGGCACCATTCAGAAAACAGCGGTTCATCATCCTGGCCAACACTCTTCCCTCAAACAAGAGCAAACAGATTCACAGGCTATTCCTCTAATTGATGCTTGTAGGATCTGTGTGTATAGAATGATTCCTACATTTAGAACTATAATTTTCTGACACTTTACTATAAATTCACCACATAAAATCATCATTGCACTTCAAAGTCGTTTGTTGGGCAGAATCATGTCCTCACCACCATGGCGAGTTTGGTAGTGAGCAGGCGCATTTAACTGGGCACCAGTGTGCTGGGTGTGGATCCTGCCAGCTTTCCACCTCCACGCTGATTAAGTCCATGGGGGAGGTCCCCATGAATGACCTCCCTACTCTGCCACCAATTGAGGCCCTTAAGTGGGCAATTAGTGCCCACCTGCCCAGTTAAGGGCCTCACCCCACCACAACGGCTATTAACTTAGTGGGGGCTGCTCGCCATGCGAGGAACAGAATAAGCAAACCCTGGTGTAATTTGCTTGCAGAATCCCGGGGTTGGATGGGGAGCGGGGTGGTTCCCTCATTCAATGGAACTCAGTGTCTGATCAAAGGACCCAATATCAGAAAGGGGGGGCACTGCTGAAAGTCAACCCTCCTCCTCTCTGACACACACACCACCACTGCCTGGGTCCCTCCTCCATCCAAAGCCTCAGGTAGGTTTTGTTCCAGCAGTAGCCACCACCTCCCCATTGGTACTGCCGAGTTCAGAAGAGTTGCTGGTCTCTGATTGGCCAGCAGCTCCCAGCAAGCGGGTCTTCCACCACTGGGGTTCTTGATCCCGGGGTAAGGTCCACAACCGGCCTCATAAGTGTTTGAGTGGCACAGATTATGGCAAAACCTTCTCTAAGAGAGGCAAGAGGGGGGTCTCGCCAATTCTCCATTTGGCAGCTGAGACCCCCATTGCCGTCACAATATTCTGCCTGTTGTGTGAGAAGTACTTTGATATGGATAGAGGAAGTGATAAAGGCAGAACTTATAGATCACCCATGAGTGGCATTGCATAATTAAGGCAGAGGTGGGTAGATTCTTGGTAAGTAAGGGGGTGATAGGTTATCAGGGTGCAGGACGCAGATTTGAGGTTACTATCATATCAGTCATGACTTTATTAAATGGCGAAGCAGGTTCAAGGGGCCGAATGGCCTATCCTGCTCCTTGTTCATATAAACTATTTACAAAGTAGACAAGCAATCCAGGACCAGCAAAAAAACTGATCCTGGAACCCATTCACCAGTAGTAGAATGGAGAAAATATCAAAAAGTGGATTAGCACCTAACAACTAACAACAAAGCTGTATGAAGGAAAATAGCCCCTTAAATAACACCCCTTCAGAGTCCTTTAAGCACCATGATTTGCTGGGTGAATTTATCACACGGTGAGTCATGATGGGATAGGCCAACTTCACAAAGGAGTCCAGTATAGCACTTGTTTTTAATATTATAATGTTTTTGAATACTTTTGATATGCTCCCATTCCTATGGGAATGCCCGATTCAATATGATGGATGGCACATTTTTAGCACCAGACAAGCCTACCACATTCAACCTTAGGAACGTGTTCATTGCCTGAAAAACAGGCATGACATGATTCAATCTCCTGACCAGAAATCTATTTTAGAGATTGCTCTTACAGCCTTCCTCATTAGCTATATAAGGAAATCATACATGTGGAGGATGTGGAGCTGAGGTTACAATCAGATCAGCCAAGACCTTACTGAATGGTGGAGCAGGCTCGAGGGACCAAGTGGCCGACTCCTGCACCTAATTTGTATGTTCATATATTCATTGCCGACTGCCACATTTTCTCACCTCTCCTTTCTGTTCCGACTTCATCTATCCATTCAACCTGAGAGATATTTGCATTTACCTTGGTTAGTACATTAGAATGTTCAGTCCAAATGGCTGCCTGTCTGCCTGCTCCCCTTGTGTCTGTGCTTACAACACTCACCAATTACAAATTTCCCATCCTTATCATTACTCTCATAGGCTCAGACGTCTACAGCACAAGAGGCCGCCATTTGGCCCATCATGTTCGTGCCAGTCAACAAAGATCTGGCTACACTAATCCCATTTTCCAGCGCTTGAGGCTATGGCAACGCAAGTGAATATCTAAATATTTCGTCTGACTCAACCATCCTTTCAGGCAGTGAGTTCCGGATTCCCACAACCCTCTGGGTGAAAATATTTCTCCTCAACTCCCCTCTTAGCCATCTGCCTCTTATCTTAAATCTATGCCTCCTTTACTATTGGAAAAAGCACCTACCTATCCACCCTATCTATGCCCCTCATAATCTTATACACCTCTATCAGGTCCCCTATCAGCCTTCGTTGCTCCAAGAAAAACAACCCCAGCCTATCCAATCTTTCCTCCAACCCAGGCAGCATCCTGGCAAATCTCCTCTGCACCCTCTCCAGTGCAATCACATCCTTCCTATAATGTGGTGAACAGAACTGCACGCAGTACTCCAGTTGTGGCCGAACCTGTGTTTTATACGGTTCCAGCATAACCTCCCTGCTCTTGTATTTTATGCCTTGGCTAATAAAGGCAAGTATCTCATATGCCTTCTTAACCACCTTGTCTACCTGCCCTGCTACCTTCAGGGATCTATGGATATGCACAACAAGGTCCTCTTGATCTTCAGTACTTTCCAGGGTCCTACCAATCATAGTGTAATACCTTGCCTTGTTAGCCCTCCCCAAGTGCATTACCTCTCTGTTCCAGGTTGAATTCCATTTGCCACTGCTCTGCTCATCTGACCGGTCCATTGATATCCTCCTGCAATTTACAACTATCCTCCTCACTATTCATCACCCTACCAATTTTCGTGTCATCCGCGAACTTCTTGATCATACCCACTACATTTAAATCCAAATCATTTATGTGCACCACAAACAGCAAGGGCCCCAGCAAAGAGCCCTGCTTCTCAGCTAATTTTGGATTAAAAGTGCCACTTTGGCTTGGATCCCATGGGCTCTTACTTTCTGGACCAGTCTGCCATGAGGAACCTCATCAAAAGCCTTGCTAGAGTCCATGTAGACCACATCAAATGCACTACCCTCATCAACACTCCTGGTTACCTCCTCAAAAAATTTGATCAAATTTGTCAAGCACAACCTTCCCTAAACAAATCCATGCTGACTATCCCTGATTAACCTGTGTCTCCCCAAGTGCAGATACATTCTGTCCCTCAGAATTCCTTCTAGTAATTTCCCCACCACTGAGGTTAGACTGACTGGCCTGTAATTTCCTGGTCTATCCCCTTCCTCCCTTTTTTAATAATAGGACAACGTTAGCAGTCCCCCAATCCTCTGGCACCTCACCCTGTGGCCAGAGAGGATTTGAAAATTACTGCCAGGGCCCCCGATATCTCTTCCCTTGCCTCCCTCAAAAGCCTAGGATACATCCCATCCGGGCCTTCGAAGTTATCCACTTTTAAGGCCGCTAAACCTGCTAGTACCTCCTCTCTCTATGTTAATTTCCTCTAATATTTCACAGTCCTCCACCCTGATGTCTATATCTGTTTCATCCTTTTACACTGTGAAGACCCACGTAAAGTATTCATTGAGGACTGTACCCATGTCTTCTAGGTCCACACACAGATTACCTCTATGGTCCCTAATTGGCCCTACTCTTTCCCTAGTTATTCTCTTGCTCTTTATATATTTAAAATGCAACTTTGGGTTTTCCTTTATTCTGCCCAACAATGCTTTCTCATGCACTTTCTTAGCTTTCATAATTTCCTTTTTAAGTTCCCCTCTGCACTTTTTATACTCCTCTAAGGACTCTGCTGTATTGAACCCTCGGTATCTGCCATAAGCTCTTTTTCTCTTAATCCCAACCTTTATGTCCTTTCACATCCAGGGTTCTCCAGACTGGGTCTCCCCCTTTGTCTTTATGGGAACATATTTGCCCTGTACTCTCACTATTTCCTCCTTGAATGCCTCCCACTGCTCTGACACAGTTTTATCTGCAAGTAGCTGCTCCCAATCCACTTAGGCCAAATCACGTCTCATCTTAGTAAAATTAGCCTTTCCCCAGTTCAGAACTTTTACTCCCAGCCCAACCTTATCCTTTTCCATGACTATGCTAAATCTAACTGAGGTATGGTCACTATCGCCAAAATGCTCCCCTACTGATACGCCTTCCACCTACCCAGACTCATTTCCAAATATTAGGTCCAGAACTGCTCTTCCTTTGTTAGGTTTTCTACATACTGGCTAAAAAAGTTCTCCTGGATGCAACTTAAGAATTTTGCTCCCTCCCTACCTTGCACTATTCCAGTTAATATTTGGGTAGTTAAAATCTCCTACTATTGCTGCCATATTGTCCTTACACTTTTCTGAAGTTTGATTATATATTTGATCCTCTATCTCTCCCTGACTGTTTGGGGGCCCACAGTACACACCCAACAGTGTGTTTGTCCCTTTTGCTTTTTTTTTTACTTCTACCCATATGGCTTCATTTGATGACCATTCCAAAATATCATCCCTCCTCACTGCTATGATTGATTCCTTGATCAATATTGCAACCCCCCACCTCTTCTATTCCCCCTCTCTATCTCGTCTGAATACTCTATAACCAGGAATGTTGAGCTGCCAATCCTGCCCTTCTTTTAGCCAAGTCTCAGTCATAGCTATGATATCATACTCCCATGTGCCTATCTGTGCCCTCAGCTCGTCTGCCTTATTCCTCAGGTCCCTTGCATTAAAATATGTTCCATTTAGCCTTGCTAAACTCGCTTCTTTCTTATCTAGCCTATGTTTCCTCTGCCTTCCAGACTCACTTACTAGCGTTTTAACTTCTAATTCCATCTCAGCTTCTTTCCCCTTGAACTACTTTTCAGGGTCCCATCCCCCTGCCAATTTAGTTTAAATCTGCCCCAACAGCATTTATAAACCTCCCCGCGAGGATGTTGGTCCCGTTCCTGTTCAGATGTAACCCGTCCAACTTATACAGGTCTCACCTGCCCCAGAAACAGTCCCAATGCCCCAGGAATCTAAAGCCGCACTCCCCCCTCCCCCCGCCCCCCCAACCCCACCTCCCTCCTGCACCATCTCTCCAGCCACACATTCATCTGCTGTATCCTTCTGTTCCTATACTCACTACTGCGTGGCACCAGGAGTAATCTGGAGATTACTACCTTTAAAGTCCTGCTTTTCAATTTCCTACCTAACTCCCTAAAGTCTGCTTGCAGAACTTCATTTCTCTTTCTTCCTATGTCATTGATCCCAACATAGACCTCTGGCTGTTCACCCTTACCCCTTCAGAATATCCTGCAGCCGTTCTGTGACACCCTAGACCCTGGCACCCAGGAGGCAACATACCATCCTGGGGTCACCTCTCCGGCCACAGAAGCACCTGTCTACTCCTCTCACTAACTAATCCCCTGCCAATATTGCCCTTCCGCGTTTCCTCCCACCCTGAGCAACGGACCAACCACAGTGCCACGGCCTTTGCTTGGGTTGGCCTCCACAGAGGATCCAAGACCGAAAGACAGTTTGCGAGCGAGATGCACTTGGGGGATTCCCTCATTACCTGCCTGGACTCCTTCTACCGTCTGGCAGTCACCTATCCCTCTCTGCTTGCACTTCCTTAAGCTGCGGGGTGATCATGTCCTGAAACGTGCTACCTCAGCCTCATGAATGCATCGTCGTGCCCCCAGATGCCGCTCAAGCTCCAAACCCAGAGCTAGAGTTATTCCAGTCAGAGACACCTCCTGCACACATGGTCATCCAGGCTGCCAGAGCATCTAGGATTTCCTAGCGCAGGATGTGCAAATCACAGGACTGAGTTCCCCAGACATATCTTAACCAAACAGAATATGGACCCTTGCTTCTATTTTACACTTAAAACCTTGGCAGATAAACTACTGTTCAAGGAGAGACCATTTTAACCTGCAACTCAGCAAAAACGGATTTCGCCCTCTTTTGAACTAAGTGTTCAACTGCACAAATCACGTCCAACGAAATAAGGCTCTGCTGGGGTTCGAACTCCTGTTTACTGGACAGGCACTTTAACTAAGTTTCCATATGGTTATCCATATGGTTTCAACATTTTATCCTTCTGATGCTATATCTATCCTTTCTACACCATTATATCAAAGCTAGTCGTAGGCTAATCTACTGTTTACAATCTTACTGATGGTTCTTATTTACCTCATCAAAAATCAAATGTCTTTGGTTTCAGTATCAAATACTGTCAGGATGGAAAATTCTCTCACCTCAGTCACCTCCATGCCAAAACTAAATTGGCTACTATAGACATACATGATCTACAGTTTGCGAATGACTGCAGCGCCGTTGCCCACTCTGAGCCAGATTTGCAAACCGCTCTCAATCTCTTCAATTCTGCATACAAGAAGCTCAGCCTGTCCTTGAATGTTGCGAAAATAAAACTCATATAATCAACCTACACCTGGTCAGCTAAATATTCCACCTCCCATATATGGTGAAGGAGAGACTCTGGGATATGCTAAGCATGTCATACATTGGCAGCCACATCTCTCAAGAGGCCACCATTGGCAATGAGATCCAACACTGGATCAGCCACACCAGCTCAGCCTTCTACAAGCTATGGCAGCAAAGGTCACAGCAAGTCAACAAAAGTCCTGCTTCACAGTCCTAGTTGTCGTCAGCAGCCTCCTATACTGCAGTGAGACCTGGATTGTGCACCAGTGACACATAAAAGTGCTAGAGAAATTCCATCAGCATTGCCTCTGCTGCATCCTCCAGATTCAATGGGAGGAACATTGAACAAACACTAGTGTCCTTCTTGAAGCCAGTTCCACAAATGTTGCTGGACTTGCTTTCCAGCCACCTGGACACAATGTCATCTCCCTTGCCAAGGCCTGTTTTCTCAACTCGCAACTGGCCAAAGCTCTAGGGAGGACAAGGAAAACTCAAAGACGCTCTGAAGCTCCCCACGAAGCACAGCAGCATTGACATTAATGACCAGGAGGAGCTTGCTTTCAGCTGTTCAAAATAACAACAACTTGTCTATCAAGCTGCATCATACTTTGAGTCAAAACACCTTAATGAAGTAGAGCAGCGGCAGAGAAGGAAAGAAAAGGGAGCAACTGCTGCACTCCAGATCCGGCTACTTCATGGAAGATCCTGCCCCATATGCCCAAAGACCTGTGGATCAAAAATTAGCCTTTTCAGTCACTTGAAGATCCATGGCAGAAAAGCATGGCCAAGTAGATGACATCGTCTAATCAAGGGACAGCCAACAATGACGATATCAAACCTGATAAATAAGGCAATTCCTCCACCAGTATATTTGGTCCATCTTTGCAAATTACCCTGTACCCACAAGGCTCCAACTCTCGGCCGTGACCTGCTCTCAGACAGTTTTCTGAAATGCTAATACTATTAATATTCTCAGAGTTACATGTGCCCTTAACTCCATTACCTTATTACTGGTGCTCCTTGCATTTATATAAAACATTTAAGCCTATTCCTTAAAATACTGCTTTACTTATTTTATCCTTCTACCATTGTTGCTATTTCTAGTTTTTGTTCACTCATCCCTCCTGCCTTATTCGAGTAAGACATTCTCCACCATAGCTCCTCAGCAAGGACACTGGTACTAGCCCAATTTAGGTATAGTCCATCTCATCTAAACAGCATCCCTGTCACACTTTTGGATTTTTCACAATTTTTTGGGAGGAAGTTATATTTAAGGCTTATATTTTAAAATAAAATTTTAAAGACTTAATGCCACAAAGCACAGACTGAGGGAAAGCTGAGAAATCTGTATATGGATTCAGATGGAGCAGTTGCTCAAAAGTGTTTTACAAAATGAAAGTTAGCCTGGGGATTCCCCTGATCATTCATACCTTTAAGCGTTAAGGTGACCTATTCATTTGAGCCTAGTGTGGCATGTCAGTTGGGAATCCAATCGAGGAGAAAGTTTTATTAACAGGCCTATGGGTGAATCACTGGACAGGAAAGCACCTAGAGACATTCAACTTTTCTACTTGTGAATGCAGTGAATGAGAAGTACACATGGACAGCAGTCCAGTTTTAAACAAGAGGCTGCATGAAGCAGACCTGGACAGCAAGATGCAAATCAGCTCCTGTTTTAGTTAGAAATTGTCAAGAAGGCAGGGTAACGCTAAATACAATAACTCAACCCACCTTTTTAGTCACATTCTGTAACATGCAAGATTTTGGTCTATTTTGCTATTGCTGCACTTGGTCCATGCAGTTATCATGTCCTCCTGTACACCTTCCCATTAAACATTATTACTTTTTTATTATTCCTCAGAAATTCACAGGAGAAATTGGGTTTTTTTTCCCAGCAAACATTCTGTACATTTGCTTGATGTCCGTAAAATAATGACCTGGATCTTCCGCGAAGCAACACTCATCAGGTTGCTGCTCCACTCGAACTTTTCCACTCCTCGACACTGCTCTGCATTTCTTGATGGGTCTTCCAAACCTGGATTCACCAGAAATGTGGAGTGCAACATCTATCGGAAAACTCCATTGCAGTGTTGTAGCGTCAGTGGCCGGGGGCAGGGGGGATTGGTGGGAACAGGATACACCCACTTTTTTGCAGCACTAGTTGCCCAATGGCAAGTTTAAATGTCCAGTATGAGTGTTGACGAATGGGTGAATCTTCGTGAACAGGTGAGTATTCCTGGATGGATGAATGAGTGAAATGGTAGGGAAAGTGTCATGGCAGGCAGGGTAGTCAGGTTGGGTTAGGGGGGATGCCCAATGTGGTGGGGTGGGGAGGTTAATCAGGAGCGATCAGTGAGAGTAACTGGGGCGTCAGTTTTGTAGTTACCCAGGTGTCAGACCAGGATTGTTCTGTCTAACATTTCCCGGGTAACTATTCAGTAAGTCTCATGGAGCTGTCCGAATTCTCCAACTCAAACAGAGTCAGAGACATTTGCAAAAGCTCCCAGGGAGCAAGGGAATTGCCCATTGAAAGCTCATACTTCCCAGGAATTCCCACAGAGCTCAGTGCATCAGGACTTCTGAAGGCTCCCAACATGCATCTTGGGTCATACATCTGGTTTCCAATGATTGGGAAGATCTGGGCCATTGATTTGCATTCGGTCACAACTTACTAAGTGTTTTTCAGTCAATTTACCAGAAGATTGAAGAAGTGTATGAAGGCAAGTGTGAAAGATTTCAGATCACAAAGAATCCTATTCTACAATCCTGGGTTACACTTCTATGTAATTATACATTGGATAGTTTAGATATACTTTTACTGTAAAATGCTCAGTTTGGGGCAGTGTCCAACATGACAGTGCCTTAGACAAATCTAAGGAAGACTCAAAACCTGTAGCAGTTCCACTGCCCCAAAATTTGACCCATTTTCTTAGAAATCTGAAACCCTTTATTCTAAATCACCTTTCTACATTTGATCAGTATTTTTGCAATGCCATGAGAAGGAAGCAGTGCTAGTTTTGGGAAATGAAGTGGGACATGCAGAGCATGTTTCAGTGGCAGATCATTTTGGAACACTGATCATTAGGTTTAGAATAGTTATTAAATTGACAACTAACAATCAAAGGTATTGAAATGGAAGAGGGCTGATTATTGTGAGCTGAAAAGTGATCTGGCGCAGGTGGATCGAAAACCAAGAATAAAAAATGTAAATGAGCAGTGGGAAGCCTTCAAAGAGAAGATATGTCAGGTGCAGACTTACACACATTATTTTCAGGGGGAAAAAGAAGTTCATCTAAAGCTAGAGCTCCTTGGATGACTGAAGATGTGAAGGTTGAAATGAGAGAACAAGGAGGTTTACAATAGATGTCATAATACTGTAGAGAATCAAACAATACAGAAATTGCAGAGAACTGAAGGAAATTAAATGGGAAAAAAAAGAGCATATTAAAACAGATGAGTGGGTAATATAAAAGGGAACACTTTTTTAATAAACATATAAATAGTAAAAGGATAACCAAAGGAAGGAGCAAAGCCAATTATGGACCAGAAAAAGACATATTCATGTGGAGTAAGTGGGTTTGGCTGAAGTACTAAATCAGTACTTTCCAACTGTCTTCACAAAACAAGATACTGATAATGTTACAGTAAAGGAGGAAGGGGATAGCAAAGTGAACAGGATAAAAAGAAAAATGAGATAATTAAAAGGCTGCTAGAACTCAAAGAAGAAAAGTCACCCTGAGCTGAGCTTCTGACCACATATCCACACATCAAGATTGTCCACTTCCCCCTCTGTAATATTGCCCCACTCTGTCCCTGCCTCAGCTCATTTACTGCAGAAATCCTCACCCATGCCTTTGTTGCCTCTAGACTTGGGCCATTCCAAAGCACTCCTGGCCAACCTTCCCATCTTTCACTCTCCATAAGTTGAGCATAACCTCTTCTGTAAATATCCAAACTCACACCCATCACCCCAGTGCTTGCTGACCTATGCCAGCTTTCAGTTGCACAATACCAATTTTAAAATTCTCATCCTTATTTTCAAATTTCTCCATGGCCTCACACTTCCCTATCTCTGTAGAAACATAACTGTAAGAAATATGTAGCGCCTTCATGCCATTCAACATTGCAAGGTCTTTTCATCTGCTGTCAAAATCCTCATTCACACCTTTGTTACTTCGAGATTTGACTATTCCAACATACTCCTGGCCGGCCTTCCACATTCTACACCTTCATACTTGAAGTCATCCAAAGCTTAGGCTCCCAGTCTAGCAACGTATTGATTTCAAAATTTTCACTCTTGTTTTCAAATCCCTCCCTCCATGGCTTCACCCCTCCCTATCTCTATAATCTCATGTCCACAATCTTCAGAGATATTTGCACTCATCTAATTCCGGCCTCCCGAACATCCCCGATTTTAATTGTTCTACCAATAGTGGAAGCATCTCCAGTTGCCTAGACCTTAAGCTCTGAAATTCCCTCCCTACACCTCTCAGCTTCTCTACCTCACTTTCCTCCTTAAAATGTCCCTCTTTGACTAAGCTGACCGAATGTGGCTTGGTGTCATATTTTGTTTTATAGTGCAGGAACATATAAGTGAAGCGTCTCGGGATGTCTTATTATGTTAAAGGTGCTGTATAAATATAAAGTTGTTGTTGCCCATGTCCTTCTCGCACCCAGTCCCATTCGCACCCATTCCCATTCAGCCATCACCCTTGTACTCGGTTACCTTCACTGGCTCCCCGTTAAGCAGCACCTCATTTTTAAAAATCTCACGTACATGCCAACTGTCACAAATTTCTCAAGAGAGGCATGATTTGGAAGCAAAATTAAGCCTCTTACGTAATTGCGCACAAGGGCTCTGAAATCTCAAGCTTTTATTTTAGTACACATTCCAAAATAAAATTGGTCTCATACCAGTGTTTCTGTACATGCACAGCACCATTATACCAGCAAAGTTATTGACTCATAGAGAAGGGCACAGCCTAGTAACACAGAAGGTAAAAACAACAAGCTAAAAGCTACTGCGGATGCTGGAAATCCAAAACAAAAACAGAATTACCTGGAAAAACTCAGCAGGTCTGGCAGCATCAGTGGAGAAGAAATCAGTTGACGTTTCGAGTCCTCACGACCCTTCGGCAGAACTGAGTATAGTTAGGAGAGAGGTGAAATATAAGCTGGTCTAAGGTGGGGGGCGGGGGGCACCTCTCTCCTAACTATACTCAGTTCTGCCGAAGGGTCGTGAGGACTCGAAACGTCAACTGATTTCTTCTCCACCGATGCTGCCAGACCTGCTGAGTTTTTCCAGGTAATTCTGTTTTTAACACAGAAGGTAAATCTACCTCCATCTGCCCCTCTTGGCTCGCTCTGTTATACCCTAGCTATGTGCATCCCTTGCCTCTCTATATTGCCCAACTCAGCCCAATATTTGAACGCTCCCATGTCCAAAAACTTTTTCAGCATTGCTTTTACACGCTTACAGCACACAAGGCAAAGTCAGTTATGACAGTCAATCGCATATCCGGCTTACTGTCTCTCCATGTGCCTTGCTCTCTCCCCTTCCTCATGGCTGTCTCTGGGGGTGTCTCACCCTCTGTATGCTTCTCACTTCCTCGGTCTTTCTTGCTGTCTCTCTAATTTTATGTCTCTTCCCTTTTCTATCACTGATATAGTACGGTTGGCGATACTTTACTTTGGTCTCTCGCCCCACATTCCCAGTTGTCCTCACTGTTGTAATGAACAGAGTAAATTCAGTCATCCCAAACTTTGCGAGAAAACTAAAAGAATAAATAAAAAAGACAAGCCACCTGTTTCGTAG
This sequence comes from Cetorhinus maximus, assembly GCF_964194155.1. Taxonomy (NCBI): domain Eukaryota; kingdom Metazoa; phylum Chordata; class Chondrichthyes; order Lamniformes; family Cetorhinidae; genus Cetorhinus; species Cetorhinus maximus. The sequence continues at coordinate 88,021,942 of NC_135879.1, forward strand.
TGTATAAGTTAACAGAACTTGGTCATACCCAGGTTTACGAAATCTTTGGCTACAGAACCGTCAATCAAAATAAAATATCGCCCTGAATTCTGCCTTATTCACCAAATCCACAAATCAGAGATACTGGGCTGATAAACTGATGACAGGTAAGATTCCTTAAAAGTTTTTGTAAAGCACTTGCAGATGCAGTAATATAGCTTTTGCAAAGAGCTCCGACCTGTTAGAAATTAAATTATCCTCTAATCAGGGTTATAAACACACTGTCATGTTTTGGGCATCTTCCCTAATATCGCCTTATGTGGCCCTGGGTCAAGTTTTGCATTATAATGGTCCTGGGAAGCATCATGGGACATGTTGCTATGTTGAAGGCACAATATAAATGTAAAGTTGTTTGTTTGTTGTGGTTGTTGTTGAAATATCTGCATTCCTTCAATTCTAGCCCATTGTGCATCCCCAGTTTTAAACACTCTCCAACTGACAGCCATAAGACCATAAGACATAGGAGCAGAAATTAGGCCATTCAGCCCATCGAGTCTGCTCTGCCATTCAATCATGGCTGATAAGTTTCTCAACCCCATTCTCCTGCCTTCTCACCATAACCTTTGATCCCCTTACCAATTAAGAACCTATCTATCTCGGTCTTAAATACACTCAATGACCTGGCCTCCACAGCCTTCTGTGGCAATGAATTCCATAGATTCACCACTCTCTGGCTAAAGAAGTTTCTCCTCATCTCTGTTCTAAAAGGTCTTCCCTTTACTCTGAGGCTGTGCCCTCGGGTCCTAGTCTCTCCTACTAATGGAAACATCTTCCCCACGTCCACTCTATCCAGGCCTTTCAGTATTCTGCAAGTTTCAATCAGATCCCCCCCTCATCCTTCTAAACTCCATCGAGTATAGACCCAGAGTCCTCAAACGTTCCTCATATGTTAAGCCTTTCATTCCTGGGATCATTCTTGTGAACCTCCTCTGGACCCTCTCCAGGGCCAGCACATCCTTCCTGAGATACGGGGCCCAAAATTGCTCACAATATTCTAAATGTGGTCTGACCAGAGCCTTATAAAGCCTCAGCAGCACATCCCTGCTTTTATATTCTAGTCCTCTCAAAATAAATGCCAACATTGCATTTGCCTTCCTAACTACCAACTCAACCTGCAAGTTAATCTTAAGAGAATCCTGAACTAGGACTCCCAAGTCCCTTTGCACTCCAGATTTCTGAATTCTCTCCCCATTTAGAAAATAGTCTATGCCTCTATTCTCCCTACCAAAGTGCATGACCTCACACTTGCCCACATTGTATCCCATCTGCCACTTCTTTGCCCATTCTCCTAACCTGTCCAAATCCTTCTGCAGCCTCCCCACCTCCTCAATATTACCTGTCCCTCCACCTATCTTTATATCATCTGCAAAAGCCAGGGTGCCCTCAGTTCCTTCATCTAGATCATTAATGTATAAAGTGAAAAGTTATGGTCCCAACACTGACCCCTGCGGAACTCCACTAGTCACCGGCCGCCATCCTGAGAAGGACCCCCTTATCCCCACTCTCTGCCTCCTGCCAGACAGCCAATCTTCTATCCATGCTAGTACCTTGCCTCTAACACCATGGGCTCTTATCTTACTGAGCAGCCTCCTGTGCGGCACCTTGTCAAAGGCCTTCTGGAAGTCCAAGTAGATAACATCCATTGGCTCTCCTTTGTCTAACCTACTCGTTACCTCCTCAAAGAATTCTTACAGGTTAGTCAGGCATGACCTCCCCTTGATGAAACCATGCTGACTTTGCCCTATTTTACCATGCACTTCCAAGTATTCTGAAATCTCATCCTTAATAATGGACTCTAAAATCTTACCAATTACCAAGGTCAGGCTAATCGGCCTGTAATTTCCCGTCTTTTGTCTCACTCCCTTCTTAAACAGGGGGGTTACATTAGCGATTTTCTAGTCCTCTGGGACCCTCCCTGACTCTAGTGATTCCTGAAAGATCACCACAAATGCCTCCACTATCTCTTCAGCTATCTCCTTCAGAACTCTGGGGTGTAATCCATCTGGTCCAGGTGATTTATCCACCTTCAGACCTTTCAGTTTTCCTAGCACCTTCTCCTTGGTAATGGCCACCATACTCACCTCTGCCCCCAGACTCTCTTGAACTTTGGGCTTTCAGCTAAACTCTAATTCTCATCCTAAACTTCTCCACCTCTCTTTCAGCCTTTAAGACACTCTTTAAAACCTATCTCTGATGAAACTTTTGGTCATCTGCCCTAACATCATCCTGTGGCTCAGTGTCAAATTTTATTTGATAGCACTCATGTGAAAGGGTTTGGGATGTTTTACAATCTTAAAGGCACAATGTTGGGGTGGTAATGCCAGAGGACTGGAACACTGCAAATGTTATACCCTTGTTCAAAAGGGGAAAGAGTTAAATCTGGCAAAAGTGGGGCAGCCAGTCCCAATGTCAGTAATGGGGTAACATTGAGGGACAATAATCCAGGACAAAATGAATTGCACTTGCAAAAACATGGGTTAATGCATGTCAGCCAGCACATGGCAAATCTAACCTGCATTTGTCCATGTGACTATTCATTTTGTCCCGATTATTGTTTTCTACAAGTTTCCCCACCATTGAAGTTAAACTGACTGGCCTGCAGTTGCTGGGCTTATCTTCACAGCTTTTTCTTGAACAAGGGTGTAACATTTGCAATTCTCCAGTCTTCTGGCACCATCCCTGAGTCTAAGGAAGATGGAAAGTTATGGCCAGTGCCTCCACAACTTCCACTCTCACTTCCCTGGATGCATCTCATCCAGTCCTGGTGCTTTATCAACTTTAAGTATAGACAGTTAATGGGGTACATCCTCCTTACCAATTTTAAATCCTTCCAGTGTATTAATTACCTTCTCTTTCACCGTGGCCTGAGTTGCGACTTCTTCCTTGGTAAAGACAAATGCAAAGTGATCATTTAATACCTCACCTATTCCCCCTGCCTCCATGCGTAAGTCCCCTTTATGGTCCTTAATCGGCCCTACTCACCCTTTTACTATTGATATGCTTATAGAGGACTTTGAGATTCCCTTTTATGTTGGCTGCCAGTCTCTTTTAATACTCCCTCTTTGCTTCTCTTATTTGCTTTTTCACCTACCTTCTGAACCTTCTATATTCAGCCTGGTTCCCCATTGTACTATCCACCTGACATCTATCAAAAGGACACTTTTTCTTCTTCATGTTAATCTCTATCTCCTTTGTCATCCAGGGGGCTCTGGATTTGTTTACCCTACACTAAACTGTTGAGGGAACATACCTTGACTGTGCCCGACCTCTCTCTTCTCTGAAGATAACCTAATATTCAGCTACCGTTTTTCCTGCCAACCTTTGATTTTAATTTATTTGCCCCAGATCCTTTCTTACCCCACTGAAGTTGGCTTTCCCCTAGTTAATTATTTTACCTTAGATTTTTCATTGTCCTTTTCCATAGTCAATCTAAATGTTATGATAAAATAATCACAGTCTCCTAGATTGTCTCCAACTGACACTTGATCCACTTGGCCTACCACATTCCCAAGAGCCAACTCCAACAGTGCCTCCCCTCTGATGGACAAGTTGTCACCATTTTGAAGAGTTGGTAGCACGCTCCTTCCAGTCATTAATGTCAAGCTGCCGCATTTCAAGGAGAGCTTCAGAGTGCCTTGAAGTATTTTCTTTGTGCTCCCTGGAATGTTAGCCATTTGAAAGTTGAGCAAACAGGACCTGGCTGGGGAAATGCTTTTCAGCCATCTAGACAATCGAAGTTTGTAGAACTGGCTTTCTGAAGGACATTAGCATTTGTTCGGTGATCCTCCTATTGAATCTGGAGGCTGTGGCAGAGGCATTGCTGATGGAATTTCTCTAGCACTCTTACGTATCACTGATGCACAGTCCAGGTCTCACTGCAGAACAGGAGTGTGGTGATGACAACTGCTCTGTACACAAGACTTCTGTTGATTGCAGAGTCTTTGTTGTCAAACACTCATTGCCATGGTTTATAGGAGGCTGAGCTGGCTGATTCATTGTTGGATCTCCTGGTCAATGGTGACCTTTTGAGAGAGGTGGCTGCCAAGGTATGGGAAGCGCTCAACATATCCCAAGAGTCTCTCTTTCAACATATATGAAAGGTGGAATATTTGGCTGACGAGGTTTGGGTTGATTATACAAGACTTGTTTTGGCAACATTCAGGACGGGCTGAGTTTCTTGTGTGCAGAATTGAAAAGATCGAGAGTGGCTTGCAAATCTGGTGCAGAGTGGGCAAACGGCACTGCAATCATCTGCAAACTGTAGATCATGTATGTCTATGGCAGTTCATCAGTTTAGTTTTGGCATGGAGGCAACTGAGTTTTCCATCCAACTAGCATTTAATACTGACACCAGAGATAGATTGTAAATAATTTGGGATCTATCACACAGCCTTGCATGATTCCAGTCTGGATTTTGAAAGCATTTGTTTCAGATCTCCCACTCAAGACTGTTGCAGTCATATCATCATGAAGCAATTGCAGGACAGTGATGAAGTTTCTTGGACAATTAAATCTTTGAAGCCAGGTTGACGAATGCATTAAACAGTTACTGGGATTGTTCTCGACATTTTTCTTGGGCTTGTCTGTCAAAGATCATGTCAGAGGTTCCTCTGGAAGGTCTAAAGGCACACTGTGCATTTGGGAGGATTTCCTTTCCCACAGGAAGTAAGTGATTCAGGAAAATGCATGTCAGGGTTATCCATGACATGGAAAAGAGGGAAATACCTTGATAGTTGCCCCGGCAAGGTTTATCTCCCTTCTTCAAGATAGTTACAATTGACACATCGAGGTCAGGGGAGAGCTTCTTTTCCTCCCCAGTCTGTAGGATGAATACAGACTGGAGACTTGAGCAAAGGCCCACCAGCTTTGAAGACCTCAGCTGGAATACCATCAGGGATACAGGCTTTGTTGTTTTTCATCCATTTGATTGCTTGTTGCAGCTTTCCCATTGATGGTGGTTCACCCATGGATTCTGCCACAGAGTACTGGGGGATAACCTGGAGAGTATCACCTGCCATTGTGGATTCATGGTTGAGGAGTTGTTGAAACTTTTCTTTCCAATTTTGATGGATGTCATTGTCATCCTTAAGGAAAGAAGCACAATCCTCTGAGCAAAGGAGATTTTACCCATTTGACCCTCGTTTATAGATGGCTTCAAAAAAAGCTTCCCATGTCATGATGGTCAGCATATTGTTGAATCCCTTGAGCTCCCTCTTTCCACTACATGTCCTCCTATCTTCCAACTTGACTTTGGGCATCAGCCTTGAGAAGTTGGAATGCCGTCTTCCTGACTTGTGACCCCGGGTTGTTCTGCCCGGCAATGAATCCTGCTCATTTTTTTCTAGGTTATCACATATTTTATCATTTTCATTTAACCAGTCCTGTTAATAATTGTGCTAAAATCCAATGGTCTGGGCATAGGAGTCTAGTACAGCCGACTTTATGTGATCCCACTGTTCTGATATTGAGTTTAATGTGTGACGATTTTCCAGACAGGTCATGAGCTACACCTGAAATTCCTCTCTTCAGTTGGACAGCTTTAGGGCTGAGACATTGATCATCTTACTCTTGGACCTTGAAAAGTCTTGGTGCTAGATTGATGTTCATCACTGATTGAACAAGTCTACAATTTGTGCAGTAGGCATTAGTCTCCCACATGGATCGAGTGATACCAACATCACTTAGATCTAGATCTTTGACTATAAAATGACATAATCAATGCCTACATGCGGTTCTGTATTTTCCTTCTGGTGGATGACAGTGTATGTTATAATGAAGCCATGCTGAACACACTTTGTCTACAGGAGGTGACCATTTGCACTGGCTTTTCCTACCCATTTTCCCCAATGGTTCCACTCCACACATCAGAGCCACAGCCAACCCTGGCATTAAAGACCGCCAGAAGGATAATGTTTTCTTCTTTTGGGATGATAGTGAGGACTTCATCAAGATCAGAATGGAACTCTGTGGACACAAGGATGGTTGTCAGCCTTTCCTTTCCAGTAGAAAATGAATCCCTCCCCTTGTTCCTTCAGCTGCCCTTCCCAAGGAAGGCTGGTCTCACTGAGAGTGGTGATGTCAATTTGGAGTCTTGATAGCTCACGTGATACAACTGCAGTTCTTATACAGCTGCAATTTCTGGACACTCACTTCTGAGATTACGCCGTCAGTGTTCCAACATTTCAAGTTGCAAAATTTAAAGTTTTCTTTCTTTGACTATGAAGATGGTGAAACCACAGGGGGTAGTTCCCTCGCCTGGCAAAAGTGGAACAGCCGATTTTTAGGGCACCTTTTCTAGCCTCCCACCACCCCTCAAGAAGGTATCCTGAAAAGGACTGCTCACTCTCAGATGTTGCTCCCTAAGGACACCTCTGTCCCAACACAGGTGCCCAACGACCTTCATGTATCTGTAGCCTGTGTGCATATTCTTGACTAGGGACTCTCAAGTTCACAGCCCTGTTCCCATTACCGACTCTTCATTGCCACAGGACTTGGCAAATGGGCCCTGGTAGAAGCTTGCACATGACTTTGTTTACTGTGGGGACCTTGGGGCACAGTCATTGTCCACACAATCTTGACGGGTTGACGGTCAGATTTTGGTGACATGTTGAATCATAATGTCACTCAAGCCTTCTTCCGCCTTTGCGGCTGGTGCGACATACAATATTCTTTCTCCTGTTCTGCTATTGAGGACTTTTTGAACCACACTTTGTCTGGCGCTCCACCTGACCTTGCCGCCATCAGTGACCCTACTAGAAGCAAGGAGCTCCTGTTGGCATCGCTCAAGGCAACATCAGAGCATCCAAGCCTCTCCACGACATCAAAGGTGGTGACCCACTGAGGGAAAAGCTGATAGGCTGGCCAGAAGAATAACAAAATAAATAAAAAACAAAAGCAGAATTACCTGGAAAAACTCAGCAGGTCTGGCAGCATCGGTGGAGAAGAAATCAGTTAACGTTTCGAGTCTTCATGACCCTTCGGCAGAACTGAGTATAGTTAGGAGAAAGGTGAAATATAAGCTGGTCTAAGGTGGGGGGGTGGGGGGAGAGAAGTTGAGGGTGTGGTGATTGTGGAGATAAGCAAGCAGTGATAGGAGCAGATAATCAAGAGATGTCACAGACAAAAGGATCAAAGAGGTGTTGAAGGTGGTGATATTGTCTAAGAAAAGTGCTAATTAAGAATGGAAGACAGGATACTCAAGGTACAGCTCTAGTGGGGGTGGGGTGGAAAGACTAACAAAGTTTTAGTTTAAGATTTAAAAATAATGGAAATAGGTGGGAAAAGAAGAATCTATATAAATTATTGAAAAAAAGGGGGGGGGGAGGAACGGGGTGGGGATGGGGGGAGGGGGAGTTTAAGATCTAAAGTTGTTGAATTCAATATTCAGCCCGGAAGGCTGTAAAGTGCCTAGTCGGAAGATGAGGTGCTGTTCCTCCAGTTTGCGTTGGGCTTCACTGGAACAATGCAACAAGCCAAGGACAGACATGTGGGCAAGAGAACAGGGTGGAGTGTTAAAATGGCAAGCGACAGGGAGGTTTGGGTCTTTCTTGCGGACAGACCGCAGGTGTTCTGCAAAGCGGTCGCCCAGTTTGCGTTTGGTCTCTCCAATGTAGGGGAGACCGCATTGGGAGCAACGAATGCAGTAGACTAAGTTAGGGGAAATGCAAGTGAAATGCTGCTTCACTTGAAAGGAGTGTTTGGGCCCTTGGACGGTGAGGAGAGAGGAAGTGAAGGGGCAGATGTTGCATCTTCTGTGTGGGCATGGGGAGGTGCCATAGGTGGGGGTTGAGGAGTAGGGGATGATGGAGGAGTGGACCAGGGTGTCCCGGAGGGAACGATCCCTACGGAATGCCGTCAGGGGGGGTGAAGGGAAGATGTGTTTGGTGGTGGCATCATGCTGGAGTTGGCGGAAATGGCGGAGGATGATCCTTTGAATGCGGAGGCTGGTGGGGTGATAAGTGAGGACAAGGGGGACCCTATCATGTTTCTGGGAAGGAGGAGAAGGCGTGAGGGTGGATGCGCAGGATATGGGCCGGACACGGTTGAGGGCCCTGTCAACGGCCGTGGGTGGAAAACCTCGGTTAAGGAAGAAGGAGGACATGTCAGAGGAGCTGTTTTTGAAGGTAGCATCATCAGAACAGATGCGATGGAGGCGAAGGAACTGAGAGAATGGGATGGAGTCCTTACAGGAAGCGGGGTGTGAGGAGCTGTAGTCGAGGTAGCTGTGGGAGTCGGTAGGCAAAATAACAAAATAAATGATTGTGGAGATGAAAAAGGCATGGACAAGGTTTTGAGCAGCACACACGGGGCTGAGGTAGGGTGGAAGCATGCAATTTTACGGCAGCAGGCTGTGTCATGGAGAAGTTTCGGGGCAGGGTTTTTCAAATGGTGGGGTTTTCCCGCCCCACCAGTTGAAGAGTCGGAGGTGGGGAGGCATCCCCGCCAATCACAGCTATTTAGTCCTCGGAGCAGCATTAATTGGCTGGAGATTGGGCTTCACCCCCGACCCCACCTCATTTGGGTAGAAGTCCAGCCTCAGAGAGTTGCAGGCCAATCTGATTGGCTGGCAAATCTGTAATCCCAGCAGCGCTGGTGGCAGCAGTGGCGAGGACTGGGATTACAAGCAATCCCCGGGTTCTAAGCCCCAGAGTCCAGGACCAGGTGAGGCCCAGGGATGGCTGGGGAGAGTGTCGTGGGTGTCTACATGTAAAGATCGGCAGTGTGGGGGGGCTTGAGGCCTGAGCAGTGTGACCAGCTGGGACTCCCTGCTGCCCCAGGACTCCTCCCGCCAGCCTCAATATTGAGACTGGGTAGGAAGCAGCCCTTAAGTGATCAATAACTGGTAACTTAAAGGACTCAACTGGGGGAAGGTGGGAGGACCACCCTAGGTCTTGCCTGCCACCATCCCCCACACCCCATAATATAGCAAACAGATCAAGAGTTGGAGGGCCACCCAGGGAATTTTACAGGTCACCCTCACCTGCAAACCCACTGGCAGGGGATCGCAAAATTCTGCCAATGGTGTCAAGTGTTCACCTTGGAGCCAAATAACACTTCAAAGTTGAGGGCAGTTTGGTTCATCCCGAGTGTAGCAGGAAGCGATTGAAGTCACTGACAAGAGTGTAGAGTTTGCAGCAGGGGTCAAAGACAATGGAAAATAATTGCAGCTCTATAGGATTGGATTTCAAATACATATTTGGCAACACAGGGGCAGCAGATGGCCTGGGCTAGGTGGTGGTGAGGTAAAGTTGTGCGCACAAGTGGCCAATGGCCCTTATTGTCTGCAGATAACGTAGAAGAGGAAGAGGAGGGAGCAAGGCATAGATCCTGGGGAAAGAGATTGCTCAGGTCAGCTGGAGTGAGATCAAGGAAAGATTTGAAAGTGAGGGCAAAGATATTCAGGACAAAATTCAGTGAGATATCCAGAATCAGTGATGTTTGAAAAAGAATGGGGGGGGGACAGAAGTGTGCAGCTTTCTGGGGGCATGCGTTAGGCTATGAGGTTCTGAATGAGTCACAATTTGTGGATAGAGGAGACTGGCTCTGACGACATAAAAATCAAGCTTCAAGATGATAACAAACTATAATTTTGACAACAGTGGGAGGAAATAGAAGATGTTCCAGCTTGACTTGCTGAGAATCACTGTATAACCTATGACACATACGCAAGTCTCAGGCTCCAGGGCAGCAGTGTGAGGGAGGAGGCGGTTGCGTAGTGGTATTGTCACTAGACTAGCATTCCAGAAATCCAGGGTAATGCTCTGGGGACCCAGGTGAAATTTGAATTCAATAAAAATCTGGAATTAAAAGTCTAACAATGACCATGAAACCATTGTAAAAACCCATCTGGTTCACTAATATCCTTTAGGGAAGGAAATCTGCTGTCCTTACCTGGTCTGGCCTATGTGTAACACCAAACCCACAGCAACGTGGCTGACTCTTAAATGCCCTCTGAACAAGGGCAATTAGGGATGGGCAATAAATGCTGATCTAGCCAGCGACGCCCACATCCCATAAACAAATAAAATTAAATGGAAATCCACAATCACCAAGCAATGATGGTTCTGTTTCTTCGTTTTAAAAGAAAGTCACAGACTTTTTAAAATTGTTCCTGGGATCTGAACATTTGTTGTCCAACCCTAACTGCCCTCGAGAAGGTGGTGGTGAACCGCCTTTCTGAACTACTGGCAGAGAAAGAGGGTGTTCAGCCCCTCGTGACTGAGCCATTCTCTCAGAGAGCTATCCATTTAGGTCCCTTCCCCTACCCATGAGCTTTTATATTTTTCTTTTCCCAAATTCCTTTTATTAGCTGTCATATTACCTACTGTTTCTGGTATCAGCGTTAAAGATCTCTTCTAACCACTTCCCTTTTTTGGTGAAGTTGAATTATGCTCCCTAGTTACCAACTGATGGTCAAATGGCAATAGCTTTTCCCCATTTATCTTATCAAATCCCATCATAATTTTAGACATGATTTTTTGAGAACTAAGTAGCACGGTACTGAAAAAACTACAAAAGTCTGCAAGCAAAGCCAAAGGGAAAAAGAAACGAAAATGTCAGTCATTCAGTGGCAGTGACGCCATGTACTGAGGATACTGAGCCTCTGCACTCAATGTGTGTTTACAGTACACCTTAGATTATCTGAACTGAGGCAGAGACATCCAATTATCTTGGATTACGGAGTTTGGACAAATGGAAATTAGTAACAGAGTTAAATTATTTGGGGGGGTGGCGGAGGGAGGAAAATGCTCTTAAGGAAAGGTCAGAAAATGCACTGAATCAGAAAATTGGAAGTCATATATTCAGAAGTATACTTTATACGTTCATGCTGGGAGGACAGTATCACATCAATTCTCAAAGAATCGTGAAACAGTATATTAGCAAAATACACAACCACCATGAATTTAAAGTCACCAGCAGACTAAAGGTTAATTGTGCTAAAGATAAGATATCTCTGATGAGACAAAGTTTAATTTTTCTTTCTCAATGATTTTTAATATGCCAGCTTTTTTCTTCTACCTCACCATAAAAACTTTATAAGAAGGGCAGATAGCAGGGCAGGCTGCAAAGGTCAACTGCAAAACCATCAAAAATTAATACAAGAAAATCCTCATAATACATTAGCTTTTCTGCCAGGTAGGAAAATCGCTGATGTCATACAAAACAGTAACATCCTGTAACATTAAGAATGGAGTGTGTTAAGTGAATTGACTAACCGAATAAAAGCAAGTTTTGCCGAAAGCTCTCATCGGCTGAATGTGCAGCAGTGTACAGGCATTGGTGGGTTTTTCTGATATTAATGAAGGGTATGCTTCACTAATAAAGGATATTTATTAACATTCCTCATTAAAAAAAACAGAATTGCAAATCGTACTTTGACCAAGACATACAAATGTAACCTAGTTAAAGTAGATTGGTTTGTGAATTGGTGTGTTTGAGCATTAGGACAAGTTATCATGGTGACTCTACATTCCACATTGGAATGTGCTTATGGGAGACAAGGGTCAGGCGATTAGTCGTAGAGCATTGTAACCCCATCTCTGACTCACACTCCCTCCAATGTGACTACTCTGCAGGGAGCATGGGATTGCAAAATCACTCCCACAGCATCAGTTGTAGCACGGCTGTGAGAAAAACCACAGCTAGTTGATCCTGGCATGCAATGTTTTTAAGTTTCAATGCTAACAGTTTTCTAACGTTTGGCGGAGCTCTGTCAAGGTTTGCAGCATGATTGACTGTGGCTGAAGCTTCAGTGCACATCAACAGAGTAGCAAACTGTATCGCGATTTGGTCTCGAGGGCAGCATCACCCAATTTGCTGCTGCTCAGTTCTATCCAGCATGGTGCCGCTTCACTCAACTAATCCAGCATTCTACATCGAAGCTCCATTCAGCTACAGAATGTAAAGGTATTAGAAGTGGTAACAGTGCTCCCAAATTCCAAACCAAATCAATTGTGACAATGGACACCAATTGTACAGTTAAAATTGTTCCAATGTCCATGGTAAGCAAATTTTTATATTTTATTCTGCAGGTTTTTGGGAGTCATCGTTTAGTCCACATATATGTGCATGTCCATTACAGGGCACAGTAGAACCATACAATGGTTACAGCACAGAACAAGGCCATTTAGCCATTTGAGCCCATGCCTGCTTCCTGCAACAGCAACTTAGCTAGTCCCACTCCCCTGCTCTTTTCCCACAGCACCTACAAATTTTTCCCTCATAAGTGAACTTCACTATACAGATACACCAGAACGACGCCAGGATTTAAAGGGTTATAATTAGAGATAGGCCAATTCCAAATAAAATTAAGAAGCCCTTTTGTGCACCAAGGGTAGTGGAAATCAGCAACTCTTCCCCACCCCCGGCAAAGGCTATGGATGCCATGACGATTAAAATTGAGCCTACTCTCGACTGACTTTTGTTAGGTAAGGGTATTTAGGAATATGGGCCAGAATGTTTCACTCGGCACGTGGGCATGCACCCGACACGCTCGAGCATAAAATGATGCGCAATGACATTGGGCGAACGCCCCAACGTCATCGCACACTTGCACAATATTTTGGTTGGTGGGCGCATGCAGGAGTCGGCAGCCAAGCAGCCTTTGCAATTTTGGCGAAACCTCATCCACTGGCGGGATGAGGTTTTGGCTGGTGATTTTTAAAAAAACTTTTTACACTCATATTTAACATGTCCCTGCTCATGTGACTGAGTCACATGAGGGGACGTCTTTTCATTCTTTTAAAAATCTTTATTTTTATTGATAAAAATCTTCAGCTCCGAGGCAGCTCTGTGCCTCAGGGACCTTTTACTGCGCGCACCCGCGTGCATGCACGAACTTCCGCGCTCGCGCTCCTCCTGCCCCCCACCCCAGCAGCGCTGAGCATTGCAGCATGAAATTTCAAACTGGCTGGCCATTAATCGGCCAGCGAGCGTGAAATCACAGTCGGGGCCCGAACACATTGGTTTCCCGGCCGGTCAAAAGCCCACCTGACGAGGGCAAAATTCTGCCCATGGAGTATACACAGGTAAATTAAATTTAAGTAAAGATCAACCATAATCTCAATGTCAGGTATAGGTTTGAGGAGCTGAATAATCTACTCCAGTTCCTATATACCTTCCCATGGGTTTTCTTCCCCTTGAAAAGTAAACCATTTCCTGTATATACTCGTGTAAAAGTCTAGGTTTTGAGACCAGACTTTTAGGCAAAAAGTAGGGGGCTGACTTACACAAGTAATATTTGAGGGATTGAAATTTTTTTTCACTGGGTCCAACCATGACCCAATTGGCGCCTTTTTGGAGCAGCTTCTTCTGCTCCGAGACCGTCTCTCTGCTCCCTGCCTGACTCTTGCCACTGACAGCTCCTTTCACTCACTTCCTCCCTCTCGCCTCCTCTCTCCTGAACTCTAGCTCATAGTGAGGGTTCGGAGAGAAAGCGGTGAGGGGGAGAGAGTTGGCCTGCTGAGGAGGTGGCAAGCAGGTAGCAGGTAGAAAGTGTGAGGAACTTTTCGCCACAAGTCAGGTACCAACTTTTATACAAGATCAACTATTACATGAGTGAATTCGGTATTTCTTCTTCAGTTCTGGCATACACATCTGGAAAATGAGAGCATCTGAATTAGATAGGAGTCTTCGAAGTAGTTCTTAAATACTGAGCAGTGCTTTGTAAGTTTTTTCTTAAATAAATTAGATAGCTGTTTGAATTGACAAAATACCCATACACAAACCAATCCATTTTACGCATCTTACACTGTTTTCTGTTCAAAGTACTTTTTGCAGTTCTATTTTCAAGGGAAGGGATATTGTCATCTGGCAAAATACCAAGGCATTTTACTGGCTTGCAAAATTCAGAAATGACATGTGTAACGGGGGAGTCATGCTGAGCTCCAACTCCGGATTTTGGCACAGAGATGAACGCCATGCCCCGCTTTCTGCAGGGAATTCTCTACAGCTGCCGAGGAGTTGTATTGGCTGGGTCTCTGCTGGTAGGATGCGATGGTTGAGAGCAACATCCTCTAGGGGTGGAGCCAGAAGCCTTGAGGAGAGAGACAGAGAGAGTGAGAGAGCGAGTGCGTGAGAGAAAGCGAGAGAGAGAGAGAGCAGCAGGTAGAAGTTGTAGGAGCTTTTGAATAGTGAGCTGCAGCATGGTAGGAGTAAGAGCCACAAAGGCAGCAGCTGAAGCCTTCGCTGGTGTTTGGAGAACGGCGGGCGAGGTGAATCAGAGCAGGTACAAAGCTGCTAGAGACCAAGGAGGACCACCTTGTCAGAAACTCTGAGGTTAGGAAGATATCCTTCATGGTCTGAAGGGCAACATAATCTGGCTCACACCACTGAGGGGAATTAGCATTAGGAGTGCCATGAGCATGCCAGCTCCCAAACCTGTTTCTTAGCTGCAATCACTAACTAACTGTTACTTCTGCTGGATGCAAGGCAACCCTGCTCCCTCTGTTCTACAACCAAGTCTGCAACATGGCTGATTTGAGACCTGGAGCTCTCGATGATTTTCTTGCATCTCTGTACTGTGGGACTATGGTTGTCCATTGTAAAAAAAATTCATTTCTTTCAGAATTTTTATGAAGGTATTCATAGGTTTGATGACAGTGGAATTAAAGATCACTGTGCTGGAACTTTTCTGGATTCTGTGTACTTAAATCCCACATTACAATATCACTGGCCTTGTCTGCTTTCAAAATTGTTGTACTTTGTATAAAATATAACAATGAAAAAAACTAATATTTAAAGTTGATTCCACAATCCCAGGGGAAAAAATGCTTCCACATGCCAGAACACGCAATATGAATTGAGAGGACCTGACTTTTTGGGTTTGTCAAGGTTAACTACTTTGCATGTTTTACATGCGCATTCCTTTCCCTGCAGAACGTGCCAAGGGCGCCAGTTGGTGGGGGACTGGGGATCTTGGGGGAAAAGAAGGGTAAAAAAAGAGTAGAAATGCAGCAGTTCTTAAAGGGTTCCTGCTCTTCTGCTGTGGAAAAGATAGGATCTTGGTTAGGGCCAGGTGTAAGTAGTATCCACTCAGTGAGAAGAAGTTGAGCATGTGTCCGCACCTTTAACAACCCAGGTCAACCCACCTCACTGGAATAGTGTAATCATGGCGTGGCACTTGTCTCTCAGAGGTCCAATTGAATCGGGGGGTGGGGAGAGAGAAATTGAGCTAATTGCCTTGCCAGCGACATCCACATGTTATCGAAGAATAAAAAGCCACTAAAGCCAGGCATCCTTCTTTGGCAGGAGCCATTGATCCATGTCTTATATGGGCTGCGGAAAACAACCCAATTCAGGGACAAATGTGGTAAGAATAGCTAAAGGCCCTGAAAAACAGACACGGTACCAGAGATACGGCAGAGCCTCCACTGAGTAGCAGGCTGTCCTCATATGTACATAAGATTAGGTAGCAGATGACACATACTGTATGCTGTCACGGGCAAGTACAGAGGAAAAAAGTAAATACTGAAGTATATATACACCAAATTTGAATAAGGAAATAACCTGGTTACACCTCCTCTGGAATGTTCTGTGAAGATTGTCAGAAGGGCATTTGTTAGTGTTACATTAATGTCCTGAAAACTAACTAATGTGGTAAACATCACCTGTTGTGACCTGAAACAGGCCAGTCAAAAAAATACAATCCTGTTGCACCCTTCACAGGAATAGGCAGGGCTATAGCTGTGGTAGACCTTAGCTAGAGGTTGGACTTGAGTAGATGAAATTGGTGTTACAACTTCCCTTGTGAAGTATTTGCAGGTCTCAAGACATCCTGAAAGTGTACCTAAGCCTGATGACTTAATTAGTTAGGGTGCAGGTCAAGCCCAAGTTCACCTGCCTATCTTCCTTCTGTCTGAATTCATCCTCCCCCTCTAAATCCATGACAACCAGCAGCAGCCCAATTGAGCATCCATGCTGAGCAGTGTGATTTGCAGCTAAGATATGCAGATGCTGTCAGCAACAGTGCTAAGGTTATGCAAATAGGAATTTGAAAGCAGAAATTCAGTAAATAGCAGAGAATGGTAATGGAAGTAAAATAATGCTTAAATTCCAGCATGGAATTCAAATAACCAGGCTGCAACAGTGTAAAGATCACAGTTTTAAACATCAGCAGTGCTACACGAGTGGACTCAAGAAACAAGTTGATACAATGCAGTGCTATTTAAACTGCCGAGAATTCTGGGCATTAATGAGGTACATGTATATATTTCACACAACATTAAATCCAGTGTATCAAAATAATCAAAACCCATCTAACTGGTTGCATTGTTGCTTTTTTTTGTTGAGTATAATCCGCAAATATAGAGATCTTGTTTTTGACACCCCCGGACTAAGAGCCTCACTTTACAGTTTAAAAAATTTCCATTTATGGCTACTCTCCATTTCCTGAGTTTAAGCCAGTTTTCTATCCAATGGCCTATTCTACCTCATTATATATTTTGTTAAGAAAGTTTGACCATTAATCCCTGTGGAATCTTGTTAATTGCTTTTGAAAATCATAATCTTCAATTGCTTGTCCACAATTATAATAATATTTTTGAAAAACTCCAGTATGTTTGTTAAACCCATCCTTTCCTTTCTGAATCCATGTTGGCCGCCCTTTACCAAGCTGTACTTTTCCACGTGTTCTCCCACGAGATGCCATAAAATTATTTTGATGGTTTTCCCTACAACTGATGTTTAACTGATATGTTTTCCAGATTATCAAGATAATTATCCACTATTTTATCCAAACTTAAAGTATTGTTACATTTTTTTTGCAAGTCCAAGTTGATGTGGACCAACACATTCTTAAAGACAATATTTTTTTCCTCTTCCCCTCCATGTTTTATCAGTTAAACGGAAACATTATTTATTCTTTCCCTCATTCTCCTCAGGCCACACACTAACTGCAGCTGAGGGAAAGCTAGGTGACCTGCAGTCAGCTTCATCAACGATGCTCCCAAACGACTGCTAGTACGAAATTTAAGAGAAAATTGAAGGGAAAGAAAAGCAAACAAATGAAAAGAAAGATGAAAAGAATAAAAGGCTGTAAAGCTGCAGTATTCCACGGATTGAACTGCTGATCTGCTTTAGAACTTTCATTGCTCTGCAGTGTCTTTATATTTGCAGTTTCTCTGTGTTCTCTCTTTGTTGCTTGTGTACACTCGCATAGATATAGAAACAGAACATAGAAACAGACTAAAAACAGAGTAGAAACAAGCTGTCCTTTATTTTCATTTTTCTATACCCAATTCAGTCTTGTCTAACTCCAGTTCATTTCCCACTTCCTTATCTGTCTAGCTTCTTTGTTTTCATTGTTTCTTATTTTGTGTTTGTTTCTATACAACCTCACTATAACTGTTTTTTTTGTAATTAGAAGACTGCAGAAGCAGCCAATGTTCAAATTATGTTAATGCAAATTTTTGATTCATCGATGGCTGCCTTTGCTCCCATCTGTGCCTCATGATTGTAAATTTGCTGCAATGAAAATGGTACAGTTCTGATCTAAAGAAATGACTGTTCAGCTGCCACTAGGAAGCACACAAATAAATAGACCATGCTTTGCAAATTCCATCAATTCTCTACAATGCTCAAGATACCGCACTATGCAAAACGCCCACCGCCAAATAAAAGCTTCCAGCAAGTATCATTTGCTGCATTGGTAGAAATACCTGAAATAAGCACATTAACGAGAAGATATTTTATATTATCCTGAAAAGAAAACCTCACCAAGCTACACAGAGCCTGGTTATAAAAGAATTTATTTTTCCCTCAGCTCTTCCACATTCTTCTTGAATTGGGGAAAAGTGCCAACTTTTGCATTTTCCGTGCTCATTTATCTTGCTCCACATCTTCAGAAATTAATCAGTTTACATGACACAAGTTTTGCAATAACAAAACTCTTTCATATTGCAACCTTACTGCTGTCAGGTAATATTGAATATATAAAACCTCTGGTGCAAATGGAGCTGGGGATAGGCAGCACCAAAATTAGTGGTTCCAGGCCACAGCTCGGAGAACAGCACTACTACCTGTAATGGAAGTACAAACAGTGCTGATGGCAAAATAAACATAGCCAGCACCAGACTGAGGGCCTGAATCATTCCCACGCCTCTCTGGCTTTGCTCCTATTCTCCTGCACAGACATGTCCCAATGATCAGAGAAGTTATCAGAGCATAAGAACATTTCTGAATAGTTTTAAAAACTCCATCTGCACAAGTCACTGCTGCTTCCACAGGCACAGTTGTTGTTAAAGATAATCTGCCTATGACTGCAAGAGAAATAGGTTTGCAGCTAGAAAAGCACAGCCCTTAGGTCAAGTATCAGCACTTTGCCACAATTTTCCTGTAACTCATTCTAAAGAATGGATCAGCTCAGAGTCTCACACCAATAGATCTTACTGACCAAATTGGTCTAAAATGTCTCTGTCATTGGGTAGAATCTTGTAACACTCCTGGGAGCAGGAAATGAGGCAGGCAGGGGGATTAATTGGGCAAGAGGCAAATTGTCAATTTTCTGATGGCAGGGTGAAAGTTGGGCATTAAGTTGGCGGCAGACTGAGGGCTGATCGAGCTTGCAAAAGGCAACTGGCGGGAACCTCTTTTTAATATATTATGTCATGCGTACTCATTAAAATTGTACCTTTGGAATCAAGTACACAGTAAATGAGAAACATGTGCCTTAAGAGTCACAACTTGGATTAAGGTGGCATGCAGCTGAGTAGTCTTCTTGGTGGATCTGGGCAGGGTGGGAGCAGGTTTTTCTTATATGAGGCCAGGGGAAGGGAAGTATTAATGCATTAAGATCGGGTGGCAGCTGTGAAAGGGGAATGGGAGTGGCTGACAGAGGGAGGGAGGTGGCTGTGAAAGGGGAATGGGAGTGGCTGACAGAGGGAGGAAGGTGTCTGTGAAAGGGGAATGGGAGTAGCTGACAGAGGGAGGGAGGTGGCTGTGAAAGGTGGTTGGGTGTGACTAACAGAGGGAGGGAGGTGGCTATGAAAGGGGAATGGGCATGGCTGACTGACAGTGAGGGAGGGAGGTGGCTGTGAAAGGGGAATGGGCATGGCTGACTGACAGTGAGGGAGGGAGGTAGCTGTGAAAGGGGAGCGGGCATGGCTGACAGAGGGAGGTGGCTGTGAAAGGGGAATAGGAGTGGCTGACAGAGGGAGGGAGGTGGCTGTGAAAGGGGAATGGGAGTGGCTGACAGAGGGAGGGAGGTGGCTGTGAAAGGTGGTTGGGTGTGACTAACAGAGGGAGGGAGGTGGCTATGAAAGGGGAATGGGCATGACTGACTGACAGTGAGGGAGGGAGGTGACTGTGAAAAGGTAACGGGGCATAGCTGACCAAGTCAGGGAGGGTGGTGGCAGCATTACGAAGGCTCCAGAGGGAGAAAGCTGGACTACACGGGGAAGGTCAAATGGTAGGTCAACTACGATTGTGGGGAAATCAAGGGTTATATAGGGAAGGTCAAAGTTGAGGTCATGAGAGTCAAGAGTATCAAAAGGGGTTAAAGATGATAGAGGGAGGGTCAAGGATGATGGATGGCATGTCGAGGTTAATGGGGGAGGTGGGGCAGCTCCAGTATGCTGGGGGGCTGACTGATAGTGACCGATAGAGGATGAATGATAGTTGGACAAGGATGATGGGGGCTGGGTCAAGAGTCACCGAAGGCACGCAGGGCAAGGGCAATGGAGCGTCATGCCATACAAGCCTGTGAACCCTCATTACATCCAGATTCTAGCCAGAACAAGGCCCTGCAAGATTGCTTGATCTCCTCATCAAATGTCGCTGTTTAAGTGCCAACAGATCCACAGATTACAAACTCCTCACAAACAGCGATACTGATGCTGCTGGGTGGCAAGGATTGGGTGCTGGTCAGATATCACTCCTGGGCCTTTGAAAACATGAGGTAACGGTGGGGCTGAAGATTTCCTGCCATCCCTGCTGCACGATTGGGATATCTAATTGGCTAGCTGCCACATGATTGTCCATGGCCTACTTCTCCACCTCCGAGCAGAAATGCTGTGCACTTCTGGTCCTAGTGTTAAGACCCTCAACATGAGAAAAATCCATCCATTGTTCCCGCTCTTCTCCCACATCCTCACCCTGTAGAACGTCACCACTGATCATTGCAAGGTTTATGGGGTCAGAGAGAGAGAGAGAGAGAGGGAGAGAGGAGGGAGGGAGGGAGAGATCTCCACTAGATAGCCTTTGATTTTTTCCAAAAAATTATGTAAGAAGCAAAGCCTTAAACTATATTTCCCACTATTGAATTATTAGGGATTTTGAGAATAGTCCATGGAAAAACAAGCCTTGAAATCCCTCTAATATTAATGTAAAACTGTTGAACTTGTCAGTCAGATATAAAGTTTGACTGCAGCAGTTGGTTGCCTACCAAGAACTTGAGAGCTACTAACTGGTTAACTGACAACCTTAAAAGGGAAAACAAATCTGAAAACACTGAATGGTTGTATTCAGCAATTGAAAATAGATTATTTGAAAAAAAATTGTTTAGGGAAATAATTTAGAATTAAATTATTATTTGATTTGCTGGCTGTATGTATTTATCTGTCTGTACTACCTTTGCCCAGATAATTTTTGAGCTTGCCACTGCGTTTCTCAGATATGGAGGGTGGGGGTGATCACGTGAGTCAAACGTACAATGTATGTGACTGTAAAGGATAATATGTACCTTTTTCCTTGGAATAGAAATCCTCCAAGCCTACAAGGTATTCCTCCAAGGAAGAGGGCTAAAACAAGTGAATCTTATCACTACTGCACATTATTCATCATCTGTAGACCCAGTCCTGGCTGTTTTACAGAGCACTTGAAATTAGTTCAATTTGGACACAACAGTCATTTCTTGATCCCACTGCAAATTGCTCACATTGATTAGCTGTCATTTTGGCTACATTCACAACAACATAAATTAAGTTTATTTTACATTACAGAGAAACATATTTGCTGGGTGGCAACAGAAACAAGGGTGAAATGACGAAAAAATTCTTTAAGCAGTGAGTGGTTAGGATCTGGAATGCACTGCCTGAAAGTATGCTAAAGGTAGGCTCAGCCAGGGCTTTCAGTAGAGAATTGGATCATTATCTTAAGAGGAAAGGTTTGCAGGACTGTGGGGGAAAAAGGCAGGAGATTGGTATTAAGTACACTGCTCTTGCAGAGAGCCAGTTACTGTACTGTAATTATTCTATGATTAAACCTGGATGTAATGGGTGGTGCCTGAAAATCTAACAGGAGAATCTGATGCCCAAAAAGTTTTACAGGATAGCTTCATTGTGGTCATCACTGATCCAAATATTTTGATTTAATCCATGCTAAGAAACTGGGGTACAAATTACCACCACTCTTACCCTCATCCCAAGTAGCTAAAATCCTATTTAAATTCAATAGTGATCCTTACTAACAACAACTATGGCTACTTTTGAGTGTCAACCATCATTGTAAATCATTTAGATTGCTGTGAAATGAACAGGTTGTATTAATTAGTGCACTACACTCCATCTCATTTCCCAATTATCCTGCTGAATTCTAAATTAAAAAAACACCAAGGTCAGGGTTTTACGCTCCCTCCCACCCGGCGGGATAATACAGTCCCGCCAAACTGAATGGAGATTTAAATGGCTCGCCGCATCCGCCAGTGGGGTGGGTGGGGAGACATGCCACGGTGAGGCCTTAAAATCCTGGCCTAATATTTAGGAAAGAGAAAATATATGTCATTTCACTTTAAATATTCCTGGCACAACAGTGAAATATCTGGTGGTTCACTAACTTCCTTCCTGTATTTAGCAGTATGTTGATTATAATGATGGCAAACACCAAGGCTCAATTCAGAATCCAACTTGGATGGAAACACTTCAGGTTCCTTTGTGAAAACCTAAATATGCATCAAGTGAAATTACGTACTAAAGAGGATTGGCATAAACAAATTAGTCATTTATCGTAATGCTGTTTGTGGTACCTGGCTGTGCACAAGTTTGATGCCACATTTGCCTACAAAACAGTGACTGCAGTTCAAAACCAAACCATTGGCTGTGAAGAGATTTTTGGGTGGTCCCAAGCGCATAAAAGGCATTATATAAATACAAGTTTTTTTTCAGTGATTCATTTGTAAACACTGTCAAAGCGAAGTATATTTTAATTTTACTAATATGCATTTCTAAAACGATTAAATAAAAAAAAACGTAAATCCTTTGTAAACAAAAGTATAAAACAGCAGGAATGTGCACAAGATCAGGTATAATTATTTTAATTCAGGCCAGCTATTAATTTCTACCTTAATGTCTGTAATAATCAAAATTTCACTATAAGACTGAACATCTTAAAGGTGGGCACCATTTCGAGATCACCGATGATAAGGAGGAGGAGAGGCGCGCAATCCTTCTGTCCACATGTGGGAGTAAGATATATGGATTAATTAGAAATCTGTTGGTGCCCAATGCCCCAGACTCAAAGTTTTGGTGACTTAGTGAACCTCAAAGAATCATAACCAGCCCAAGCCATCGATGATGATGATGCAATGGTTTAAATTTAACTCAAGAAACAGAGCTGCGGGGGAGACAGTTGTTTGTTATGTGGTAAGTCTGAAGCAATTAACTGAATATTGAGAGTTTAGTACATCTATAAACGATATGCTGAGAGATTGTTTGGTGTACAATATAAACGAAAATGCAATTCAGAAGAGATTACTGGCTGAAACAATTTTAGATTTGCAGAAGGCATTGGAAATGGCTCTAGCATTGGAAGGTGCAGTGTGAGACTCAGACACCTTACGAGCAGTGCAAAATGGCCCCGTCCTCCACGTTGGGTGGGGAGCCTCAACCAAAAAGAGCGTGAAAGTGCAGAACTTTATTCAGAAGCGGGAAGCCACCACTGCTAGCAAACAAATTAAAAGGGATAACTTAGCAGCAAAAATATGACATAATAGTAGCAGAGATGGAAGGAGACAACCTTGTAACGAACCACGGTTGAAAAAGATCGAATGTTTCTTCTGCCATCTCATGAGACATTGTAAAGATAGAATCAGGCAGGCTTTCAGACAAAAGCAAAAACCCAATGAGATAAACAGTACTGAAAAGCCTAAAGTATTAGATTTTGGTATCTATTTGTTATAGAATTTAAAGGTAGGAAGCACAGAGCCTATCTATGTAGGCAGGGGAGTGAATGAGAAGCCAATCAGAATGGAGGTGGATACTGGTGCAGCCACTACGGTGATTGGTGAGGATACTTTTAAATACCTTAATTATGGAGAACATAAGCTAAATTTAGAAGGAACTGATAACAAATTAAACTTACACCGGAGAAGACATACAAGTCAAGGGTGTATGTAAAGTCACAGTACACTACGGAGCTCAAACAGTGAGATTACCCTTGATGGTAGTAGCAGGCAGGGAACCTAGTCCCCTTGGACAAAACTGGCTGAAAGAAATTAAATTGGAATGGACGGAAATCTTTCAACTGAAAACTAATGGGCTTTCAGAGTTACTACAGAAATATGCCTCAGTTTTCAAGGAAGAACTTGGAAAAATTGAGGGGCTACAAGCAAAAATTCATGCAGATCCAGAGGCAACATCAAGATTCATGAAGGCAAGACCAGTAGCTTATGCAATGTTGGATAAGGTAGACACCGAACTGGACAGATTAGAAAAACTGGGAGTGATACAACCAGTGCAATTTTCAGAGTGGGCAGCTCCAATTGTACCTGTTCTCAAACCTGACCGAAGCATTCGAATATGTGGGGACTACAAATTAACAGTCAATAAAGTGACAAAATTGGATAGACACCCCATGCCTAAAATAGAAGATTTATACGCTAAACTGGCAGGTGGAACAGCTTACACAAAGTTAGATAAGAGTCATGTCTACCAACAACTGGAATTAGAGAAGGCATTCCATAGGTTTGTCATCATAAACACACATAAGGGATTGTGCCAATACGCCCATTTACCTTTTGACATATCTTCTGCTTGTGCCGTATTCCAAAGAACCATGGAAAGTTTACTACAGGGACTGCCCCATATTTATTTGGATGATGCCCTCGTGACTGGACTCACTGAAAAGGAAAATTTGATGAACTTGGAAGAAATTCTGAAATGTTTTTCGCAGGTGGGAGTGAGATTGAAAAAGGAAAAGTACACATTCCAAGCGAAAGAGGTAACTTACCTAGGTCACAAGGTAGATTCACAAAACCTACAACCAGTTGGAGAAAAAGTGAAAGCCATTAAAGAAGCCCCAGAGCCATAGAATACATCTGAACTGAAATCATTCTTGGGGATGATCAATTACTATGGACGCTTCTTGCCTAATTTGTCGACAGAACTGGTACCACTGTATTACCTGCTCAAGATAAACCAGAGATGGTCGTGGCAAACACCACAAGAAGCAGCGTTCACAGAAGTGAAACAATTGTTACAATCATCTACACTTCTAGTACATTTTTACTCAAAAAAAGAGTTGATATTAACGTGTGAATGGGAGCAGTGCTTTCCCATCGAATGGATGATGGATCAAAATGAACTATAGGATATGTGTCGTGAACACAGTACTGCAGAGAAAAAGCACTCTCAAATTGAGAAAGAAGGCCTGGTAATCATTTTCAGTGTTAAGAAACTTCATCAATATGTACAGGGTCATCATTTTACTACTATAATGGACCACAAGCCATTATTAGGTCTATTTGGGGAAGACAAGGCTATGCCCCCTCTTGCCTCAGCAAGAGTACAAAGATGGGCGTTGACCTTGGCAGTGTATTAGTACACTTTTATTCACAGACCTAGAAGTCAAATTGCAAACGCAGATGCACTCAGTCGTTTGCTCTTGCAAGTAAAAGAGGATATTCCTATTCTTCAGGGATTTGTTTTGTTACTGAACTTCCTGGACTCATCACCGATATGTGCTAGACAAATTAAAGATCGGACAAGCCAAAACCCAGTCATATTCAAAGTGAGAAATCAAGTTCTTCATGGTTGGTCACAAAAATAAGAATCTGATTAAATGAAACCATATTTCCAGAGGAGATAGGAGATAACCAGCCAAGAAGGTATTTTATTGTGGGGAGCTCGTGTGATTGTTCCTCCGAAAGGACGAAAGCCATTGTTATCTGAACTTCACAGTGCACATCCCTGAATTTCCAAAATGAAGGCAATAGCACGTAGCTATATGTGGTGGCCAGGAATGGATGGAGAAATAGAAAACTTAGTGAGATGTTGCATGCAGCATCAGCAAGTACAAAAATTACCTGCAACTGCCCTGTTATACCCATGGGAGTAGCCAGTAAGGCCATGGATATGAGTACACATCAACTATGTGGGACCTTTTATGAGAACAATGTTTCTACTTATCATAGACGCTCATTCAAAATGGATGGACATATACGAAGTGAGGTCACCCACATCTTCCGCTACAATAGACGAGCTACTACAAAGTTTCGCAATTAATGGACTACCTGAAGTGCTAGTATCAGACAACGGAATAGTATTAATGAGTGCTGAATTTAGCCAATTTACAAGCCTCAACGGTATTGTTCATATGAAAACATCTCCATACCACCCTTCTTCAAATGGACTTGCTGAGAGAGCAGTTCAGACATTCAAACCAGGTATGAAGAAATTGTCTTGAGATTCGATGGCAACTAAATTAGCACGTTTTCTTTTCCATTACAGACATTCCATTACTATGGACGCATCATTCGACAACAGGTGTCACATCTGCGGAATTGCTGATGAAGCGCCGTCTCCAATCGAGACTGAGCATAGTTATGCCAAACTTGGGGGCGGGGGGAAGGTAGAAAGAAGGCAGCAAAGTCAGAAAATGGGGCATGAATGTCACAATCAGGAAAGAACATTTAATGTAGGAGAGAAAATAGAGAAGGACCCACTGTTGTTCAGTGAACTAAGTGCAGTAATGGGACCTCTTTCCTGCCACGTGAAAGTCGAAGATCAAGTAATAAAGGAGACATGTGGATCACATAAGAGGAGAAACCAAATACCCAGAAATGATTCCACCAGTGTTCAAGACTGAATCGACATCTCCTGTTGAAAGAACTCAACCAAGTACAAACGTGTTTGAAGAGCTGACTGTACCTGAAAGAGTCGAAGAAACGGATTTACAAGTACCTACAGAAGAGGCAGATGCTCAGACGACTCCAGTAAAGGAGGTTCCAAATCAAACTTTAGAAGCTGTAGAGCTGAGATGTTCTACCCCCAGAGAGACTGACTTAGTAAATAATTGATCTGTGTAAATAACTTGAGATGTAATATTACTTTAATATAAGGTCACATGATCTTAATAACCAATAGCAGAGTAGCGCTGGCTACCTTTGTGAAAGGGTCTTGAGTTAAACACTGAAGAGTGAAGGCAGAGTTTGGAGTTGTGAGCGCACAAGTGTAGCTGCTGAGTTTAGTTTGTAAATAAACAGCATGTGTTTATTCTAACAATGATCTACTGATATTCTTTGTCTCTGTACCAACTCGGTCACCCCGAAACATTCGTGCAACCCAGATCCTTTAGTCCCAATGAACCAACGGCACTGGATCCAACACTGTCTTCACAGTAGGAGACACAAAATCATACCAGAAATAGTGAGAAATCAAGCGTTAAATGTAAGTGAGGAACTTAAAGCAATTAACATTAGTAAAGAGAAAGTACTGGTGAAACAGACTAAAAGCCATCAAATCCTTTGGACCTGAAGGCCTACATCGCAGGGTTTTAAAAGAAGTGCAGAGATATTAGTTGCATTCATTTTGAGCTTCCCAAATATCCTAGATTCTAGAAAAGAATCCAGTGGACTGGAAATGTAACCCTGATGTTCAAGGAAGGAGAGAGAAAAAAACAGGAAACTACAGGCCAGCTAGCCCGACATCAGTAGTAGGGAAAATGCCAGAATCCATTAGAGGCACAGTGACAGAGCACTTAAAAAATCATAACATAAGACAGACATAACACACTTTAATGAGAAGGAAATAGCGTTTGATAAGCCTATTAGAGTTTTCTTCTAAGGGTATAGGGGGGGTAGAGAAGAGGGAACCAATGGGCATAAAGTACCACAGATTATTACACAAGATGAGGAGTCATCAGATTGAGGCAAATATATTAGCATGAGTTGAGGATTGGTTAACAGGCAGAAAACAGTAGGATTAAACAAATTGTTTTTAGTTCGGTGGGTTGTAACTAGTAAGATGCCACAAAGATTACTGCTTGGTCCTCAGCTACACCAATGACTTAGGTGGGGAGACCAAGTGCAATGTATCCTAGTTTGTGGCCATACAAAGCTAGATAGCAAAAAGCCGTGAGAAGGACACAGAGACTGCAAAGGGATAGAGGCAGGTTAAGTGAAGGTGGAGCATAACAAGAGGGGATTTGAAATTGAAACCGGCAGGGACATGCTGTTTGATACGATCCGCGAGGCCGTATGTCCCAAAGACTGGCGGATCGTATCAAACAGCATGTCCCAGCTGCTGTTCACAATGGGCAGGGTACAGGGCACAGAACTGCCTCAGGGAGATAGGTTTTAAGGCTAAACAGCTTAATAAAGTGGTCAAAAAATTTTCATGGTATGTCCCCTCATATGAAACTGTCACACGAGCTGGGACATGTGCATTCATTTTAATAAAATTTTTTTGAGAAAATTTAAAATCATTCATGAAACCCTCATCCCACCAGTGAATGAGGTTCCATGAAAAATGCGCAGGCCGCCTGGGCTCTTTATGTGCCCGCCAACCTTAAGGTTGGACAGACAGCTCAGGTAATTGCTTAAGTAACTTTTTAAATGGCCTTAATAGGCCTTTGGCAGTTCGGTGGGCGCGCAGCCGACTCTAAATGATGCGCGGTGATGTCGTGATGCATGCCCGACATAACCCCGTGTTATGTTACGCCTCGGCGAGCAGGTCCCGCCCCCGTTCGCCAAGCCAAAGATTCTGCCCACAGTGTCCAACATTAGATATGATTCTGCGATTGGACAACATTTGCTAAATAATCCTCAATGTGCTAAGAATTACGCTGACAACCAGCTTAAGATCGTCAGTCAGGCTAGCAGTCTGGCGCATTTGCGTATACTGGAAGCTACATATATTAATACACAGGGCCCTGTTCTTGGCAGACAGAAAGAACATGTACATACATTGCACCTGTCTCAGCTAAACAAAATAACTAACAACCATTTGCCGACCCATTCCTCAGGGCAATGCCTTGATCAATCAGGGTCAAGCTACCTGGTTTAAATTTCAAACAATGCTTGGAAGTTGACTGTCAGTCACCATCAATGGTGCTTTCGCCTTTGCAACGCTACTTGTCAACCAATCAGCACCCTTTTCACATACAGTATAAACTGTTGTGTTCCCATTATATTGGTATTCTTGAGAGCGATCTAACAAGTGCAAGACGAAAAGCTTAGACATGTCTATTTTTTCAGCAATAATCACCCTTTAGAGAACATTTCATTCTCTTAACTTTCACCATCTAATTTTGGACTGAGCAAAATATAGCAACTCCAGCCAGCAGCACCCCAACATATTTTAGCATCTCAGAACCAAGTCACCTTTTGCACAGGAGCTCTCTGTCCCCTGTGCAAGAACTATCCATCTGCAGAACTCAAGGAGATGTAATATTTCCCAGAGGCGTAAACGAGCAAGACAGCCATTATATGGTGTGCTGGAATCAGGAACACAAACAACGGACCCAAAATTTCCAACTAGCTCAAGCTTCAGAATAAAGGTCAGAAGTTGGTCTGAGAAAATACAAAATGCTGGATTTTCCAACATTTAGACAGACATCAGATCTGCACACACAAATATCTGCTGCTGAACCAAATGCGTAGCAAGCAGGCCCTGGCAATCATGGTGGAGGTGGGAGAGGGGTTTGAATTCTCAGTGGACAGGCAACACCATTGCTGCAAGGCAGCCACTGCCATCAGGGAGCCCCTCCTTGGGCCATAGAGTGCCCCAAAATACCCCTTCTGTCTCCCGAAGCCCACTGGGAGGCTGCCACGTCCCACTGTGCGGTTGTCCTACTCAGCAGCAGGTCCATCCTGACATCTGACATGGACAAAATGCCCGCAGAGGCAAGAAGGGTACCTGAATCAGCCACTCAAGTTGCTCAATTGGGCTCCAGATGAGTGGCTCATTGTTGTGTTCACTTTGACAAATGGACCACAGGAGTCTCAGGTACAGGTCATGATCGTTTATTCGAGCAATTGCAAGGGGAGAACCATCTCAATGCAGCTTGAGATAGCACTCTGCTAAACTACTAGTATTCAACATATTTATACATTATTGGTCACGTACAAGAACAGTTTCCAGATTCCAATCTCGTCAATATATAGGCTTACATTAAACAGACATCTCTGGTAACAAATACATGCACCTTTTGTCCCTATTTGTTTTCACCCAGGCAGAGACCTTCCCTCCTACCTAAACTAGGACCATCTGTTCTTCCCCTATCTGTTGAAGAGCACACTTAATCTTAGTTGCTATTGCCATCCTCTGACTACAGTCCGGCTCCAAGGCCTTTCTGTTGTTTGCAGGCCCCTAAGGCTGTTAAAGGTTCATCTGGTAACTTTTAACTGCCAATGTGCTTGGAGATTTTAAGTAATTCATTCCCTTTCAATAAGTTCCTACTGTACCCCTATATTACCCCCTAACACTCATCTACCATCCTTCCTGCCACTAGCAAAACAGCATGGCAGAGGAACATCAGGCACACCACCTGATGCCTTTCCATGCTTTTGCCAGTTTTCCCACCTCCCAGCATTTGTGCCATACAAGCACAACTATTTTGACCACATCCCTTTCCCTTAATGTTCTGAGATGGGTCCTTCTAACTTGGACTCTAGGGCCAGGATTTTACCGTCGGCGAGCGGGGGTGGGGCCTGCTCGCTGACGCATAAAATGATGCATGTTGACGTCGGGCGGAACCCCCGACATCACCCCAGCCCCCCCATTTAAATTTTCAGGAAGGCGGGGGCACAGCAAAATCAGCTGCAGGCCCGCCGACCTGTCAATGGCCACTTGAGGCAATGACAGGATCAATTAAGCAATTAAAGAATCTGCCTGTCCAACCTTAAGGTTGCTGCCGATGCTGCCAGACCTGCTGAGTTTTTCCAGGTAATTCTGTTTTTGTTTTGGATTTCCAGCATCCGCAGTAGTTTTTTGTTTTTATTATTAAGGTTGGTGGGTCGGCCAGGAGCCCCGACGGCAACGAGAAAAAACATGAAACCTCATCCAGTGGCGGGATGAGGTTTTGTGTAGGGTTTTAAAAATTGTAATAAAGTCGTTATGGAAATTATGAACATGTCACATGAGGGGACATGTAAGGGATTTTTTTTTTCTATTTTTGATATTTTTAAAAGTCGAGGCGATCTCCCTGAGGCTGCACTTAGCCTCAGGGAGATGAGTGTGCTCTTTCGTGCGCACGCGCGCAAGAGCGCACTGTCAATTTTAGGGCATCCCCCCGCCCGCACAGGGAGCGTATAGCGCTCCCCTGTGGACATCACACTGGGCGGGCCTTAATTGGCCCGCCCACGTAAAATGGCAGTGCGGCCCTCGATTGGGTCAGCTCTGCCCGCCCGACAAATGGAAAATTCAGCCCTAAGTGTGGAACTAGGTTCTTAGACAGACTGTAGAGACATTCTGCTTAACACTTGTTTATTAGCACTACATTGAAACAAGTTAGAGTAGGCGCCTTTCTCCTGGGCATGATTCCAACCTCCATCTCAAGGTCTAACACATGACTGACTTATGTCAGTAGTACATCATCATCTATGCCATACATTCACATATCCCATCTGTTAACCCTTTCTACTATACTTAAGATCATTACATTAATCCTCATAACAATCTAAAGGGCAAAATGCAACAGATGCTGAAAATCTAAAACAGGAACAGAAAAGCTGGAAATACTCAGCAGGTCAGGCAGCATCTGTAGAGGGAAAAACAGGTTTGTAACCCTTTGTCCAAAAAGGAAAAATATTAGGGATGTAACAGGTTTTAAGTATAGAGGTAGAGGGGAGGAAAGCAAAAGGGAAGGATTGTGATAGGCTAGTTGGCAGGAGTGATTTAAATGACAAAAGGAATGATAGGACAAAGCAAAAGGGGCAATAATGGGACAAATAAAGAAACAAAGAGGAGTCTAGAGGAACTGCAAATGGCAACAGCAGGATCATGACTGCCACCCTGCTGGACAGAAAAATGCTGTCCTCATAAGAATTTATTGGTTATACTTCGCAAGATTAAGGAGAAGTGCATCTAAACTAGCTGACATAATATTCCATCCATCAAGGTAGAGAAAGTCACAGACAAATAGCACAAACAGGAAATAATGTTCAGCCAAATAATTCAACCAGCAGAAGAAATGCAGAGATTGGCCAAATCTTTCAGGCTATTTTTTAATTCAAAACTCCAAGTACTAATGCCAGAAAGCTCTTCCATAATATTCTTAGAGTGAACAAAATATATGCGTCATTTATATAACATAATAACATCCATGATCCAAAATGGACTTGCATGTCCAGTCAAACACTTTAATCTTTGCCATTGTTTTATGTGTTTCAATTGGACAACATATTGCTTGGCCAATGTTACACATTTAACATTGCAGCAGTGGCAAGGACACCTGAATCTGTTACATACAGAACCGAAATTGGTAGGTTACAAGGAAGAAACACAACTGAGAAGTTTGGAAAGCATCTTAAATTCATAGCAACAACTAAATGGATTTGACATTTCATCCATATATATATTTTTTTTTACAAATTTAAAAATAAAAAAATTGTTCAACTGGGAAATTACTAATGACTTACCGATATGCAGAGCTTCCCCAGGTCCTTGTGCTGTGGAAAGGGTGATGTCAGTGAGTGCAGATTACAAACATTGTGATGTAAGCAAGTGCAAATTTATCAATCACGATTGGTAGTAGGGCATTACAAGGTTATTGTTTGCAGTCAGCTGCAGGGTTAATCATAAATTTGTGTGAATTTTTAAAAATGTATATATATATTTTTTATA
The DNA here is from genome assembly GCF_964194155.1 of Cetorhinus maximus. NCBI lineage: Eukaryota > Metazoa > Chordata > Chondrichthyes > Lamniformes > Cetorhinidae > Cetorhinus > Cetorhinus maximus. The sequence goes on from NC_135879.1 coordinate 88,053,975, forward strand.
TATATATATATCTCTCTCTCTATATATATATATACATACACACACAAATATATTCACATATGTATATATGTATATATACGGAATTCATATTTACCTTTTTGTGGTTCTTGTACACATTTCGGTGAGCAAATCCTTTTCCACAAAGTTTGCATTTGTAGGGTTTGTCCTCACTATGGATAATTTTATGTGCAGTCACTTGATCTAGCCGTTTGAAAGATTTACTGCAGACCTCACAGGTGTAAGGGCGTTTCTCTGTGAAAAACGAGCAGCAAATATTAAACTGTCAGTTTCTAAAGAAGGAAAGATGAAAGGAAGACTTTATCCACTGAGGGAATCTTGCAATTAAGTCAATACAATTAAGATTAAACCAATTAGACAGACAGCTGCATGCCTTTTGAATTACGTGCATCAAATTGCTTTTTTGTAGGACAAGCTTGGGTATATCTCCTGCAATTTGCACATCTTAAACCATCTCTTCCAAACACCAAACTCCATTTAATTAGCTTCAGTCAAAAGAGAACAACTTCAAAGAAAAACTTCACACCATGAACATAAATCGGCTCTTTTTCAGATTAAAGACGGTTAAGCAGCTATGACAAATTTTATTTTGTGTTACTTAATTACCAGGAAAGCAGGTCACAAGGCAGGCCCCAGAAAGTGAAACTTCAGCTATCTGTTTTTCTGTCAGCAGGTTGGAATTACCTGAATGGGTAATCATATGGCGCTTCAACTGGTTTGCAGATATGAATTTTTTGTCGCACTCCTGGCAATTGAAGACCTCATGAATCTTTAAATTTAAAGATAAACAGTGATTATTACATGCAAGGAGAATTCAAAGAAGATATCAGATCAAAGACACAAATCTTCTGAGATTGCTTTGAGCGAGATTAATGACTTCTCTGCCTCAAGCCAAGTTAACATTTACAATTGCACTGTAATTGCCTTCCTAATAATCTTGAGACATTATAGTTATGAAAATAAAACCAGACATTTAAAAAAATAAAAGTACAAGATTAGAACTCCATATGGGAGGAGGGACATCAGTTGTATATAAAGGATTTTATGAGAAGTATAATTCAACAATATTAATTGAGAAAATTAGGTTAGAAATATTGAAGTTAAACTGATTGCAGAAGATTTGTTGACCTGAAAGTTCAGATTTGTCTTTTAACCCGAAGTTGTGATAGTTATTACTTTATTCTGTGTCTCATTTATTATTTTATTCTGTAGCCCATCATGCCCTGGATTTTGTTGGAATTAATTTATGATACTGACTGCCTTATAAAGCTAGAATTGTTTAATAATCCTGGCATAAAAGCTCCTTTCATATATTTTCATCCATTAAATTTTTATTGCTCTGCACATTTGTCACCATAATACTGAAGTAAACAAAAATTTAAAAGACATATTTAATATCCATGAATGCCAATGAACTATCCAAAGCTGCATTGCTTACAATGTTGTGCTTTGAACTGTTGTCATATGGGCAATAGCATTTTGTGCTTTTAGAAAGAGAGTAGAGCGCAATAGTACTGACATTGAGACAATTTTTTAAAAAAGAATTCTGTGCCATTTTGGGTAGCACATTATGGAATGCACATGAAAACAAGAAGAAACATACAGTGCTGTTCACAAATGTTTGAAACTATAATTAAGATGGATAACTTGAGATAGTGGGATTATTCCCACCAGAGCAGAGAAGGGTGAAGCAGAAAAACGGTGGAGGTTTTAAAATTTGAGTTTTGATTGAATGACCAGGAGAAGATAATTTTCTTTGGTTGTGGAATCAGTGGCCAGGGGTCATCAATTTAATATTGCCGATATGAGAGAGGGAGGTAAAGAGAAATTTTGTTGCTCGGTAGGTTGTTGAAGCATGAAATACTTTGCTACAGGAAGGGTTAGAGGAAGAGGCCATTGCGCCTTTTTAGGGAGAACTAGATAAACATTTGAAGCAGAGAAAGGCACAGGAGTATGCTTAGAGCAAAAAGAGAACATACTACAACTGAAAAATGTGGTTCTCTAAATTTTTGCTTGAAAATTTTATTTCACTGTTTCTGTAACTGATAAAATTTTCATGAATATTTACAACATTTGTACTAATTTTGTACTAATACTAAGCTAAAAGCAAAAGTTAATGAAAATGTCAAAGCTATAACTAAATTCCACTAAGTTATAAACATTTTACAGTACTTTAAATAATAACTAATTGCTATTTTAGCCATTATATTAAATCATTGATGGCCAGCAGTATTTTTAATCAGGCCATATCTCAAGCAATTTTTCATTAAATCCATAAATTATACCATGGGCTATGGACAAGAACAACTTTATAAGGTTCATCCAGTTCTAACATTTTACACATTATAGATTTACACAAGTGCCTCATGTATAGAAACTTTACGGGTGAATGAGCAAATCTTCCATTAATATTTTGAACTTATAACATTCATACTCCATGGTCATAGGATTTATTACATCAAGCCCAGAAAATGAACTGTCATTCAATTTAATGAGGCTCTTCACACCTCAAATAAAGGAGCTAATATAGGCAATTATTTCATGTGGTGCAAATCCAATACTAGAGGTAGTGGGTACATTCAACTCATGAAACACAGCTACAAAACACAGTGAACATTGTTAGTGAACTAATCACATCTTCTGAAACTATTATAACAAATCTGTCATATACAAATGCTGATATACAAGTAGTAACATCAAATACAATTTCAAGAGGAGCAGCACTCAATTCTTCCTACTGCAACCAACGTTTTGAATGGGACAGACTAAGAGTTGCAGCTACACTTTTGCAGCCATCTGCAGCTTGCCTAAGCCTCTAACATCATGTGGTAATTAAAACAAAAGGAAAACACAACAGAGGGAGGCAAGACCACTTTGGTGTCAGAATAAATATCTAAATCCTCAAATATGAACCTATATAATATAAATAAAATCTGTCAAGACAAAATGGCTATCTTATAATTTTGCACTTTTTAAGTGGTCCATATTATTGTGTATGAAACAAATCAGAAAAGGTACTGGAAGATATGCCTTTAATAAATGAGACAACACCAGCAGTTACCAGAAAAATCTAATGCCACCTTTTTTTTTATTAAGCCTAAGCGACAGTTATACTCTCAAATACTTATTATTGAGGCAATAGCATTTCAAATTAAGATTACTGTTTTAAATAAAGATTTGTGTGAGAAATTTCAGCTATGTCATTCAGCCATCCCATGAAAAGGCTTGCAGTTTTCTAAAGCAACCTGTAAAAGGCTGAAAGTTGTCAAATGCCAAGATAATTTCAATACCTTTTGTCGAGTAGACCACTTACTTATATTATAATGTAAAAGGGCAAAGAGCTCATTGACGTTTTTCTCACCAAGATGGAGTCCATCTAACATGCTGCCTCTTCCTATTGCTTATCAAGTCAAACATCCCAGCAGCCTTAACTTCTATTCCATATCCCCCTCCACAGATTTTAGAAGCTGTCAGTTTCAGAATAGCTGAGGGAGACAGAGTGGGAAACCAATCATCATTGCTCCGGGGCATCACCTCGGCCCATAAGAGGATTTAGTGGGGAAAAGGGGAGCTGTGCCCTTGGGCTGCACAGGTGGCAGGTAAAGTGGTCACTCAGAACTCAGGCTTTGAATGGGGTCAGCTCTCCACTGGCATCACAAGGACAGAAGAGGATGGGGCATGGTGCCAAGACAACTGGGCAGCTACCTGCTCAGAAGGAAGGTTCCAGCTGGAATGGGAACACAATTGTTGGATTTTGGGCCCTCTGAAGCTGAGTGGCATCATGCTTCGGAGGAAGGCAACAAAGGCACACTCACTCAATAAACATGCAAAAAAGCAGACAAGTTAAATCTACCTCCATGACGCCATTTAGTAGGTTTCCCACCCTACGACCACCAGCATCACTTAATGCTGCCTCTCACACTGCCTTCCCTACCACTCATTGATTAAGGCCCCTATCTGAGAGGTCTCAGCCCTGCCTATCACTCCCCCACTTACCCTGCTCTACTGTGCACTCACAAGACACTTCTTGGCCCACGAGCAACTCTGTGGGAAATGTTCAAGTAATACAGATAAAGTATCTCAAAACCGCAACCTTGGGACCGAGTCCATGCCAGATTTCGGATCTTGCCAGTTTTCTGAAAAAGGTCCTGAAGCATTTCACAGTAACTGTAGTGTAATTAGATAAAGATTGACAGCGATCAAGTCCAAGTCTAAGGCACCCACACTGATGTTGGATAGTGCTTTGATAAGGCCACAACTTAAAAACTGCGTTCACTTTGGATCATTGGAGCACTAGAGAAACACTCGAGATGCAAGCTGTGCAGAGAAGTGCAACTCACTGCACTTTTTTTATCTCTTTGTTTTTAGCACTTTTCCAAGCTGGGTTGGGTGGGGTCACAGGTCACTCCAGCCACTCAGCGCGGGAAATGACAGGTGTGCGAAGGATAACGAGTCAGCACACTACCAACTCCTAAACAAGCCAGTAAGTTTTCTTCACTCATTTAATAGCACTTAAAATTCTTGCATGGCCCGCTTAAAATAATGTCCGATTTTTGAACATCGAATTTGAGGTATTGTACCTGTAGTGTTTAAACATTAACTTCATTAAGGTAAATCTAAATGACATTCAATAAAAAAAAACTGCAATTCCTTTGTGTACCATCTTATTAGTATCAGTAGAGTCCAAATAAAATAGATCATGACTGTTCTTCTCTAAGAAAAGTCCAAATTCAAAGTTACCTCAAAACTAATTTGATTTAGGTAACCCCTGGGGTGTGTTACTGAGAAGCTAAACACATTTACTGCCAGTATAAGAATTTACTTTCACTAGTCCACAAACAAAAGAAAATGAGCTTGCCTACATGGCAGATTTGTGATCACTCATTTAAAATGGTTCATTTGTGGGCCTTTATGGTGGCCCAAAATTCCAAGACCAGATTAATGTTTAATACCATCATCTGGATTTTCATTATTTGGAACATTTCTTGTAATAACTGCACAGTAATACATTGTGATTGAACAGTAACAATTAAGCTCAAGTCTGTTTTAAGTCCTTAAGTTTCACTGAAAGATCTTAGGAGAATGCTTACAAAAATGCTTATGGGACATCTGACAGACTGAACTTCACAAACGTATCAGGGTAAATCAGGCTGATGGTTTGCATTCTGCAGTTCTCAAATGCACCATTACCTGTTTGACTGGCTTCAATTAAAAATACAGTGTTGTGGATTACCACAGGAAAAGAGTGCTTTACCAACAAAACCCTGCACATTGTTTCTCAAAGATATCCTATGAAGAATGTGACAATTTGGATGTCAAAAGTTTTGCACAGTAAAAAGGAAAGTTTTGAATAAAGGTTCAGTTTTAAATTAAATAGCTTAACCTAAGCTATCTATTGCAGACCAAGTTACACAAACAATGCTTTCACGACATGATTTTATTGGCACATCACACTCTATAATATCTAAATTACCACGGTGGTTCATGAAACAGTAATAACTTTCTTTTCATCTAATGCAGGAGCTGTGGTGAAACTCTCTGCGCATTGTCCCAGCAGGTTCAAGTCCCAGCAAAAAAGAACATTGATCGAAAAGTAAATCTCCTATTACACATGGTCTCTACTGTATGGAGGACCTTTACACATTGGGAAACATATTGACAGTCAAATGGACCAGTGTCTTCTGACTGACAACCTGCAGTTTTGCCCAGGAGTTGTCAAGGTTCTGCTCACTATCTTCCTCTACTGGAGATATGCAACAAGTGCAGGTAAAATACAAGGTAAGGGAGAGCACAGCTGGAGAAATGTGGTAATTACTTGTTGAGCATATCTACTTATAAATTATTGCAGTATCCTATTGGTAATGTCTGGTACTTTATAATATAATTTACGTTGAAGGTTAATAACGTTACATGAACAATTAACCCCTCCCCCTCCCTCATGTCCCTCCTTCCCACACTCCAACTGTATTGCTAGGCACAAGTGTAGAGCTCGACTAATTGTCAAGGTCTCTGTATGTCCAATGGCCTGTGGCAGAAAAACTGGACATAAAGACTTGGTAGGTATGATGCATTTTGGGATTGCTGCATTTGTATGGCACATAAATGGAAAACAGCATCTTATCAAGTAAATTAAGCCTTTCATCCACAAAGAACATGAAATCATACGACATCCTCTCAGCACCAAAATGAGAATTGACCTCAATTGAAAATGCCAAGACCAAAGTCTTGCTACAGGGCAGAAGTTGTCTATGTACAGGAATATGTTGGCCATTGACTGCATTTTCCCCGAGTAGTAATAGACTCACATCTCAGGTGCTGTAGATAATAAGTTGTATTTTTAATAAGCTACTGGTAAGTAATGGTTACTGCCTGAATCTGTTGCGACATCAATTTTAAAATGCTGCAACCCTTTGCATTGCCTTTTTTATCTATTCTATTCATGAAATGAAATGACAATGCAAATAAGTTTGGATGTTAGCAAAACCATGAGGGGAATTCTAACCTCCCACGACAAGCAGGAGAAAGGCAAGATTTAAATTCTGTCAGGAGGCTATTGTCCCTTTATTTTTTTGAAAATATGATTTTTCTACTTTCAGCTGAATGGAAAATTTGCAGTTTGAACTGAGATAGAGCAAACTGCTTAAAAATGCAAGGCCAGATTACAAGGTGAAAATGAGAAACAAATAAATAACCCTCAGGAAGTGTGAAGGGAGAGACATTTCCTATAAGCCAGACACCCATTGAAACTATAAGGAACAGACATTAAAAATGTAAAGTACTAGATAATGAAACAATGGCTGCCACAGACACACACTCCAAAACCTCTTGAAAATACACAATGGGCGGAATTATCCGGTTCCATTGGCAGCGGGCGTGAGCAGACAATATGGCGAGAAGGTCAAAAATCAGTTTTACGCCATCGTGAAACCAGTTTGCCATCGTCCACTCCACCCATCAATAACAGGCTGCATTTCCTGCCACCGCATGTTGGGAACCTAATTTCAATAGTTTAGCACTTCATTATAAGCCCTGCTCATCAGAATCATCCCCCATGCTGGATCATCCAGGCAATCATGCTGACATGTTTCACAACTGTACACAAGCCACGTGCACCTGGCAAGCTGCACTTCATTTGGGACTTCAATCTTTGTTTGCCTACCTTGCTCGCATGCAGCACCACGTCATTTTTGGGGGGGCTAACGGCAGGTCTCTACCTGCCAGGCCAGCCATAAGGTGGGGATGGCTTTTCAACAGCTGCAGGGCTAGGGCTTGCTTGGGGAAGGGAAAGAAGTGGCCTTAAGCAAGGGAAGAGGCTGCAGGGAGAGGGCTGAAATAGGGAAGGGGGTATCCCAGGGTTTGTGTTGGGGAGGGTGGTACATGCTCATCTGTGCAAGTGGCCTCAAGATGGTGAGTGCTGAAGCCAGATGGAGATGTGAAATTGGGAGAGAGAGTGCGAGAGAGCGCGAGCGCGAGAGAGCGAGAGAGAGCAAGAGACCGAGAGAGCAAGAGAGAGGGGTAGGTGCTGTCCCTTGAGCTGGCAGAGAGTGAGATGCCTGTGAAGGTGCGATGGCCTTGTGAGTGGGTGAATTGAGATTGATGAGATGGTTGCCTTACCCTGGCAGCACAGATAACATCATTTATTCGTTTTCTGCACTGGATGGCCGACCTTTTCTTGGCACTGACCACCTCTGCCACCGCCTCACAGTTTAAATAGGCAAATACATTCTGATTTGGAAAAGGCATATCCTTGTGAAAAAGAAACAAACCTTTGTTGTGACCAACCGAAGATGTTGAATAGAGGGGAGCCAATTCATTCCTTCTCACTTGGTCATAACAATTCTTAAAAAAGGAAAATCCAATGCCTATCTGGCATAATTGGCACTTCAGCCATCCAGTAATCTAAGGCTAACCCATAATCTCCTCCCTGCGATCTCCCAATGTACCCATCCCAGAAGCTTATCTTATCATCAGATAACATTTGGAGGAAGACAACAGCTTATCCAACAGAACTGCATTGTCACCTGATTAAATTTTCAATCTTCTATTGATGCGCCTGAACTCAACATCATTCCGACGGCAAGGTTCATATTTCAGACGAACAAATGGTGCTGTTATGAGGGGGGGCGGGGGGGGAACGGGGTCTCCACTGTCGCCAATTGTCATTAGCATCTTTATGGAATTACTTGAACAAGCAGCACTTCAATCAGCTAGTCTTCTGGCTTCTTTCACATGACACTTTTGTCATGTGGCAACATGATAGGAAAGAATTTCATAGTTTTCTACAACATCTTAACAATCAGCATTTGAGTATTAATTTTACAATGGAGATAGAGCAACAACTTTCCATGCCATTTCTTGATGTTTTCATCACCAAATCTCACAGTGGTATACTAATACATCAAGTCTATCATGAGCCCACTCACACTGACAGATATATGAATTACCAATCTTTCCATTATCCCTCCACCCTCCAATTGGTTTCCAGCACCCTCATTAGAAGAACCTACTCCATCAGTGACAAGAAACATCTACAACATGAGCTTCACCATATTAAGTCTACACTTCAACTCAATGGATTCTCTTCACACTAGATTAACACCTGCCCACCTGTTACTCATTCCATAACAACTGCTTCCACTAAGACAAGAGTCAGCCTCTCGTACATCAGTTCCACCCTGCACAGATTACAACCTATACTCAAGACAGCAGAAACAGAAGCCCAGCAAAAATCATCTAAGAAGCTCCATTCCACCCTTCATACCCACAAAGACAAGAAACCATTTCACAATAAACAAGGAATTTACAGCATACCCTGCGAATACGGGCTCATCTACATTGAAGAAACAGGCCGCAACCTGCACATTAAACTTAAGGAACATCAAACCTGCTCCAAACACAGGGAATGGGACAAGTCATCTATCATCAAACATGCTCAACTTAATAACCACCATATTCAATGGTCCAACTCTCAGCTTATTTCATCCATCACACATTAGTATATAAAATGCGTCTGGAAACCCATGGAGATTTACCAACATCACACCATCCTCAAGACAGCGGCATTCTCAGTGACATCTGGCTATTCTTACTCAAAAAATAGAGCTGTTATCCGTTCTATACAGTCAACCAACCAGCGGCAAGAATGTTAATGTGTATTGACCTATTACAAACATGATAGCCTGAACAATCAGCAATAATATCATGCCCATATTTCCATCTTCCACTGTTGCAGTCTTTCACCTGTTCCAGTTATTCCTCCAGATGATGGGCAGAGTATCCTATCCTGAAATGTTGAGGTAACAACTGCTCTCTTCAAAGCAAATTTTACATGTTGGAACCATAAAATTGTTTTACTCAATATTAGTGAGCTTGTGTTCACTCTAATTGTTTGTAAAGTAGTAAATCTGATTATTACCCTCAGGATGCAAATGATTTAATCAAATCACACTATTGTCCTGCATGGGTTGTTTTTAGTGCACAGTTTCAAAGCTACTAGTATGGAAAATTTGGCTCAAATATTAGACTTCCTCTAATAATTTGCTGAGTAGCAAAAATAGCTCAGGCACCACTCCATGGTTATCACTGAATATGAAATGGTAGGGGTTTGTGTAGTATACAGGTTAGACACTGGCTTTTCAGCTCCAAAGCCTGGATTCAAATGCAATTTAAACCGATGGGATGAATGTCTGCTCTTCCTGCTGGCTCTCATGGTTCTACATGAAATGCATTTAGCGAGCCTTTAACCAGTTCTTCATGCATGCTCCCACTGTGCAAAAAGCACCAATTGGTAATTTGCCCCGGAGAATGATTTGTGTGAAAAATGAGGGAAAAAATGAAGATGAAGCTTAATGTTGGGCAGAGCAAATGGAATTTCATTCTACATCTAACCATAACATATCTGATTTTGAAATTCGCTGAATGGCAATAGATGCCCAAAATGGAAATGTTCCATTGCTCAATATGAATATTACTCACCCTAGTCAACACAAAATAAATGAATGCACGGGTAGCAGTGCTATAATATCACAAATCAATTAAATAATAAGCTATATTATCCACATTTCCATACACTTTCCAATAGTGCAAAACCCCATTTACTTGGAACAAAAGTTGCTAGTACTATAGTACTCTAATATAATACATGATGCCATCTCCTTTCAACTCCTAGGCCACTATTATCTCTGTTCTTCTTTGCCTTTGTTATTTAACAATAATAAAATAAAAAAACATTTATATGATATTAAATAGCTGACTTTGAGGCAGTAGTTCAATCTCTGTGTTTAGATATTCATAAATCACATACGTCATTCTCAAGGATTACTATCTTCAATTTATTATTAACTTGAAATGATATATCTTGCTGTCAACCATATACTTGTTTTAGTTTAAATTAATATTCTACTATCTTCAAACAATGGATATTTAGAAAGGATATTTTATCAGCCTTGAACTGCCTGGCTTAAGTGCAGCAGTAATTTAACTGCTTAGACATCCCAGGCACGGGTTCACTAACTCCACATGATTCTGCTAGGTGCAGTGCTAATTTAAACAACAATAACCATTTATGTGTATAAGTCTTTCTGTGGCACAGAATATGCAATAAGCCATGCAATATCAATTTATATTGTGGACTACCCGCATTTACTCTACATAAATGAATATAAAGTCAATATAACTCCTATCCCATGGTGACTGGAGAAAGTTAATAGATTTGAAGGACTGTCTGGTATTATTTGAAGCGGATTACAAATACCTATAATATTCCATCTCCATACGAAGGTCCTTTATGTGGATCCATCAGTTCATTTGTTCATTAAATTACTTCAGATCACATGCATACAGCCAGTTATTGTAAAACTGACATTTGTTAGATATTCAGTTGCTTTTGGTGTCAGATGATTGTAATTTCAGGTTCTTTGTTGCTTTCTGCACCGGTTTAGTGAAGATCCCAATCTCAATCAGCTCATAGAAGTTGTGGATTTTTTGCAGTTGCTTATTTAAAACTTTGTGATTTCAAAAATGAAGCTTTTAAACAACTTGCTTTAAATCTTGGATGCTCCAGAGTGACTTTCTAAAGCATATTTGAAATTAACATCCATAATAGAGCATTTGGCTTTAGGAAAACATTACTGTGATTTTAATTCATCTTTCAAAATCTGTCATTTCTATTTGTAAAACTGACATTTTCTCAATAGCAAGGTATAGTGATATTTCTATACTGTGTTCATTATATTTCAAAAACATTTTCTTAAATGGTTGAATAGAATACCATATTATATATCCATATATTATTATATTAAATTCAGTACATGGGCCATGCTCTCCATTTAAAACTTTCATGGTCACCCTACCCCTGTGCAGGCCCATTATACTGCTGGTTGTATCAGATATACTTATAGATGGTGCTGTGATAGGAGCTGTTAATGTTAAAGATGTTGTAACTTGCCTGTCACAAACTCTCCCAGCCTGGAACTTAATAGAGAAATGGTGGCTGTACTGGCAAGTTTCAAAATTTTAATTGTGTTTCTAATTGGTAAAGCTAAGCTCAAAAAGTAAAGCAATTTCAATGAGAGGCTTTGCTTCACCTGGAATGCACCTAGTTCATTTACCTATACCAACCTGGCTGCTGGCTGAAAATCAAAGTGCTTGGCAGTGACACATGGCAAGAGATTGAAACTGCATACAACCACCTTTAGGGTACGAATAAAACAGAAAGCGCTGGATAAACTCAGTAGGTCTGGCAGCATCTGTGGAGACAGAAACAGAGTTAACGTTTCCAGTCCGATATGATTCCTTCAGAGGCCCTTCATATAGAGCTCGAAACGTTAACGTTGTTTCTCTCTCCACAGATGCTGCCAACCTGCTGTTTTTTTCTAGCATTTTTCAAGTTTTATTTCAGATCTCCAGCATCAGCAGTATTTTGCTTTTACCTTCTGGGTACAGTAGTTTGAGGGGGTGTGGTTCTACTTTGGGAGGAATTCAGATGAGACAGGGCTTCCGAAGGCCTGGTGATATCTTGCAAACAACAGCCCCAGAGTGCAGCATTAAATGGAACAGACAGGAGAGGTAACTTTGCCCTAAATTAATAACTACATGAAGCATTGTGAGCACATGTCCCTACGCTACTGCACGGAATGACATAACACATTGGTATATGCCATGGATGATGTGTGAGCCATTCCATACAAAATAAACCACAGTCAGAATATTTTTTAAAAAGACAATCCTGGATTAGATTAAACATTGCAAGTGATCTTCTTAAACCCTCGTCCCGTCCCCTCCAGCCTTACCTCCAAAAAATGCAAGGAGCTCATGGATTTCTTGTGAGATCAAGATAATCCAATCAGCTGCCTCTGTCTTGTCACCCCCTTCCACTAGAAGGGTCAAACTTCTTTAAATGCTACCCCCTGCCATAGCCTCAACTCTCAAATTTCTCTAGTTTCTCACCTATCTCCCCTCATGCCTTTCGTGAGCTCATCTTGTTCTTGAGACTCAACTCCTGTTCCCTCCATCTTATTCCCACTAAACTAAACTAATGCTCCTAGCCCCCATGTTTGCCATATTGTAAATGGATCTCTCTCTTCAGGTATTGTCCCTCTCCTTTAAATCTCCCGTCACCTCAAAAAACAACCCTTAACCCCGCTGCCTTTGCAAAGTCCATCTCTCTTTCCTCTCCAAAGTCCTTGAACATGTTGTCACCTCACAAATCAATTCCCATCTTCCCAGAGCTCCATGTTGGAATCTCTCCAATCAGGCTTCCACCTCTGCCACAGTGCTGAAACAGCTCTTATCAAAGTCACAAATGACATCTTATGTGACTGTGACAAATGTAAACTTTCCGCCTCAAGCTTCGTGACCTGTCTGCAGCCTTTGGCATGGTCGACACCATCCTCTTCCAATGCCTCTCTACATTTCATCCAGCTGGGTGGCACTGCTATCACCTGGTTCCATTCTTATCTAATTGTAACCAGAGAATTGGCTGCACTAGCTTCTCTTCCTGGTCTCACTGTTACCTTTGGTGTCCGCCAAGAATTTATCCTTGGCCCTCCTCCTATTTCTCATCTACATGCTGCCCTCAGCAAAATTATCTAAAGACGTAGCACTGTTTTCACATGTCGGAATATTACACCCAGCACTACATCACCACCAGCTCTCTCAACTCCTCCACTGTTGCTAAATTATCAGACTACTTATCCAACATCTAGTACTGGATAAGCAGAAATTTCCTCCAATATTGGGGAGAATGAAGCCATAGTTTCCAGTCCCCACTCCAAACTCCATTCCATAGCTGCTATGTTTTTATAATTCTTTCATGGATGCGAATGTCACTGGCAAGTCCAGCATTTATTGCCTAATTACACAAAAAGGTGGTAGTGAGCAGCCTTCTTGAACTACTGCAGTCCATCTGGTGCAGGTACACCCACAGAGCTGTTAGGAAGGGAATTCCAGGATTTTGACCCAGCGACAGTGGAGGAACGGCGATATAGTTCCAAGTCAGGATGGTGCATGGCTTGGAGGGGAACATGCAGTTGGTGGTGCTCCCATGCATCTACTGCCCTTTTCCTTCTAGGTAGTGGAAGTTGTGGGCTTGGAAGGTACTGCTGAAGGAGCCTTGGTGAGTTGCTGCAGTGCATCTTGTGTATGGTACACACTGTTGTCAAGCTGGTTGCTTTGTCCTGGAATGTGTCAAACTGCTTTGGAGCTGTTGGAGCTGCACTCATCCAGGCAATTGGAGAGCATTGGAGGGTATCACACTCCTGACTTGTGCCTTGTAAATGGTGAACAGGCTTTGGGGAGTTAGTAGGTGTGTTACTCGCTGCAGAAATCCCAGCTACTGACCTGCTCTTCACAGTATTTATATGGCTGGTCTAGTTCAGTTTCTAGTGAATTGATATGCCCAATGAATTGTGAATTTTCAGTCAATGCTTTTAAAAACTGGACACAAACAAGCCATTAAAATGGCTGCTACAAATCACAGCCATTTGCAGAATTCACACATCTCTTTGTTTAAGGATGGGCCAACACAAAAGGACTATGGAACTTTCAGGCTGCCTGACTTTCTGTTGAATACTGAACAAAAGCGAAGATCAAAACTTAATTGGTGGCAGACGGAAGTAAATGGCACCTAGCACCATCCCACGGTATCATGACTGTTTTCCTATCCAAACTAGACTGAGTGAACATCTGAGGTGTTAACCCACAACACAGGATGTAAAATCAACATAAACACCATCCCTTACTTGTAAAAGGACTTGAATTCGTGAAAAGCCACATGGGGACATCCTCAGATGGCCCCACAAGGGGACAGCCATGTTTTTGTCTGCTTTTAAAAATCAGCTAAGAGCTGTTTTGAAGTTAGTTGTCAGTTTGTCAGAAAGCTAGACTACGAACTAGCTGTATGTCATCAAGCAACCAAGGTAATTAACAGCAATACCTTGAAAGCAGAAGATCCCAACAGAGAGAAGGATTCCTCCCCACTAAACTGTTCCAGCCTAAAATTAACATCCAAGCTATTCAACTACAAGAAATCTCTCAACCTGTGAACATTTCACTTTACAAGACCCTCCCTTCAACTTTAAAGCATCAAAACCATCAAAGAAACTACAGCCTGCCATGTAGCATATCGAGGATTGTAAACCACAGACTGAGAAACCCGTAATCTGTAAAAGTGCATGACCTTTATCTGTATCTAATATTTACATGTGCAAGTGAGTGTGTGAGAACAAATGTGTCTGATGTTTGGTAAATGGTAAATGTGTGGGAATAAATAGCATTCTTTAGTTTAAAATTCACATAAGCTTGCTGCGGAATCATCTAATTGTAATATACACTCCAAGGGTAAGAAAAGACACACCTCTTTCCATACAAAACATACCAATATGAGCGGTAAGATAGAACATACCATTGTGTCACGGACAGAATGTAAGCCCTAGGATGTTGATAATGGGGGATTCAGCAATGATAATGCCATTGAATGTCAAGGGGAGATGGTTAGATTCTCTCGTGTTGGAGATGGTCACTGTCCAACAATTGTGTGAATGTTACTTGCCACTTATCAGCCCAAGCCTGAGTGTTGTCCAGGTCTTGCTGCATATTGACATGGACCGCTTCAGTATCTGAGGACTTGCCAATAGTACTGAACACTGTGCAATCATGAGGAACATTCCCATTTCTGAACTTATAATGGCAGGAAGGTCATTGATGAAGCAGCTGAAGATGGTTTGGCCGAGGGCATTACCCTGAGAAACTCCTGCAATGATGTTCTGGAACTGAGATGACTGACCTCCAATAACCACAACCATCTTCCTTTGTGCTAAGTATGACTCCAAACAGCAGAGAGTTTTCCCCCCGATTCCCATTGACTTCTATTTTATTCGGGTTTCTTGATGCCACACAGTTAAATGCTGCCTTTATGTCAAGGGTAGTCACTCTCACCTCACTTCTGGAATTCAGCTCTTTTGACCATGTTTGAACCAAGGCTGTCATTCCCACCTCACCTTTGGAATTCAGCTCTTTTGTCCATACTTATGGGGGAGGCAGTGGCGTAGTGTTATTATCACTGGACTGGTAATCCAGAGACCCAGGGTAATGTTCTGGGGACCAGGGTTCGAATACCACCACAGCAGATGGTAGAATCTGAATTCAATAAATATCTGAAATTAAAAGTCTAATGATGACAATGAAACCATTGTCAATTGTTATAAAAAACCCATCTGGTTCACTAATGTCCTCACCTGGTCTGGCACTCCAGACCTACAGAAATGTGGTTGACTCTTAAAAATGCCATCTGAATAAGGGCAATTATGGGTGGGCAATAAATGCTGGCCTAGCCAGCGATTCCCAAGTCCCACAAACGAATAAAAAAAAACTTGGCTTGTGACGGAACCCAAACTTAGTATTAGTGAGCAGGTTATTGGTGTGCAAGCGCTGCTTGATGGCACTGTCTGCAACACCTTTCATCACTTTGCTGACGATCAAGAGTAGGTTGATCGGGCAGTAATTGGTTGGATTGGATTTGTCATGTTTTTTGTGCACAGGATACATCTGGACAATTTTCCAGATTGTCAGATAGATGCTGGTGGTGTGGCTGTACTGGAACAGCTTGGCTAGGGGAACAGCAAGTTCTGGAGCACAAGTCTTCAGTATTATTCAGTGCCTTCAACCATTTTTTGATATCACTACAACAAATCGAATTGTACTGACATCTGTGATGCTGGAGACCTCAGGGAGAGGCAAAAATGGATCATCTATTTGGCACTTCTGGCTGAAGGAAGTTGTGAATACTTCAAGCTTGACTTTTGCAGAAGACTAAACTCCATCCCTCTCCCTGGCAAAGGTCTGAGATTAGGCCAGTTTGTGCACATAGGGCAGAATTTTGCCCTTGGTGGGCGAGTGGGCCCCACCGGCTCGGCGGCGAGTGGACAGCTGACCCCCACCGCCGAAACAGGGCCCGCTGCCATTTTGAGTGGGCGAGCCAATTAAGGCCCGCCCAGCGGCCTGCCCAACGGGAAGCGCTATGCACTTCCTGTGCAGGGGGGGAGGGAATCCCCAGCTGTCAAAATGCGCTCTTTTGCGCATGCGCGCGAAAGAGCACACTGCTCCTTGAGGCTGAGTGCTGTCTCAGGGAGATTA
The DNA here is from genome assembly GCF_964194155.1 of Cetorhinus maximus. Classification (NCBI taxonomy): domain Eukaryota; kingdom Metazoa; phylum Chordata; class Chondrichthyes; order Lamniformes; family Cetorhinidae; genus Cetorhinus; species Cetorhinus maximus. Next base: position 88,070,625 of record NC_135879.1, read on the forward strand.
GTGACAGTGTAAAAAACATTAAAAATAGAAAAATAAAAATATTATTAACATGTCCTCCTCATGTGACAATGTCTCACGAGATGGGACATGTTGACAAATATATTACATTTATTAAAGTTTTTAAAAAGGAACATGAAACCTCATCCCAACAGTGGATGAGGTTTCATGTATTATCAGAAGCCCGCTGGGGCTCCTGGCCTGCCCGCCAGCCTTAAGGTTGGACGGGCAGGGCCTTTAATGATTTTAAGTACCCCGTCAACGGCCTCAATTGACCATTGACAGGTCGGCAGGCGGACAGCTAATTTCACTGTCCGCCTGCCTTGCTGAAAATTTAAAGGGACCAGGATGACGTCGGGGGTTCCTCCCGACATCATCCCGGGTCAATTTCCCGTCGGCGAGCGAGTCCCGCCCCCAAATCGCCAATGGGAAAATTCTGGCCACACTGTTTTTCGCATGCACCAGTGATCAGCACATTATTAATTATATTGACCTGATTTACAAGGACTGCAGCAACAGGGAAACTTGGGGTTAGTGAATAGAAATCTTCGAAGATGGCCGGAGAAATAGATAAGGTTGTTAAAAGAGTATATGGGAGCTTTGACTTTATAATTGTTGTATCAAGTAAAGTTATTCTAAACTTTTAAAAATCACTGGTTAGGCTTCAGCTAGAGTATTGTGTCCAATTCTGGGCTTTATGTTTAGGAAGGACGTCAAGGCCTTCAGAAAAGGGTGGAAAGAAGATTTATTAGAATTAAGAGTTCCTTTCATGACTACTGAGCATCTTAAAGCACTTCACAGCCAATGAAGCACTCCTGAAGTGTAGTTTCAGCTGAAATGTAGGAACACCGCAGCCAATTTGCGCACAGCAAGCTCTCAAAAACAACAACGTGGTAATGAGCAGATAATCTGTTTTTTGTTATGTTGATTGAGGGTTAAATATTGGCCAGAGCACTGGGTATAACTCACAAGCTCCTCTTCAAAATAGTGACATGGAATATTTTATGCCCAGCTGAGGGGTCTCATCCGAAAGATGGTACCTCCAAATTGAAGCACTCCCTCAGTACGGCACTGGATTATCGGCCTTGGTACTGTCACAGTTTCCATAGTTGAGGGACATCAGCCACGTGCAGAGATGAGAGAAGTTGGGATTATTCCCCTCAGAGCAGAAACGGTTAATAGAGTTGCTCATGAAGGGTCAACACTGGAAAGAACATTCTGAACAACTCAATGGTAAATTCATAGTGGCAGCCAATATCCTCCGGGTTATCTCCCAGTGCCCTGTGGTAGAATCCAGGGGTGGAGCACCATCAATGGAAGAGTTGCAACAGGCAATCAAATGGGTGGAAAGCAACAAAGCCTGTGGCCTCAATGATATTCCAGCTGAGGTTTTCAAAGTTGGCGGACTTCTGTTCACATTAAAACTCCAAGCACTCATCCATCCTATGGATTTGGGAGGGAAAAGAACTCTTCCCCCCCACCCCCAAACTTCAGGAATGCGACAATTGTAACAATTTTGAAGACGGAGATGAAGCATACTCTAAAAATTATTGAAATATTTCCCTCTTGACCATGTCAGGGAAAATCCTGACAGGCATTCTGCTGAATACTACTTCCTGTGGTTGAAGAAATCCTCTCAGACAGTGTGCCTTTAGACCTTCCAAAACAACCTCCATCATCATTTTTGTCAACTGAGAAATCCAACTAAAACATCGAGAACAACCCTAGGAACTGTTCATTGTATGCTTTCACCTGACCAAAGCATTTGATTCTGTGGATTGTATTCCAAAGATTTGGATATCCAGGAAACTTCATAACAATCCTGCAATTGCTTCATGACAATATGACTGCAACTGACTTGAGTGGGAGGCCTGAAACAGATGTCTTTAAAATCTGGACAGGTGTCAAGTAAGGCTGCATGATAGCCCCCATACTACCAGACAGTGGCTATTCACCTCAAAGATTAACTGCCCTCTGGTGTCAGCATTAAATATTGTCTAGATGGAGAACTCATTAACCTTGGTTGCCTCCATGCAAAAAATAAACTGATCTCCATAGATATACATGATCTACATTTTGTGGATGGCTGTAGTGTCCTTACCCACTCTGTACCATATCTTTCAGCCACTCTTGATCTCTTCGATTCTGCATTCAAGAGGCTTAGTCTGTCCTCGAATGTTGCCAAAAAACTCATATCAACCCACACTTGGCCAGCCAAATATTCCACCTCCCATATATGTTGAAGGAGAGATTCTGGAATATGTTGAGCACCCACATAACTTTGCAGCTACTTCTCTCAAAAGGCCACAACTGAGAAGGGGATCCAACACCAGATCAGCTACCCCAGTTTAGTCTTCTATAAACTATGGCAGCGAATGTTTGACAACAAAGACCTGCACAAGTCTACAAAAGTGCTAGTGTGTAGAGCAGTGTCGTGACCACACTCCTGTATTGCAGTGAGACCTGGACTGTGTATCAGTAACACATAAGAGTGCTAGAGAAATTCCAACAGCAATGCCTCCACCACACCCATTGGATTCAATGAGAAGGCCATCAAACAAATGTTCGAGTACTTCCCGAAACCGGGACCACATGCATTCAGGCAAAAGCCCTGCAAAATCAGTTTCAACGGACTGGCCACCAAGTCTGTATGGCTGAAAACAGTCTTCCTGCCAGGTCCTGTACTCTCAATCCTCAAATGGCCTACATTCTAGGGGAAGACAAAGAAAATACTTCAAAGACACTCTGGAGCTCATTGCGGCATTGACATTACTGACTGAGAGGAGCTTGCTACTAATCATTCAGAATAGCAACAACTTGTCCATCAAGTTGTGACTCGAGTGTGATGCAATATCTTAATGATAAGGCAGAGTAATGGCAGAGAAGAGAAAAAAACGGAAGCAAATCCTGCATTCCAGGTCCCACTACCTCATAAGATGTCTTGCCCCATATGCCCAAAGTCTGCAGGTCAAGAATTGGCCTGTTCAGTCACAAAAATAGCCAAACTCGTGACTCTGAGGAAGTGCCATCCTTGAGGGACAACCGATGATTTACAGTAAATAAGGTGAAACTATTTTCACTGGCTGAAGGATCAGTAATCAGAGGATACAGGCCTAAGGTAAATGGCAAAAGAGCCAGAGGTGAAAGGAAGAGACTTTTTTTTTAAAAAGTTATTATGATTTGAAATGCACTGACTGACAGGGTCATGCCAATAGAATCAATTGCAATTTTGAAAAGAGAATTGGATAAATACTTGAAGGGAAGCAAATTGCCTGGGTGTGGGGAAGAAAGGGGCCTAGCTAGAAGGCTCTTACACAGAGCCTGTACAGGCACAGTGGGCCAAGTGGACTCCTTCTGTACTGTACACTTCAACGATTGACTAAAGGTTCATACAATAGCAAGAATCACATGACATATATGGGAGGTGGCTGGCCAAGTGTGGGTTGATATGAATTTTCTTTTGGCAACATTCGAGGACAGACTAATCTCTTGAATGCAGAATTGAAGAGATTGAGGGTGGCTGACAGATCAGGTACAGAGTGGGCAAGGACACTACAGTCATCCATAAAACGTAGATCATGTATATCTCTGGAGATATGGAGATCACATGACATTGACCAAAGCTTTATATGCAATATTTATAAGCAGCATCATTCACTCTCCCTCTTTTATAAAACTTGTTCTCTCAATTTCCAGTATAAACTACTAAAATTCATAAAGTTCCATGGCTTCCAATGGACATGCTGCTACGTTCTCAGGTCACTGCTCTCATCCTATATATTCCACGTTATATGCAAAAATAGTGAGTGATGCAAGGGATCATTATAACTGAATGGAAGAAGACATTTCATCTCAATATTATAAATAGCCATGGTATGTCTTGCAACATAAAGTGCTTTTTACCATCTCGATTTCAAAACCTGCAGAAGCACATTATACTTGCAGAGCCAGTGTATCTAATTTTGTCTGATGCACATGGTCAACAGTTCACTTTTCATCATTAAATCATACGAGTTTTAAAATTGTGAAATCTGATTGGCTGACAGGCATGTAATCTTAATTCAAAATTGTTTTGCCAATATTACCAATTATTTTGTATGTGTATGTCCCACAGTCGAGGTAGTTCAAGGTAGGGAACGACTCCAGATCTCGACAGTCAACACAATGCTTAGCAAAGATTGAAAAATTATGTAAAAATGAACTATATCTGAACCACGGTCAAAATGGACTGTTTGCATTGCTAAATGAAAACTGGATTGAAAGGTCAATGGCTTTGACCTTTACTGATCTCTTCAATAACCCCCACTATAGCTCAGCTTATCGATTTGAAAACGACATTATGTTCATTTCTCCATAATAATGTTTCTAAAATAAAAGTCAGTTAACAAGTAAATTGATCTAAACGGTTAAGGTGCAATGCACAAGAATGAAAGCCAAAAAGGCAACGTGTCAATCTTTACATTTACATCACTCTTATGCTGAGCTATCAGTGAAAGGATTAACTAACTGAACTCATATTCAAACATTTTATGTTGGAATTGACTCCGAGGCTAATTCATCCAATAGAAGTACCTGACAGCTAAGCCCCAGTAAACAGCCCACGTTAGTGATCTAACACAAGCACGGCATGCTGCAAGGACTAGAAGGGGGTCGCTTGTCTGCCTGACCTTTCGATGCTCCTGTAGGGTTGCAGCCGAAGAACACTTCTTATTGCACACAGAGCACATCAGTCTCCTCCGAGAGTTTCCTGCAGCCAGAAAAGAAACACTATCACGTTTCAAATCTGGAAGACAAAAATGAATTGCATTTATATATTTCCTTTCACAACCACCTGATGACTCAAAGGAAGCACAAGCACAGCTTCAAAACACTTGCACTGAGGTGAGGTCACTTGATAGATGCTGGATGTGTACAGTTTTACCCTTCTTGGAAACTGTAAAATTTCTTAGGTTCTCATGCTAGATCCAGCATAAATATTTTTTAACCAGACAGCTGAAAAAATGCAAAGTAAACCAAAAAAGCGAAAACTGCAGGTGCTGGAAATAAGGAACAGAAACAACTTGAAATACACAACAGGCTAGTCGACATGTATAATGAGGAGTTATAGGTTATGACATTTTGGAGAGTAAACCTTCAAAGCAAAAAAAAATGTAGATCATGATCTGTTGTAGCAAAAAATGTCACATCAACATTTCTGGATATTCATAGTAATGATGATGAACTCATTGCAGTTGGTCATTCATTTATTGCTTTCCCAGTTTCATTGTATATCATTAAACTTGTGAAAAAACAAAGAGCAATTTGGAAACCACTAGTTTTTAAAGCAATCAGTCCTGTGCATGTCTGAAACTCTTCGATATGTTTAAAAATGCTGTGTTGAAATATATAACGTGAAAGCTGTCTGAAAGCAGTAAAAATTGCATCAGAAAGTGACAGCACACCATCATAATGGAAAACTGAAGCACAAGGGAACACAGGATAAGAAAGAGTATTCACCCGTTGAGCCAACTCCTTTCTTAGATCATAAACAATCTATCGATGTCTCTAAAGGAGGTGTCCTTGCCTGTCTCGCTTTCTCAAAAGGTACATCAAGTACTACACCAAACTGCATACTTATCCAACCCCCAGACTACACTATTGAAACCAGACAGTTTCAAAACTAGAAACTTTATTTTAAAAAAGTTCTCAAACTTTTAAATATATTTTAAATATATATATTTTAAATATATATATATATATATATATTTTAAATATATATATATTTTAAATATATATATTTTAAATATATTTAAAATATATTTTAAAGATATTTTAAAAATTCTCAAAACGCCAGGACAAATTATGCGACTGTTTACAGAACCATCCACCACTTCTACTTTAATTAACTAAGATGAGAGTATTATTAGTGCATGCTAAATAATATCATGGAACCAGCAGCCAAAATTGACCTAAATTGCAAAGATTACAGATTATAAATTATCCCGCAGCATTCCTTAACTCCAAGATTCCTGTACTGTTATGCAATGTAAGATCATAAGAAATAAAAGGAGTAAGCCATTCAGCCCATCAAGCCTACATTCAAGATCATGTCTATCTGATTGTAGCCTTAAGTCCACTTTCCTGCATGCCCCCCCACACCCATAATCCCCGGCTCCCTTGTAGATCAAAAATCTGTCCAATTTAGCCTTGAATACGTTTAGTGACCTAGCCTCCACTGCTCTCTAGGGTAGAGAATTCCAAAGGCAAATTACTATAGTGTTCAATGGTTTAATTGATCTCTGTTTGACTGTGTTAGTCTGTTACTGATCTATGTTCACTGTGCTTAATTGCTTAAACCTGTGTGCGGAGCTAGAGAGCTTAAGTAATTTACATCATAAAGAAGGTTCTGGAAGGTTCAGGGCTGAGAACATGTGTGTAGAAATCGTGTAAATGCTGAGATATTTTAAAGTACTGTGAATAAACCTGTTTTGGATTTAGAATGAGTGTCATCTCACAGATGTCTACAGCACAGAAGGAAGTCACTTGGCCCATTGTGTCCGTGCCGGTCAACAAATATCTACTACCCTAATCCCATTTTCCAGCACTTGGCCCATAGCCCTGGAGACTATAACAACGCAAGTGAATATCTAAATACTTCTTAAATGTTACGAGAGTTTCTGACTCAACCATCCTTTCAGGCAGTGAGTTCCAGACTCCCACCACCCTCTGGGTGAAAAAATTTCTCCTCAACCCCCCTCTTAGCCTTAATTTATGCCCCTGGTTATTGACCCCTCTACTAATGGAAAAAGTGCCGTACTATCCACCCGATCTATGTCCCTGATTATCTAATACACCTCTATCAGGTCCTTTCTCAACATTCACTACTCCAAGGAAAACAACCCCAGCCTATTCAATCTTTCCTCATAGCCCAGGCCCTCTAGCCCAGGCAACATCCTGGTAAATATCCTCTGTACCTTTTCCAGTGCAATCACATCCTTCCTATAATGTGGTGACCAGATCTTTTCATTGCTCCGAGATAAATCTGATATACAAGGTAAATATAGTAAACCGAAAAATACATAACAACCACCCTCTTGAGGGAAGAGCTTTCTCCTTATCACCATCTTATATGGGAGGCCACTTACTTTTAACCTGTGCCCCCTAGTTCTAGATTCCTTCAGGAGGGGAAACATCCTCTCAGCATCTAGATCTCATTCTTGAGGAATAAAATCAATCAGAATTACCTGCACAGCCTGGTGACCCTTGAAAGAACACAACTGCCAGTACTAATAATGAAAATTTGCAGCTCCTTTACAAACAAACATATCGATAAAGTTTGCTCCAAAAATAAAATGCAGCAGAGTGAGATGGCTCAGTTATATTAGTTTGAAACAATCCCACAACACGCATGTCACCACTAAACAGGACTGACAGAACCCCTATAATCGCTACCAAAGTAGAAAACTGTTAACCCTTTCAGGAACGTCACCATTATCAATATAGAAGGTTACTGCACATTTAATTTCGCAATAGGAATTATCACTTCATTTAGAAACAGAAATTACACATATCAAAATCTAAATCTAAATCAAATAAATGATCTATCCCAGTGATAGAAGATCTTGCAGCTTTTAAATGATATAAATTGTGTTCACTACTGAAAGGATTCAGTAGAGTCACAACGAACCCTGAAATTGTATATATAGGCTACTTAAACTCTAAGTGATAGATCATAGGATCATAAACTTTTATAGAACAGAACAGGTCTTTCTCTATGAGCCACCTAATCTAATAAATAATAAGTGAAGAGGGCACTCAGTGGAGGGCATACCTCAAATCACACTGTAATAACTCAACCTTATTACAATTACACAGCTCTTCCCTGCCCAGTTCATGCTTTATAAATATAAAGCTGAAAAAAGAAATTGGTTTATGAAGAGCTTCTATCTCACTGAGGAAGCTTCAGGCTAATCCACATCCAACAAAATGCTCTGAAAACTCTGCTCACATTTTGACAACTGTGACAAATTCTACCACAGCTGCTGAGACAATCAACAACATTCTCAATAAAACAACCTGCAACATTCTTTAAAAAAAGTAATTCATCCTATCTCCCAATGTTAATGAATTCTTTAAAAAAAAGTTAGGATCTGTATCTTTGCTAAAAAGTAATCTGTTCTTCCTTGGGCCAATGTTTCATTGAAATCTGTCCATTGGTTTTTGAGACATATTGCTTACAAACAGATAAACAGACTAATAAACAGGGGCAAAAACATTACCTCCACCCACATTCATTGGCAGAGGTAATTCGAAACACTGCTGTGGAGATGGAGAACATGGAGAAGAGAAAGATTAAAAAAAGAGAAATGGGTGGAAAACGCAAAACATTTTTTTCAGAATAGTAGATCTCCATACTGTTGTCACAAGCGAGACAAGCAACGGCTCTCAGATTTAACTAGCTGATCTATTGAGAATGCTTAGCCTTACGTGATGCAAAAAATACACTGATTCACTTAGGTAATTGAAATATTTTCTTTGTTAATTACATCCACCAAAATTCAATTTTCAGGCAAACAGCAGCACTAACAAGAATAAAACATCAAAAATATAACAGCAGTGTAACTTATAATTTATTTTAACCCACCAAAAATGTCAGCAAACTACCCACTTTTAAATTAAACACATTTGGTTTTGGGATACTGTAGCTCACTCAGCAATAACATTTAATATATTAATCTGACATCAATATAATAATAAAAACCATTTGAGAAATTAGCAACTAAAGACAAGTAATCCGATAGATAGACGATAATACGAACAAGCTGCTTCTATGCAGCTTGTTTTTCTCAGTTTACACATACTTACTTGCTCTATTACTGTAAGTCATTTGCCAGGCGTAATTATGAAATGCCACAACCAACCAATCAATAGGAACACATGACAATAAAAGAGCCATTCCAAGGTCATTCATGATATATGATGTGATTTAATTAGCAGTCTATTAATATCCAATATATTTTTCAATCTTCATTTAAATAATAATAACCATCCATTAGATCAACTTTGTCCTGCTACTGCCATTAATCATGACACCCTTGGTATACCTAAATATTACATCGTAGGTTGAAGGTCAGTTACCAGATGTATTTCACTTCCTTTTCCTAGCTGGTTCAATGAGTGAAGGAACGTGCAGCTAAGTACCAAGACCTGCTTCCAGTTCAAGAGCTAATGAGCATGTGTTTCATACTCCCCTATTTATTTTACACCTAACATAAAGCAATTACAGGAAGCACTGGGCTTTGCCATTTTAATTTACAGCAACTGATATACAAGGATGTTCCTGACTGCTGTGTTATTTCTTAAAATTCGGATTCTTGTTAGACATTAAGAAACAATACCAGAAAGGAAACAATCTTTATTTGGGATTTGCAGTGAACTCTGTCGACAGGAATGCAAAACATTTCAATTAGGGCAGTGAAGCCAGGACCAGACTGGCCATCATTTCTTCAAGGCCTTATTTTCCTTTTTGAAAGGCCAGCTAATTCTTCATGCAGACAATGAGGAGCACCAGAGAAAATCATGAACCATGTAAATTCGCACTTAAAATGTTTTTAGAACAATCATGGAAAGTAACATTTGAAAAAAAATCCAGGACCAGTTTTCAGAAGTTTGTGGAACATTCTCTTGTAAGTGTGAAAATGGAATTAGAAGACCAACTCTTTTCCTATTCATTTCTCTGTACCTTATTACTTGGTTTCTATGAGGTCATTGGTTGAGTCATACATTTTCAATCTAATTAACTTCTTTTCCTGAAACTGTTCTGTACGGTTAATATTCATTTCCATTCAATATTAGAAATGAGTATTCTGAATAATTCAGTTTTCAGTTATTAAAAAAATTCATACCCTCCACGTCGAATAATGAACTACAAATTGCATTAGGCCCATCACCAAGTGTGGCAGATTCTCCATTAAAGTGGCAGTGAATTAGGCATATAGCCACTGCAGAGACCAGGAGGCCAACTGTCATTATAAGGCCACCAGAGACCAGAATGAATGAACACACCCCTTCCCTCCTCACCCCAACCCCCAATCACTGGAGAACAGATGCACACCCTCCTCGATGTACAGACCACCAAAGGTGCAATCGAGTAATAAATCCTATGAATCATACCAGAGATCACGTGTACCTTCAACCATTTAGGATCACATATACACTATCAAAACTGAGCAAAGCAGGAATCTTTTTTTTAAAAAAGCATTGATAGTTTGCTGGAGACCAAATATGTCCTACCTGCACCATTTCCCACTCACCCCAACAGCATCACTAGAGTAACAAGGATTACATAATACCCTGATTTATAAAACAGAAGCAAGAGATGTAGAAATACCATTAACTCCCTCAAAATAATCAACACAAACAACTAAATCAACAACTAACGTGGATGAAAATGACCGACTTCAACGTCACAGAAGCACCATTAACATTGGACAGAATCTTATGCTGGTGACGGGGGGGGGGTCCTACTCACCAACAGGAGAGCTAACAAGAGCCCCATGTTACCTCTTTCTGAGAAGGTCCACCAGTATTGCGTGCCAATTAGGCACTTGACAGACCACCGACAGGCCTTTCCCCAGATCAGGACCCCGGTGGAGGAAGCCCCGCCTGCCAAGACTTCTGGTCAATCAGATGTTGACAGCTCAATTGAATGGCATCAACACCAGAGAGGCAGTGACTGCCAGAACGATACCCACCCAAGACCCAGGACCCAAAATACAGATGAATGATGGTGCGAGGAAGTTCACAGGCTGGGGGTTGCGGGGGAAAAGGTTGTGGGGGGAGTCAGCAACAAGGGGGGGGTGTGTGCTGTGCTCTTAGTGACCCCACCCACTTCCCATGCCAGATCCCTCCATCAGTGCCTTTGAATGAGGGATCTGCTCCTAGCAGCCAGCATTAACATCTTTGCTCATCGTGCAAACAGGCTCCCCTGACCTGCTGGGTGGTTAATACCAATAGTAGCGGGATGAGGCCCTTATTTGGAGATCTGCCACCCTCTCTGATTAAATGCCACCCCATCACCAAACATGCCTGGGGGAAATGCGCAAGGTCCTGCCCATTGTATGGAAAGAAGAGCTGTTATTATGGTTAGCTAAAACGATCTCAGTGACTGTTCCAGGCTAATAAAAAAAAATAAACCAAGCCAATGACAATAGTGAAGTGAAGGATAATGATGATATCCTCAAGAGCAGCAAGAGTTGTGACTCACCTATTTAACCAATCTAAGATATTAGGCTGAAAGAAACTAGGGTGAAATAATCTCAAAAAATCACATAAAAATGCTTCTCAATGAAGCATGGTTTAAGCATGAATAAAAACTGAAAAGGCCAAAAATACCCAGCTAGTTAAACAGCACCTTGTGGAAAGAGGAAAACAGATTTAATATTGCAGGACAGTGGCCTTTTACCAGCTATTTTTATTTCAAATTTGCACATTCAGAATGTTTTACTTCTGTATTCATGTTTTAAAGATAGTCTAACAATCTCAGTAAATGAGATTGAAATTGGTCCAGTTTAATAGCACAAAATGGGTTCCTAGCTAATCAGCGGCCTGCTCTACAGTGTGCCAATTAAAAGCAGAAATGGTGCAAAACAGGCTGCTAATTTGCTGAGGCAATGTTTTGCTATTGGAAAAGACTTATTTGGCCCCCAATATATCATCTTTTTTTACATCTGAAGTTACTGGGTGCTTGAATGGAGTCTTGCGAAATAGCTTAACGCTCAAATGCATTAATCTTTCCGATAAATTGAGCTGACGAAGTATATGAAAAAGTTTTTAGTATGAAAAGAAGGGGTTAAGTTGAGAAGGTGAATGGAAAAGGGAGCAGAAAAGGGGGAGGAGAGAGAGAGAGGGAGAGAGGGAGAGGGAGAGAGAGGGAGAGAGAGAGAGAGAGAGAAAAGGCAGTAATCTTACTGAAATTCATTTCAGAAATTTGGGCACTGGAAATCAATCTATTACAAACTACTATGAATTTCCCATTTGTGACCCAGGACTTCTCCCTGTACATCCAGATGTAGTCTTACACCAATGTTTTCCACGTAACTTTATCTGCCTTCTCCCATCTCAGACTGAGATTGCTCCAATTTTAAAGTCATTTCCTATAGCTTTGTTTTCTAAACATTCTGAGCAGACCCCTCTGGAACATCTTTCAGAAGTTAATTCAATGAAGATGGCGGCATAGCTATTTAGGATTTTCGATTAGGTCTGTTTCTTGGTTGAAGTAAGGAAGGTTACACTTCTCAATAAAGCAAAGCAATATAAAAAGTGACAAAACAGAACAAAAAAAGGGGAGAAAAAGTAATTTACTATGTTGTGCTTGCTCTTGGACTTACTCGTACTCAACTGTGCTGGAACATATATGCAACTGCAGCTTTCTACTTTTACTGAAGCTTCAGTTTCTGAAAAAAATCCAATCCCCAGAGCTTTACCAATCAAGATTAGGCAAAAATCTATTACACCCATCATTCATGCATGCTAGATGGAAAGTAGCAGCAAAAAGGAGCCTGTATTATTTAACGATCATTTTCCTCCTTCCTTAACCCAAACAGGAATTACTGATAAAACATCTCGATTATAACTTAAATTTTAAACTCACACAGTTGTTACTTCTAATCGCTATTATGAACAGCCTTACATAAAGAATAGTTAATTACTATCGAATTCCCGGCCCAAAGTGAATCCCTCAATCTGTGGTGCACAACATTATGTTACACCACCAATTCAATGCTTTTTCAAGAGGAAGACAGACCTCATAGGGACAGCAAGCAATTTCCCTTCAAACTGACTTCCAACCTCAATTGAAAAAGTTATTTTTAAATGTAGAATTAACAGAAATGTTCCCTACTAGAAGTACCATCAAGTTGGTTCCTTTAGGGAGAGTGGACACTTCAGCGTAAATTTTCATGGTGAAATCTGCCTGCATTTAGGCAGTACAGAGAAGGTGCAACTGGCTCAGCTGGGTTAATGGTCTGCATGGCAACAGGTTGAATAATCCCAAATAAGGCCTGAAAGCCCTGAGAGCTAGGCTGTTTAAAGAAATTCATGAAAACAGTCCTGGTTGCCACTCCAGAAGCAACAATTGCTCTCAGGGCATCCAGCTAGCCCTAAGGAAGTTTGCTGGACTGATAGCCAACAGCACGTTTTGCATTTTCTCACACCCTTCTGTATATAGTTGCACACCTTGCAGTATGCGCCCCTCCAACTTATCCATGAACTGCAATGCAGGAGAGGAGGCCACCTGCATTGTCTGCACATGAATTTCCTTCGAATACTGAGCCCTGGGGCCTCAACCTAGTGCAGCCACTTCTGCACCACCATGCATGCCCATTCCCCCGCTCGCCCCCATCAAACCTTCCCCCAAGAAGGAGGCATCTGTTTCATCACCACCTCCAGGCCATTCTCTGCTTCACCCTATGAAAAATCATCTGTGTCACTGAGTAGTTGTATATCGGCTGGTGCTTGAATGAGTAATATGTCATGGTGAAGTCAGAAAAGCAGGTGCAGGACTGGAGAATCTGGAGCTGCCAGCTTACTTATCAAAGTCCCTCATACCATAAAGGCCAGAATCTACTGGATGAAAAGATTCATTAATTTAAAGGGTTCCCTCTCACTGGTGGTTCAAAAGAAGTAACAGAATAACAGTAGATCTTGAAAATACTTAATGTCAGTAAAGTGATGGAAGGAATCATCGACAGTGCTATCAAGTGGCACTTACTCAGCAATAACCTGCTCACTGACGCTCAGTTTGGATCCACCAATGGCCACTCAGCTCCTGACCTCATTACAGTCTTCGTTAAACATGGTCAAAAGAGCTGGGCTCCAGAGGTGAGATGAGAGTTACTGCCTTTAACATCAAGGCAGCAGTTGACTGAGTGTGGCTTCAAGGAGCCCTAGCAAAACTGGAGTCAATGGGAATCAGGGGGTAAACCCTCCATTGGTTAGAGTCATACCTAGCAGAAAGGATGATAATTGAGATTGTTGGAGGTCAATCATCTCTGTTCTGGGACATCGCTGCAGGAGTTCCTCAGGGTAGTGTCCTAGGCCCAACCATCTTTAGCTGCTTCATCAATGACCTACCCTCCATCATAAGGTCAGACATGAGGATGTTTGCTGATGATTACACAATGTTCAGCACCATTCATGACTCCTCAAATACTGAAGCATTCCATGCACAGATGCAGCAAGACCTGGACAAGATTCAGGATTGGGCTGATGAGCATCAAGTTACTTACGCCACACAATGACCATCTCCAACAGAAAAAAAATCCAACCATCTTCCCTTGATCCAGCATTACCGTTGCTGGATCCCCCACTATCAATGTTATGGGGGTTACCATTGACCAGAAACTGAACTGGACCAGCCATAGCAGTACTGTGGCTACAAGAGCAACTCAGAGGTTGGAAATTCTGTGGTAAGTAACTCACCTCCTGATTCCCCAAAGCCTATCCACCATCTCAAGGCACAAGTCAGGAGTGTGATGGAGTACTCTCCAATTGCCTGGATGAGTGCAGCTCCAACAACACTCAAGACAAAGCAGCCCGCTTGATTGGCACCATATCCACCACCTTCAATATTCACTCCCTCCACCACTGATGCACAGTAGCAGCAGTGTGTACCATCTACAAGATGCACTGCAGCAGCTTACCAAGAACCCTTCGACAACACCTTCCAAACTCATGACCTCTCCCACCTTGAAGGACAAGGGCAGCAGATGCATGGGAATACATCACTTGCAAGTTCCCCTCCAAGCCAGACACCATCCTGGTTTGGAGCTATATTGCTGTTCCTTCACTGTTGCTGGGTCAAAATCCTGGAACTCCCTTCCTAACAGCACTGTGGGCATACCTACCCCACATGGACTGCAGTGGTTCAAGAAAGTGGCTTACCACCACCTTCTCAAATTAGAAACGGGCAATAAATGCTGTCAAAACACTCAATACTCTCTTCCAACATCTTCTAGACACACCGAGTCACCAATGTGTCCGCCCATGAGTTGTAGAGTTTCTCCCACATTCCTAAAGGTCAAATGGTTGACCTTCCTTTCCCTGTGTTGTCGTTGATTGTAGTGACCTGTTCCTTCACAAAAAATACACACAATTGAATCTCATTTGTGTGTGTGTAGATATTTCATTCTGCTCATGCTAATAAGTGCAGGCTATGTTTTGTTCTCTTCACTTTCACTCAAAAATTACCACTATCGTTTTCAGAATGTGAGATAAGAAACAGCGGGAGAACATGTGGCTTTTGGAGGTTTTTTTGGGGAGTTGGGGAGGTAACTTGTCTATATTATCCTATCTTATTCATTTCTTCACCTCTACTGGGGACAACAATGATGCGGAGCAGTGCTGCGTTTCCAGCATTACCTCAGGCTGTGTATGGCAATTCACACCTTCACTTTCTTTGGCTATTCTGAAGTCATTAACACTATTTTGGTACTGTAATATTGTAATGTGGTGCCTGCACCACTTCCTTTCATACTGCCAACACCATGCCTTTTTAGGGTATCCTGTAATGGGTGCCAAGCAACGTTTCCCACCTTGCCCTCATCTCTGACAACATCAACAGAAGTGTCTAAGAATCTGAAGGCCTTGACCACAGCAAACACCCTGATCCTGATGCCCCTTTTCCTCTCACTGAGCTCTAGCTCACTCTCTCCTTTCAGTTTGGAAAGCCTTCTGGCCTGCTAAATTATTGGCAGAGAGCTGCTCAGCTGCAGGGTTCCTGCCTGTATATTTAATTAGGTGGCCCCAGGAAAATGCAGTTGGATGCTGGCAGGATCAGGTAGTTGGGCCAAAGGCCACCCTGCCATTTCAAAAAAGAAATGCTTGCATTTATATAACGCCATTCATGTGCTCAGGATGTCCCAAATCACATCGCAACCAATTAACTACTGACTGGCCCAGAAAAATCCAGGCCTTCATGCCTCCCTCCTGGTTCAGTTGCTTGGTGACATGCTCAGAGACAGTGGCTCCATTCACTGTAATGGGGAAGAGCAGTTCAGACTAAAATCTAATCCTGGGCCACCAACCTCCAGAAGCTGTTAACACAAAAAGAAAACACCCAGATAATAAAATGCCTCAGATTCACACAAATCTAGATTATCTTATTAGAGTGGGCCAAAGAACCATTTATCACAGGGAGACATTTCCCTCACCGTAATCATAGAGGTGCTGAGGTGGAAGGGAAACTCAAAACGTCAGCAGTATTTTCTACTTAGCATTTATTTCTACTGATTTTATTTTAAACCAGACAAATCTGGATGCAATCCTTCAGACCGAAAATACTCCCTATAGATTTGATTTCCTGTTCAAAGTCTTGCATCATTTTGTTCACTGACTCAATATTCTGCTAGGTCCCAGATCTTGTTACATCATCAGGCAGCAGAAATTAAGGAGTAATTCCATACATCAAAAATACTGGGTGGGTGGCAAAGGATTACCGGCAATAATTCTACTTCCCTTTTGGAGTTTATGGCATCATCTGAAACCTCTGACTGGGTTACTGCATTGTAATTCATTTCCATCCAGCATCTTCTTTCAGAACAGGCTTAGTGAATTGGCATCCTTTGAAGTTCAAACTCATATAGGACATGCAAAAAAAAAAGAGGACTTCTTGAAATTCTTACTTGGGATACATTCTATAACTATAAATCTGAAAAAAATAGTTATGTCTTCCATCACCTATTGGAATCCCTCAAGACACTTCTCATATCCAACAGGATTTCTTTTAGGATAGGGTTCCATTTCACATATTTAAAACAATCCAGGTTGAAGTCTAATAGGAATCAAAATGCTATACTGAAACCTGACTGTGGAGTGTGGAAGGCGGCCCTTTGAGGTGATCTCTATTGCTCTGTTTGACCAATACATGATATCTAACTAGTCTTTAGGGAATCACCGAGGGAAAAGTGACGTTCTTCCAAGTTATTGCCTGTGAAACTGATTGGGTTGAGGATGTGTGAAGGAGCCATTTACTATTATTTTTGCATGAAACACTATCCTTGGCCCGACACACTTAGTGATAAGACCTACCACAGCATGGCTTTTGCTCCCTCAACTGAGCTTCCCTCCAGAGTTAATTGGGCTGGATGCTGTTTTAGACTTTGAAAATAAGAACATGCCTCCCTGCACCCCCTCCCCCACCCCACCACCATACCCCATAAGGGACTTAATCATTTCGCTTCTACGTGCAAATTAGCAAAATGCTTGTGGTAGAGTGATTCAAACTTACTCCCATTTGGAAGTCTCAACTTTTCTATGTTTACAACTTCCTTCTTATGATAAGTAGATGTGGAAAATGTGTCCACAGTGCAATGGACAAAGGAGACTCCGTATTCATTCAGACACTGAAATGCTTCTTTGATTAGAAACATAGCTGACCACGTGCCTTTCCTTACCCTGTGTGGCAAGAACCACTCGTACCCAAACTTGGCATCTCCTGAAATCCCACCAAGGTCTACGATTTTCAAATAGCAGCAATTAAGTATTTCAATAGCAACAATCATTTAATTGCTGTAAAGCACAATAAACATAGAAGGCGAATACACAAACCCTGTACAGGCATTCCCTAAACACTGGCCAAGATCCACATAAACAAACTAAAGTCCCAAACTTGGCTTGAAAGCAACAGCACATATACAAGATTGTGCATCGTTACAAAGTTGCAAGTTTCAAACTACTACACTTACATAATATTATGGTTCCTGCACCTTTAATAAAATAAAATTCCATGACTTTCCATGTCTCAACTATAGACTTGCAGCATCATTTTAGACGTCATCTCCTCCACCAGGTGTTTGTTCTTGCTCTGCCTTACCTTGTTTACTGCACTCCAGCTCTGAAGGAAGTGTCCACTGAGCCCTCCTCCTTCACAACTGATAGCAACAAACAGACTTTTCCACACACGAGGCAAACAAGAGGGACTGGGGAATTTGGCGCACACGACTAGGCCAATTATTGCCACTCCTCCGGCAGTGTCCAAAGCAGCCAACCTAACATGTAGACCGTTCCCAATTGACAGACTGCTCGGCCAACGATGGTATGTTTTGGAGTCTGTCAGAACAACAGCAATTAACAAAGGCAATGGACAGGAGCAGGCAGGAGGAGATCAAAACCTAAACTGGATTCTGGACATGTGAAGCAAAGCAAAGATTGTGAAGAGAGGGAAGTGGACGCTGGAAAAACATTGCAAAAGGTTGGAATTCCACCCAAATTCAGAAAAGTATCATTCCTGTCCAAAAAGGGCCAAAGTCATTGAAAAGTCATGAAATTTTGTGAAGTACCATTCCTGTCTTTACAAAATTTTATGACTTTTCAATGACTTTGGCCCTTTTTGGAAATTTCCATGTCTTTTCCAGGCTATGACCTGTGGGAAACCTGAGAATTGTTTTCATATTCATTCACAGGATGTCAGCATTGCCAGCAAGGCCACCGTTTATTTCTCATTCCTAATTGAGACTGTTGTGGTGAGATACTTTCTTTAACTGCTGCGGTCTGTGTGGTGAAGATGTACAGTAACTGTGGGAGTTCCAGGATTCCATCAATGATAAAGGAATAGTGATGTATTTCCAAGTCAACATGGTGTATGACTTGGAGGGGAACTTCCAGATGCTGGTATTACATAGGCACCTGCTGCCCTTCTCCTCCTAGGTGGTAGAGTTTGGATGGTGCTGTCAAAGAAGTCTTGGCGAATTGCTGCAGTGTAGCTCATAGATGGTCCACATTTCAGACAGGTGGTAGAATGAGTGGATGTTTAAGTTGGTGGATGGAGTACCAATAAAGTGGGTTGTTTTCCCTGGATTTTATCGAGCTTATTGAATTTTTGTGGAGCTGCAATCATCCAGGCAAGTGGAGAGTATTCGAAAGCACTTGTGCCTTGTAGATGATAGGTAGGCTTTGATGAGGCAGTGAGCCACTTGCCATAGAATTCCCACCTGAATTGCTCTTGTAGCCACAGCATGTGTGTGGCTGGTCCAGTTAACTTTCTAGTCAATGGTAAACCTGAAGTGGGGGATTCAGCGACAAATTGAATGTCATGGGGAGGTAGTTAGAGTCTCCAATAGAGTGCATCACTGCCTGGCACTTGTGTGGTGTGAATGTTACTTGACACTTATCAACCCAAGCCTGAACGTAGTCCATGTCATACAACATGCAGGCAATGACAGTTTCATTATCTGAGTAGCTGCAAATGAAACTGAACACCCCAATCATCAGCAAACATCCCCCCCTTCTGACATTATAATGGAGGGGTCACTAATGACACAGCTGAAAGCAGAGGATACTGCCCTGAGAAACTCCTGCAGTGATGTCCTGGGGGTTAAGATAATTAGACTCCAAAAACGAGAGTCA
Organism: Cetorhinus maximus; assembly: GCF_964194155.1. NCBI lineage: Eukaryota > Metazoa > Chordata > Chondrichthyes > Lamniformes > Cetorhinidae > Cetorhinus > Cetorhinus maximus. The sequence continues at coordinate 88,090,005 of NC_135879.1, forward strand.
TCTTTTTTCCCCCGACAGCCACAGCCATCGTACCATTCCTCCACCATTCCTACACCCCACCCCACCAATTCCCAATGATTTTCATTCTACTCGAACTCTTGGATGCCACACTCAATGAAATGCTGCCTTGATGCCAAAGGCAGTCAATTTCACCTGACCGCCAGAATTCTGTCCTGCTTGAACCAAGGATGTAATGAGATCTGGAGCTGAGAGGTCCTGGCAGAACCCAAACTGAGCATCAGCAAGCAGGTTATTGGTAAACTATTGTTACTTATTAGCATTGTCGTCAACACCTACCATCATTTTGTTGATGAGAGTAAACTGATAGGGTGGTAATGAAACATAAAAACTAGGAGCAGGAGAAGGTCATTCGGCCCTTTGAGCCTGCTCCGCCATTCAATATGATCACGGCTGATCATCTATCTCAACACCATACTCCTGCTCTCTCCCCATACCCCTTGACACCTTCAGAGTCTAGAAATCTATTTATTTCCTTCTTAAACATATTCAATGACTTGGCCTCCACAGCCTTCTGTGATACAGAGTTCCACAGGTTCCCCTCATCTCAGTCCTAAATAGCCTACCCCATATCCTGAGACTGTGACCCCTTGTTCTAGATCCCCCAGCTAGAGGAAACATCATCCCTGCATCCAGTCTGTCCAACCATGTCAGAATTTTACATGTTTCTATGAGATCCCCTCTCATTCTTCTTAACTCCAGTGAATACAGGCCAAGTCGACCTCATACGACAATCCTGCCATCACAGGAATCGGTCTGGTGAACCTTCTCTACACTCCCTCCAAAACAAGTGTATCTTTTCTTAGGTAAGGAGACCAAAACTGCACACACTACTCCAGATGTGGTCTCACCAAGGCCCTGTGCAGCTCAGTAATTCCTTACTCCTGTACTTAAGTCCTCTCACAATAGTGTATTTAAGACCGAGATAGATAGGTTCTTGATTGGTAAGGGAATCAAAGATTACGGGGAGAAGGCGGGAGAATGGGGTTGAGAAACTTATCAGCCATGATTGAATGGTGGAGCAGACTCGATGGGCCGAATGGCCTAATTTCTGCTTCTATGTCTTATGGTCTTATGTCTAAAGCCAACATACAATTTGCCTTCTTAACTACCTGCTGCAACTGCATGCTTGCTTTCAATGATTGGTGTACAAGGGCACCCAGGTCCCTTTGTACATCAACTTTTTCCAATCTATCACCATTTAAATAATAATCTGCAATTCTGTTTTCCTACCAAAGTTGATAGCTTTGCACTTTTTCACGTTATACTGCATGTGTCATGTATTTGCCCACTCACTCAACTTGTTAAATCACCTTGAAGCCTCTTAACATCCTCCCCACCACTTACATTCCTACCAAGTCTCGTGCTGTCAGCAAATTTGGAAATATTACATTTGGCTCCCTCATCCAAATCATTGATGCATATTGTGAATCGCTGGGGACCAAGCACTGATCCCTGCGATACCCCACTGGTCACTGTCTGCCACTCCAAAAAAGACCCATTTATTCCTACTCTCTGTTTCCTGTCTGCTAACCAATTCTCAATCCATGCCAATATATTACCCCAAATCCCATGTGTTTTAATTTTAAATACTAACCTCTTATATGGGACTTTATCAAAAGCTTTCTGAAAATCCAAATACACCACATCCACTGGTTCTCCCTTATCTATTCTGGTAGTCACATCCTCAAAAAACTCCAGTAAGTTTGTCAAACATGATCTCCCTTTCATAAATCCATGTTGACTTTGTCTAATCCCGTTGATATTTTCTAAGTTTCCTGTTATCAAATCCTTTAAAATAGACTCTAGCATTTTCCCCATTACTGATGTTAGACTCAACGGTCTGTAATTCCCTGTTTTCTCCATCCCTCCTTTTTTTAAATAGTGGGGTTACATTTGCCACCCTCCAATCTGCTGGGACTCTTCCAGAATCTACAAAATTTTGGAAGATGACAACCAACGCATCCACTATTTCCATGACCACCTTCTTCAATACCCTGGAATGTAGATTATCAGGTCTTGGGATTTATCAGCTTTCAGTCCCATTTATATTTCCAGCACTTTTTTTTTTAGTAATACTAATTTCCTTCAATTTCTTCTTCTCACTAGACCCTTGGTTCCCTCGCATTTCTGGGAAGTTATTTGTGTCTTCCTCCGTGAAGACAGAATTAAAGTAGTTGTTTAGCTGCTCTGCCATTTCCTTGTTCACTATTATAAATTCTCCTGTTTCGGACTCTAAGGGTTCAAAGACATTTGTCTTCACTAATCCTTTTTTTCTTCTTACATGCTTATAGGAGCTTTTACATTCTACTTTTATGTTCCTTGCTCTATTTTTCCCCTCTTAATCTGTCTCTTGGTCCTCGTTAGCTGGGTTCTAAACTGCTCCCAATCCTCAGGCTTGCTAAATTTTCTAACAACTTTATACGACTCCACTTTGGATCCAACACTTTCCTTAATTTCTTTTGTTAACTATGGTTGGGCTGCTTTTTCTGTTGCTTTTTTGCTCCAGAAAGGAATGTATAACCATTGCAATGCATACATCCTTCCTTAAATATTTACCATTGCCTATCCACTGTCATGAAGTTTAATAAAGTTCCCCGATCTATCTTAGCCAACTCATGCCTCATACCTTCATAGCTCCACAAGCTAATTGGCACAGGGTCAATAAGATTAAAGAGGTAAACGCGTGGCTCAAAGATTGGTGTGGGAGAAGTGGGTTCGAATTCATGGGACATTAGCACCAGTACTGGGGAAAGAGGGAGCTATTCCGTTCGGAAGGGCTCCACTTGAATCATGCTGGGACCAGTGTCCTGGCGAATCGCATAACTAGGGTCGTAGATAGGGCTTTAAACTAAATAGTGGGGGGGGAGGGTTCAGCTGCGTGGAAGTATAAAAAAAATCAAAGTTTAAGGAGAGGGTAAGAGTGCATGTTAGTGACGAGGCTAATTGCAATAAAAAAGTGAAAGGAAGGGACAGAGTGTGTGAACGCCATATTGCACCAAAGAATCATATAAGAGTAGGAAAATTGACAATAGGGCAAACTTAAAGGCTTTGTATCTGAATGCTGCACGTAGCATTCAGAATAAAACTAATGAGTTAACAGCGCAAATAGAGATAAATAGATATGATTTGGTGGCGATTACTGAGACGTGGTTACATGGAGAACAGGTTTGGGAGTTGAATATCCAAGGGCATTATTAAGGATGAGATTTCAGAATACTTGGAAATGCATGGTAAAATAGGGCAAAGTCAGCATGGTTTCATCAAGGGGAGGTCATGCCTGACAAATCTGTTAGAATTCTTTGAGGAGGTAATGAGTAGGTTAGACAAAGGAGAGCCAATGGATGTTATCTACTTGGACTTCCAAGGCCTTTGACAAGGTGTCACACAGGAGGCTGCTCAGTAAGATAAGAGCCCATGGTGTTAGAGGCAAGGTACTAGCATGGGTAGACGATTGGCTGTCTGGCAGGAGGCAGAGAGTGGGGATAAGGGGGTCCTTCTCAGGATGGCGGCCGGTGACTAGTGGAGTTCCGCAGGGTCAGTGTTGGGACCATAACTTTTCACTTTATACATTAATGATCTAGATGAAGGAAGTGAGGGCATCCTGGCTAAGTTTGCAGATGATATAAAGATAGGTGGAGGGACAGGTAGTATTGAGGAGGTGGGGAGGCTGCAGAAGGATTTGGACAGGTTAGGAGAATGGGCAAAGAAGTGGCAGATGGGATACAACGTGGGGAAGTGTGAGGTCATGCACTTTGGCAGGAAGAATAGAGGCATAGACTATTTTCTAAATGGGGAGAGAATTCAGAAACCTGGAGTGCAAAGGGACTTGGGAGTCCTAATCCAGGATTCTCTTAAGGTTAACTTGCAGGTTGAGTCAGTAGTTAGGAAGGCAAATGCAATGTTGGCATTTATTTTGAGAGGACTAGAATATAAAAGCAGGGATGTGCTGCTGAGGCTTTATAAGGCTCGGGTCAGACCACATTTAGAATGTTGTGAGCAATTTTGGGCCCCGTATCTCAGGAAGGATGTGCTGGCCCTGGAGAGGGTCCAGAGGAGGTTCACAAGAATGATCCCAGGAATGAAAGGCTTAACATATGAGGAACGTTTGAGGACTCTGGGTCTATACTCGATGGAGTTTAGAAGGATGAGGGGGGATCTGATTGAAACTTACAGAATACTGAAAGGCCTGGATAGAGTGGACGTGGGGAAGATGTTTCCATTAGTAGGAGAGACTAGGGCCCAAGGGCACAGCCTCAGAGTAAAGGGAATACCTTTTAGAACAGAGATGAGGAGAAACTTCTTTAGCCAGAGAATGGTGAATCTATGGAATTCATTGCCACAGAAGGCTGTGGAGGCCAAGTCATTGAGTGTATTTAAGACCAAGATAGGTAGGTTCTTGATTGGTAAGGGGATCAAAGGTTACTGGGAGAAGACGGGAGAATGGGGTTGAGAAACTTATCAGCCATGATTGAATGGCGGAGCGGACTCGATGGGCAGAATGGCCTATTTTCTGCTCCTATGTCTTATGGTCTCAGTGTTTCGGAAGGATAGGCAGGAAAGAAAAGGAGGTGGTGTAGCTTTGTTAGTAAAGGAAGAGATCAGTGCCAGGGTGAGGAATGATATAGACACTGGAGAGCAAGACGTAGAGTCAGTCTGGGTAGAAATAAGAAATAGCAAGGGAAAGAAGTCCCTGGTGGGAGTAATCTGTAGGTCCCCAAAAAGTAGTAGGGCACAGTATAAACCAGGAAGTACTGGGAGCATGTAAAAAAGGCACGGCAATAATCATGGGTGATTTTAATATGCATATAGACTAGACTAATCAAATTGGCAAGGGTAGCCTTGAGGAAGAGTTCATAGACTGTATTAGAGATTGTTTCTTGAAGAAATATGTTGTGGAATCAACCATGGAGCAGGCTATTCTGGATTTGGTTTTGTGTCATGAGATGGGATTAATTAATGATCTCATAGTAAAGGGTCCTCTAGGGAAGAGTGATCATAGCATAATAGAATTTCAAGTTCAGTTTAAGAGGGAGAAACTTGAGTCCCATACTAGTGTTCTGAAGTTAAACAAAGGTAACTACATAGGTATGAGGACAGATTTGGCCCTAGTGGACTGGGCAGGACAACTACAAGGTAGGACAGTTGATGAACAGTGGCAGATATTTAAGGAGATATTCAATTCGTCCCAAGTAAAATATATCCCAATGAGGAAGAAAGATGGTAAGAGGGGGAAAAAACATCCATAGCTAAGCACAGAAGTTAAAGATAAATTAAAGGCAAAAACTAAGGCATACCAAATTGCAAAGGTCAGTGGCAGGCTGGAAAATTGGGAAACTTTTAAAGATCAACAAAGGGTTACTAAAAAAATAATAAAAAGAGCTAAGGTAAATTATGAAAGAAAACTAGCGCAAAACGTAAAAACTGATAGCTAAAGCTTCTACAAGTATACAAAAGGAGAGTAGCTAAAGTGAATATTCGACCCTTGGAGGACAAGACGGGGGAGTTAATAGTGGGGAACGCTGAAATGGCAGTGACGCTTAATCAATATTTGGCCTCAGTTTTCACAGTGGAGGACACTAGGATCACCTCAATAATAACAGGTAGTGCAGAGGAGATGGAGAAGGAGGAACTTAGAACAATCATCACTAGAGAAAAAGTATTGAGCTAACTATTGGGATTAAAGGGTGACAAGTCCCCAGGACTTGATGGGCTACATCCCAGGGTCTTAAAGGAAGTGGCAGCAGAGACAGTGGATGCATTGGCTAAAATATTCCAAAATTCCCTGGATTCTGGAAAGGTTCCAATGGATTGCAAAAATGCTAACATAACACCCTTATTCAAAAAAGGGGGGAGGCAGAAAGTAGGAAACTATAGACCAGTTAGTTTAATGTCTACCATTGGGAAATTGCTGGAATCCAATATTAAGGAAGTAGTAATGGGGCATTTGGAAAGTCAAAATGCAATCCATCAAGGTCAGCATGGTTTTATGAAGAGTAAATCGTGTTTGATTAATTAAAATCACAGGGAGTTAGGGGTAATATATTAGCTTGGATAGAGGATTGGCTAACCAACAGAAACCAGAGAGTCGGGATAAGTGGGTCTTTTTCTGAATGGCAAGCTGTAACTAGTGGGGTGCCACAGGGTTCAGTCCTTGGGCTCCAACTATTTACAATCTATATTAATGACTTGGATTCAGGGATAGAAGGTACTAAAGCTACATTTGCACATGACACCAAAATAGGTGGGAAAGTAAGTTGCAATGAAAAAATAAGAAATTTACAAATGGATATGAACAGGTTAGGTGAACGGACCAAAATTTGGCAGATGGAGTGTAACGTGGATAAGTGTGAGGTTACCCATTTTGGTCGGAAGTATAAAAAGGTAACTTATTATTTAAATGGAGAGAAACTTCAGAATGCTTCAGTGCAGAGGGATCTGGGTGTCCTTGTGCATGAATCGCTGAAAGCTGGTATGCAGGTAATAAGGAAGGCAAATGGAATTTTGCCATTTATTGCTAAAGGAATAGAGTATAAAAATAGGGAAGTGTTGTTGCAACTGTATAAGGCATTGGTGAGACTGCACCTGGAGTACTGTGCACAGTTTTGGTCCCCTTACTTGAGGAGGGATGTAGTTGCATTGCAGGCGGTTCACAGGAGGTTCACTAGACTGATTCCAGAGATGCTGGGCTTGTCTTATGAGGAGGGATTGATCAGTTTAGGCCTATACTCACTAGAGTTTAGAAGGATGAGAGGAGATCTAATTGAGGTATATAAGATGCTAAAGGGGATAGACAAAGTAGACGTGGAATGAATGTTTCCCCTTGTGGGGCATTCTAGAACAAGAGGCCATAGCTTTAGGCTAAGGGGTGGTAGATTTAAATCAGAGATGAGGAGGAATTACTTTTCTCAAAGAGTCGTGAATCTGTGGAATTCACTACCTTAGAGTGCCGGGACACTGAATAAATTTGAGGGGGAGATGGACAGATTTTTAATTAGCAATGGGTTGAAAGGTTATGGGGAGAGGGCGGGAAATTGGAGTTGAGGCCGAAATGAGATCAGCCATGATCGTAATGAATGGCAGGGCAGGCTCGAGGGGCTGAATTACCTACTCCTGCTCCTTGTTCTTATGTTCCCTTGTTTAGACTTAGGACCCTAGTTTCGGGTCGGACTACTTCATTTTCCACCCTAATGAAGAATTCTATCATATTATGGTCATTGTTCCCTACAGGATCCTGCACAACAAGATTATTAATTAACCCCTTCTCATTGCACAAGATTTGCCAGATTTGTCTTGCTTTGTGGACAGGACACGCTTGGATAATTTTTCATTTTGCCAAGTAGGTACATGTGTTGTAACTGTACTGAAACAGTTTGGCTAAAGACACAGCTAATTCTGAGCACAAGTCTCAGAATTATAGCCAGGATGTTGTTGTGGCCCATTGCCTTTGCTGTATTCAGTACACTCACCAATTCTTAATATCATATGGAGTAACTCGAATTGGCTAAATACTGGCTTCAGAAATGGTGGTGACATCAGGAGGTTAAAATAGATCATCCTCTCAGTACTCTGGTTGAAGATGGTTCCAAACACTTCAGCCTTGATTTTTGCACTTATATGCTGGTCTCTGCCATCACTGAGGGTGTGATGTTCATGGAACCACCTCCTATTAGTTGTTTAATTGTCCACCACCATTCACAACTGGATGTAGCTGCAGATTTTTGATCTGATCTATTGTTTGTGTGATCGCTTAGCTCGGTGTATGACTTGCTGCTTCCTCTAGTTAGCTAGACCTTTATTGTAGCTTCACCAGGTTGGCACGTCATTTTTAGATGTGCCTGATGCTTCTTGTAGCGTGCTCCTCTGCATTCCTCATTGAATCAGGATTGGTCCCCTGGTTTGATGGTAATGATAGAGTGAAAGAAATAAGGGGCAACGAGATTATAGATGGCGGTAAAATACCTTTTTGTATGGCTGATGGCACACAGTGCCTTATTGATGCCCAGTATTAAGCTGCTGGATCTGTTCTGAATCTCTCTCATTTAATACAATGATAGTGCCACACAATATGGTGCCCTCAGTATGAAGATGAGATTTTGTCTCCACAAGTATTGTGCTGGGGTCAGTCAATCCTATCATGGAGAGATATATGTGAGACAGGTAGGTTAGTAAGGGTGAGGTTCACGTAAAGTTTTCCCTCGTGCTGGTTCTCTCACCACCTGCTGCAGGACCGGTTTGGCATCTATGTCCTTCAGGACTCAGCCAGCTCGTTCAGTAGTAGTACAATGAGCCCCTTTTACTGATGGCTATTGAAGCCTGCCACCCAGAGTTCAGTTTGTGCCCTTTTTACCCTCAATGCTTCTTGCAAGAGGTATGTGACATGGAGGAGTACTCATTCATCAGCTGAGGTAGGGTGGTAGGTGGTAATCAGCAGGAGGTTGCCTTGTGTACATGTGCATTTGTTTTAGCACTGCCACTACTCTGAAATTTACCCTGAAAATAAACAGATCAAATTCATGAGCACCAGTATCTTTAACGCAAACAAAAACATCCCAGGGTGGAGGACATACTTCTCTATCTCCAGCAGTGCATAGAGGCTTGAGTCACTACTAAAAAAAAACTATTGTGTCAGATTTAATCCTTGAATATAAACTATAATCAAATAATTATAATGTACTCCTTTATAAGGATAAATGAAAATCTCAAATCAAGCTACACATTTTTGTATATGCTTAATCTGTCAATATTTCCTCCATTCATTGGGTTTGGATCATTCTTTCCTTTGCTCAGTGTTCTTACCTGTGTGCACATTCTCTTTGTGCTTCTTTAAGGCATCTTTGCTCTTGAATCTTTTCCCACAGCTATCAGCCTTGCAAACAAACCTGGCATCCCCTTTGCAGGCTTCCTTATGCTGCTCAAAACTGTGGTAGAGAGTTGGTAAGAACCACAATGTGATAAGGACGTAGCATCTTTCTATTACATGCAGACCAGGTTAATACATGCTACACAGCAGAGTCTCTGACTTCCATCATGCTTTGCCCAACCAGGGTAGGGAAGAAGCAAGGCAGTGTTACTTTTATATTTGGATTTTAATTTGCATGCAAGCAGCCAAGGTTGGAAAACAAGCTGCTATAGGAAACGGAAAAGGGTTACAAAATGGACAAATGTGGTTCAATACAAAACCTTGACTCAGAGCTGAAGGAGATGTTACAAACAGAACACTGATGGCTTCGAGCAGTGTCGCCGGCAAGAACATTTTCAGTACACTGTAGAACACTACAAGCAAATAAACATACACAAAAACTTAATAGAGCCAAATTATTTTCAAATCAAACATCTGCTACTTAAGCAAACAAAAGCATTTAATATAAATCAATGCAAGTCAATACAGCAGTGAATTTTTGCATCAACATTTATTTTAACCACACTTAATTTACAATTTCTGAAAGAAATTTTTCATAGAAGTGGAAGTGAAAACAACAGCTTCCAAATTATACCACACACAAACAATCATACAAACATTTTCTGCATTTCATCTGAAAATCCTCGCTCCATTATATTAGCAGAAGCATCCAAAAGTTTAAAATATCAGGTAAACAAGTCTAGTAAAAGAGTGGACAGAGGAATTTTAAACAAACAGATAAATGTCTGTATGATACTATCTTGTGATATAATTTCAGGGCCAATATTATGTGTAATCAAATATTATCTAAAGTTATTATCTGAATCCTCAACTCTGGACCGATTCCAACGCCAAATAACAGCCATAGGATATTCTGGGGATCAGAATGGATGATGGTAGAATAATAGTTAATGCATGGATTAAGTTTATCTAAAACCTTCCAATCCACCACAATAACCATGTGCACCAGGTCACATCATTAAGGGCATCAGGAATGGTCTCTACCTACACAAAAGCAATTATATATATTTACAGAAATAAATAATGACTTAACACCAAGGAAGATTGGTTACATTTTCCAACATCATTTACAACATAAATATATGGAATATCCTTTCAGAAAGTTATTGAATTGCACAAATATGCAACTCATCTGACCAACTTGCTCAATCTACTTCCAGTTTCATTAGTTGTAAATTGTTTGGCAGGGTAACTCATTGAATACTTGTGTATTGAAATGTTTTTGCATGTCTTCAATTTCTTTCACGTATGACACAGCCTTTCACAACCCAAGAACACTGGCTTTCAGACCGATGAGAGCAAGGATGTAAACTACTAGGTGTGAACTAATAGGCTATATTCATTTAGACAATTATAAGAATTAGGAACCTCTCTTGTGCAATATATTCCTCTTATTCTATTTTACAAAGCTTCAAAATAAAATTGGAAATAAGTATGCACATTCCAAAATATGTACAAGTGCTATGATCCCCTTGGTGACTGATAACTTGTTTTTAAAAAAAAAAGGAATCCCTATGACAACAATAGGAAGAAAACCGATGGATAAGATTTCACTTTATAAAACTTTTACTATTACCAGCTAAAATCAACATAATTCAAACATCGATTATCAGGCAAATGATATTTTGAATTAAAAAGGCATATTTCACTTTAAATAATCAATACAACAAATATACACCTCACGTAGTTACAAGTAATCGCATTATTTCCCGCACAAATGTGGCACCACATGCAATCTCAGCCTTTCCAACTTGGCCTCCAGTGAATAGAATCTCTCACTTTCCACTCAACTGAACCTACATCAAAATTTATGTCTGTGTTCTACAACTGCAGGTTCCAAGACCAACTGTAATTCAATCTCTGAATTAGCTGTCTACTTACCCTTTGCTTTTTAACTTTAATCCCCATAGCAACCTCAAGTCACATGGGCATTTCTCAGAACTAAAACGCTTGCTAGGAAGTCCAATTACAACTGTTCCAGAATACTCCCAAGTTTCACTAATAAAGCAACTTTCCCAAAATAAAACATAGGCTTTTCATCAAAGCACAAAACATTTAATCACTGCCCAAAGAGTTGAACAAAAACTTGCACTGGCAGCGCTTGGCAAATATTCCAGAAGGGCCATCAATAAGGGAATCTGCAATAAGCATCACATAAAAACATGTTTTTAAATGTCTTCCTGAAGCTGCAAAAAGGAAGCAATCTCTATTTTGCCTTTTTTTGTTTTGCTTCCTATTTTGTGCTGAGTGGCTCACTTATTGACACCCCAAAATGGCTCATTTACTAACGCCCCAAAATCCCTCCGCCATCTACAAGGCATAAGTCAAGAGTGTGATGGAATTTCCCTGGGTGAGTGCAGCTGCTACAACACTCAAGAACCCAACACTATCTAGGACAACACAATCCCCTTGATTGACACCTCATCCACTAGCCTCAACATCCATATCCTTCACCATCAATGCTCCACAGGTGCAACATGTCTCGTCTACAGCAGCACTGCACTGCAGCAAGTTGCCAAAGCTTCTACAGTATCAACTCCAAAAATTTTACATCATAATTAGATTGTAATATTCATTTGGTTAACTAAACTTAATAAAACTGTGACAACCAGAGTGGAACACAAATTTTGCATTAAGAAAAATAACGAGTGTAATGGGATGTCTGGGTAAGAACTTTAGTCATAGGAACTTATGTACTCTGGGAGTGCTGCTGTGTGGGGATGATATTGTATGACACATCCCTCATTGCAGGAGTTCACGTTTGCTCATGTCTGTATTTGGTGTATACATTCAGTAGAGCACTGCTCATTGTCATAAACATCTCCAAATATTGCAACTAGGAACAAATCCTAATAACGAGAACACACACACACCACACTGCACCACGATTATAGACAACTGACAAGTAAGAAACTGGCAGAAAACAGGTATTTAAACAGAAATAAGTCCAATATAAGCCCTCTGATGCTAGGGAGGAGAAATATTTTGTGAGGTGCACTGCTAAATCATACACTCTTGGTCTGCATTGTCAGCTAATTTCACTAGATGAGCTGCAATTGAACTCAACATCCCTCAGCTATAGCGAAAGAGGGTGGAATTTTGTGCCCTCCCCCATGGTGAGTTTGGTAGCAGGGAGTACATTTAATCAACCTGCAGGCTCCCAAGGGTCCCTGATCAAGGGAACTGGCATCGGGAGGGGTGGCTCCTGATAGCTACCCCGCTCTGTCCTTGCAGCTGACGCCACATCCCTGCAAGTCCCACCCTGCAACACCCCTCCTGCCATCCCTTACCTATGGCCTGGTATCCAGTACCAATCCTACGCCTTGCCTGGGTGGCATACCAGCAGTAGCCACCGCCTACCCTCTTTCGCATTGCCATTCAATAAAGCTGCTGACTTCTGACTGGCCGGCAGCCCTTGGCAGATGGGACTTGTGCCCTCTGCACCATCCCCAGCACCACCACCAGACCCAGCAGAGGTGGCAGCACAGTGGTATACAGTCAGGAGGGAGTTGCCCTGGGAGTCCTCAACATCGACTCCGGACCCCATGAAGTCTCATGGCATCAGATCAAACATGGGCAAGGAATCCTCCTACTGATTACCATGTACCGCCCTCCATCCGCTGAAGAATCAATGCTCCTCCATGTTGAACATCACTTGGAGGAACACTGAAGGTGGCAAGGGCACAGAATGTTCACTGGATGGGGGGGGCTTCAATGTCCATCACCAAGACTGACTCGGTAGCACCACTACTGACCAAGTCTCAAATGACATTGCTGCTAGACTGGATCTGCATTCAGTGGTGAAGAAACCAAGAGGGAAAAACGTACTTGACCTCATCCTCACCAACCTGACTGCCGCAGATGCATCTGTCCATGACAGTATCGGTAGGAGAGACCACCACACAGTCATTGTGGAGGCGAAGTCCCGCCTTCACATTAAGGATACCCTCCATCATGTTGTGTGGCACTATCACCATGCTAAATGGGATAGATTTTGAACAGATCTAGCAACTCAAGACTGGGCATCCATGAGGCGCTGTGGGCCATCAGCAGCAGCAGAATTGTACTCGAACACAATCTGTAACCTCATGGCCCAGCATATCCCCTACTCTACCATTACCATCAAGCCAGGGGATCAACCCTGGTTTAATGAAGAGTGCAGGAGGGCATGCAAGGAGCAGCACCAGGCATACCTAAAAATGAGGTGTCAACCTGGTGAAGTGGTAAAACAGGACTACTTGCGTGACAAACAACATAAGCAGCAAGTGATAGACAGATCTAAGCTCTGCAGTCCTCCCCCATCCAGTCGTGAATGGTGGTGGACAATTAAACAACTCACTGGTGGAGGAGGCTCCATAAATATCCCCATCCGCAATGATGGAGGAGCACAGCACAGCAGTGCAAAAGATAAGGCTGAAGCATTCTGAACAAGCTTCAGCCAGAAGTGCCGAGTGGATGATCCATCTCAGCCTCCTCTGGAGGTCCCCTGCATCACAGATGCCAGTCTTCAGCCAATTCGATTCACTCCACGTGATATCAAGAAACGGCTGAAGGGACTGAAGACTGCAAAGGCTATGGGCCCTAACAATATTCCAGCAATAGTACTGAAGACTTGTGCTCCAGAACTTGCCGCACCCCTAGCCAAGCTGTTCTAGTACAGCTACAACCCTGGCATCTACCCAGCTATATGGAAAATTGCCCAGGTATGTCCTGTACATAAAATGCAGGACAAATCCAACCTGGCCAATTACTGCCCTATCAGCCTACTCTCCATCATCAGTAAAGAAATGGAAGGGGTCATCAACTGTGCTATCAAGCGGCACTTGCTTAGCAATAACCTGCTTACTGATGCCCAGTTTGGGTTCCGCCAGGGCCACTCAGCTCCTGACCTCATTACAGCCTTGGTTCAAACATGGACAAAAGAGCTGAACTCCCAAAGTGAGGTGAGAGTGACTGCCCTTGACATCAAGGCCACATTTGACCGAGTGTGGCATCAAGGAGCCCTAGCAAAACTGGAGTCAATGGGAATCAGGGGTAAAACTCCCTGCTGGTTAGAGTCATACCTAGCACAAAGGAAGGTGGTTGTGGTTGTTAGAGGTCAGTCATCTCAGCTCCAGGATATCACTGCAAGAGTTCCTCAGGGTAGTATCCTCGGCCCAACCATCTTCAGCTGCTTCATCAATGACCTTCCTTCCATCATAAAGGTCAGAAGTGGCGATGTTCGCTGATGATTGCACAATGTTCAGCACCATTCGCGACTCCTCTGATACTGACGCAGTCCATGTCCAAATGCAGCAAGACCTGGACAACTTCCAGGCTTGGGCTGACAAGTGGCATGTAACACTTGCGCCACACAAGTGTCAGGCAATAACCATCTCCAACAAGAAAGAATCCAACCATCACCTCTTGATGTTCAATAGCAGTACCATCACTGAATCCCCCACTATCAACATCCTGGGGGTTACCATTGACCAGAAACTGAACTGGACTAGCCATAGAAATACTGTGGCTACAAAGCAGGTTAGAGGCTAGGAATCATGCGATGAATAACTCACCTCATGACTCCCCAAAACCTGCCCACCATCTACAAGGCACAAGTCACGAGCTTGATGGTATACTCCCCACTTGCCTAAATGAGGGCAGCTCCTACAACACTCAAGAAGCTGGACACCATCCAGGACAAAGCAGTCCACTTGATTGGCACCACATCCACAAACATTCACTCCCTCCACCACCGACGCACAGTAGAAGTGTGTACCATCTATAACATGCACTGCAGGAATGAAAGGATACACCAGGAAATTACAAGCCAGTCAGCCTCATCTTGGTGGTGGGGAAGTTACTAGAAAGAATTATGAGGGACAGACTATATCTGCACTTGGAGAGACACGTGTTAATCAGGGATAGGCAGCATGGATTTGTTCAGCGAAGGTCGTGCTTGACAAATTTGATCAAATTTTTTGAGGAGGTAACTAGGAATATTGATGAGGGTAATTCATTTAATGTGGTCTATATGGGCTTTAGCAAGGTCTTTGATAAGGTCCCTCATGGCAGAATGCTCAAGAAAGTAAGAGCCCATTGGGACCGAGGCAATGTGGCACATTGGATCCAAAATTGGCTGAAAGGCAGGAAGCAGAGGGTGATGGTAGAGGGATGTTTCTGTGACTGGAAGTCTGTTTCCAGTGGGGTTCCGCAGGGCTCAGTGCTAGGGCCCTGGCTGTTTGTGGTGTACATAAATGATTTAGACTTAAATGTAGGGGGTATGATCAAAAAGTTCACGGATAACATGAAAATTGGTAGGGTGGTAAATAGTGAGGAGGATAGCCGTAAACTGCAGGAGAATATCAATGGACTGGTCAGGTGGGCAGAGCAGTGGCAAATTGAATTAAACCTGGAAAAGTGTGAAGTAATGCACTTGGGGAGGGCTAACAAGGCAAGGGATTACACTATGAATGGTGGGGCCCTGGAAAGTACTGAAGATCAGAGGGGCCTTGGCGTGCATATCCACAGATTCCTGAAGGAAGCGGGGCAGGTAGATAAGGTGGTTAAGGCATATGGGATACTTGCCTTTATTCGCCAAGGCATAAAATACAAGAGCAGGGAGGTTATGCTGGAACTGTATAAAACACTGGCTAGGCTACAGCCGGAGTTCTGTGTGCAGTTCTGGTTACCACATTATAGGAAGGATGTGATTGCACAGGAGAGAGTACGGAGGAGATTTACCAGAATGCTGCCTAGACTGGAGGGTCTGAGCTATGAGGAAAGATTGGACAGGCTGGGGTTCTTTTCCTTGGAGCAACGAAGGTTGAGAGGGGACCTGATCCTGATAGAGGTGTATAAGTTTATCAGGGACATTGATCGGGTGAATAGGAAGACACCTTTTCCATTAGTAGAGGGGTCAGTGACCAAGGGGCATAGATTTAAGGTGGAAGGCTAAGAGGGGGGTTGAGGAGATTTATTTTCAGCCAGAGGGTGGTGGGAGTCTGGAACTCATTGCCTGAAAGGGTGGTTGAGTCAGAAACTCTCATAACATTTAAGAAGTATTTAGATATTCACTTGCATTGACATAGCCTCCAGGGCAATGGGCCAAGCTCTAAAAAATGGGATTAGTGTAGTCAGATCTTTGTTGACCGGCGCGGACACGATGGGCTGAATGGCCTCTTTCTGTGCCATAAACGTCTATGAGCCTATGAGCATGTAGCTCATACTTAACCTGAATGTTAGAGTATAAGATAGTTATTGTAAATTGTTTATCTGTCTGAATTTGTATGTGTTTGTAAAGACATGCTGGGGTAAAGAAATAGTGTGATTTGAATCATTTTCTTGTGTTGGTTTTGAGATCTTTCCAACCTTTACGTCTGCTGTAATATTGTTCACTTTTCTTGTTTAATAAATGTTTTATTTGTGGCATCAAAAGTTCAACAGCAGATTCCTGTGAATTTGTTCACTGACTTTCCTCCATGGTTTCTAAAAAAAAAGTTAGGATCTATCAAGCTAGATTTCACTCTGGGATCCGATATGTCCAGTCTTAAGATCAGCTGGGATTGTAACACTGAGTGAAAGCTACCTACAATTTCACCAACTAGCTACATATTGAACTGTTTAAAAAAAAACAAGAAAAGATACTGGTCAAAAATCGGCTGCCATGATCACCTATGGCTGATACTATAAGTTGGCCATTTCTCTGAAAAGCCTACATGAATTACACTACAGACCTGTTACATGAAATTTCACATCTGAGGGGGTGTCAATGTCCACTTCAAACAGGGATACTCTTGAAAGGAAAGCATTAAAGATGCGAAGTGCTAGACTTTAATCAGGTACCCATCAGGAATTCCTGATACTATCCCTTTGGAAGATGAAATAAACCTCATCTCCTGTTGATATATATCTTGAAATGTGTGAAATGTTCGGAGATGAAAAGATCAAAAATGGGATTACATGGTCTACAACAATGAATGCAAGGCATGCCAGTCAAATTCCGTTCTGGGAATATACAGAGAAGAGTTTTAAAAACCTGTCCTGCCAAGCAGGAGAAAGAACAAGCAGGAGGGGAAACAGTCATTTAAAACAGTGCTGGAAAAGAGCAGGAAAGCTCTCTCTGGAAACTAAAAGGGTGCCTTCAACAAAGTGCAGGCCTGAACAATGTCAACTCCAGAATTCTACAATAAACCACCTAACTTCAAACGGCCACAACGTTCTACAACCTATGCCTCAAAGACAAGCAAAGGACTATGATGTATATTCTTTTAACTTTTATTGGACTCTAACTTTCTTACTTCTAATGTCTGCACGTGTGTGTTATCGCATCTTTATTATCATTTCTTAGATTTAGTAACTAATAAACTCACTCTTTCTTTGACTCGAGAAAAAACTGGTTAAACTGGCTCCTTATTGACAAATAAATACACTTGGATTGGAAAAGGCATTTATAGGGCAAGGAAGTTTTAAAACCTTTGTTGCAACCACCCGAGGGGGCTGAATTGAAAGTAAGCAAACTCACTCCTCCTCACCCAGTCATAACATAAGATACCGAGTTTTACAAGACCTGATAAACCCACGGACTTCAGTTAAAAATAGAATGGCTGTTAAAATGAAGGCAAACAGTTTCATTATAAATGACCAACAGTAGCATAGTGGTAACGTTACTGGACTAGTATTCCAGAGGCTCTGGGGATGTACAAGTTTAAATCCAACCAAACCAACTGGAAGAACTTCAATTCAATTAATTGATATGCCTGGAATAAAACACCAGTCTCATTAATTATCATGAAACTTTCAGATTGTCATAAAAAAAACGATCTGGTTCACTCGGGACCTTTAAGAAAGGAAATCTGCCTTCCTTACTTTGTTTGGCCTACAATGTGGTTGACTCTTAAGTAGCCATTGAAATGGCCTAGCAAGGCACTCAGTTGTAGGTGACTCACCATCAACTGCTCTAGGATAATTAGGGATGGGCAATAAATGATGGCCTTCCCTATGACACTAGCATCCCAAGAATGAATATTAAAAAACCCTGATTTTTGCTAGAGGATTAGTTCCCCAGCCCACTGGTTTAGGAAATTAAAATTCAGCCCTCAGTTTTGAATGGTTTTTTAATGCTTCCACCAATTATGATCCACCACTAAAAAGTTAACCAGAAGTCAGTGAATGAAGCTGTTCCTGTACTGCCATACAGGCTTCTTTTGGAACTGTAGCACATTGGCCTAAAGTTTACCAGCCACCAGTTGGCAGCAACAGAGGCGTGGGTGCCAGTAAAATAGCGAGAGACTGCATCAAGACGGCTCCCCATTGATATCCTGCTGCCAGGGAGGTTTCACAGCGATGGGCTGCAAGATGGATCGGCTGACCACTCTAAGGAGGCAAGCAGCCAATTTGCATAATTAAGTCCCCTGTTAGGGGGTAATTAAGCTAGCTGCAGGCAGCGCCCGCAGTGCACACGGAGGCAACCAGCTTCTCTTCAGATCATGAGGGCCTTTTGACCTTGGCCATCCAGAAATTTAAATAATGCTTAACTCTCCAGGGTCTCCTAGCTACCTTAGCAGCGCCCACCTCTCCCATTGGGGGCGCCAAGGCTTCAGAATTGCCAGTCCTCTGACTGAACCTCTAATTAGGAGGCAGCCTCCAGAGACAATACCACTGCCAGCAAGTGTGGGCTCAGGACCCTTATTTAGTCCCAACATCGGGTTCCCAAAGCCTATGGTAAGATTCAGCCCGTCAAGAGCATCTCATGCCTTATGTCACTATAATGTATTACTCCTTTGAGATGGATAAATAAGAGTTTTAAGAAGAAACCCTGCAATGAAGATGAGTTCAATGATTAACTTATCAGGTAAAATTAGCTACGGTTTATCCAAGGTTAAAGACTCTCAAATTCTAGGGATCATCCCTGTATCATTGCTCACCATTAACAAGAGAAAAACTTTACTTTCCAAACTACAATGGGTATGCTATTCTAAACTGTAGTTAAGATCAATGAGAAGCATCTGTTACACATGCCTTCAGGGGACATGCTTTACTTTACAAACAGTATCATTAGGAAAGAAATAATCAGTTCAGTCAAATTGGTGCTCTCTGAAGGAGGATGGCAGTGTCTAAAAGGGTGGTCCGTCTGCTAAATTCATTGAGCCAAGACAAGCTTTAAATGTAGTCCCACACTTCTGTTTTCAGAAGGTCTTTGTCACTATCCACTACTACTGCACAGACAAATTTACCTACCTCAGAATGTTACAAGACAGGTGACCATTTGGCCCATTGTGTCCATGCCAGCTCTCAGCAAGAAAAAATCAGCTAACCCATTACCCTGCCCTTTCCCCATTGCCCTGCACTTTTTTTTCTCTTCACATGCATATCCAATTCCCTTTTGAAATCCATAATTGAATCTGCCTCCATTACATTCTCAGGCAGTGCATTCCAGATACTAACCACACGCTGCATCAAAAGGTGTTCCTCATGTCGCCACTGGTTCTTTTGCCATTCACCCCATATTAGGGTCCTCTGGTTCTTGATCCTTTCGCCAATGTGAACAGTTTCTCTCTCTACTCTGCCCAGACCCACTTGTCCAGGTGACAGCTAATTGTGTCATTTCTAAAAGTTTTCTCACCATCGAGGTTAAACTGACTGGCTTGCACGATGCTGCGTTTATCTTTACACTCTTTTCTGAGCATTTGCAATTCTTCAATCCTCTAACACAACTCCTCTTTCTAAGGTGGATTGGAAAATTAATATTTATTTGCAAAAATATACTTTATTCATAAGCTCTGAATGAACAAGACATTTCCAAAATGGCCATCACACAAAGTGCTATGATAGTCAAGTTTTTTTTTTTACATATATCATGTTGCACTCTGAGGTGCTTATATACAATAAAAAGAACATTACAAACATTTCAAATGGTCATTACAGAAAGTGCAATGATATTTAAATTATCTACATAGGTCATGTTGCAGTCGGAGGTGCTTCAGTACAATTGTGGCGCAAGTAACATGGACTGTATACATTCAATGTGAGTCCGAGAGGTTCCATACAATTCTAAACCCCGCCCTATGCACTGTGACTAAAAGGTTTTCAAGAGTAACTTTTTCCCATTGCACCTCTGTGGTGTCTGCCCCAAGCTTTAGTGCATCTCTCAGCTCATAGTGCTGGACTTTGGAATGTGCCAGTCTGCAACACTCGGTTGGGGGCAACTCTTTACACTGGAAGGCCAAAAAGTTTCGGGCAGATCAAAGAGCATCTTTCACCGATTTGATGATCCTCCAGCTGCAGTTGATGTTTGTCTTGGTGTGCATCCCTGGGAACAGCCCGTAGAGCACAGAGTCCTGAATCATGAAGTTGCTCGGGATGAACCTCAACAAAAATCACTGCATCTCTTGCTAGTCCTTCTTTGCAAAGGCACATTCCATAAGGAGGTGGTCAACGGTCTCTTCCCAGCCACAGCCACCTCAAGGGCAACATGCGGAGGGGGTGAGACTCCAAGCATGTAAGAAGGATCTGACTGGGAGGGCCTCTCACCACCAGCTAATCTACATCTTGGTGCTTGTTTGAAAGTTCTGGCGATGGGGCATTCTGCCAAATGACTTTAATAGTCTGCTCAGGGAACCATCTGACAGGATCCACCATCTCCTTTTCCCGCAGGGCCTCTAGGATGTTACGTGTTCCAACAACACTGAAGAAGCTTGACAGCATCCAGGACAAAGCAGCCCACTGGATTGGCACCCATTCCACAAAAATTCACTCCCTCCCACCACCAATACACAGTGACAGTGCTGTGTACCATTTACAAGATGCACTGCAACAACTCACCAAGCCTCCTTAGACAGCAATGTTCAAACCCACGACTGCTACCATCTAGAAGGACAAGGGCAACAGACACATGGGAACATCACCACCTAGAAGTCCCCTTCCAAGCCACCCTACATCTTGACTTGGAAATATATTGCCATTCCTTCACTATCACTGGGTCAAAATCCTGGAACTCCTTTCCTAACAGCACTGTGCGCATACCTACACCACATGGACTGTAGTGGTTCAAGAAGGCAACTCACCACCACCTTCTCAAGGGCAATTCGGGATAGGCAATAAAAGCTGGCCTAGCCAGTGACGCCCACATCCTATAAATGAATATTAAAAAAACTGCCTTATGGACTTGTGGTCAAAGGTGTTTCTCTGCATAAATTTTTCCACGAGGGACAGTTTGTACGGCACGGTCCAACTACTTGGAGCATTCCACAGCAATGTGGCCAGACCCATCCTTCACAACACCGGGAGCAGGTAGAACCTCAGAACGTAGTGACACTTGGTGTTTGTGTATTGAGCTCTATGCACAGCTTGATGCAGCTGCACACAAAGGCGGCCATCAAGATGAGGGCGTTGTTGGGCATGATTTTTCCCCCTTTACCTAAAGGCTTGCACATCATCTCCCTGTGAACATGGTCCATTTTCAACTTCCCGATAAAGTGGAAGATGGCTTAGGTGATCGCCACAGTGCAGGAGTGAGGAATGGGCCAGACACCGAGAGTGCCAGTAACTCCACAACTTCCACCCTTACTTTCCACAGATACTCGGATGCACCCCATCTGGTCCTGGTGACCTATCAACTTTTAAGTACTGCCAGCCTTTCTAATTACACCCTCTTCACCAATTATTAGCCTATCATACCTCAAATACCTCCTCTTCCACTATGAGTTTGGCAGCATCCTTTTCCTTGGTAAAGGAAGGTATGGATTTCAACCATGTCATCTGCCTCGTTCGTAGATCTCTTTTTGGGTCCTTAATCAGCTCCAACCCTCCATTTTTGGTCTTTTCTACATTTTATTATTTGTGTGCCTATAGAAGACTTCTGGACTCATCTTTTAAGTTAGCTGCCAGTCTCTCCCTGTAATACCTCTTTGCCTCTCTTAGTTCCTTTCTCACTTCTCTTCTGAACTTTTTATATTCAGCCTGATTCTCACTTGTATTATCAACCTCTGTCATACTCATCCTCCTTCTGTTTTCTTTCATCATCCAGGGAGTTTGGTTGCCTTACCTTTCCCTTTCATAGGAATATATGTCAACTGTTCCTGGACCATCGCCTCTTTACATTTTTGCCTGCCAATCTTTGATTCCAATTTACCTCAACCAGATATATTCTCACCACACTGAAATGCCTGTCAATTTTCTTGAATATGAGCATAAAAAGATGCACAAAAACTCTGTAGGGGTAACTTTGACTTTAAACGATAGAATAAAACAAGGTATATTAGCTCACACCTTTCCCAATTTTTGTTTCAGCAATCAGGAGGTACTTTAATGGGTGGTTGAGCCAATGTAGTATGATTTACACCATCACCAAAAGTTAAAGTGCCCTCCTGAGATATAGGGGCTGAGGTTCCGAAGGGGTTCCATTGGTTTCCCAACTTTATCGAATTTCAGTCCGATGATGATTTGTCTTAATTGCTTAAAGCATTGCTTCACACTATGCTATTGAGGAACTAAATAAATATTTTGGATCGTTGTCATAATTAAGGAATAATAAACTTCACCTAAGTAATAATCATTTGGTACGATCTGGTCTTTAAAGGAGGTGCTAACTTCAGAGTCAAACATTTGTTGACTCAGGCCAAAAGAGAGGAATGTTCTTACATTTGACTTTGTGCCAATAATATTATCTCCCACTAATCTGTGTGGTCGGCACTTATTTTTACAATTGATGGATTAGAATAATTTCATCTACTTACACTACTGGGTAATTCACTCCTAATTTATGGGAACAGAGAAAGACAAACATCAAGAGAAAATCCATAGGTTATTGTGCATACATATGATCCTTGTGGTAAAAAGAATTTCCCATGAAATTCAGGGTACTTTCAATGTTTTGATGAATTTATTAAAACCCTATATCTGATCTGCCTGTCCCAAAGAATTTATTTATGTCCTCCTCTACCGATTTAGATTGGAGATAGAAGCAAAACTGAAAAACAGTGACCTTGTAATCACCTTTAGCTGGCTGCAGCACACATACAGCATTTAATTTAAAGTGTTTGAGACACTATCAGACATATGTATTGAGAGATGAAAGAATATTGTAAAAAGATTGACAATTATTTAATTGTTAACACCTTGTGCAATGTGGGATAAATGTTATATTTATAAGATCATTTTAATTGTATGTGATTCTGCCATATTTTGACTATTGGAGCTAAAGAATTTGCTCTTGTTGCATCACAAGACAGATATCATGACATCAGTGCAACAGAAAAACAACTTCTTAGGCAAATAAGGACCAATGTCCTCACAGGGTGGTTTGTTTGTGTTTCTGGAGGGGTTTAAGCTAACTTGGCAGGGATATAGCAAAAGAAAGGAGACACAAGTTGCACAAATAATTGGGAGAGACAGACAGAATGAGAGTAAGAAATAGCAAGGTATTAGGTGGGGTCAGATTAAGAGGGAATGCAATAAAGTCTAAACTAGGTTCACTCTGCATGTATGTACAAGCAAAAAGTGTCATAAATAAGGTTGGGGACCCGCAGGCACAGATGGGAGTGTGATGCCGTGGCGATAACAGAGACCTGGCTCAAAAAATAACAGGACTAAGTACTAAATATTCCTGGGCAGAAGGGCCTGATTTTCATCTTTGAGGTGGGAATCGGGAGTTAGACCATTTCCCAACGTCTCAATCCCATCTCCTGCCCAGCAGTGCTCGTCAACAGTATATTCATGTGCAGTGACAGGGGTGGGTTGGAGTGGAGGTTGCCACTTCCAGAAGCAGAAATGGAGGTTAGCAGATGTCAAAGCAGACAGGTTAGAAGGTCCGCCTCCATTCGCTGGGTCCAGTTCTGTGGCTGAGCCCCCTACCCTCACCTCCTACCCAATCATCCCTCATGCCCTCCCTCCACATCCTCCATCACCCCCTTCATACTCCATGCAATATCCCACCCAGCATCTGTTCAACAATCAGTTGTATGATTGGTATGAGTGAGCCCACCAACCACGCAACAGGCCACAGGGAAGGGACCATATATAAATTTAAACCATGTTCCTAACCCAGTTCCAACCACTGGTAAAGGTTACGGATATAACCACCCACTTGGAATTACTGTGGTCAGAGATAGTTGAAATCGCTCAATGCACATATGAGGCAGTAAAAGACTCTGTGAGCGGACGCCCCAAAGGCCATATCTCAAAAGAAAGCTGTAGCCACTAGAAGGACCAAAACGGTATCCTTGGGTTTGAAGGGTGGGGTGTAAGTGCCAAGTGATCCCCTCCCACTATAGTGCAGTGGTCACAGTGTGGGGTACGTATGATAGTAACGGCCAAACCCATGTCTTTTAACATAATCTGTCGCTGGCCCCTTTCCAGAACCCTGTTACCGACTGTCCCCTCATTGAGGTGGGATAGGGTTTGGCGAGGTGAAGGTGGCAGGAAGGAGAAGCCCTCTAGGGCCAACGGTGACAAGTCCCCAAGACCTGACGGCCTACATACCAGGGTCTTAAAGGAAGTGGCAGCGGAGATATTGGATGCATTGGCTATAATATTCCAAAATTCCCTGGATTCTGGAAAGGTTCCAATGGATTGCAAAAATGCTAACGTAACACCCTTATTCAAAAAGGGGGGAGGCAGAAAGTAGGAAACTATAGACCAGTTAGTTTAACGTCTACCGTTGGGAAATTGCGGGAATCCATTATTAAGGAAGTAGTAATGGGGCATTTGGAAAGTCAAAATGCAATCCATCAAGGTCAGCATGGTTTTATGAAGAGTAAATCGTGTTTGATTAATTAAGATCACAGGGAGTTAGGGGTAATATATTAGCTTGGATAGAGGATTGGCTAACCAACAGAAACCAGAGAGTCGGGATAAATGGGTCTTTTTCTGAATGGCAAGCTGTAACTAGTGGGGTGCCACAGGGTTCAGTCCTTGGGCTCCAACTATTTACAATCTATATTAATGACTTGGATTCAGGGATAGAAGGTACTATAGCTAAATTTGCACATGACACCAAAATAGGTGGGAAAGTAAGTTGCAATGAAAAAATAAGAAATTTACAAATGGATATGAACAGGTTAGGTGAACGGACCAAAATTTGGCAGATGGAGTGTAACGTGGATAAGTGTGAGGTTACCCATTTTGGTCGGAAGAATAAAAAGGTAACTTATTATTTAAATGGAGAGAAACTTCAGAATGCTTCAGTGCAGAGGGATCTGGGTGTCCTTGTGCATGAATCGCTGAAAGCTGGTATGCAGGTAATAAGGAAGGCAAATGGAATTTTGCCATTTATTGCTAAAGGAATAGAGTATAAAAATAGGGAAGTGTTGTTGCAACTGTACAAGGCATTGGTGAGACTGCACCTAGAGTACTGTGCACAGTTTTGGTCCCCTTACTTGAGGAAGGATGTAGTTGCATTGTAGGCGGTTCACAGGAGGTTCACTAGATTGATTCCAGGGATGCTGGGCTTGTCTTATGAGGAGAGATTGATCAGTTTAGGCCTATGCTCACTAGAGTTTAGAAGGATGAGAGGAGATCTAATTGAGGTATATAAGATGCTAAAGGGGATAGACAAAGTAGATGTGGAGCAGATGTTTCCCCTTGTGGGGCATTCTAGAATGAGGGGCCATAGTTTTAGGCTAAGGGGTGGTAGATTTAAATCAGAGATGAGGAGGAATTGCTTTTCTCAAAGGGTCGCGAATCTGTGGAATTCACTACCTCAGAGTGCAGTGGATGCCAGAATGCTGAATAAATTTGAGGTGATAAATAGATTTTTAATTAGTAATGGGTTGAAAGATTATGGGGAGAGGGCGGGAAATTGGAGTTGAGGCCGAAATGAGATCAGCCATGATCGTACTGAATGGCGGAACTGCTCAAGGGGCTGAATTGCCTACTCCTGCTCCTAGTTCTTATGTTCTAACGTCAATGGAATCGACCAGGAAGAGCATCAAATAGGCTACACCTGATCGCCTCCTCCCCGATCACATTCGCTGTAGTTATTAGGGCAATCAGTTGGTCTAACCTTCCAACTGGATTGGGCCGAAGGCCACAATGTGACAGTGGTCAACTCGGATGGGGCTGGGAGCTGTAGCATGGTGGTGGCCCCTTTGCGGGTGCATGTGGTCACTAGTCAGATAGACCATTCTACTGCAGTTATAGCAGGAAACTTTGTTCCCTGCATCCCCTGCCCCCACACTCTAGGCCACTCAAGCTTCAATGGAAGCGTGACAAATTCAGCTTCTACAGGCTTCTCATTTACTGGTGAGAGGCCTGGCCTGTCTGTTTGTATGACTACCCCAGATGGAAGGGGAATTTTGGGAATTGAAGTATTAATTAAATACTGAACTATAACTGATTATGACAATAACTGCTTGCAGTCAATTTCCTCAGCTAGTAGGGAGAAGGGTACTGACAAGACCTCCGATGTTCATTCGGGCTTTGCGATTAAGAAACATTCACCCTATGATCCTCCAAGCCACAATAACACTAGAATGATGGGATTAACACAAACACCGGCCAATGTTCACCACGGGTAATGACGGGAGGAATCCATCAATCGTCCCCATCACACACCAGCTGAACATTACCCTATCCCTTGAGTGCACTACCCTTATGTCAGGGACACTATTCAAACCCTCCTTCAGCAGGGTGTTGTTAGGCCAGGTACTTTCACGAGCAACTCACCTATTTGGCCTGTAAAGAAAATGCTCAGCAGCTGAAGGTTAACCATCAATTACCACAAGCTTAACTCTTAACACCAGCCTGGTCCCTGGCCGTGAGGGAATTGCCAATGCTTTTGTCACAAATACTGACTGGATCCAAGTATCTTTTTGGCTCTGGACATTGCAAACAGATTCTGGAGCATTCCAGTTAAAAAGGAAAATCAGTACAAGTTTGCATTTACCTTTGAGGGCCAAAGCTATATTTGGGCAAGATTGCCTCAGGGATTTCATAATGCCCAGCCCATTTTCAACAATTGCATAGCACAGGCATTCAGAGAGTTTGAAACCGCAGTGTTTGCTTCAGTACAGGATGCTTCAGTACCATCTGTATTTGGCCATTGCTACTGTAAACAAACATTTATCCCTTCTTGATGAACTGCTAACCACAATGCTCCAGGCAGGTCTTAAATTTAACCCGCGCAAAGCTCAGTTGTTGAAAGAACGAGTCACTTTTCTAGGGCTACCTATCTCGCTGGCAGGAAAAGTCCTAGACAGCCACAGGTAGAAGTCATACAGTGGCTGCCTCTCCCTGTCACGAAGACGGCACTCCACTCAGTCCTCGATTTCATCCCAGAATTTACAGAGTTGATGAAACCACCTTACGAGCTGTTGGAGGGAAAGACTGACAATATCCCGTCTCTCTTGATGGAGTTCCATTGTGACATAGTAGACAAGCTTAAACAGCTGTCATGCAAGCAACTTTCCTGACTACTCTGGATCTGACTCAACTCTTCCACCTTGAGGTAGTTGCGACCAACCAGAATATCCCTGCCATTCTCCTGCCATTCAGGAATGAGCAGGCGGCTTATAACCCATTGCTTATGCCTCACAGATCCATGCAGGCCAAGAGGGCTTATATCCCATGTGAACGAAACCTACTTGCGATGTTTTAAGTAGTGCATCAATTCACGTTCATCACTGGCTTGCAACACCCGATTATACACTCTCCCCATTCACCGCTAAACCTGTTAATGAAACAAGGGGACACGCTGGTCTCCTTATAGTAGATCAGCAAATGGACTCTGGCATTGCTAAAGAGACCCATAAATATCACACCATGCCCAACTATACTTTTACCTCAACTTTTGTAATAAGAGGGAGATCCTCAAATGCCAATTGCCCCTATTGAACTTTGAATCGTACCCCATTCAAATGGAACCCATCATTGACGCCCCAGAAATGTATAGCAATGGATCCTCATTTCATGTGCGTGGTTCACCCCACACCGGATTTGTGGTTGTGTTGCTGGAACATGTATTACTGCATAAAAGGCAAGTATCATTCATCACAGTATAGTGAGACTGCCACGCTCATACTGCTGTTACAGAAACCATCAGGTTTTGAACATTTAGCCTGTTGGCCCTATGCCACCAACACAATGCAGTCCCTCCCCCTATATAATAAGAACATCTATTTCACCACAAACGGTAAGCCCCTCATCCAAGGGTTGTAGTTCAGATTATTATGGACACCTTTAAAGAACCTCCGCCAGCCTTGTTTTATTAGTAAAGTCCCCACCCACAAGAAGGGAGGTATTGTCAGGGGTCCTCTGAATTTATAGATGAACGTAAAGTTCCAGTAGCCTGCTGCATCCTTGTACCTCTTATTGACCTGGTGACCCTGCAATGGCAGTATTCACCATATACAACGGTGATATTGTAGCATGAACAAGACAAGCCTTTGCTACAGCCCACTGCAGGGGCCTCAGCCATCAGGATGGGCCCTATTTTTCATACCAATCCCATCTATGATGTTCCAGAAGTCAGCCGGTGCCTTCCTAGTGGACTGTGTTCTGTTGACGTAAGGGAGGAACTGCTACTCATTTTCACTCACATTGATTGGCAGCCATTATACAGCTGAGACAACTTGGCAGAAGTTCAAAGTCACCAGGTGGCCTGACAGGAGAACTGTGAATTCCACAGACTCATAATGTTTGGTATGCCTCTAACACAAACCCTCCCTCAACATGGACTAGGTCTCCTCCAAAGTGCCCCACCACCTGAGGGATCCTGGACACACTTACAGATGGACTTCATTGCTCCCATGCCTAGGGAATCACACTTACGCCCTGGCCACGGTGGACCAGTTCACCAAGGGGATTGAGACCTTCCCTTGTCATTCTAACACCGCAATCACTGCTGCTAAAGCTTTATTGAGTTGATGTTCTGGAACCCCACTCAGTGGGATAATGTACTGTCAATGTGTTTAATGGTAATCCATTCGACTCCACACAAAACAACTGGGGTGTCTCTATATCAGGCTACGACCGGGAGATTGTTGAGAACATCAGAACATTGCCATGTATGTGCCCTCTGTTACGAGGATCACGTGGTACTAAGAAGCTGGAGCAGGCGATAGCAAATTAATCAGTTTGTGGCACAAAAGCTTTGGAAAGAAGCAGATTAAAAAACACTTTGACAAAAAGGTGCGACTATTTAAATACCAAGTGGGAGACATGCTTGTGGTCTAAAATTACGGTAAAAAGGGGCATGCCTTTGAATCTAAATGGCAAGAGCCAAACTCAATTGTGGACTGTAAGTCCTTCAGTTTATTTGCTTCAGTCCCTGGGGAAACGAGGCACAATGTGCACCAAGTGGTACCATCTAAACCAGCTGAAAACAATGAAAGAGTAAATACTACACTGATTCTTGTCTCACTGTCAGGCCATGGGTCCAGGGAACAGGATTATAACCATACTCAGGCGGACCACCTTGGTACATAGTTTGCTTCTATAACTTGCAATTACATCAGGCACCAAGGGAATCTGAGAGGTGGATTACCAGCTCAAAGGCTGCAACATGGAGACTATTGTGAGAATTGTAGTTGACAAAGCCTTTGATAGTAGTACCTGAAGGGGAAGGACTGGTGGTACAGTGCTGATGTAATGATGGGACAGTGCCAGAATTTCAACCTGGGAAAGGAACATGGAAAGGTTTCGATCAGCCATTAGGATGCTTCAGGGCATGTAAATTGTTACAGGAAGTGGGGGATTCTCACACCTGGGATATGAATTGGTCAAAAATAAGTACGAGATATCAGGGATTGGTGGGATATCTTGATAAAGGTGTTGTGTATAAACAATGTCAGGACCAGCCCATTTATCACACCCTGTTCAATATGTCGGATACATAAAAAGGAGAAGCAGGAAAGTCCAGTTGAGGGTGACTTCCCCAAAGCAGATGAGTGTCCCCAATGACAAAGGGCCAACGAGCTGACTAATACATGATTATACAACAGTGCGAGATATAGTGCCCATGATACTTCATTTTGGTGAGATCCGAGATCACCAAGGATAATCCACAAGGCTTATGAAATATTTTACCATCAGTTACTGTTTTTGCTAATATCTTTGCAATTTTTGAAATTGCTTTAATTTCACAGAAGCCTTGATTTTTAATATGGTACTTACTGTCTCTGCAAGGCCTGTTTAACAGGGAACTTCTTGCCACAATTCCTACACTTGAATTCCTTTTCTTCACTTGGTTTTTGATGCAGAGACTGCAGGTGCTCAGCCAAGATGTCCTGGCTTTGAAAACTGCTCTCACACTGTGGGCAAGCATAGCCTTCTTTATCACTCAATATTTCTATGAAGAAATAAAGCAGACAGTTAAGCTCTGTGGCATTATCAACATCCCTATATTTATGTTATATTTCAGAACTGTACACAAACATCCATATTGATATTTGTATTCATGTTACATCCTTGAAAGAATTAATTTGGGACAATATATGGTTGGACTTTGACATAGCAATATAGTCAGTGATAGTCATTGCCATTTTAAAAAAATAACATCCTCACATCACTCTAATTAATCAGTCTGTTTTGTGTTTAGTAGACTTAAATTTGATTCTGTCTTGGTCTAAATTTCCAGTTCCATACATTATTCCTTTTATCTACAAACTCACTGCATTAAAATCAAGACTTAGCTATCACTCTGCAATTCTAACTCAGCCAGAAGTTCAAACTTCTGGTTTCAGATTGGAATTCCTTAGATCGTTCAGTTTTTCCTTTCTCTTCTACTTTTGAAGGTTTTAAAATCCAATGGTGGTATTACCAAATCACTACTTGTGGTTTTTTTCTCTCATCTTTCCCAACCTCGTACAGTCCTGCATTATGGAATTAGACCTTCAACTTAACTTTTTAATAGAAAACAATGAAATACTGCTGGCGTGTGTGATGATACTCATAGCTCCCTCACTAGTTCCTGTCTTTGTTTCAGCAAGGTTAACTTTCAATTTCCAAAAAAAGGCATCAATAGTTAGAATGCCATCAGCTCCAGAATTATTTGAGTATGCGTGCATTTGGGAGATCCTACACAACCAGCAGTATGTTTGTTTGCAAAAGCAAATGCTTGTGCTGCACAGAACTATATATTGGCCTCACTGTGTCAAATACAATTGAATTTGAGGCCTACCACAAAAAAGGAGCTGAGGAGCTCTTTATCCTCCCTTGAACTCTTTGGCCAGCTTGCAGCTCTCCCCGACCTGAGCTACAGAACAGTGAGACACTATTCTCAAAGCCCAGCGTAGGCGCAGCACATTTGTAAATGATTCATTCCAAGTAACTGTGCAGTGTTGCTGGATTCTCTATAGACGATTGTCTCAGAAATGGTAACTGGTTATACGTAACAAAGCATTTCGATGACCTATATTAGGTCAGGAGAATGCAACTAACCAAAACTTAATACCTGTCTTTTCCATCTTTTATACAATATGCTTCATGAAGCAAACTAATTAGCATCACCAATTTTCTAGCAGTAATTTTGCTGAATTAAAGAAAAGTGTGAAAATCAACAATGATCTAACCCGGGAGGTTATGACACATCAAGCACAGCAGATCAGAGTAGGACATTTTGATGCTGGTTTGTGTAATATAGCTCAGGCCAAGTACCTTTTTCACCAGATTGCTGCATGTCTTTGGAATTTTCTTCATCTTTGCTGATTACTTCCTCCACCTCCTCTTCTTCTATTTCCTCCATCTCACTATCTAGGTAACCAATCAGTAACTCATTGTCTGTTTCAATGTCATCCACAGCCAAATAGAAGATATTTTCTCCTTCCTAAAAGCAATGGGGAAACCAGTTGAGTTGTTACTTTGATTAGATGTCGCTCAGAGCTACTGCATTTCACAGCTGTTTGCCTTACGCGCCAATAAAATCATTTGAACTGTGGGGAGTGAGAGCTTCACACTAGCTGGGCTCAAACCGGTCTGAGGTTGATATAGGGAGAGAACAGGATTACTTAGCAATATTATCTGGTGAGAATTCTGACTTGCATATTTAAACCACATCCATGGCTCTGACTTTGCCCAAAATAATTTGAAACCATAACATGCATAACACAATAGTTTGATGAATTATTACAGGAATTAAATATTCAGGAATGGGTTATGTTTACACTGGATTTTCAGCAACAGTTGTGCAAATTAAGACTTTTATGCAGAGAGTGATTAGATCTAATACAAAGTGCTTACAAAGGACTTTTTTTTTTTAAAAAGGGTCCATTTTGCAAATATTCCAGTCATACGTGTTCACAAACTTCAGCAGCTGGACAATGGAGCAAATACACTGAGGTGATGTTGCTTAAGGGGATTGTCTCTATGCTAGTACAATCAGCCTGTTCAGTGACATGCTGCAGGCAAATCACAGTCTCCACCCAAGATCTTCTATTTTTATATATATATATATACATATATAGCAAAAGCGTGGACATTTATTTTTTCCCAGAAAAACATACAGCATATTTTGGTTTCTAACCATTAATCAAAAAATATTAAGATGTTGGGCACTGGATCACAAACAAGAGCTGAATGATAAATTATTTAATGTTCATCTATAAATACATATTTAGCATTCTCTTTCTTCAAAACACTCTCCTTCTCACTTGTAAATCAGATGGAAGTCAATAGTAAGAAGCGCATCAAGTGAAAATCAAACTTTTTCTATGTAGTTCGCTTTCCAGACTTATTTGCCAAACTGTTTTTAAAGCTGACAGGATACTCAAAGGTCTGAAAACCTAAATCCATTTCAAATGTTCAATTCAAGGCTACATTCACAAATGCAATCATGCAAGTATCATGACTGAATCTAAACCACAAGCCACTCTGTGGATCTTTTTTTAACATGCTAAACACGATGGAAGTGAGGTTCTTATATCTGGTTCCCGCACCCCCCCTACCCAAACAACAAAAATCACACGTTGCTTCCTTTAAGATTGGATGGAAAAGAAGGGTCAACACTGCTAGTGCTGCAGTATGTATCCATCAAAAATACCAACCTTCGCAAGCACAAACTAACACCAGTGGATTCAGTGAAACATACACTACTGATTTTATTTCAAAATTAATATATTTATTAAACAAGGCCAATTAAGGTTTATCCATGAGATTAGAGGGCTCTATAATTGTCTTACTTTGAACGCAATACCTTTCAGGTCTCTAGAGGATAAAAAAGGAGACAAGCAAAGACCATTAAAACATGGCTGCTGGATCTCTATTCCCTTTGGAAATTAACTCCATAGAATTGTTATTTTTTTTCTTTATTCATTCATGGGATGTGGGCTTCACTGGTTGGGCCAGCATTTATTGTCCATCTCTTGTTGCCCTTGAGAAGGTGAGCTGTCTTCTTGAACCACTGCAGTCTATGTGGTGTAGATATACCCACAGTGCTATTAGGAAGGGAGTTCCAGGATTCTGACCCAGTGACAGTGAAGGAACGGCGATATATTCCCAAGTCAGGATGGTGAATGACTTGAAAGAGAATTTCCATGTGGTGGTGTTCCCATCTATCTGCTGCCCTTGTCCTTCTAGATGGTCGTGGTCAGGGGTTTGGAAGGAGCTTTGGTTAATTTCTGCAGCACATCTTGTAGATGGTACACACTGCTGCTACTGTGCGTCGGTGGTAGAGGGAGTGAATGTTTGTGGACGTGGTGCCATTCAAGCGGGCTGCTTTGACATGGACGGTGTCAAGCTTCTTGAGTATTGTGGGAGCTGTGCTCATCCAAGCAAGTGGGGAGTACTCCATCATACTCCTGACTTGTACCTTGTAGATGGCGGACAGGCTTTGGGGAGTCAGGAGGGGAGTTACTCGCCGTTGGACTCCTAGCCTCTGACCTGCTCTTGTAGCCGCAGTATTTATATGGCTAGTCCAGTTCAGTTTCTAGTCAATGGTAACCCCGAAGATGTTGATAGTGGGGGATTTCAATGTCTCCAAACTGTTTTGAAACCAGGAAAAACTAATGAAGTGATAGCTGATATAAAACTAGCAAGAATGTGAAATGTTTATCACCACAATATAGAAGGAAGTAAAAAAATCTGTTCCCAACACTAATAATTTTCAACCAGAGGAAAAAAATGCCATTATACACAACTACTGTCTAAATTTAGCAAACTATGTTATTTTCATTATTATACTCAGCTGACAATCTTTTGGGTTTACACCTGAGATTTTCCATAGAGTGAGCTTGTATTCCCTTCTGCACTATCAAGAGAAGAATAAGTGGTGATCAGGCAGTGTCAACAGCAGAAGTAAAGGTCACTCACATTTTAAAGTTCTAGCTATCTGCAATGGCTCTTTCATACAGCAATGTACTGGTGTGGTATAAGGATCACAGCTTTAGGGAATGACTATTCATTTAGCATGAACAAATACTCAGTAGAATTCTGGCACACCAGTCAATAAATAAACAAACTATAAAACTGCATCCTTCTTTGCCATGGAACGGGCACAGTACATCTGCAAATTGATCTATATTCCCAAGGCACATCTAGGCATCTATTCCACTTGAGACTACTCCAATGATGTACACTGGGACCCTGCTATAATGGGGACAACATCATTGGTGAGATTACGTTATAATGAAGTCGCTTCAAAAGCAACAATTCAGTAGCCAGAATAATAAAGCAAACAAAGTGAGCCAAAGTTTTATTTCTTCTGATAACAGAAATGTGAATACATATGTACAATCGACCATTATTGAACAGATAGATATCAGTGCAAAGATAAGCCTGAAGCATTTGCAACCACCTTCAGCCAGAAGTGCCGAGTGGATAATTCATCTCGTCTCCTCCAGAGGTCCCCAGCATCACAGATGCCAGTCTTCAGCCAATTCGATTCACTCCATGTGATAGCAAGAAAACAGCTGAAGGCACTGGATACAGCAAAGGCTATGAGCCCTGACAACATTCTGGCAATAGTACTGCAGACTTGTGCTCCAGAACTAGCTACATACCAAGCCAAGCTGTTCCAGTACAGCTACAATACTGGCATCTACCTGGCAATGTGGAAAATTGTCCAAAAAGCAAGGCAAATCCAACCTGACCAATTACTGCCCCATCAGTCTATTCTCGATCATTAGCAAAATGATGGAAGGAGTCACCAACAGTGCTATCAAGCAGCACTTGCTTAGTAATAATCTGCTCACTGAAGTTCATTTTGGGTTCTCTCAGGGCTACTCAGCTCCTGACCTCATTACATCCTTGGGCTAAACATGGACAAAAGAACTGGACTCAAGGGGTGAGGTGAGAGTGACTACCCTTGACATCAAGGCAGCATTTAACCGAGTGTGGCATTCAGGAGCCCTAGCAAAACTGGAGACAACAGGTATCCAGGGGAAAAATCTCCACTGGTTAGAATCATACCTGGCACAAAGGAAGATGGTTGTGGTTGTTGGATGTCAATCATCTTAGTCCAAGGACATTGCTACAGGAGTTCATCAAGGTAGTGTCCTAAGCCCAAACATCTTCAACTGCTTCATCAATGATCTTCCCACCATCATAAGATCAGAAATGGGAATGTTTACTGATGATTGCACTATGTTCAGCACCATTTGCGACTCCTCAGATACTGAAGTAATCCATGTCCATGTGCAGTAAGACCCCAACAACATTCAGGCTTGGGCTGAAACAATGTGCAGGGTTACGGGGAAAAGGCAGGAGATTGGCACCAAGTTAAAATGCTCAGAGAGCAGATACAATGGGCTGAATGGCCTCCTTCTACACCATAACAATTCTGCAATTCTGTGAAGTTACATTCACCCCACACAAGTGCCAGGCAATGACCATCTCTAACAAGAAAGAATCTAACCATCTTCCCTTGGCATTCAATGGCATTATCATCACCGAATCCCCCACTATCAACATTCTGGGGGTTACCATTGACCAGAAACTGAACTGGGCTAAACACTGAAGTTACAAGAGCAGGTCAGGGCTGGAAATTTTGCAGTGAGTAACTCACCTCCTGACTCCCCAAAACCTGTCCACTATCTTCAAGGCACAAGTCAAGAGTGTGATGGAATGCTCTCCACTTGCATGGATGAGTCCAACCACACCCAAGAAGTTTGACACCATCCAGGACAAAACAGCCCACTTGATTGGCATTCCTTAAGCATTCACTCCCTCCACTACCAATGCACAGTGGCAGTGTGTACCATCTGTAAGATGCACTGCAGCAGCTCACCAAGGCTTCCTCAACAGCACCTTCCAAACCCATGGCCTCTACCACCTTGAAAGACAAGGGCAGCAGATGCATGGGAATAACACAACCTGCAAGTTCCCCTCCAAGCCACACACCATTCTGACTTGGAAATGTACCGCTGTTCCTTTACTGTCACTGGGCCAAAATCCTGGAACTCCCTAACTGCACTAGAGGTGTACCCACACCACATGGACTACAGCAGTTTAAAGGAGGTGGCTCACCACTACCTTCTCAAGGGCAATTAGATATGGGCAATAACTGCTGGCCTAGGCAATGACGCCTACACCCTAAACAAAAACTAAACAAAAAACAGAATGTTACAGATGGTTCATCCATGGGTGGCTGTTATCCGAGAGTAACTTGCAAAATGCCCTGTCGGTTTTTGAATCATGTGAACCATTCTTTGCTGGTTCCACATTCTACAGGAGCACTAATATTTCCATTAATTTGGTGGCAAAACATCTTAGCTGGAGCTTGAATACCAGGCCCAGATACACATATGCTCTTGGCTTTCTGCTGGGTGGACCACATGTATACGGCCTTGTGGAGAGGAATGTTGACGGCGTTTCAGGCTCGCTTTCTTGCTTGTCCACCTTCATGCATCTCCTTCTCAATTATTCTAAGCCACGTGAGATGTTGATTCAGCGATCCCCATTCTCTGTGAAACAGATGCTTGCATAGCAACTTTCTTGATCTGGGCGATGATTTTCAGCTCCTCAGCGATGGTGTAAGATTTTCTCTTTCATGATTCAGTATATGTCATTTCGCATTATTGCTTTGTGGGTATCAGTGCAATTTTAACTAGTATTTATACAGAGCAAACTGGTGCATTAATTGGTCAGGAGGCTGCCATCTGATTGGCTGGTTCTAAATCATTTGTGATGCATTTATGTTCTGAAATACTTATTGAAATGATAACTTTACATAAAACTTTTGAGCTCCCCAATGGGCCCGCTTTATACTGGACTGCGTTATACAAGATCCCAGTGTACAAAACAAAGGAGCCTGTTTCAATTTGCTTCCTTAAATTTGAACAAGAGGGATGCAAAAGATGTACAAATTCTACAAACCCCATAATATATTAAAGGCACTAATGGTATTGTCACATCTCAAAATTTGAAATTTCTTACTTTAAGCAAAAATATCAACATGTACTTGCAATACCAGTTATGCCTCTAGGTGGCACTGTTAATAGCCAATTCTGTGTTAAATTCGTCAGGGCAAATGTTAGGGTGGCAAAACATCACTTGCTAATAGAAAATCAATTGCTCTGAATTGTGCTCCCCTCCCCCCACCATTTAGAGGCTCCAAAATATGGAACAACAGTAACTATTTCAGGGTGTTTAAATGTGATGAAACTTCCACACATTTCCAAATTATGTTATCAATATTTTTCCAAACAATCTTACAGGACATATTTCAGATGGAATGGAATGCAATGCAGAAAACAGCAAGCTGACCTGCTCAAATGAGCTTCTGTATCTGAAAGCAAGCTCAACTCCCTGGGCCCCACATTGGTGTTAGATAGGATGTTGACCCAACTTCCATCCTCATGGGCAAAGAGAAAGTAAAAGGAGGCATAACAACAAGAACCATAGATAGATATTGGGTAGGGTTTGTTGGGTGGGGGGGGTGGGGGGGAGAGGAGTTGAAACAAAGAGATCCAGACAGACAGATTGGCTGCAAAGAGAGAAACACAAAATGAGAGACACATTAACAAAGATCAGGGAAATTCACTCAATGCAAAAGCCTAAGAACCCTCAGTTCAGTCCACACCTTCCACATCTGCCACGATACATCCAACCTGGGACAGTATACCATTCCCCAACATTTGACCCTGTGAGGAATATGACGGGCTGTTTGCTGAGGGATGAGGGGTACACCCTCTAAACATGGCTAATGACAATCCTGCATAACCCCACCATGCCCAAGCATAGCGCTTTTCTTTGAAAAAGATTTATTAACTCTCTTACTGGCGAAAGGCTGCTCTTCACAGCAGGACTTTTGAGATGCACACAGCCGGTGACTTCTCGCTGCCCAGGCCAATGAGGCCCCAGTTTCAGCCACGTGCACCTTGGCTCATATCCGGATTGTCTGTCCCAGGTGACCTCCTAGCACCATGGTGCACATTGAAGGAAGGAGCGGTGAAAAAGATCTGCTGAAATCCTGAGAAAAACCAATACACATTACTCCCACGATGTCACGGGCACTCCCATGGAGATGAGCTTTAGCACTTCCACTGATCTGTGGGTAAGCAGAACTGCAGAAGATGAGTGGCTCCTTCGAGGTCCCTATCTGTTCTGCCCACCGGTCTCTCTGTGGTGAAGTCTTGAATCTGCCTGGCAGCCATTTGAGCTTCCACCAAAGTTGCAAAGTATGCAAACATGGATTCTTGTCATGAGGGCCCGGCTCAGTCTCTCTGGAGGTGACCCCATTCTCCAGGGGAAACCACAGAGTGGGGATATTATGGGAAATGACACCACACCAGCTGATTGAGAATTCATCCACACTTTCATCAATAGCGTTGAAATTTCTTTGCACAACTTCTAATGCTGTGTATAACTGCTTGTGTAGTGTCAGCAAATGTCTTCTCGTGCAGGGCCCAACTTTATCATCCCCAGCAGAGCAGGGGGAGAGTCTCCACCTGCTGCAAGCGATGGTCAGTTTGGGTGAGTCATTGGAGGGCTGCTGACACCCCAACAAGAATCACAACCTTCAAAAAAGGAGGGAATTAAAAAGTGAAAAGTTGAAAGAAGTTAGAAAAAGCTTTACTTTGATGAATATACTAAGACTGCAAGTAAAGCAAGGCATAAATGAGAAACATAGTGAAGTAAAATGGTAGAGAGAGAGAGAGCGCGAGAGAAAACAGCGCAATTTTCATAACTTGTTTTTTAGGACATTTCATAATTAAACCCATCCACTGTTGCACCCTTGACTTTGCTGTTCGATTTCAAACCAAACCGAAAGAGCCTAATATGTTGCAAATGAAAAAACACATTTGTTATTAGGGCTTATAAAAGGAATCCTTATCCTCTCTTTACAAAAGTTCCCAAAATGAACTTCAAACAGCCACACATATGGGAGCAGCTGTCCCAGCAACAGTGGTTCACAGCTCCAGCTTTGAGGAAAGTGTATCCTGGGAGGATGCTGCACCAAATGCCAAAAATCAAAACAATGTTTGTCTAATGAAGTCTTCCAAATGTTGCCATAAATCTCAATGTTTATCTGATTAACATCGAGCAAAGTTAATTAAACTATTACTGGACTTTCATCCAGCCAGCAATTTTTATGAGAGTTTTCACAACGCAGTGGCTGGTTAACAATTTTTAATTATGTGATAGCTGAAGAGATTTGCATAAACTGTCATGAGGTTTCAACATTTGTCCTTTGTAATGTTAATCAACTCATGGTTTTGAAATCAAATAAGCTGAGACAAATTCAAAGTAAACCTCCAGAAAATCCAGTTATTCCTGAGAAACTGATCCGCTAAATGACACTCAGGCTTTCAGCTTTATCCACGTCTGTGTATAAGCAGGAGAGGAATGTGATTAAAGATCCTTGCAACAGCAGTCTCTCTTCAATGATCCATGGTATTAGATGCTGCAGAAACAGCTCTGTGTCAACACAAGGCAGTGCATCATTTTTTAGCTGGCCCACAGTCAGCAATCACATTCCATTGCATGTTATATGGTGTTGCGTTTTAGTCCAGTTTAATTTACTTCATATCTACATTATAACAAAAAAATTACAGGCTAAGTATTATTCCACAACTTGTCGGTAAGGTCATGAAAAACTTTTGGGTGTACTTAGATATTTTATGATATATATTGGCAACATCAAGCCTTACTTTCTCTCTCCCTCCTTCCCAATGCCAATATGTAACATTCCCAGTTGGGGTTAGGTGGCTGGAGTTTTGCTTTAAATAACAGTACAATTAAGAGAATTACCTTTGAAATTTCTATTCACATTCATCCAAAATTCAGAATGCAGCAAGTCCTCACTTTAAGTTGCCTCGATTTAACATAAGTTTTTAATGGGGACAGTATTTGCATTTAGCATTGTGGATTCACATTAATGTCATTTCACACTGGGTGTGACATAGCGGCATGTGGCCCAACCAGCACTATTTTGGAACTGCCTGTCCCACACGCCAACCCTCCTGCTCGCCGTCAAAACTCCTGTTCACTGACCCTCTCGGTCGCCGCCAACCCACTTGCTGGCTGAACCTCCCTGCTGCTGCCAACACTCCCGCTTACCAGCCCTCCTGCTCCCCACCTCTCCAGCTTGCAGCTAACTTTCACGACCTCGCAACTCTCAGCTCTCTCACTCCGTAGGCTGCTTCCTGCCTCTTGCCACTCATCTGCTGAGCCCTCACTCACAGCAAGGTTTCAGGAGGGAAATGGTGAACAGGAGGGTTGGCCAGCAGGAGGGCCAGGGAGCACAATCAGCTGTGAGTCAGGGAACGGGAAAAACAATGAGCAAGAATGGCAACTGGAAGGGGTTAGCATATTTCTTTTATTTTAAAAGTTATTTTGTATACAAACATAGCAATTTAGCAATGTACAGTATTGAAACTTACAGGGTATAATGTTTTTTTTTCACAGGAAACGTCCTACAGAGTCTTGCTGTAATGGGAAAATCTGATTCACTTAAAGTTGCACTTTTCAGGAACACAACTACAACATTAATCAAGCATTTAATGCACTGTAGGCTGAACAGTACAGCAAGCAGTATTAAAAAAATGTTGATTAGTGATGGGGCCAAAATGTCCTTGAGACTGAAATTTACTTCTACACTAACCTTTTCTTCCCACAGTTTGAAGATAGATGCCTTCAGAACTTGAGCTCATCCAAAAATCTGCAGCCCATGTCCTAACTCGCACCAAGTCCAATTCACTCATCACCCGTGTTCGTTGGTCTACACTAGCTCATAGTTAAGCAATGCCTCAGATTTACAATCTCATCCTTGTTTCCAAATCCCTTCATGAACACACTCCTGCCTATGTCTGTAGTATCTTCCATGACCCTCAGATACATCTGTGCTGCTCCAAGGCTGGCCTTTTCAGCATCACTGATTTTAATTACTCCACCATTGGCAGCCATGCCTTCAGCTGCTAAGGTCTGGAATTCCCTCTATAAACCTTTCCATCTATTTGCCTCTCTTTCCTCCTTTAGGATGCTCCTTAAAAGCTACCTCTTTTCGCAAGCTTTTGGGCATCTACCCTGATACCTCTTTGTGTGGGTCAATGTCACATTTTGTTCAATTACACTCCTTTGAAGCACCCTGAAATATCTGTCTACATCAAAGACTCTATATGAATGTAAGTTGTTGTCATCAAATAAAGGGATGTGGCAATATGAAAGGATGGTGATGGTGACTAAAGGTTCTGTCACCAATGTCAGGCTGGAGACGGGGCGGGACACACAAGCCAACTTTGGAAGAACTGAAGTTGGATGTAGAACTGGCGAAGTTTGCACAGAAAAGGATGAGGAGAGATTTACGGTCATGGACTAGGATGCTAAAATCAATGTGCCAGGCTTGGGGCGGGGAGAGGGAAGGGGAGGAATAGTAAACCAATGGAGGTCATTGTGGAAAGAGGTGATCTGGATTTTGTGCAGAATGAACACTAGACAAGTTGGCTTGCTTGTAGAATAGAGTTTGGGAATCCAGCAAGGAGACCATTAAAGAAGTTGAGCCTGGAGATGTTGCAAGGCGCAGAAGACGATTTCAGTATTTGAGCTAACGGTGGTCAAAACTGCCAAAGCTGAAATAAGCAGTTTCACAATAAAACAGGAGGTGCCATTTGAAGTTTAGTGCAAGCAAAATATTTTATGTCAGGATGTGAGTGGATTAAGAGCTTAAGGTGTGAAGTTTCTGGTAAGGACCAATCCAACTATTTGTATTTTTCTGATGTTAAACTGGAGATGTCCATCTCATCCATGACATGCTGTCAAATAGGAACTTGGAGAACACAGCAAACGTCATGAAGTCGAAGGTGTTGGGAAGACGAGAAACTGGATTGCTCGATAAATCAATGGAACCATGCTTATCAATTACATTGCTAGAAGAGAACATGTCTATATCCTGAATTCTTTATGTATATATCTGAAGAAGAGTCAAACAGACTTGAAACATTAACTCTGTTTCTCTCTCCATAGATGCTGCGGAGATCAAATGCAAAGGGAATTATACAAAGGCCATCTACACTTCCTAAGCCAGGCCTGGCCAACAGAGACTGCTAGTCTGCCAGGACAAAGGACCCTGCACATTTCCTTTTAAATCCTTAATGATTGAAACATTATCAATCCCAAGAATCCAGGCAAAAGAATATATTCAGAGGGTATGCTCAAAGCCAAGGTGGACATTTGGGAGTCATGTGACCTGACCCATTAGCTGGAGTAACCTGTAACACTGTCTTGCTGTACTAGCAATCAATCTGTCAATTTCCATCTAGTAAGCAGCAGCTCAGAAAAAGGGCTCTGTCCAAGTCTGAATACCTGGCTCCCCATCACTTTCTACTGGAACTTCTGAATTCTGTACCAGCGTCTTCAAGGCTAATTCATCTCTACGTGCCTATCCCATTGTAGAAATCATCGCTACTGGAAAAGTGAATTGTCCAGCATCAGTCTTCAACCTGTCAACATATGTGATAGAATACACCATTGAGCTTTGATTCTGGACTCATGCGTAACAATAATTCTTTAAT
This sequence comes from Cetorhinus maximus, assembly GCF_964194155.1. NCBI lineage: Eukaryota > Metazoa > Chordata > Chondrichthyes > Lamniformes > Cetorhinidae > Cetorhinus > Cetorhinus maximus. The sequence continues at coordinate 88,132,806 of NC_135879.1, forward strand.
CTGTGTCCTTTGTCCTGTGAATCTTTCTTATTCTATCCCTCTTTTATTGTATCAATGTACCGGGGCTATGTAGCGACAACCCCACCCCCCCCCCCCCCCCACCCCCCCACACACATTTTGAGTGTGTACAAATAAACTAACCCTCTGAGTTTACCCTTTTGCAAGTTTACTGTGGGGTTATCAATAGAAATTGGATCACACCAAAACTGAAGGGTTGGGAAACATGTCACTGCTTATAAAGAAGGAAATTAAAATCAAAAACCCTTTCTGTTTATGGATCGGTGATGAGGGGAGAAATCAGGGCTGTTTAAATTAAACCCCCTCCTGTCGTTAACACATTCAACACAAGGGCAGTCCTAGCAGATTTCTGGGGCAGGACAAGTAGGCAGCCTCTTTGTCCCCCTGGGGACCCTGAAAGGGGAGAATAAGGGAGGGAAAATCTAGAATATAGCTTTCAAAAATTCAATAAAATCAACATAAGTAGCAGAATAATCCCGACTGGTTGTCAAGCACAGTTTTGTCACAATAAACGGAGGTTCCATTACATCCTGATGACCTCATTGTATATATAAACTCAGACCCAGCTATCCAGACCACACACTCAGGGAACAACATTTTTTTATGCTTTTGGCAGCCAGTGGAGTTTCTGAACTTCAGCGCCTTGTATTTTAATGATGATAATATCCAAAATGCGTTTATCTCCTTTCAGTATTCAGATGTACTCTGAAATTTCAATGACCATTGTATGCATTCAGTGAATATTACTTTTTTTTTAAGATTTGCTCCTTTGACTCAGAGGCCTGTAAAGGGTGTTCGGTCGCCACTTCAATGACATTAGTTACAAATTCGAGAGTTCAAGAATCCGTTTGACAGGGTGGGCCATGAGGAGGCTATATTCGCCCACCTGCTGGGGTCCAAAAACCACCATCCTTCGTACTCCTGTTGTAGCTCTGGTCTTTTCAACAGCTGAGTACAATGCATCTTACAGGCCTCAAGTCGTCACACCAAGCTCATTGGCATACAACTTCACTCACTAATAAGGATAATCTCTGAAACTCAAGATCAACTCCAGTTCAGTGGTTACCTATCCTCTCAGATACCTCCCCTCATCTCCGTTTGATGGGATACAGCAACACACAGAGAAATAACTCAGCAGAAGCAAACTGGACCTCGTCATCCATAGAGACCTTCAAGACCCCCTTTGGACACAAAGTGAACATCTCCAACTTCATAACACTGACGAAAACTGGAGGAAAGTCGGGGAAGAAAACACCCTTCCAAATCAACACACTGCCTCTGACCCAACATTTCAACAACCAGGCTTCAATCTCCCCAGGGCATGCGGACATAATACAGACTTGACATGGCCAATGTGGCCATCTGATGTGCAAGTGGCACCTCAAAGCCTCGCCTGGCTGCGACAGCGGAAACCCTGACCAAACCATGGAGCATCTTGCCTCCGAATCAAGTTTGAGGGCAACACCTTTGAGTTACATTTGCTCTCCAACAGGGCATTGGACTGGTTAGAGAACTTGACATCAAAATTGTGACGACAGCTTCTGCTCCTAAAGCCAAACAAAATAAAAAAGGAGTGGGTACTACAGGCACAATTTATCAACACAATATAATTGTGCTGCACTTCACAGTCACCTCAAGTCATTGCTGAAATTATCATTTGTACTGTTGATAGGCCTGCAACTACAAAAGCAAGAGAGAAAATGTAAACATTCTCATGTTTACCAAAATGCTTTTGATCAGATTCCTCGCTGTTCTATTTCACATTTAAAGATTGTTTCCTTTAATAGAGAAGACTTATGTTGGTGAATAGAGCTCTCTGGTTATAATAATTTCAAATTTGTAATATTAAACAAAGAGATAAAGGGAACTTGCACTTCCATCTCTGCACTCTTCTGGTCTTCTGCATTACCTCAGTTAAACAACTAGGGAGCATCACTTAACACATGTATATTTGTAACATTTGAAGGGTAATTAGAAGAGAATTTGAAACCTCCTCAAGTATACATATACAGTATTTGTTTAATAAAATTATTTATCCTTAATGTTGTGCATTGGACATGTCAGATTAAATATGATTTTTGTATTTACTATTAAGAAATGGGCCTGAACTCAAGTGACTCAGTAGTTAAATATTGCATATGACAATATCAAGCCACACAAACCACGGAGATTCAAATTCATTACCTAGTCTATGTTGAGTTATCTGTCTCAGCTGTGGTCACCAGCTCCATATGTATAATCAAAGGAAACCTGTTACCCTTATAAAGTAGTAATCAATATGGTACTTATGACCAAGGAACACTTTCTATCCTTGTCGAGAGGGGGTGGGTGGGTCCTGCCAAAGCTTTCTTACACCACTCTATCTTTTCCACTTCCAAGTCTCTTTCACTCAACATTCTAGCAATGAATGTTAATATTATGACAGATGGCACCATGGGGGAATAGGGGTGAAACAGGAGTCTCTCTCCTGTATGTTGTGAACAAGTTTATGACAGCTAGGAATTATTCAGTCAACTCAATAGTGAGGGTATTTTTTTCCCCACTTGTTATGCTGGTCTAATAATTGCGCAGAAGACTGCGCAGTGGTGTACTGACTTTGGTATTGAAAGGCACCTCTGATTAAGGCATAATTTACATTAGGAGTGGCAATGGCAGGAATGCTATTGACAGCAAAATCCTAATATAAATAAGCTTTCAATGTGACATCCCTCAGGATCTCCCATTGAGATCACATTAATCAAAGAACAATTTTGTGCCAAAAAACAAGCTTTTATTGCTCCTTGTGCATTTCGCGTGTATGATTATTTTGACATTTCCTTGGCTCAGTAGTAGCACTCTCACCTCTCATTCAGAAGGTTATGGATTCAAGTCCAACTCAAGAGACTTGGGCCTATAATCTAGGTGGACTCGCCAGTGCAGTACTGAAGGAATGTTGCACCATTGGAGGTGTCGATTTTTCAGATGATGGACAGATCTAATTCCACTATTTGAAAAGCAGGGGAGTTTTGCCAAAGTCCTTGCCAAGTCACTCCTCAATTAACACCACTAAAACAAATTACTGCTCACTTCAGTCATTGCTGTTTGTGGGACTGTACAGTTTGCAAATTAGCTGCTACTTTTCCCTATTTAACAACTAATCTTCAAAGATATGTTGTTGACTGTAAAGCATTTTGAAACATCCTACGGTGATAGAAGGCACTTTTTAAATGCATATTTTTCCTTTATTTGCCATAAGTTCTGATTTTTTTAAATTTATTTACAGAGCCAGGTGAATTTGGTGTTAACTTTCCAGTGCCAGCCCCTCCATGGATCACCACTTGACAGGATGGGGACAGGCTTGTGCACTCAGACAATCCCTTGAGTGATACCAACAGGAGCTTCCTGCTTCGCATAGGGTCCCCCATGACAGCAAGGTCAAGGGGAGGTACCAGACAAAGTGCAGTTCAAAAAGTCCTCAATGGCAGAACAGGCGAAGGAAGATTGTGCATCTCACCGGCTGTGAAGGTGGAAGGTGCAGCGGCAAGGTAGTCCCAGTCATCATGGTTCAACACATCACCAAAATTGGACCACCAACCCATCAAGATTGTGATGGCTCACATTAAACAAAGTCACAGGCTTCTGCCAGGGTCAATTTGCCAAGTTCTGTGGCAATGAAGAATTGGCAACAGGACAGGACTGTGAACTCGTGAGTCTCCAGTCAAGAATCTGCACACAGATGACAGATGCATGAAGGTCATTGGACACTTGTGTTGGGACAGAGATGTCTTCAAAGCAGCAGGATCTATGACTGAGCAGTCCTCTTCAGCAAACAGTCTGCCCACCACAAATGTGGAGGAGTGCTAGAGAAAGTGCTGTACAAAGAGGCTGTCTTTCTCCAGGCTGGGGAACCACAACCTTGTGGGATAACCATGTTTTGTTGTCAAAGAAAGAAAATGTTAAATTTTGAAACTCGGAATGTTAGAACACTCATGGATAATCTCAAGAGAGACCGTCCAGAGAGAAGATCTGTAAACGTATCACATGAGCTATCAAGACTCCAAATTGATATGGCCACCTTCAATGAGACCAGCCTTCCTGGGGAGGGCCAGCTGAGGGAACAACCGGATACACTTTCTACTGGTAAAGACTGACAACGGCCCTCATGTCCATGAAGTTGGTGTTGCCATCCAGAATAGGATCTTGGGTGTACTGACAGACCTCGCCAATTGTATAAATGAAAGGCTCATAACACTTTGCCTACAGCTCAGTTATAACCAATATGTCACCATCGTCAGTGCTTATGCCCCAACCCTTGACCCTTAAGGAAAAATTCTATTGTGACCATGAAGTCATCGTCACGGCCATTCCAAAAGAAGGAAAGTCTGGGGGACTTTAATGCCAGGGTTAGCTGTGACTCCAATATCTGGAATGGAACCATTGGGGAAAACAGGATCGGAAAAGCCAGTGCAAATGGTGTCCTCCTGCTGACAAAGTGCTTGACATGGCCTCATTATAACGAGCACATGAGGCCTCATTATAAAATCACATGAGGCATCCTAGATCAAAGCATGACCTCCTGGATTATGTCATTGTTCAGATCAAAGATCTAAATGATGCCTGTATCACTCAATCCATGTCGGGGACTGATGCCTGCTGGACAGATCATAGATTGGTTCGATAGTAATGAACATCCACCTAGCATGAAGACACCACAAGTTCCAAAAGGCCAAGAGGAAGATGATCAATGTCTTAGCCTTAAAGCAGCCTGACCGAAGACAGGAATTACAAGTGCAGCTCATAGCCAATCTGGAAAATCTTCACACATCCAACTAAAATCCACAACAATGGGATCAAATAAGGTCAGCTATACTAGACTCCTGAGCACAGACCAATGTGTCCAAGCATCATCATCACCAGGGCTGATTCAATAAAAACAATGCTGAAATGTAACCTCTCAGAACAAAACAAACAGCTTTCGTTACCTGGCAGGCCAGCCCAGCTCACAAGTCAAGAAGGCAGCATTCCAGCAGCTCAAGGCTGACACCCAAAGACAGATTGGAAGATAAAGAGCGTGTGGTGGGAAGAAAAAGCCTGAGAGACCCAATAATATGCTGAAATCAGGACATGCAAGGTGTTCTGAAGTTACCAAGGCCATTGACAACAAAGACCTCAGCAAGATAGCAAAAGTCCTAGTGTACGTAGCAGTTGTTAGCACCACACTCCTGTGTTTCAGAGAGACCAGGATTGAGTATCAGCAACACATAAGAGCACAAGAAAAATTCCATCAGCAATACCTCTGCCGCATCCTCTGGATTCAAGGGTAGAGCCATCAAATTGGAAGCAGTTCAGAGAAGATTTACTAAACTAGTACCTGGATTACACTGGATGTCTTGTGAGGAAAGGCTGGACAGGGTAGACTAGATGAGTAAGAGGCTACTTGACTGAAACACAAGCTCCTGAGGGGACTTGACAGAGTCGATGTACAGAGGATGTTTCCTATCATGGGAAAATCTAGTACTAGGGGCCACTGTTTAAAAATAAGGGTTCATCCATTTAGGGTAGAGATGAGGAGAATTTTTTTCTCCCAGGAGGGTAGTGAGTCTTTGGAACTCTCTTCCGCAAAGGGAAGTGAAGCAGAATCTTTTAACATTTTTAAGGCAGAGCTGGATAGATTCTTAACAAGCAAGGGGGTGAAATGTTATCGGGGTAGGTGGGAATGTGGAGTTGAGGTTACAATCAGATCAAAACTTACTGAATGACAGACCAGGCTCAAAGGGCCTACTCCTGCACCTAATTTGTATGTTAGTATGCAAATAAACTCTAGTGTCCTTTTTGAAGCCAGCTCCACAAACATTCAAGTAAAACTCCTGAAAAATCAACTTCAATGGACTGGACGCTGTCCAGATGGCCAAAAAGTGTCTCCTGTGCCCAGGTCCTGTTTTCTCAACTCCCAATTTTCAGCAGAGAGGAGGGGGGTGGCGGGGGATAAAGAAAACTATTCAAAGGCACCCTGAAGCTCTCTTTGAAGTGCAGCAGCATTGACATTAATGACTAGAAGGAGCATGCTGCCAATAGTTCAAAATGGTGACTTGTCCATCAAGCTGCATCACACTTTGATTCACAACGCCTTCCTGACAAGGCAGAGCGGTATCAGAGAAGGAAAGAAAAGGAAGCAAATCCTGCACTCTGGATTCCACTACTTTGTGGGACATCCTGCCTCATGTGCCCAAAGATCTGTGGTCGAGAATCAGCCTGCTCAGTCACGAAGACTGTGGCAGAAACTCGCAACCAAATGGACATCACCCTCAAGTTGAAGGACAGCATACAATGACCAATATCAGCCTAGTTCACGGGGGAAGGTGACCAATCACATGAACAGGCAATGTTTGATTTTTTTTAACGGTCCTTCAAAAAACAATCCAAAGAGGCTTCTAATCATAGAATTGTAATTTGATCTGTAACTTTTCTTTAAGTTATGAACAAAAGGAAGAAAAATTAAACTGAAATTGGCATCCACTGGTTTGCACCCATGAATGCAGGAATCCATATGTAGATGCGTATTGTTCCAAGACCATCCAACAATACGAAAGGGAGAAGATTTTGCAACAGGGCAACTGGGTTCTATTACTGAGCCAGAAGTGAAAATTTTTAAAAGTGCCAAGACGCACTGGAGTATAAATTAATCTTGGGCAGTAAAGTAAAACGGGTGACAGCAACTGAGCAAGCCATTTTGCACTGCAAGCATTTTCCCCCATTTACTCCAATAGTTCTTAGACCCCCACGAAGAAGATAAGAAAACAAACAAGAATTCAAGGACTGGAAAAATGTACAATGCAAGTGTGAGAAAAGATTAATTGGTACATGTATTTAGAGAGACAACACCCCACCTCCCCAGCAACCTGCTCTGTTCACCCACCCACCCCACCCCCATTACAGAATCTGCCAGGATAAATTTCAGCTCAATGAATGGAAAAAGTTTTAGGCTGTCGTCATAATGTTCTGATCATCATATGAAATAAGGGAATACGGATTTGCTGCAGCTAAATGTAGTACCTTTGTTATCAATGATCAAGTCATCAATATATCTGCCTGGTTATGAAGTGGCAATTTCACTTAGCAAGGCCATCATGACAGGGTGGAATGTGGAAAATTTCACACTTGTGCATTAGCAAACATTAATCGGAGATTACATTTACAGAAAATTTTAAGGAAGTGTAAAAATAGTCATGTTATAATTCATGCTCCCAACATTCTTACTTCACAGCATCCATAAAGACACATATCTCCTATATTATAACTTTCAACTTTACGTGTGATGTGAATGGAATAACATGCCACATTAAATGTATAGCCAGAGCAAAGAATTGGAGATACAGGTGGCACTCAAATCTCCTTTGCAATTTGCCTAGGCTGACAAAGGGCAACCAAAGATGTAGGACTGGATTTGCAACTGAGGTGGGTAGCTGGAGTCAGGAAATTTCCCGACTTGGCAAACCCACCTCAATAGAAAGGGCCCTCATTACACACAATTTTTGGTAGGCAGGGGTGAGAGAGAAATTTTGGCCCAGTTTTATAGAAGGCCCTGTGGCCCCCCACCCATCCTCCATACCACCTCATACCCTATTCCACCACCATGTCCCCTCATACCCACCATGCCACCTCCATAGCCATTCACCCACTATGGGCAGACCTCAGGAGTCATGTAGAAATGAAAAAAAGTGTCTAACAATCTAATACAGAAAATAAAACTGAGTGAGAGCTGTATTAAGTGACTAGTACATGAAATCTATTCAAAGATTTTAAATCTCAAGTGATCGATCTGTTACAAAAACAAACTACTAATCAATAAACACTTCAAAAACAGCTAATCTTATAATATCTTGTTAAAACTGTGAATCTGTCAAATGTGAACTCAGCCCCCTGCACAGGAGCAGGAGTAGGCCATTCAGCCCCTCAAGCCTGCTCTGCCATTCAATAAGATCATGGCTGATCTGCCCAGGCCTCTACACCTCTTTCATGCCAGCTCCTCATAGCCCTCAACACCCTGATATTTCAAAAATCTATCTAACTCCTCTTTAAATACTCTGTGATCTAGCCTCCACAACACTATGGGGTAGAGAATTCCAGACATTCACTACCCTCAGAGAAGAAATTCCTTCGCATCTCATTTTTAAATGAGTGTCCCCTTATTCTGTAACTATGTCCCCAGTTCGAGATTCCCCCACTAGTGGAAACATCTTCTGATTTGGAGGTTTTTGTCTATCTTCTGATAGACAGAGCTAAGCAATTTCACAACCAACGGAACAGGTCTAAGCTCTGCAGTCCTGCCACATCCAGTCGCTGGAGGAGGAGGTGGCTCCACAAATATCCCCAACTTCAATGATGGGGAGCCCAGCACATCAATGCAAAAGATAAGGCTGAAGCATTCCCAGTAATCTTCAACCATAAGTGCCAAGTGGATGATCCATCGCAGCCTCCTCCAGAGGATCCCAGCATCACAGATGCCAGTCTTCACCCAATAGGATTCACTCTATATGATATCAAGAAATGGCTGAAGGCACTGGATACTGCAAAGTCTATGGGCCCTGACAAGATTCCAGCGACTGTACTGAAGACTTGAGCTCGAGAACTTGCCATGCCCCTAGCCACGCAATGTGGAAAATTGCCCAGGTGTGTCCTACATGCAAAAAGCAGGACAAACCCAAGCCGGCCAACCGCCGTCCCCTCAGTCTACTTTTAATCATCAGTAAAGTAACGCAAGGGATCCTCAACAGTACTTACTTAGCACTAACCTGCTCACTGACACACAGTGTGGATTTTACCAGGGTCACTCGGCATCTGATTTCAATACAGCCTTGGTTCAAACATTGACCAAAGAGCTGAACTCCAGAGGTGAGGTGAGTGAGACTGCCCTTCACAGCATTTGACCGATTGTGGCACAAAGGAGCCCTCGCAAAACTGGAGTCAATGGGAATCAGAGGGAAAACACTCTGCTGGGTGGAGTCACACCTAGTACGAAGAAAGATAGCTGTGTTTTTTTTTTATTCGTTCATGTGAGCGTTGCCAGCCAGGCCAGTATTTATTATATGGTCATCATTAGACTTTTAATTCCAGTTTTTTTATTAAGTTCAAATTCCACCACCTGCCGTGGCGGGATTCGAACCCAGGTCCCCATAGCATTACCCTGTGTCTCTGGATTACTAGTCCAGGACAATACCACAAAGCCTTCGCCTCAGTTCAGGTCAATTATCTCAGTTCCAGGACATCACTGCAGGAGTTCCTCAGGGTAGTGTCCTAGGCACAACCATCTTCAGCGGCTTCATCAATGACTTTCCTTCCATCACAAGGTCAGAAATGGGGATGTTCACTAATGATTGCACAATGTTCAGCATCATTCATGACTCCTCAGATACTGAAGCAGTCCATGTCCAAATACAGCAAGACCTGGGCAATATCCAGGCTTGGGCTGACAAGTGGTAAGTAACATTTGCCCCACACAAGTCCCGGGCAATGGTCATCTCCAACAAGAGAGAATATAACCATTGCCCCTTGGCATTCAATGGCATTACCATTGCTGAATCCCCCACTATTAACATCCTGGGGGTTACAATTGACCAGCAACTGAACTAGACTAGCCATATAAATACTGTCTCTACAAGAGCAGGTCAGAGGCTAGGAATCCTGCGATTCCTGACTCCCCAAATTCTGTCTACCATCTATGAGGCACAAGTCAGGAGTCTGATGGAATACTCTCCACTTGCCTGGATGAATGCAACTGCAATACCACTCAAGAAGCTTGACATTGTCCAGGACAAAGCAGCCTGCTTAATTGGCACCCCTTCCACAAACATTCACTCCTTCCACTACCGACGCACAGTAGCAGCAGTGTGTACCATCCACAAGATGCACTGCAGAAACTCACTAAGGCTCCTTCGGCAACACCTTCCAAACCCAGGACCACTACCATCTAGAAGCACAAGGGCAGCAGACACATGGGAACACCACCACCTAACCATCCTGACTTGGAAATATATTGTCGTTCCTTCACTATCGTTGAAATCCTGGAACTCCCTCCCTAACAGCACTGCAAGTGTACCTACACCACAGGGACTGCAGCGGTTCATGGAGGCAGCTCACCGCCACCTTCTCAAGGGCAATTATGGATGGGCAATAAATGCTGGCCTTGCCAGCAACACCCACATCCCGTAAAGTAATGAATATGTAAAAAAGAACTCCAGCAGCACTTCATGCACTAATTGACAGCTACAGCCTAGTTTTTTTTTTCAATTCTAAAGGACTTGAGGTTTACATTACTTCAAATCCTGGCACTTAAACAGACTTATCTGCCCTTCTAGAGCATTTATGTCTTCTCCATAAATGTGTAATTCCCACACTGCAAGTTAAGGCCCTGGGAGCAGCAAAAATGGGATATGTTTAAACTCTGCACTATTTTCAAATGGCCCAGCAGATTTGTATTTCACGCATATGCGATCCACTCTCCACTCCCTTTCTCCAACAGCAAAGATTTCATTGACCATTCAAGTAAATAAGGTATAAACAAATCTCATGTTTGATTCATTGAGTGGTTTTGTTATAAACGTTATAAAGCAGTTATGTTTCAACATGTCTCCTTTAACTTAAGGTAAAATTGAGAATTCCAGAAGCACCCCAGATAATAGATATGCCTATGTGGTCTGGTTGCCATGGGGTGAAACGCAAACTGAAACCTATTAAAATCAAATGACAGCTTGCAAACCTTCACACAGAAAAGGACACCAATTTGTGAGACAGAGGGAGAGAGAAAAAAAAGCAACTATTGCTGTGCGGAGGAACAAACTAGCTACTGCTATAGAGATTTAGTTGCTGAGGCGGGTCTTGCTGTTGGAAGTCAGATCTGAAAAACTCAGGCCGAGTGGAACAACTTCTGAAGGACGCTGGAAGTTGCGACCTAGCATAGCAGGGAGAGGTGAGCCTGCTAGGCTGTAACACTGGACTTGTTCTTGTCATGATACACATCAGTCATTAGTGCAGTACACAGCCAAAAGGGTTGTAAGACATACCTTGATTGCATTAGTTAATTAATGCAAAAGTGTCTTTTCTGTAGTTTGAGGACTCAGTTGCCTGCTAAGCATTGTGCAATTTACGTTGATATAAGTTTGTTCGTTACATTAAATGTCTTAAAGTGGAAGATACTGTCCTATGGTTATTTCCGTTGGTCGTTTGGGAAATTCATCATTTTTTACAAGTTATCAGTCTCTACAGTATCAAAATAATTTGTTGAGACCACTGGGCTAGAGCAGAAACAATTCTGAAATGGCTGACATGAGGCTGAAAGTTTTCAAACAGCAACATTTCAAAGGCATGACAGGCTAGCCAAACAAACTTGAATAAGACCACATCAGACAGCACCACTAAAACAACAGCTGGCCACCTCACCATGAAATTCATAGCTGCTTGTGAACTGTTTCTGTCCCAGCACCAAGACAAATGAGCTCTATGTTGCAACCACAACCAATTAAAATCAACTTTTAAAACACACTATTCGATTTTATGTAAAAAAAAAGTAAATATTAAAATATTCCTGATTACATAGATCATATTATGTATCTAGTTATGATATACTTACTCTTGGAATACATTCTCAAAATAAATAATTTGAATATTATTTTGTTGGAATCAGTCAATTTCTGGTCATAAGCATTGTGGAAATAATGGGTCAATACACTTGCTGCTGATTCCTCTTAGTCACCTTAAGGAATGATACTTTTGGCATTGCACCAACATCAATGTGCTTTCTGCCATTAGCATTTTAATAATCCTTTATCTTCAACGCTAATGGCTGGTAGCTGCTAGCAGGGGTTAGAGGCACAGCACAAATTAAAAATAAAAGAGTCTCTTGACTTTCCCTTAAAACTGAACAAATTGTGCATTAATCGTTTTAATAAACTCTTTGCTCCCAAAGAACTCTCCATCTTTTATCTATATCTCAACCCATCAATAGTAACTATTTCTCTACTCCCCTCCATAATAATCCATTCCGCTGCACAAAAAGATAATATGGCTACATGGCTCCATGGCCAAGAACAGTCTAAAGAATTCCTACTTTATGAAAACAAAAACATTAATTGCGTATCTATTTAACTTAGCAAGACAGCTAACAAAAAGATGGTGAATTCAGCCAGCCGCATGCTTATTTATAATCCATACTTATAATACAGTTTCTGTTTGTCCGCCTTTTCTGATCAATCAATGATGTGATTCACTGGGCAGAGCCTAGCACATTGGTTACTGACCCCCAGATCTTGCTGTTTCCCAGCCTTAGTTACTGGGCTCCAGTTCTTCCTCTACTCTGGCCTCAGTTACTAGCCTGTAGCCTTGTTTACTGGCCCCTGCCACTCTCTGGTCTCAGTTACTGGCCCCTAGGCCCCACTGTTCCCCAGCCTTTCTTACTGGCCCCTCACTCTCACTGTTCCCCCTTCTCATTTACTGGGCTCTTGATGATGATTTTGGGGGGGGGGGGGGGGAGAAACAGCATTGGCGGGGGTGAGGGAGGGTGTTGTGCTAGGAGAGCACGGGAGGGAGGGGGGGAAGTGGAATAGAAGGGGAGTTGGGATGGCATAGGAAGGAGAGTAGGATAGAGGATAGGATGGCTGATAAGAGGGGAATGAAAGGAATGTGCTGGGATTGGTGCGAGAGGTATAGAACGGGAAGGGGATTTAAAGTACTGTTCCAATAAACATACCAATTGCTTCAGAAATGTTTTGTAGGTCTCTGATAGTAATTTTTTTGACAAGAGGAAAATAAAACAGTTAAGTATGGTTTTACCACTGCTGCTGCTGATGATAAATTTACCAAAAGAAAAATCTAGCCCTTTATTTGCCTACCAAGCCTTTTTCTCTAATCTCATTGTCCTCCCTTTCTCTCCCTCACAATTTATCCTTTGAGGCCCAGCAAAACCTAATTAATGAAAGAAACAGGATAGAATGGACCCTAATCCTCTTCCTTCAAACAGGCCTTGGACATCCAGAGCCCCAGTAATGAACCCATTTACATCTGTTCCACTTATATTTTCTGCGCTAGCTTCTGTAACTAGTTACCATTCTTGTCACTGACAGAACATTCCTATTCTAAGGAACTACACCATTTCTGTGCACCCCTCCTCTAACCAAATCCCCACACACTCCTCACTGGTCTCAACTCTTTTCATCACCTTCTCTGTCAACTTTCACAAGCAGAGAAATACAGTAAAACACTTCAGCACCATTAATCTACACCAGAAAAAAATGCCTTAGTGTCTTCTGGAAGTTAACCTAAGCATTAAAACAGTGATACAGTTCCAACATGCAAAGGGCTGCTTGTTCCCCTTAAGTAAGAATCCACAGATCATCCACTGGTGTTGTTGTCAAAGGTTTGCTGACTGCAATAGGTTACACGTGGATTCCTATAAGGAGGAGGTTGTGCTCTTTCTAAAATACCCCAAAAGAGTTGGAGTGTTACTTCAGTTTTTATTTGTTATTATGATAGCAGAACTATGTTGACAGTTGTAGAATGCAGATATCTCCACGGGGCCATTTTACATTATGCAATAAAGGCAAAAATTCCTCCCTGCTGCTGTGGTCTGGAGTTGATGGCAAATGCATGTGCAAGAGATAAAAGGCTCAAGAACCTTTCCTGAAACAACCAGGTTACTAGAATAATCACTGCATCTTAATACATTCAAGTACAGCAAATAGTATCAGCAACCTTCTGCTTATCATAATAAATGTATCAAGTATTTTGTGGATAAGTTATTTAAAATACCAACTTTTCTTCTCATTTTATAAGATATCAACATCTTTTTGCATCATCTTGCCTCTACTTAGTAAGCAGCAAAACTAGAGCTGTGATTCTTACTCAAAACAACGAAGAGAGATGTTGCTGAAAATTGTACACAAATGCAGGACACTGGATCATCAATTGAAAGTGAGTTTTTTGATATTGGTCATGTTTTTAACGAAGGCACCAAACAGAGGCCAAGAGGAATATGAATCAGATGAGCTAATATGGGCCTTTCACAAAAATAATACAGGCACTAGGAGAGTCTTGTGTCCTGATCAACCAGCTACTCAGCTGAGCAACACTACATATAATTCAAAATAAAATGTTTTTACAAGTCTCAATGCGAGAAAATCATTAAAAAGGACAATAAAGTGAGCAAACTGAATGCCACTTTATTTTATCTTTCAAGACAAAACGGTTTTAATTTTTTTTTAAATGATCAAGAATGCTGAATACAATACAAACTATGTTTAGAAAAAGCCGATATACATCCTGAAAGCTCCATTTGAAAAAAGCCTCAAATGGTGTGGGACTGAGTTATAAATACAAGGAAAGTTCCAATTTCAATTATTCATCTAGGCTGAATTAGTTAATCTCAGTCAGGCTAAGGACTACAGATGCCCTCGACAACCCAAGGTAATAGCAGGGAAAAATAAATTAGAGTTCCAACTCCTGGCCACCATCCAGTAACCCTCGTTGAAAAATTCACAAGCAAACATCAGTAACATCTTGATTGGTTTGGCTGTGGTGCCCCCCCCCCCCCACCCCCCCCCAACCCAATATCATACTCCGCCAACACATTATTCATGCGAGAGCATTGACAATGAGCACAAATATTGAAGGGGATCTGGTACCTGTGACCATCTACACCATCACAAGTCATTACCTTCAATGAGGGAGGATGAGAGAAAAAAAACTGAAAGAAAGTCTTATTCAGAAAATACAAACACAAACAATATGCCTCTTATGCCTAGCTGTGTAGGCTGAGAAAAAAGAAGCACTCCAATGGTAAAAATTTAGTACCAAAATGAAATAATCTCAACCTCTTCATTCTCAATGAGGTGAAAAATAGTACCATAATCCCCCATCATCTAAAGCGCCATTAAATGAAACACTTCCATCTGTAGCTTATGTTTCTGATTCATATTACATTATGAACTTACTAACATGAATTTGTCATCACAACAATGTACTCAGTATAGCAGTACAATATACACGCGAGGAGAGATATATTCAACATCAGTCTTACACAACTAGGATTGATGATCCTGGGAGTCTAATGATTTCCTCATAAAAAAGTAAAAGGTGGAGGATGTAGAAATGTATCCCTTTTAATAGTTCCTCTGCAATAAATCTCAAGCATTCCTTTGGCAGCAATTGCAGCAGGACCTTCAGAGGTCAAAACTGAATTG
Organism: Cetorhinus maximus; assembly: GCF_964194155.1. NCBI lineage: Eukaryota > Metazoa > Chordata > Chondrichthyes > Lamniformes > Cetorhinidae > Cetorhinus > Cetorhinus maximus. Next base: position 88,148,033 of record NC_135879.1, read on the forward strand.
TGGCCTTGAAAAAAAAATAAATTGGTGTGTCGAACTGACCAGCAAGTGCTGTCATCAGCTCATCTGTTATACTCTTAAAGGGATTTTTCCCTAAATTTTTCTAGTTATTTTCATTGCTTTGAAATAAATAATTGATTTCTGAACACCATAATGTAAATGCAAGCTGTCATCTTTGAATTGCTTTCCAAAATGTTAATTTATTAAGCTGCTTATCCAAACAGGGCTTTGCTTTTTTTTCCATCCAATTTTTCACTCATCTGCGGAGTGGAGATAGTCCAAATATGCTCTTTTGTCAGTGCTGACTGAGACTATCTTTAATCTTTCAGTAAAAATATATTTTAAAAAAAGACAGTTTTTAACTTCAAACTAAATAATTCTTGTGCCATTAATCTTTAATATTTCATTACTCTGGCTTGCATTAAGGGCTTTTCTTTTTGGAGGTACCACAGGCCATCAATGTGTCAGGTTGGTAAGGGGCTATATAGATTAGTGCATACACTGAGCATTGCACTCACAAATTTAAGAACGGCCACTGTGGTTTCTGATAGCAACTTAACCCCTTGGTCGCAGAAAAAGGAAACAAAAAAACTCCCTAAATTAATTGCAATTTTACCTTGAGTTTTTTTTTAGCAAGTATTATCAGATACATTAACTGCACATCAGGAAGCATAATCATAATTCCTTGTGAAGTGCTGTCCTTTGAGCATGAAGACAAGCTGCAATGCATTGGGAAAGTGTACTTGCATAGATGCCCATCAAATCAAACAAAGCATTACATGACCCCAGTTATTCCATTGCAGGTTTATGTACGGTCATTTGAATATTCACAAATAAACCTGCGATGGAACGAAAAATGGTGGCAGGCAACCTGAAGGGAAACATATGCCCCACACATACAAAATGGAATTTGCCATCCCATCATTGTAAAATCTGCTCATTGAACTCCAGATACCCCACTCTGATTATGGATCATCATGTTCATTTTTGAGACATGAAATTTCTGATGGCTAATGACAAGTATCTACAGCATTTTCTATATTCACAGCAGCAGAAAGCCAGGTAGAAATATAGTGGGGGGAGTTAAATGACTTAAAAGGATCTAATGGTAGAATATGCATTCAATTTCTCTTTTGAAGTAGAAGTATAAGTAATTCATCTTTGGTGGTCTAGATAAGGGGGAGAAAGTAATCCTATCGGCGCAAGAGAAAGAGTGGCGTGTCAAATCCCAAGTCAATGAAGGGAATAAATGAATGACCTTTGGAGCCTGGAGAGAAGTGAACCAAATCCCTGCCAGTTTTGCAGAAGCTTGACCTTGGCTTAAGCTTTGAACATTTGAAAGCTGTTTGCGCCATTCGATTGGATGCTATACTGCATGAGGTCCCCACACATAGCTGAGAATGTGCAGAGAGGAAACTAAGCACAAATTTATGTTCAAAGCAGGCTGTTTTTCTGGTTAAAATAATTCAGTTGGGATCAGCATAAAAATTATAGAATCATTACTTCAACAGGGATTATTGATAGTTAATGGCGTTGTCCAGTATGATGCTGTTCTTGTCTTTATTTTCCATCTTGTTTGACACTGGCACAAAGCAGCTGATATGGAATTTTAAATTAGGGCTAAAAGCATCAGAGTATTGACTACACTACACCACAGTTTAAATACAGTAAGATTATAACATTTTTATTGAAACCTTAATATCACAGATGAAGAAAAGAATATAATTATTACAGTTCCCAGATGTACCTACTAACTAATTATCAGAACTAAAAGCTAATTTGTGAACATTACTGCTAATCTGCAAAGTAGGAGGCAGGCACTGTGCCAACGCAGGTGGCTGTATGGTATGTAATGGAAAAGAGACACAACTGCTGAAGTACTAGCCATGTCTGAAAGCCTCTGTGATATCACTATACGCACCTGAATCGCAGCCAGATTTTTCTGCTCTTGTGTTGGGGCCTGATGGACAAAGCGCAGCCAGTTTGAATGCCGTGGATTACTGGCATCCAGAATATACAGTACTTCTCCCTTACTCCCACGTACCTGCAAATATCAGAGAAAAGTTCAGAAGTACAATCTGCTGCAGTAATGACAAAATGATTCAAAGCAGTTTGGAGATTTTTTTTCCCCCTCTCAATCTATGTCAAACGCATCCAGCTGACCACACTGTACAAGCGGGGTGCAGCACTTTTTTTAGATGAACAAAGCCTTTTTTAAAATAGAAGTGACTTGTACTATCCACTCGTGAAGAAAAGCATAGCCAAAGCACATACAGATATTGCACAAAATCGGTTTGCAAAATGAGAGCCGAGTGAAAAGGCTTCAGTTCTCATGACTTTGGATATTGGCCTCAGTCAAATCCTAAAATTATCATGCATGTATTAGTACGTATCATTCGTAATTGGAATGAGAGTTATTGTGTGTTTTTGTTAATAAACAACACACCTTGATCTTAAATTATTCATTTAGCCAGGAGCTATACTGTTCAATTACTGCATCTCCAGAATATTCTGATATTTTTTTTTGTACATTAGGTAGCATAACAATAGAATGCCTGGAGGCAATTATAACAAGTCAGAATTTTTACAAACTTAACCTATGAGGCTGCTGCACGTCATAGGTCAAACTTATGGGACAACTACCTTTGTTAGTGTTCCAGAATGCCCTCAGTTACATTGGTATCCCAGAATGCCCTGGATTTGTAGAACTGCTCATTATCCAAATGATAAATTGGACCTTCCAAAGTTTATTCAAAGAGTCATTAATCCTGGCATGGTCAGATAAATCAAACTTACCAAGAATTTATGTATTAAAGGTGTTTTTCTTAGATTCTATGAGAAATGACTCTCCCTTCCAGAGGTCAGCTCCAGAATGGTATTTTTCCATTGCGAGTTTCTTTATTGCTCATCCTTCTGATTTGTATATTGCTGTAAAGAGAGACATGCTGTTGAGGTATTTTAGCTTGCACTCATCAGGACAGATGCAAGCATACAATTTCAAAAGAAAATAATAATTTATACTCCATGAGAAAAAGGTCCTGATAGGTTGGCCAGTCAGCTCTGATTGGTCGAGGCATTGCCATGGAGAACAAGCAAACTACTGTCCACATGCTTTTGTTTAATTTAAAAAGGCACAATGCCTGGAGATGCTCTTTCAGCTTTCAGAAGACTGGGCCCTGTGTATGAATATATGTAACTTCAAGCAAGTGTAAGTGAACAACACTGCGAGCCCAATTGGTTGTTAGTGCAATCCTTAGCACACTCAAGATTGTTCAGCAAGTACTGCCCAATCACGGGAATTATATCTGATGTTAGACTTTTTGCTCTGAGTTTTGCACGCACAGGCCAGTGCGATGCCAGGCATGTAGGCGTATGTCCCAATGACTGGCAGATCGTATAAAACAACTTTTCCCTTTGGCTGTTCGCGATAGGCAGATTTATGACCATACTTCAACAGCATGGGGGACAATAGTTCCCTTGTGCATTCTCAATGCCTCAACCAATCAGAGCTGAGTGTCCAATCAATCAGCACCCTATTCCCCTGCAATATAAATTGTTGTTTCCTTTGAAATTGGTCGTGCATCTGTCCTGATGAGTGCAAGATGAAAAGCTTCAACAGCATGTCTCTCTTTCAGCAATAGTCAAACTTCTGTACTAGCAGGCAACTTCTGATTTATGTTGCTGTCCAACTGCATGATTTCATGTCTCAGAATTGTTTGGTCCTTTTCCATTATGAAGGAAACCTAACAATTAGCAAAAGTAACAATTATCATTGGATAACGCTGAGGGTAAATGCACATACCAGCTCAGTGGGCACAATTTTATGGTCTTGCTGAAGTCAATGGACTTTTAAACAGCTTGCCACATTTTATGGCCCCGCCCCCACTGCGACAGAGCCGTAAATTTCCGCCCAATGATTTCAACCTTTCATAGAATTACAGATTCCTGCTCTTCCAGGGCAAAAGCTAAATGCTGCGGATGCTGGAAAATCTGAAATAAAAACAGAAAATGCTGGAAGTACTCAGCAGGTCAGGCAGCATCTGTGCAGAAAGAATGTTAACATTTCAGGTCGATGACCGTTTGTCAAGGAAGGCTTTAGCTGCGTTTCACTGGTGGCCCTTTAAAGATAGCACCAGCATATCCATTGGAGTCAGCTGACACCCTGGTCCACTGCCTAAATGCCCACATCCAGCCCCAGAATGGTCAGGCCCTGCGCTTGCTGGTGTGAGATAACAGTGCAACTGGGAATCTGGTCAGAAGCACCAGCGCCGGCAGCTGCTCATAAAATCCCAGCCATGCTTCTTTTTGCCTTATCCTACTCTGTATGCTCTTTGGCATCCAGTGTGGTGTAGATTTGGGAGACCCACCCTTTTTCTTAGTGGGGACATATTTGCTCTGATCTCTCTATCTCCGCTGAATATCTCCCACTGCTTTGACACTGATTTCCCTTCAAGCTGCTGTTTCCAGTCCATTTTTGTTAAATCGCATCTCAACTTTGTAAAATTAGCCTTTTACCAATTTAAAACTTTTTAACTCCTGGTCTATCTTTATCCTTTCCTATGACTACACTAATTCTAACTAAATTATGATCACTACCACTAAACTGCTCTCCTACTGGCACCCCTTCCACCTTCCACACTCATTCCCTAAAACTAAGCCTAGAACTGTCCCTTCTCTTGTCGGGCTTGCTACACACTGACAAAATGCATTCTGAGGAACGTTTTAAAGAATTCTGCATCATTTATACCTTTTATACTGATTTTTACTGCAGTTAATATTAGGATAGTCAAAAACCCCTATTAATGCCTCTAATTTATTCTTTAGTTCAACCCATATGGCCTCGCTCAAAGATCCTTCTAGCATTTCATCCCTCCTCAACGAACATTGCAACCCTTTTTTTCCTCCTCCTCTCTATACTGCCATACTGCCCTTCTTTAAGCCATTTGTCCTGAGTAAATACATTGCACTTGTTTTTGACTTGTAGCTGTACAGATGATATGGCCTTTCTCCCTTTTACCAAGTGTCCTTTTTTCACAGCTTCCTGCAAACCTTTCAAGGTGTACTGACTTAGTTGATAAAGCGTACACATTTTATTTGGGTTGAATTCTTTCAAGATCCACCAGCTGACAAGTTGACAGAACAACGGCAAGGAACATGCATAAGACAGCATTTTTATAGTAACAGATAAGATTTTTTTTAAATCATAAGTTCAACTACAGTTTAAAACATTGGTTGCACTGTATTTTAAAGGGTCCCATCTTCTACAACAGAATCATGGAATACAAAAGCTAAAATGGAATACAAAAAAAATACTATTTCTTTTAAAATATTTATCCAACTGCTTTTAAAAATAATTCTCCAATAGCATCAATTGCTGTGAGTTTGCTCTAAATAAATTATTCTGCTCTCTAATCTTGTTAGTTGTCAAATAAAAATATAGCATGACTAATCTGTTAAATATACTTTATATATCCTACTTAGCTTTCTATTGCCCTGTGGTATGTTCCTTCTCAATTGCCTCTTCGCCACTGAAAGCAAGTTCAGTTCTGTTAATGTCGCTTCAAAAAAGCCCTATGTACTGGATTTATCCTCACCATCCTTCTCTAAATCCTCTCCAATTTATCAACATCCCTTTTGATACATTTCTAGGTGAGAGGAAATATTAATGATTGAAAATGTATTTCCTGTGATGTGTTAATTAAGTGTGGGATTGATGGCATTTTTGGAAAATGAAAGATTGCATTGGCCCAATGGACAAAGTGAAATTGCAAAGGCTGAAGTCAATGGGAATCAGAGGAAAAAGAAGATGGCCATGATTGCTGGGGGCCAATCATCTCAGCCTCAGGACATTGCTGCAAGAGTTCCTCTGGGTAGCATCCTAGGGTTAACATCTTCATCTTCAGCTGCTTAATCAATGACTCTCCATCATAAGGTCAGAAGTGCGGATATTTTCTGATGATTGTACAGTGCTCAGCTCTATTCATAATTCCGCAGATGCAGAAGCAGTCCATGCTTGCATTCAATAAGACCAGGCTTAAATTGATATGTGGTGCAAATGTCCCTTGCCATATAAAAGTCAGGCAACAAGAGAGCCCAAACAATTCCCCTTGACATTCAATGGCATTACCATCTTCCGCCATCAATATTCTAGGGTAACCATTGACCAGAAACTTATTTGTACCAGCCATATGACTACTATAGATATTAGAGCAGATCAGAGGGTGGGTATTCTGTGGTGAGTGACTCACCTCCTGACTCCCTAAAGGCTGTATCAAAATATGATAGGATACTCTCCATTTGCCTGGATGAATGCAGTTCCAACAACACTCAAGAAGCTGGACACAATCCAGACAAAGTAGCCTCCTTGTTTGGGACCCCATCCACCACGTTAAACATTCGCTCCCTTCACCACTGTCGCAAACTAGCTGCAGTGCCTACAATTTACAAACTGCAGTGCAGCAATTCGCAAGGCTTCTTCAACAGCAGCTCCCAAACCTGCAAACTCTACCACCTAGTAGGATAAGGGCAACCTACGCATGGGAACATACCATAACCAAGATATACACCATCCTGACTTGGAAATATATCACCGTTCCTTCACAGTCACTGGGTCAAATTCCTAGAACTCCCTTTCATTATACAAGTACCTTTACCACACAGACTGCAGCAGTTCAAGAAGGTGTCTCACTACCACCTTCTCAAAAGCAATATGGGATGGGCAATAAATGCTGGTCTTGCCAATGGCATTCATATCCTGTGAATGAATAATTTTTTTTTAAATTCCCAACCAATGGGAAAAGATTGCAGCAGACCAGACAGCTTATTATTACTATAATCTGCATCACAATACATTTTCACGGTAATTTGCAGTCACCACTTTTATATCAACCGCATTAAGGTAAATCACAAAGAGCAGTTCCATTCTTAAATAAAGCAGCAAAGAATTCCCAAGTAGCTCAATAGTTAAATGTAACATGTGACACAATAGAGAAGCATACAGTCTAGAACTAATCCCTGCCCTGCTCTTAGCTGGTTAATTTCAGCTGCAGCAATAATGACAGCACTATAATTGGTTTCAGCATTCATCACTAGAGATAGGGAGGTAAACAGTACCCGAGCAGAAGTTTCCACCTTCAGGAGGAACAGAAAGAGAGGAAACTGAGTGGGTGGAGCAGACAGCAATAAGAATCAAAAGTCAATTCATCCATACTGCCTTGGTGATGAACAAATTGTTCTAATTTTACATTAGAAATTGTGGATCGGGATTTGCTTTTACAATTTTAAAAGTCAATTTGGACATTGACTAGGAATTTCCAACTCCCCAATAGTGCAACACTAATAATTTTGTTTAAACAAAATGAAGGAAGATGCTTTACAACTTTGCTGCACCCAGTTACCACATATCAACTGCTGAATATGCACCATATGCTCCATATCGTACAGAAAAAACTGAATATTAGCTCAAGGATACAAAACGATTCGAGTTGTGGGGCAATGATATGATTGCAAAGGAAAACAAAACACATGGCTTGCATTTCTTTAAATCAGCTCTTTCACATACCCTACTCAAACTCACAGATTTGTTGAGTGAAGCTAGGATAGGGTCAGTCAACCAATCCCAGAATAATAGGCAAAGTTCTATTATTTTAAAATTCCAAACCAGCAAAATGATACCACTATTTTCTATAATTTTATCCAAAGTTTATTATGAGTACAGCTGGAAAGAGCTTGTGGAGTTGGGCCATATTTTAGTTTTAATATCTTAAGCAAGACTGGTAGACACATCTTTCTCATAATTTTGTAATTTACTGCACAGTTTAATTTTCCTAACTCTTGCCATCCCTGTATTTTATTCTCTATATATTAGATTGTGAGTTGCTGTGTGCCTCATATACTAGCAAGCTTCTGGACTGAGCTTAACAAACCTCTGGACTGCTCCAAGGATGTATGGTTGATCATCTCCTTTCCCTCATCCACATGCTGCCCCTTGGCGATTTGATCTGAAGCCACGTAATCTTTTGCACAAATGCCAATGTCCCCCAAATCTACCTCTCCACCACTGCTCTCAATCCCCCACTACCTTAAGTGCTATCCTATAGCGCTCCCTCATTCTTAGTGCCATAACTTCTTCCAGCTACACATTACAAAGACAGAGACAATCATCTTCAGCCCATGCCACTGATGTCACCACCCCCCCAACATGAGCGATTCTCCAGCTTAACCATACAATTAGCAATCCCAGTATTCTGCTGGATGTGCAGCCAAGCTTCCAACTTCATATCTTGAACATAAAGACTGAATATTTCCAGCACTGTAATATTGTAACACTGTGCAAGTGCCCCTGATTTCTCATTCATACCATTGTCACCTCAGACTCAATTCCTCCAGTGTTCAGCCTCCCATGCTCCATAAGCTTTATTATACTCAAAACTCTTCTGCCCATTTCCTATTCTATATCAAGCATCATCTTTTTGCTCACTGATTAGGGCATCACTCAGTCCCCAACAGCTCAAAATTAAAATTCTTATCTTATAGTTTAAATCGATCTATTGTTCCTTTCTCTGTAACATCCTCAAGTTCTGCAACCCCTTGTCCATTCCTCTGACTGCTTTTTATGTCTTTCCCCTCCCTTCATCCAAACGTTGGCAGCTATTGCCAACTAGAGATAACGTGCCGAATTGCACTCCAACTACCCCCTACACATGAACAAGATTAGGGCCAAAATCTTCCGGTCAGCTTGTGGGGGCAGGCTCCGCATGCCAACACGTTAAATGACGCGCGATGACGTCAGGCATGCGTCCCAACGTCACTGTGTGTCGTTCCGATCTTCAGTTCGGCAGATACGCACCAGAGTCAGCTGCACGTCCGCCGAAATGTCAAAGGCCTATTAAGGCCATTAAGTATTTAATTAAACTGATTGTCTGGGTGGCCCATCCAACCTTAAGGTTGGCGGGCAGGCAAACAGCCCAGGGGGCCTTCGCATTTTTCATGGAACCTCATCCACGGGCGGGATGAAGTTTCATGAAGGGTTTATAACTTTAATAAAAAATTTTAATAAAATTCATAGGCATGTCCCAGCTCATGTGACACTATCACATGAGGGGACATGTCTGAATAATTTTTAAAAATCTTTTTTCAGTTTTCCACAATCAAATTAATCTCCTTGAGGCAGCTCTGTGCCTCAGAGAGATTTCTGCGCTCTTTTGCGCGTATGCGCGAAACAGCGTAGGCCCTGACTCTCCCTCCTCCCCCCGCCCGCACAGGGAGCGCTAAGCGCTTCCGGGTGCACATCACGCTAGGCGGGCATTAATTGGCCCACCCACGTAAAATGGCAGCGCGCCCGCCCGCGCCCACTCCAACTCCCGTCCAGCCTGCACGACGGGGAGAAAATTCTCCCCCAGGTCATTCAGCATCTCAAACCTTTCCTTCACTTTTTATAACCTACATAAAATCCTCTACTTACTCCAAGTTTTTGTTCACCCTGTAATCTCTTCCCTGGCTCGGTGTTCATTATTATCCCTACTTCTTATTTTTCTTTCTCTGCTCTTCATCCATCATCCAATTAGAAAAACAGGCAAGCAAGTCACAGACTGCATTGTTCTGATATTCCTATCACAAACTTAAGTACAGTGGGACCAACTGTCACTGTATAATTATTTAATGCTGCTCTAGCACACATACACAACATTAACCATATAGGACTGCATTTTACCAGTCCTTTGGGGAAAGACTGGGAGTTGGGCACGGCAGGGGTGGTGTGCCCATCGTCTTCTCACAACCATACCATTTTCTAGCAGAGCGAAAGGTGGCAGACTGCCCAGGGCCCAACTGAGCACTTAAGAGCCAATTAAGGGCCTATTGCTGCCTCCACTGGCATTTCACCAGCTCTTGAGGGGCCCTCCACTACATGGGGAGAGCACCAGGTAAACCCTGGTGGCCTCCCAGCAGGCTCCAGATTATGTGCGGCCCTCCTCTGTGAGCACTCTTTGGCAACGACAACGACTACTCTGAGTAACTCCAACTGCCCCCCCACCAAGGCCTGGATAACTGACCCCAATGACCCCACACCTCATTTACCCAACCTGAGCTGTACCCCTTATCGATGCACCCTCATCCTGCGCATGCAGCCCCAGTAGTGGCCAACACTAGCAGTGGCACTGAAGCTCTCGAATTGTGGTCCTCTGATTGGACCGGCAGCTCTTGGGGACGAGCCACTGTCCTCAATAGAGACAGCAGCCCCGGTGGCAGCCATTTTGAAAAAATGCAGCCCCGGCTCCCACTGAATGGTGAAGCGCTGTCACTCCCTGACACCGCCACCTCCCCCCAACCCCACCACGCACACGCAATCCACACCTCTTGGCCCCAGTGGTGGGACACGCACTGCGTAGACAAAATCCAAGCCATAGTTTTGCAGCACTGATTTGTGTTTGCATTGACTGAAATTAATCTGGAGCTGTGCTTCAAAGAATATTATGCTAGGTTGGGTTGGGATCACCTTTTAAAAAATTTCCTCATCTTATCCAATGCTTCTCCACTGTCATTCAACAAGATGGGACTGCCATCGCCTGGTTCCATTCCTATCTCATCATAGCCAAAGTATCTTACGCAAAGGCTTCTCTTCCAGTTCCTGCACTCTCTTCCAGCTCTGTTATTCTCCCAAGGATCTATCCTTGGTCCCCTCCCATTTCTTATCTACACCCTGTCCCTCAGCAAAAATCTAACAGCACAGTTAGTTTTACGCTGTCATGAAGAGATATTAATGTATGTAATGTTACTGGAAATTATTTTAAATTGGACTTGTAGCAGGGTCTGTGTCTGTGAGTGTGCATGTGTTAATTGGATTAAAGCCAGCATGTCTAGGTGCTTTGGTGTATAGTAGTTTTGGGATGTAAACAGTAAGGTAGAGGGTACATTCGCATTTTTCTGAATAAACCATTCAAAGACTGGGGGGTGAAATCTTGCTAGGAGACACCAAGCAATATGTTTATATTATTAATAAAACTGGTACTATGAAAGGGATTTTATTGTTAGAAGAGGTGGAGTTCAAAGAGCCTGATGATACAATGAGAATTTACATTCAAAGGGAAGGCTAGGTATATACAGAAGAGTTTTGTGTGTGGAAGAGAGGCATGGAAGATCTAAACCTGTAAGCCTACCACTGTGTCTGCGAAGGAACAAATTGGAAGGAACCTCATTTTGAATTGGTAAGTAAAATGTGCTTTGCCTGGTGTCTGTTTAAGTCTATGGGTTATTGTTGCCTTGGGGAAGATTGCCTGGGAGTGATTAATTTGGGGATTTGTTTAATAGTTATTATGGCAGTAATTTGTAGACATGTGTATGTGTTTAATACCTTGTAAAATTAATAAACGTTTTAATTTATATTAAAAAAACCTCTGGAGGCTTGGTGGTTTCACTTCTGAATTGAGAGCTGCATCTCAAATATGCCAATTGAAAATATAGGTTATGACAATTGCTTAAAGTTTCCCTCTGGGGTTTTAAATAACTCAGCCTTTATCAACTGCTGTGTCATAACAACGCTGACAACACCCAGCTCTAACTCAACAACACCCAGCTCTAACTCAACAACACCCAGCTCTAACTCAACAACACCCAGCTCTAACTCAACAACACCCAGCTCTAACTCAACAACACCCGGCTCTAACTCAACAACACCCGGCTCTAACTCAACAACACCCGGCTCTAACTCAACAACACCCGGCTCTAACTCAACAACACCCGGCTCTAACTCAACAACACCCGGCTCTAACTCAACAACACCCGGCTCTAACTCAACAACACCCGGCTCTAACTCAACAACACCCGGCTCTAACTCAACAACACCCGGCTCTAACTCAACAACACCCGGCTCTAACTCAACAACACCCGGCTCTAACTCAACAACACCCGGCTCTAACTCAACAACACCCGGCTCTAACTCAACAACACCCGGCTCTAACTCAACAACACCCGGCTCTAACTCAACAACACCCGGCTCTAACTCAACAACACCCGGCTCTAACTCAACAACACCCGGCTCTAACTCAACAACACCCGGCTCTAACTCAACAACACCCGGCTCTAACTCAACAACACCCGGCTCTAACTCAACAACACCCGGCTCTAACTCAACAACACCCGGCTCTAACTCAACAACACCCGGCTCTAACTCAACAACACCCGGCTCTAACTCAACAACACCCGGCTCTAACTCAACAACACCCGGCTCTAACTCAACAACACCCGGCTCTAACTCAACAACACCCGGCTCTAACTCAACAACACCCGGCTCTAACTCAACAACACCCGGCTCTAACTCAACAACACCCGGCTCTAACTCAACAACACCCGGCTCTAACTCAACAACACCCGGCTCTAACTCAACAACACCCGGCTCTAACTCAACAACACCCGGCTCTAACTCAACAACACCCGGCTCTAACTCAACAACACCCGGCTCTAACTCAACAACACCCGGCTCTAACTCAACAACACCCGGCTCTAACTCAACAACACCCGGCTCTAACTCAACAACACCCAGCTCTAACTCAACAACACCATGTTCAATTTCCCCACTGCTGCTACACTGCCGGGCTGCTTGTCCAACATCCAGTATTGGACGGGCAGAAATTTCCTTCAAATAATTATTGGGAAGACTGGAACAATTGCCTATTGTTTCCACTCCAAACTTCGTTCCCTAGCTACTGACTCCATCCTCACCATGGCAACAGTCTGAGAATAAGCCATTCTGTTTACTAAATTTTAAAATTCTCATTCTCATTTTCAAATCCCTCCATGGTCTCATCTCTTGCTAGCTCTGTAATTTCTTCCAGCCTCACAGCCCTGTGAGATATCTGTGTTCATCTAATTCTGTCCTCTTGTGTATACCCGATTTTAATTGCTCAACCATTGGAAGCTGTGTTTACAACTGCCTTGGCCTCAGGTCCAGAATTCCCTCCCTGAACCTTTGACTCTCTCCCTCTCTTTCTTCCTTTAAGACACTCTCAACACCGACCTTTTCGGCCACGTTTTTGGTCATTTGCCCTAATATCTCCTTGTGGCTTTGCATCTAATTTTGCTAATAACACTTCTGTGAGGTGCCTTGGGACATTTTATTACATTAAAAAGGTGCTATATAAAAATAAGTTGTTGTTGTCCATGGATCCAACTGATTTGTGTTCCCTATAAAATGAAAGCAGTTGCCATATCTCCACCGAAAAATATAGATAAATGTGTAATCCCACAATGTTACTTTTTTCCATTCATTCTTGGGATATAGGCATCACTAGCAAAGCCAGCATTTATTGCCCATCCTTAATTGCCCTCGAGAAGATGGTTTAGAGGCACAGGGCTGTTAGGCAGGAAGCATCAAGATTTTGACCCAGTGATGGTGACGCAGCAGCAGCGATATATCCCAGTCAGGATGGCGTGTGACTTGGGTCGGGGCGGGGGGTGCTGGGTGGGTCTTCCCATGCGTCTACTCCCCTAGGTCATAGAGGTCACAAGTTTGGGAGATGCTGTCAAAGGAGCCTTAGCAAGTTGCTGCAGTGATTTCTGTTGTAAGGAAAGTTCAGCAAAAAGATGCTTGTGCGAGTAAGAATGAGGAAAATGGCTTTTAAATATAAGATGGCTAGTATGTTGCATCAAAGTATCTTGCATAATTCAGAATTACACTAGCAACTCAGTATTTATCTAGATTCAGCCATGAGTAAAAACTGAAGCACAGAGTATAACATTTGCGTCGTCATCTAATAGCAAACACAAGCATTCATTTTCAACGACTTAAACTATTCTATGCAAAGTCTGGTCAGACTCCTCAGAAACGCACGACAACTGCAGGAAAGAGTTAGTTTTGTGATGAAGCAATCCAACTCAAAACCTGACTGAAGATAAAACTAAACACACATTCATGTGAAACAGAGAATCTCTAGCAATCCTCAGTCAGTTAGGAGGATAGCCTCACAGTAAGCTGTATGGGCAAACTCCAGGTGGTTTGGTTTTTGGTTCAATTTCAAATAAAGAATATCCCATCGGGTAACAATGTGGACGGTTGTAAAATGTGACATGAAAATTATTGATATAACATTTGATAACGTCCTTCACAATTCTTTGCTACACATCATCCCCTCAAATTGCCCTTGCCTTAAAACATTTCCATTTTTTAATAAAGCAGTAACCCAAGAGGAGGCCGACCTCCTCTTTAATATCCATCAAAATTACTTCCTGCAAGGATAAAGCTGATACATGCAGAAAAATGGCAAACTTGTTGAGAAAGTAGAGGCAATCAAAAGATCTTTACCATACTGATATGACTGAATGGTAGACTGCACAGATCTAATTTATTTAAAACATTCTCATTTCACTCTACTTCAATTTATTTAATATAGAACAATCTGGTGTTCACAGAAGAGTTTTATTTCCATTGCGTGTGCAACTCATATCATGATTAGAAATGTGTCTTTCCCCAACCCCCTCACCCTGAAAGGTGCTCTAAGGCAAATCTTTCTACATTGTGCTCTATTCCTTATTTCCCCAAGACCACCTAAGATGATAGACAGAGTTCACCACAGGGAACCAGATAATCAGCAAACACACAATCCCATTAGAAAAGCACTCAATCCCAGGTGGACCATGTTACCACTTTCTGCAATCATTTCAATGAGGTTTGCAAGTGGGGACATACAGATTACATGTCTGATATGTCATCACACAGGATCAATGAAACAAATGTGTTGTTTAATGTTTCCCAAGTGAGATTATATGTTATGTCCCACACTGGAGGGAAATGGAATATGCAATAAAGGAAAAAACCTCCAGTTGGGAAGGGAGCAATATATATTCAAGTCTTATGGACACTCTCTTATTGGTTTATGACATCTGATTCAGTACAGTCATATGAGCTGTTACCTCCCACATTAGCCTGGGATCCATGCTTTCATCCAGTTCATTGGGCATTCTTTTCTCTCCAGCAAAAGGTCCAAACTTCTCTCCCTGCCAATAAGAGAAAAGTTAGTTATAGATTGCACATCCAAAATGGAGGAAAATCAAATATTCACTAACCTGCATTTGATTCGATTCCCAATTTGCAAAACAGATACTCAGATTACAACATAATATTGTTATAATTATCTTTGACGAGCAACTATAAATCGCACCCTCTGCAGTCCATCAGTTCTTTTTGACAAATGGAAGCCATGATGTTTTTATGACAGAATACGCCATTTCTACTGAAGAGAACAGCAAAACCATTCAAAAGTCAATCTGAAGATTTGCTAGAATCTCCAACATCTAGAACGTTGTTACAGTTCTTGAGAAATTCCTATTTTACTATTTCTGGCTGTGTCTGCAGAAACCTTTCAGCAAAAATAAAGTACTTCACTGAAAAACCTATTAGGCATTTTTAAGTGGTGTTACTGTCCAGTATGAGGAGCTGTTCTGATTTATACATGTTGCAGTTACAAAGGATACCAGGCAATAATAACAAAATACTGAAGAGAGGGAACATCTGTTGCAATAAATTATTGAAGATGAGGCAGGGTCTACATAGGGGAAAATCCCTTCAGTGAAGTAACACTTTTGGGTCCAGTGTTCAATTTAAAACAAGCTTACATTCACATTTAAAGTTTATAATGTTAAAACAAGTGATGAGTGTCAAACTGAATTTAAAGTTCAATGTGGCACCATTTGGCTGTTTGAGAACATGAATTCTGCCCATTTAAGTTCAGAAGCCTCTACCCCTTTTTTGAAAAATGTTTAATCGCATTTTCAGTGTTTACGACACATGAAAGTGAACACAAAACACTGTGGATTGTGGAAATCCGAAATAAAACAGAAAAAAACTGGAAAAGCTCAGCAGGACTGGCAGCATCTGTGTAGAGAGAAACAGATCTAATGTTTCAAGTCCAACATTATTTGACTCTCCACAGATGCTGCCAAATACGCTGAATTTTTCCAGCACTCTGTTTTATCATAGCACATAAAATACTTGATTTGATAAGTAGCTAAAATATTTCACTTTCTGCAGTCTTATTACTTCTTTTGCTTGGCCCAGGAAAAAGTATGAGCCTGCCTAAGGATAGCGAAATGCAAACATTTGGCATATTGATAGGGCAAAAAATTCTTTATCTTCAACTTTTATAATAAGGACATTTTTAATCATCCCCTTGTTCCTCAACAATCAACCAAAAGAAATTCCTTATCTGGAATCAAACAATACTGCCTTTTTTAAAATCAATACAGTAAACTGAACGTCTCAATAATTCTCTGCCCTCACAAGTCACTGCAGATATGGGGCGAAATTTTGAAATAATAGTCCCAGCCAAAACGACAGGATCTGTAGCATGTCGCAGACCCAACGGAATCTGCAGCGGACTTTACAGTAGTTCTTTAACTGAACCACAGCATTAGCATCCTATTTCCGGGTTTCCCGACCAGAGTGGGCTGGGTTATTTGCCGATTCTGTCAAAGGAAATATTGCTAATTAAAAAGGAACCCAGCATGAATCAGAATGCCTGAACTGGACATGGATTCCTGAAGCTGCAGCAACAACAGGAATAGAAAGGAGGCCCACCCCCACCCCACACCTCAGGTCTCTCACTCTTACCTGGAGGGCCTACTATGTCATCTGAGGAACTGCAGTGAGCTGATCTTTCCCAAGGATGGGAGGAAGAGGTCTGCTCCAAACCAAGCAGCATGCATGGAAGAGGCCAAAGAGGTTAGCAGCAGAAGTATGGCCCCTCTAGCCTGAAGACAGTGCATGAAGAGGATCAAGAAACTTAGGAGCGCAGGAAAGGTGAGCGCCAGAACACTCAGGTGCCAAATTCCACACTCTGACTTCCTCAGCAAACTTCTTAGGACATCATATCTTGCAGCTCCACTCATTCCTCTCCTTCCAGGCACCTCCACACATCCCCACCTGGTCAGCCATTACTCAAGCTCACCCTATTGCCCTCTCAGATCCATGCCTCAGTTACCCTCCACAAATGTTGTTTATCCCTCCTCTCCACACAAGCCACTTCTAACACTCAAAACTCTGCTTTCTCTCCTTGCAAAAAAAAACACACCACATCAGGAAGAGGCAAAGATCGAGGGGAGCGAAGAGGAAATGGAGGTGTGACCCTCCAGTGACAGGCATCTTGTCGGTCACTGGCAATATGTCCCACATGCACCATTAGAAGGACAATCTTGTCCCAGGAGGATGCGGATGTCAGCAGCAACCTGCCATGAAAGCCTAAGCCTGATGAGACACTGGTGTTCATACATCAAGAGAGCTGATCCTCTGTCTGCAGAGCCTATGTTGAGGGTCTCACCTCCATGGAACAGGATCTCTCTGCCTAGTGCAGCGTCATGTGGCTGAGAAGGAGGCATCTGTGCTGCTCCTGGTGTTGATCCTCTTGTTCCTCATTAGAGCTACAAGCTAGAGCTGCATAAGCTGCTCCCAGGACATAGCGAAGGCTGGCAGCAGGCAAATGTAGCTCAGTGTGAGTGAAGTGCAAGACAGATGAACTGACTTTCAAGGAGTTTGGAGCCATTTGTCAAGTAGTGAAAGCACTCTTCCAAAAGAAGTGCTGCAAGTATCAGCCTCTCAGCTAGGCAGGGCTGGAGCTCTTCAGTTTCACTGGCTTCTCAGTCTGCCAGTTTCACTGAAGAAGCACACCCTGCTGTGCACTCACCTGTTTGGCTCTTCTTGAGCCATCAGCAACTTGCCCATGTGCACGGTGACTGTTAAAGCCAGAGTGCTTGGTTAAAACAGCAGTTAATTATCTATTTCCAAATTACACTTACTTAGCCGAAAGCCCCAAAGAGATTCTCTGCTCGTCTGCAAATCTACCCAGGTAAAACCTGGAAGTGGGCATGACGACAGAGACCCTGTCCCAAAGTCATTTTGGAGGATTTAACTTCCTGCACGCACCCAAGCCTGCCTCCCCATGGCAGTTAAGATTCCGTTCATGAATTAATTGGATATTTGGCTCAAATATTGCAGAAGAAATGGATTCCACACATGGTGGCTAGACAACCATAGAAAGCACAAATGAAATACACATGAACATATTTAAAAATGTATTTTTAAAATATCTATGATTTGCTTCAACCCACAGAAAAAAAAATCCAAGGGCAGGATTTTATGGCCCCGCCCACTAGCGGGATCCTCTGGTCCCGTCAAAAGTCAATGGGCTTTTGGCTGGGCCACCGAATCTCCTGCGGCAGGTCCCACCACAACGAGGCCAGAAAATCCGGTCCGAAAAGTGAGGCAAACTTTTAACATGTTACATGCAATACACATGTGCAAAGCAAAAAAGAAAGGAAACTTTCAAAACAAAACCAACATCCACATAAAAATGGGGAAAGGAAAATATTGAAAATAATCCCAGAGCAGCATACCTGCATTAGTGTTTGATGTTTGAAGGCCAATGCAAGAAGGCACGAAGAACAAGGATATTATATACATGTAGTTTCTTTATGTTATAGCACTATTTCACTACATAACAACATAACTAATACCCAACGCAAATTGGAGTATTCTGATAGCAATTTAGGTATCTGTCCCTTTCAGGATGTATCTTTGGAAGACGAATGAAGTTTTGAAAAACAGTTAATTGCAAAATAACCTTATAACTCATGATTTTACATTTTTAAAATGGACATTCAAAATAATTACAAATTAGTTATAAAAGAATATGCCCAATTAATAGAATCTATTACTTTATTAACTGTACTATACTTTGCATAGCTATAACCACAACTTGTCAAATGGTAAGTACTTGACTGCATTCAGGTTCCTGGAGGAGACAACAGCTAAAGTCAGGTCCTTTGTTATGAGAAAACTAAACAGCAAGCCAAATTGCAGCACTTCCATGAACTGAGTCATGTTGGCTGTAGCCTGGGAGCAGCTTGTCTGCTCATCCTTTGGAAGAGTTGCTGTGGTCAATGGGAGAAACTAAAGAAAATCAGTGTTTTTAATAAGTAGGAGGGAATTTTTTTTTTTTAAAACTAATGAATCTGACCCCTGGCCTTAACTTGGTCTGACTTGCCCATGCCTTTGGGATGAGATGCTAAACTGAGCCCCTCCCTGCTGTCACAAGTGAACATAAAAGATTCCGAAGCATGAATTTGAAGAACAGCAGAGTTCATCTCAGTGCCCTGTACAATATTTATTCCTCAACCAAAACCATTGAAAAAGGTTATCTGTCTTTAGCACATCATTTCGTTCCTCAGTGTTGCAGGAATTATGATCTTTTCTTCCTTGAAAAGTATTCCTTCTGCAACATGAAGTTCCTCACGAAAGTTCCATTACTCTTGAACAGCCGAAGGGGCTCTGCTCTGACGTGTGGGCCAGCCAGTTTGCACAATCTGCTGCAGTTTTCTCACGATGGCGTCAATCTTGGTCACTTCCCTGATCTCATCCAGTTTGGTTACAGCCGCAGCTAAGTTCTTTGTCAGCATGTGAACCTGTGTTCCGTTTCTTTATCTTCTTCCTCTATAACGGGTAGGTATACAAATGACAGAGTGTCTGTGTTGTACACTTCCTTGCCTGGTTTGTATCTAACTCAGACCTGGTACTTCTGCAGATGCATTAGTAATCTTTGGATTCTGGTGGTGTACGGTTCAGGGGCTTTTTAAGTATAGCTTCCAAAGGCTTATGATCAGACTCTACCTCCACGCCTTTGCCATAGACAAACTTACGGAAGCGTTCTAGGCCAAACAATCGCTAGCATTTCTTTTGCTTTATGGGCATATTGCTGCTGTGTTTCAGTTATTGCCTTTGAAGTGTATGCCACTGGTGCCTCATTTTGCAAGATGACAGCTCCTAAGCCAGTCTGACTGACATCGTAATACTTGAACACAGGTGCCTGGGTCAGTGTTCTCTTTAGACTGGTCAAAGCTTCCTGGTGACTTTGTTCCCAGTGCCATTCCACATCATTTTGTAGAAGTTCTCCGAGAGGTGCTGTCAGGTCTGACATGATTGGAATGAATTTCCCAGGACAGGTCACCATTTCCAAAAACCTCTCCAAGCTTTTCTTACATTCTGGGGGTGGCATGTTTACGAATGCTTTGATTTTACTCAGGTCTGGCTTCAGTCCCTCACTTGTCAGCACATGTCCCAAATACTTCATGAAATCAAGACCTATTTTGCACTTTTCTGTCTTCAACTTGAGGTTCCTTTCTCTAGCACCTACCTCAATCGATGGTCGTGCTCTTCTCATGAGGCTCCCTGGACCAGCACATCATCGATATAGGTTTCCATTCCCTCCAACCCTTTAAACAGCTGCTTCACTGTTATGTGGAACACCTCTGGAGCTGAATTAATACCAAAAGGAAGCATAAAAACCTGTACCGCCCATATGGTCTTTTGAAGGTACAGAGATAGCAGCTGCATTCGTAGAGTCATAGAGGTCTACAGCAAAGTAAAAGGCCCTTCAGCCCATCGAGTCTGTGCCGGTCAAACAAGTACCTAACTATTCTAATCCCATTTTCCAGCACTAGGCCCATAGCCTTGAATGCCATGGCATCACAAGTGCACATCCAAATACTTCTTAAATGTTATGAGGGTTTCTGCCTCCATCACCCTTTCAGGCAGTGAGTTCCAGATTCCCACCATCCTTTGGGTGAAAAGATTCTTCCTCACATCCTCTCTAAACCTCCTGCCCCTTACTTTAAATCTATGCCTCCTGGTTATTAACCCCTCCACCAAGGGGAAAAGTTCCTTCCTATCTACCCTATCTATGCCCTTCATAATTTTATACACCTCAATCATGCCCTCCCTCAATCTCCTCTGCTCCAGGGAAAATAACCCCAGTCTATCCAATCTCTCTTCATAACTAAAACTCCCCAGCCCAGGCAACATCCTGGTAAATCTCCTCTGCACTCTCTCTAGTGCAATCACATCCTTCCTATAATGCGGATTCCAAAACTGCACGCAATACTCTAGCTGTGGCCTAACCAGCGTTTTATACAGTTCCAGCATAACTTCCCTGCTCTTTGTATTCTATGCCTCTGCAAACAAAGGCAAATGTCTGATATGCCTCCTTAACCACCTTATCTACTTGTCCCGCTACGTTAAAGGACTGGTGGACCTGCACACCAAGGTCCCTCTGATCCTTGGTACTTCCCAGGGTCCTACCATTCATTGTGTATTCCCATGCCTTGTTTGTCCTGCCCAATGCATCACCTCACACTTATCCGGATTAAATTACATTTGCCACTGATCAACCCATCTGACCAGCCCGTCTATATCCTCCTGTAATCTAAGGCTATCCTCCTCACTATCTACCACCCCACCAATTTTCGTGTCATCTGCGAACTTACTGATCAACCCTCCTACATTCAAGTTTAAATCGTTTGTATATACCACAAACAGCAAAGGATCCAACACCGATCCCTTTGGAACCCCACTGGACACAGGCATCCAGTCACAAAAACACCCCTCGACCATCACCCTCTGTTTCCTGCCACTCAGCCAATTCTGGATCCAATTTGGCAAATTCAGTGGGACAGGACATACCCTGGGATGGTGATGGTGGTGTCTGGGACATATTCTGTAAGGTATGATTCCATGAGGATGATTATGTCAGAGTGTTGCTTGATTAGTCTGTGAAGACAGCTCTCCCAATTTTGGCACTAGCCCCCAGATGTTAGTAAGGAGGACTTTGCAGGGTCGACAGGGCTGAGATTGCCGTTGTTGTTTCCGGTGCCTAGATAGATGCTGGGTGGTCCGTCCAGTTTCATTCCTTTTTTGTGACTGTGTAGCAGTTTGTTACAACTGCGTGGCTTGGTAGGCCACTTCAGTGGGCTTGTAAGAGTCAACCGCATTGCAGTGGGTGTAGAATCACGTGTAGGCCAGACCAGGTATGGACAACAGATTTCCTTCCCTAAAGGGCATTAGCGAACCAGATGGGTTTTCACAACAATCAACAATGGTTTCATAGTCATTGTTAGACATTTAATTCCAGATTTTTATTAAATTCAGATTCCACCACCTGCCAGGACCCTGCACTCGCATCCAAGACTGAATAGTATTTAGCATCTTTTACAGTAGGCAGCTGGTAATGCTCTCTTTATACTGCCTGGTTTAGGTCTCTGGGATCCAGACAGACTCAGATTTTATCAGATTCCTATCTGATTTTTCTACAATTACAATTGGATTAACCCACTTTGTCGGTTCTTCAATTTTCTTAATGATGTGAAGTTTCTCCATTCTGTCCAACTCTGCTTTCAGTCGGTCTTTCAGCATTACTGGTATTTTCCTGGGCTGGTGTAGTTTGGGTGTCAGTTTTGTCAATCTTGATGGTGTGTTCTCCTTTTAGGCAACCAATCCCCTGGAATACAGCATTATACTCACTCAGGATGTCATCAGTGGTAACAGTCATTATTCTCTTGATTAGCTTCAGATTTTCACAAGCTTTGATTCTGAGAATGGGTTTTGCATCTGTTTTCACCACTATGAATGGAAGTGCTTGAGACTGTTTCTTGTAATTCACTTTAAGTGTGCACTTGCCGTCAACAGCAATTTTTTCACCTATATAAGTAGACAGCTTCATTTGTGTTTTCATTAGCTGTTTTTCTTTGCTTATCTTATGATACAGGCTTATGGGAATGACATTTGCTTCTGCACCTGTGTCAGGCTTGAAATTCACCATCATGTTGGCAATTTTTAAATCAACCTTCCATCCGTCTTCTTTGGAATTTGCTGTTTCTGCATCAACGAAAAGTTCTGTTTCAGTGTTGGTGTCAATCATGTGCACTTTCTTCGATTTATACATCTTAGCGAAGTGACTTAGTTTATCACAGTTCTTACACTGCTTCCCGTAGGCTGGACAGCTGCGTGATAAATGCTTTGTTCTGTATCAGCTGTATTTAAATGTTTTAATAGCAGTTTTGTTCCTTTTACATTTAGATGTCTATTTGTTCTCTCTCAGGGCTGTTTCTGTTTAACTGCATCTAACTGCTTGACTATGTGCGGCTTATCATCTTCTGTCATCTGGTTAATCTGGCATTTTGTTGTCTCTGCCACTCTGCAGATATTTATTGTTTTCTCCAGCGTGAGTTCGGCTTCTCTCAAAAGCCATTATTTCAGAGTGTCATTTGCGATCCGCAAATTATTCTATCTTGGAGGAGTGATTTTTAAAGCTCTCCAAATTCACACAATTTAGCTCGTTTTCTCAGCTCAGTTACATCCTCACCAATGTTGTCACTGCCTTGCATGCACGTTAAAAAAAAACAGTATCTTTCATGCGTGATGTTTTTCTTAGAGCTGCAATAGGCTTCGAATTTTTCCAATTCTTTCAAGTTGTTTTGTTTCTCACCACTGTCAAACGTGAATGTGTTTTCGACTTCTAGGGCTGCTTCACCTGCTACGTGAAGAAAGATGGAAGAGTGTACCCGAGGGTCTTTTTTTAATCACTGCCCGTCTCTGTGAGGTGCAGCTCGAATCGCTGCCAGAACCTCCTCCAGTTTTTGGCAAGATTTCCCTCCAAGCTGAGCTCTGTCGGTGGTTTCAGAACCTCCATTGTTGCATTTAGTTTACTTCTGACACCATGTCTTCTTTTTTCAGTAATGCACACAGGCAGTCAACATTGTAGCTAAGCTCACTTTATTGATAGCACATTTCCCTAACATGAACATATACCTGCAGTAACTGAATCCTATCAACAAGACAGGCTCCAACATGTGCTATCTGACCTTCAACTCCCAGGTCAGGTCATACCATATCTGGTACTGAGTACAGTATAGTATCTAATACCAGAGTCTGGGAAGATTGTCCTGCAGTCAGCATCGCGGCGAAGATGTCTGGGAAGCATGTCCTGCAGTCAGTTCTTGTTGAAAATAACAAGAGTGACATCACAAGACAGCGCGAGAGAGCAGCGGAGAGTTCAGAACCAGTGTGAGTGCGAGAAAACTTCAAAAAGCGACGTCAACACAAAGGTGAGAGCCGATTGGTGAGTAGTGGGTAAGTGTTTTTCTCCAGTTTAAAACAGATTAAGCTAAAGAAAGGTAAGCGTCTAGTTTTTACTCAAAGTACATAAATAATTTAACTTTTTTTTTTACTGTTTTTAACTTAAGGTGTTTTTTTTTCAACTAGAGGCATGGCAAGGCAGCTCAGTCCCGTGTTATGTACCGTCTGCAACATGTGGGAAGTCCTAGACGCTCCTTAAGCTCTGACCAACCATGTGCGAAGGAAGTGTCACCAGCTGCAGCTACTTGAGCTCCGGGTTTCGGAGCTTGAGCGGCAGCTGGAGGCACTGAGGTGCATCCGCGAGGCTGAGAGTTTCGTGGATAGCACGTTTTTAGACGTGGTCACCCCCACAGCTTATAGAAGTGCAGACAGAGCGGGAATGGGTGACCATCAGTCAGAAGAAAGGTGTCAGGCAGGTAGTCAGGAAATCCCCAGGGTGCATCTCGCTTGAGAACTGCTTTTCTGTCTTGGAAAACGGTGAGATTGATGGTTCCTTTGGGGAGTGGAGACACGGTTATGGCACTGTGAGTGGTTCAGCTGCACTGGTGGTAGGAGACTCGATAGTAAGGGGAACAGACAGGCGCTTCTGTGGCCGTAGACGTGACTCCAGGATGGAATGTTGCCTCCCTGGCGCCAGGGTCAAGAATGTCACTAAACGGCTACAGGACATTCTAAAGGGAAAGAGCAAACAGGCAGATCGTGGTACACATTGGTACCATCGACAGAGATAGAAAGAGGGATGAGGTCCTGCAAGCAGAATTTAGGGAGCCAGGAAACAGATTAAAAATCAGGACCTCAAAGGTAATAATCTCTGGATTACTTCCAATGCCACGCGTTAGTGAGTATAGAAATAGGAGGTTAGTCCAGATTAATGCATTGCTGGAGAGATGGTGCAGGAGGGAGGACTTTAGATTTCTGGGAGATTGGGATCGGTTCGGGGGGCAGTGCAACCTGTACAAGGTGGACAAGGCTGCACACCTGAACCAGAATGGGACCAACACCCTTGCGGGGAGGTTTGCTAGTGCTAGTGGGGAGGGTTTAAACTAACTTGGCAGGGGGATGGGATCCAGCGAGGAGGTTCAACAGGGGGAGATGCACAGCCAAAATTAGAAGAGAGAGCAAGTGAGCCTCGAAGGTGTAGAAATTATAGGCCAGTTAAGGCACAAGGGAGTTTGGCAAGGTTGGATGGTATTTATTTTAATGCAAGGATGAATGAGACAGGTGAGTTGAGGGCACAAATTAACACATGGAAGTATGTTGTCATCGCTGTCAAGAGACATGGTTGAGAGAGGGCAAGATTGGCAGCTTAATATTCCAGGATATAGGGTCATCAGGCGAGACAGGGAAGGAGGTAAAAGCAGAGAGGCTATCACAATATTGATCAAGGAATTAATTACAGCAGTAAAGAGGGGTTACATCTTAGAAGACTCCTCAAATGAAGCCATATGGGTAGGACTTAAAAACAAAAAAGGAGCAATCACAATTGCTGGGAGTGTACTATAGGCTCCCAAACAGTCAGAGAGAAATAGGAGAGCAGATATGTAGGCAAATTTCAGAGAAGTGTAAAAACATTAGGGTAGTAATAGTGGGGGATTTCAACTTCCCCAACATTAACTGGGTTAGTCATACTGTGATAGGTTTAGAGGGAGCGGAATTCTTAAAATGCATCCAGGAGACCTTTTCAAGCCAGTATATAGAAGGTCCTACAAGAGACGGGGCAGTCCTGGAACTTAATTTTAGGGAATGAAACTGGGCAAGCGGTAGAGGTATCAGTGGGGGAGCATTTTGCAGATAGTGATCATAACGCCATTAGAGTCAAGGTTGTTGTGGAAAAGGACAAGGATGGGCCTGAAGTCAGAGTTCGAAATTGGGGGGAGGCCGATTTTAATAAGATCAGATATAATTTGACCAGAGTGGACTGGGAGCAGCTACTTTTAGGTAAATCTGCATCAGAGCAGTGGGACTCATTCAAGGAGGAAATAGGGAGAGTACAGGGCCAACATATTCCAGTAAAGACAAAGGGCAGGACTAACAAATCCAGGGAACGCTGGATGCCGAGAGATATACACAGTTGGATAAAGGGAAATAGGGAGGCTTATGGCAAATACCGAGGGCTCAAAACAGAGGAAGCCCTAGAGGAGTATAGAATGTGTAGGGGGGAAACTTTAAAAAGAAATTAGGAGAACAAAAAGGGTGCATGAAAAAACATTGGCAGGTAAAATAAATGAAAATCCAAATTATTTTACAAATACATTAAGAGTAAAAGGATAACTCAGGAAAGAGTAGGGCCCATTAAGGGCCAGAGTGGTAATTTGTGTGTGGAGCCGGAAGACGTAGGTAGGGTTCAAAATGAATACTTTGTGTCGGTGTTCACAAATGAGAGGGATGACGTGGGTATGGAAATCAGGCTGAAAGACTGTGATATTACTAAAGAAATTAGCATAGAAAGGGAGGAGGTTCTAAGTGGTCTGGCAGGCTTAAAAGTAGATAAATCTCC
Source organism: Cetorhinus maximus (assembly GCF_964194155.1). Lineage (NCBI taxonomy): Eukaryota > Metazoa > Chordata > Chondrichthyes > Lamniformes > Cetorhinidae > Cetorhinus > Cetorhinus maximus. The sequence goes on from NC_135879.1 coordinate 88,174,477, forward strand.
AGGCCTGGATGAAATATATCCCAGGCTGTTCAGTGAGGCAAGGGAGGGGATAGCAGGGGCACTGACAATAATTTTCAATACCTCTCTGGCCACTGGAGAGGTGCCAGAGGACTGGAGGACAGCCAATGTGGTACCGTTATTCAAGAAGGGAGGAAAGGATAAACCAGGGAACTACAGGCCAGTCAGTCTAACCTCAGTGGTGGGGAAACTATTCGAAGCAATTCTGAGGGACAGAATTAATCTACACTTGGAGAGGCAGGGATTAACCAAGGACAGTCAGCAGGGTTTTGTTAAGGGGAGATCATGTCTGACCAATTTGAGTGAATTTTTCAAAGAGGTGACCAGGTGAGTAGATGAGGGCAATGCATTTGACGTAGTCTACTTGGACTTCAGCAAGGCTTTTGATAAAGTCCCGCATGGGAGACTGATAACGAAGGTAAGAGCCCATGGGATCCAAGTCAATTTGCCAAATTGGATCCAGAATTGGCTGAGTGGCAGGAAGCAGAGGGTGATGGTTGAGGGGTGTTTTTGTGACTGGATGCCTGTGTCCAGTGGGGTTCCACAGGGATCGCTGTTGGGTCCCTTGCTGTTTGTCGTATATATAAACGATTTAGACTTGAATGTAGGAGGGTTGATCAGTAAGTTCGCAGATGACACGAAAATTGGTGGGGTGGTAAATAGTGAGAAGGATAGCCTTAGATTACAGGAGAGTATAGATGGGCTGGTCAGATGGGCTGATCAGTGGCAAATGTAATTTAATCCGGATAAGTGTGAGGTGATGTACTTGGGCAGGACAAACAAGGCGCGGGAATACACAATGAATGGTGGGACCCTGGGAAGTACCGAGAGTCAGGGGGACCTTGGTGTGCATGTCCACCGGTCCCTTAAGGTAGCGGAGCAGGTAGATAAGGTGGTTAAGAAGGCATATGGGATACTTGCCTTTATTTGCAGAGGCATAGAATACAAAGAGCAGGGAAGTTATGCTGGAACTGTATAAAACGCTGGTTAGGCCACAGCTAGAATATTGTGTGCAGTTCTGGAATCCACATTAGAGGAAGGATGTGATTGCACTAGAGAGAGTGCAGAGGAGATTTACCAGGATGTTGCCTGGGCTGGAGAGTTTTAGTTATGAGGAAAGATTGGATAGACTGGGGTTATTTTCCCTGGAGCAGAGGAGATTGAGGGAGGGCATGATTGAGGTGTATAAAATTATGAGGGGCATAGATAGGGTAGATAGGAAGGAACTTTTCCCCTTGGTGGGGGATCAATAACCAGAGGGCATAGATTTAAGGTAAGAGGTTTAGAGGGGATGTGAGGAAGAATTTTTTCACCCAGAGGGTGGTGGGAATCTGGAACTCACTGCCTGAAAGGGTAGTAGAGACAGAAACCCTCACAACATTAAAGAAGTATTTGGATGTGCACTTGCGATGCCATGGCATACAAGGCTATGGGCCTAGTGCTGGAGAATGGGATTATAATAGTTCAGTACTTGTTTGACCAGCAGACACAACGGGCCGAAGGGCCTTTTTCTGTGCTGTAGACCCCCATGACTCTTTGACTGTAACCACAATCAACTATTATCATGCCAGAATTACCTGGAAAAACTCAGCAAGTCTGGCAGCATCGGTGGAGAAGAAATCAGTCAACGTTTCGAGCCCTCATGGCCCTTCAGCAGAACTGAAGCATAGTTTCAACAAGGGAGAAATATAAATTGGTTTAAGGTGGGTGGGGGGGAAGAGACACATTGAGGGTGTGGTGTGAGCAGATAATCAAAAGATGTCAGAGACAAAAGGGTCAAAGAGGTGTTGAAGGTGGTGGTCTTTGTCTGAGAAAAGTGCTAATTAAGAATGCAAGACAGGATATTCAAAGTACAGCTCTAGTGGGGGTGGGGTGGAAAGACTAAAGGTTTTAGTTTTAGATTTAAAAATAATGGAAATAGGTGGGGAAAGAAGAATCTATATAAATTATTGAAAAAAAGGCGGGTGGGGGGGGAAAAGAAACGGGGTGGGGATGGGGGGAGGGGGAGTTTAAGATCTAAAGTTGTTGAATTCAATATTCAGCCCAGAAGGCTGTAAAGTGCCTAGTCGGAAGATGAGGTGCTGTTCCTCCAGTTTGCGTTGGGCTTCACTGGAACAATGCAGCAAGCCAAGGACAGACATGTGGGCAAGAGAACAGGGTGGAGTGTTAAAATGGCAAGCGACAGGGAGGTTTGGGTCTTTCTTGCGGACAGACCGCAGGTGTTCCGCAAAACGGTCGCCCAGTTTGCGTTTGGTCTCTCCAATGTAGAGGAGACCGCATTGGGAGCAACGAATGCAGTAGACTAAGTTAGGGGAAATGCAAGTGAAATGCTGCTTCACTTGAAAGGAGTGTTTGGGCCCTTGGACGGTGAGGAGAGAGGAAGTGAAGGGGCAGGTGTTGCATCTTCTGCGTGGGCATGGGGAGGTGCCATAAGTGGGGGTTGAGGAGTAGGGGGTGATGGAGGAGTGGACCAGGGTGTCCTATTTCCATTATTTTTAAATCTAAAACTAAAACCTTTAGTCTTTCCACCCCAACCCCACTAGAGCTGTACTTTGAATATCCTGTCTTGCATTCTTAATTAGCACTTTTCTCAGACAAAGACCACTACCTTCAACACCTCTTTGACCCTTTTGTCTCTGACATCTTTTGATTATCTGCTCACACCACACCCTCAATGTGTCTCTTCCCCCCCACCCACCTTAAACCAATTTATATTTCTCCCTTGTTGAAACTATGCTTCAGTTCTGCTGAAGGGCCATGAGGGCTCGAAACGTTGACTGATTTCTTCTCCGCCGATGCTGCCAGACTTGCTGAGTTTTTCCAGGTAATTCTGTTTTTATTTTGTTTTGGAATTCCAGCATCCGCAGTAGCTTTTAGCTTTTTGTTATTATCATTCCAGTACAGATGAGGCTGCTGTCTCTCAAGGCTAGACACAGCAGCATTTGCAGGGTCATCTCAGGAACTATCACAGGTAGGTACAAAGCAATTGAATCCCAAATTGCTTCTCACACTTGCACCTCTGACTGAGGTCTAACTTAGAAGGGACACGTAATACACAAGCAGCAAAGGGGAAACACCTTTATTAGCACCTAAGCACCATAGGGAAATATATTAACATCACTGACTCAAGATACAAAGTCAGGGAATGAATTGTTTGCACAGCACTTGAGCTTTGTGTCTCTTTCTGATAATGTAGAATAAATAGAAACACAAGGGATTATAGCCAGTTAGTTAAGGGAGCGCAAAGGATGGCAATGCAAAAGCACACTTTCTCTGCAGCACAGGATCCTTAAAGGCACTTAGCTGAATGTCTCGGATGAGTAACTGGCACACCAATTATCTTGGCTGGGCTGGGGTTTCTACAGACATTTTTTCAGTCAGTATCCACATCTATTTTTAGCCCTCATCATGACATTTCCTCCACCTCCATGGTTAAAGTTTTTTGGTAGAGCAAAATTATGTAGCTGAGTCTTGGAGGCCCTGGTGCAATTGTACTATATATGAAGTACTGCTTCAAGGTAGGATCATAGAATTTTAAAACACAAGATGACGATTCAGTCCAACATGTATGCGCTGGCTCCAAAATAACTATGCACTGAATTCAACCCCCTTACCATTTGTCGATATACCCCCCCAAATTTTTATTTTTCAATACTTACACAGCTTCTATCACTGTTTCTGACACAATACTCAAGGCCATTAAAACCTGGTGTAAAAAAAATTCTCCTAATCTCTCCCTCCATTTTTTAAATTGGATTTAGTGTCATCTAGTTGATAACTCATTGATCAATAGAAATAGTTTGCTCCTCATTGTTAAGAAAACCCCTCAAAATTTTGACTACCTTTATCTGAGCTCCTCTTAACCTTCTATGTTCCAATAGAAATAAGTGCAGTTTTTCTTATCCCTCTTCATACCTAAAACCTCTTTCATTCCAGGTATGATTCTGGTTGCTGTCCAGGCCTTGTTGCTGAGCTTTGTTTCTGCAATGTGACTGCCATGAACACTGTCACCCACATGCTGGATGTTGATCAGCAATCTCATTAACCAGGGCTAAAGCAGCAGCCTTGATCTCCAAGGAACCATCCTTCCAATAGCTCTTTGCCTTCAATTAAGCCTTGCATATACAATGATCTTAAAATGAAAGCATCATAGCATGAAATGCTGCCTGGAAACTGGACACTTGACCTGCATAGTAAAATATTAATGCTTAGTGACCAGCTACATCAAGGTGAAGCAGAAACTCTTTTTGTCCATAGAAGCCACTACACTGTGCCTTTGGGGTCTGAATGGCCAATTGGCTACCATTAGCAACTCTGTACCTTGGAAAATCCAGTGGTGTCATAAAATTGGGCAGCCCTACCATGCTTCCATTACTGTTCAGTGAGAAGAGATGGAACGGTTGGCCCTGCAGAACAATGCAACAAAGACCTGTTCTGTGCACAGGAAATAGGCAGGTGGTGGAAATATCTTCTGTGGCAGCCTGAAAGGAGCAGAGGCCACATTGGTGCTAATTAGCTGTAGATCTCTTTGAAGCAATTTGCTACAGAGTAGGGTGTTTTCCTCACGTTCCCCCTCATTAACAGCAAAACAAATTATCTGGTCATTTCTCTCAACCGCACTCTGCAAATTGGCCACAATGTTTTGCCTAAAAAACAAGTGAGAACACTTCAAAAGTTTATTTGACCACGAACCACTCTCAGCTGCCCTGAAGATGTAAAAGCCACTACACAAATGCACATTTGTTCTTCCATTAAATCTGGTGAGAGAGAAATAAACCAAAAGCAATTCTCATAGCTTCCAATTGAATTGCATTAAGAAAGAAAAGTATGGAGTTGAGAACTTGGCTGCCTTCCAATGCCCATTAAATAGGCAAGACTGGCAAACGACAAAATGAGGTGCAAGAATTCAAGAAATTTGCAGGCTTGCCCCTAACAGTTTATATACAATTACAGAGATTACAGTGATAAAGAGGGGTGTACACATGGAGGGATTTGAAAACAAGGATGAGCATTTTAAGATCAAAATATTGCTCGACAATGTAGGTCAGTGAGCACAGGGGTGATAGGGAAACAAGGCTCAGTGAGAGTTAGGACATGGGCAGAGATTTGGAAGACAAAGTTTGCAGAGGTAGAATGTGGGAGACCAGCCAGGCATGTGTTGGAATAGTCAAGCCTAGAGATAACAAAGGCATGAATGAGGGTTTCAGCCAAGGGATGAGAGAGGGGTGGAGTCAGGCACAGTTATAGGAGATGGAAATAGAGAGTCTTGGCGATGGCGCAAATGAGGCATAAGCACATCTTGGGGTTGAATGTAACACCAAGGTTGCAAACAGACTCATTTAATCCAAAACAAAAACAGAATTACCTGGAAAAACTCGGCAGGTCTGGCAGCATCGGTGGAGAAGAAAAGAGTCGACGTTTCGAGTTCACATGACCCTTCAACATTTAATCCAAGACTGTTGTCAGGCAGATGGAAACAGTCAGTAGCTAGGGAATGGGGTTTGGAGCAGGAACCAAAAGCAATGGCATCAGTTTTCCCAATACTTAACTGAGAATTAAATGTAATTAAGCTTTCACACGGAACCATCGGCAAGCAACCAGATCAGAAAACTTGCATGGGGCATTAAGAGACTGTGAAGGGTACTGGTTCTCAAACTCTCAGTTTCTTAACCACCACACACAATTTTGACCAGCTAAAGCATTTTTACTTGCAAGAATTTCCAGGTTCAATGAGACCAGAAGGTCTTGAGGTGACAGGAGTTACCTGATCCCAGCAAGCTAACAGAAATCTACAGCAGCACAGCTGAAATGAGCTTGTTTGATCCCGGCCATTTATTGAATGAGCTGAACTGTCTCACACAGGTAAGTGAATAAGAGGCATCTGATCCAAAAAGTTTCAGCAAAGGGTGCAGTGAGTTGACTAATATCTATGAGTAGTTTGATCTTTCAACATCTGAGATTTCAGTTCATTATAATGAACTATTTCAAAATAAAATTAAAAAGGAAAGTGCTGGAAATCTGAAATAAAAGCATAAAATGTTGGAAACAGAGGGGAGCCCAGTCAGCATCAGTAACGTGGAAAGACAGGACTGCGACATTTCAAGACTGTACCCGTTACCAGACATCTGACAACATCTAGATGTTTGGGGTGGGGGATATTTTTTGATTGTTCAGTAACAGAATTTAAACTTTCGAGCAGAAAAGCGTTTGTGGCAGAAGTGGATGTGGACAGAGTTATGTGTGTGTGTGAGATCCCCAGCAGGCTGAGCTTTGTGGGAGTGAGAGCCCTGAGCTCAATACGTGGCACTCAGGCGAGCAGTTCGAAACAGCAACCAGCCAGTCCGTGTCCAATAAAAGTTATCAAATCTTCCAAAAAGGAAAGGCAGACGGAAATCTTGACAAGGGGCATTATTTCCTTTTTCGTGCTACGGAAGGCAAAACTTTAAAAAAAAAGAAACACAAAAACGAACCTTTTTTACTCGTCTGGCAGTGTAGAGCCCGATACCTTCTTGCACTTTGGACGGCTTCAAGGAGAATCGATCGGGTACATACATACCGAGCATTTTCCCGGGCGGCCCGAGGCCGCTCACCGAGCGGGAAGCCCTCAGTCCAGAGGTGGCCTCTGAGAAGTTGCTCTCCTCCCCGCCTCGGCTGCCATGTTAGCGCTGGGATGCCCTGCGGACGCCAGCGCTCTGATTGGTCCAGCGATTTACTCAAACACTCTCCCCACAAAGCGGAGCCTTCAAGAAAGTTTTAAGCACCAGCTCCGCAATAAAGGTCTCTTTTACTAAATTAAATTTTTTTTATTTTTTTTTTAAAAAAGGGCCCCGGAAATCACGATGAACCCAGTTAATTTGCAACAGGGCTGAGGAAAGATTGTGCGGGAAAGGGTGGCTTTGTAAACAGACTGTTCCATGTGAATGTTTAAACGCGGTATGTAAAGCATTAATGTCAAAATACTCATTTTCTTTTTGTTTGTTGCTTCACGCATCAAGAAGGTATGTTTGTTTACCACGAGAGTATGGGAGACCAAACTTTACCAGGTTTATAAAAGATAAAAGAGATCTCAATTTGTCTGTCACCTCATTGTGATAACATGAAATAAGAGTCAGAAATAGACCCAAGAAGCCGAATCAGTCTCAAGGTACAAGTGTCAATCATTGTGGGTTATATCACCAGTTAACCTAAGGATCAGTGTCCAGAGAACTTGCCCCCTCCTTGATGCCCTGCAATGTTTACACATCGCACTCCAGCTTGATAAATCTTAGCTGCAATTCCTCAGGATTGCAGACTGCAGATATGGTCGCAATGCTCTCCACGAACTCCCACAGGCTACAGTTGCAGCATGTCACCTGCACTAGTCCCCAGAGGAACAGGGGAGAGTTTCCTTCTTTTTGGTGACAGCTTACATAACGTTTCCACCCTTACATAACGTTTCCACCCTTACATAGCGTTGCTTTATTTATTTAATTAATTAGTCTATGCGTTCAATCATTAGTTTTTTACTTGATCTAGTTGAAGTCATAGGTAGAGTAAATTAAATATTAATTAAATTAGAGTAAATTAAATTAAATAGAGTAAATTAAATAACGTCAACTCTTTTCTTCTCCGCCGATGCTGCCAGACCTGCTGAGTTTTTCCAGGTAATTCTGTTTTTGTTTTGGATTTCCAGCATCCGCAGTAGTTTTTTGTTTTTAAATTAAATATTTACCTGTTACAGAGACAATGACAATTATTGGAGGTAAAAACCAGCACCTGTTCCTCTCTGAATTTCCACTTGTATTAAAGGGGGGAGGCAATGGTGTAGTGGTATTGTCACTGGACACGTAATGCTCTGTTTATGTAGTGGTATTGTCACTGGACGAGTAATGTTCGAAGCCCGCCACGGCAGATGGCAATAAAAAATCTGGAATTAGAGGTCTAATAATCATGAAACCACTGTTGACTGTTATAAAAACCCAAGGAAATCTGTCTGGCCTACATATGCAATGTGGTTGTCTCTTACATGCCCCCCTGACACTCAGCTGTCACAAAAAAAAGGAATCTCTACCCTGTTCCCCCTCCTCTAGGGGCTAGTGCCAAAAGTGGGAGAGCTGGCTCACAGACTAGACAAGATGAGACATAGCCATCCTCATGGAATCATACCTTACAGATAACGTCCCAAACACCACCATCTCTGGGTATGCCTTGTCCCACCAGCAGGATAGTAGTTAGTGCAGTAAGCCTACCTGAGCATAGTCCAGCCAAGTATCAAAGAATCAGGAAGAGGACTCAGGACAGGACAGAGATAGGAGGTGCTAGGGTAGGAGGGAAGCCACGCAGGCAGGCTAGCGGTAACAAAGCCACGCAGGGAGGCCAGACCACTACCCAAAATAGGAGGCGGAGCCGTGCTGGTAGGCTACAGTTTGAAATATAACCATAACCAACGCCGCACAGGAGGGCCAGACCCCAGTTAAGAGGAGGTGGAGCCGTGCTGGCGGGTTATGGTTTGAAATAAACCCTAGCCAAAGCCACACAGGGAGGCCAGACTCCAGTGAAATAAGTGAAACCGCACATTCCGCAAGTAACTAAGTTGTTAAGGCCGCGCGAACGTACTGCGCAGAGATAGACGGGAATAAGAACAGAGTGCCGTCAGGGAAACAGAATAGTGCTATGGAACTCGAATGGGGAACCGCGGACTCCATTACAAGGTTCATAGCAGAACAACAGTCAAGATTAATCACAAAAATGCAGAAAGTGGGGTGGAATCCACAGGGAACCCCTGGGGAACAAAAAGTGGTGGGTAGAACAGAAAAAGGATAAGGAAAAGAAAGGGGTGATGGTTATTATTACCTTGTATATTTGATCTAAGTTACAAGAGCTGCTTGTGCTGAAGAGAGAAAGAGAGAAAAGTGGGGTACCCCTAGGGAGTTAATAAGCACTGACAGGCAGGAGCAGGGGAAATGTGAGCTTTCGTCAGTTTGATGGTCCCTATTGGTGGAGCCTTCAAGATCCCTTTATTTCCCCCACTGCTATTTGAAGTTTCGTTTATAATATGAGAGTTTTAAGTCGTTAAGTTAAGGATACAGGAAAAAAATACAAACCTCTAAATAAATGTTTGTTTCTGTGCAAGGAAGCATTTGTATGTGAGCTTTAATGTGTTTTCTAACGTAAATTGTCATTTGTGTGTGTAGTTCAGCACTTTAGGGTTGAAAGCCCCATGTTAGATTAAAGGAAAAGTATACTAAAACATTCCAAAGTTTTGAGTATAAGGTTTGAGTTGAGATTTCTGGCAAGAAAAAATCGCAATTTGAAGGTATCACAAAGCTAACCAGGGTTAGATGAACCAACCTTTGTACCACCCCCTTACAGACTAGTATCACCAACCTCCAAGCTGATTGGGGTTGATACATACGAGTTGCATTAACTCATACAAGTTAGTATTCTAAAATTCTGAGGGAAAAAAAATAACCTGAAATTCAAAAGGATTCTAGGAAAACCAAAAGACATAAACACATGGTCTAGGTGGTTCCAATGGATAAAAAGGGGTTTATTTTGTAGAGATGAATTAAATATGAAAGGAAATCTGCATCCCAATAGTACTGTAATTTGAATTTGGGACAATCTTGAGATGTAAAGTGCAGTGTAATTTAACAGGTTACTTTGAATAACAAGGATGCCATCCAAAGGCAAAGAATGTGTCGATAAACATATGGGACTTATAACTTGGATACAAATCAATACACATTAAAAAGAGGTAGTTTTAATTTTGATAGCATAAATTACATTTCTTACAAAGTTTAAAATTTTGAGGTTTGGTTCGTAATAAAGTTCTCAAAAGGGAATTTTCATTTTAAAAGGTTTGACAACAATTGGCACTAATTCAAATGCTGCAAGCTTTTGTATTTGTAAATCTGTTCCCAAAATATGAAGCTAAGTTCAAGACCTTGACAAAGTTTGGCAGAAATCCAATTTTTGGCCGAGTTAATGAATCTGGGATAATTCTAAAAGAAACGGGTCAGACACAATTTAGTGGGTTACTTTTGAGACAATAAAATGTTGTTTGAGAAGAAGATAAGGAACATGTCAATGCCTGATTTCTGTTTTTAAAACTGTTATGAGAATATTTTATTTATTTTAAAATCTCTCCAGGCAACCTGAACAAGATAAGATGGTAGCTGTTGCATGTGTAAAATGTTATGAGGCAAATAGGAGAAAGAGTTAGGGAAAGAGGACACAATATACAAACATTTTTTAAGGGAAGTGAATTTGATAATCTAGCCATCAACTGAGGCATTGGAAACACACAGGGGGAGATAAGCAAGGATCTAGAGACAGAGATCCTCGTTGACATGGAGTAGTTAATATGGCCTAAAGAGCAGGGAAACATTATAAATGATCAAGACAATAGAGAAACTGACATCAAGAGAATCTTAGGATGATCATAGTCAGGGGGGGAAAAAAACTTAGAGGTAAAACTATGTGGCATCTGTAGTTCAGGAATTGAAATGTAAGGAGAAATAATACTTAACAACAATTTATCACAAGATGGATACAGGTAAAGCGAAAGCTGGAAAGGGGCTAAATAGATGTATTACTGATTGTATTAATGTGCCTGCGAGCTACGAAAAGTAAGACCACAGGATTAACACTATGATGACAGACAGAGTTAAGCGGCTCACAGAGAGAACCATCACTGGAAGTGAAGATACTGAGCCATTCAAAGATAGGCTAAGAAGGTACATTGTAGAGTTGTGTCGGCAGTTTAGGAATTGAGGTCCGACATGGGACAGCAGCAGTAGACTGTAGGCTGGAAGGAGTGGAGGGTGCCTATCCAGATGGATTCAGATCAGGGAACTAACTCATTTCACAAGAAGAGTCATTGAAGAAATGGATACATTTAAATATAAACAGAAATTCCACATTCCCTACCAGCCACAGAGCTCGGGGATGGTAGAAAGGATGAACTGGATATTAAAAAAACATCAATCACAAAAGCAATTCAAGAGACAGGGAACAGCCCAATATTCTAATGCGCCTTAGGGCTACCCCAAGCAGGACCACCGGGTTCACCCCATTTAAACTAATGACAGGGAGAGCAATGCAGCTACCTGAGGGAACCATAGTAGCAGTGGGAGATGTAGGACCACTAAAAGGAAGGATGCAAGACTATGTGAGGGAAATAAGTAAGCAATTGCATGAGTTAAGGAAGGAAGTCAGAGACCAACAGGTGATAGTCAAGGTGAGCTCAGAATGAAGAGGCATGGACCATACGAGGTAATTATGACAGGTGATACGTGTGCATTTGTTGATATGAAAACGGGAAGTAAATGGAGGCATTACACACAGTTAAAGATACATGACAATTGACCAAGCGATATCCCGGAGAACGGGAGCCAATGTTAATGTCTACACAGATCTACGATCCTGGTCGTGGGCGTATCAGTACTGGCAACAAGGTCGGGGATCATCACTGCTCATCCCACACCGCAGGAGGAACTTTGGTACAGCGTAGACAGTGCTGAATGCGACATGCAACAGGGAATGATAAATGTAACAGTAGGAGAACAAGTGCTTTTGAATTGTAGTAAGGGTTTGCTTCAGATCGGGCGTGGGAGGTCTACCCAAAAGAGAAGGTTAGTACCACTACCCAGCCACCTCCTACGTCTACTTCCACAGTCCGAGTAGAGATAATTGAAGCCTCTCAAACCACACCGACTGACCCACCTTGTCCAACTATGTATCCAGGACCGACGAATGGTTTGGTACTGGTTAATCAGAAGTTTTGACGCTGCCACGATATTCAATAAAGGGACATCAATAGTTAATTCCATCGATCTAACAACTGTTGCTGAAGAATTAGCCAGGCAATCACAAGAAGTATTGCTTACATCCTGCCGACTACGCCAAACTGTTGTGGACACTTTGACAAATGGACCACAGGAGTCCCAGGTACAGGTCACGATCGTTTATTCGAGCAATTGCAAGGAGAGAACCATCCCAATGCAGCTTGAGATAGCATTTTGCTAAATTACAAGTGTTCAACATATTTATACATCACTGGTCACATACAAGAACAGTTTCCAGATTCCAATCTTGTCAACATATAGGTTTACATTAAATAGACATCTCTGGTAACAGGTACATGCATTGTATATCCCTATTTTCACCCAAGCAGAGACCTTCCCTCCCATCTAAGCTGGGACCATCTGTCCTTCCCCTATCTGTTGACGAGCACACTTAATCTTGGTTGTTTTCCAACCTAAATCTCCAGTCTAACTCCCAGGACCTTGCTGGTGATTGCAAACCCTGAGGATGTACAAAGTTTGAGTGTATAAGGTTCATCTGGTTTAACTGTTTAATTGTTGATTTACTGGTTTGCGCTGGCCTGCCTGTAGATTCTAATTTAAGTAATTCATTCCCTTATAATGAATTCTCCCTTACCATAAATTCTCATTTACTTTCTTCCCCCTAACAGGCACAATGGTATACAGAGGGGAGGAAGTCCTCAACATTGATTCCAGACCCCATGAAGTCAAACAAGAGCAAGGAAACCTTGTGCTGATTACCACGTACCGCCCTCCCTCGAGTGATGAATCAGTGCTCCTCCATGTTGAACCCCACCTGGAGGAAGCACAAGGGTGCAGAATGTATTGTGGGTGGGGGACTTCAATGTCCATCACCAAGAATGGTGCGGTAGCACCATTGCTGACTGAGCCCTAAATGACATAGCTGCTAGACTGGGCCTGCTGCAGGTGGTGAGGGAAAAACATACTTCATCCTCACCAACCTGCATGCTGCAGATTCATCTGCATCGGTAGGAGTGACCACCGCACTGTCATTGTGGAGACAAAGTCCCACCTTCACACTGAAGATACCCTCCATCGTGTTGTGTGGCACTACCACCATGCTAAATGGGATAGATTTTGAACAGATCTAGTAACTCAAGACTGGGCATCCATGAGGTGCTGTGGGCCATCAGCAGCAGCAGAATTGTACTCAAACACAATCTGTAACCTCATGGCCCAGCATATCCCCTACTCTGCCATTATCATTAAGCCAGGGGATCAACCCAGGTTCAATGAAGAGTGCAGGAGGGCCTGCCAGGAGCAGCACCAAGCATACCTAAGCTATAACACAGGTCTACTTGTGTGCCAAACAGCATAAGCAACAAGTGATAGACAGAGCTAAGCGGTCCCACAACCAACAGATCAATTCTAAACTCTGCATCCTGCCACATCCAATCATGAATGATGCTGGACAATTAAACAACTCACTGGAGGAGGAGGCTCCACAAATATCACCATCCTCAATGATGGAGGAGCCCAGCACAGCAGTGCAAAAGATAAGGCTGAAGCATTCACAAAAATCTTCAGCCAGAAGTGCCGAGTGGATGAACCATCTTGGTTTCCTCCAGAGGTCCCCAGCATCACAGATACCAGTTTTCAGCCAATTAATTTCACTCCACGTGATATCAAGAAATGGCTGAAGGCAATGGATATTGCAAAGGCTATGGGCCCTGACAATATTCCGGCAATAGTACTGAAGACTTGTGCTCCAGAACTTGCCGCGCCCCTAGCCAAGCTGTTCCAATACAGCTACAACACTGGCATCTACCCAGCTTTGTGGAAAATTTCCCAGGCATGTCTTCTATAAAAAAAGCAGGACAAATCCAACCCAGCCAATTACCGCCCCATCAGTTTACTTTCCATCATCAGTAAAGAAATGGAAGGGGTCATCAACAGTGCTATCAAGCGGCACCTGCTTACTGATGCCCAGTTTGGGTCCTGCTAGGGCAACTCAGCTCCTGACCTCATTACAGCCTTGGTTCAGACATGGACAAAAAAGCTGAACTACCGAGGTGAGGTGAGAGTGACTGCCCTTGACATCAAGGCAGCATTTGACTGAGTGTGGCATCAAGGAGCCCTAGCAAAACTGGAGTCAATGGGAATCAGGGGGAAAACTCTCCACTGGTTGGAGTCATATCTAGCACAAAAGAAGATGGTTATGGTAGTTGGAGTTCAGTCATCTGAGCTCCAGGACATCACTGCAGGAGTTCCTCAGGGTAGTGTCCTCGGCCCAGCCATTTCAGCTGCTTCATCAATGACCTTCCTTCCATCATAAGGTCAGAAGTGGGGAAGTTTGCTGATGATTGCACAATGTTCAGTACTATTCGCGACTCCTCAGATACTGAAGCAACCCATTGCCAAATGCAGCAAAAGACATGGACAATATCCAGGCTTGGGCTGAAAGTGGCAAATAACATTCGGGCCACTCAGGTGTCAGGCAATACCCACCTCCAACAAGAAAGAATCCAACCATCGCCCCTTCATGTTCAATATCATTACCATCACTGAATCCCCCACTATCAGTATCCTGGGGGTTGCCATTGACCAGAAACTGAACTGGACTAACCATATAAATACTGTGGCTACAAGAGCAGGTCAGATGCTAGGAATTGTGTGACAAGTAACTCACCTCTTGACTCCCCAAAGCCTGTCCACCATCTACAAGGCACAAGTCAGGAGTGTCATGGAATACTCCCCAATTGCCTGGATGAGTGCAGTTCCCACAACACTCAAGAAGCTTGACACCATCCAGAACAAAGCAGCCCGCTTGATTGACACCACATCCACAAACATTCACTTCATCCACCACCGACGGACAGTAGCAACAGTGTGTACCATCTACAAGATGCACTGCAGGAATTCACCAAGGCTCCTTCGACAGCACCTTCCAAACCCACGACCACTGTCATCTAGAAGAGCAAGGGCAGCAGATAGATGGGAACACCACCACTTGGAAGTTCCCCTCCAAGTCACTCAACATCCTGACTTGGAAATATATCACCGGTCCTTCACTGTCGCTGGGTCAAAATCCTGGAACTCCCTTCCTAACAGCACTGTGGCTGTACCCACACCACATGGACTGCAGCAGTTCAAGAAGGCAACTCACCATCATCTTCTCAAGGGCAACTAGGGATGGGCAATAAATGCTGGCCCAGCCAGCGAAGCCCACATCCCATGAACGAATTTTTAAAAATTCCCAACTTTTGCAGTTTTCATGATACACTCTCTTCTGCACTGACCCCTGTTCTGTTAATATTTCTGCTACTGGATCACTTTCTCTGGCTGTTTCTTCTTCTCTGCTTCCAGTTCCTATGGAGAAAAAGACAAAGAAATTACATTCCTGCAAACCATAATTTCCTTACTACCAAAGCAAATTACTACAGATACTGCAAATCCAAAATAAAAACAGAAAATGCTGGTCAGCAGGTCAGACAGCATTAGTGGAGAGATAGAAACAGGGTTAACATTTCAGGTCGATGCTCTTTCATCAGAACTGAAGAAAGATAGAAATGTAAGAGTTTTTAAGCCAGTAAACTGTAAGGGGGCAGGAAGGACAAAAGGGGAGCTCTCTGATAGGGCAGAGGTCAAGGAAACATTAACCATCAAAATATTTCATGATGCAAAAGCCAAGGATAGTGGGAATGGATACAGGAGAAACAAAGGCTGTGTCCAGATGAGACGTGAATGGTTGTACAGCAGCCATCCGAAAGTAACGTGAAGGGATAAAGAAAGAAACAAGCCAGCAAAAGAAAAGCAAAACAACAACAAAGTTGAAACTTTTATTGACTTTGTTTCCAGTTTCCACCCTTCTCTCACTTTCACCTGGCCCATCTCTGACCCTTCCCTTCCTCGACTTCGCTGTCTCCATTTCTGGAGATAGGCTATCAACTAATATTCAGTACAAGCCCACACACTCGCGCAGCTACATTGACTACACTTCCTCGCACCCTGCTTCCAGTAAGGACTCCATTCC
The DNA here is from genome assembly GCF_964194155.1 of Cetorhinus maximus. Taxonomy (NCBI): domain Eukaryota; kingdom Metazoa; phylum Chordata; class Chondrichthyes; order Lamniformes; family Cetorhinidae; genus Cetorhinus; species Cetorhinus maximus. Next base: position 88,190,296 of record NC_135879.1, read on the forward strand.
ATTCTCTTAGTTTCAGCATCTCAATTCCATCTATTCTGATGATGCAACCTTCCACACCAGCACTTCAGTATGTTTTCCTTTCTCGTCAATTGAAGATTCCCACCCAGTGTGGTTGACAGGGCCCTCCACCATGTCCAATCCATTTCAAAAACCCCTGCTCCCACCTCTTCCTCTCCCTCCCAGAACCATGGTAGGGCTCCCCTTACCCTCACCTTCCACCCCACTAGCCACTATATTCAGTGGATCATCTTCCGCCATTTTCACCAGCTCCAGCATGGTGCCACCAAAAAACACATCTTCCCCTGACCTCTCTTTCAGCATTCCAAAGAAACTGTTTCCTCAGTGACACCCTGGTCCAATCCTCAGTCACCCCTAACACCCTCTCCCTTCTCTATGGCACCTTTCTGTGCAAGTGCAACCATTGCCCTTTCACCTCTTCCTTTCTCACCATCCAAGGTCCCAAACAATCCTTCCAATGAAGTGAAACAGCAACTTACTTGTATTTCTTTCAATGTAGTATACTGTATTCATTGTTCACAATGTGGGCTCTTCTAAAATGGTGAGATCAAACATTGACTGGGTGACCACTTTCCAGAACACTTCCATTCAGACTGCAAGCATGACTCTGAGTTTCCTGTCAGATGTCAATTTAATTCTCCACCTTGTTCTCACTCTAACCTCTCTATCCATAACCTGCTACAGTGTTGCAATGAAGCTCAATGCAATCCCGAGGAAGCAGCACCTCATCTTTTATCTCAGCACTCTACAGCTTCCTGGACTCAACACTGAGTCCAGCAAATTTATATTATAGCTTCTGCCTCTACTTTGTTCTATGTGTTTTTTTTAATTGCTGGCTTGTTTCTTTAACTCTCTTCATGTTACTTTCAGATGGCTGCTATATAACCATTCACGTCTCATCTGGACCTTTGTTTCTCTTTGGCTTTTGTATCCTGAAACCTTTTGTTAGCTAATCTCTCCTGCCCACCACCTGATCACAGACCTTCTCTTTTGTTCTTCCTGCTCCCTGCTTCCTTGCTGGGAGTCGGAACGGAGCAGACCTGCAGAAGACAGTTGGGAGCTGAGGAACGCCTATAAAAACAGACCGGGGATTGCAGAGCGGTCTATCTTACTGGGAGTCGGAGCAGAGCGGACATGCAGGAGACAGTCGGGAGCTGAGGAGCGCCTGTAAAAACAGACCGGGGATTGCAGAGCGGCCTATCTTACTGGGAGTCAGAGCAGAGCGGACACGCAGGAGACAATCGGGAGCTGAGGAGCGCTTGTAAAAACAGACCGGGGATTGCAGAGCGGCCTATATTACTGGGAGTCGGAGCAGTGCGGACATGCAGGAGACAGTCGGGAGCTGAGGATCGCCTGTAAAAACAGATCTATAAATAAAAAGAACTAAAACTTTAAAATAATAAACCAAAATTTAAGAACTTTAAAATTAAAATCAAACAATAAAGATTTAAATGGCAATAAAAATAAAGCACTATAAACAAACATCTAAACACACACCTTGTGGTTAAGAACCATAAAACCTTTAGTTGTCAGTGTCAGTTGTCAATAAACACAGTAAATTGTAGGATACGTAGGAAGAAAGTAATTAAAGTAAATTAACTAAATAACATGAGTTAGAATGGTGGGACAGGTGTTGTGTTGCAGCTGTGTGATGTGTGAGCTTTTGGACATCAAGGTGATCCACAACAAATACATCTGCAGGAAGTGTAAGCAGCTTGAGAAATTCCAGATCAGGATTACTGACTTGGAATCCGAAATGCAGACACTGGAGGGGGAGAAATACCTGGATACTTTGTTCCAGAAGATATTCACACCTCTTAGAAGAGGGTCATCTGTTTTGGTCTGTAGTGCGGGACAGAAGTATGTGATTGTCAGTGAGGCAGGTAATGGGACCGAGCAGACAATAGGGGAGGAGTCTAAGGCTTTGCAGTTGTCAAACCGTTTTGAGGTGCTTTGTGGATGAAAGCAAAGTCTGCAAGGTGGATGAGCTGGCTGGCCATGTCACTTTGGTACAGGAAGCCATTCAAGCTGGGGAGGAACAATAAGGAATGTGGTGGCAGGAGTGGATAGTATAGTGAGGAGGATCAACACTGTTCTCTACAGCAAAGAGTGAGAGTTCAGACGGCTATGTTGCCTGTCTGGTGCCAGGGTTTGGGACATCTGCTCACGGCTGGAGAGGAACTTGCAGTAGGAGGGATCACATGTTGTGATCCATGTATGTACTAATGACATAGAACTAGGAAAGAGGTTCTGCAAGGTCAGCATGAGGAATTAGGTACCAAATTAAGAAGCAGAACCTCAAAGTTTCTCTGGATTAGAGAGACAAATGCATGGCTCAAAGACTGGTGAGGGAGAAGTGGGTTCCCGTTTGTGTGCACTGGCATCACGACTGGGGAAAGTGGGGGCTGTACTGTTGGGGCGGTTTACACATGAACAGTGCTGGGACAAGTGATCTCACAAATCACATAACTAGGGAAGTAGTGAGAGCTTTAAACTAAACAAGAAGGGTGAGGGATCAAGCTTGGGTGAAGGTAGCAATTCAAGGTGTAGAGCCGAAGAATACATCAACAGTCAACACTAGATGTTACAAAGGTAACAAAAAGACAAAACTGACGGCTCTCTATCTGAATGCATGTAGCATTCATAATAAAGTAAATGAATTGAAGACCCACATTGAAGTAAATAAATGTGATCTGTTAGCAATTACGGAGATGTGGCTGCAGGACGACAAAGGCTGGGTCCTTAATATTGAAGGGGTCGTGACATTCAAGAAGAATAGGAAGCTAGGTAAAGGTGGAACGGCAGCACTGCTAAGCATAGAATGCATTGGTACAATAGTTAGTGATGAACTTTGTTCATGAGATCAGGATGTAGAATCGGTTTGGGTAGAGATGAGGAATAATAGGGGAAATAAGCCATTAGTGGGAGTGACCTACCGGCCCCTTAACAGTAGCCACAGTATAGGACAACGTGTTAAGAGAATATATTGTGCGTTTGTGATAAAGGGATGACAATAATCATGGATGATTTTAATTTACACATAAACCGAAAAAATCAGATTGGCAGTAGTGGTCTGAATGAGGAGTTCTTAGAATGCTTTCAAGATAGTTTCTTAGAGCAGCATGTTCTGGAACCAACCAGAGAGCAGCTTATATTGGACTTGGTATTGTGTAACATGACAGGATTAATTAATGACCTCAGAGTGAAGGCACCCCTAGGCAGCAGCGACCACAATATGATTGAATTTTACAGCCAGTTTGAAAGTGAGAAGAGCGGGTCTAAGACTTAGACTTAAATAAATGGGATGAAAGCTGAGTAAGCAGAAGTGAACTGGGAAACTATGCTAGAGGATAGATCAAAAGAGAAGCAGTGGCAAACATTTAAGGGGACATTTCAGAGTATTCAGAATAAGTGCGTACCTACTACAAAGAAAAATTCTAAGGGGAGGACCCAACATCTGTGGTTAACTGAAGATGTTAAGGAAAGCATCAAACTTAAGGAAAAAGCATACAACTCCGCAAAGATGAGCGGCAGGACAGAATATAAAGAATGGCAGAGAATGACTAAAAGGTTAATCAGGAGAAAGAAATTAGAGTATGAGAGGAAGCTAGCTAGAATTGTAAAAATAGACAGCAAGAGTTTCTACAGGTACTTAAAAAGGAAAAGAGTAGGTAAAGCGAGTGTTGGTCCTCTAGAGAGTGAGAATGGGGAGTTACTAGTAGATAGTAAGGAAATGGTGGGAGAAATGAACAAATCTTTTGCTTCTGTGTTCATTATAGAGGATACAAAAACATTCCAGTAATAGCTGCAAATCAGGAGGTGAACGCGAGAAAGGAACTTGGTGAAATCGAAATCTCTAAGGAAATGGTACTGTGCAAATTAATGGTGCTGCAGGCTGGCAAGTCTCCAGGTCCCGATGGACTACATCCTAGGGTCTTAGAAGAGGTGACTAATGAGGTAGTCGATGCGCTGGTATTAGTTTTCCAAAATTCGCTAGATTCTGGAAAGGTTCCATCAGATTGGAAAGTAGCAAATCTAACCCCTCTAAGAAGGAAGGGAGGCAAAAAACAGGAAACTATAGGCCAATTAGCTTGACGTCTGTCATGGGGAAGCTATTAGAATCTATCATTAAGAAGGTTATAGCTGGGCATTTAGAACATCTCAAGGCAATAGGGTAGAGTCAGCATGGTTTTGTGAAAGGAAAATCATGTTTAACCAATTTATTGGAGTTTTTTGAAGGAGTAACATGCGTAGTGGATAAAGGGGAGCCTGTAAACATACTGTACTTGGATTTCCAGAAGGCATTTGATAAGGTGCCACATCAAAGATCATTATGGAAAATAAAAGCGCATGGTGTAGGGGGTAACATATTAGCATGGATTGAAGTTTGGCTGGCTGGCAGAAAGCAGAGAGTTTGCATAAATGGGTCTTTTTCTGATTGGCAGGATGTGACAAATGGAGTCCCACAGGGGTCTGTACTGGGGCCTCAACTTTTTATGATTTATATCAATGACTTAGATGATGGGAGTGAAGACATGGCAGCTACATTTGCAGATGACACAAAGATAGGTGGGAAAGTATGTTGTGAAGAGGACATGAGGTTGCAGATGGATATAGAGGTTGAGTGAGTAGGCAAAGATCTGGCAAATGGAGTTTAATGTGGGAAAAGGTGAAGTTGTTCACGTTGGCAGGAAGAACAAAAAAGCAGAGTATTACTTAATTGGAGAACGGCTGCATAATTCTGAGGTGCAGAGGGATCTAGGTGTTCTATTACATGAGTCACAAAAAGTTAATATGCAGGTATAGCATGTAATTAAGAAGGCTAAAGGAATGCTATCCTTTGTTATGAGAGGGATTGAACATAAAAGTAAGGATGTTATGCTTCAGTTATACAGGACATTGGAGAGACTGCACCTTGAATACTCTGTACAGTTTTGGTCTCCTTATTTAAGGAAGGACGTAAATGCATTGGAGGCAGTTCAAAGGAGGCTTACTAGATTGATACCTGGAATGAGTGAGTTGTCTTATGAGGAAAGATTGGGCTTGTTTCCATTGGAGCTTAGAAGAGTGAGGGGTGATTTGATTGAAGTATATAAGGTCCTAAACGGCCTTGACAAGGTGGATGTCGAAAGGATGTATCCTCTTATGGGTGAGTCCAGAACTAGGGGGCACTGTTTTAAAATTAGGGGTCACCCTTTTAGGACAGAGATGAGTAGATTTTTTTTTCTCTCAGAGGGTTGTGCGACTTTGGAATTCTCTGCCTCAGAAGGTGGTGGAGTGGTTAACTCTTAAAGGCTCTCAAGGGTAATTAGGGATTGACAACAAATGCTGACCTTGCTGCAGAGGCCCACATCCCATGAACAAATGAAAAAAATAGAAGGGCAGGCACTCTGAGGATGCACGATAACATTACTCATATGCACCCTTCACCAGCACAAATACACACACCTCACCAGTGGGTGCTGCAGTAGGGATAGCTAGGCTGACACATGTTGAGGAGCACACAGCACATGAGCAAGAGCAGGTGCTGGAGATAGGGACAATAGTGGAAAGTCCCCATGAGAGGGTGCCAAACTCTGCTCAGCTGAACATAGGTTTTGAAACTCAGGAGTTATCCACATAATGGAAACCTATAGAGCAGCAACGGGAAATGTGTGTGCATCTGTCAGCATCTGTCATAGGACATGCACACCTTTGGAGACTGAATGGAAGAGTGCATCTCTACCCATATTGCCATGATGGTTCAGGCATTTGCACTGCTGCCCATCTCCATGGAAAGGGTGCCCAGCTGCATGGCGAACCTGATGTGGCAGGCCACTGATGCCAGCCCAGACCAATGCCTGCACACTCTGACTGCTACTTTACACATGATGGAACAAAGCATTGTCTTGGTGTCTCTGATGCTTCATTGACATGTTGCTAAATGCTTTCTCACTCTTTATTGGCACTGAAGTGCAGAGGGCCCATGAGAGGGGCACTTGGGGAAAGGGGTCCACTCCTCATCTCTTGTCCCACCGCCTTGCCACCAAGTACTGCCCCAGACAGAACTCCACACACTGTCCACTGCCCCATTGGCCGAGGCTGCCCCTGTGGAGCTGTCTTTGACAGGGTCCTCATAGAGCTCCAAAGCATAGAGTATGTCTTCTGTAGGCATATCTCAGTACAGGGGATTGAGCAGTCTGCCTCTATCTTAGCTGAAGCCACAAGTGGTTGCACCATGTAGAGCAGAGGAAACAGATGAGAAAAACACCTCAGTTAGACAAGGATTCACTAAGATGCTTATAGCAATGTGTCATGAAGCTATTAATGTATATAATATTTCTGGAAAGTATTTTTCATTTAAAAAACTGGTTTAGTCTGTGGGTGTGTCTTAATTGGATTAAAGCCAACTAGTCTGGGTGCTTTGTTGTGTACTAGTTTTGATATGAGAGAGTGTATTTGCATTTTTTGCTTCTTAAGCTGTTTGGTATGCAAGTAGTCCTGTGTTATAGCTTCACCAGGTTGACACCTCCTTTTTAGGTATGCCTGGTGCTGCTCCTGGCATGGCCTCCTGCACTCTTCATTGAACCAGGGTTGATCCCCTTGCTTGATGGTAATGGTCGAGTGGGGGATATGCCAGGCCATGAGGTTACAGATTGTGTTCGAATACAATTCTGCTGCTGCTGATGGCCCATAACGCCTCATGGATGCCCATTCTTGAGTTGCTAGTTCTGTTCAAAATCTATCCCATTTGGCACGGTGATAATGCCACAAACATGATGGAGGGTATCCTCAATGTGAAGCCGAGACTTCGTCTCCACAATGACTGTGTGATGGTCACTCCTACTGACGCTGTCGTGGACAGATGCATCTGCGGCAGGTAGGTTGGTGAGAATGAGGTCAAGTATGTGTTTCCCTCTTGTATGTCTCCTCACCACCTGCCACAGACCCAGTCTGGCAGCTATGTCCTTTAGGATTCGGCCAGCTCGGTCAGTAGCAGTGCTACTGAGCCACTCTTGGTGGTGGACATTGAAGCCCCCCATCAGCAAACATCCCCACTTCTGATGGAAGGAAGGTCATTGATGAAGCAGCTGAAGATGGCTGTCTTGAGGATACTACCCTGAGGAACTCCTGCAGTGATGCCTGACGTCCAACAACCACAACCATCTTCCCTTGTGCTAGATGTGAGTCCAACCAGCAGAGAGTTTTCCTCCTGATTCCAGTTTTGGTAGGGCTCCTCAATGCCACACTTTGTCAAATGCTGCCTTGATGTCAAGGGCAGTCACTCTCACCTCAGGAGTTCAGCTCTTTTGTCCTTATTTGAACCAAGGCTGTTTTGAGGTCAGGAGCTGAGTGGCCCTGGCAGAACCCAAACCGGGCATCAGTAAGCAGGTTATTGCTAAGCAAGTGCTGCTTGATAGCCCCTTCCATTACTATACTGATGATCAAGAGTAGACTGTTGGAGTGGTAATTGCTCGGGTTGGATTTGCCCTGCTTTTTGTGTAACAGGACATACCTGGGCAATTTTCCACATAGCCAGGTAGATACCAGAGTACATTCTGCACCCTTAGTGCTTCCTGCAAGTGGTGTTCAACATTGAGAAGCACTGATTCATCAGCTGAGGGAGGGCAATGACATGGTAATCAGCAGGAGGTTTCCTTGCCCATGTTTGGCCTGATGCCATGAGACTTCATGGGTCAATGTTGAGGACTCACAAGTCAACTCCCACATGCCTGTATACCACTGTGCCATGATATCTGCTGGGTCTGTTTTGCCAGTGGGACAGGACATACCCAGAGATAGTGATGCCCAAGACATTATCTGTCAGGTTATGATGATTCCACGAGGATGACAATGTCAGGCTGTAGCTTGACTAGTCTGTGAGACAGCTCTCCCACTTTTGGCACTAGCCCTCAAATGTTAGTCAGGAGGACTTTGGAGGGTTGACAGGGCTGAGATTGCCGTTATCGTTTCCAGTGCCTAGGTCAATGCCAGGATTCATTCCTTTTTTGTGACTTTGTAACAACTGAGTGGCCCAAGGACGACAGATTTCCTTCCCTAAAGGGCATTTCAATGCCCAGATGTGTTTTTACAACAATCAGTGGTTTCATGGTCATCATTAGATTTAATTCTGGATTTTTATTGAATTCAAGTTGCACCGTCTGCCATGGCAGGATTCGAACCCAGTTCCCCAGAGTATTACCCTGTATGTCTCTGAATCACTAATCCAGTGACAATACCACTATGCCATCACCTCCCCTTACTTACCTGATAGCTTCATGGGGGCTCCCTGCTCACCTGCAAACCAGCCCAGATCAAACCTGGATGTGGATGGTATCATGTTGGGGATTTATCTCCAAGCCCATGCCTACCTTCCCCTGGCAGGTGAAATTCTGTCCATTAACTCTATTTTTTTTCCCATAGATTCTGCCTGATCTAATGAGTGTTTCCACTTTTTTCCATGTTATTGTAACATCTAAAGTTTGGTTCAGGTGTTGGGTAAATGATGTTGCAAATCAAGATATTAAGTGCATTTGTTCTTTTCCTTGACAATTTAAACCCAATCCTCACAGATCATCAACTTTTGGTTTTAAGGCAAACATTTGCAAAAAACAAGAGCTTGGTCTGTTTAACGCACCATTTTCATGGATTTATGTAATTGAGAAAATTCAATCATGTACTGTTGCTTTGCATGTAGGAGGTTAAGTGAATTTGTAGCTGACCACCTCCATACTTGATGGCTGGTTTTTTTACAAAATTAAAAGTTGAATAAATATTACATTCCTTAAGTCCCCAAAATTGACCAGAAGGGCTTTGAGGAGATTTAATTAAATTATTTTAAGTGGTTAATACAAATTAGTTTTGACACATTCTAATTGTATATTATATTTGTGTCATTTGGCTCTTATCACCAAGTGAAAATGTGATATTAATCATAACTACAGAGTGACTGATAATTCTTGAGTGTGTATTCTGTTATACCTATCAAACTCAGGTTATGCATAATCAATATTGTAAGTCTTGTCATCCAAAACAGCAAAGTCCTTGCTGAGTGCTAGTAAACATTTAAAGGAAGAAGTAAAGATTTACATTTATGTAGCACTTTTCAAGGCCACAAGATGTTCCAAAGATCTTTACAGCCAAAGAAGCACTTTTGATATGTGGACATTGTTGTAATGTAGGAAACATGGCAGCTAATTTGCATTCGGCAAACTCCGACAGACATAACGATGACGCTGATCAGATAATCTGTTTTTGTGATATTGATTGAAGGATCAATATTGGACAGGATACCAGGGATAATTTTCCACGTACTTCTTCAAAATAGTGTAATGAGATCTTTTACATCCAACTGAGAGGGCAGATAGGGCCTCAGTTTAATGCCTCATCCAAAAGATAGTACTTCCAATAGTGCCATACCCTGTAAGTATTGCACTGGATTCAGCTTTGACTTTTGTGCTCAAGCCTTGGAATGGGACTTGAACCTCTTATTTAGGGGCAAGTGCTTCCAACTGAGCCATGGCTGACACTCAATCCAGCATTTCAAAACAGATGAAATGGCCTCACCCAAAGCTCTGTTGCCATATTTTAACTCCCGCCAACTTCATGCGCCCATCACCCATGGGATCAATAGCTTATATTATTGTCTCCCTATCCATCAACGTCTCAATTTAAAAATTCTCATCTTTGTGTTCAAACTCCTTTATTGCCTTACCCTTCCCCATCCCTGTGCCTTCCTTCCGTCCTAGAAGCATCAAGAATTTTGCATTCTTCCAACGACTGGCTCCTAGAATCATTGGCCAGGATTTTTCGCTGAGCGAGCAGGCATGTGCCCTGACATCATTGCGCACTCGCGCAATATTTCGGTTGGCGGGAGCGCTGCCAACTCTTGTGCGTGCCCGCTGACAATTATAAGGCCTATTAAGACCATTAACAATCCAATTTGATTAAGATTTTTCATGGCCCGTCCAACCTTATGGTTGGCGGGCAGGCGACAAGGCCAGGCGGCCTTTGCATTTTTTGCGAAACCTCATCCACGGGCAGGATGAGGTTTCGATCCATCATTTAAAAATATTTCATCCTAATTTCTAACATGTCCCTGCACATGTGACAGAGTCACATGAGCAGGGACTTTTTTTTTACACATTAAAATTCTTTACTTTTTATTTTGAAAATGGTTTATCTCCCTGAGGCAGCTCTGTGCCTCAGGGAGCTTCACCAGTGCGCACCCGCGCGCATGCGTGAAGTTCGCTCTCGCCTTCCTCCCCTCTCCCACACAGGCATCGCTGAGTGCTGCCACGTGCGTTTCACACTGGGCGGACCTTAATTGGTCCGACAGCATGAAATTGCAGTCTGGCCCCAATCATGGGTGGTGGGCGGCTTCTCAACCTGCCCGACGAGGGCAAAATTCTGCCCATTGAATCATAGGATCACACAGCACAGAAAGTGGCCATATGACCCATTGTGTCTATGCCAGCTCTTTGAAAAGCTATCCTCTGATCTTTCCAAATAGCTGTGTCACTATTTCCTTTTCAAGCATATATTCGATTTCTCTTTGAAGTATGCTATTGAATCTTCCTCCATTGTACTTTTAAGCAATGTGTTTCTTGTGCATCACCCACTTCCTTTGCCTCACCATTGGTGGCCATGCCTTCAGCTGTCCAGGTCCAGTGCTCTGGAAATCCCTCCTTCTAACTCTCTACAGATTTACCTCTCTTTCCTCCTTTGAGATACTCCATAAAATCTACCCTCTGACCAAGCTTTTGCTCACCTGTCTTGATGTGTCCTTCTTTGGCTTAGTGTTAATTTTTCATTGATTACACTCTTGTGCAGTCCCTTGGGACATTTTACTACATTTAAGGTGCTATATAAATGCAAGCTGTTATCTAATTTCTGTTTATGGGACCTAGTTGTGTGTAAATTGGCTGTTGTGTTTGTCTGCATAACAATAGTGGCTGCTTATTATTGTCTGTGAAATTCTTTGGAATGTTCTAAGGACTTGAATGGCAAGTTCTTTTCCTTTTTTCTTCCCTTTATTTCTAAATGGAATTCATTTAAACTATTTTCTACCAACCATATCTGAAATGATTGTCATTTAAAAGTACCTTATATTTCATATTAATATTTCATATTAGTTTGTTACTATTTGTTTTGAATGTCAATCTAATATTACAGCCACATGCTGAATTAGTTAACGTAGTGAGCCTTCCAGTTTTACCCCATAATCAAAACCAACGTAGCAATGTGATTTGGTTCATATGTCTTCCATTTTATCATTGCATTCTTCCAGTTTATTTTCCAAATTTGTTACTACATAAGACACAAGAAACAATGAATGAGAGTTTTATTAAAGAGCTTCAATAAATATGAAACACCAAACAGATGTGATGCAAGGTGCAAAAACATCTGATAAGGTCACCAAATCTTGCGTGCGTGGTGAGTCCTTCTAAAGAAAGTATCAGCGCAATTGCTTTCGATGCTAAGCATTAGTAACTGATCCAGAGCATCGTCAAACAGATAGTTAGAATTGTATTTTAATGGGCATGATTCTTAAAGTTTACAATCATAAAAACATAGACATTTAAGACTGAGCTTTATTCTTATAAAATAATTTACAGATTTCCTATGTCCTATATTGCATGTACGATTAACAGGGCAGCTAATTTGAAGCGGCTTGGAAGATGAAATAATTTAGATGCAGTTCATGCAGTGTAGAGGTCAAAAAACTGACAGTACTTGAGTGATCTCCTGCCACTGTAGACCATTCTTATTCAATGTCAGGTGTGACAAAAGACTTGCGGTCATGCAACTGCAAAGGCCTGGTGCCATCTGAGTGCGTCGGGGTCAGTCTCTTCAAATAACCACTGAATTATGTAAACATAAATATACAAGTTGATATCTTTCTAAATAGTACAAATACATGTTGCAACATCTCAGCTGTATAAGTAGTCAGTCTGTATATTTTCATCTAGTGAAATAATGTTCATAGTTCAATAAAGTTTTGAGTCTATACATGGAGTCACTAACAAGACCTCCTTGTTTTGACCAGTTTGCTCTGATACTTGACAGAGTGTCCCCCATGTCCTATGACATAAACATCCAGAAGGTATGATTTGCCTGGCTGTAGTCCTCTGATTGTCTCTGTAGTCACTGCTTTCTGTAGGATATGACTATGGAAATATTTGCAGACCACCTTCTCAGATTTCTTTCTGGTGTCTGGTCCAATGCATTGGTTCTGCTCTCTTTTCTTCTGCTCTTCACTATAGTTATTCTCTACAAGTTTTTTATAAACACAGAACTTGTTTCGCTCCTGTGTGCCCAGCCATGCCACTGTGACTGAGGAGCAGGTACGGAGCTTGTCAAAGACTTTAATGCGTGTGTCTTCTGGTACAGATGGGAAGGGTTGCTTGTTTGGCCTGTTGGTGGCTAGGACCTTGAGCAAAGATGCACCTTTCTTACTCCCTTTCAGCCGGATAACATACTTGGCTTTTGGTTTCCCTCTAAGCTGGAAGTGGCGCACACCTTCCATATTCTGTGATAGCAGCAATTTCCCATCTCTCCTTACCTGGATTTGGACAGTGTCCAGACATGAATGAACATAAAGCATCACCTTCTGGTGGGAGGAGACTGGAGCAAACCTCAGGAACTTGACACCTTTTCGTTTAATAAATACATCAGTCACTTTCCCGTCCTTCAGTTCAATTGTCTTCTGCTTAGCCTCTTCCTTGGTTTTTGCAAAGGTTCCCACATAGGCAGTGCTCATATTTGAGTTGGTGTTAACTGCAAAAATATCAAAATAGTACTGTGTATCTGGTTTCAGGTCTGACACGGTGAAAATGTTTTTGTTGCCAATGCAGATCTGCTGAAGATCCACCTTCCGTGCTCCAATCATATGCCGTGATACCCGTGTGGAGACAGGTTTGGCCATGGTTGTTCGTTCTCTGCCAGGGCCACTGTCTGAAGTAAAGCCAAAGTAGGCAAAATCAAAAGGACTGAAATCTAATCCAGGCTTGGGAGCTGTCATAAAGGCATCATCAGCATTTAGTTTTGCTTCCACTGCACAAAGACTTTTAAAGTTATGCTCCTTATTAATAATCACACAATATTGGATGGGTTGCCGCAGTTGTGAAATGGTAGGACTCGGTTTCCAGGCTAACGTGACAGTTGTACGTCCAAGAGCTGTCACATCCACACGTGGGTCATAGGGAAGCTCAGGATAAGGCTGGTCTGACTCAGGAGTAGTTGTTGCGTAAACCTTGAAATTTGTATCTTTTTCTGTTGAAATCAGTTCCAAACGGTACAAACCAGAGGGTGAATTAGATGCTAAGTATGATTCAACATCATTGCCTTTGTAAGAGTACAAATCAGTGCCTAGTTCATTCAGTACTTGCTGTCTTTTCTTCTGCTGGTCCAGTGGTTCTGGTTCACCTGGGAAGATAAATAAGTAAGTTAATAACACTTGGTAGCAACATTTGTTCCCAAACAATATATCTATAGCCTCAGTGCTAGTTCAACAAATGGGTCATTGAACTAGATAATACTTGAAAGAAAGCTCGTATTCTAGGTTGCTTGTCATCAGCAATGCATATAATTCATTGAAATTCATCCATTGAGGCTTTGTCTAATTAGTTATTGATCTCATTGTTGTTTGTAGGACCTTGCTGTGCACCAGTTGGCTTCCATGTTTACCCAAATAACAAAAACAACTACATTTTAAAAGTAATTCATCGGATATGAAGTGTTTCAGGGTGTCCTGAGGCCATAGCAAGCACTCTATAAATGGAAATATTTCCTTTTTGAATATTTGGCCACTGATTGGACTAGTATTAAACTGGCCTAGATTGATATGATATAAGTACCTAACTTCATGCAAGATACACCATTATACTTACCCAAAATGGTCCAGAAATCAATAATGATTCTCTAACATTCCTTCATTTGACAAAGTTGTTTTCCACAGATCTAAGGTTAACTTTTTATGTCCAGTAATTGGTGACCAGATGAATACTAATATTTCCACTGACTGGCCATCTGGTGTAGTCATGAATTACAGATTAAATTCATAAGCAATCAACATAAAAGACTGAACAGCAAAAAAAAGAAAAATTGAGTCTCCTTTCTTTTCCTCCTTTCCTCCAGAGCTCCTCTGGTGATATTGGTGTTGAGGAACAGATGACTGCACCCCGAGAGTGGCTCCATTTCTTTCAAGGAAGCAAGTATTAGGGACCAGCCTGAGAATCAATCCAGAATCTGCACAACTAACCGGTTTAGAATTAACTGTGTTTGGGCGACTCTAGATCTGCTCTCAGTCTGGCATCCATTAAAGGAAATGGAAAGGCTGTGAGTTGCAGATAGACTCACCAATGGCATCACTGGAACAACTCTGGCAGGAAGTAATTTCAAATTAATTTTGAAGATTTTACAGAACAGGTAACAAATAACATTACCATATTTTGCTAATGTGGACAGTGAGCAAAAAGTAGTTCTCACCTCTTTTTGCCTCCTTTAAAATGATATATATTTTATATAAATATATATATATATGCGTGTGTGTATGTGTGTGTTTTATGCTGAGCTATACTTTAAGTGATTCAGAAAGTTATTTTCTAGAACTGAGGCCCAGAAGCACTTGTTTTACATTCTCCACTTTAATTAATGATCTGTTCCCTATTCCAAGATGGAAATCATTGGCACGTTCACTATAACCACAATAATGCACTAACTACAGCTGAAATCAATTTTTCATTTTGGACTAAGGTTGTAACCACATTATGTCAAAAAAAGAGCAAGAACTAATGAAGCTTGTGGCTCCAAACGCTTTTTGTAATGTAAGTTTTTGTGAACCTAGACTTCAAAATGTGCAGTTTTGTATCAAGTATTGTGATAAGTATTGACATGATTTCAAAGGACAACATCAGAGAGAAAATTACATTTTCAAATGTTTGTAGGATTGTCCTGCAAGTTTATTTAGGATAGTTCAAGGTTGTGCAAGCACTGTGGTAACGTTCACAGCACTGTAGAAATATTTACATTTGCTACTGGTTCCCTTCTGTACCTAAGATGTATATATTTATAAAAGTACAGTATTGCAGTTAAATTTGAAATGTTGTTTGTACTGGGCTCCTATCCAAGTAGACATTCCGCAGCATGGGAGGCAAAATGGATAAAAGGCAGGTTATAGTGATACCTTAATAGTTCCCTGCTGTAGACGTTTCATGGTAAACGTCTGATTATTGGTTTAAAAGTTAAGAAGTTGGATGCTAACCATATAACAGGCAGGAATAAATTGGGAAAAATTACTTCCCCTTAACATGAATGGAATTATGCCACACTCAGCTTCCACTCTGCAGACATTAAATCATTGCTATTGTTATTGTGTGCACATAAATTGACCCTAGTAAATGGATCTTTTTTCTATTAGGGATGCAGAGGCTGAATTTATGAGCTGCTTGTACATTACAGAACAGGGGGAGAAATTCAAGCTATTTTCACATGTAGTTTGGATAAAAAAATTAAGGCCGGAAGAATGGATTTTGTCTCACATTTTCTCACGCTCAATCTCCCCTTGGAAGTACAGAGACTGCAAAATTCGAAGTCCCCCTTCCTCTGGAACTACCTGCAGGCCAGCTTAGTGTTGGACCTAGTCAAAATTCCTATGGCCCACCAATGAGATTCATTGGGTTGCCCAATTGGGACACAATTTGAATTTTTCCCCTCTGATATCTAACAGACAAATGGCCACATAAATCCTATTTACCTATTTCAGCTTATGCTATGGAAACTGGCCCAGTGATTTTATATTATATGATCTATAATCTTAAAAATATTTATTTATCATAGAAATGTATGTTATAAAATTTTACCTGAAACAGGTTTTCTGTCATATTGCTGCCCATAAGTATGTTTCATTGATTTGTTTTGTACTCGAGCTAAATTTATCATGTGCCAAAACTTAATTACACTTTTTGTCAAATTGTTTATATGCTCCAAAAAATCCTACTGCTAGATGAGGAACAGAAAAGGCTCAAACCATCCCAACTGCCACCGTTCTATCTTAACTCAGGATATTGTAAAAACGTGACGATGTGTAAACATGAGATCTCATTTTAAATAAGAATATATCACACTGAACTCTGTTCATTTCAATTCGATTATATAGCAGTTTGATTTAATGCAAAATGATTTGATCTTTAAATTATCATCCAAAAGAATGACTTTTTGTTCGTTCATCACTGCCTTACCAGAACCTTCTCCACTCGACTCCTCGGGTAGCTCTTGAAGAGTTAGTTTCCATTCTAAGGGTGCATCACACGGTGTCATGGTAATTGACAAGGGTGTATTGTCCTCTTCAACAACAAAGTAATACCTGTAAGTATAATACATAAGCAGTTAATTTATTCCTTCATTTCTTTATGTCTTAGAATACTGATATTTGGAAAATTAAGATTAAGGTTTTAAGTTGTGTGGACTATTCTTGAATTAACATAGATACAAAACATTGTAGAAAGTATACTCTTATAGTGAAGTATGTTTATTGCATTGATTGCATTCATAAACTGTGAGTGTGGAGTGAAAGGAATTTAAGTTAATCAGTTGACCCCAGGTGGTTAGGGAGTAATTTTGAATTTGGACGATGGTGCAAAATGGACAATAGGCAATTGACAGCCCACTCCATAACCCACCTAACCTTCCTTTACATTGACTTTAATAAAAAGGAAAATTCAGTGCAGTGTGTCATGGGTGGCTAATTCAGTATTGCCCATTCTACATCATAAGTTTAAAAGGATTATTGATATCTGTAGCAGCCTTCCATCTTGTAAGATGATGGTTTGAGCTGTGGTGGTCAACTCTGTGTGAAGCATCTCCTGGTGTGGTTCAGCAGCCACAATCTGGCATGGCAGTCTCTGTTGAAGTTGCTGCAGAGGAAGACAGAAGTTGAAAAGGTACACAATTCGCTGGCCTCTGTTTTCTCTGGGCCCTCTTCTCAGCCAGCTGAGCTTGTCATTTCTGCTCACCTCTTCCAAAGCCCTTCCAAACAGTCAACCTCCAGAGGTCACAGCATGAGCGACTGTCTTCCAGCTGTCAGTGTCAATATCTGCCATCTTCATATCTTGCTTGCAGGTGTCCTTGAAGTGGAGGTATGGATGTCTAGGTGTTCGTGACCCAGTGGCCAACTCAGCGTACAGAAGGTCTTTGGGTATACAGCCGTCATCCATCCAATGAATGTGGCCGAGCCAGCGAAGACATCATTGGTTTAGCAATGAGTGTATGCTGATGGAATTAGCATGCTCCAGGACCTCTGAGTTGATGACCTTGTCTTGCAAGACATGCTGAAGATATGTCTGAGACAACGAAGGTGCAAACCGTTCAGCCTTTTCTCTTGCCTAGCATATGTCGTCCAGGTCTCGCCACTGTAGTGGAGTGCGCTGAGGCCCGCAGGCTTGGCAGACTTGCAGTTTGGTGTCCTCAGTCAGGTTGCTGTTGTTCCACACTCTCTTATTCAGTTTGGATATAAGAGCTGTAGCTTTTGTGACGCGTATGCTGATTTCAGCATCAAGTGACAGATTGCTGGTGATTGTGGAGCCTAGATATGTGAAGCTAACAACAACCTCCAGTGTCACATTGTCAATGCTGATAGTTGGCAGTATGGCAACATCCTGGACCATGACATTTGACTTCCTGATGTTGATGGTCAAACACTTTACAGGCATGAAAGAGTCTGTCCATTTGCTGCTGCAGGTGTCCCTCCATATGGAATGTTAGTGCAGCACCATTAGTGTAGAGCAGCTCTCTGATGAGCACTTGATGTACTTTTTTCTTGGCTCTCAGGCGAGCAAGACTGAATAGGTATCCGTCAGCTCTGGTATGTAAGTAGACACCCTCTGTACATGACCTGAAGGCATGTGACAGCAGCAAAGAGAAGAATATGCCAAAGAATGTTGTTACCAGAACACAACCCTGTTTGACCCCACTACGGATCTCAAAGGGTTCAGATGTTGCTCCGTCATATACCTTATACCCATCATATTGTTATGGAAAGAGGAGATCACGCTGAGCAGCTTTGGCAGGCAGCCAGTTTTCTCCAGCAGCTTAAACAAACTGCCTCTACTGACATGGTCAAATACCTTGGTGAGATCAATGAAGGCAATATATAGTGGTCTCCTTGTCTCACAGCATTTCTCTTGCAACTACTAGACTGAGAAGTTTATGTCAATCTTCCAGGTCCGATACCACACTGACATTCGAAATATGATATTACATATGGCTTTGATATGTTATTACATGATATGAACAGCAATATTAAATGGCATTCTATCAAATTTTTAAACCAAACATTAATTGATACAGATGCTATTTATAGGGATACTGATCCATTCTCATGTTAATGCCAAAGCCTTCAGGTTCATGTGCACTTCATACATCTGGCCAGTCCTATTATTCTGCAGTAACAACTGTCTACCACTAGAGCCTGCAGTGAGTTAAGTGTCCAACAGCAAAAAGTGTCATTCATTCTCATGTGCTCTTACATTTACCACTAAATTAGAGTAAGCAGGGGGCATAAAATCCCGTGGAGAGCTGCTGGTTCAGTGTCGCTCCTAAGCTTGCCAGTAGGAGCAAGACTTATCTAATGGTGCTGATTGCACAATGATATTTAGTATTAGACTGCAGTTAGCATGGAAAAAATATTAGTTATAAAATGCTAACTGATGTATTAAATTCAAAGTTTAGCTGCATGTCTTCATGCCTACTATTCAAAACTTTTGTTCTTTGATCACTAGACCCCGCACCCTGGAATTCCTTCCCTAAACTCCTCCACCTCTCTATGTCACTGTCCTCTTTTATGACCCTTCTTAAAACCCACTTTTTGAAGACGCTTTTCGAACTCTCCTCATAGTTACTTTGTCTCAGCATGCGAAGCACATGGCATCATTTTTCAAGGAACTTGTATAAATACAAGTTGGTGCTGTTATGGTTTCCATTAGTGCTATAATTCAGGAATAAAATGCATGACATGCACAGGCAATCCATATTGTTGATTCTTTATTAAGCACTATAATCAGGTTCAGTTGTCTGATCATGAATAAAACCTGGGAGATTATTGTGAGTTTTAACACACAGGGCTGGATTTTACATTGCGGGCAGGCACCCCGCCCCCAGCATAAGTGTCTGGTCTTAGTCCACCATCACTTACCCAGCTTGCCCAATTTTCATTTTTTGCACGGTGGCCCTTTAATTATAATTAGAGCTGCTGGCCACTTGGAGGCTGACAGCTCTGCACACAGGTAGCACCAAGCAGGAGCAGTTGCTGCGGGTAGGCCACACTCCTTCCTCCCACACTCTGGTTATCATTATCAAAATTGCTACACTGCTCTATTACTTCACTGGTTCCTTTTGATTTACCATATCACCTTTCACATGATCCCTTCCCCCCGCTAGTTAGTTTAAAGCCTCTCTACCGCCTTAGTTAGACAACTCACCAGAACACTGGTCCCAGCATGGTTCAGGTGAACCCTGTCCCAATAGTACAGCTCCCACTTTTCCTCGTACTGGTGCCAGTGTCCCATGAATAGCAACCTATTTCTCCCACATCAGTTCTTTCAGCCACACATTCATCTCCCTAATCTTGCTTACCCTACGCCAATTTTTTTGTGGCTCAGGTAATTACCCAGAGATTACTACCTTTGAGGTTCTGCTTTTTGATTTAGCCCCAGGCTGCTCATAATCCCTATGCAGAATCTCCCTCCTAGTCCTATCAATGTCATTAATACCCACATGGACCATGACGACTGGATCCTCCCCCTCCCACTGCACATCCCACTCCAGGCGAGAGAAGATGTTCCCAAACCCTGGCACCAGGCAGGCAACACAGCCTCTGGACTCTCACCCTCGGCTGCAGAGAACTGTCTCTATCCCCCTGACTATACTGTCCCCAACTACCACTACATTCCCATTTACTTTCCCACTTGAATGACTCTGTGTATCATGATATCATAGTCAGTTCCCTCATCCATCTTGCAGACCCTGTTCTCAACCATACAAGCTACAACCTCAAACCTGTTGGACAATTGCAAGGGCTGAGGCTCCTCCAGTTCTATCTTTATGACGCTCTTACCTGTCTCACTCACAGTCAGAGCCTCCTGTCCCTGACCATAGACCAAATCAGGAGACCCTATCCTAATGGCTGTGACTGCATTCTGGAACAAAGTGTCCAGGTAACTTTCCCCCTCCAGATGCATTGCAGTGTCTGAAGCTCGGCCTCCAGCTCATTGACTCTGAGCCAAAGTTCCTCGGGCTGCCAACACTTATTGCAAATGTGGTACACACTGGCATGCACCTGCTCCCAAATACTGCAGTCACAATACATCACCTGCCCTGCCACCTTTATTATGTGTTAAGTAATTTATTTTTCTTAATTAATTTATAATTAATAAGCTGTACTTCTAATAAGCTTTATTAATGCTAGTAATCCTTAGTCCTACAGATAAAACCTTATAATTACTAACAAATTATCCAAGCTTTGAACGATAAACGAGAAAAATATACACCAACCAATAACATACCTTGTGACATCATACTTTGACTTTTTTCAGAATGCAGCATGCCCACAGATTAGCTAGCCACTTTTGAACTTGCTGCGTCTGCCATTTGCTCACATCCCCTTCGTGCCATTTTGAACTGGCTGAGTCCATAAGGATGTCACTTGCCGCTTTGCAATCCAAGCCTGGATATTGTCCAGGTCTTGCTGCATTTGGACATGGACTGCTTCAGTAGCTGAAGAATCCTGAATGCTGTTGAACATTGTGCAATCATCAGTGAACATCCCCACTTCTGACTTTACGATGGAAGGTAGGTCATTGGTGAAGCAGCTGAAGATGGTTTGGCCGAGACCACTACCCTGAGGAACTCCTGCAGTGATGCCCTGGGACTGAGATGATTAATTTCCAACAACCACAAACATCTTCCTTTGTGCTAGGTATGACTCCAACCAGTGGAGAGTTGTCCCCCTGATTCCCATTGACTCCAGTTTTGCTAGGGCTCCTTGATGCCACACTCAGTCAAATGCTGCCTTGTTGTCAATGGCAGTCACTCTCACCTCACCTCTTGAGTTCAGCTCTTTTGTCCATGTTTGAACCAAGGCTGAAATGAGATCTGGACTAACTGGCCCTGGTGGAACCCAAACTGAGCATCAGTGAGCAGGTTGTTGCTGAGTAAGTGCTGCTTGATAGCACTGTCGATAACACTTTCCATCACTTTACCGATGATTGAGAGTAGACTGATGGGGCGGTAATTGGTCAGGTTGGATTTGTCCTGCTTTTTGTGGACAACATATACCTGGGCATTTTTCCACATTGTTGGGTAGGTGCCAATGTTGTTGCTGTACTGAAATGACTTGGCTAGAAGTGCAGCTAGTTCTGGAGCAGACGTCTTCAGTACTATTGCAGGAATGTTGCTGGAACCCATAGCCTTTGCAGTATCCACTGTCTGCAGCCATTTCTTGATATCACGTGGAGTGAATCAAATTGGCTGAAGACTGGCAACGTGATGCTGGTAAATTCAGAAGGAAGTCGAGATGGATCATCCACTCAACACTTCTGGCTGAAGATACTTGCAAATGCCTCAGCCTTGCCTTTTGCACTGATATGCTGGGTTCCGCCATCATTGAAGATGAGAATATTTATGGAGCCTCTGCCTCTAGTTAATTGTTTAATTGTCCACTACCATTCACGACTGGATGTGGCAGGACTGCCAAGCTTAGATCTAATCCATTGGTCGTGGGATTACTTAGCTCTGTCTATTGCATGCTGCTTCCACTATTTGGCATGCAAGTAGTCCTGTGTTGTAGCTTCACCAGGTTGACACCTCATTTTTAGGTATGCCTGGTGCTGCTCTTGGCATGCCCTCCTGCACTATTCATTGAACTGGGGTCGATCCCCTGGCTTGATGGTAATGGTAGATTGAGGGATATGCTGGGCCATAAGGCCACAGATTGTGGTTGAGTACTATACTACAGCTGCTGATGGCCCTCAGTGCCTCATGGATGCCATGTTTTGAGCTGCTAGGTCTGTTCAAAATCTATCCTAGCACGGGGTAGTGCCACACAACACGATGGAGGATTGTGGAAATGGGGCTTCATCTCCACAAGGACTGTGTAGTGTTCACTCCTACCAGTACTGTTATGGACAGATTACTCTAATGTCAATCCTTAAACCATTGAAGTAAATTACCTTTTAGGTGTATCCCTGAAGAGAAAGCCACTAATCTCAGCTCCATCTGGGATGATAGATGAGTCATGGAAGAGAGACTTGTCTCGAAGCTGCATCTGGAAGAGCTCCTCATCTCTGGTGGGTAGCTTCTGAGTCCTGGAGTTTGTTGGTAATAACAGCAGTGATGTCACTACCCAGGATATGGTTACCATCATCCTAAACCAAAGACAATATAATTATCAGGTAGGTAGGTGTTAATTTAAAAACACAGGTTATACTGATTCCATTGCTGATAACCTTAAAAATATCAGCACCATTTCTGGGAGATGAATTGAATCATTGCATTCCAAGAAGAACTAGCATTATTTTTCTCATGATTATATGTTATGCAAGCAAGGCGGTTCTGTTTTGGTGTTGTAAATGAAATAATAATATATGATGGCATCACTACATGTTTAAAAACATGTTCAAAACACTGCCTGATATCTTTGCAATGACGCCTATTTAAAATTTAATGAAACAAGAATTACTATCTTGGAATGAGTAAGTATGGGAGCCTGTAAATGCATATCTCCACCATTCTCCCCATACCACCACCAACACCACTCCCCCACACCCCCAACCCACAGTCATACACACATTTTTCTGGTTAAAGGTTAGACAGAAATAAAATATTTTTAAAAAACACAAGCTGAAACTGTCTCTCCATCAGATCGTGAAGAAGCAAAAACTGCAGGATGAACATTTTGAAGTTGCACTGTTCTAAATACTCAATTGTTTCTCTTTTTATTTTGAACAGAATACATTTTATGTGACTAAGTTATCCATGTGGAGAAAAGTTTACTTTTTGCATTAAAAAGTAAATTAGCCAGTTCCCTTGGTGTATTAGTTGGAAAATGAATCTCCCAATGTGGACTTAAACCATGTAGATCAAGAAAGTCCCAGAGAGGCAATTGAAGGAGTGTTCAGGTAGCCTCAGAGAACCTCTACTAAGGAGCGGCACAAGGAAATTGCTATTTAATGTTGCTGCTGCAAATGCGCATGAGACTCTGACTTAGCTAAATTGTGTACATGGTCAAAAGACATCATCCTAAACCAAAGACAATATAATTATCAGGTAGGTGTTAATTTAAAAACATAGGTTATACTGATTCCATTGCTGATAACCTTAAAAATATCAGCACTCTTAAATGAACATTAACAAGTTAAATGAGGTTCCAGAGGGTGCATAGTGCCTGTGGGATCAGACATTGACAACAGTCTGGATAGGAGTGGAGAAAATTGAGGACAAAAATATTCATACTGTAATGATACGCATCAGATTTTTAGCTGTATTTTTTCACTTCAAAACCCAATTTTATTTTATATGTTTTTATTTTACTTCACCCATTCATTTTTTTGCACTTTAATTTTCCAGTAAGGAGTAATATTGCACAGTCTCTCTTCTTTTCATTTCGAAGTACAATTAAGGAAAGAGGCCTGATTTTCTGAATGGGCGGGGAAATGGAAAGATTATCTTTCACTAGAAGTACAAGTAAATCAATAACACTAAGATTCTATATGAAGACACAATGATACCTGGTAGGGGGGCATTGCCCTCTCTGCCCTTTCTGGCTCTATTCCTGCTGTGAAGGAAATTCCTTTCATGATTTACAATTAAAAATTGATAACTTTAAGGAAGTTATTGCCCTAGAGATCCTTAAGTAATAATGTGCATACAGGATTCTCAAAGGGGGAATTATGAAATAGAGAATTTATTCTCCAAGTGAGGAATACCTGATAACTGGAGAACCAGCTATTACTTCCTTACAAGAGTAAATTTCACATTCGATAGCATTATTTCAGTATCATTTGTATATCGTGATTTTCCTTTCAAAAATGGGAAGTTTAGAAGGGCAGCGGGTGTTTTGATACTCATCATCATTTTCTGATTTTGTGCTGTCAGTAATACTTTCCATTGGGAATATGAAGTTTAAAAATTAATCCTGTAAACAACAGGACTGTATTTGGAAGCTGCAAAGTACCCACCTCCCCACCCCCTCCCCATGCTCCCCCTCACCACCCCATTAGCGAACTTAATTAGTGTTTTGTCAGTTGCTTCACAAACCCACTTCTGCTGTCAAAAATCAGAGACTCTTTGCAGTGTTGTGACCAGTAGCCCCCCAACACCCACACACCCACCATGGACTTAATGAGTCATACGGACTCGAAACGTTAACTGTGTTCCTCTCCGCAGATGCTGTCAGACCTGCTGAGTTTTTCCAGGTATTTTTGTTTTTGTTTTGGATTTCCAGCATCCGCAGTTTTTTGCTTTTATCTTTGGACTTAATCCTGCTAGTTTAGGGTGCCATTCAGTCATCAGAAAGATCACTGCCATGTGGAAACTCATCCCCCTGAAGTGGTCATCTGAACTACTTCTCACTACTCTCTAAAAGAAGTTTGAGAACTGCTTGTGTTGATCAATTCACAAGTTTGTCTCAGCCCATAGAATCAAACTAAGAGGTAATTTTCCTACTTGGCACTTCCAGTAGGGACTGTTGTTCACTAAGTGTACTTATTAGACATTCTGGCACATGCAGCGTAAGCTCGAATTTCTGCTAAGTACTCTCAGTAGGTGAGACACCCCACCGGCAGCACATAGTTAGACAATTAACCCTTTAATGCTTCTGTAATGGGGTTTTATTTCTATAAGCCATCTCTAAGCACACTTTTCAGGATTAAAATAGAGAGCCATAAACAATTAATATATAGCGATTACTAAGGTAATTAAATATGGTAAGTAAACATTCATTTAAAAAAATATTTTAATATTTTTGTCTTTATTACAACAGAGTGAAAGCCTTATCCTAAAAGCACAATGGTATCCGGCGCATCGTACTTCTGGCTGGGACAGCCTCCCTTTTGGAGATTTTCCAATTTAACCAGAGTTGCTATGGTGGGAGGGAAGAGGATGATCTAAGCCTTATCGTTACTAGCCATATAATGGTTCAGCCTCTGTTATCACAAGGATCAATTTTATATATCTGAAAGAAATTTTTCAAAGCAAGTTCTGCTGAACAAAAAGCTGAAACAAAATAAAGTATATTAAATGGAAATGACGTTGCTTAACCATTTTCAGACAGGTATTTTGGATCTCTGGCCTGGAATTTCCTCTATGGGCACAACCTGGAGGTTAAGACTTGAAGGTGTACTCATCTTCATAGCCATTCTGCTGAGGTCACTCTCAAATTTCCTGCCAACCTCATTAGAATATAGCCAAAGGTAAAAATGCACATAAATCAGCATAAACAATTGGGCCCAAGGAAGGAGTTAAACTCACACCATACATTTCTTCTTTAAATATGAAAATTAAAGCTTCAACTCATTCAACCATTATTCATGCATATTAAGCACAGCATGTTTAAGAACCTTCAGTTGGAGAAGCTTTGCAATTTTAAACGTGACTTTTACTGTTGTCATAAAATATGCAAACAGAAAATACTGCATGGATTTCAGTCAGGGTAATTGTTTTTTTAAAAAGATTAAAAAATTGTAGTAGAACACCAGACAAATCACTTTGTTTCCTCCTGTATCTGAAAATCTGGTTGAAGTTTCAAGGGAGACTTTGATCAAGTGAAATTGCGGAAAACAGATGTATCAAACTCTAACTTACGGGTGTGGTCATTATCATCAATGGAGATTCATTTAGGTGTCGTGATAGATAGAAGATTGTAAAAGATAGTGGAGATTTGAGCGTATTGCACTTATTGGCTAAGGTGCAAAACTGTGCAATCTTTCAAGCCATATATTTGCTCTTCCCCCAATTAATGTGTATCTGATACACAGGAAATTGACTAAGGTGCAAAACTGTGCAATCTTTCAAGCCATATATTTGCTCTTCCCCCAATTAATGTGTATCTGATACACAGGAAATTTCAGCCTTCTGTTATTTTACCCAATTCTACCCCATTGTGACATGTTTTTTTTCTCTATTGCTAGCTGATACTCTATTAAAGTTTGGATTGAAGATTCTCAACCACTGAAAGACAGATTGCTATTAAGAAGTACTGCACCTTTATTTACCATGAATTTATTGACTATAGTATTAGAGGGTCAGATATATTTTCACCCATAAGCATATGCAAAACATGTGGAAACAAATAAACCTCCATACCTCCCTATTCATATACATACATGGATGAACCTACTTGTACACAAACATACCTGTGAGCAAACACTAATAAAGATCAATACATATCTGCTAAGCATTAAAAAGCAAGCATGGTGCATGATTGACTGTACACAAAATATACAAACACCAACAACTTACACTTATATAGCACCTTCAGCATAGGAAAACATCCCATGGCAATTCACAGGAGTATAAGATATAAATTCAGCAGAGAATTACATAAACACAAAACCATGTATATGGGCATGTTCATGGTGGCACAAGATCCTGGGCATCAGTGCTATCAGAAGAAGACATAGAAGCAATGAAAATAAAGACTCAGCTATGATAAGCTGAAATAAAGGTTCATCATAACTTCCTTTTGTACTCAGTGCCTCTATTTATAAAGCCCAGGATTCTGTATGCATTAGTAACTGCTTTCTCAACATATGCTGCCACATTAAATGATTTGTGCATATATACCCCCAGGTCCCTCTGCTCCTGCACCCATTTAGAATTGTGTCCTATATTTTATATTGCCTTTCCTCATTCTTCCCACCAAAACGTATCACTTCACACTTCTCTGTATTAAACTTCATTTGTCACGTGTCTACCCATTCCACCAGCCCACCCATTTCCTCTTGAAGATGATCAATATCTGCCTCACAGCTCACAATACTTCCAAGCTTGAAGCAAGCCCCATCCAGCCAGCCTAAGAAAATGCAAAGGAATTTAAGGCAAGGTCAGCCCTCAGGTCAATCTGATACTTGATGTCATGTGTGTGACATTTGTCAGGAAAATCCAACTCTACAGTCATATGAAAACCCATGACCTGCATTGTTTAGAGATGTATCATAAACCAAGGACAAGGATGGAAAAAATATGTGCTCATTCGTGCCTTTGTTACATCTGGACGTGACTACTCTAATGTTCTCCTGACTGTCCTCCCATCTTCTAACACTTGAACTCATTCAAAGCTCTACTGCCCATATCCTAACACACACCATGTTCCATTTGCCCATTGCCCCTGTACTTGTTAACGTACATTTGCTCCTAGTGTAGCAAAGCCTCGATTTTAAAATTCCCACCTGGTTTTCAACTTTTTACCTGGCCTCATCCCTCCCTATCTCTGTAACCCCCTCCAGCCGGACAACAATCTCTTCCTTCCCCCACCAATTCTGGCCACTTGCGCATTCCCCAATGTAATCACTTCACCATAGGTGACCAAGCCTTCAGCTGCTTGAGCATGAAACTCTGGAATTGCCCTCCCCAAGCCTTTTCATCTCTTCACCTCTGTTTCTTCAAGACACTCTTTAAAACTTACCTCTTTGTCCAAGCTTTTGGTCATCTGTCCTAATATCTCCTGATGTCACATTATGTTTTTTAATGCTCCTGTGAAATGCCTTGAGACATTTTTCTACATTAAAGGTCCTATATAAATGTAAGCTGTCTATCTACACACACACATGCATAAAAGGTACTGGTACGTCCATAGCAAGGAGAAATGCAAACTTATTTTTGCAAATTCAAATCTTGAGGATATCACTTTTTGTTCCTATGGAAAATGCATTCTTAATTATTAAATGGAAAGATTTCCCCCACCCGCCTTGTTGGATAATTTACCACCGCTGCTGCAATGCACAGAAGGGATCGACCCACCTAAAGGCAGGAAGTCGATAGTGTTGAAGAATATAGTAAGATGGTTGGCTGGGTATGGAGAGTGGCGGGGCGTGGGGGGTGGTTAGATATAGTATTCAATCTCTAAATTACATTGAGGAGATCATTGCTCTGACGCTTCGGAAAGTCAGGCGTATGAGATGGGTCAGCACCTCGGGGAAGGCGAGACACAAATTGTCAGTTGAAATTTACACCCTGACTGTGCCTTCCATCGCGTTCTGCAAATATCTCCCGCATCTCCAGACATTGCTTTTATTTATTAATGCCTGTTTCTTCTCTCTCTGGATCAATGGCTGGTGATGGAAAGTCCTCCTTGTGCCCTGTTCGCAATTGTCTAACACTTTGTCATTTAGTGCCGGCTTCAAACGCCTGGCCTCCTTATGAACCCAATAAACATGTTTCTTGACAAGTTCATTTCCACGCCACTTCTTCGCTTTTACGGTTTTTCATTATCTGGCCTCATTTAATAGCAGCGAGCCCCGCTGCTAGTGCCCTGTACACATTCCCCTCCCGTCGATCCAGTTAAA
This sequence comes from Cetorhinus maximus, assembly GCF_964194155.1. Classification (NCBI taxonomy): domain Eukaryota; kingdom Metazoa; phylum Chordata; class Chondrichthyes; order Lamniformes; family Cetorhinidae; genus Cetorhinus; species Cetorhinus maximus. The sequence goes on from NC_135879.1 coordinate 88,218,852, forward strand.
GGGGTAATGCCGACACATCTGCTCCTTCTGTGGATTGATTTTAACAGCACGTACGATTTCAAGAACAGCTATATGATTATTTATTTTAATCACGAAACGTACCCTGTAATCATTTCAGAATTGCATGTTTATTATTTTGGGAGCGAATTACATAAATTGACATTATAATTTAGCAAGTTTTAATTTTACAAATTCAAATCCATAGGCAAGAGCCTCGCTTCTCACAGCCAAACAATCGATGTAATTCCCACTGGCATGTCATCTAGGCTGTCCCTCTTTAAAAATGTGCACCCAGCAGCAAACGCGCTTCGGGGAGCATCATTATTCCCACTAACAGCAGAAACTTGAAAGTTGTACACTGTCAAGAAAGAGATTGCGTTACAGCTCCTGTGTGTGTGTGTGTGTGTGCGCTTTGGGTTACAGCCGCTCCCTCTAACTAGGTGAGTGTGTGTTTTGGGCTTCAGTCTCTCTGACTGTGTGTGTTTTGGGTTATAGTCACTGACTGTGTGCTTTGGGTTACAGTCTCTCTGACTGTGTGTTTTGGGTTACAGTGTGTGTGTGTGTGTGTTGGGTTACAGACTCTGACTGTGTGTGTTTTGGGTTACATTCTCTGACTGTGTTTTTAGGTTATAGTCTCTCTGACTGTGTGTTTTGGGTTACAGTCTCCCTGACTGTGTTTTGGGTTACAGACAGTCTGTGTGAGTGTATTTTGGGTGACTGACTCTGCGTGTTTTGGGTTACAGTCTCTCTGACTGAGTGTTTTAGTTATAGTCTCTCTAACGGTATGTGTTTTGGGATACAGTCTCTCTGACTGTGTAACTGTATTTTGGGTTACAGTCTCTGTATGTTTTGGATTACAGTCTCTGTGTGACTGTGTTTGGGGTTACAGTTTCTCTGTCAGTGCGTGTTTTGGGTTGCAGTCTCTTGGACTGTGTGTTTTGGGTTTCAGTCTGTGTGACTGTGTTTTGGGTTACCGTCTCTCTGACCGTGTGTTTTGGGTTATAGTCTCTCTGACTGTGTGATTGTGTGTTGGGTTACGTCTCTCTGACTGTGTGACTGTGTTTTGGGTTACAGCCTCTCTGACAGTGTGTTTTGGATTACAGTCTCTGACAGTGTGTGTTTTGGGTTACAGTCTCTGACTGTGTGTGTGTTTGGGTTACAGTCTCCCTGACTGTGTTTTGGGTTACAGTCTCTCTGACTGTGTATGTTTTGCGTTACAGTCTCTCTGACTGTGTGTGTTTTGGATTATAGTCACTGACTGTGTGCTTTGGGTTACAGTCTCTCTGACTGTGTGTTTTGGGTTACAGTCTCTCTGACTATGTGACTATATTTTGGGCTACAGTCTCTGACTGTGTGTGTTTGGGTTATAGTCTCTCTGACTGTGTGTCTGTGTTTTGGGTTGTAGTCTCTCTGACTGTGTGTGTTTTGGATTATAGTCACTGACTGTGTGTTTTGGGTTACAGTCTCTCTGACCGTGTGACTATATTTTGGGCTACAATCTCTGACTGTGTGTGTTTGGGTTATAGTCTCTCCGACTGTGTATCTGTGTTTTGGGTTACAGACTATCTCTGACTATGTTTATTGCGGGTTACAGCCTCTTTAATTGCGGGTTTTGGGCTACAGTTTCTCGGACTGTGAATATGTTTTGGGTTCTGATCTCTGTGTCTGTGTGTGTGTGTGTCCGTGTTTTGGTTACAGCCTCTCTAAATGTGTGAGTATGGGTTTTGGGTTAGAGTCCCTTTCTCCTTCGCTCTCTCTGTTTGTTGGGGGCGGGGTTTTCTCCTCCTTTGGCCATCACACAACCCATGATGGTAAAGGGTTTGCGATTGGAACCCGTGGCTGATACTGCCATCAGCGGGAATTCGTGTGCAGATCCAGAAACTTTAACTCCATCCCTCCCCTATGCAACTTGTAGTGTTGAGTATTCACCGAATTAACTGTTAAAGACAAATTCTATGGTCACATCTTGCATGAATGAGATTGAGATGAACCTGAAAATGTTACATTGCCGAATACACAAGGGTTTGTTTAAAGTTCGGCATCTGGAACAAATAAGGCGCTGCATTTTATTATAAGGAACGGAGCGGAACGATAGGGAAGTACAGATAGAAAATTATAAGGCAGTGCAATTGAGATCTTTAAACTTTGTTCTGCCCCCTTTTATGTATCGCTGCAGTTAAACAAACAAGAGATTTTCAGGAATCCGAGAAGATATCAGTGGTTTCTGATTCCCGTTTTGAATTCCCCTTGTACCGTGTAAATTACAAAGCTCATTTTCCAAAGCTGCAGCTGTATTTGCACTTTACACATCCCGCTAACCCACTTGTCTCTGTATTTTATTTTTATTTTATTTTTATTTTCGAAATGAACATTGCCAATTTGATCATCTCGTTCCTACTTTTATCTCTTAGAAGTTGTTAATCGGTATCGGTTTAAATGAATAATTGTTCTGCTCCCACCCACCCCATGTTACAATTGCTGAAAAATCACTCCTTAAAACCCATCTTTTTGATCAAGCTTTTGGTCATTTGTCTTACTATCTCCCCATTGGCTCCTTGCCAAAGTTTGTTTAAATTAAAGGAGCTATAACAATGCAAGTTGCTTTTGTTCACGGAGTACTGCTGTTGTGAATTGAGTGACTTGACCACATAGTCAGTCCTGGCAGATTTATAAAACAAGCTAACGTTGCAGGTCAATAACCTTTCATTATGAATTCCAATTTAAGGCCATCGAAAGTTTTAACTCTGTTTCTCTCTCCCCACAGATGCTGCCTGCCCCTGCTGAGTATTTCCAGCATGTTCTTATTTTATTTCAGATTTCCAGCATCGGCGGTATTTTACTTTTGTATAAAACAAGCTGCTGCGTTTGCCATTGTCCGTGATTTCTGGGGAAGGGGTTGTAGATTAGCCCTGTAGGTTGGGTTGTAAATAATGTGACCGTCTTGAAAATGTAGCTATGTGATGATGGCTGGGTTGATACGCGCGACAGAAAAAGGGCCACTTTCAAAACGCAGCAGGACAGTGACATTCAGCCGCGGGCCTAAATACTGAAGATTGAGTTCAAAGAACTGTCAGGTTTATATTTTGTGAATAGAAAGGTAAGTTAAATTATTATTTACCAATCACCAAACCAATCTTAAACTTCATAGAACAAAAACAAAAATACCTGGAAAAACTCAGCAGGTCTGACAGCATCTGTGGAGAGGGACACAGTTGACGCCTCGAGTCTGGATGACCCCTCATCAGAACTAAGACATATAGAAATGAAATAAGTTGGAAGAAGGGGGTGGGACAGGACTTAAACTTCATAGTGTGTGTTTGAGAAAGGGAGAAGGGAATGCAGAGGGAGAACAATGTGTGGATGGATAGAGAGCCTGACACAAAGCAGCAGAGCAGATGATGGAGTCTATGGTCACATTGACTTTTGGTAAGGATTTGGAGTAAATGGAGCTAAACTGCAGATCAACTGTCATCCAATCGAATGGCCTCTGCCCATCCCAGAGATGACCGAGCACATGGGACACGAGAGAAAGAAAAGTTTGCATTGATATAGCGCCTTTCGTAATTTCAGGACATTACACAGTGCTTTACAACCAATGAAGTTTTATTTGGAAGGGTATTCACTATCCAACTTGCAGGCACAGCAAGCCCCCGCAAAGGAAAATGTGTTAACAGTCTGGTCTTTTTGTTGTGATTTTGATCTAGGGATAACTATTGGCCAGGACGCCGGGGACAGCTCTCCATGGGCAATGGAATCCACATGTGCCCAGGAGGGCAGGTCACGCCTTGGTTTGAATGTTTTTTCTGAGCAGCGGGATGGGGCAGTCCAGGGCTTTGCGCTCAGGTCTCTAGAGTGGGGCAAGAGAATCAGACAAGAGCATGAAACAAAGATGCAGAGACCATGAATCAAACAGGAATTGAGAGGGGCAAAATGGGAGAGAGCATCAAGCAGACAGAAACGTAATGAGAGTTAGCTTAAAGCATGTGGAGAGTTGACAGGGGAAGATCAAAACAGATACTAACATAAACAGTGGAGGAGAGGGAGAACTTGAAGTAGAGAGGGACAGCATTAGGAGGCAGAAGCAGAGGGACCGAACATAAAACTGAGAGCATGGAAAAGCGAGAGGCAGACACGCAAAGATAAAGAAAGTAACAAACCGGGTAAGAAACAGAAAGCAAGGAAGAGTTACTCATCAATGAATAATCAGGTGTGCTGACCAGTCCTTGTCTTCGATGCTACTGCTATTTATAAACCGTAGCCGTTTGGTCCTCTGGATTAAGCGACTTGTTCTCTTTTGTCTATCCATGAAATCCCATTTGCCACAGAGCCTGTCTGAATCGAATGAAGGATTGAGCACAAAACAAAAATACCTGGAAAAACTCAGCAGGTCTGGCAGCATCTGTGGAGAGGAACACAGTTAACGTTTCGAGTCTGTTGAAGGGTCATTCGGACTCGAAACGTTAACTGTGCTCCTCTCCACAGATGCTGCCAGACCTGCTGAGTTTTTCCAGGTATTTTTGTTTTTGTTTTGGATTTCCAGCATCCGCAGTTTTTTGCTTTTATCGAAGGATTGAGCAGGTGTGATTCCGGTTAGCCAGTGCTTTCGGCGCAGTGACACGGGGCGGAAGGATCACCGATTTAACATGCCAATGTCTCCACTTAGATGGAGGAGCAGGTCCGGCTTCCGACACAAGATTTTTACAGTAAATTGATTGATCGCTAACAGGTCGAAACAACGAGCCGGAAAGTTAACACATTTCAGCATATTTAATCTACAGCCTCGATTGAAGCTACGCAGTGTGCAAGTTAGGAAACCTAGTGCTTATGAAGTTTATACTGAATTTTTTGCGGTTTTATAGAACCCTCATTAAAATAAATCACATAAAGCTCATCACATGTGATCGTCTTTCAAAGGCTTTATTATTAAAATGACAGTATCACTCCTGGACACAGCTAGTGCTGAGAATTGAGTTGAATTTAGTGCTATGAAAATAACAAGCACGACACAGCAATGGAAAGGGAAATATTTTAGAACCTCTTATTTACGGCGTCAAGTTCAAAGTTTCGGTAATATTAGATCTGTAATCTAACGAACTAACAGATGTATTTCATCATGTGTCCATCAGCAGTGCGGCGAGAGAGGGGAACATCCCAATAAGCACTGTTCAGGGATGGTGCTCAAAGCCGATCTGTGGAGCACATTTCTACAAAGAGAGAGATTGGTATTCTGTCCTGCCGAATATTGCGGTCAACTCGCATTTTGTGTTAAGGAGAAGCAGAGATCAGATTACACTACAAGTACTGTACTCCTTCTGTATTCATCTACGTTTGAACGTTGGCCGCAAATATGTTGATTAAAGCAACGAGCTCAAAACCGCAAAATAAGTTTGTAACTTTTAACTAATTGCGTTTTTTTTATCTTTTAAAAAAAAACGTATTGAGGCCACTTACCCTTTTCTGCCTAATACGCTAACTGCGACCTGAGAGCCAGTTCTGCTTTGAATGGAAATGAATTTGGAAATCTTGTATTTATAGAATTGCTTCTTAGACTGTCCAATCACTTCCCTTCAAGGTGACCCCACATTGCAGCTTGTGCCCACAGTGTGCATTGATGTGGTCTGTAAGTAATACACAACTTCTCCAGGATTTCGTGCTTTGGCAAAACGATGCTTCTTATTTTAGGATGATTACATTTGTCATCTTTTTAAACTCGAGATGTTGTCGCGTTTTATTGATTTCAAAGCAAACTTCGTCTTCAAAACAATTTGGCACAGGCACCCTCGCTTGGAAAAGTAGACACAACAAAGAAACCCAAGGACGACACTATTTGCATGTTTTAACTGGGCGTGGCTGTAAGATGAGGTTTCCTGCGGGGGTTAATTGGGAAACTGAATCTTTCGAAATCGTCTATATTAACGAGTTCCAGATCACCAATGCACACAGCCGGGGCAAGCACAAGATACTCTCGGCTTTAGTAACCATTTGACATCTTGCTATTCACTGCTGCAGTGCTAAAGGCCCATGTGAAGTAATTGACAAGCGGACACAACCGGCACTTTGTCTTTTCACTAGGTTATTATTTGGGATTAGTTTTCCGCATTGGGGTTTGCTAGCAAGTGGCGCTTCCAGTGCTGAAAGGCTGATTGGGTGTCTTTATGGCGGTAGCGAACAGGAATTAAAGGGTTAAAGTGCCGGTCTCTGGAGACAGGCCGAACTGATAACTATCGGAGCCAAAGGGGTTTGAACTATGAACAGATAACAAAGGGTTAATAGTATTTCACATCAGTATGTGCTGCGGACCCGCCGAATACCAAGGAGCCTGCGAGCATAACTAATTTAAATATCTATTTCTAAACCTGGAAAGTTATGGAACTTTTCAAGGCGGGAGGGGGAGACCAGATAGACGGATGAAGTTAAAAGGAAAGAGAACAGGATCTGGTGTGATCGAGAGCCGCAAAAAGAACAAGGACAAAATAACAAAATAAAAAAAAACAACAGTTGCAAGAAATAGTCGGGGTCAGAATTTAGACAGAAAGGGGAAGATGGAGCAGAAATCAGCGGAAGAAACGGGCGTTTGTCCTTTAAAGCGGAGTCTGGTGGATTCCGCTCCAGACCCTGTGCTTCCCCAGCTCGGAAATGGAAAGGCTGCTCGAATCTTCCTGTCGGGAAGAGATGCCGAGGACAGATCGGAGCCTGGATTCTGATTGAAACTTGAAATGAGATCTATCGTGTACTTTACCTGATCTCTGTCCCTGTCCCGACTTAAACAGCTTCAGTAAAATCGGAGCCAAACCGCAAACTGCTGACCTTCCGTTTCATGTGGTCAATGTGAGAAAGGAGGAGCAGTTATCTTCCGCGAGTTGATGAAGATGAAGGATGGACAGAGCCGGATATGGTCCCTGTGATCAGTTTTAGAATCGGGGACCTAATCTGACTTTTTTCTTGTTGGGATGCATTATCTATTTTTTGTCTGTGAAGGGTAGCGGGATATGAACCTCCTGCAGATGATGGTGACAAAGGAGGCTGGGTTGGGTTGATTGATGTTGTAGAGTGATCAGAATTACTGTTGGCATGTTATCGAAGATAAGTTTACTTGCTTTTACAGCCACGTTTGAACTAATCGATGCACGTTGATTTACTAGCGAATAAGAAACAATCAGCAATTTCGCGTTCTCTAATGTGTGTGGCACGTTTCCAAGCAACTTGCAATGTTCCTCGCTCCTGCTTTAATCTCTCCCTACCCACCCTCGCCGAATATTAGCAAAATGTCACTGCACTGCCAACCTCCTTGATAGTGCTCGGCAAGGGATAGAACTCCATCACTGCGGTGTAATGTGAAGCTGTGTTTCCATTCTACGCCGCTCACACGTGCCGTAAAGATCAACGCCAATAATTGGAGCCGCTTTCTATTATTTAAAAAAAATCTTAAAACAATGATATTGATAATTTTATTACGAAAGTTTCCTAGCCACATACACTCTACCTGGTTAGTGAACCCCCTCAAGCTCTCTCGAAAAAAGAACGTATAGTCAGAATCAAAGATCCACAACGCCTACATGAAATCCACTAGACATAGCTTTCCTAATCACCCTGGTAGCTTTATTTTGATGCGGCATCTTCTCCAACTTGTCTTTATTAAACACCCTTCTCAGACAACGTGTTGCTGATCGGTAAACCCCATAAAGTTTTGAAAAGCATCAGAAATATGTTACTATTTCTCCTCTTTTCATAATATGAGTTTAAAAGTCAAAACGGAAGATAATCTGGAAAAAAAATTGGACGGCCAAAATAAGTTTTGGGATATCACGTAGAAGTGTTTAACAGCATTACAGCACCTCCTTTTTATTTATATGTATAACAAGTGCACTAATTCGAGCTACACTGTCTGGATCAAATACAACGGCCCACATATGAAGGTCATCAATAACATTTGCATGCAACTAATTTTACAGCAATATATGACACGAAATATCTGCCGGAACTCATGAAAGTTACTTTCCCAATGACATTTATTTTGCTACGCGATTTTCTGGGATGGGGGAATAGTTTTTCTTACCTTGAAGTAATCATTTGCATTGCAAACTTCGAATTCTGTTAGTCCAGTTTATTTTCCCTCGCTTAAAATTCCACACTTCTTTTGAGAAACAGACAGGAGGGCAAGATTAATGCTAGATCAATACAGAGAGGACCTGGAGAATTGCCAGAATGAAGCTATCCTTGTTTATGTATGTGGCTTATTTTCCCCCTCTCTCTTCTAAATTCCGCAAAGCCAGGTCTGGAAGAAACGGATTAAACGTTGAGTTAGATTGTTTGGAGGCGATGTGTAAGATCAGGATCTGCTTTGGCTCTGGTAGTCAGTGAGCTGGCTTCCACAGTGCAGAGGTGAGAGTGACTCGAAGTTGAGCTCAAACTGTACTCACTCCGTCCCATTCCAGGCGCTCCACCAATCAGAGTCGCTCGCAGTGCACCAATTCGCCAATCACAGATTAGCATGCTTAACTGCGCCAATCGGAACGGAGATAGGTTGCGGCAAAGCCACCAATCGAAGCGAGAGAGTTTGCCAGTCTGACCAATGGCGGAGCGGATCCAGCGACTGCCTTCCCTTTATGAATGAAAAGACGCGCAGGAGGCAGGCTTCGATCAGCCCGACCTCTGGGCGATAGAAATGGTGAGAGATACCAAGAGAAACATCGCGAACCTCGGAGATTTTGGCCATGTTTCAAATAAATAGCAGGTTCCACCGGGAATAATTTCTGCATCTGACTTTGCGGAGTTTCAGTTGTTAAAGTTGAGTGATCTGTGCTACGTTCGTTTTATTCGTCAATCTGCATTTAAATGGGTATTTAGTTAGACAAAATGCTTTATCACCATCAGTTTACACCTTAAAAATAAATAAAATTTGCTCCCCACCAACAATACAAAATGCCGTCTAAATTCTTCATCATGATTGTAATAGATATTGACATTGTTTTTTGAATTAGCCGAGTTCTGCACATGTTGATGCAAATCTTTGCTTGGAGTGGTGGGCGGTCTGTTTAATGCGGTGTGTGTGTGTGTGTGTTTGGGGGAGGTGCTCAGTGTGACACTGACACCCCTAATGTGTTTTTATTGTCACACTGTGACTTTTATGACTCAAAGGCTTTAGATACAAAGAGGTTTCAAAATTGTCACAAATTGTGGCAAATCGCACCTGGCCCACCAGTCATTTCGGCGAAAGCGTTTTATTTCATTAGCAATGCGGTGACACAGAGACAGAGGGTGATAGACGGGGGCAGAGCAGCTCAGACAGGAACGATTAACAGAGACAAGGGCAGATGGAAATAAGAGGGAACTGATCGAGGGAATGATGTAGAAATATTGAAATATATTTACAGTTCTACCTGTAACTTGCCTTACCCATTATAATGTAGTTGATAACCACGTTTTGGCTTCTGAACACTAGCCCCTGTTACTTAGCAAAACATTCGTTTTATCTTTGATGTCCATCTTGAATAATTCTATCTAGCTGTAAATTCTTGATACCTGTATCAAATGGGGTTTTAAAATGGGGGTTACCCCATTTGATGACTGTTTACAAGCACCATGCCATTGTCCTGAACAAAAAAATAAATCAACCAACCCAAAACACTTGTGGATAGTTGCTCTTGACTAATAATAAATGTTGACAATACACAGCTGATGTGGCGGTATCTGTAAAAGGGAAAAGGACGGGTTACTACTTGGTCCGCCGCCAGCTCAACTTTCCTGGTTTTAAACGTTTAAGTGGAACTGCTCGGTATTTCCAGCAGGTAGTGTGTGAAAACAACAAGCACGGTTTCTAATGAATCGAGACAGATTTGGTGTTTAATAAACACACTTGCAGATGGAGTGACTTTTGTTTGGTGCTATCGCTTCTTCAATTGCTTGCACAACTCAATCTTCTATCTCTGCAAAACAAATGTCATTGCTTTCAAACGGTAAACAGCTGCAGATGAGTGGCGTGCTCTGTGCACACAGTTTCACATTAAACAAAACCAAAATATTAACTAACGGCAAGGGGCCTTGTACATGTTCCCCATCTAGTGGCCAATGAGTAGAGCGCTCTCATGAAATCCTTCTGGTTAATTAATTATCTGTGCAACTTCCCGGTGCTGTTTCAAGGCTGATATTAATTATTTTAAAACTGTCATTATTGCATTGAGATAGGTAAGAAAAGTCATCCGATGTGCGACAACGCCCGTACTTAATCTAATTTACATTAGCTTTAGAGCCGGTCTCTGCCTCCAAACCGAACCTTTGAGTACAAATTACATACATTTTAATCTGTGGTGGGGATCTGCAATATGCCGTTTCGGAAGGGACCTGATCGAATCCTGTGCTGTACTAGAAACGGGAGAGTAACTACACCTGCTCACAAAAAGCCAAAATAACCAATTTTATAGATCTTATTTTCTTAATTCGATTTAACTTTAAACTGGTAATTTTCATACTTTTCAACAGTTAGAACACAATAACCAAATAACCGAGGTTTTCCACCCACGGTGGTTGTCAGGGCCCTCAACCGTGTCCGGCCCATCTCCCGCGCATCTGCCCTCACACCTTCCTCTGCCTCCCAGAACCATGATAGGGTCCCCCTTGTCTTCACTTATCACCCCACCAGCCTCCGCCATTTATGCCAACTCCAGAATGATGCCACCACCAAACACATCTTCCCTTCACCCCCCCCCCCCCCCCCACCCTGGTGGCATTCCGCAGGGATCGCTCTCTCCCAGACACCCTGGTCCACTCCTCCATCACCTCCTACACCTCAACCCCCTCCCATGGCACCTTCCCATGCAACTGCAGAAGGTGCAACACCTGCCCCTTTACTTCCCCCTCCTCACCATCCAAGGGCCCAAACACTCCTTTCAAGTGAAGCAGCATTTCACTTGCACTTCCCTCAGTTTAGACTACTGCATTCGCTGCTCCCAATGCAGTTTCCTCTATATTGGAGAGACCAAACGCAGACTGGGTGACCGCTTTGTGGAACACCTTCAGTCTGTCCGCAAGCATGACCCAGACCTCCCTGTCGCTTGCCATTTCAACACACCACCCTGCTCTCATGCCCACATGTCCATCCTTGGCCTGCTGCAATGTTCCAGTGAAGCTCAACGCAAACTGGAGGAACAGCACCTCATCTTCCAATTAGGTACTTTACAGCCTTCCGGACTGAATATTGAGTTCAACAACTTTAGATCATGAACTTGCTCCTCCATCTCTACCCCCTTTCTGATCCCCCTTTTTCCAATAATTTTTATATTTTTTTTCCCACCTACTTCCATTATTTTAAAATGTATTTCCATCCATTGTTTTACCTCTACCTTTTAGCCTATTTCGATCCCCCCCCATCCCCACTAGGGCTATCTGTCCCTTGCTTGTCCTGCTTTCTACCCTTAATGTCCCTATTAGCATATTTCTTAGCTAATATCACCACCGTCAACACCTCTTTGGCCTTTTGTCTATGACATCTTTTGGCTATCTCCACCTATCACTGACCCTCCATCCAGCTCTACCTGTCTAACCCCCCCTTAAACCAACTTATATTTCACCTCTTTTCTATTTTTCCTTAGTTCTGATGAAGAATCATATGGACTCCAAACGTTAACTGTGTCCCTCTCCGCAGATGCTGTCAGACCTGCTGAGTTTTTCCGGGTATTTTTGTTTTTTATTATCCAAGAATAAATAAATTATTTAATCATTCATATTATTTTATGCCCGTCTGACTGTTACAAATAAAGGATTCCAATGTGATTGCTATTTGATAAACACACGGCTTTAAAACTCCTCATTATTTTCTACTGCGAAGTGTTCTTTTACAGTGACTCCTTGGTCCCGTTTCATTTACTTGCAGAAACCCCTTTATTACCGACCCTTTCTCTTAATGGTCGCGGACCCTATAAGCAGCAGCACCATCCTTGGGTCGGAGAATACCAGAATGTCACCTGCTCCACCCTGTGGAAAATAAGTGAACTGCAGTCTTCCACATAGCCTCAAGAGTCAGCAACAGATCACAAAGAGTCACACCATCAAACCGTTGCAATGGCAAACTCGCATTTTTTTTTGAGGTGGTAAAAGCGATAGGAGCAGAGGTGTTCCAACTACAGGGACTCAGCAGACGCCTATTCTGCCGTGGGGAAAGAGTTCGTAACCATTTCGAATACAGGAGGAGATTATGCCTTTCGATGAGGAAGGCAAAGCAGCCAATCCTTGAATTGTTCACCACCAACGCACCCAACTCGGAGACAATAACAACGATTGCTGGAAAAACTCAGCAGGTCTGACAGCATCTGTGGAGAGGGAGACAAAGTTAACGTTTCGAGTCCGTATGACTCTTCATCAGAACTCGGAGATCCGTTGCTGCCTCACCATAAAAATATTCGTTGACCCGTTTTTAGCTGCAGAGCATTTCTTGGATCAAACGTTCTCAATCTAAAGGAGGTGCAACGGCAGAGCGGCGAACACAGGACGTCCTATTTACAGTGTGCTCAACCACAACCTTGATGTTTAAAATATAAACATGGGTAAATGCAACAGGTTGTCTATATCACCTGGGCTACCGGACAGTTAAGGTGGTTGTAGTATATTATTCTTCTCTTTCTTTCTTGCTTGCTTTCTTCCCTCCTTTCTTCTGATATCCAGCATTCATAACTCAGTGAAAGTCCTCTATTAAAAGTTCAGAATTTACAGTTTTAACAGAGACTTTTCATTATCAGCATGAACACTAGGATAGTCCTACTACCTTTGAACTCTTGGGTTGAGCCTCTCAACACCACCATCAGGCTGAAATGTGGGTCAGAAACCCGCATTATGTGGGAAGCAGTCACTTTATGATTTTCCCCAGGGCAGCTAATTAATAATTAGAGGGCGATCCACACCCAGGCACCTAAACTAACTTACAACGGTTCACGGACTCCCAAAATACCTGCCCTTTTTGTGGTCTTGTGGAGTCCGTGTACCATGTCTATGTTAATTGTTGTAGACTGCACTCCATTTTCAGTTATTTAAAAAACCTTTTATTAATGTTTTGTTTGCACTTCAGTCCCACGGTCCTGATCTATGAACACCCAGTGCGGAGGGGGGCCGGGAAGGAAGAGGACCTCCTCGTGAACCTGCTTCTGGGCTTGGCCAAGTTAGCCATTAACAGGTCCAGGCAGTGGGCGATCGATGGGGTCATCCCACCCGACTGTTTGCCTCTCTTCCGCGGCTACGTTTGTGGCCGGGTGTCCCTGGAGAGGGAGCATGCGGTGTCTGCCGGCACCGTCAAGGCCTTCCGTGCCCGATGGGCACCGCGGGGACTGGGGTGTTTTATAGACCCCTTTAATCACATTTTGATTTGATGTTTGTAAGTTTTCTTTAAACTTTGTCTTTGATTTTACAGCTATCCTAACTTAGGGGCTGTGTTTAGTTTATCCCTCATTTTGTTAATTTAGTTTATTAGGTTGGCTTTAAAAGAGCTAAACTAGCTTACACTGCCTGCAGGAAACTGGAGGCTAACTAGAAAGTCCTAGCCGTCTCCTTTAATTGACCTTGAGTGGCCATTAATGAGCTGTGTTGGCTACCTAGTGTGCTCAGGAGGTTAGCCCTGCCTCCCCTTATCCTACCTCTATGTAAATGGTGGCAGGATGGAGCTGGGAAAGTGGCACGTTGGCTATCAGGGCAGCTCTTAGCTCCCACCCACCTCTGTTCCCACCCCCAGCAGGAGCTAAAAGCCCTGCCCCTTATGGTTGCTGACTAGTAAGAGCAGTGTGTGAGTATTGAACGAAGGATATGACAGATTGTGATTTCTCATGTGGGGTCTTACTGAATGCAAGAGTTGGTTGGCCTGTAATTGGGCATGAGAAGATATCTCAACTTCAAAGGTTTTAACCTGCCATTTATTCTAGGAGTGAGAAAGAATAACCCACATTCACTCATTTCCCTTCAAGAGGTGCCACATCTTTCCTTGCCTAAGTTCAACCATTTCATGCTGCATTGTATTGAAACAATTTTGCAGTGAGGTTGATTGGCAAACATTAACAATTACCACACTGTTAAAGGGGTACTTATACTATTCATTTCTACACTTAAATTTTTGTGGCCTGTTTAATAGGCAATTAATGCAGCTACTTCATGAAAATCACAAGGAGATTAAGAGAGGTACTGTTTTCATGAAGCTAAAGGCAATATGGCACAAATGTTTTGGCAACTCGTAGTGATTCACAGTTCAAGGGTTAACTTCGCCTCACTTTAAGTTGTTTGCTGATTTGCACTTTAATAATGGCATGTATCATTAAGACAATTATTTTTTCAGCAAAACCTGGTCCAGTGTGAAGTAAGACATATAACAGGTGGCCAATGTGATACCATCCATTTAGCGCCTCTGTCAAAGATAAATTCTTGTTTTTAAAGAAAATGCTGTTGTAAGATAAAGCTATCAGTATCACTTCCTTCCCTGAAAATCTAATTGGAGGTGGATTGGCAGCAAAGCTGGAAAATGTTTTGAAATTTGACTTCATGAAATGCACTATTCATGAACTCTTAAATTAACTATTCAATGCTAGAAACTGCACTTGACTTTATCCAGAGGAAATTTATCCTAAAAAGGGAACGAAATACACTGGGGCGATATAGTCAAAACACAGTTTTTTACTACTTTGCCTTAATTGTATATGATTAATTAAGGAGCTAGATGCTAACTAGAATTAGGCCCCTCTTACACAAGTAAAACTCAATATGATAGTGACATAATATTTCCCAGAGTTTTGCATGTCATATGAAGGGATCATAAATACACTGTAAGTGATGGCAACTTCAGGGTTAATCCAAATTTATGGCTCCAGCGAATTGCTAAATTTATGTTTCTCACTTGTCCACCTATTGCACAAATATGTATCAAGTCTGGCATTCATAACATCTCAGGTTACAAATCCCAAGCCATGTCATAAGAAATTGTAATTCAATTGGTCCCTGATCTGATCATAAAAGTGAATTATATGACTTGGTTGTGAAAAAAATATACCCTATAATAGCACAAACATGTATGCTACAAGAACCATGTTCCTGTAGTGGTTAAATGTACTCCTGTAACTGAGGAAATATTCAGGGTAACAAAATATGGTTTCAGAAAATAAAACTACACATTTATGTTAAAAATAAATCCACAATCCAAAATAACAGAACTGTTTTATTTCACAATCTTCTTTAAGCAAGAAAACTATGAAAAACAAATCTGCTTTAGTTATGTAAAATTTATGTATAATTCACACACAGATCTTTATTGTGCAAAATAATGAACAGGGGACAATATTGCTTCCTTATTCTGCTAATATTTCTTTACCGTGAAACAAAGCCTAGAAATTGCTGTTAACAATATTAATGAACAAATGGTACATTCATACAAAGTTCATTATTCACCCAAGGCATTGATCTGTTTATTTTAAAATAACATCCTAACTAAAATAATGGACAGAGCAAAGTAATGCATACTTATCAAGCACCTGTTAATATTGACTATAATGTTTGTACAATATACTATTTTTCTTACATAGAATTCTAAATCTAAAGTGTGTCTTGGAAGCAGATTGGCTCATTATTTTTAGTGCAAAGAAGTGTCATATACTATGATTTACAAAGGTGAAGAAAGCAAATATATTTATTGCTCAATGCATAATATTAAACTATGAAGGTCATAGTAGACTATTTTTACCACCTGAGTAGAGCTATTCCCGAAGTTGTCATGGCAACGTTTTATTGTCAACATTACAACAATAAAGCTATGGTATTGTATATTGAAATCTTCAAAGGCAACAGCTACTGGTATTGGTGCATGTTAAAGTGACTAAACGTCTTCTGGAATATGCACATATAATGCAAGCAGTATGGAGCAGTGCAAGTAAATGAATGTGACAAGCTATGAAGACAAACATAAAGATTTGTTGCAAGAGATTATGAGAAGTACAGTAGTGTTGTTGAAATTATGCAGAAGTCTGATTAGGAGCCACTGCAGAATGGAAGAAATTACTATAGGGGTCCTTCTCGGGTTGATAAACTTCATTAAAATGATCAGTATTCCTACTCCGATATATTTAGTAGTCACAATTTGAGAATTAATCTAGGGAAAAGATAGATATTAAGAAGTTCACGTTAGAACTGAAGCATTCAGGTAACACTTTCCCTTCTATTGAATATAATTGAAACAAAAGTCCTCCCAATAAAAGCTGAAAATAAGTATTTTTGTTAAATTTTAAGATAAGTGCCATATTGCTGAATTTAGCGATGCTGCATTTTTCTATAGCAATCAGATAGCTGCTGATACTTCATACTTCTTTATGTTTTTAAATGCAGCCATGGATGGAACTGTGTTCCAAAGAAGAGTCAGATTGGACTCGAAACGTTACCTCTGTTTCTCTCTCCACAGGTGCTGCCAGACCTGCTGAGTTTTTCCAGCACTTTCTGTTTTTATCTTGAAAGGTTGTTGGGATATTACAGGGATAAGCCGTGACATCATTTTACTTTCCTAATCCTAGCCCTTTACCAATGTTAGCAGATGATATGTGCAGGACAGAAGTATAATAACACCATTGTGTATCAACATCCTGGGGGCTACCATTGATCAGAAACTGAACTGGACCAGCCATATAAATACTGTGGCTGCATGAACAGGTCAGAGGCTAATAATCCTGTGGTGAGTAATTCCTCCTGACTCCTCAAATCCTGTCCACCATCTACAAGGCACAAGTCAGGAGTCTGATGGAATACTCTTCACTTGCCTGGATGGGTGCAACTCCAACAACAGTCAAGAAGCTTGACACCATCAAGGACAATGTAGCCTGCTTGGTTGGCACCTCATCCACTAAAATTCACTACCTCCAGCACCGATGCACAGTGGGAGCAGTGTGTATCATCTACAAGATGCACTGCAGGACCTCACCAAGGCTCCTTTGGCAGTACCTTCCAAACCCATGACCACTATCATCTAGAAGGATAAGGGCAGCAGACAAATGGGAACACCATCACCTGGAAGTTCCCCTCCAAGCCACTCACCATCCTGACTTGGAAATGTATTGCTGTTCCTTCACTGTCGCTGGGTCAAAATCCTGGAACTCTCTCCCAAACAGCACTGTGGGTGTACCTGCACCACATGGACAGCAAAGGTTCAGGAAGGCAGCTCACCATACTTCTCAAGGGCAATTAGGGATGGGTAATAAATGCTGGCCTAGCCAGCAAGGACCACATCCCATGAATGAATAAAACAAAATGCAGGCTGAAAGCTCAGCTCAACTGTGATTTGATAAAACTGTTCTCAAAAGCACCAGCAATACCATTAATATTTGTCAGCAATGGGCCTTCTCACTCTGGAGGAAGATAGGTGATAGTTTATGCCTTTCAAGGTATGTGCCTCCTAGCTTATAGTATTGTCAGCATAGGTGAGAAAAGGTCATATTCAGAATAGAAACGTTACAATTATTCATGTTCGCAGCCTCTTTAATGCTGCAGCTGGTGCTCTGAATGCAGCCCAGTGTAAATAACGTGAGTTCACAGACTCAGCACATTGTGGATCCACTGTCACAGTGTCAGAGTTATCTTCCATTGCCCCGTCACCCCTTGATATGTGAGGTTGCCAGTTTTCTAAAAACAATCTTCATCTTTGGTGTTGCAGAGAAAACTGTCTCACAAGAGGCCAATCACCCTCTTAATAGATTTTCTGAACATTTAACACAATATCAGAGTTAACTGCAGTCAATCCCAAGTTTCACCACGGTGACTATAATGGTAGGATTCATATCTTAGGACAAGGTTGTCCAATAGAAGTTGCTGATTAGCTTCTGGTATGATGACGGTGATACCATTTTAACCAGATTTTAGTAGAAAACAATACAATACACTACACAGGTACTTCATGTGTCTATCTACTCAACAAATATTTACCACAATTTTGTGTTAAACTTTGTAGCTTTTCTCTTTCACCAAAGTTTTGAAATTCAGCATTAATTTATCAGAAACAGCACATCCATTCTTTGCCCAGCAGCTAAAAGCAGTATTTTGACTTTGCAAGAGTGAGAATGTTGCATGTGGAATGAAGGAGACCAACCAGACCTATCCCTGCTTTGTTCAGTGTGGTTAGATGCTGCTTGCCCTTTGTCTTATGGTGATCTGTTGAAATTATTTGTTATTTGTAGGGTTTGCTTTCTTCTGCTAGTGATTGGTTGAACTAATCGCGATGCCAGTGGCCCTTTCCATCCAATGTTGCTGGTGTTTCCATAGCGCTGAAGCCCAGTGTTTTCACCTATGGTGCTCACCACGTTAGCAGTTAATCAATAAGAAATGACTAAGAAAAAGGAAGGTACACACAACAATCAAAAAAAGCTTGCATACTTTGCTGTTGGTTTTGCAACAAACAGCAACAACTTGGATTTATATAGCGCTATTAATGCAATAAAATATCCCAAGGCACTCTACAGGAGAATTATAAAACAAAATTTAACACCGAGCTATGTAAGGAGATATTAGGCAATTGACCAAAAGCTTGATTAAAGAGGTAGGTTTTAAGGAGCATCTTTAAGGAAGAGGAGAGGTAGAGGGGTGGAGAAGTTTAGGGAGGAATTTCCAGAGCTTAGGTCCATTTTACCACTTTATAAATGCACAAAAATGTTAAAGTGCACATGTTCCAGCATGCGAATATGAGCACTGAGATTACATGTCCAACAATATTGTCTGTTATTCATTTTTTAATGTATTAATCAACAATGTAATTAGCAGCATCTGTATCCCTAATCAGCCACAGGTTAATGTATTGGACAACATAATCTGAGGGAATTTCCTGATGACACTGATCTGGAGACACCACTCATCACCTAAGTTTTAGTATTTCAACTGTCTCACATTAGTTACCCCTGGCATTCTGTTTATCTGGTCTTGGCTTGTGCAAGTCATGATTTTGCATTTGTTTAAACTACCATCCAGGCTGTAAAAAATTGAAGCTTTGATTTCCACATTGCTTCTTCTGAACCTAAAACCAGCCGGAGCCTTTGCAGTTTAGGTCTCACAGCAGCATGGAAAATTAATTTACACTGTTGGATTCTGATAATTGTGTCTTTAGCAATGGTATTCATGGGGACTGACAAGTTTTATATTTCGACCTCTCAAGACTAGGTTGAGGAAGCACTTTGATTCAAAAGTAGATAAGATCAGTGCTTGAAAAGTAACCAGTGGAAGCTAGTAAATATACCTTGGCCACTAATGTGTGCAGTGTAGCAATCTGAGTTAAAGAAAGTTAACAACACTCCATCGTCTCTATTAGAACAGAAGAACAACTGCTTTTGTGCCTGAAGATAAAGGTTATGGCATACTGCCAAACTGAAAACCATTAAGGTTTATGCACTTATTGTCCACAGATCTGTTTGGGCATTGTAGAATTAGAAGTTGCTGATCATTGTGTGCAGCTTTCCCAGAAAGCTTCACTGATACAGAGAACATTTCTTTTCTTTACCCTCATTTTTGGGTTTCCTTTATCATTGTCCAAATATTTGTGGCGTTGGTGCAGATATTCTGATTATGCGCGTCATAACCACAAATAGGCATTTCCTCAAAATGGTCTGTAAGCTAAGAATTTGTGTGTATGTGTGTGTGTAGCCCCCTTTTCATTTGCAACTGATTCAATTTAAAAAATAACCCAGCAGTCAAGCTTTGTTCTTAAATAAAATAAAGGTTAGCTTATTACAAAACTACTGCTGAAAGCTATTTAAATAAAAGTGATAAAGTTATAAGCTAAAATACAGATACAAAGATAAAAATGCAGATAAAGGAAAAAAAAATGCTTAAGGATGAGATTTCAAATCAATCTTTGTGAGATATCCTTGCAGGCCCATTGCTTGAATTCCTTCTTTCCGAAGTGAAGGGGTTGAAACTTGAGGTTCAGTTTAGCAGCTGCGATGGCTTGTGCAGTTGGAGTTTTCCTTCGTGGGTGGGCTTGATAGGTAGAGCAGATGCTGGGAGACAGTATAGGCTCCTTTCCTTACTGGAAATTGCTGGTGCCACCACTTGAAGATTGCCTGGTTTCGTCTCAGCTGACTAGGGGTAATTTCCTGGATGCCTTACTCTGTGACTCTCGGTGGCAGAGAGAAACAAAGCTCTTGCATGCTGTTCACAGTTTGTTCAGCTGAGAGCTGTGCACTGGAACTGATTTTCTGAGGTCTTCTGGGCTCTCCGCACACAGCTGCACAAAATGGCTTCTTACAGTCTCTTCTATACAGTTCAAAAACACAAAAATGGCTGCTATGTTAATCTTCAATAGGTCATTGATTAAAACAAGCAAGGAATTAATTAATTAAGGAATTAATTAACTAATTATGTTGAGATCCTTTGAAGTCCCTTCCTGTCTCCTTTCCATTAGAAGCCAAAGGGTTTTCATACCTTTACGAAGATTCAGTGTACATCCCTGGAGGAGTCTTTGTATTTTACTGACTCTTAGTAGACAGTTCCAGAGATAAGAAAATGACAAGGTTTGAACAAATACAGAAAGGCGCCAGGTTGTCTGTCTATACTTCAATTTTTTGAAGAAGGCTTTTAAACTCAAAGGATTCAAAACAGAAATGTATCTTTAATACAGTTGTCCATAAAATCTGTACTACCATAATTACACATTCATGACATGTCCATTCTACTTTTTTCAGGCTTTGAAACAATGTTCAATGTGTCACTCCCCTCTTCAACTCTTTGTAGGCTAGAATAAGAGTAAACTGCCTCTGTGTTGGTGGCTGTAAGGTAACTATCCTCCATTTCATCAAAGTACATCTTTTTCAGAATTTAGTTAACATTAACACAAGTCTAGCAATGGGTATATTTTTTATTCACCAATTCACCAGGTTTCTTGTTAATTTTTCTCACATATTATGTTGCATATCATTATCTTTAAGACCATCATTGTTACTTTGCATGGTAACTTCTATGGACTAGAATTGCTTGAGATTAATCTCTGATACTGCCTTAATACTTCCATTGGTGCTGAGCCTCTATGATGTTTTGTTGGATTATGATTGTTCGCTGAAGGATATTGATACAAATATGTTACGGACAGGAAGAGGGTTTACTTTAGAACAGTCTGATTTCTCCACTCACTATCTGTCTGTAAACAGAAAGGTGTTTTTTGATTTTTGATTTCCCCCTTTTATAAATGGTGGCATATGTTCCCCAAGCCTTCAGTTTGGAGTGATCCAATCCTCTATTAATAACCCCACAGCAAACTTGAGATGGGGTCAAAGAAGAGAGTTGGTTTATTTAACACACACACACAAAATGCAGCAAAGGGATTTTGCAACATCTGCCCCTTTTTGCATTCATATAATAAAAGAGGGATAAGGGAAAGAAAGGAGTTCAGGGCAGAGACCACAATAAAAATAAGAATTATGGTTTCATGTGAGTCCAGAGTCCAGAATCAAAGTCCAATGAGGAATTCTTTCCAGAGGTCAGCTGGCTGTAGACAAGTGGTGTAAGATTCGATTTTCTGGTGGTATTGATATCCCAAGTTGAAGTAGGCATGCAGAGATTGAATCAATTCTGTAGGCGATAGTACAAAATCTTCCCAGCAGAGTCAGGTTAGATGGGGGTCAGTGGTCCAACCTGACCAGAGCTTGTTTCTCTGTGGCCTGCTGTCAGATGTTAAATAGCAGACTGAAGATAGAATCTGAAAGCTTTATAATTAAAGCAATTCAAGTCTTGGTCATGTGACAGGGTAGTTCCGGGTCGAGCTATTCAACTAGTGAGGCCTCTTGTTAAAAATCATTGCGCTTTGAGCAGGTACCTGTAGAACCACTAGCACAATGTTGGATGTGAGGAGTCACAAATAGCTCTGCCTTTGTCCATAGCTGGCTGGTGCAGATGTCTCATCTACTATCCTTTGCGTTGGTTTGGCTAGAATGATTATACAATGCAAGGAGTGTTACATTCCACGGGTTGGATGTGCTAACCTTTGTCCACTTTTAAACTGCACAGAAACTTCCAGAGATGCCATCAAATGGTCAATGGTGTCCATTTTAACAGTCCAGCCATTTGTCCATTTTAAAAGAAAAGCAATAGTTTTATTGAGTAGCCATGATGACGTTGGTATATATATATATTTTCCTTCATGTCTTCTTATCATGACAAATAGATAATAAATCCAGTCATTCTCAACCAGCTGCCCATTCATTTCCTGCCTGTGGAGAATAAATGCATTAACAATGTGATTCTAACATTTAATTTGAAAATTTTGCCAGAGAAAGCATGACCTTGACTGATGCCCTAATCATTTTAATGGGTCACTATTTTCATGAAGAAATTTTTGGGAAACTCTGTTTTGGAAAAAGAATCAGAAGCGACATGTGCCATTTGGATCACTGAAATGACAAACAAACAAAATAATGGTTGTCAGTGTGATTACATGATCATATTGCGCATCTGTAATTCTTTAAAAACAGTTTCACAAAGAGTTTTGATGAAGATATTTGGTTACTAGTTTACAGTAATATCCTTTTGGTTTTGACTTTGTAAAGCATGAACCGTCTTATATTTTTACAACTATTGAGTATGATATCCAAGTTATTTCTTCACAAATCTAAGAGCTTCCCCCTCCAATTCTTTGCAATTGATTTTTATATAGAATTTTTCCTCGTTGCCAAGGAACCTTATCAGTATATCGGGTCTGACCTGAGTGGTTCCCAGACATGAATCTTTCAGCAGATGCTCAGGTTCCAACTTCCAAGGTTTTGATTTAAATTAAACTTGTGCCTTTGACTCAGTGTCCTGTCCCGTTAATCTCTCATTTGCAAAGTCAAAACGCACATTTGTCAGTCTGAATTAAACAGAGAAAACCCAGTGTTATGATTTTGGTCTTGAAATCAGTCCTCTCTCCACCACCATAGGTCGTACTCAGTATTATGACTACAAGATTTTCATTCTCAATGGTGAGCAAGCGATCAACAAATGTGAAGTGATATGTTGAAACATTTTTCCCCTAAATCAGTGAGTCACTTGGATCTTCGCACATTGGCAGGAGTGAGATCATTTCTGAGAGGTTCCTTAAGTGCGGACCTCATCACTGATGTGGCCCTCAAGGTACTATGGAATTTTGCATAACAAGTTGGAGTCTGGGTTACTACCTGAAATATAATACAAGTTTTCAATTTTTTCACGCTCGTCACTTTTTATTGTCAGACACAAATTTATTTGGAAATGTGGAACTACTGATTTTTTTTTTCTATTTATTTATTTATCTTTATAATCAATGTTTAACCTCCGTTTCAGGGTTTTGATGGAATTTTTTTTCGGTCAGAGTCATGCCCAATGTGAAACAGTCACTCATCACAGATGGCAGTAATTAACTTGCGATTGCAAAACCACAGGAACAAGCTTTTGTTACTGTTAAATAACATGAGTGATGCTGCGCTTGTAAATCCACAGGCAAAAACTTTGGTTGGAACAGTTCATGTTTGAGTTAGTGCTCTTTAGTTTTTCACTGTTTCACCTAAACATCAATAAACTTGCACGTGTAAATCATAGAAATGAACAGCTTTTAATAAAAACAATAAAGTTGAGGCTGATTATTAATCAACACGTGAGCATTGGATTTGAGCACTTCTTAATCGAGTAAACTTTCCCCTCTGTGCTGTAGCAATATGCAATTGTAGGGAGAAAACAATAAGCAGCTTGATAGCAGAGTTGAGCCAGAAATCATATTGTAAAAAGGAGATGTAATTCCTTTGGGAACATTTGACTTTGATGGTTGTTGAAAATACAAGGACTTAGGAAAAATGTACTGGTGAACCAATGGCAAGTGAAATATTCCATATAACATATTAATGGCATACTTGCTCAAGTACACATTTTACTCGAAGATTACACTAAGAAATCCACTGTTTCGTTTTTCCATGTGATCAGTTTTGGTCTACTTCAGTCCTCAATGTTATTTTTTTTGACCAAGCATTGGATGAATGTTCTACAGTCGAAGATTGAAACAGTTATGTATGAGCAAGGAGGCTGAGTGACCCAACTGAGCTGTACATTGCCCCTTCATTGATATGACCTGGATTTGAGTCCAACCCAGGATGATGTGTTGAAATTTTCCTCTTTTGCCAACTGTGAAGGTCTAATGTGAAATGACTTTGGGCATTTCCATCTTAGCTTTCAGCATACAAAAGTTCATTGTCCAAAATTTGTTACAAATAATCAAATTCCACTCATAAATTCCATTAAGATAAGTGGCAAAGAGTCAAAATGTACATTGATGTCATGGGGCCATTTTTCTGCAGTTGAAGTTAAGATACATGGAGGGGCTCAATGGATAGAAAAATGATTCAGGGTTCAGAAACAGCAGCTAATCTGCTACCACTCATTTAATTTTCCTGCTAAAGTTGAATTTTACCGCTACTGTTGAGAACAGAGTGAGCTTTAATTTGTATAAATCTGAGGATGTCCTGACTTTTGTTTCAAATCATTATCACTATTTCATTACCATTACTGAATGCTCTGTCATCAACATCCTGGGGTTGCTATTGACCAGTTACTTAATTGGACCAGTCATTGAACTGTGGCTACAAGAATGAGTCAGAGGCTGGGAATCCTGTGGTGAGTAATTCACGTCCTGACTCTCCAAAGCTTGTCCACTCTCTACAAGGATGGAATAGCCTCCACTGCTTATTTGAGTGCAGCTACAACAACATTCAAGAAGCTCGACATCACCCAGTATAAAGCAGCCCTCTTGATAGGCACTCCATCCACCAGCTTAAACATCCAGTCTCTCCACCACCAGTGCACAGCGGCAGCAGTGTGTACCATCCACATGATGCAGTGCAGCAACTTGTCAAGCTTCCTTCGACAGCACCTTCCAAACCCACAACCACCACCATCAGAAGGGCAAGGGTAGCCGACGCATGGGAACACCAATGCCTGCAAGTGCCCCTCCAAGTCACACACCACCTTGACTTGGAACTATATCACTCTTCCTTCACTGTCTCTGGATCAAAATCCTGGAACTCCCTTCCTAACAGTACTGTGGGTATACATAGACCACAAAGACTGCAGCGGTTCAAGAAGGTGGGTCAACAATGACTTCTCAAGGTTAATTCAGGATCGGCCACAAATGCTGGCAACTCTAGATTTTTCTCCTAAAATGTATAGGATACCAAAAGTGGAAAATTGCTGCACTTTTCTGACCTCCTATGCTGGATATGAACTTGGAGGCAGAAGTGATGCAGCTTTGAGGTCAGGAAACCCAAAAGAATGTATTTCCTTGACAAACACGATGACAGGATCTGATTCGCACCCTAAATCCCCATTTCTTGTTCGTAGCCAGACAGATTGAGAGGCTGGCTGGCATTGGGGTAGTTAGTCCTTTGGCACCAGGTCATAGCTGGGGAATGGAGAGGAAGGAGAGCAGGATCAGAAAGGTCAAGGGGGTGGAGGTGGGGTGGGGGGAGCAGGAGGGGCATGGCTAGATCACAAGCCAGAGGGAAGATTAAACATTGGAGCAGGAGGTATGTTGGAGGCCGGAGAGAAGGTTGGAGTCTGTGCTCAGGGGAGATCAGAGGCCTCATGGGGAAGATCAGAGAAGCTCAGGGAAGATCAGAAGGGTTGGAGAGGCCTTGGAAGGGCTGGGGGGAATGTGGATTGCAGGGGTTTTGAACTGAATAAACTAGATCCACTATGTATACGGAAAAGTTCTTACCTCCTGGATCCAACATCCTCATCTCCCTTTAGCTGCCGGGTTTTCCGATGCCCAAAACGTTCCCTGGCTAGGGTTAAATTTAAAATGATGGTTAAACATGAGGCACACAGACTCATTATAATATTTAAATTGCTTGCTATTAAAACTGGTAGTTGGCAGGTTAGGTTCAGGATTCAGATGTTTAACATTTTGACAACCCATCTGATCATTTCTGGGAATTAAAATACCTCACAAATCAATGGATGCACAAAACCATCAGCAATAAAACCACTGCCTATTCTTAGGCTTTCCCAATGAAAATTTAATTTTCAATCATGACCAGTTCTGATGAAAGGTCAGTGCCCGAGCTTCGATTTTCTGAGGCTCCACTCACTGTTCTGAGCCTTGCTGATTGTGGGAATAGGTAGGAAAATCTGACAGTCAGCATTATTCAACCATTTGTAGCACGCTCAATGTGTGATTGGACCAAAAAATGATGCCGCGTGTTACAAATTCATACCTACTGTAGATATTTTCATGGGTTCAATGTGTAATATGGTCCCTTAACCAGCCCAAGCATCTTTTTATGAGTTAACTCATGCTACTGTATATCTAATTGGATGATAACATAGCCAATGATATAATAACGGCATCCCCTTGTGACCTGGTGCAGTATTTGTGTCTCTTGTATGTGTATTTCCTAAATCTCTTGGAGAGTGGATTGAGCCAACATCAGTTCAGTTTGAATGATTAAGTTGCTTTAGTCCACAGTAAAGTGAACAGAGTGATAGTGAGCAGATCCACTTAATTCAGTTGATGCAGCTTATCTCTGCATAATAACATAAAAATACTGAACCCGCTCTGCTGTTCCATTTCATTGTTTTTTTCTGCTTAATTGAAAGCATATATTCAGTACTACAACAACATAATAACAACATGCATTTATATAGCACCTCTAACATAGTTAAACCTCCTAAGGTACTTCTCAGCAGTATAATCAAATAAAATTTGACACGGAACCACGTAAAGACATATTAGGGCAGATGTCAAAAAGCTTGGTTGAAGAGGTAGATTCTAAAGTGTTTCTTAAAGGAGGATAGAGAGGCTGAGAAGTTTGGGGAAATTTCTTCTCATCCTTCATTGGATGTCAGACAAGCAATGTGACAAATTAGAGGCAGTAGAGGGGTTGACAAAGGTGGTGGTTGTAGTGCATTAGTGTTCTGAAATTACAAACGTACATATTGTCCACTTGAAGTTACCATACAGAATTGTACTAGCAGAGAGAGTCTGCAAGCAGAGGAGAGCCTGAAGGAGCTGGCCAGAATTTTCTCGTTGGCGTATGGGGGTGGGCCCCGCATGCTGACGTGTAAAATGATGCGCGGTGACGTCGGGTGAGCATCCCGAGGTCACCGTGTGCCATCGCGATATTTAGGTGGGGCGGGCACGTGATGTTCTTGGATGCGCGCCTGCCATTAATTAATCAGCTAGTTAAGACCCTTGAGGCAGCAATTTTTCAGGGCCCGTGCAATCTTCAGGATGTTGTAAGGGCGCAACGGGCAGGCAGATAGGAGACATTTGTATAAACCTTATCCAAGGGCGGGATAAGAGGGGTGAGTGGGGTCACGAGTGCTATCTGTTAGATATTTAATTGTGAAAGTTACTGATACTTGCCTGTGTGAGTAAGAATACTTCAAAATTCTTCACAGCTGCTTGGAAAGGAGTAACAGCCTTCAGGTCAGGACTCTAGAATAAAGATCATTTTTGGGGCCTGAAGGTTTCAGGAAGCCTTCTCTTAGCCTGGGAATGGGAATTGTGCAATCTCCCCTAAGGAGGAAGGGAGGGCCAGAAGGGGGAGGAGGCCAGGAGTCCACATTTGGGAGGAGAGGCGCAGGCACAAGGGACGCAGGGCCAACAGGAAGTCCAAGGCGGAAGGGGCTGCAGAAGACATCACTATCCTGCTGCCAGGGTATACAGGCGGCGAAGCAGCTACCTTAATATGTCTGAGGTGCAGTTCCGAAGGATGCTCCATCTCTCAAGGGAGACAGTCACCTCCATCTGTCAGATGATAGGCCCTGAGATCTGCGCCAACTGTGTGGATGGGCATCCCATGCCAGTGGCACTGAAGGTCATGGCTGCCCTCAACTTCTACGCCTCCGGCTCTTTCCAGGGGTCAGTGGGTAATCTTTGCGGAGTCTCCTAGTCAGCTGTCCACACTTGCGTCAAGCATGTGACAGACGCTCTGTTCAGGCGTGCATTGACTTTCATCCACTACCACTGGGACGGGGCCAGTCAGTCAGAGTGAGCCAGAGGTTTCGCGGCCATTGCTGGCTTCCCCTGTGTCCAGGGTGCAATCGACTGCACACATGTGGCCATCAAGGCGCCAGTGGGTGAGCCCAGTGCCTTCATTAACAGGAAGGGCTTCCACTCCATGAACGTGCAGATAGTGTGTGATCACAGGATGCTGATTCTGCAAGTCTGTGCAAGGTACCCAGGCAGCTCCCATGACACTTACATACTCAGACACTCCCAGGTGCCGAGGCTCTTCAGTGCTCCAGCCCGACTGGATGGATGGCTGCTGGGTGACAAGGGCTATCCCCTCAGAAGGTGGCTCATGATGCCTCTCCGCCATCCAAGGACAGAGGCCGAGCAGTGTTACAATAGGAGCCACGCCTCCACATGGGCTGTGGTAGAGAGAACCATTGGTCTTCTTAAGATGCACTTCCGATGCCTGGACCACTCAGGGGATGCACTCCAGTACCCCCCCGATCGTGTGTCATTGATAGTGGTTGCATGCTGCGCTCTCCACAATCTGGCGCTGGAAAGGGGCGACCAGGGGATGAAGAAGATGTAGACACAGTTGCTCTGGCTGCACACGATGAGTCCAGCAGTGAGTCTGAGGATGAGCACGCACAGGAGAACGCTGAGGGGGTAGAGGCTGACCCGGGCATACTCCAGGGAGGCAGGGACACCCGGAAGGCTTTAATCCAAAGAACCTAGCCCACCACAGATGGACCTCCAATGCACACCAGGGCTACAGGCTCCATACTCGATACCTGAGTGTAAAATCTGCCTGGATACTAACATTAACTAAGGCCGTTGTCAATAAAGCTCAATGTCAAGAAACTCAGTCATAACATCATGGGTTCCTGTCCACCTGCAGAAGTAAGGAATCACCCTGAGCCATGCTTACATATCAAAACTTAATGATATAACAAAATGAAGTTCAGAAACAAAAAAAAGGTGTTGCACATCACACCAAGTGTTCATGAACTAATAGTGGGGCAACATAAAAGCACCAGTGAGAAACCCATGGTGTGCCTAAGGTGCCTTAAATTTACGTTTCCGCGTGCTACATCTAGGTGCTCCTCCCTTGCTGGCACTGGCATCAGAGACAGCCTGCTCATTGTGCTGTCCTGTTGGCCTCGATGACCTTGGCGGCTGTCGTCTGGACGGTGGAGCCTGTGCTGGCCCCACCTGGGGGGGAGCTGCTAGTTCCACAGCTGGCATCGCCCCAGTCGCCGCAGCCTCATCAGATGCCATGGTCACTGGCAGAGGGGCGGAGGAGCTGCTGACATCATCCAGAGCGCCCTGAGAGGAGCCCGCAGAAACAACAGGCAGCTGCTGCGCCGACGTGAGGTGGCTTCAGACCTCCCTGCTCACTGTAGATGGATCGGTACTGAGCTGGGAAATTTGGTGCCCAAACCATCTCCCACACTGGCACTGACCAGCTGAGGTCAATGCCGCTGTGAGGGCTTGAGGGTCCGAGTGCTACCCCAGGAAGCCCTGATTGTTCTCCTGGAGGAGCCTCTCCATGAGAGTCACAATCTGTCCATGGAGGAAGAATGGCGCTTGGCATCGGTGATGCCTTGCATGGACTCCTTCAGCACGGGCACCATGCCATGCATTGCCTCATGTATCTCTGCCAGATCCTCCCGCATACTCTGCTGCACTTCCAGCGTTTGCTGCCTCACGGATGACTCCGGAGGCACATCATCAGCTACCGACTGAGCATGTACCTGGTCCCCAGCAGTCCTCCGACTGTCGGCGCCATGGGCACTCTCTGTCTCCACCTGCACCTCAAGCGAGTGTGAAGTGCCCTCACCACTGTGACCCGGGACACTAGCCGAAGATCTAATTCCCACCGAGGTGCTAGTACCTGCGCTGGTGCCTGCCTGGCAGAGATTGTGTGACGTTGGTGGGTCGATATATTTAGGGCCCTCAGGTGTAAGAGGTGGCCCCTCTGCCTCCTCCTCCTCCCGGCCCTGCTCCGGTAATGCTGAAAGGAAGAACAAGGACATTTGATTAGTTAAAGTGGAGATAATGTCAATGTGCATCCCTGTCCCTCGGATCATTATGCGCTCATCCTTCCATAATCAATGGTCAACCCATGTTGCAAACTTCAATCACTGAGCATTCAGCAGTGCCATGGCTGCTGGGACACACATGGTGACCTCAGTGCTTGGTAAACATACCTCCCCGCGGCACCCCAGCCTCACCGGCACCTCTCCAGATCCGTGGCTGCTGTTCGAATGGAGTCAAGATGGCCAACTGGGCCTGGCCTCCGCCATGAGGGATTCAATGCTGTAACTGCACTCAGAGTTGTTTGGGGGTGGGGGTGGGAGGGTGGTGGGGTGGGGTGGGGGGTGGGGGGAGGGGGGGGGGTGGCGGAGGCTCCTTGTGAGGAAAGGCTGACATCTGCATTAAGTGACCTCTGCCAACATGGTACTCACCCTTCCCGAGCGCAAGAGGTCATTGAATCTCTTGTGGCACTGGACCTACGTGCGGTGCACCACATCATGGGAGCTCAGACACTCGGCCACCCCCTCCCAGGCACAAAAACAAAAAACTACTGTGGATGCTGGAAATCCAAAACAAAAACAGAATTACCTGGAAAAACTCAGCAGGTCTGGCAGCACTCGAAACGTCAACTCCTCTCTCCTCCCTGGCACGTTTGGTCAGGTAGCGAGGCCTCCGCCTCCCGTCCCTGGGAAGCAGGACCTCTCACTGTGCTGCCACCTCCTCCAGGAGGGCAGCTGGGCACTCATCCGAAAACGGAGGGGCACACTGCCCTGCTGGCCTATCCTCCAGCCTGGCCTGCTCTCCAGAAGCCCTCTGCTGAGCCCTTCTGCCTGCCATTGTGAGCAGCCTTGCAAAGGCTGCCAATGCTTCATTTAAACAGGCTACCGGGTCGCCATTGGACCCGGCAGTTAGTGCACCCCTGCCGCTGCCCACCCATTCCCGCTATTCTCGGGAGTCGAGAAATACGCTGGGCGGGCCTTAATTGGCCGGCATGTGTAAAATGGCGGCGTGGATCCAGTCACTGGCGGTGATCGGGTCCGTGCCCGCCCGCGCCTGCTCCTGTTCCCACTCTGTCTGCCCGACATGGGGAAAATTTTCCCCACTGTTTTAATAAAGGAGCCATGTTGCTCTCACACTTATAATTCTGCTTTGTCTCTGGCTGTTTTAATCCTAAGAAACTCACATTGACAATGAAAATAATGCAGAATAAGAAGATATGAATATTTTTGGAGCATTTTGCCCACTGTCTGCAGAGAAATAACATTTTAACTTGCAGGCAGCATTTCAAGCTACAGTCTCAGAGATACAGTCAGGCTGTGTTAAGTGCAAACAAGCTCAGATCAAAGAAGCAGGAAAACCTTTACAGACAAGTTTAATCACAATTGCTGATGAAAATGGTATTTTCCATGCCAGTTTACCACCTTTTGTAATACATTTGAAGCCATCCTGTGTATTCCCATCTTGGCAAAAATAGCTGTGATGTTTTGAAGGGGCAATGACAGATTTTGCCATCACAGAGGACAAAAGGAAAAAAAGGCCTTACTTTTCCATCATAGCAGTGAAGAATTAGAAAACATTTTTGATATATTTACACCTGAGCAAAATGATTACGATTCAGCTACAAAGGCACTAACATCCTATTTTGCGCGCAAGAAAAACACAATATATGAAGCCATCATCTTCAGTCACACAAAGTAAGAAGCCAACGACATAATTGATCAGTATTTCATGCACTCGAGGCAACTAGCTACCAAATGTGACTTAGATGTGGAACAGGTCAAAAGGGAGATAACAACACAAATCATTGAAGGTTGTCTCTCCAGCCAACTGCATTTGAAAAGTGCTTGAGAAAGACAAAAAGCGGTAAGAGATGCTGGCGCTAGCAAGGTCAGTATTATTTTCTGAGTCCAGAGCTGAGGAAGTTGAGGCTGCCAAAACCCATTCTCCAAGTTCAACTCCTGTAAACACTGTTCATTACTCACATGCCAAGAAACCATCTGCAAAGCAACAACAGCAGTCCCACAATCAGAGCTGTGACATGTCCAAACAATGCTTCCAACCACTTTGCTCTTGTTTGTCATTCATCAGCAAAATCAACTACTAAAACCAATCCCAACAGAAAGCATGTGCACCAGAGCAAAAAGGCAAAAGAATGTTACCAAACTAGAGGCAGACGACCCAGAACATACTTTTGTGCTC
The DNA here is from genome assembly GCF_964194155.1 of Cetorhinus maximus. NCBI lineage: Eukaryota > Metazoa > Chordata > Chondrichthyes > Lamniformes > Cetorhinidae > Cetorhinus > Cetorhinus maximus. Next base: position 88,251,025 of record NC_135879.1, read on the forward strand.
TCATTCAGACATGGCAACCAGCCACGTGTGACAGTGACCATTGGCCACTTGGACGTAGATACTCTCATAGATACAGAAGCATCTGTCAAACTAAAGGGAGACAAAATGTTCAAGAAACTTCAGGTTAGTCCCAATCTCTGCAAACCAGGGAATAAAAAAATGATTCCTTACGACAGTGACAAGCCAGTAAAAATCCTTGGGACTTTTAAAACATTCAGTCTCATTCGAAGGCACCAGAATGAATGCTGCATTTTATGTCATATCTGGAGAATGTGACACACTTATCAGTTTCCACACAGCAACAGATCTTCACACGATTGTATTCACATATGTGATTCTCACACATACCAACAACATTCTTGCTGAACCGCTTCACTGATATTGGCAAACTGAAAGATGTTACATATGTAAGAAATGGTGTCTTTAAGAGTACTATAAAATTAGCAGGCGTTGTATTGTAAACCCTTAGCACAAGATTGTATGCTTTCCATTTCTGTCTCACTTCAGAAAAAAAACTTTCTTAGCAGCCAGGGACTGAGACGAAACAAAGTACACATTCCAGAACTGATAGCAGGGTGCCTTGTGTACCATTTTTATCTATACAAGTGTCTAGTAAAGGCTAGCAAATGGCCCTCAGCCTGAGGTAAACTAAAATGTAACCTTGAGCTAAGTGATGGAGAGGAGGGTGGTGACCATCCTGACATTTTGGACACCTGTCCTGTATTCTTTGGTTAGAAAGGCTCAAACAAGTGATTGACCTAGCTACCATCCCCTAGGAATAAAGTATACTAGTGAGTGCTTGGAGACAGGGGCAATCCTCATCAGGCAGCTGCCTTCTTCAGATAGAAGATACTGTCGATCCTACAAACATGCAGGAAATCTGGAATCTGCTAGGACTCATCACATACCATAGTTGCTTCATTCCTGGCTTCACCATGCTAACTGCCCCCCTACGTGATCTGGCAAAATAAACCACTAAGTGGGAGTGGACTACATCACACAAACAGGCTGTACACCAGATCAAACAATGCTTGTCAACAAATTGCACAAATGTCTATTTTGACTCAGAAAACCATCCAGCTAGTCATGGATGCAAACCTGGTCGGCTTAGGTGCAGTTATTGTGCCAAAAGACAAGGCAGCGAGTCCATCAATTGTTGCCATGGCAAGCCTATCACCAACAGCCATAGGGCAAAGTTATTTACAAACATAGAGAGAAGCGCTTTCATTCACATGGGGTATCTTACATTTTTATCTTTACTTGTATCGAAACAAGTTTGAAGTAATAACCGATCATAGGCCACTAGTAAAACTTGTTCAACAATCCACATATAAAGCCATTAACTCAAGCAGAGCGCTGGATACCCAAATTACAAGAGTACGAGTTCCATTGTGAGTATCAGCCAGGCAAGCACAACCCAGTGAATATCTTTCATGGCATCCATTGTAAATAGTCTGTCCCACTAATTGTGAGGGTAAGGTTGTCAAACAATAGGCGGAATTTTCCCAGATTTGCACTAAGTGCGATAGTGGGCAGGTAAAAAGACATTTTACCTACCGGACGCAATGGTGGGTTTTCACCCTTTACCATCCCAAACCCACCTCATTATTTATGCACTTCCAGGAAATACGCTGTTTCCATGGTGGGCGGGCTTTCATTCGCCCGTGAGCCATCACCCTGCCGTTGCATCACACCGGGCACCATGTCTAAAGTCCAGCCGCAAGCAAGCGCTCATTGCTTCCAGCTCACCATTGCTGCATGGAAGACATGGCCAGCAAAGGCAAAAAGACTGCAGCCCCCCGCTTCAATGACGGGTCCCTCGAGCGACTGCTGGATGCTGTGGAGGCCCGCCAGGATGTTCTGTACCCATACTCTGGCCGCATGATGGGCAGCAACGTCACGTCACATCACACCAATCCAGTGTGGGAGGTGGTGGCAGTGGGGGTCAGCACCATTGTCCTTCAAAAGAGGACAGCCACCCAGTGCTGCAAGAGGATAAATGGTTTCCTCTGTTTGCCAGGGTAAGTCACTCTTCTCATCACTCTCAACTCTCACACTCACAAACCCATCGCACATCCACAGAGCCCTCACTCACTGCCAGTTCAAGGGACATCACCATTCACTCTCTCACACACACCGTCATTGTACTCATCCTGTCCATGGGACCACTCAACACCCACACAAGCCAGGCATATTTATCATCTGGCCTGGCAGGCTTCTTACTTACTCTTTCTCCATCTGTATCCATCTGTATCCATGCAGGACAAGCTGGCACACAACAAGAGAGAGAGGTCACAGGCCAGTGGCAGAATGCCCAAAATCAAGGTGAAAACAGAGCCATCCAACTGGGCGGCCATGATCTGGACCAGTCCTGTGCTGATGGTGAGGTTGCCGCTGCTCTACCAAGTGAGGATCCAGCAGTGCAAAATTCATCAGACAACCATACTGTGAGTGATGTGTCCTGTTTCACAGGCCACTGCCATGCACTAATTTTCTCTACTTGTTTTCACAGGCACACCTGCCAAACAGCCAACAGAGTCCATGACCCAAGGCCTCCAAGTAAGCTTCAAAGAAACCTCTGAAAAGGATTCTGAAGGCACCCTCCCTGAAGTCCCATCAAAGCGCTCACCCACATGCTCCACCAGTGCAGAGACGCACACCTCGGTGGGACCTAGCTTTAGAGTAGCCTCGGGACCACAATTAGTTGAGCACACCACATTTTCTGATCCACAGCAGATGGAGGCAGGGTCTTCCCAGGTCCCCGGCACTCGGAGGACTGCTGGAGGCCAGAAGTTTGCTGAGTCTAAGTCAGATGACGAGCCTCTGGACTCGGTCATGTCACAGTCGCTGGAGCTGCAAAGGCAAGCTCGGGGACATCAAGAAGGAATGTCCACTGCACTCCTCAGATTGTAAGGCACGATGGAGGAGTCCGTCAGTCTTCACCCTGAGGTGATACACCAGCATTGCAACGCACCGAGGTCAACACTGGCAGGATGGCAGCCGCCATGGAGACCTTGGTCCAGGACGTCACTCCTGCACTGCTGCGCAGGCTTAACTCCATCACTGATGTCATAGTTGGCCTCCAACAGTGTGTACGCAAGAGGGGTGCTGGGCAGCTCGATCTCACTCCAGCTACCCCTTCCACTCACAGCATCAGCCAGGGGCTCTTGGGCACCCATAGGGAGGAGGATCAGCAGGTGCACACTCCGGGGCCATCCACCCAGGTGACCCTGGGAGTGACCGGTCCACCTGACTCCCCTCTTCCTGTGACCTTTGCAGCTCCAACTTCACAGGCCAAGGAGGGTGCTACTGCCACACAGCAGGACCTTGAAAGTAGGCCGGGGCCCTCCAGGTTTCAGCCCTCCAGAGGACACCCGCCAAAGTCATCATAAACAGGGTGTCACAGTCAGCAGGCTGCCTCCACCTCCACTGTGGTTGTCCGGGGAGCAACAAGACATAGCGGCAGGGTTAGGAAAGTTAAGGAGAATTAGTTGTACAGCCTGGGCACGGGTCTTAATCACTTGTACATAATGTTCACTTTTGTCAATAAACTCCCAAGAATGTCTCCCTGCCTGTGGCTCCTTGTTCTGATGAGCAGTGTTCTTGTCACTCAGATGTGAAACCTTTCTGCACAGGATAAAAGGCAGGTGTCTCAGTCCAGGGCCTCTACCCTGTGCTCTGTGCAACCTTCAGACCAAAGTGATGGTCCGGCCTCCCACTCCCTGGAAACATTACTGATGCCTGCACTTCGGCAGTGCTGGTCATTGCTGCCAGAATTTGGTGGGCAGGTGCCGCAGAGTTCTCTCATACTCTCTGTGTGCTCTCAGCACCTTTAAGGCAGGGCTGGCCCCCATCTCTTCAGCATCTGTGACCAGTGATGCTGTGCACCAACTCCTGAAGGGCTCAGGTGCCGAAGGCGGACACAGCATCAGAACTTCTAATGTTTCATGGCTGCATCTCCGAGATGGCTCTGATCACAGAGCGCAAGCAAGCTGCCCTCAGTCATACAGGAGTCAGACATTCTCAGAGACAATGTGAAGCTCTGTGGAGTCTCCTCACTGCATGTTGTCATCATCCTCCTTCAATCAAGCGACTATTAGGGCCTCCACTGCATCCCATGACAGGAGCATCCTCACAGAGGGTATTCGCACTGCCAGATTGGAGTCAAACGTTCACAAATGTGATGAGAGGATATATGGGGTCACCTCACTGCATGTCGTCATCATCTTCCACAAATCTAGCAGTTTTGCAGGCCTTCCGAGCATGCCTTCCTTATCTAGCCAGTGCGAGGGCCTCATGCCCGTTATCATTGCCTCCAAGGGTGTCATCAGCTACGGCCTCTGCGGGTGGCTCCTTGTCCACATGTGAGTGTGCTGCAAGACTGTCCTGTCAGCCTGTGACACGGGGGAGATTGCTCTTAACCGGGTTGCTGAGATTGCAAGCAGCTGTGAGTGCCTCAAGCAGTGACTGCTACATGGCCAGCATTAGTGAGGCGATTGTACAACGTGTGCAGTCCAACTGCTCCGCAGTCCAATAAAGTGGTTGAGGACTCACAGTCTGTGCCGGGGAGTGGGAGTTGGTGGGGGGGTGGGCAGGGAGGGGGGAAAGGTCTGGAGCACTTGGTGGCACTTTGGTGCCTCTGCGTTGCTTGCGTGGACAGGCAGTCTTGGAGCCCGACCCCAGTTATATCACTGTGGCTGTGCCTGAACTGTCTCAGTTGCAGAGGAATGGTCAGTTTATACATGTGTCCCTAATGCGTGGCCACTCCCCTCCCCTACCCTGTCCCCCACCTTGATTTCTTGTGTGCAGGGTCCAATGCTAGGGCAGCAGTTGCCTCCGGACACCCCTCTCGACAACAGTCACCTCCGAGGCTGGGCAACAGTTGCCCCAGGACATCCCCCCAACAACAGTCGCCTCTATGGCAGGGCATCATTTCACCCTGGCCCCCCGGTGCCCCCGAGGCTTGCAAAGCAACAGGCAACCCTGGCGAGCTGTGGAGAAGTCAGAGGTCTCTTGGATAATCCACTTTTGGCACAAGAGAGCTAGACTTGATAATAAGAACAATACTGTTCACTCACCTCCAGCTCCCCCAAATTGAAGGTTGTCTAATGCACATCGCCTGTGTGCTGTCATGAAACACATCGACTTGCTTTCCCGCCAATGTGGACGGATGATCAATTGGAGGTCCAAGAGCCTGGTGGGATAACCTTTTAATGATATGCTGATGTACTAACTTGAATTCCCCAACGACCGTCAGCAGGCTGATGGACAATTGCAATCTGCCTTCCCACCATCGTGAAACCAATGGTGCCATATTGTCCATGCATGCCACCCTATGCCTGCTGCCAGCGGGCATGGAAAATTCCACCCAATATCTTAACTACGTAAGTCTAAATGCTGCGCCAGAGTCACTAAACCTAGTTGACATCAAGGCAGCAACAAAGCATAGTGAGACGTTACAAATATGTGTCACAACTATGTAATCAGGAAACTGGAAAGACGTGATCAAAAGAACGTATACAAACAAAATCACTCACACATGCTACAAGTTCTTCACAATGGTCGAAATGAGCTCACCATTATAACCACATTTTATCACGTGTTACACAGAAATTGTATTATCATTCCACAATCATTCAGAGAATGTGTTTTGATATAGCACATGAAGGTCAGCAGGGAATTTCCAAAACCAAACAACTCCTGAGTGAAAAGGAATGGTTCCCAGGAGTTGGCCACATGGTAGAGCACAAAATCAATCAGTGTTTTCCATGTCAAACAACCACAATGTCAAATCTTTCTGATCCTCTCAAGATGTCTGAACTATCTCCAGGACCATGGATTGAGGTTAGTGTTGATTTTGCAGACTTGCACACTGGTGAATATGTGCTTGTTGTCACTGGCGACTACAGCAGATTCCCAGTCGAGGAAATAGTTATGTCCACTTCACCGAGAACAGTCACCCCAAAGCTTGACCAAATTTTCACTTTGTTTGGAATCCCTCAAATGGTGAGAAGTGACAATGAACTACCATTCAACAGTGATGAGTTCAGTAAATTTGTGAACTATCTAGGCTTCAGTTATTGAAAAATCACACCCACTGGCCACGAGATGGAGAAGTCAAGAGATTTCTGCGTACATTGAAAAAGGTAATGTTCGGGATAGAATTAATAGTCACATGAAAAATGTGGATTGATTTGGAAGAGTCAGCATGGATTTGTTAAAGGAAAATCGCATTTAACTAACTTGCTGGAGTTTTTTGAAGAGGCAACAGAGATGGTTGATGTGGGCAAGGCCGTTGAGGTGGTGTAATATGGACTTCCAAAAGGTGTTCGATACAGTGCCACACAACAGACTTGTGAGGAAAGTTATAGGTGATGGAATAGAAGGGACAATAACAATGTGGATACAAAATTGGCTGAGGGGTAGGAAACAGATAGCAATGGTTAATGGGTATTTTTTGGCTGGAAAAAGGTTTGCAGTGGAGTTCCCCAGAGGTCGGTATTGGGACCCTTGCTTTTTCTGATATATATAAATGATCTAGATTTTGGTGTGCAGGGGACAATTTCAAAGTTTGCAGATGACGCAAAACTTGGGAGAATTGTAAACTATGAGGAGGGCAGTGTAGAACTTCAAAAGGACATTGACACATTGGTGGAGTGGGCAGATAGGTGGCAGAAGTGTGAGGTGATACACTTTGGTACAAAGGACATGGAGAGACAGTATAAAATAAAGGATATTATTCTAAAGGGTGTGCAGGAGCAGAGAGACCTGGGTATATATGTACATAAGTCATTAAAGGTGGCAAGACAGGTAGAGAGAGCTGTTTCTAAAGCATACAGTATCCTAGGCTTCATTAATAGGGGCATAGAGTACAAGAACAGGGAGGTTATGAGAACTTATATAAGACACTGGTTAGACCTCAGCTGGAGTATTGTGTACAGTTCTGGGCGCCACACTATAGGAAGGATGTGAACGTATCGGAGAGAGTACAGAATAGTTCCAGGGTTGAGACACTTCAGTTATGAGGAAAGATTGGAGAAGTTGGGACTGTTTTCCTTGGAGAGGAAAAGGCAAAGAGGAGATTTGATAGAGGTTTTCAAAATCATGAGGGATCTGGACAGAGTAGATGGGGAGAAACTGTTCCTACACGTAAATGGATCGAGAACCAGAGGGTACAGTTTTAAAATGTTTTGCAAAAGAAGCAAATATGAGGTGAGAAAAAGCTTTTTCACACAGCAAGCAGTTAGGGTTTGGAATGCACTGCCTGGAAGTGTGGCAGAGGCAGGTTCAACTGAGGCTTTCAAGAGGTCATTGGATGTTTATTGAAATAGAAACAATGTGCAGGGTTACAGGCAAAAGGCAGGAGATTGGCACTAAGTTAAAATGCTCAGAGAGCCCGTACAGACACAATGGACTGGATGGCCTCCTTCTACACCGTAACAATTCTGTGAGCCTGTGATATGTACAGCTACAACTGAGAGCAATAATGGAAGCAAAAGCTGTATCATTTTTTTCACAAATACAGAGCGATTCCTCCCTTAACTACTGGAAAACCTCCAGCTACACTCACCTTTGCGCATCCTATGTGTGCACATCATCCTGAGCTACCCCATAGAGCTAATGATCAACATGTACATGAATGCAATCGAGAACAGAAGGATCAAATGAGAGTAAGTGCAGAGTGAAACATGAAATTTAGAGCTAACACCACTAAAGTCAGAAGATAAAGTGCTTCTGAACCATGATGGTCATGTTGGAAAGCAAACAACCCTTTAATACATCCAACCATTTGTTGTGCTAACACAGAAGGATCAATGATCATTGCTAAGCATGGTTCACAAATCATCACTCAAAATGTGTCATTCTTGAAATCACTGAAACCACCATTTGTAAGCTTTGACTCCAATTCCAACATTGACATTTCATATGAAGATCATGAGTCAAATGAGACCATACCTCATGTTAGATGGTATCCCACTCATGAGAGAAAATATCCACCATACTTAAGTGGCTATGTTGTGAACTATTTTCAGTTGGTGAACAAATCTTTCATCTCAATGTATATAACTGAATGCATTTTTAAATTCATACAGAAGTTAGAATATATAATAAGTTGAATGTTCAAGTTATACTGAAGTTTATGTTTAGACTTTTGGAAGTGAGTCATTGAAACATGCTATGTTTCTCACTTACTAAGAAGATATAGTGTATTAGTGTTATGAAATTGCATTATGCACATATTGCTCATTTGAAATTACCTACAGAATTGCATCATCAGAGTGAGTCTGCAAGCAGAGCAGTGTCTGAAGAAGCTGTTATGATAAAGTGGCCATGTTGCTCATGGATTTTTAATTCTGATCTGTCTCTGGTTGTTTCTAGTCCTAAGAATCTCACAGTGGTGTCTGGAATCTATGGAATCAGGAAATGGAAAGATGTGATCAAAAGACTATTTTCAAACAAAATCCCTCACATGCTAGAAGGTCTTTACAATATTCAAAATGAGCTCAACGTTACAACCATATCTGATCTTGTGTTATGCATCAATTGTATTGTCATTCCCCAATCATTCTGAAAATGTGTTTTGATATAGTACATGAAGGTCACCAGAGGATTGTCAAAACCAAACAATTCCTGAGTAAAAAGGAATGGATCCCAGGAATTGACCACATGGTAGAACAGAAAATCAATCAGTGTTTGCCATTTCAAGCAACCACAATGTTCAACTCTCTGTGATCCTCTCAAGTTGTCTGACCTACCTTCAGGACCATGAATTGAGGTTAGTGTTGATTTTGCAGACTTGCACATTGGTGAATATCTGCTTATTGTTACTGGTGACTGCAGCAGATTCTCAGACATGGAAATAGTTATGTCTACTTCAACAAAAGCAATCATCCCAAAGCTTAACCAGATTTTGACCTTGTTTGGAATCCCTCAAATGGTGAGAAGTGACAATGGACTCCAGAACTGGTGTCATTAGTGTACATGTGAATTTTGATGTTGTGTTTTCAGATGATGTTGCTGAAGAGCAGAATTTGGATGAGAAATAGGAAGGGTCCAAGGATCGATCCTTGAGGAACACCAGAAGTAGTGGTGCAGGAGCTGGAAGTGAAGCAATTGAAGGTGATTCTTTAGCTAAGACTGGATAGATAAGAATGAAACCAAGTTCGTGCAGTCCCAACCAGCTGGATGATGGAGGAGAGACAGTGGAGGAGGATGGGCAGTCAACCATGGCAAAGGCTACAATGGGATTGAAAAGGATGTGGAGGGATTGTTCACCACGTCACGGACACAACGGATATTATTTGTGACTTTAGTTAGGGGATTTTTGGTAATGTGACGGGAGCAAAACCTTATTTGAAGGACTCAAACATGGAATTCTGGGAAAGATGGGCACTGATTTAGGAGGCAACAACACATGAAAGGACTTTGGAGAGGAAAGAGAGATTGGAGATAGGGTGGTAGCTTGCAAGGATAGAGGGGTCCAGGGTGGGTTTTTGAGGAAGGCGGATAATGACAGTGTATTTGCAGGAGAGGGAAACAGCACCTGAGGTGAGGGAAGTGTTAACAATATCAACTAACATGGGGAGCAGGAGAGAGGCCTCATGGGCAAGATGAGCTTGGGGAGGACATGAGGGCAGTTAGGGGAGAAACTAGAAAAAATGTGAGTTCAGGGCTAGGGTATGGGGGTGTGTGTAAACTGTTAGAAAAAGTTTGGCCGGGTAGGCCAGGGGGAGGAAAAGAAGAGGTAAATGAATTTGGAAGTATGGTCTCAATCTTAGTGACAAAGAAACCAATGAGCTCCTTGCAGATTGTTAGAGGTGAGAGTGGAGGAGGCGGGGGAAAGGAATTAATAAGGTGAATTCTAATGGGGAGAAGTCAGAGGTCTCTTGGATAATCCACTTTTGGCACAAGAGAGCTGGACTTTATAATAAGAACACAAGAAATAGGAGAAGAGTTGGACCATTTGGTCATTTAAGCCTGCTCTGCCAATTAATAAGATCATGGCTGATCTTCTACCTCAGCTACATCTTCCTGCACTATCCACATCAAGGAACATAGGAAATATAGGAACAGAAATAGACCATTTAGCTCCTGGAGCCTGTTTTGGTATTCAGTGGGCTCATGGCTGATGAGGCCTACACCTAACTTTTCCCAAAATCCCATAACACCTTTGGTTAGCAAAACTATCAATCATAGATTTAAAATTTACAACTGATCTAGCATCAATTGCCGTTTGCAGAAGAGAGTTCCAAACTTCTACCACCCTTTGTGTGTAGGAGTGTTTCCTAATTTCACTCCTGAAGGGTCTGGCCCTAGTTTTTAGACTATGCCCCTAGTTCTAGACTTCCCCAGTCAGTGAAAATAATTACTTTCTATCACCCTATCTGTTCGTCTTGATATCTTGAAAATTTCAATAAAATCATCCCTAAACCTTCTAAATTTCTGGGAATACAACCCTAATTTGTGTTAACACTTCTCATAATTTGACTCTTACAGTCCAGAGATCACTATGGTAAATCTGTGCTGTACTCCATCCAAGGCTAATAGGTGTGGCACTCCGAACTGCTCCCAGTACTCAAGGTGTGGACGAGTTCCAGGTTTTACATAGCGGAAGCATAAGTTCTAGTCCTCTACATAGAAAGGCCAGCATTCCATTAACATTTTTGATTAGTTCCTGTACCTGTTCATGACATTTTAATGATGTATGTACCTGGACACCAAGAATTGGATTTTTCCCTCTGAGGCAGGACTCGTGAGTTGGGGCATTTCCTTGCCTCCTGCCTAGCATTACTCGCCCACGCTATTTTCATGGTGGAGTGACAGAGACAGCCTGTATTCAAGGTCACCACCTCCCAAAGTAGGTCCGAGGGGGGAACGGAGCTGGGTGGATGCTGAGGCAGGCAGATTACCTTTGCTCACTGGGATATGTGCCCAGTTCTGTACATGAGTGTTAGTCACCCAACCCTTATCCCTCATGCCTTACCCACCCCCATCCCTCTCTTCCACCTCCTGCCCCATATCCCTTCATTCCCCTTCTATACTCCCCAATGTCCCTCCACTCTCCTAGTATCCACTATGGACTGAACTCATGAGCCTGATAATAACATTTTGAACTCTTTGAGATGCGCATGAAACTGTCAAAATAAACATACCCTCCACAAAAATCACTCCAAAAAAAAAAAATCCACTTTGGAGCTCATAAAACTGCCAATCTAAACAAAGCTCAAAGTTGCCTTGACAGCTGTATCAACAACCCTGCTGAGCTGAATCCATTAATGGGGTTGGAGCTCAGCCAAGCATTCATAATGTGATTTCATTGCACAATTATGTCAATAAAGCTTCTGGAGCTGAATACATTGAAGTAGTGGAACAGATGGATAAATTAATCTAATGCACCTGAAGACTTCCCCACTTTCACAATGTTAGTCAATTTAATGGCCACTGACTTTTTCTAAACAAAGCCCTATCATCAATCACTGCATTAAAAACATACTTAATTTATAATACAGCATTATAATGTGACATGTGAAGTTAGCAACACATTTTAAACTTACCTATCACCAGGTTCCCGACTCCAAAACAGGCCTCCCCCATGGTTTAAAACATTTCTGACCTGGCATGAACCATGTCTCCTTCAGATGCCTTTGGAAGCTGGCCTGACTCCATGAAAATTGTGGGGGGTATGAAATCACCACCGCTGCAATGGAGCCTACTGCTTGCAGGCTCATGACCCACACCCTTATCCCACATTCTTAAAAATACCGCACATCAGGAAATGGGAAGAAATCCTCAGTAGAATCGTCCCAGATTTGCACTAAGTGCAGTAATGTGCGGGTAAAGTGACGTTTTACACACCGGCCGTTATGGCGGGTTTTGATGATGTATCATTCCAAACCTGCCACATTATTTATGCATTCCTGGGAAACACGCCATTTCCATGGTGGGTGGCCTCCGATTCACCTGCCATGCCGTCATGTTGCCACTTCATCACACCTGGCACTACATTTAAAGTATAGTCGCGGTCAGTCCTTCCGGCTCAGGACTGCAGCAAAGAAGACATGGCCCTGAAAGGCAAGAAGACTGCAGCCCTCGAGCAACTTTTGGATGCTGTCGAGGCCCACTGTGATGTCCTCTACCCCAGCTCTGGCTGCAGGAGGGGCAGCAACATTACCACTTGGTAGGTGGTGGTGGTGGTGATCAGTGCCAATGCTTCACAGAGGAGGTTGGCCATCCAATGCAGATAGAGGATGAATGATTTCATCCATGCATCCAGGGTAAGTCAATCACCTCATCACTCTGAACTCACACACTTCAAGCCCAATCAAGCATCCATTGGCATCTCACTCACTGCCATCTCAAGGGACATCACCCATTCTCACACACATACCCTCACATGTCTATCTGGCCTTATTTCCTCTGGAGACTGCCTCCTCAGTCCTCACCACCTTGAGACCACTTGCACAGATCAACATGTGCTCCCACGCACACATTGGGATACCCACCTTCCCCAGTACAGCTCTTGCCCTGCAGTCTCTTCCCTTGCCTGAGGCCACTTCGCCCCCTTCCACAAGCAAGCCCTAAACCTGCAGCCAATGAAAAGCCACCCACATATGGCTGAGCTGGTAGGTAGAGGCCTGCCATGAGCCCCCCTAAAAGTGATGTGGTGCTGTCTGTGAAGCCTGGCGCTGATGACTGCGAGTGCTGATTGAAACAAAGTAGGCAAACAAACCTTGAAGTCCCAAGTGAAGTGCAGCCTGCCAAGTGCATGTCGCTCAGGTGCTGTTGTGAAACACATCAGCGTGTTTTCCCGCCAACGTGGTCTCGATGGGCCTCCACTGTTTCTAGCTCTTCACCATTTAGAAAGTACCCTGTTCTACCCCCTTCAGGTTCAAAGTGGATGACCTCACATTTACCTGCAGTAAAATCCATTTGTCACAGTTTTGCCCATTCACTTATTTACCAATATCTCTTGGTAATTTTAAGCATCCATCTACATAGGTTACAATGCTACCTAACTTTGGGTCATCAGCAAATCTGGATATCTGGCTTTCTATGCCATCATCAAAGTTGTTAATAAATGCGGTGAATATTTGAGGCCAAAATAGACCCCTGTGGGACATCACCAGTCGCATCCCGCTAATTAGAATACCTGCATAATATCCTTACTCCCTCTTTCCTACTGCTCGGTCAATTTCCTAACCAGGTCAATAAATTTCCTTCAATTCCACGAGTCTGAACTTTAGTTAACAGTTTTGGATAAGGGACTTTATCAAATGCTTCTGGAAGTCTATATAAATGACATCCACAGATGTTTCCTTGTCCACTAATTTAGTCATCTCTTCAGACATTCTGTTAGGCTCATCAGGCATGAACTACCCTTTACAAATCCATGCTGGCTCTCTCTGACCAACTGAAAATTTTCAAGGTGTTCAGCCACCCTATCCTATTAATAAACTCAAGCAATTTCCCAACAACAGTGTTGGGCTAACTGGTCTATAATTTCCTGGTATTCTCTCACCTTTCTTAAATAGTAGAGTGACATGCTTAATTTTTCAATCCAAAGGAACTGTTCCCCAACCGAGAAAATTTTGAAAGCTTATATTTGGACATTTGCAATGGTTCTCACCTACCTCTTTCAAATCCCTTGGATAGAAACCGTATGGTCCTGGAATTTGTCACTCTTTAGTGCCATTAGTTTCTTCATTGGTGCTTTTTTAATTATTGATTTTGGTAAATCCATGTCCTTGATTCAATATTAGTTTCCTTGGTATGTCTAGCTTGCTGACCTCTTCCTCTACTGTAAATATCAATGTAATTACTCAGCATGTCCATTTCTTTATTTTCATAGATAATATCACTGCTATCAGTTTTCAAAGGGCCCTACATTGCTCCTGACCACCATCTTTTCTCTAATATAATTGCAAAACTCTTTGGTGTGGATTTTGATATCCCTTGCAAATGTCATTTCCTACTCCTTTTTGTGGCTCTTACTGTCGGTTTTGTAACCCATTCCTGTTCTTTTTATCTGTCCCATTCACCAGGATCTTTGCTATAATTTGCATGTTTTTTTTTAGTTTTATGTTGTCCTTTACCTCTTTAGTCATCCATCGTTGTTTTGCTTGGCAAGTGGAGCTCTTGGCCCTTAAGAGTATAAACTGGTTCAGTATTACATTAAATTCTTTTTGAACACATTCGACTGATCTTATTTTGTAATCCCCGTTAGCATGTTTTTCCAGTTTGCTGAGAACAGTCTCTGTCTCATCACATTGAATGCAGCCTTACCCAAATCTAACATCTTAGTAGCTGTTTTGGGTTTTTCCCTATGCTGTATTGAATCATTGTAGGGTTGTTATTTGATAAATGTTCACACACTTTTAGGCTGTTAACTAAACCTGGCTCATTATTCATTACTAAATCCTTAGATCCCCTAAGTAGCTACAAAATGATCAATCTTTGGCTTGAAATGCTCAAGGGCTGAGTATTCACAGCCGCTTGGGGTAGAGAAATCCAAAGATTCACAATCCTCTGAGTGAAGAAATTTTGGCTCATCTCAGTTCTAAATGGCCAACTCCTGACACTGTTACCCCTAGTTCTAGACTCTTCAGCAGAGGAAATATCCTTTCAGCATGTACCCTGTCAGGTCCCTGAAGAATCTTTATTTTTTAATGAAACCAACTCTCATTCTTCTAAATTCCACTGAATATAGGCTTAGTCTGCTCAATATTTCCTCCTCAGACAATCCCCACATCACAAGATGAACCTTTGTTGCACTCCCTCTGAGGCAAATATATCCATACTTTGGTAAGGAGACCAAAACTGTATGCTGTGTTCAAGGTTAGTCTCACCAAGGCTCGTAACAATTGCAGTAGGAGTTATTTACTCGTATACTCCAATCCTTTTGTAATAAAAGCTAACATTCCAATTGTTCTCCAAACTGTTTGCTGTACCTGCATGCTAACCTTCTATAATTTGTCTACACCCAGGTCTTGATAATGCTCTATGTGGCCCAGTCAGATCTGGCAATGAATGGTTAAAGTTTGCTGCGTCCATATAAACTTACCTTTCCTAGCATTAAGTTTGTGGGCAGTGGAAAAATAGAGGTAATTTTAACTGGCAAGAATGGGTGGGTCTAGGTTGTGTGAAAAGTTAAAATTTTAAGAATTACAAATCTGATGCCAACCTGGTTCAAATCCACCCACTTTGTCAGGAGTACAGTACACAGGAAGTCTGCAAAGAAATATAGACAGGTTAAGTGAGTTTTCTTTTATCCTTTCATGGGATGTGGGCATTGTTGGCTTGTCCAGCATTTGTTGCCCATCCCTAATTGCCCTTGAGAGCAGTTAAGAGTAAATCACATTGCTGTAGGTCTCAAGTCACATATAGGCCAAACTGGGTAAAGATGGCAGTTTTCCTTCCCTGTGAGAAATGAATGTCTTTTTAATAAATTTTTGGGGAATATTGTGTTATTCTGTGAAGAAGGCTGTGTGTGTGTGTGTGTGTGTGTGTCTCTGTGTGTGTCTCTCTGTGTGTGTATTATTTAATTAAGCTGGGCAGAGATTAATAGGAGACAGATTGTCGGGGGGCGTGGGGGGTACAAGTGAATAGGTTAAATTGAACATTTATATTTTTAAGTAAGTTGTGAGTGTCTTTGAATATCAAAAGGAAGTCAGAGGTGAAAAGAAACATATCTGCATCGTGCAGGAGTTCCATAGGTAAATAGAAGTGGGGTATTATATTTTATTGACCCAAAAGCAGAGACATGATGGAAACATGAAAGACCTTTATATTTGAGTTTCAAAGAGATGTGGGAACAATGGAACCTGAGATGAAAAGAAAAAAATAAATTTTAGAGTTACTGTAGCTGTGAGCTATAGTTATAGAGCTGGATGAGATGTAGCAGCTGGAGCTATAGTTGGGGCTCTGGGCTGGGAGAGGATGTAGGTTTGAATCAGCCACCCAGTCAAGCCTGAAAAGTCTTGGGCTGCAAAAAGCAGTTTTATTCTGAACTTTGGGTTTCCACTGCAGAGTGGAAAAGAGTTACAGGTCATGTGGTGCGTTTATTAAAGCTACAGTAGTTTGCCTTGGGTAATATTACTGGATTTTTATAGTGAAACATCTATAAGGGAGTGTTGCCTAGAAGGTGTTTACTTGTGGGTCTGACCAAGTAGGAAGTCTTTTGGGGGGCAATGCTTTGTAAGAATAACTTTAATTGTGCAACTGTAATCTTGTGTTCTTAAGTTTTCTTTTATTCTTGTTAATAAAACTTTTATTTTTTTATTTTTAAAATCCCAAAAGTGTTACTGGACTTGCTGTTGTGATCAGTGTGTCTTCTTCTCATTTTCAGAACACAAAAAAAGGGTATGGCCCTGTAAGCCAAGTTTCCCTCTGGGATTTGGTTTGCACAGCAATTAACATCGGCTATAGCCATAAAATTCCCTAACAAACATTAGTAAACCAGAAGGGTTTTCACAACCATCAGTGATTATTTTATGGTCACCATTACTGAGGTTAGCTTTCAATTCCAGATTTTTTTGAAATTATTGAATTGAATTTAAAATTCACCATCTGCAGTGGCAGGATTTTTAAACCCATGTCCCCAGAGTATCAGCCTGGGCTTATGGGTTACTAGACCTGTGACAGTACCACTATGCCTCCATCTTCCCAGCCAGGTGGCAGATGGAGTATAATATGAGGAAGTGTGAGGCTATTCACTTCGGTTGTAAGAATAGGAAAGCAGAATGTTTTTTTAAAAGGCATGAGACCTGTAAGTTCTGATGTTCAGAGACACTTAGGTAAGCTATTACAAGGAACTCAGAAAGTTAGCCTGCAGGTACAGCAAACAATTAGGAAGACAAATGGCATGTTGGCCTTTATTGCAAGGGGATTGGAGTGCAGGGATAAAGGAATATTGCTACAATTGTACAGGGCTTTGGTGAGACCACACTTGGGATATTGTGTGCAGTTTTGGTCTTCATATTTTAGGAAGAATATACTTGCAGCGAAGGCAGTACAGCAAAAATCCAATAGTTGATCCCTGGGATGAGGGGGCTGTCCTATGATGGGGAGCTGAGTAAATTGGGCCTATATTCTCTGGAGTTTAGAAGAATGGGAGGCAATCTCATCAAGACATATGAGATTCTGAAGGAGCTTGAATGGATAGACACTGAAAATTTTTAACTGGTTGGGAAATCTAGAACACAGGGGCACAGTGTCAGGATAAGGGGGTGATTGTTTAGGACTGAGATGAGGAAAAAATTCTTCACTCAAAGGGTTGTGAATCTTTGGAATTCTCTACCATAGAGGGTTGTGGATGTTTCATTGAATAGGCTGAGATAGGCAGATTTTTGGTCTCTCAGGGAATCATGGGTTTTGGGGAACAGCCAGGAAAGTGGAGTTGAAACCCAAAATCAGCCATGATCATATTGAATGGTGGACCAGGCTCATATGGTCTACTTCTGCTCCTATCTCTTGTGTTTTTTGGTTTTAAGGGAGGTGGGACAAGGAAGCTAGTGAACAACGTGCTCTAAGGAGATGGGTTAGGTGGTAGCTGTCTTTCATGTAATGAGACGTTACATGAGACAGACTTTAATGCCTACATTTTTACAGGCTTCATATTTTTAACCCATTTTGATTGAGTTTCCCAGGCCCTGTAGGTGATGCTAGAATAGGAAGCAAGGCAAATAATGAACAAGGCAGCCTGGTGCAGATCATTTAGATAACTGAGGCAATCCACAGAGGTGTAATTCAATGTGGATAAACACAAAATAACATGCATGAAATCAGGATGATGGTACTTTCCTCCTCTCAATCTCTATTTCTTCTGTATTTCTACTATTAGTTCTTGATTAATGTTGAACTTAAAAAAGCAACACAAAGCAATCAAATACAGTTATCAGGGTGTTTTGTGCACTTTGTTAAGGATGTGAAGTGAACCATGTTGAAATAAGTTTGGGAATTTCAACATCTGGTGGTCTTTGTCAGGAATACAGATCCTTATAACCCTCCCCTGCTGCACCAAGTAATCTGGTACAGGGAGCAATTCTACAGTGGTGCTAGTAGACATTTGTGGTCATACTAACAACATTGCAAAGGGTCTAAGTTGGATGAAAAAGTGTTCTTCATATATGGAGCTAAAAGGCACTGTAGAAAAACTGGGTGTCTTGTGTACTTCATTTTAAAATTATTTTCTCTTCTTAGTTTAAATCTTTTGAAGGTTACAAATGCCATCTACAATCTAAAGGATTGATTTTAACTTTCAAAAGTAGCAGGAAACAGCCGATAGCAGTTCAGTCACCTAGTATATACCCTAGCCTATTTTCACATTTTCTGCCACCTCTGAAAGTTAAAATCAGCTCTTAAGAGTCAAAGGGCTAGGTTTTAATAGGTTTTAACTTTCACTGCTGGGTGGAAAACGGGCGACAGAGAATCAATCGCCTGTTATACACCCACTCCATTAACCTGTCCAATAGGTAAATTTTCCTGAAATAGAACAATTTTATTTTTTGTTGAGAAACCTCGATGAAAGACTAAAGAGCAAAGATCATAGTGCAGGAAGCCAGTGTGGCAAATTTAGAAGTACAGATGACACAAAACTTTGGTTTTAAGACCCTACAGATGACAGAAGATAGTGAAGACTTATGCTAAATCCCTCGTCCATGCCTTTGTTACCTCTAGACTCAACTATTCCAATGCTCTCTTTGTCAGTCTCCCACCTTGCATCCTCTATGAACTTGAGCTCCTCCAACTCTGCAGCCCATATTCTAATTTGCACCAAGTTCTATTCACTTTCAGCTCAGCACTCTTAAATCTACATTAGCACCGGGTCAAACAACGCATTCATTTTAAAATTCTCACCCTTCTTTTCAAATCCTTTTATAGCCTCACCCCTCCTGATCTTTGCAACTTCCTCTAGCTCTTTGAACCTCTGGGATCTCTGTGCTGCTCTGATCCTGTTCTCTCTCACATCCCTGATTTTCATTTCTCCACCATTGCCAGCTGTAGCATCAGCTGTTGAGGTTCTAAGTTCTGGAATTCCCTCTCTAATTCTCTCTACCTCTCTGTCCCCCTTTAAGATACTCCTTCAAACCACCTCTTTAACCCAGCTTCTGGTCACCTATCTTATTTGTCTGTAACTTCCGAGCTCCCCAATGTCGGATTTGGGGGGTACCCCAAAGGTTCACTGGGGAATCCCCCTGGGAGGTTCCCAGGTAAGGGTTTGCACGGCAATTTCCCAGAAGTATACACTTCCTCTGGACAATTGCGTTGTGCTGGGAACCATCTCAAAATGTGATTTCAATCGGAAACTTCGGATGGTTCCGCCAGGGTTATACCTATAGTTACTCACAAAAAGTTTAGAAGAGTTAAAACCTCTTTTAACTTCTGAGTAACCATTCTAAAGGCCCAGACCAACCACATGGGACACCCCCCTCACTCCTGACCCACTCCCATGTAGCACCCCTCATCCCCCAAACCCCCACCCCCCCAATGCCCTAGACCCCCCCACCCCGCCGAACCCCCACACCCCGACCTCCAATACCCTTCACCCCAACCTCTGAAACCCCACCTCTGACCTCCGAAACCCCACCCCCGACCTCCGACACTCCCACCCCCCCCACCCCATCCTCGACCTCTGAACCCCCACTTCCCTGACCTTCGAGACCCCCCAAACCCCCAACCTCTGACTTCCCCACCACCCTTGAACCCACCCCTTCCCACGGCCTTCTGACCCCTCATCACCCCACCCCGCCTGGACCTTCGACAGACCTCCACCCCAACATCGGGCCCACCCCCACTCCCCATGGACTTCTGACATCCCCCCAACCTCGGAACCCCTGCGAAACCCAGCCTGGACCTCCGACTCCGACTCCCACCCATACCCCCGGACATCGGACCACACCCCCATGATGCCCCCCCCCCCCCCCCCCCCACAACCACCCCCGCTCCCATCCCAGACCTCGGAAGCCCTTCCGCCCCATGATCCCCTGGATCTAGGAACCCACCCCCCACAACCCCACTGGACCTCCAGCCGACCTCCGCCCCCAGACCTTAGACCCCCCGACCCCATGGCCCCCTCCACTATCTCTGACCTGACCCCCTGCCATGACCCCCCCAGACCTCCAACCAACCTCCAAGCCGAACCTCTCCCCCATACCCTGGACCGTTGCCCCCCAGCTCCGGATCTCCATCCCAGCCCACCAGACTGCCCCTGGACACCCTCACCCCCCCAAATCATATCCACTTACCTTAGACAATTACCTCCTCCCTGGGCTCTCAATTTACCTTTAAACTTACCTACTTTATGGCAGCAAATGCTGTGAAAAAGCGGGTGTGGCCTCCTTGAATGCGCTGGAGCTAGACTTCACTGGGGCCTGCAAGGAGTCTTTTGATGCAGACCCCAAGCAGCTCCGGCGAACAGAAGTGGCAATGCAATTTTCAAGTACAGGTAAGTAGGTATTTATTTCTTCCAATTCCTGCGGGCCAGCACTTTCTGACGCTGGTTAGAAGTTACAGCCCAATATCTCCTTATGTGACTCAGTGTCATATTTTGTTTGATAATTGTTCCTGTGAAATGCCTTGGGATATTTTACTACATTAAAGCTGTCATATAAATGCAAGTTGTTGTTAGCTTATTCTGTATTTTGTGTTTGTGACAGCCACAGCAGTGGTGCTTAGTTACGTTGGGCAGGTCCCGATCGGATATAAAATAGCGCGCGATGATATCGGGCGAGCGTCCTGAGGCCCTTGCGCACTCGCACGATATTACGGTCAGCGGGCACGCGCGAGAGTCAGCAGCGCACCCGCCAACAATTAAGAGGCCGATGTCGCCATTAATCAATTATTTTCTCTGCCCATCCAACCTTACGGTTGGCGGGCGGGCAAATCAGCCACGCGGTCTTTGGATTTTTTATGAAACCTCATCCACGGGCGGGATGAGGTTTCCAACATTAATTTTTTTTAAATTAAAATGTTTTGACATTTATGGCGTTTATTTTCATGTGAGTGAGTCCCACGTGGTGACATTTTTTCACATTTTCTAAATCTTTATTTTTGTTTTTACAATTCTTCAGCTCCCTGAGGCAGCTCCCTGCCTTCAGGGAGATTTCAGTGGTGACTCACCCGCCCATGAGCAGACATTTGCGATCGCACTCTTCCTGCCCCCACCTCAGCAGCGCTGAGCTTCTCAGCACGACTTTCACGCTGGCTGAACGTTAATTGGCTAGCCAGCGTGAAATCGCGGTCGGGGGTCAATCGTGGGCGGAGGACCGTTTCCAGGCCGCTCACAGGCCCGCCCACCACGCCCACCCAATGACCTTGGACTCCCCCATAAAACCCCCTGGACCCCCAACCCCCCTCCCCCCTCCCCCCGCCGGACCTCCGACGTAAGGGCAACTATGTGGGGGTGAAAGCTGAGTCAGCTGAAGTGAACTGGGTAACTAGGCTAGAGGATAGATCAATAGAGAGAACAGTGCAGACACTTAAGGGGATATTTCACAGTAGTCAGATAAGTACATTCCTATTATAAAGAAAAATTCTAAGGGGAGGACCCACCATCCATGGTTAACTAAAGAAGTTCAGGAAAGCATCAAACTTAAGGAAAAAGCATATAACTCTGCAAAGATGAGTGGCAGGACAGATGATTGGACAGAATATAAAGAACAATAGAGAATGACTGAAAGGTTAACCCGGAGAAAGAAATTAGACTATGAGAGAAAGCTAACTAGAAATGTAAAAACGGATAGCATGAGTTTCTACAGGTATTTAGAGAGGAAAAGAGTAAGTAAAGTGACTGTTGGTCTTCTAGAGAGTGACAGTGGGGGGTCAATAGTAGATAATATGGAAATGGCGGAAGAAATGAACAAATATTTTGCTTCTGTGTTCACTATAGAGAATACAAAAAACATTCCAGCAATAGCTGCAAATCAGGAGGTGAAAGGGAGAGAGGAACTTGGTGAAATTGAAGTCACTAGGGAAACAGCACCGAGCAAATTGATGCAGCTGCGGGCTGGCAAGTCTAGGACTGTTTCCAGGTCACTCACAGGCCCGCCCACCCAATGACCTTGGATTCCCCTATAAAACCCCCTGGACTCCCGTCCCTCTCTCCACCCCCAAACCCCGCCGGACCTCTGACGTAAGGGCAACTATGTGAGGATGAAAGCTGAGTCACCTGAAGTGAACTGGGAAACTAGGCTAGAGGATAGATCAATAGATAAACAGTGCAGACACTTCAGGGGATATTTCACAGTAGTCAGATAAGTACATTCCTATTATAAAGAAAAATTCTAAGGGGAGGACCCACCATCCATGTTGCAAAAAGTTAGTATGCAGGTACAGCAAGTAATTAAGAAGGATAATGGAATGCCATCCTTTATTCCGAGAGGGATTGAACATAAAAGTAAGGGTATTATGCTTCAGATATACAGGGCATTGGTGAGACTGCATCTCGAATACTGTGTGCAGTTTTGGTCTCCTTATTTAAGGAAGGATGTAAATGTGTTGGAGGTGGTTCAGAGGAGGTTTACTAGATTGAAACCTGGAATGAGTGGGTTGTCTTATGAGGAAAGGTTGGGCAGACTGGGTTTGTTTCTACTGGACTTTAGAAGAGTGAGAGGTAATTTGATTGAAGTATACAAGATCCTGGACAGCATTGACAAGGTGGACATCGAAAGGATGTTTCCTCTTGTGAGTGAACTAGGGGGCACTGTTTTAAAATTAGGGGTCACCTTTTTAGGACAGATATGAGGAGAATTTTTTTCTCTCAGAGGGCTGTGTGACTTTGGAAATCTCTGCCTCAGAAGGTGGTGGAGGCGGGGTCATTGAATATTTTTAAGGCAAAGGTAGATAGATTCTTGTTAGACAAGGGAATCAGAGGCTATTGGGCCTAGATGGGAATGTGAAAATCGAAACACAAGGAGATCAGCCATGATCTTATTGAATGACGGGGCGAGCTCAAGGGCCGAATATTCTACTCCTGTTCCTATTTCTTATGTCCTTAAGTTCTTATGGCTCAAAAAGCCTGCCCATTGAGTAAGAGGAGGCTGATATAGTTTAATGGCAAAATACAACCTTTATGATCTTAAACCTTCATTTAAACACAGCAAAATATTTCATCCTTTGTAAGCATTTTTAAGATTCAAACAATTCAGGTATCAACAATACAAATCATTATGTGAACTGGTGCTGAGGGTCCCCAAATGATGTTTATCACCCAGAACTGACCAGCAGAATTGTGGGAGCAGTGCAGAGCAAACATAACAGGATGACATGGCACAGAAATTAACTGATACAAAATTAGCACAACGGTGTACACTATTCACTCCAAACTTTCACTAGTCCCAATCTTCAAAGTAAGTGGAGAATTTAGCACAAGTCAAGTCTCTCAAATTCAAGGACAGTCACTCTTTTTTGTACAGGAGAATAACTTTCCACACATACTGGGGTGAATTTTTCCTATGGCGGAAGGGCTTTCGTGAGCGGGTGCGGGCAGGCGCGGGCGGGCGCGAAGCTGATCGCCACCATTTTATGTGGGCCGGCCAATTAGAGCCCACCCAGCATAACGCACGGCCGGTAGCACTCAGCGCTACCTATGTGGACGGGGGGAGGAGGGAAAGTCAGGGCCTGTGCTCTTTCACGCATGCGCGAAAGAGCGCAGCAATCTCCCTGAGGCACGGAGCTGTATCAGGGAGATTGAATGGATTATTAAAGTTTTTAATAAAGAAAGTAAAAATTTATTTAAACATGTCCCATCATGTTACAATGTCACATGAGCTGGGACATGTTTGTGAAGTTTTGAAAATTTAATTATAATTAAATAATAAAATAATAATTTTATAAACCCTTCAGGAAACCTCATCCCGCCTATGGATGAGGTTTCCTGAAAAACGCAAAGGCCACTTGGGCTCTTCGTTGGATGGGCAGCGTTGTTAAGAAGGTAAATTATTTTTTTAATGGCCTTAATAGGCCGTTGACAGTTTGCCAGGTGCACAGCCACCTCCGGCACGCACCCGCCAAACAAAATATTGAAATGACGCATGATGACGTCATGACACACGCCCGACATAATCTCACGTCATTTTACGCGTTGGCGTGTCAGGCCCGCCCCCGCAGCCAATGGCAATATTCTGCCTACTGTGTTTCTATTACTTTGTTCCCAATTAAGTTTTAACTTAAAAAAGCAACATGAGGCAATCAAAGATGGTTGTCAGAGTGTTCTGTGCACTTTATTAATGACAGGAAGAAAACTATGTTGAAATGAGTTTGGGAATTTTAACATTTGGTAGCCTTTGTCAGGAATATAGACCCTTAAAAACCTCTTCTGCTATACCAAGTGATCTGGTACAAGGAGCAATTCTGCAGGGGCAGGATATTAAGTTTGGGGAGCGGGGAGCGGGGCCCACTCACCAACGCGTAAAATGACGCGGGATGGCGTTGGACGTCATTTCAATTTTCAGGTCGGCAGGGGCGCAGCCGAATCAGCTGTGCACCTGCCGACCTGTCAACTGTCAATTGAGGCCATTTAAAAACTAATTGAAGTACTTAAAGGATCTGCCCGTTAAACCTTAATATTGGCGGGCAGGCCAGGAGCCCTGGTGGGCATTAGAAAAAGCATGAAATCTCATCCACGGGCGGGATGAGATTTCATGTAGGGTTTTAAAATTTTAATAAAAGTTTAATTAAAAGTGATGGACATGTCCCAACTCATGTGACAGTGTCAGATGAGGGGGCATGTCGGGGAAATTTTATTTTTCTATATTTCACATTTTTCAATTTGGCGCCGATCTCCCTGAGGCAGCACTTAGCCTCAGGGAGATGAGTGCGCTCTTTTGTGCATGGGCGTGAAAGAGCGCACTCTTGGCTTAGGGAATCCCACCCCACCCCTGCCCGCACAGGGAGCGCAAAGCGCTTCCTGGCGGACGTCACGATGAGCGGGCCTTAATTGACCTGCCCACGTAAAATGGCAGCGCGCTGCTGATCGGGGGTGCTGATCGGAGGTGCTCCTGCATGCGCCCGTTCCTGAACTTCCCCCCCGACGGGTGGAAAATTCTTCCCCAAGTGTTGCCCGTGGACATTTGTGGTTATACCAACAACTTTCAATGGTCTTGAGTTGGAGAAAACAGTGCTCTACATATATGGACCTAAATGCACATGGAACTCTATTCTTACCAACCTGAGACTACCAGTGGGGACCCCAGCTCCTTTCTGACACTCGAAATTTAAAGGAGTGCACCATGCTGCTTGAATCCTTTTAAAGTTTAAATTCATAGTTTAAAAATTGGGCTTGTGCTGGGTGCAGTTATATTGTAGCTGATATGCAGCACTGGTGTTGCAAGGCCACTTTTCCCAGGTATTTGATATCATTGTGGTATATAAGGCTGCAATACACCAGTGCCAAGAGAGTACATAAACATTAAGTAGATTTTGGATGACATTAATCACATTAGTATCTTGAATTATTCTGAGAATAACAAAAGCATGTAGGGGGAAAAATGCATTCATGCAGCAGTGCTCCTCTGACTGTTGCCGATTTCCTGGGGACATGCACCACAGGCTGCTATCTCTGCAGCCCATGCACATTTCTCCATTGATATCATTGAAGAGTGCCACATGAACCACACAGGTACTGGCCTACAGCGCTGTCTGGCCCTGGGGAACAGAAGTCCAATGTAGCTCCTTTACAAAGTTGCTGCAAACCAAAGCAAAATCTTTCTTGCTTAATTTTTGACTTGTGACAATCATTCTCAACAAAACAAAATGAATAACGAATGCGAACAAAACTCTTACCAAAAAATATTTTTCTCTTTGAACTTCACTTAAAACCTCACTAAATTCCTAACATGGACCAAGATAATCTGCCACTCTCATTGCAGTAATGTCAAGTTATGCAACGATGAATGCAATTTAATGTCCAACCCCCGCCCCCGTCCAAGGCAGGTTCGGTGGTGCTGGACGACCCAACCAGCTTCCCGCTCTGCTCCAATTAAGTTCAGGACGGTAAGACCCCGCCAACTGAGGCCCTTAAGTGGGCAATTATACCCACTTAAAGTCTCATCCCACCACTGCTGGTTTTCACTCAGAGGCGGGCGGGGGACTCCCCACGCGGGAAGCTTGAAAAGTAAACCCTGTTGGGGTTGCTTGTGGGCTTCTTGGGAGGGGCGATCCCTCAGTGTCAGGCACTCAGTGCCTGATCGAAGGACCAGGCATCGGGAAGGGGAGGGCCCACTGAAAGCCACCTCCCTGCCCCTGCTGCCAACTCCCCTCCCTCTGTGACTCCCACTCCCCACCCCTCTTCCCACCATCACTCAACTGTGGTCTGGGAATCTCAGCGATCCTAGGCCTTGTGTGGGTGTATTGCCAGCAGCAACCATTGGTCCCCGGTGCTGTTGACTGCAATGAAAGCTGCCATCCTCTGATTGGCTGATAGGATTGCGAACGGGATTGATCCCAGGAAACTCTTTCGAGTTACCAACAGTCACAGATTGCAACTTCTTTCAAGTACAATCACAGTTCTTGGTTTTCCGGGAGTGGGACATGAACCCACAACCCTCTGATTCAAAGGCGAGGGTGCTATGAACTGAGCCACAGCTGAAGGCTCGCCGCTGCCCAGTTAAGTGCCTGATTGGCATTTAATTCGGCGGGCCTTCTTGAGAGGAAGTGACGCAAGGCTCTTACCAGCTCTTCAGCCGGCAGATGAGACACCCGTCACCTCCATTAAATGCTGCCCAATATCCCTTAAATTCTTTGACGCCTTTCCCTGCTCTAGCATTAAATGTGGCTTCAATACTACCTTGAACTATACTTTATAAATTTGATATAACATGTATTAAAAATATATAGCAAGTGTACTACTACCTCTCCAAAAAATAAGCCATACCAACGGTTGAAAGGGTAACCGCGATTGCATTCCAATGGATAAAGAAAAGCACTTAGGAGATTAGTGTATGTCAGAAGTAATTTCCAGAACTCAAGAGAGCATGCTATTGAAAATAAATTGCAGAACATAGACTCCATTAGACATACATGGGATGTGCTTGTCTAAAGAAATGGTGTGGGAGATACTATGATTGTTAGTTCATTCAATTCCCACCTTAGTAAAAACCTGGAAGTTTAATGCGAGGTCATCTGACAAGCATACTACACTCTGCACAGCACTTAGTTTAACGCAGCAAACACTAGAAAACATATGGTGAAAAATGGAACATTCAGGCCTGCAATCTGATTCTGACCAAAGGTCTATCATGCTCGAACTCACTTGCATTTTTAACACCACAGCATCCTTCGATTTAGTTGCTAGTGTGATAGGTCTTTTGTGAGATGTGATTCTTAAACTCACACAAAATAAACTTTTCACATTTGTGCTGCGTGTGTGGTCCAGATGTCCTGATTGCTCAGTTGAAATACGTGGAGGCTAGAAATTGTTTTTGGTTGTTAATAGTGGGTGAGCACTTGTAGCATTTTAAAATAAATGGGTTAACATTGTTGTTAAAGTGTGGATGGAGGAATGTGGTATGAATGCATTGTGTAATCGTCTACAATTATTGACAATACTATTTTATAGCCCATATTAAATTTATTAGCTCCCCTCCCCTCTCCTGGAAAAATATTTCTTAAAACCTCACCAAATCACTTTTTGATGACAATTCACTGACCTGGAACATTGGATTGGACGGTACACACCCTCCATCAGGTGTGTTTCCAGAAAGGGGGCACGTAAAATAGACAGATGCCCAGCCCACCAACTCCCACCCATACCCAAGCCCACCCACATAACACGGTAGGTAGGTGGGTACCAAAATCAGCAGCCTGCCCGCCATATGTAAATAAATAATCAAAGGTCAATTGAGCTTGTTAATAAGCCAATTGACCCCGATAATACGCTTCCCACGCCATAATATGGTTAGCATGGGCTGGAGGGCGGGAGTGGGCAGCCCATTTTGTTTAAAGTTTTCATAACAGTGGGAAGGAAGGGGGGTACTATTCTTGGGGGTGCCCTTAGCACATTGGGGGCAACCCCCTAAGAACCTCCTTGGTTCAAACATGGACAAAAGAGCTGAACTCCCGAGGTGAGGTGAGAGTGACTGCCCTTGACATCAAGGCAGCATTTGACCGAGTGTTGCATCAAGGAGCCCTAGCAAAACTGGAGTCAATGGGAATCGGGGGGGAAACCCTCCACTGGTTGGCGTCATACCGAGCACAAAGGAAGATGGTTGTGGATTTTGGAGGTCAGTCATCTCAGCTCCAAGACATCACTGCAGGAGTTCCTCAGGGTAGCGTCCTAGACCCAACCATCTTCAGCTGCTTCGTCAATGACCTTCCTTCCATCATAAGGTCAGAAGTGGGGATGTTTGCTGATGATTGCACAATGTTCAGCACCATTCGCAACTCCTCAGATTATGAAGCAAACCATGTCCAAATGCAGCAAGACCTGGACAATATCCAGGCTTGGGCTGATAAGTGGCAAATAACATTTGCGCCACACAAGTGCCAGGCAATGACCGTCTCCAACAAGAGAGAATCTAATCATCGCCCCTTGATGTTCAATGGCATTCCCATCACTGAATCCCCCACTATCAACATCCTGGGGGTTACATTGGCCAAAAACTGAACTGGACTAGTCATAGAAATACTGTGGCTACAAGAGCAGATCAGAAGCTAGGAATCGTTTGACAAGTAACTCGCGTCCTGACTCCCCAAAGCCTGTCCACCATCTACAAGGCACAAATCAGGAGTGTGATGGAATACTCCCCATTTGCCTGGATGAGTGCAGTTCCTACAACACTCAAGAAGCTTGACACCATCTAGGACAAAGAAACCCACTTGATTGGCACCACATCCACAACATTCACTCCCTCCTCCACCGAGGCACAGTAGCAGCAGTGTGTACCATCTACAAGATGCACTGCAGGAATTCACCAAGGCTCCTTCGACAGCACCTTCCAAACCCATGACCACTACCATCTAGAAGGACAAGGACAGCAGGTAGATGGGAACACCAGCACCTAGAAGTTCCCCTCCAAGTCACTCACCATCCTGACTTGGAAATATATCACCATTCCTTCACTGTTGCTGGGTCAAAATCTTGGAACTCCCTTCCCTAACAGCACTGTGGGTGTACCTACACCATACGGACTGCAGTGGTTCAAGAAGGTAGCTCATCACCACCTTCTCAAGGGCAATTAGGGATGGGCATAAATGCTGGGCCAGCCAGCGAAGCCCACATCCCATGAATGAATAAAAAATAAATCGTACCCCCCCCCCCCCCCCCCCCCAACCACCCCCCCCCCCCCCCCCCCCCCCCACTTCACTTACCTCAATGCAGGATTCATTGGGACTGGTTGCAGTACTGGTAGCATCCATTACTGAGCTCGGATTGGCCGGCAGCTCTCGAGGGCTTGACTTCCTCCCTAGTGAGTGGCGGAAGCCCCACTCTCAGCCAATTTAGTCCACCCACAATGTATTATGGCTGCGGGGTGGGCTTGTACAGAGTGAGTTGGCTTCCAGCCGACTCTCCTTCCGGGGTGTGGTGGTTTGGTGGGGGGGCGGCGGCGAGCTATCTGGCCCCCGATAAAATGCAGCCCATTAACTCTGTTCTCTCTTCACAGGTGCTAGCTGATCAGCTGAGTGTTTCCAGCATTTTCTGTTTTTATTTCACTTTCAATTCCTTGATTTACATATCTCCTGGGTTGGACTCTGATATTTGTAGAATGCTGATTTTCTACGGTGAGGCAACTCTCTGGACATTGATGTTTCCCCAAAGCATTTTCCTGGGCAAAGCTGCATTGGTACATCCTTAATGTAAAATGGGTGATAGCAAATTGGCAGATTTTTTTTAATGGAAAGATGTAAAACAACTCGTCGATTTGTTTTAAACTGTCGCACAAAGTCAAGAGCTAATCCCAAATATGCAACAACACAGGCTGCATTTTTTTTTACTTCTTCAAACTTTCCAAATGCAGAATTTGTTTCCCTTGCAAGTAATGTTATCTGTGATTGGGCATTTGCACATCTTCATTGATAAGTTGAGAAAAATCACAAAATGTTGAAATGTTGCATCTGCCTATGATGTATGTGTCGTATATCAGAACTCGGGGTGCCAGCTGCACATCATTTTCAGGCCATTCATTTAAAAAGTTGGAAAATCAAGTACAAGGAATGCTCAAATTTTGATACATGGGTAAGGATCCAAAGTGGGGGAGCGCAATGTTGGAAAATCAATCTTAATAGCTGTATTATTTAGTGTATTAATGCATTTTAACTCTGAGTTGAGTGATGTTATGGCGAGAACTGTAATCTTTTCAGCATGAAATATCAAACACATTCAGATTAGGTTTTGCACAGATCAAAGCAAATTAAGCTTCCCACTACTCTGACCCAGCAACATGTAAAGTCACCCAATGTGAGAGGAGCATTCTTCAACTGCACCAAAGTGAAATTTCTGTTTTCTGTATTTCCCACCATTCTGATCTGAATTAGACCGCAAATTTAAAGCAATATTATGGGTTGTTTTGGATCCATAAAAAACCAGTAAAGACTACCTGCTAATTCATTTGGATCCTTCTATTTGATGAAAGAGAGTTTCATATCATCTAAGCCAACTTCAAAATTTGTAAGTTTGAAGGAGGATTATCAAGGTAAAATAATCCACTGTGTTGCTTCCAGTGCACATTGATGGAATGCATTGCAAAATTTGCAGTCCTGGCCTGCAGTTTTTACTTCCATTAACGTCAGTGGACAAACAATCTTAAACCCAGAGTGTGAAATTTTTCAACATGCGCTTCCAGCAAATGTGAGGAGTGGTGTAGTGGAACTTCTACCCCATTTTTCTTTCAAAATGTTCTAATAGAAGTTCCTGGAACAGCTGAAAGCAGCTTATTCTGAAAATTCTGAGTCACCTTCCAGAATATCACTTGAGCTGGACTTTTGGTAGGAAGATGGTGACAAAAACCTTGGAAATATTTAAATGATAATTGAATAATGGGCTTTCTCATCTGTATGTTTCTTATGATCTTGTGACACCTGCTGCACCCTGAACTTTTTTGCTTTAGGATTTTTATGGGTTCATGCTCTTTTTTTTGTTTTACAGAGACCTGCTTAATGACCTGATGACATCATCATATTGTGGCAGAATGCATTCATGTACTATGTATAGAAACACCACTGAAAGTCTCTTTGCCGCCCACTGATTTCACAAATATAATAAAATACTTCATATAAATAAATACAGTGAATTAAAAATGCTTCATTCTTACAACTGAGAGTGTCACAGTACTTTTCTTATTTGTTAGGGGGTTGGGTGGTAGTGTTCTAATGGTGATGCACATGCCTCTCTCTCTATTTCTCTTGTTTATTTTACCTGGTGCCACTGTGAGAATTTGGATACCTGCCACTTGCACAGCTGCAAGTGACTTCATCTGGCTCCACACACTCATTTGTAAACAGAAACCCAATGGAGCCTTGCGAGATCTAAGAAAATCTGGGCTCTTTACTACAGATGGAAGAACAAAGATCAGGTTGTTTATCCTTACAGTTCTTCCTCTGTTGGCTGCACTCTTCAAATGCAAGAGTGCCTTTAGTTTTGTTCCAACAGCGTCTGAGCTTAATGGAAGAGGAGCAGATGTTCTCCTGCCTGGAAACAGCAACAGTACAACTACAGACAGATTTAGCCTTGCTCTCTTATTCCAAAAAGTAGAGTAACTATATATGTCAGGTGTTCCAAGTTAAAAAATATAAATTATACTTATATTCCCCAGATATTTGTTTGGCTTCAGCTATAGTTATTTTGATTAAACTAAATCAAAAGCGAAACTTAATTATTGCAATTTTTAAGGAAGAGACGGTTTAGGACAAATTGTTATGTAAAAACATTATCACCAAATTGCATTAGGTGTGACTTATAAATAAATGTTCTTTTGGTTGACTTCAGTTAGCTTTAATTCAAATTAAAATTATTTTTACCTTATCAGTTTATGGCTGTTCTCTTCCCTTCTTCCTATTCTGAAGATGTTTGTTCCTTGCTGGGGTAGGGTTCCAGTCTGATTGGTTGTTCTCCAGTCCTTCCTACAAGTGGCCATTATTTACATTGACAGTGAGCGTCAGCAGTGTGTGATGCAGGAAGGTGTCGTAACTAAAGTTTCATCATGAGCTTGTAACGGATTTATGACTATTTCCTTGTGAAACATGCAGCTGGATTTTATACCCCCTGCCGACAGGTTTGAAGGTATGTTATATCTAGCAGGTGCTCTGCCCATTGCCTACCTGCATGCCCCTGCCCCCACTGCAATAATAACAGAGGCAGGGGTGGTGTCTGGCATCCTGCCTGCCAGTGGGACAACTGAGGCCCTTAAGTGGGCAATTAATGCCCACTTAGAGTGAGGAGAATAGTGTAGAACTTCAAAAGGACACAGAAAAGTTGGTGGAATGGGCACACGAGTGGCAAATGAAGTCGAGAAATATGAAGTGATTCATTTTGGTAGGAAGAACATGGAGATATCCAGGCTTAGACTGACAAGTGGCAAGTAACATTCATGCCACTCAAGTGTCAGGCAATGACCATCTCCAACGAGAGAGAACGAACCATCGCCCTTTGATGTTCAATGGCATTACCATCACTGAATCCCACACTGTCAACATCCTGGGGGTTACCATTGATCAGAAACTGAACTGGACTAGCCATATAAAAACTGTGGCTATAAGAGCAGGTCAGAGGCTAGGAATCGTGTGATGAGTAACTCACCTCCTGACTCCCTAAAGCCTGTCCACCATCTACAAGGCACAAGTCAGGAGTGTGATGGAATACTCCCCACTTCCCTGGATGAGTGCAGCTCCCACAACACTCAAGAAGCTCGACACCAACCAGGACAAAGCAGCCCACTTGATTGGCATTACATCCACAACCATTCACTCCCTCCACCACCAACGCACACTAGCAGCAGTGTGTACCATCTATAAGATGTACTGCAGGAATTCATCAAGGCTCCTTAGACAGCAGCTTCCAAACCCACGACTGCTATCATCTAGAAGGACAAGGGCAGCAGATAGATGGGAACACCACCACTTGGAAGTTCTCCTCCAAGCTACTCACCACACTGACTTGGAAATATATCACATAAATCCTTCACTGTCATTAGGTTAAAATCCTGGAACTCTCTCCCTAACAGCACTGTGGATGTACTTACACCACATGGACTGCAGCGGTTCAAGAAGGCAGCTCACCACCACCTGCTCAAGGGCAATTAGGGATGGGCAATAAATGCTGACCCAGCCAAGGAAGCCCACATCCCATGATTGAATAAAAAAAAGGACAATATAAAATAAAGGGCACAACTCTAAAGGGGTGCAGGGGCAGAGTGACCTTGGCGTATATGTGCATAAGTTACTGAAGGTGGCAAGGCAGGTTGAGAGAATGTTTAATAAGGCATTCAGTATCCTAGGCTTTATTAATAGGGGCATGGATTGCAAGATCAAGAAGGTTATGATGGACTTTTATAAGACACCAGTTTGGCCTCAGCTGGTGTATTGCATCCGGTTCTGGGCGCTGCATTTTAGGAAAGATGTGCAGGCACTGGAGAGAGTGCAGAAAAAATTCACAAGAATAGTTCCATGGATGAGGAGCTTCAGTTATGAAGACAGATTGGAGAAGTTAGGACGGTTTTCCTTGATGTAGAGAAGGCTGAGAGGAGATTTGATAGACGTATTCAAAATCGTGAGGGGTCTGGACAGAGTAGATAGGAAGAAACTGTTCCAAACCACAGAAGGATCATGAATGAGAGGGCACAGATTTAAAGTAATTGGCAAAAGAAGCAAAAGCGACATGAGGAAAACTTATTCACGCAGCAAGTGGTTGGATTCTGGAATGCACTGCCTGAGAGTGCTGTGGAGGCAGGTTCAATTGAAGCATCCATAAGGGAAATAGACTGTTAGCTGAAAAGGAAGAATGTACAGGATTACAGGGAAAGGCAGGGGAATGGTGCTAGGTGAAATGTTCATTCGGAGAACTGGTGCAGACATGATGGGCCGAATAGCCTCTTCCTGTACTGTAACAATTCTGTAATTCTGCAGTTCTGTGATATGAGACCTACACCACTGTCAGAGTTTGTACACTCCAAGTTTTAAGACATCGCCAGCTCCCCAACACCCTCATCCAGGCAGAAGAGGGAAAGGAGCATCAGAGGTAAGAGACTATGAGAGTGAAGCACCATGTCACAAGACAGAATCTACATTTTCTAATATTTCCTCTATACAATGTGTAGGCAGTGCAGGCCATGTCAAGACCTCTTAGAGAAGGAGTGCATCAGGAATCTGTGCTTCAAGAAAGAAGCCATCAGTGACCTGTGTGCCAGCTTGCCGAGAGATTTGAAGACTGAGCTGACTTCCGTTAGAGCATTGTCAATGGAGATGAAAGTCACCATAGCCCAGAGCTTCTAAAGTTCCAATCCTTCTAGTCAGCCAATGGGGGCTTCCATGCAATCTCAGTCAGGGAGTTGTAAGGAACTATACTAACCAGGAGACAAAAGGGCACCTGATTCAATAAACTATGGAACGTTCTTGCATTTCTAAAATTTCTTTCACTGGATGTAGGCATTGCTGGTTAGGCCTGCATTTGTTGCCCATCCCAAATTGCCCTTTGGAAGGTGGTGGTGAGCTGCCTTCTTGAACCACTGCAGTCCATGTGGTGTAGGTACACCCACAGTGCTGTTAGGGAGGGAGTTCCAGGGTTTTGACCCAGCGACAGTGAGGGAATGGCAACATATTTCCAAATCAGGATGGTGTGTGGCTAGGAGGGGGATTACCAGGTGGTGGTGTTCCCTTGTGTCTGCTGCCCTTGTCCTTCTAGGTAGTAGAGGCCATGGGTTTGGAAGGTGCTGTTTAAGGAACCTTGGTGTGCATCTTGTAGATGATACACACTGCTGCCATTGTGTTGGAGGGAATGAATGAATAAGGTGGTGGATGTGGTGCCAATCAAGTGGGCTGCTTTGTCCTGGATGGTGTTGAGCTTCTTGAGTGTTGTTGGAGCTGTATTCATCCAAGCAAGTGAAGAGTATTCCATCACATTCCTGACTTGTGCCTTGTAGAATTCCCAGTCTCTTTCTTGCTCTTGTAGTCACAGTATTTATATGGCTAGTTCAGTTCAGTTTCTGATCAATGGTAACCCCTAGGATGTTGATAGTGGGGCATTCAGTGATGGTAATGCCATTGGGCATCAAGGGGTGATGGTTAGATTCTCTCTTGTTGGAGATGGTCATTGCCTGGCACTTGTATGGCACAAATGTTATTTGTCACTTATCAGCTCAAGTGTGAACATTGCCCTGGTCTTGTGACATATAGACATGACTGCTTCAGTATCTGAGAGTTGCAAATATTGCTAAACGCTGTGCAATCATCAGCGAACATCCCCACTTCTCACCTTATGGTGAAAGGAAGGTTATTGATGAAGCAGTTGAAGATGGTTGGGCTGAGGACACTACCCTGAGGAAATCCTGCAGTGATGTCCTGGAACTGAGATGACTGACCTCCAACAAGCACAACCATCTTCCTTTGTGCTAGGCATGACTCCAACGAGTGGAGATCTACCCTCATGGATTCCCATTGACCTCAATTTTGTTAGGGCTCCTTGATGCCATAATCAGTCAAATGCTGCCTTGATGCCAAGGGCAGTTACACTCACCTCACCTCTCGAGCTCAGCTCTTTTGCCCATGTTTGCACCAAGGTTGTAATGAAGTCAGGAGCTGAATGGCCCTGGTGGAGCCCAAACTGGGTATCGGCAAACAGCTTATTACTTTGTAAGTGCTGCTTGATAGCTCTGTTGACAACACCTTCCACGTAATTAGCCGGTTGGGTTTGTCATGTTTTTTGTGGAGACTTGCACTTATTTTATGCCAGTCATGATGTTCTAAAGTAGGCAACTGTGTTCCACAGGAATTTTGAGCAAAAATGAATAAAACATAAATTCCCATAATCAAAACTGTCATAGAAATTGGTCTAAATGTTGACGTGATTGTGGTGTAAATGGAATTGGGGAAATTCTGGGCCATCATAAGCTTCAGAGATTGCAAACCTCTCAACTGTAATGCAATTGACTTCAATGAAAATAGAGATCAGGAGAAATGTAAAATGGGCCGCCTATAATCTTTATAATAAAGTCCCTTTCTCCGCCGTGATTAAGAGGTTGAATATATGTTTTTCCCTACATCAGGAAATAACCAATGTAAAAACTATTATTATTTAAATTCGTTCACCCTGATTTCCTCTCCAATTTCAGTCCACCAAAAATATCTAACCAGTCATATTCCAGCAAACCTTCATTTGATATGGCATTCCGCCTCACTCAACTATATACCCTTAAAAAGAAACATTCTGGAGTTTCTCACCCCCTTTGCCTCTCCATTGGTCCCCACTCTAGCTTCTTTGTTTTTAACATAGTCAATCTGTGCCTATGGTGTCTTTAATGTTTTTCTGTGCTAAAGGCACCATAGAAATGCATGTTGTTAGTGATGCTGCACATAAAGAGTCAAGACTAAGGACACTTTTCAGGTCAAGCATGGTTGGACAGTATGGAGCTAATTAAACCCAAGAATAAAGGAGAGGAGAGGCAGATGTGAGGGAGGACAACGAGGACAGGAGGGAAAGAGAAAATGAGTAGAGAGTACGAGTCTAAGACTGAGATTCAGGTAAGGTTGAAAGGAGAGGGGAAGCAGCTTTATGCAGGTCAGATAGAAAGAGGTGGAGGAATTGAGGAGAGGGACAGATAGAAGGGGGACACAAGAGGAGGTGAAAAGTGGAAGAAAGGATGTGTGATGAAGGGACAGATAGGTGAGAAGTAAGGGAAGGAGTAGAAAAGACAGGAGGAGATGGGGAAAGGAGAAGGAGAAGCATGGGATATGAAGAGTGGAGAGGGGAAGGAGCAAGCACAGTATGAGGCGTGAAGAGGAGAAATGACGAGGGATGAGGCAGTGGAAAGGATGGGTGTGAAGGACAAAGGGAGAGATGAGGAGGAGAGAAGGGGGAAGAGGAAGCCAAAAGCAGGTGAGAGAGAGGAAAAGGGCAAGGTGAGGAAGGATTGGGAGAGAAGAGAGGGAACCCAAAGAGGGTAGGAGGGGAAAAGGCAAGGAAAGAGTGAGGTGACAGGAAGAGGACAAGTTATGGATCAGTGACAGTGAGGTAGAGCAGCATTTTTTATTCAGCAAGGGGGAGGTTTTCACAAAGATAAGTTTGTCTTAGTGGATGGTATTGGTACAAGAATTTTACCTGAGTTGGAAGAGAAGTGCAGTAATATTTATGATTCTGTGAGGTTTGTGGAGGAGGAGGGGTCGGGGGGAATGGTGGGCAGGAAGAGTTGAGTGTGTTGACAATGTATAAATGTTGAACCAATTTGCAAAATGTGCTTTCTCTCTGCAAGGTTCCCTGATGGCAATGCACTGACAAACAGTTCCAGGATTTAATCAAAATTAATCTGAATAAGGGGCAAGTCTATAATTAAAAAAAAACATGTGCACAAGCTTTTAACAAAAATGAATGTCATTTTGAACATAAGGGGAGAAATTTTCCCAGGCCATGGGAGCTGGATTTGGACACGTGCAGGGAGCTAAATCCTCTTAGGAAGAAATTTCCCCCCGTCGGGAGGGGAAGTGCAGGGGCAGATGCAGGCAGGTGCACCTCCAATTGACGCCGCCGATTGGGGGCGCGCCGCCATTTTAGGTGGGCGGGCCAATTAAGGCCTGCCCAGCGTGACGTCCACCAGGAAGTGTTATAAGTGCTGCCTCAGGGCGATTGGTGCCAAATTTAAAAATGGTGAAGGGGCAAGAATAAAATTTCCCTGACATGTCCCCTCATGTGACACTGTCACATGAGTTGGGACATGTCCTTCACTTCAAAGCATACATTTATTAAAATTTAAAAAACCCTCATGAAACCTCATCCCGCCCGTGGATGAGGTTTCATGCTTTACCTGAAGCCCACCAGGGCTCCCGGCCTGCCACCAACCTTAAGGTTGGATGGGCAGGTCCATTAAGTATCTCAATTACTTTTTAAATGGCCTCAATAGGCCGTTGACAGGTTGGGGGTAGCACAGCTGATTCAGCTGTGCCCCCGCCGACCTGAAAATTGAAATGACGTGGGATGACGTTGGGAGTTCCGCCCGACGTCATCCCGCGTCAGCGAGCGGGCCCCGCCTCCCACTCACTGACCTAAAGATCCTGGCCCTTGTTACAGCCACATCACATGCATGTGAACTTATGAAAATGTTGGACATTTTACTTCTAAAAAGCACATGGAATATGGACAATTTACTTTGACAAGACAGACTCCAGGGGTCTCCTTATTATGTGGTTTCTTATGTCTCTGGGAGGTCATTAACAGTAAATGACCTTTCCCAGGCATTGGTGACTACACTATCCAGTTCAACTGAAGTGACTCAGAGTAACCATGCCTGATAGTTTTGCCAGCCTCATGGAAATGAAAATGCAAATAGGGATATTTGGAGGCTATTCAGAATTGAAATTTTGATGGGGTATCAAACACTCCCCACTGTGTGAAAATTGCTTAGCCCATCAAACTATTTGTGTGGACAATGGGAACATTTGTACTATAGTCACATGACAGAAACTGGCTCTTGATAGGAAATACCTTATTAATTCACAAGGACATCCCGGGCGGCATCAGTTTGGGACAAAGACTACAGAGGGAAGGGATTTTTCCCAGAAAAGGAAGAACCCTGCCCAGAAAATTCACCACATGCAGAGAAGTGGTGCTATTTCTTTTACCTGTGGATTATAATTTCACTCCAGGGGCTTAACTACACCTTCAACTGGACAAAAGCCAAAAACCTGCTGTTGCATGGAGTCAGCCACTGTGAGTTCATTCCAGAAACATCAAACCTCTATTGTCTTTAGTGAACCAAGAGAGAACCCTCAGGCCTGCAAGGTTACCAACTATGATCTCAGGAACTGATAATAAAAGTAACTTTTTTTGATTCTTTATGACATCTAAGAGCATACCACATCTCTTGTAATCATCTTTTCTCATGCCTGTGTGTCTTGTGTGAATGAGTGAATGGGTGCTGTTGTGTTTACGTTTCAGGTATTGAGAAAATGTTTGTTCTTTCTTTTAATTTAAACGTTCGAGAAGCCTGTCTTGTGTCCGTTCTTGAAAGTCACACCATTAAAGGGGTTAAAACACTTCTTCTTTGAAATATATCTGGCTGCAGGCCTTTGAGAGGTGGGAAAAGGAGGAAATTACCCCACATCTCTCCCCATCAGTAAAACTCCAGAAGTTTCATTGGTTCAGGAGCGCAACATTATCCCACCCACTTCTGGTTTCAACCAGGTGGATTTGAAGGTGAGTGGGAAATCCCCTTGGAGTTGTCGCATAAGTCATTTAAATATTCTAATAGGCAATTATATTCTGTTTTAACCAAGCATCCTAGATTTAACAGACAGCAGGCTTATCTCTTGAGCTGTCAGCACCTCGCCCAGGTCATTGAGCTGAGAGCACGATAGGAAAATCTTCTTCAGTGAAACTGACAAGCGTGGAAGTCTTTGATTAGCGAAACTGAAGAGCTGCAGCCCTGGCCAGGTGGGAAGATGCTGATCACAGAACTCCTTTGCTTTCAGTGCTTGACAGGTGATTGTCAACTTCTTGGAAGTTACTTCACCTGTATTGCACTTCACCCGTATAGCACTTCACCCACCTTCAGCTGCACTTCACTCCTGCTGGTCATGGAATGGGAGCAACTTATACAACTCTACCTTGCACCACTGATGAAGATCAGGAGGACTAACAATACCAGCGCCACCTGCCTCCTCCTCAGCCACACAATTCTGTAGGACAGAGGAGATGGATATAGAGTCCCAGCTCCAAGGAGCTGAGACCCCCAACATAAGGTTTACAGAGGATCAACTCTCTCACGTGTATGCACAACGATTTCATGGCAGGTCATTGCTGACATCTGCAGTCTCTTGGAACAAGATCTCCTTCCAAGTGGACCAGGTGGACACTCATTGTCAGTGGACAATAAGGTGGCTATTACTGGAGGGCTTGACAAGTTGTTAGTGAGACCTAGGCAATCTGGAGCTTGCACTTGCAGAATTGTCACAGAGATTCTTCATTTGAAGTTGTACAATCAGATCACACTGTCAGTGCTTCGTAGCCCTAAAGAACTAGGAACTCTTCACAGAAAATAGTCTCTGACTGGAGATGTTCATAAGACGGTAAACAGGAAGCAAGTCTACGCCTCTTCCCGAGGTTGTGTGCTCTCTTCTGTAAGGCAAGAAAGCCAAGAGTAATGACTGTTCTAATGGCTTGTGTCGTGACAAAGGAACAATGCCATTTGTAAGGCATGATTGTGAGGCATGGATGCAAGAGGGCAATTGAATGAGGGTGAGTGAGAGTTTTGGCTGCTCAGATGGGGATGCGAGGTGCCTGGAGAGAGGTGAATGACTGGAGCTGCAATGCTTATCGTCCTGAGGGATTCTGTGTAGGAAAATGCAGCTTGACACCTGGAAGTGTTACACCACTCACGTTCCCCACACTCCTGAGGCCCTGGGTCCTCTTGGTCACTGTCTCCAGGTTAGAGGAGCCACACATCACAGAATCACAGAATTTTAATGGCACAGAAAGAGGCCATTCAGCCCATCATGTCTGCACTGGCTCTCCAAATGAGCATTATGACCGAGTGCCATTGCCCTGCCTTTTCCCTGTACCCCTGCACATTGTTTCTATTCAAATAATCATCTAATGCCCTCTTGAATGGCTTGATTGAACCTGCCCCAGCCACACTTCCAGGCAGTGCATTCCAGACCTGAACCACTCGTTGTGTGAAAATGTTTTTTCTCAAGTCACATTTGCTACTGACTTCCTTGACCACTTCCGTGCACACTTGCTTGGTTGAAGAGGTGGTACTTTGCCCTTCATCCTTAAGAAAACTCACCTCACTGCAGTCCCTCAGATCCTGCAGCAGGACCTCTAGGTAAGAGAGACCCAGGGAGCAGTCTTCTCCGGTCTTGTCTCCATTCCTGTCCTTACTGCAGCCTCAAAAATCCATATGCCACTGAGCATTCTAATCCCTGCCAGTGTCCCTTTATTTAGAAATCCTTCCTTTAACAGAATTGTTGCGTCATCCTGCCTGCCCTCCCTAATTGTCCGAGGAACCTGGAAGTGGGATGCTAATACCATGGCTGAGTTAAAGAGCCACAGCAAAGCCTGATTGAATTTCCAACGGTTACCTGTGCACTAATAGTCTCGCCGTTTAGTCAGAGTAAATTGATAAAATCCCTGCTCTATTTCTGAATGCCTGACTTCGTGAGGTCAAGTAATTAGCATGCACCAATATTGGTACTATTAGGGCATTGGCTAGAATAGACTGCATTGAATTTCTGTTCACACCAAAAGCACAGGTGATAACAGGATTAAATCATATTCGCAGTTTAGAGCTTTTGCTGGCTTCTCCAATTACTTGGTGGATAAACACATACCAAGCTTGATAAGAAGCTCAGGTTCAATCTGCAGTCTGTGTTCAGTTAGCTTATGGGTTGGAGTGATGTAACTCATCCTGGGGTAGATGGGAGGGGGATAAAAAACAAATCAGCAAGGGTTCCAACCCCGCACCAATGTCCTGGAAATTGTCTCATGCATATATTGGATGAATCATAGAGTCATTTACATCAGAAAAGGAGGCCATTTGAGTCTATGCCCGATCTCCATTATACAATTCAGTTAGTCCCATTCCTCGCTCTATCCTGTAGCCCTGCAAGTTTATTCCTTCACGTGCTCATCCAATGTTGTTCTGAATTCACTGATTGTCTCTGCATCCATCATGCTTGTGGGAAGCAAGTTACACTCGCTGTGTAAAAAAAGTTCTTCCTCACTGTGATGACTGTCACTTTAAGATCTGTTTAACTGAGTTGGGGGTCATGTGGTTTGTTCAACCAATGTGTGGCTAGCATGGGGGGAGTAAATTCTAAGGCGGGGTTTCTTAGGAAAAAAAATGGCTGTATGAGGGGCTGGCTGGATGGATGCAAGCAGCCACAAATCTCGTGTAAATAAAATTCATTCTGTTTGAGTAAGAAGCTTCCCAGAATGTGTTTCTCCACACATTTCCCCCTGCATCTCTTGCCCAATACCTTAAATCTGTGGCCCGTAGTCCCTGTACCATCGGCTATTGGGAACAGCTTTTCCTTGTCTATCTTATCAAAACCCGACATAATCTTGTGCACCTTTAACGAATCTCCCTTCAATCTCCTTTGCCCAAACGACAACAACCTCAGCAGCTTCTCAAATCTAACCTTGTAGCTAAAATGCCCCACCCCTGGAACCGTTCTGTAAGTCTCCTTTTCATCCCTTCAAGGGCCCTCACATTCTTCCTCAACTGTGGTGGCCAGGACTGCATGCAATGTTTTAGTTGTGACCTAACAAGAATTTTATAAAGGTTCTACACAACTTCTCTGATTTTATACTCAATATCTCAATTTATGAGCCCAAGATCCCATATGCTTGACCAACTATTCTCTCAATATGTTCTGCCACCTTCAAAGGTCTATGCACATGCAACCACAGGTACCTCTGTCCCAGCAGACTCTTTAGGACTGCCATTAAGTCTACATTGTCTTTTCCTATCCCTTCTGCCAAAATGCATCATTTCACACTTCTCTGTATCAAATTCTACCTGCCACATCAACTTTTGTTGAAATCCGTTTGAAGGAGGGAGAAGATTAAATATGAGGGTAAACTAGCCAGTAATATAAAAGAAGACTGCAAGAGTTTTTTTAGATATATAAAGGGTAAGTGAGAAGCAAAAGTGGACATTGGGCCACAGGAAAATGATGCTGGAGAAGTAGAAGGGGGGAACAAAGAAATGGCGGAGGAACTGAATAGGTACTTTGCGTCAGTCTTCACAGTGGAAGACACGAGTGACATCCCCAAAGTTCAAGAGAATCGGGGGGCAGAGGTGAGTATGGTGGCTATTACCAAGGAGAAGGTGCTAGGAAAACTGAAAGGTCTGAAGGTGGATAAATCACCTGGACCAGATGGATTACACCCCAGAGTTCTGAAGGAGATAGCTGAAGAGATAGTGGAGGCGTTGATGGTGATCTTTCAGGAATCACTAGAGTCAGAGAGGGTCCCAGAGGACTGGAAAATCGCTAATGTAACCCCCCTGTTTAAGAAGGGAGTGAGGCAAAAGACGGGAAATTACAGGCCGATTAGCCTGACCTCGGTCGTTGGTAAGATTTTAGAGTCCATTATTAAGGATGAGATTTCAGAATACTTGGAAGTGCATGGTAAAATCGGGCAAAGTCAACATGGTTTCATCAAGGGGAGGTCATGCCTGACAAATCTGTTAGAATTCTTTGAGGAGGTAACGAGTAGGTTAGACATAGGAGAGCCAATAGATGTTATCTACTTGGACTTCCAGAAGGCCTTTGACAAGGTGCCGCACAGGAGGCTGCTCAGTAAGATAAGAGCCCGTGGCGTTAGAGGCAAGGAATTAGCATGGATAGAAGATTGGCTGTTTGGCAGGAGGCAGAGAGTGGGGTTAAGGGGGTCCTTCTCAGGATGGCAGCCGGTGACTAGTGGAGTTCCGCAGGGGTCAGTGTTGGGACCACAACTTTTCACTTTATACATTAATGATCTAAATGAAGGAACTGAGGGCATCCTGGCTAAGTTTTCAGATGATACAAAGATAGGTGGAGGGACAGGTAGTATTGAGGAGGCGGGGAGGCTGCAGAAGGATTTGGACAGGTTAGGAGAATGGGCAAAGAAGTGGCAGATGGAATACAACGTGGGGAAGTGTGAGGTCATGCACTTTGGTAGGAAGAAGAGGCATGGAGTATTTTCTAAATGGGGAGAGAATTCAGAAATCTGGAGTGCAAAGGGACTTGGGAGTCCTAGTCCAGGATTCTCTTAATGTT
The DNA here is from genome assembly GCF_964194155.1 of Cetorhinus maximus. Taxonomy (NCBI): domain Eukaryota; kingdom Metazoa; phylum Chordata; class Chondrichthyes; order Lamniformes; family Cetorhinidae; genus Cetorhinus; species Cetorhinus maximus. The sequence goes on from NC_135879.1 coordinate 88,294,921, forward strand.
AACTTGCAGGTTGAGTCAGTAGTTAGGAAGGCAAATGCAATGTTGGCATTTATTTTGAGAGGACTAGAATATAAAAGCAGGGATGTGCTGCTGAGGCTTTATAAGGCTCTGGTCAGACCACATTTAGAATATTGTGAGCAATTTTGGGCCCCGTATCTCAGGAAGGATGTGCTGGCCCTGGAGAGGGTCCAGAGGAGGTTCACAAGAATGATCCCAGGAATGAAAGGCTTAACATATGAGGAACGTTTGAGGACTCTGGGTCTATACTCGATGAAGTTTAGAAGGATGAGGGGGATCTGATTGAAACTTACAGAATACTGAAAGGCCTGGATAGGGTGGACGTGGGGAAGATGTTTCCATTAGTAGGAGAGACTAGGACCCGAGGGCACAGCCTCAGAGTGAAGGGAAGACCTTTTAGAACAGAGATGAGGAGAAACTTCTTTAGCCAGAGAGTGGTGAATCTATGGAATTCATTGCCACAGAAAGCTGTGGAGGCCAGGTCATTGAGTGTATTTAAGACCGAGATAGATAGGTTCTTGATTGGTAAGGGGATCAAAGGTTATGGTGAGAAGGCGGGAGAATGGGGTTGAGAAACTTATCAGCCATGATTGAAAAGCGGAGCAGACTCGATGGGCTGATTGGCCTAATTTCTGCTCCTATGTCTTATGGTCTAAGAGGTTAATTGATTTATTGCAAACTGTGTTAAAGCTTTCATTAAAATAGCATACAGAGGCATTTCATATGAACACATCAATAGGGGCTTTTAAATGGAATTGGATATATCTGTGGAGAAAAAAATTGCAGGGGTATGGTGAAGAGAGGGGAGGGACAAACTAGGCAGCTCTTCGAAAGAGCTGGTGCAGACTCGATGGAATAAATGGCTTCCATGAATGCTGTACTATTCTATGATTAACAACATAGAATCTCAATGGTAATCCAAAAGTATTCTCCAGTTTTTGTATTCTGCTGCAATCACTTTTCAAACTCCTATTCACATTATTTTACCAGATTACACAGAATATATCCAAATCTAGAGAAGTTTGTGAATGTTTTCTGTTACATGCATACACAAAATATGCAATAACCCTCTTCCAAATGAACACACAGTCAGGCTGAATCTCTCTTTCCCAAAAGTTAAAAAAAAGTTACATGATATTAAACAGTCACAGTATGTTACAAAGCATTCAACATTCAATATATATATACACATTCTTATCAGGACAACAATGAATCGAATAAAAATATTACCATAGCAATAGTTATTCTATAGCATTAGGAATTGAAAAATGTTTTCATGCAACAAGTGACTATGTGAATAATAAATGCTGTGCAGTGCACATCACAAACACTGAGGAACTTTTCCTGGTTGACATATTTGGAAATCTGAGAAAAAGCTTCCGTTTGATATATATATGCCTAAAAATGGAAGTTCAAAATGATATCCTAAAATTAATGAGGAATAAAATTTCAAAACACATGACTACTTGAGCAAAATTTCCATCCAATCTGCAAATTTAATCAGAATGTGCAAAGCTCCTTTCAATTTTCTACCTCCCTATGTCAGAGATCCTATATGACTTCCTGTTCTGGACAGCTACACATTTCAGATACAATATTTTGAATGACAAGAAGCTATTTGCATTTAATTTTTACTCAAAATGTATTATTCCACAAAAATAGGAGGCCAAAGAATATCAGACACGAGAACACACAGAATTTAGATGTCTAGATGCATTCCACACTTCTGCCACGGATGAGGTTTTACTTCAAAAGAAGCCGAACTTATACAAAGTCATCTTAATACCGGCAGCTTTATTTTAATATCACAGCAAGACTGGCTGGTGCAATTTAAAATGTACAGTATTTAACAACTGAGATATGCATTTTACACAAGTAACAAATCAGTTTCTAAACAAGAACCACTTGCATTGTATACATATTACGCCACAAGACGGTTACATTGGCCTTGGAGGGAGTATGGCATAGATTTCCTAGAGTGATACCTGGGCCAGATTTTGACGTCGGTGTGCAGGGGCGGGCCCGGCATGCTGATGCATAAAATAATGCGCGGTGCCATAGGTCATGCATCCCGGTGTCAGTGCGCGTCATTTAGATATTATGTTCGGCGGGTGCGCGCCGGAGGCGGCTATGCACTCGCCGAACTGTCAACGGCCTATTAAGGCTATTAAAAAAACAATTAAAGCAGTTATCAACGCTGCCTGTACAACCTTAAGGTTGGTGGGCAGGCAAAGAGCCCAGGCGGCCTTCACATTTTTCAGGAAACCTCATCCACGGGCGGGATGAGGTTTCCTGAAGGTCTTTTTAAACAATTAATAATTTTTGCACAATTCATAAACATGTCCCAGCCCATGTGACACTGTCACATGAGGGGACATGTCTAAATAATTTTTAACTTCATGATTTATGAACTTTTATTGTGCACTTAATCTCCCTGAGGCAGCTCCGTGCCTTAGGGAGATTGCTGCGCTCTTTCGTGCGCATGAGCGCAGGCCCCGACTCTCCCTCCTCCCCCCACCCGCACAGGTAGCACTGAGTGCTACCGGCCGTGTGTCACACTGGGTGGGCCTTAATTGGCCTGCCCATGTAAAATGGCGGCGCGCAGCTGATCGCGGGCAGTGTTCGTCTCCACGCCCGCTCTCGACCGACATTCAGAAAATTCTCCCTCGGCTAAGAGCAGGGATTAAACAACTAGAGTTGTCTTCCCTGGAATTTTGAAAGTTAAGGGGTGATTTGATCAAATTTTTCAAGTTATTAAGAACAGATAGGGTAAATTGGAAGGATAGCTGCGGCGTCTTGGACAATGGGGCATAGTCAAGAAATTAGGTCTAGACCTTACAGGAGTTAAATTTGGAAACATTACTTCATGTAAAAGATGGTCGAAGTTTGGAATGCTCTCCTGAAACTGGCAATAGATGCTAGATCAATTATCAATTTTAAAACTAAGATTGATAGATATGATTTAACCAAAAGTATTGAGAAAGATGGAGTTGGGTTGCAGGTCAGCCGTGACTCATTGAATGGCAAAAAGTTAGAGGGGCTAAGTGGCCTACTTCTGTTCCTATGTTATAAAAGCAAATTTTTAAGCTCCTTAAAAAGGATCTTACTGGAAAGATCTTTCAAAAATGACATGGGGTGTTCAATCCTTGCTGCTCTGGGCACACACACCCTGCCCCCCACACCCCTCCCCAAGCCCACAAGCATACCAGCTCCTGGACAAATTCCTCAAATGGCGTATGCACCGCCATACCCCACTGCTGGTATTTTACCATAGGTGGCAGAATGAGGCCCTTAAGTGGGCATTAATTTGCTACTTAAGGTCTTAATTGACATGCACGCAGAAAGCCATGTTCGACCTTCACTGCACCGGACTTAATTGGGGAGTTATGTGGGGAAGAAATCGGGAAGGCAACAGACACTCTGCTCCTGACCTTCCCTCCTAATTCTACCCCCACCCACGCCCCCACTGCCTCCCAGGTCACTTCTGAGGGCGGAATTAAATTTCTCCCACATTGTTACAAACTGAGCTAAATTGTCAAAAAGGAAAACCAGAATGTATTGGCCATTTGCAATATTTTCTATGACACAAACACTCTGATTTCCATTGCATTAGCATTGCATGGCTTCAGGTGTCTGGGTTGTAAGTTTTAGAATTCCCTCTGTAAATCTCTCCTCCTCTTGACTTCTTGCTGATCCTTTAAGATGCTCCTTTAATCCTTCCTCTTTGACCAAGCTTTTGGTCATGTTTCCTAATTTCTCCTTATGTAACTATGTCAAATTTTGTTTGACGACACTCCTGTGAAGTGCCTTGGGATGTTTTTCCACATTAAATGAGCCTTGTAAATGTAAATTGTTTTATTGCTGACACAGCTAAAAAGACAAGCTTTTGAGTCATATTTAATGTGTTATTTTGGTTTTTCTTAGAAACAGAAACAAAGAACACAGATTAAAATTTAATAAACAGCAGCAACTACATCAGGGCAATCTTCAGCAAAGGCCTAGTGTTGTTTGAAGGCATTGATAAATATTCATAGTAAATCAGTTTCATTTCAAGGTTGCTATTTTGGATGTCTTTTTGCTGAAGTATTATCTGGAATTAAAGGTGAAAGAACGTTTAGAATTAGTTCATTACAGTTTCAAAAGTAGTTTCTTTGTAGTTGAATGCAGGTCTTCCAGTAAGTGCTACAGACATACCAAGACAATGATTAACATTAAAGTCAGGCCAAAAACAGAAATCTCAAGAATGAAGATTTTCCACAAATTAAACAAAAGTATGGAGTCAAATGGACAAGTTTGTTTGATGTGGAATTGAATTTATATCATTAATCCCAAGCATAGGATGAAGTTTATTTAAAATTCTTTAGTACTGAGCTGGTCCATTTCTTACCTTTCGGCCTGCATTTCTGACCGTTTTGTTGATCTGGTGAAAGCTGGTTGGAGTATGGAATATGCCACGGACACTCTGTCTGCAAATTACAAATTATATGTATATTAGAATTGAACAAATTTATTGGATGGCTGATCAAAATGACGAGAGAGTCTTGCATTCTTTAGCACAGATACCAGAAGTAATAGCTCAAAGTTAATGGTAGGTCATGCTTTTAAAAGAATGTTTAAATATGCCTCAACCAGAAATATGAACATAATCAAGTTGGATTAGATAGGAATTACAAATACATCTTTTTTGAAAGCGTGTACCTGGCCTGAGAGACAGATTCAAAATCTACTTTGAACTCAGAGCAGAGTGAGAAATGGCAGAGATTGCAGTAAGTAGTAGGATTAAAGGAATACTGCAAGATAAGACTACATCAACCTGATCCTTGAGCATTCTTCTGAAAGTACAGACCTATGTAGAATTTAATATTTAAAATTCAAAGGCACCTTTGGTTAAGTTTTCCATTTTTAGTTTTCAGATAGTCTCTGGGGTGGTGGTGAAATTGGTCTTAAGTCCAAGTGCAAATCCGGCAATAGTGAATTCTACAAGCAATTTAAACTGTTTCTGACATTACTTGCAGTCTAAGAGTAAGGGACAAAGCAAATACTCTCTTAGCAACATTAAGTGAGGAACAATGAGGTAGAAATTCATCTAGGAAAAGAAGATTAGGTAGGGATTCCAGCTTCTCTTTTCCAGAGAAAATAAGGTAGAATGAGATGCCAATTCGTTATCGCCATTTTTGTGTTGCCACCCAAGGTGTAATTTATCTGGGAGAGAATTTTCTCCCCATCGGGGGGGGGTTTGGGCAGGAGCGGGCATGGGCATGCACGCGGCCGATCGCCGCCCACGATCAGCTGCGTGCTGCCACTTTATGTGGGTGGGCCAATTAAGGCCTGCCCAGCATGATGTGCATCCGGAAGCACTGAGCACTCCCTGTGCAAGGGGGGTGGTTTGCCTGAGTCGGGGCCTGCACTCTTTCGCGCTGAGCTGCCTCAGGGAGATTAGCTTAAGTTCAAAAAAATTTAATAAAGAAAAAAAATTTTTTTAAGACATGTTCCCTCATGTGAAACTGTCACATGAGCTGGGACACATCTATTGATTTTACTAACAATTTTTACAAGACTTTAAAAACCTTCATGAAACCTCATCCCGCCAATGAATGAGGTTCCATGAAAAATGCGAAGGCCGCCTGGGCTCTTCGCTTGCCCGCCAACCTTAAGGTTGGACGGGCGGCTCAGTTTATTGATTTAATTGATAGTTAACTGGCCTTAATAGGCCTTTGACAGTTCAGCGCGCGCGCTGCTGACTTGGGTGCACGCCCGCCGAACTGAAAATCTGAATGACGTGCGGTGACGTCGGGCCCCGCCCACCGACCCAAAAATTCTGGCCCTGGATTTTCAAAAGGCCTTCAATAAAGTGCTCTATAATAGACTAATGAATAAGGTCAGAGAATGTGGAGTTAGGGGACAAGTGACAGAATGGACAGCTCGTTGGCTTCACACAGAAAGCAGAGAGTGAAGTAAAGGGTAGTTATTCAGAGTGGCAGAAGGTGGAAAGTGGGATTTCATGAGGATCAGTGCTGGGACCACTGCTGTTCACAATTTAATGATTTGGGCTTTCAAATTTTGGAGAGCAGCCAAAAGTCTGTTGACCAGAAAATCCCATCCACAATTTCTAAATTTGTGAAATGTTATGATCATCATAGAGACTGATAACTTTAGAAATAAAAAATTGAACATTCAGTTGATAGCTGAAAGGATGACTTGACAAGATTTCACATTTTAAGGCTTTTACTGTAACAAATGGACTAAAAGCATCATTGACTAAACACTATTTTTGTTGGTAACTTATACTTTAAGCTACAAAACAGAACTTTCTCCTTTTACTTTTAACACAACCAAACAAACCCACTTCATAGGTATAATTTACACTGTCCTTTAAGTAGTAATTCAATTTTTGTGGACCCAGTCCAAAATGATTCTTAGCTCCTCAGAGTTTACTTGTTTCTTTCCTTTCTCAGCTTGGTAACATTTAACCCCAGTACTGCCTGTCATGGTGCAAGCTTTCCCTTAGGATTCTCCCTCTAGTGCAAGCTAGGTGAATCTTCCAGTCTCATTTCAAATCCTCACAAATTTGGTTCTTTCAATCCAAGCGTGAGCTCCCACCCACATTCCTGCATGATTAACAATAGAGACTTTTGGTCTTCAGTTGCTCCCTCTCCCCCAGATTCCAGCAGACTGCCTATCTCTTGAGTTTCAGGGATATCGTAAAGCCCTTTCCTCTCTCAAAGCCCATCTCCATGGCAATGTGAATCACATGGGCCTTCTATCCAGGTCGAAATGCTGATTCGCTATCCTTGAGAGCCCAACTCTCTTTTATTTTGGAAATGAATGTACAGTTTAAGGCATGAGTATTTATAACTCAACACTATTGAGAGTTTGGAGACTAGCACTCTAACCACTGTAAACACAGATGCTGCTGCCATCGTCTCCAAGCATGAATACTTTACAGCTTCTTCCCAGCAAAACCACCTGGGCATCCCTTTAATCTTTAACAGCTACATCACCTAAGCTTGTTGTTAGGCAGACTTCGGGTCACATGACTCCCTTTATTTTACTCTAAAAGACATAGCCCCAAAACGTAACAAACTTATAAACCTCATACTTGTAACAAGATGATACCAAATTGAATGGGGGGAGGGGGTGGGGGGGTGGGGTTGGTGAAGATATCAATACTGAGGAGGACTGTGACAAATTACAGGAGGACATTGATAAATTTGCAAAATGAGCAAATAATTGGCAAACGAAGTACAAGACAGATAAATGTGAGGTAGTATATCTTGGTAGGAGGAATAGGGAGGTCACTTATTACATGGAAGGTGCAATCTAGATGGGGTAGAGGAACAAAGGGATCTCAAAGTACAAATACACCCAGCGCTAAATATTGTGCCATAGGTTAGCAAGGCTATAAAAAAGCAAACTAAGCACTAGGGTTTATGTCTAGAGGGATAGAATTGAAAAGTAGTGAAAGTTATGCTGTACCTCTATCAAACCTTGATTAGACCACATAGACTGCTGTGTGCCGCTCTGGTCGTCATGTTATGAAAAGGATATAGAGACACTGGACAGGGTGCAGGGAATATTTACAAGGATGATACAAGAAATTTCCGAGTATGTACATCAGGAAGGGGTTGACAGGCTGGGTGTTTTTTCTCTTGATAAAGGAAGGTTGAGGGATGACCTAATGGGGGTCTTTAAAATTATGAAAGGTTATGACAGAGTGGGTACAAAAAGAACGTTTCCTTTTGCGGGGAGAGCATAACTGGCAACTATCAATAAAATATTGTCACCAAGAAACCCCATAGGGATTTCAGAAGATACCACTTAACCCAAAGAGTGGCGAGAATGTGGAACTTGCTCCCAAAGGGACTCATTGAAGCAAATAGTATAGATGCATTTAAACAAAAAGCTAGACAAGCATTTGAGGGAGAAGGGAGCAGATTTAGATGAGAAAAGATGGGAGGAGGCTCAAGTGAAGCACAAATACCAACATGGGTTGGTTGGGCAGAATGGCCTGTTTCTGTGATGTATATCTTATATGATCCTATGTAAGATCAGTTTTTCTGCTCACAACTCTGTTTTCGAATTTATTGGCATTATCATTCCATGATATGATATTTCATGTGTTTTCTACAGTGCGGTAGAGGCAACTTCCAGTATTCATGTTAACTTCTGCAAATCCACATCAGCAATGAAAAACTGACTTCAAGGGATACCTAATCAGAATAGATTACACCCAACGACTATAAATACGATTTCTGGGCTACCATGTCTCAACCATGGTAGCTGCTTCATGGACTGGTCTCTGTTTGAACTTTGGTTCTTCACAGCTTAATGGTTACTCAGACCATGACGACCAGGTACAGCAGGGTAGAAGTCTGTCTGGAGCTTGTTATCCAAAATGGCTGACAGTAAACAGGCAGCCTGTTTACAACCCACCTGAACAGTGTAAGATGAGCTGCTGATTCACTACAGCCTGTTTTACATTATCTCCCAAGACAAAGTTTTACCCCATTGTGCCTTGTTTAAGGCTGCTCACAAGGTGAATGTTGTGTTCCTTACTCTCAGGAAAATCCCCTGCTCATCATTCAACAGCATTTATTCTGGCCAGCATTAACCCCTCAGCCAACAGCATCAAATCAGCTTAATATGGTCACGAAGAAAGTTAAGCTGTTTGTGCAGAAGTACAAAGGTAAATTCATATTAATATTCAAACAAAGGATCATCAAACAGATACAGAATTCTAGAATGGTACAGCACAGAAGGAAACCATTTAGTCCATCATGCCTGTGTTTGTTCTTTAAAAGGGCTTTCCAAATATGCAGTATGAGACCATCATTGGTAAACTGCTTATAGTTCAGGTGTTCCTGGACAATGTAGCTATGATTTGGCAGTTGAATTAAATCTGAAAATAGGGCAAATGGTGCAGGCCCACACAAATGTGCAGATGTCAGACTTGGTTTGGTGGTGGCACTCTTGTCTCTGAGTGAGAAGGTTGAGGGTTCATGGCCTCACGCCAGGGCTTGTGGATACAATTTATGCTGTTACTTCAACGAGGGGGTACTGTATTGTTGGATTTGGTGTCATTCAGATGAGATGTTAAACTGAGGTCCTCTCTGCCCTCTCAGGGAGTAACATGACCTGTGACATTGTTCAAAGAAGAGCAGGGGTATTTGCTTGGTATTCTGGATAGCACTTATCCCTCAGCCAACATCACAAAAACAGTTCAATTGGTCATCACTCTCTCTTTAACATGCTATATATAAATGCAAGTTATTGCTATATGGGGTAAATGCCACCCTGGCTGATTGTAAATTCAATTTTACAATGAATGAGATAAAAATTGACTCTTCTGGAATTAAGAACAGAAAACCTTGTTCTTTCGTGAGAGAAAGTAAATAAAATCCAGTCACATCATTTTTAGCTACTCTAATTATATATTATCAGTTATACCTTGGAAAACAGTTTGTGAGAGAGCAAAGGGAGAAAGAGAAGACTTTTTGTTCAAAGTACTCGCCTTTGCATACTATAGTAATTTGGTTTTATGTAGACAATGTATTTTCCCAAGGTTGGGTTGCTCTGTATCAGCTCCCAGGCTGGTTCGCCATTAAAATTGGAGGGGGTCAGTCACAGGCACAAGCAGATTCTCCCTTCAGTGATGTTACCAGGACTGCATGGAGGAAAGCGATCTGGCATGGAGGATCCCCATTGAAATGGGAACTTTGAGCTTTTCTTTTAAATTCATAAAGGACTATATATACATAGACATGAGTGAAGTACATTAAGCAAAAAGTGCTGTGCTTCCCTTATCCCTTACTTTCCCTTTAGGGATGAGATACAAGTTACAGTTTATAATTGTATATTTTTTAGGATTTGTGTGGCACAAACCAAACTATTACTCACCATGGGGTGCTGATAACCTCTATTTTCTGTCTGTGGCATCAGCAATGCAGGGCCTGGATAGTGGATGGGCATTCCGTAAGGATGTCCATAATTAACGTAAGGTGCACAGGGTGCATATGCAAGAGGCGGGTAAGGGGTTGTAGGTGACTGTGAAAAGCCTGTAGCCTGAAAGAAAGGTACAAAAAGTCATATGATTTACTTTGGAGCTGTCTGAGTGGGTTAATGCAAGTTTTATGCCATTGACTTGAGCTGTGCCTTCACTTTGCTATTGTTAGAAACACAAACAGCATAAACCTTTTTCTCTTCCAATAGTGTCATAGCTCCTCTCAATGCACAGAGGCTGGGCCGTTGGCATATTTTACAGTCAGTAAAGTCATTGAACTGGTCTCTCCAAAGTTAATTAAAGTTCATACTGAAGCTCCATTTGCATCCCTCATGGGCATTCCAACCCCTCAATTGTCTCTGCACTGCTTTATTTCAAAGATTAAAAAATAATATTCACAATTCCTTGATGGTGGCACAGCAAGTTGATATGATTGTTAAGAAAGTATATGGGATACTTGTTTTTGTAAATAGATGCATTGAATACAAAAGCCAAGGAGGTCACACTAAATCTTTACAGATCAGTGGTTAGGCCTCAGATGGAGCATTGTATACAATTCTGGGCACCACTAAAAATACCAACACCCTGAAAAGGGCACTGAGGAGGTTTACTAGGATGATACCAGGAGGGAGTTTAGTTATGTGGAGAGATTGGAAAAGCTGGAATTGTTCTCCTTTGAGGTTAACAATGGATATAACAGAGATTTTCAAAGTTTTGATGAGTTTTGATAGACTAAGAAAGGAAAAACCATTGCCTCTGGCAAGTAGGTCAATAAGCAGACATTTGAAATAATTGGCAAAAGAATGAAGGAAAAATGAGGAGAAATTTCTTCACATGAGGGTTTGTTAAGCTCTGGAACACACCGTCGGAAAGAGTGATGGAAAAAGACTCAATAAAACATTCAAAAGGCAATTGGACAACTAATTGATGAGGACTCGAGGAAAGAAGGCTGAGGGGCGAGGGGTGACCTATTATAAGTCTTTAAAATTATGAGAGGTTTTGAAAGAATGGAGAATTGGGAAAGTGTTACCAGTCTCCAGGAGGCAGAATTATGCTGGTGGGTGGGGCTGCGGAGGTTTGTGGCAGCCAGATCAGATCAGCCACTTGACCAGGTCCCACCGTCAGGGAATTTTACCGTAAGGAGGAAGAACGGTGGACAGGCTTCCCGCCACAAGGAAGTCAAAAGTCCTATTAAGGGCAATGTTAGCAGGTAGTCGGCATTTTACCAACAGTAGATTGACCCCCATCCGCTGGGTGGGGAAGTTGCCAGCTGACTGCAGGTGCCCTCATCCCCCAGCAGCAACTCACAGGGAATTGTTTTTTTTTAAGTCAGAGAGTGGGCCGCAGGCTGGGAAGGCAGTCCCCATGGCCACAGTGATTAGCTCAGAGGGTTTCCCTTCCATCAATACCTTTTTAAAAGGTAGGCTCCAGGCCCCTGCACACCTCAGCAGTGGCCACTGCTCCTGGTGGCGCTACTGAGCTGCCAGTCCTCTGACTTGGCCGGCAGCTCTAGGGGCGGGCAGGCGACCATCCAGGATGGCAAACCCGGCAGCAACTTATTCAGTGAAATTGAGGTGGAAGTTCTCTCATCTTGCTGAGCGCATTTCAGATCTGGATCCGTGGCAACGAACAGTCAACTACGTCAACCTCAAGGGCATCCACTCGCTGAATGTTCAGCTGGCGTCTGATCACCACAAACACATCCTACAGGTTTCTCAGGGAGTGTCCGCGATTCCCAGGGAGTGTCCACAACTCCTACATCCTGAGCAGGTCTCAGATCCCTGACATATTCCAGGGTCGGCTCCTCAGGGACAAGGGTTACCCGCAGAGGATGTGGTTGATGATGCCCATGCGGTGGCCTCCGACTGCAGCAGGGCAATGGTATAATGAGGCTCATGCTGTGACCCGGACTTTGGTGCAGCAAACGAAAGTCAATTTGAAAATGAGATTCCAGGGCTTCGACAGGTCTGGTGGAGCACTGCAACACAGACAGCAGAGGGTGTGGCGCATCATTGTCGCTACACAACCTGGTGTTGCAACACAGGGAGGACATAGCCGAGGGCGGGGGGGGGGTGGGGGAGGGAGGGTGTGTGTGTGTGTGTGTGTGTGTGTGGGGCAGGGAAGAACTGCACATGTCCTCCGATGAAGAGGACGTCGAAGGGGATGATGAAGGTGAGGATACCAGTGATGAGACCATCGCACTGGCCAGACGAGGCAGGTGCACTTGGGAGGCCCTCATAGCTGCAAGATTCGTGGAGGATGATGATGACAGTCCCGATATCCTCACATTGCATCTGTGAACGTTTGACTCCTGTGTGACTGACGGCAGCGCACATACCCTCAGTGCTCAGGCCCAGTGGAGGCCCTAATAGTCACTAGATTTCAGGAGGATGATCACAACATGCAGAGAGAACACCCCATAGATCTTCACATAGCCTCTGGGAATGTCTGAATCCTGCCTGGCTGAGGGTAGCTCGCTTGCGCTCTGTGATCGGGGTCATATCTTGGAGACACAGCCATGAAACTTTAAATGCATCTGATCCTTTGTGAGCCTTCAGCACCTGACACCTTCAGGAGCACAGCATCACTGATCATAATAGCTGAAGAGGTGAGGGGCCAGCCCCACCTCAAAAGGTGCTGAGAGCACACAGAGAAAGTGACGGAACTCTGTGACGCCTGCCCACGACATTCTGGCAGCAATGACAAGCACAATTGAGGTACAGGCATCAGTAATGTGTCCAGTGAGTGTGAAGCTGGACCATCACTTTGTTCTGAAGCTATCACACTGCACAGGGAAAAGGCCCTGGACTGAGACACCTGCCTTTATTTTGTGCAGAAAGGTTTCACATCTGAGTGACACGAACACTGCCCATCATAACGAGGAGCCATAGGCAGGGAGATATTGTTGGGAATTTATTGACAATAGTGAACATTATGTATAAGTGATTAACAACTGTGCCCAGGCTATGCAACTGCATCTTCTTAACCTTCCTAACCCTGCTGCTATGTCTTGTTGCTCCCTCGACATCCACAGCAGTGGTAGAGGCAGCCTGCTGATTGCTACGCCCTGTCTGTGATTACCTTGGTGGGCATCCTCTGGGGGGTCAAGGCCTAGGGGGCCCCGGCCCGCTTTTGGTGTCCAGCTGGGCCAGCTGCACTCTCCTTGGCCTGTTGAGCTGGAGCTGTGGGGCTGACAGGAAGAGGGGGTTTGGATCGGCTGGACATTCCCAGAGTCACCTGGATGGATGGCCCTGGGGTGTCGAGCTGCTGGTCTTCCTCCCTATGGGTGCCTGATGGCCCCAACTGACTCTTTGAGGATAAGGGGCAGCTGGAGTGTGATCGAGCTGTCCTGCACCCACCTTGTGCTTATACTGTTGGAGGCCAACTATGGCATCAGCGATGGAGTTCAGCCCATGCAGCAGTGCAAGACAAGTGCCAAGTTTGCCTGAAGGTGACATATCAGATGCGCCTAGGACAGAAAGTGGAGACTATTAGTGCTTGGCGGATGCTTTGAATGAATAACAGTGGACTCAAGAGTGGCTTTGAGAGAGAGATAGTGTGATGCAGGATCTGCATGTGGGTATTCGCCACTGACCTCACTGCTGCCATACGAATGGGCCACGTCCCCTCCAGTCAGCTTCAACGCGTGACTCTCTAACGGAATGAGGAACTTGATGTCCGACATTCCACCCCCGGTCTTGGATCTCTCATGGTGATTGTGCATGCTCTTGTCCTGCATAAAGAGATGGAGAGAGTGAGAGCAAGGCACATGCCAGGCCAAATGAGAAGGATGCCAGCGTGCATACGTGCTGGGTGCAGCCATGGATGGGGTGAGGAGGCAGTCTCCAGGGCAGATGGAGATGTGAGGGTGTGTGTGAGAGAGTGAGTGCTGATGTCCCTTGAGCTGGCAGTGAGTGAGATGCCAGTGAATGTGTGATGGGCTTGTTAGTGAGTGAGTTGAGAGTGATGAGATGGTCACCTTACCCTGGCAGCACAGATGAGATCATTCATCCTCTTTCTGCACTGGATGGCCAGCCTGTTGTGTGCAGCATTGGCACTGACCACGTCTGCCAGTGCCTCCGGTGGTGAGACTGATGGACTTCCTGTGGCCAAAGCCAGCGTAGAGGACATTGCGGTGGGCCTCCACAGCGTCCAGAAAGCGTCCCAGGGAGACGTCACTGAATCTGGGGGCTACACTCTTGGCATTTGGGGCCATGTCTTCACTGGGTGGCAAGCATTGGGAACTGTGCACGTGGCTGCCATTTAAATATGGCACCCGGCGGGAGGAAGCGGCGATGTACCGGCATGGCGAGCCACTCTGAGGCTGTCCGTCAGCGATCTGGCATGTTCCCCGCGACTACATAATTTGAGGTGGGAAGGGGACGATAAACCCGCAAAAACCCGCATTGTGGCCAGCGGGTAATACGTCTTTTTTCACGCCCGCAAGTGGACAATTCTGCCCTAGGTGTGGGACTAAATTGGACAGCTTTTTCAAACCAGCACAGTCATGTGAGGCCAAATGACCTTCTTCTGTGCTAGAAGATTCCATGATCCTTCTATCCTACTTGCACTTCCTGAAAAAAATGAAAATGACTATTCTTCCCTTCATATTTTCTAGGAATAAAAAAGAAAATGAGAAAACAAATTAAGCAAGGAAATTTGCATAATAAACAGTGAGAGATACAAGAATGTATGGTCTTGATTTTCATTCCTGTTTCTGGTAGGAATGGGGTTTTAAAGCATTCTCAGAATCAGAGTGCAGACTTACTGCCTTGTTCCTGTTGTTGTTGCCGGGCTTGCTGCTATTTTGACTGGGGCCTTCAAACAGGCAGTCAAGGTCAGAAACAAAACAGCCTAAAAGGACTTTATGTGCTAATCCAAAAACAAAGGATATAGTTTTCTCCTTAATCAATTTTGAGGAAGGGGCATTGACACCCTTCCTGACACAACATTTCTGATTTGCCTGATGTCCATCTCTTTGCTGCCCTTCCCTTGGTATCACCTCTCTTCCAAGATCAGAAAATGCCAGTTTAGCACCTGGGGAGTCTGTCAGATTTCTCACATTCCCCCTCCCCTCTCCCTTTGGTGTGTAGCCTCTCTGCCTCCCCAATGGACTTCATACTTTTACGTTCTACTGTTCAAAGCAGGCAAATTGGGTAACACTAAAACGGCCGCTATAAGTGGTGGGGATTGTATCTGTACTGTCTCCAGAAGTGTGCTCGCCCTGGGCAGTTCAAAAAGGGACATTGTAGTAACAATGAGGGAGTGGTGAACAATAACCAGACATACTTCGGTGCTGTTTCTGGGGTAGATTACAACACTCTACCATAGGGTAAAACGATTGATAGTGAGTCGGTAGCCTGTTTTAGATATCTGCCATGAAGTCAGTGAAAATAAAAAATCTGGAGAGATTTAAAGAAGGCTGCCAATTCTCCATCACCTGTTTTACACAAAGTCAAAATCTATCCCCTCAGTTTCAGTAATAGCAATGCCTGATATGGGAATTAAATCTCAATAACCATGAGGCTCAACAGTTCCTAGTTTCTATCTCCAGCCAGTCCACAGGTACCCAAGTAAATTAAAAATTAAAAAAATTAAATTAAAAAAAGGAAGTTTGCTCTGTGCTATACAAATTCGAAGAGATTTTAGCACTATACAATCGCCTTCGAATGTTTGCATTTATGGAAAATGTGTTTGAAAATCTAGAAGCCATAATCCTTTTATGGGTTAATTTGTTGAAAAATTGAATGTCATTGTTTTAAATTCCAATCTGCCTCACACCTCACTGATGTAAACACTGGTTCGTCAGTGCCTTTGTAGAATAATTTATGACAAGTGCAAATGAAGAATGAGAAGTGCATGAGAGCAGCCTGAGGTTTGAATGAGGATAGCTGCCATATGGTCTAGTGCTCACTTATTTAAAATGGCTTTCTGATTACAAATTATGTTCCCTTGCTGCCTGCAAATCCCTCCTAGTGGGCAGCAGTGATGGGAGGATATGCAGCCACCACTGACTACAGTTGCATCAGGAGCTCTGTTCTTGTTGAATCACTCTGGTTATTTTGCTTGCTTTGAAAGTTGGTAAAGGTCACAATTGAATTCTTGACCTCTTACAGAGGTTAATGCTACAGTAATCTTTATTACTATCTGCAGAACCCTGAGATGTGTTAAGATTACCAGAGATATACAGGAATATTTTATACGAGAAAAGTGTAGCCAGATTGAGAAATAGCTTCCTTCAAATTTTCTTCTTGTTTCCTAAAAGCTCATGCTGGTAGACAGCTCCACAGATATCTGTAACCCCTCCCAAACCTCGCCTAAGAAATTAATTGTTAGTTATAAGCCTAGTCAGAGAGCCAACAAGTGATTCAACCATGGAATGACGTCGTCGCTGCCCAGGTATTTACACAGTCCTCAGTCACTCAACACAGGACCCACTTTAATGGTGATTAGGAGTTGGAATGCACAATGATTTTACCTCATTAATTTTAAGGCTATTGGCCCTAATGTAACATCCATAATTTGCTCCTGAATCTTAAGTTAATTCAGCACAGTCTAGAGATCAAAAGTGGAGCAAAGTTTACTGCTCTGTATGATTCAGTCCCAGAAAAGTTTGCTCCCAAAAAAAAAAATTGATGGGAAGAAAACTGAGGAGTTCAAATCAAGGTTGGCTTAAGTTTAAAAAAGTACCTTACGGGTTACATTCTACCATCAGATGGCTGGTTTAACAGATGGTTAAGGCGGCCATCTGACTAAAGTGGTAGCCTCATGAATACATTAAATTAGGGTGCTATTAGGTAGCAAGGATCCCAGAGTCATTTTCATGGCCTATTGGGCAGAGCCTCAGCTGTAAATGCTTCACTCAGCACAGCCTGTTGGCTAGAAGTGAAGGCTCGTTTGTGTTGCACCTAGGTCAGTGGTGTTGAAGAGGGCAATTTTAACCCTCAGAAACAGGTGGGTGTAGGTTGGGTGGGGATGTAAAAATTAAAATCACAGGTCCAAACCCAAACCCAACTCCAGTTGTAATGGAATTGGGATGGTGGGGATAGGGGCATGGCCGGGATGGGGTGGGGGAGGGGTGGGGTGGCATGGGCTGGGGGAAAATGGGGAAATAAGGGGGCAGGCTACCAAACCATTTCCGCAGGAAGGTTGTTCAGTAAATATTTTAATGCCTCAGATTTTACGTCTCCTCCAAGATTAATCCCAGTTGACTGCTAAAGGGAGGTGAGGGCCGCTGTGTGGAAGATAGTGCTTTTTCAGCACTGCTTGTGGGCTAGGAGGAACAAGAGTTATTATGCCCAGCATGCCCAAGTTAACCTGCTCGCTCCATCCCAACCTACTCATTCCATCCCTTCGTCCCCAATTGGATACTGCCCTCCACAATTGGACCCACTGACAATATCACCGACCATATGCCCCACAATCACCCCCAACCACAATATTGAGTAAAAGGGGCAAAAACAGAAAATGCTATAAAAACTCATCAAGTCTAACAGCGCTTCACCGCTCTGAAGAACGGTCATACGGACTCGAAACGTTAACTTTGTCTTTCTCTCCACAGACCTGCTGAGTTTTTCCAGCATTTTCTGTTTTTGTTTCAGATTTCCAGCATCTGCAATATCTTGCTTTTAATGGAGTAAAGGGATATGGAGAGCAGGTGGGAAAATGGAGTTGAGGCAGAAGAACAGCTGTGATCACATAGAATGCCTGAGGAGGCTCAACAGGCCATATGATCTACTCTTGCTCCTATTTCTTATGCTTTTATTACAACACTACAAGCTGCTCTTTATTCCACCCCCAATATTCACAACCTCTGCACCAGCAGCAAAAACCTACCTGCTCCTGAGCTGTGGCCTCTTCAGGAACAATCCCCACCCAACAGGCCTGTTGATCAAGCTTTTATTTTTAAACATATTCTTTCACGGGATGTGGATTTTGCTGCCAAGCCAGCATTTATTGCCCATCCCAAAATGTCCTCGAGAAGGTGGTGGTGAACTGCCTCCTTACAACGCTGCAGTCCATGTGGTGTAGGTACACCTACAGTGCTGGTAGGTGGGGAGTTCCAGGAATTTGACCCAGCAACAGTGAAGGAACGGCGCTACATTTCCAAGTCAGGATGGTGAGTGGCTTGGAGAGAAACTTCCAGGTGGTGGTGTTCCCATGTGTCTGCTGCCCTTGTCCTTTGAGGTGATAGAGGTCATGGGTTTGGAAGGTGCTGTTGAAGGAGCCTTGCTGAGCTGCAGCAGTGCATCTTGTAGATGACGCACATGTGTGTCAGTGGTGTGGGAAGTGAATATTGAAGGCGGTGGATAGGGTACCTATCAAGCAGCCTGCTTTGTCCTGGATGATGTTGAGCTTCGAGTGTTGTTGGAGCCGCCCTCATCCAGGCAAGTGGAGAGTACTCCATCACACTCCTGACTTGTGCCTTGTAGATGGTGGACAGGCTTTGGGGCCTCAGTTCAATTTCTCATCAGTGGTAACCCTCAGGATGTTGATACTGAGGGATTCAGCAATGGTAATGCCATTGAATGTCAAGGGGAGATGGTTAGATTCTCTCTTGTTGGAGATTGTCATTGCCTGGCACTTGCCACTTATCAGCCCAGATCTGAATGTTGTCCAGGTCTTCTGCATATGGACATGGACTGCTTCAGTATCTGAGAATTTGCAAATGATGCTGAACATTGTGCAATCGTCGTGACCTTTTGATGGAGAGAAGGTCATTGATGAAGCAGCTGAAGTTGGTTGAGGCACTACCCTGAGAAACCTCTACAGTGGTTTCCTGGAAGTGAGATGATTGACCTCCAACAGCCACAACCATCTTCCTTTGTGCTAGGTATGACTCCAACTAGCGGAGAGTTTTCCTCCTGATTCCCATTGACTCCAGTTTTGCTAGGGCTCCTCGATGCCACACTAGGTCAATTGCAGCCTTGTTGTCAATGGCAGTCACCTCTGGAGTTCAGCTCTTTTGTCCATGTTTGGGCCAAGGCTATAATGAGGACAATAGCTCAGTGGCTCTGGTGGAAGCCAAATTCAGCAAGCAGTCAGTGAGCAGGATATTGCTTCGTAAATGCCACTTGATAGCACTGTCAACGACCCTCTTCCATCACTTTGCTGATGGTCAGGAGTAGACTGGTGGGGTGGTAATTGGCCAGGTTGGATTTGTCCTGTTTTTTATGGACAGAACATACCTGGGCAATTTTCCACCTTGCCCGGTAGATGCCAGTGCTGTGGCTGTACTGGAACAGCTTGGCTAGGGGCACGGTTAGTTCTGGAGCACAAATCTTCAGTACTATTGCTGGATTGTTGTCAGGCCCAATAGCCTTTGCAGTATCTAGTATTTTCAGCTGTTTCTTTATCTCGTGGAGTGAATCAAATTGACTGAAGACTGGGGACCTCCAGAGGAGGCAGAGATGGATCATCCATTCGGCACTTCTGGCTGAAGATTGTTCAGAATGCTTCAGCCTTATCTTTTGTACTACTGTGCTGGGCTCCTCCATCATTGAGGATGGGGATATTTGTGGAGCCTCCTCCTCCAGTGAGTTGTTTAATTGTCCACCACCATTCAAGGCTGGATATGGCACAACTGCAGAGCTTATTATCTCATCCAGTAGTTGTGGGATCGCTTGGCTCTGTCTATTGCATGCTGCTTTGCTGTTTGGCATGCAAGTAGTCCTGTGTTGTATCTTCACCAGGTTGACACCTCATTTTTCGGTAAGACTGATGCTGCTCCTGGCATGCCCTCCCACACTCTTCATTGGACCGGGGTTGATTTCTTGATTTGGTGGTAAAGGTAGAGTGGGGAACATGCTGCGCCATGAGGTTACAGATTGTGGTTGAGTACATTTCTGTTGCTGCTGATGGTCCAAAGTGCCTCAGGGATGCCAGTTTTGTGTTGATAGATCTGTTTGAAATCTATCCCATTTAGCATGGTGGTGGTGCCACATAACATGATGGAGGGTATTCTCAATGGGTAGAATTTTACCCTGCAGGTTCGGCAGGGGCAATTGGGAAGCTATCAGGCCTGTAAGGCAATTTCACGCTGGCGGGCCAATTTTTAAGGCCCGCCTAGCGTGAAACATGAGTGGCAGCGCTCATCACTGCATGTGGGAGCGGTGGGGGGAGGAAAGAGTGTGAGCCGGGCGAGCTTCATAATCTCCCTGAGGCACGGAGCTGCCTCAGGGAGATGAAGTGTTATAAAAAGCAATAAAGAGAATGAAAATGTAATGAAACATGTCCCCTCATGTGACTCTGTCACGTTATTAATTAAGTTTTAAAATTTTTATTTTATTTTTATTTGCTTCAGGAAACCTGATCCTGCCCGCGGATCAGGTTACCTAACAAACGTGCAAAGGCCGCTTGGCCTTTTCACCTGCCTGCCAACCATAAGGTTGGATGAGCAGCGAAAAATTCACATCAATTGATCATTTAATGGCTTTAACAGGCCTTTTAATTGTCGGCGGGCGCGCTGCCGACTTTGGCACGCGCCTGCTGAATGAAATATTGTACGAATGTGCGATGATGTCAGGAAGCTCACCTGATGCCACCGCGCGTCAGTTTACGCTCGGTTGGATTGGGCGCGTGCCCTCCCGCCGAGCTAAAAATTTTACCCAACGTAAAGACGGGGACTGTGCAGTGGTCATTGCTACCAATACCGTCATGGAAACATGGATCTGTGGCAGGCAGGCGGGTGAGGTGAAGTATGCTTTTCCCTCTTGTTGGTTCCCTCACCGCCTGCTGCAGACCCAGTCTAGCAGCTATGTCATTTAGGACTCAGCCAGCTTGGTCAGTAGTGGTGCTACCAAGCCACTCTTGGTGATGGACAATGAAAACCCCCACCCAGAGTATACTGCCTGACCTTGCCACCCTCAGTGCTTTCTCCAAGTGGTGCTCAACATGGGGGAGCACTGATTCATCAGCTTTGTGCTAACCAGCAGGAGGTTTCCTTGCCCATGTTTCACCTGATGTCATGAGACTTCATGGGGTCCAGAGCTGATGTTGAAGAATTCCAGGGCAACTCCCTCCTGACTGTATACCACTGTGCCGTCATCTCTGATGGGCCTGTCCTGTTGATGGGACAGGACATACCCAGGGATGGTGATGGTGGTGCCTGGGACATTGTCGGTAAGGTATGATTCCGTGAGTATGACTATGTCAGGCTGTTGCTTGACTAGTCTGTGTGACAGCTCTCCCAATTTTGGCACAAGCCCCCAGATGTTAGTAAGGAGGACATTTCAGGGTGGACAGGGCTGCTTGTACCGATATTGTTTCTGGTGCCTAGGTCGAAGCTGGGTGGTTCGTCTGGTTTTATTCCTTTTAGGTTTTGTAGCTCTTTGATACAACCGTGTGGCTTGCTAGGCCATTTCATTTCAGTGGGTAGTTAATAGTCAATCACATTGCTGTGGGTCTGGAGTCACATGTAGGTCAGACCAGGTAAAGATGGCAGATTTCCTTCCCTAAAGGACATTAGTGAACCAGGTTTTTACAACAATCGACAATGGTTTCATGGTCACCATTACTGAGACTAACTTTTAGTTCCAGATTTAATAATTGAATTTAAATTCCACCAGCTGTTGCGGTGGGATTTGAACCCATGTCTCCAGAGCATTAGCCTGGTTCTCTGGGTTGCTAGTCCAGTGACGTTACCACTATGCCACCACCTGGCCAGGCTGACTTCCTGGTAGAGATGCTGTTGAAAAGAAGTTGGGCATGCTGTGGAGTCAAAACTCCTTGATATTTGGGGGCTCTGGAACTCCTTCCCACCACTTGGAAATCCCACCCTAGTAAAAATCAGGGCCAAAGTTTCTAACAAGTGCCCTTACTTGGCAAAACAACATATCCCTTTTTTACACTTTTGCTTTGTGTGAGTGGGAGTGTAAGATAGGCTGTAAGGTGTCTAGTTTTAACAGATCCATTTTAGTAAACTGCTGATGCTGAGGTTTCTCTGTCCTTGTGTAGTGTTTTATGGCTTTCACTCAACCAAGCAAAAGCAAAAAAAGTAAATGTCAACAGAAACTGAGAATTACCAGCACATTCTACTGAACAAGAGTGACAATCTTGAGGCAGGTGAGCAACAGGTTACTGTCTTTAGTGGGCGACTCTTGCAAAACAGGGATATTCGAGGGTGATTTAATGCTCCAGTTATATGCTATTTAATTTTGCATCATGCATATGCTAAATGATTCTGTTGGTAGCAAAGGCAGAAAGGCCACTTAGCCCTGCCATGCTGATGGTGCAGTTACACTACATTCCATACAGAAACTGCAAAACTTACAACATACAGTAATCCACTGTTCTGTCTGTAAATTTCTAGTGTTAGCAATAATGTTAGATGACAGCTAATTGTAGAGGTAGCCCAATTTCAATGTTAGAAATCCCACCATCAGGGGCAGACCATAGCATTTTGAGGTTCCTCTTTTTCTGATTTGAGGTGTAATTATGGCTATCCACTTTCACTCTTATGTATGAGGAAATCCGTAAGATTTCTACAAATGTTTCAGTTCTCAGAAGATGGAATATCTCCCTTTCTCCTTCCAATACAACGGATAGCCTGTCTAACATATAACATAAATATCGTGGCAGATACTATCATCTCCATATAAGATAAATTCATTATGCCAGGAAGAGATGTCATTTGGATCAAGATTTATAAAAACTACAGATTGAGACAGACATTTGCAAATCTTTATACCCACTTCATTTAGTCATTCTGCCTGATAATACATGTGTTTACAAAAACCTAGAAAAAAATGATATCAAAGTAAAAATTGGATTAGGAAGATTTGTTGATGTTCTACATGAAATTTGGCAATGTGAAAAGCTGCTACTTGGGAATGTACATAAGACTGAAGAGGTACAATAGGATATACTGATATTGAGGCTAGAATCAGGGTTATTCAAAGTGTACTACATTCTTTAGTCAGTTTGCAAGGCTAATCTTCAGTTCCAAAACTGAAGTTTTCAAAACAATATCACGAGCATCATGGAATGTATTACTGTAAATAGGAACCAGTGTCATCAACATATAATTTCTTTTTTAACTTTACTGGCAAAACCTTGTGATTACTCCCTTCAATTTTCAGTAAACTAATATAAAAGCTACATCTAAAACTTAGTTAGGAAAGCTTACTAACTGGTTAAACTTCAACTGTTTTAGTTCCAAATGCCATCCCCAATTCAACTGATGGAAATGCAACTAAAACAACAGCATTAGACAAATTAGACTAAACTAAGCCGTTGCTATCACGGGCATCCAACCTTGCTGAAACCTGGGGCTGAATTTTCATGAAGGAGATAGGAAGGTCGAAACTACTTGAAAATGGCCTCTCCCCACCATATTGCATTCCGGGAAGGCAGGGGCAGAAGGGAGTCAGGCCTGCCGCCTCCAGAGGCAATTTAGAAATGGCCGTAGAGGCAGGCGAGTACTAAGGCAGGGTTAGAAGGTCCGCCTCAGTTCTCTTAGCCTTCTAGCCCTCACTCCACAAAGCCCCTCACCTTCCCCACCTACCCCATGCCCTCTTCAAACCCCCATGTCCCCTAATATCTCCATGCCCCTTCAATGTCTCATCATATCCCTATGCTACTGCCATACTCCCCATATACCCCCACCATGTATCCTCCTTAGCCACTCACCCAGTATCCACTATGGGCATATCTCAGGAGCCACGTGGAGATGAAAAAAAAATTCTAACAATAGAGTTCTCACCCAAACACACCTGATACTGAAAACAACCCAAATTCAGGAAACCTATTCAAAAAATGTAAATTTAGTGTAGAAACAAAGAAACATATACTTCAGTAACCATGTCAAAGAGAGATAACCCCTTAATAGCCTCTTTAAAAATTGTCAAAATGTTTATACAGCCCCCGGCTGAGTTAAGTGGTTCTGGGCATTTTGAAACTCAGCCAAGCATTCACAATTTGTTCAACTATAATAATAAACCTTGGGAAATCTAAATGATGAAATCTATTGAAATTTCAAAAACGGATGATTAATGTTTTTTCTAAGCTACACCAGATGGCCTGTCAAGCAATGCACTCCAGCAGCAAGTGTCTGTCTTTTACTCTAAGTGAAAGCTGGAGACTGTTTTTTTGTCCAATTTTAAAGGGTTGGGGATTTAAATCACTTCATATCATGACACTTAAACAGACTTTACATCTGGCCTTCAGAAGATTTCACACTTCCTCTATAAAACTGTGGTTCCCACATTGCTGTCAAAGCCTTTTGGAGCAAAAAAGAATGAGTGCATTTGCACTCAGCAGCCAAATCAAATGGCCCTGCTGAGTTCCGGTTTCCCAGCTGTGCATTTCATGCTCTGTCCCTGTGCTGCCAAAAATGGAATCTTCTGGAAATTGACGCAGGACTTCCACATCCGTGTCCCGCCTGTCATTTTTTAAAGGTCTCTCAAGTCATCCCGACTCAACGAAAATCTGGGCCTAGTTTTTAGGCAGGCAGATTAAATTGGCTAGTGTTTGTCGGGGTGGCGGTTGCCCCAACAATGGGCCAGAAATCTGGGGCAACCCCACCATGGTCATTTGAGGAAGCCCTGGCCGCATTTTATGCACATCTTGCAACCAATGAGCTGCCATCAGGGTTCTTGTCCCCTCAAGGGATTGGCTGCACCCAGCCAAGAGGCGCAGTGCTGGATGCCACCCCTGCAGTAAGATAAATGGGGTGGTGAGGCAAGGCCCTGGTGAGGTGTTGAGGGTGATTGGTGAAGGTGGGGTGAATTGCTGCCACAGGTACAGCCATTGCCACTGGGGGCCCTTCCATGGGCCACAGAGTCCCCAATTAGGAGTGGTGGTTTTCCCCATGCAGGAGAGGATCCATTGGTTTTTTGGTTATGCTAAAAATAAGAAGTGGCGGGGGAGGGGGGGGGGGCGCATTCCATTCTGTACTTTAAAGTATAAGTTACTTACAAAAATAGTGTTTAGTCAACAGTGCATTTAGTCTGTGTGTTACAGTAAACATCTTAAAATGTGAAATCGTGTTATGTTATAGAAACACCATAGAAACTTAGAAACTAGGAGCAGGAGTAGGCCATTCGGCCCTTCATTATGATCATGGCTGATCATCCAACTCAATAGCCTGCTCCCGCTTTCTCCCCATACCCTTTGATCCCTTTCGCCCCAAGAGCTATATCTAACTCCTTCTTGAAAACATACAATGTTTTGGTCTCAACTACTTTCTGTGGTAATGAATTCCACAGACTCACCACTCTCTGGGTGAGGAAATTTCCTCTCATCTCAGTCCTAAATGGTCTACCCCATATCCTCAGACTGTGACCTCTGGTTCTGGACTCCCCCACCATCGGGAACATCCTTCCTGCATCTACCCTGTCTAGTCCTGTCAGAACTTTATAGGTTTCTATGAGATCCCCCCTTATTCTTCTGAACTCCAGTGAATATAAT
Organism: Cetorhinus maximus; assembly: GCF_964194155.1. NCBI lineage: Eukaryota > Metazoa > Chordata > Chondrichthyes > Lamniformes > Cetorhinidae > Cetorhinus > Cetorhinus maximus. Next base: position 88,320,347 of record NC_135879.1, read on the forward strand.
CCCAATCGACTCAATCTCTCCTCATATGTCAGTCCTGCCATTCCCGGAATCAGTGGGGTAAACCTTCGATGCACTCCCTCTATAGCAAGTACATCCTTCCTCAGGTAAGGAGACTAAAACTGCACACAATATTCCAGGTGTGGTCTCACCAAGGCCCTGTACAATTGCAGCAAGACATCCCTGTTCTTGTACTCGAATCCTCTGGCTATGAAGGCCAACATACCATTTGCCTTCTTTACCACCTGCTGCACCTGCATGCTTACCTTCAGCGACTGGTGTACAAGGACACCCAGGTCACGTTGCACATTCCCCTCTCTCAATTTATAGCCATTCAGATAATAATCTGCCTTCCTGTTTTTGCTACCAAAATGGATAACCTCACATTTATCCACATTATACTGCATCTGCCATGCATTTGCCCACTCACTCAGTTTGTCCAAATCACACTGAAGCATCTCTGCATCCTCCTCACAGCTCACCCTCCCACCCAGCTTTGTGTCATCTGCAAATTTGGAGATGTTACATTTAATTCCCTCAACTAAATCATTAATATATATTGTGAATAACTGGGGTCCCAGCACCGATCCCTGCGGTACCCCACTAGTCATTGCCTGCCATTCGGAAAAAGACCTGTTTATTCCTACTCTTTGTTTCCTGCCTGCCAACCAGTTTTCTATCCATCTCAATACACTACCCCCAATCCCATGCGCTTTAATTTTACACGCCAATCTCTTAAGTGGGACTTTGTCGAAAGCCTTCTGAAAGTCCAAATAAACCACATCCACTGGCAACCCCTCATCAACTCTACTCGTTACATCCTCGAAAAATTCCAGTAGATTTGTCAAACACGATTTCCCTTTCATAAATCCATGCTGACTCTGTCCAATTCTGCCACTGTTTTCCACGTGCCCAGCTATTAAATCTTTTACAATGGACTCTAGAATTTTCTCCACTACCAACATCAGGCTGACCGGTCTATAATTCCCTGTTTTCTCTCTGCCTCCCTTTTTAAATAGTGGGGTCACATTAGCTACCCTCCAATCTGTAGGAACTGTTCCAGAGTCTATAGAATGACCACCAATACATCCACTATTTCTCGGGCCACTTCCTTAAGTACTCTGGGATGTAGATTATCAGGCCCCGGGGATTTATTGGCCTTCAATCCCATCAATTTCCCCAACACCATTTCCCTACTAATACTGATTTCTTTCAATTCCTCCCTCTCACTAAACCCTGTGTTCCCCAACATTTCTGGTGTGTTATCTGTGTCCTCCTTTGTGAAGACAGAGCCAAAGTATGTATTTAGTTGGTCAGCCATTTCTTTGTTCTCCATTATAAATTCCCCTGTTTCTGACTGTAAGGGACCTACATTTGTCTTCACCAATCTTTTTCTCTTCACATACCTACAGAAACTTTTACAGTCAGTTTTTATGTTCCCTGCAAGCTTACTCTCGTACTCTATTTTCCCCTTCTTAATCAATCCATTGGTCCTCCTTTGCTGAATTCTAAACTGCTCCCAATCCTCAGGTCTGTTGTTTTTTCTGGCCAATTTGTATGCCTCTTCCTTGTTATCTGTTCAGTTATTAACTGAAGGTTTGAATTACATTTTAAAAGTTGTCATTTTCTATGGAGATTGTAACAGAAGACTAACCAGTATCACTGTTGTCTACACAGCTCCCCTTTATGTTTCCATATTGGTTTTGCCAGGAAGATCAAATGAATGTCTGAGTATTTTTCAATTCAACAATAGTCCGAGTATTCCTTTATTTTGATGGCTTATGTCTGTTACCAGGGCTTGTTAGAGATTCATAACAACCCACTTCATTCAAAGATTACAGGCTATCATATTTATAACTGAACTAATCATAAATTCTGTATATATTTTACAATGATGCATTCAAACTTATCTGCAGCCTGCCACTAGGGCATATGTCACAACATGAAACAAAATGGGTGCAGGCTGTGGGAGGTATTGTTTGAAATCTCATGTATTGCATTAGAATGAGAGGCTCAGCTATCAGATCAAAACAGCTCAGCTTATTTGTCACGCCCTTATAGCCATTTTTCCACACAACTTGCTCCAAGTTCACAACAGATGTGAGCTAAACTATTAGTTGTGTTTAAGTGATGCTCAGGTACAACATTTATCCTCAAACTTAGTTTAAAAGTCAGTGCCATATATTCAATTGCATATTTCTAAGTAGACAATGGCCAGCAGCACAATGTTTTATGTTAAATCAAGATCCATTTAACCAAATCAGAATTTACACTTGTTTTATTAGGCACCATTTTAATTAGTTTCTGCAGTGGTTTCACATGATATATATTTAATAGTATGGTCTCATACCTGTTTTTTCAGTTTCTTCCCGAGTAAGTCCTTTTCTTTCCTTTCCTTTATAAAGTCTTCCTCGTAAGTCTTAAGCTATGAAAAGAAAAGCAAAAATTCCCTTAACTGGCATCCGGCCACAGGATCAAACAAATAAATACATGAGTGGAACATGAAAGTCATTTATTAAAGTAGTAGTAGATATTGAAACAAATGAAATGTAGAAAAGCAGTAACTATGGTAATACCCGTGTGTTAAGTAAAGTAAGTTTTGATTGTAGGTGCTCAATGTTTTTCTTCAATTCTTCTTTTTCTTCATTCATTCTTTCCCGGTCACACCTTTCTCTCTGAAAGTCTTCTTCAAATATCTGCACCTTTAACAGAACCCCAAACATTTTAAGAGCTCATGGATGCAATTTGGATTAACCTATTCTGGTCAACATTCTTGATTATCTACAGAACAAAGAACAGAAAGCTTTTGCAGTTACAAACCCCTGAGCACAAATCACTATCCCGTGGTTGAGGAGGTAAACTGAACTGCAAAGCGCTAGCTATGAAATTTTAAATTAGAAGCTAAAATATGGAGGATGCGATGAGTTACAGGCTCCAAAGAGGAAAATCAGATTTTACATGGTCTGAGCCAAAAAGCCAAATAGAGTCCAGGCTGCTGGACAAACTGGAAGAATTTCCATCTATAGTCAAAGAAGTTGGGCACATCATCATTCATTCCTATCACCAATTTACCAATTAAAATAGAAATCTCAAATGCATCTAAACAAAAATTGAGGAGTCATACTCATGGTTCACTGGCATAAGTGGATGATTATTTAAGACTGAGGTGAGTAGAAATTTCTTCACTCAGTGGATTGGGGATCTTTGTAATTCTCTATCCCAAAGGGTTGTGGAGGCTCCATTATTGAGTATGTTCAAGGCTTGGTTCATAGATTTTAGATCTCAAGGAATCAAGTCGAAAAGTCGAGTTGAGGTAGAATATCAGCCATGATCACATTGAGTAGTGTAGCAGGTTTGAGGGGCCAAATAGTCCACTCCTGCTTCTATTTCATAGTTCTTACCTTAACTTGTTTATTTTCCTACAATGTGAAATTATATAACACCTTTGAAATAGCAAAACATCCAAAAGCACTTCACAGAGTGCTATGAAAAATAAATTTGACAGTGAACCACAGAAGGAGATATTAGGGCAAATGACCAAAAGCTTGGTCACAGAGGTAGGTTTAAAGGAGTGTCTTAAAAGGAGGAGAGAGGCAGAGTGTTTTAGGGAGGGGCTAAGAAGCTAAGGCATGGCCACCAATGCTGAAGATGAAAATCTGGAATGTACAGGAAGCCAGAACTGGAGGAGGGTTGTTGGTCCACAGAAGGTTACAGGGGCAAACTAATGGAAGGATTTAAAAAGGATGAAAGTCTTTTTTTTTTAATATAAACAAAACAATGGGGCAGGGTTTTCTAAAATCCATACACCACACTGAGTTATAATTTCTTGGAAAATACTCAATGTGTAATATATTACCTGTTGTTTTAGAACCTCAATTTGTGTTGTCAGTTCCTCAGGATGAGCTTTTCTCATTATTTCTCCACTTTCAAAACTGTGAGACATGCAAGAAACATTCTGCTTTCTTAAAGCATCTGACAAAGCCTATAATAAAATGAATTTAAAAGACTTCAGATTAATAGCCGTTTTCCACTGTGTCACAAAAGCTTTTTTTCAAAACACATGAGTAAGCATGGGTCCACTCCTATATCCTCCTGCTGTGTGGTACGCCATATTGGAGCTCCAGTCTGCTCTTAGAGATTTAAATACCCTTTTATTTCAAGGCTCCTTTTGCCAAACATTTGTGAGGTGTAGCTCCACTGTATTGTTTACAAAGAAGAAATTTACATAGAGTCACTGGCGAAATGGGCAGTCAAGTATCAATCAGGTTAGTAACATCCTGCAAAAACTAAAGCTATTTTGAATCCCAGTGCTATTCACCATCATGCAAGACCAACTGAACTGCTTGAACAAAAATAAAATATTTTGAAAATTCAGAGCAGGTCTGTCAGCGTTTGAAAATATTTTAAAAATGGCATGGTCAAGAAAGGTGAAAAATGGTGAGAAGAAGATGTTAATATTTTGGCTTTGCCTTCTTCATGAAAGGACAAAGTTCCCTTGAAGGGTATATATCTGAGCAGTATATTGTCTTTCCTCTTCAGGTACTGTTAGGCCTTCTCTATTTCCAGCATTTTGTTTTGATTTCATCTTGTTCTTTTATCACCACAAGTTTTTTGAAATGTTTCATCCTGATAATTTATTGGCATTGGCAACAAGGGTTAAAATCCCAATTGTGGTTACATTTATAGTTTTTATTTAATTTGCAAAATATGCAAGAACTATTCAATAGGAAAGAAGAACCAAATACACTGTGATTTATTCTGAAATTATCACAGGACAATCTACTTTTAATCTGTTAAAGCAGGAAAGCAACTCTCGCTGTGACACTTAGAAAGTCAAGGATTTTG